>NC_139683.1:21929340-23314340 GCF_964106915.1 Podarcis gaigeae | reverse complement strand
TAGCGTCCTTCTGTGAGGCCTGCTGCTTCTCTCTCCCTCTTTTTTTAAACCTGAAAAGTATTTTAAAAATTTGTTTACAGGGTGGCTGTGCAGACTGAAAGGTATCAGTGGGGCATCTCTGCCTAGGAAGGAACATATGCTCCTCTGATGCAAATCGGTGTCATGGGTTTGTAGCCCCAATCCTTCAGTCATCTAACAATTCCCCTTGACCTGGAGAAAGGAAGTCTGAGTTTACCACAGGTAGGTGGTTGTGCCAATGATGCAACCTTTGTTGGTCAGTCCCACACAGACCAATGAGATCTGATGTCAGCTGAAGCACCCTGCTTGTCAGGACGGTGGATCCGAAACAGTAAAATAGCACTTGTGGCAACTGAAACATAGGACCTGTTTTTTGAGCTTTCGTTCTGACTTGTTGGCAAGGAGGCTATGCAAGAAGCCTTCATCCTGAATTCATCCCGATTTGCTTCTGTGGTAGTTTTACGTCTCCCCATTAGCAATTCATTCATCCCACACTTTCCAGGAAGTTTTTCATAAATGTAAGGCAATAATTGTTTTGCGTGGGGGGGGGTGGCCTTCTTGATCCCCATGTGCATTGGTGGACCATGCGCAAACCTGCCCTGCCCCTTTTTCCGGCTGTTTCTAGGCTGTGGTGATGGGAGTTGTAGCTCAGGTGGGCTTAAGCTTCCCTGCTTCTGGTCTACCCCCATCCACTATTGTATCAGCTTCTGTCATTTCCCTATCATGCCTTTTAACACTAAACTTAAACACCTGAAACCCTATAGTGTTTCCTCACATGGAAGGTGCTTCTTGCTCGCACACTGAGATCGTGCAACACGGCAACCAGCGTTTATGGTTCATGAACTAATTAAAGTAAAGGTAAAGGGACCCCTGACCATTAGGTCCAGTTGTGACCGACTCTGGGGTTGCGGCACTCATCTCACTTTATTGGCCGAGGGAGCCTGCATACAACTTCCGGGTCATATGGCCAGCATGACTAAGCACTTCTGGCGAACCAGAGCAGTGCACGGAAACACCGTTTACCTTCCCGCCGTAACGGTACCTATTTATCTACTTGCACTTTGACGTGCTTTCAAACTGGTAGGTTGGCAGGAGCAGGGGCTGAGCAACGGGAGCTCACCCCGTGGTGGGGATTCGAACCGCTGACCTTCTGATCGGCAAGTCCTAGGTTCTGTGGTTTAACCCACAGCGCCACCTGCATCCCTCATGACCTAATTGCTAAGCAATTACCATAAAATGTAAGGGAGAACTCTAGTTGTGCCGCAGACCCCAGTTTCTCTAGGGAAAAGCTAGGCCTGCATATCCTATATTGCAACATCTCCTGCCCTCCAACGTTTGTGAAGATAAGCAGCACCTTTTGTGCACCGGAGGAGCAAAGGCTGTTCTCACACCTTCCGTCAGGAAGATGGCCATTAAGTCAGTCAGGAAAGGGATCTAAGAAGTAGAGAACCCATGACAATTCCCGCAGATCGTTCAGTAATTATATACTTACAGTTGGTGTGGGGGAGGCATAAAATCATTAATGTGGAAGAAAGTTCGTTTAGCTGCAGATTGGTTCAGACTCTGATATATGCTGTGCACATAACCCTTGTTTCCTTATTCAGTATGAACCACCCGTCTGCTAGGTGGGCCTGAACTCAGAACTCTGATTGTCTCATGGCCTGGAACAAATAGAGAAAGGTCCGAGACTCCAATAAAATATAATGGAGCTTGACAGCGTTTACAACCTCAAGGAATTCCCTAGCCTTTATGGGAATGGAATAGGAACTGCTAGGGTAGGGGCCTTAGAGGCCCTAGAGGCAAAGGCAACCTGACAAGGCCTGTCATTCCCTCCTTCTTCATTCTTTCCTGTGGCAGTTGCTTTGCTAACCCTGGGGTTGTCGAGGGTTGACCCTACCAGTTCCAATGGTCACCAGCCCACAATGAGATTATGAAGACCTGAGACAACTGGGGAGAGTTCCAAAAGGAGCTCTCCAAACCGGATGAACTGGCAACAAATCAGCAAACGTAGAGCATGAGACTCTTACTCTTCGGGTCATGGGTTCGAGCCTCATGTTGGGTAAAAGATTCCTGCATTGCAGGGGGTTGGAATAGATGACTCTCCTGGTCCCTTCCAATTCTATAATTTGATGATTCCACACCATATATTTGAAGCACATCCAACACACATTTAAAGCACGTGACATCCCTCAGGAATCCTGGGAACTGTAATGTGTTAAGGGTGCTGGGAATTGTAGCTCTGTGAGGGGGAAACTACAGTTCCCATGATTCTTAGGGGGGAAATGATGTGCTTTCAGTGCCCTTGAGTCACGCACACCAGTGGCAAAACCTACCAGCTTCACATACTCACTCTGAGCTAGGAATAAGCAAAAGAGAAAATCTCTGGGGTCAATAACTCAATGAAAACATTGACCCCGTGTGCAGCGGCTGTGAAAAAGCAAATTCCATGCTAGGGATCATTAGGAAAGGGACCAGATATAAAACTGCCATGCCGTAATGTCTTTATATAAATCTATGGAGCAGCAACCCAGGGAGCACAGTGTATAGTTCCGAACACACTATCTAAAATAAAAATATTGCAGAGCTGGGAAATGGTTTAGAAAAGGATAGGAGCAGCCCCTTCAAGAGGGACAGCAAACATTATTTAGGCTTTTTGGTTCAAAAAATAGATTGCAGAGTAGTGGGGATATCAAATGTCAAGGGGCTTAGAAGCCTCTTTTAGGACAGAAGAAAAGGAGCCTGTCACAGCAGCCCTTGTGATTGACAGACAGTATGAAACCTGGTGATTGGTCAGGTCTTGTGTATATTATTGACTGGCCAGCCTATTGGCTCTACTTCAGGGTCAGCCTCAAGTTTCAGTCTCCACCACCAAGTGACCTCAGGGTTCCATCTAGGTCAATATTTGGGGAGAGTCACTAATGGGCTTGATTTGGCCCTTACACAGGGCCAGGGTATGTATGGAAACCTGAAAGGTGGAAAAGCCATGCTACAACCATGGAAATCTCCTTTCAGTTTCTCAGAATAGTTGTGTTGAAAGTGAATTCCCACATGCAATTCATCGCTTACTGGCTGTAATCGGAGCAGGAGGCCATGTATGGTGATGCCATTGCAGATCAATCGCCAGGGGCAGAAAATGCAATTCCATTTCATACCTTCTGTGATGAGTCATTGAGTGACAAGATATTGAATGATGTCTGTGCTTGTATAATTCATCCCTGACTCATGCCTCAGAGATAAAGAAGCAGTCCTTGCTGATTCAGCCATTCCCTGCCCTCCATCAGATACATTTTTGCCCTTGTGTACAAATTATGAGTTAAGAAAAGGTCCAATATCTTTGTGTTTTGAGCAAATAAACTAGCTGTGTTTCTTCTAGATGGGAAACCTCAGGCGGCCCTCCATTTCATTCTCTCTGGCCCTCAGAGCTCTCGCCAGGCCACACCCACTCACCAGTCCTTTTTTCTCAGGCCACACCTCTCACTAGCTCTGCTTTGCACTATCATTGGTGCTTTTGCCTGTCCTTCAGCTCTGACAACGCTTCCAGCTTGCCTGGTGGCGAGATGGGTGTGAGTAAATTGTCATTTGTTGCTCCACCCACTTTTGCTCATGGTGCCGCCCACCATTGGCATGTGAACCCGGGAAGGTTGCCTAGAATGCAGTTTCCTTATCCCTGCTTTAGACCCACCACTTGTTTGCCAAGAGCAGAAATGGGATTTGGAGGACCCTTGAGTAAGATGTTTGTGGCGAGGCCTCCTCCAGGGCCTGGGCCCATCTCCTGCACACTGTCATCAGCATTGCCCATTGGCCTCTGCACTCTTCTGCTTGGTCCATTCCATGCCATTACTCAAGGGCAGAGGGGAGTGAGATGAGCAGAGCTAGCTCTTGCTTCTCCTTGCTCCTGTTACTGCTTGTGTGCTGAGAGGAGCAGGTGTCTGGGCTGAACAGTGGGAGTGGAGACGCTCCTTCAGGTATACTGGGCCGAAGCCATTTAGGGCTTTAATGGTCAGCACCAACACTTTGAATTGTGCTCAGAAACGTACTGGGAGCCAATGAAGATAAATAAGACAAATAAATAAGTAACGTTGCCTAAATTGCTGGTGGTAGATACTTATTCCCCCAGCATAGCTTCTGAGACTGGGTTAAAATTTGGCGCTGGAATTATAAACACACGCATACACAGTTCCATGATGAAATCCCAGTCTCTATTTAAATGTAATTATTTCCCCCCGGGGGATTAAATCTAGGCCAGCTTTAGAGTGAAAATGGATTTTCTCTCCGGTTCGCAAACACCTACAACCCTGGCAGCTTGCATGGCAAAGGTGCCGCTAGGAAAGCATTTCTGTGATTAACCAAGGCAGATGGAACTAGAAACAACACCACAAACATGTTGCTCCTAAATGAAGAAGCGGATGAGCAAAACCAAATTGGAAGAGGAGCTGGTATAAGCAGTGCAGCAATGATAGAAACTGCCTGCCAGGACCATACAGGAAGGGCCATTCTCATTTACATAAGACAATCAACAGCCTTGCTGAATCAAGGTAAAAGCCCATCCTCCCAGGGACCAACTCAATACCTATGCAGGGCTGGAGCGCAACAGTTTCCCCTTGCCGAGCTACACTTCCCAGCACCCGTAACAAACTACAGTTCCCAGGATTCTTGGGAGTGGAGAAATGTGCTTTAAATGTACGATGCGTGCGCAGCCTATACGGACTGTCCGTTGGAGTATTTAAGCCACATTTACACCGATGCTCAACATGTATATGTGAAAAGAAACACCAATATCGCAAGATGCTGACAAGCCTCTAGTGACTTCCTTCCAAAGCAAGAATGGGAAACCCTTTTCAACCTGAATCTAAAAGGAATGAAAGCTGGGAAAGTGTCAGATGCCTGGGATGTCTTATCACTCGGATAAATGTGGGGAGTGCAACTTGGGAAGTGGGGGGAAACGGACAAAAAATGTCAAGGAAAAAATGCAGACCTTTGGGAAATGACTAGTGGTAGATATGGTAGCCCGCAACTTACTTAAGGAATAAAGATTGCAGCATTTTATAGGACTTTGTATCCATAACTTGCTTTTTTTTTTACTGTTTAGTGACGCAGTATCCTTAGGGGCTTATAATTTCCAACTTCTGTCAAAAGCTGTATATTGTATGCAGATTCCTGGTCTGCCTACCTCATTAATTCTTCCTCACAGGCAGAGATAATTCCAAATCTTAAATGCTTAGCAGGCAGTTGAGTGTTATATAACTCTCAAGATGCCCCTAAAGTTCCTGCATGTGGTAAAATCAACTGTTCCATATTTACCACTTGGCCCAAAGTGAAGTGAGGTGTGTATTTGGAACTCTTGTTTATACCAGCTTAGGCAATTTGTCTAACTTCCCCAGTTCTGTCCACTCTGAATGGCAGCCGCGCCCGAGGGGCTCAATCAGAGAGGTATTTACATTACCTACTGCCTGGTTATTTTTTTTACAAAAACAAATTGGAGAGGTCAAGTATCAAACTGGAAATTTCTGTCATGGAGCTACAGATTCTTTCCTGAAATGCAAGTGAGACAGAATGGCTTACAACACGGTGATGCATGTATTTATTCCCTATCCTACCTTCTTGGATCGGACCAGAATCCTCTCTAGTCCATCACGTGGTCTATCACAGTGGTCAACAAGGTGCTTTGACAAGGTTCACAAATCAGGCAAGGAGGAAATAGCCGCCACCACTGTTGTTTGTGCTTAGCATTTTTCAGAATCAGCTACACAAGTGAGAGCTGCAGCAAAATGTTGTCAATCCCCCTACCATGTAACAGGAACTCTGGTCCAGGGTTCCAGCAACTCATTCCCTCCAGGCAGGAAGCCCCCTCCCCCACTTCAAGTTTTCTGATTTTCTTTTCCAATGGACACTCCGTATTTCATGGCCACAGAGTTTGCCTAGCCCTCATTGGGCTGTTCCCCCCCAAAAAAAACAAAAACAAAAAAACACCCAAAAGTTTTCTGGAGTGCTTCAACAAACCATAGGTTTCCCCAAGCATGCTGATACTCCTCCTTATTCCAGTTTTGATCCTGTGTTTCTGTTGGCGCCTGAGTTCACTGTTAGAGAGACTGATACTGCCTTTGTACATGAAGGTTCTGTTTACTTTTAATGGTTGTTGTTGTTGTTGTTTAGTCGTTTAGTCGTGTCCGACTCTTCGTTACCCCATGGACCAGAGCATGCCAGGCACTTCTGTCCTCCACTGCCTCACACAGTTTGGTCAAACTCATGCTGGTAGCTTCGAGAACACTGTCCAACCATCTCGTCCTCTGTCGTCCCCTTCTCCTTGTGCCCTCCATCTTTCCCAACATCAGGGTCTTTTCCAGGGAGTCTTCTCTTCTCATGAGGTGGCCAAAGTATTGGAGCCTCAGCTTCAGGATCTGTTCTTCCAGTGAGCACTCAGGGCTGATGGTTAGAACCCACAAATACAGCTATGGTCTAATCACTTCAGAAGGTATTCTAACCAGTAGGGGCTGGCAGCTTGGTCCAGATGGGGTTGTAGTGTTGACGTGCCTTCCTAACCCCGCACCACTGCTGCTTACAGAGAGGGAGAAAGGGAGGAGGAAGGCAGTGGCAGCCCCAAGCAGTGCAGTGGGTGCAATCTGATGCATCCGTCCTGCAGCTGCTTCATGCCTTGCCTGTCTCTGTTTCAGTAAGTGGCAGTGATGGACAGCATGGGGAAGGCAACACAGCAATGCAGCCCCACCTGCCCTGCCCTGCCTGCCACTACGGCATGTGTAGTAAATTCTATCAGTATCCTTTATCAGAAGGAATCCTTCCTTCTGCCATTCTGCAGCCTAGTACATGTCGGCTTCATTCAGTGCATCGTGTGTCATAGCAGTGTGAGGCGGGGCAAAACTGTTCTCTCATTCTAAAATTCTTCACATCACTCACCTTTTTATAAATCTCTTATCCTGTCGCCGTTGGTTGAGTTTCCTTCCCCCAATCCCTAAACAGGCAATTTTAGATTTTACCTGCAGGAAGATGTTCCACATTTTGATCATTTCAGCTGCCCTTATTTTAATGTTTCTGGCATTATAACACCTCACCATTGTAGTATATTAGCAGCTTCCCCCTCTAATACATTCTAAAGATGTAAAAAAATATGTGTAATGTAAAAGGCCCCTTTCCTCTTTAATGCAGCACAATGTTCTTTCTGTAATAGCTGAAAACAGCACTATATGGCATCACCAAGTAGCAATTGTTGGTTTCCTCAGAAGGCAGGTTTGTGAAGGCTCCACCTCTCTGGTGTAAAGTCTAGTGAGACTGATCTTTTTAGACCATAGTCCTACACACCCCACTGAAAACAGTGGAACTTACTTCTGTGGAACTTATACAGAGAATTGCACTGTCAACTGAACAGAACAGTTTTGCCTGTCCTATTCAAATGTGATTTGAAGAACATCTTGGCCATGCTGCAACCAGGCTGCTCTGCTTAGAGCTTGCTTAAGAAGGCCGAAGCCTCTCAAAACCAGCCATTCCCTCAACCGTTCTGACTGTAGCTGAAATTTCCTAATTTTATTCTGGAAGGATATGCCAAGCAGGAAACCTCTCTTCTATACAATGGTACCTCCGGTTACAAACTTAATTCATTCTGGAGGTCCGTTCTTAACTCGAAACCGTTCTTAAGCTGAGGTGCGCTTTCACTAATGGGGTCTTCCACTGCCGCGGCGTGACTTCCGCTCACATCCCGGGGCAAAGTTCGCTACCAAGAGCATCTACTTCCGGGTTACTGGATCTCGTTACCCAAAGCGTTCATAAGGAGGACGGTACACAACCCAAGGTTCCACTGTATTTTGTTCAGCTGGTTCTGACTGGCAGAAGAAGCCACTGTAGTGAGGTCCTGAACACCCCTCTCCCGTACACGGGGCCAGCCAGGCTAGCTTTGGAATTAAGGAGCTTCTTTACACCATCACCACATAGGTGCCATTCTGTAAGAGTGAATGGGATGGGTGGAGTGGGAAGCATCAAGGAAGCCAAAAAAAACCAAGAGAAGCAGGAGCCCCCAAACTGGTGCTGGATGCAGGATCTGCTAGTCTGAACACAAATGCCAAAGTGTTTTGACAACTCTCTTCTTCAGGGTCAATATCTTCTCCTTCTTCAATAAGGGGCTTTTTCAAGAGAGGTGTCTCTTGAGGATAAGCCATTAAACCTGACAATGAGATATTGCAATATGTGCATTAACGATCGAAAACAACAACAGCTGAAGAACAAACACACTGCTTGGAATCTGGAGGTGTTTCCCTCCCTCCACTTCTTTGTATGCATGTCAGTGATTTTACACCTTCACGAACAAGATGGAACAAAAATAGCTTGGAGTTCATAGTGAGGGATATTTCCCTGCTGAGCCAATTGGAGGTGTGGGCATGGCTGCAGGGGCATGGCTCCTCATTTTTTCTGAGGAGACACCCAAGCTGACTTCACCTCTGTCCTGCTCCAACTAAAGTGAGCTTCCGTAGGGTGCTGGGTAAGGTCCAATTGGAACCAGTAACAGGGATCTGAAAGCAAAGATGAGATTTTCAAGCAGCAGCTCAAAGCCAGTTCCTGCAGGACCCAAGACAGCTCCCAAGGGGAAGATAAGTTGTTCCAATTAGGCTCTTCTATTTTGATGCAGACCTGATGATTGCCATGGTCCCACCAGTATTAAGCAACTTAAACGGGTGATATACTAGCCTGAAGCCATGTGCTGCGGTGCCATTTAATAGTGTCAGGTTGTACCATCTGACTCTTCCAACGGAGGCACTTTGGAGAAGCAAACTGCTTTTATCCATTGGTAGGTCCATCTGAATTGTCATGGTTCAGCCCTTCCCAGGAGACTGGGTCTCCTTGGAGAAGGAGGAAAAGCAGGACCCCCTTAGCTGATTTCTGCACCATCAGTGAGTTTGAGGAGCTGTTGGATCCAAACATCCCTAGGACTGGATGTCTCCACCCAAATTGCCTGAGTTCTTGGTCCACTCCTCACCCTCAGGATCAGAGGAGCCAGACAGAAACTTCAGGGCTGTAGCAAAGCACCCAGCTAGGTGTGTGTGATGCTGCTTGGAAGAAGAGGTCCATGCATGGAAGTACAGTGGTACCTCGGGTTACAGACACCTCAGGTTACAGACACCTCAGGTTACAGACTCCACTAACCCAGAAATAGTACCTCAGGTTAAGAACTTTGCTTCAGGATGAGAACAGAAATCATGCAGCAGCGGCAGCAGGAGGCCCCATTAGCTAAAGTGGTACCTCAGGTTAAGAACAGTTTCAGGTTAAGAACAGACCTCCAGAACGAATTAACGAACGAGGTACAACTGTACAGGTTTTTCTTTTATTATTCCATCCATTTAACAAAAATAAACTAAGAACACAGAAACTGCCCATAAGTACAGGTAAGCAATAACACAAACACACCAAACGAAAAGAAAAACCAGTAGGATGGCATTGGACGCAAGTATATGTACCAGCCCTGATCATGAAACTGGCTGAGAGCCAGGAAGGGGTGGAGACTCCAGATCTTATCTAAGCTCTTACTCTGAGCTGCTTCACTGCTGAAACAACAGTCTCTAAGAGCTCCAAGCTTCTGTCCAAAGCCTTTGGAACTGGAGAAATGGACATGGATGTCTGATCTGTAGTTTGGAGTAGTGGGTGGGTCCAGTATTGGTGTGTGTGTGATATTCCATATGCATCTTGCATATGTCCTTCGTTGAGGACAATGTATGCATCCCTTTAGAATACATTTTGCTCTATAGTACTTTAGTATGTGCAAATTATATGTTTCACCCACCTCACAATTGCACCATATCTTAAGGTTACTTAATTTAAGGTTACTTCTTGCAGTATTGGGGAAAAGACAGCAAATGTCTTTGCACTAAGATGCACTAGAACAAACAAATAAATCACAGCCAAATTCTAGAGAACACACAATAAGTTAACTTCACAAGCCTAAACTACATATAAAAGCATGCAATAAACCACCCTCGCATGACATAATAATTATTCATTACATGATTGTGGTGCAGCTAAAAGACTAACCGAGAACAGGGCTTCTTTGTGCTAGGCAGTGGGAAAATGCAGAGTGATATACAGTCCCAGGCCCCCAAATGAACAAGCCGGATTCAGGGGAAGGGAAAAACATAATGAGGGATTTCATGATTAACGGACACAATGTTCATTTAGCAAGTTGTTTTCCCTTGAGGAAAACAAACATTTCCTTGAGGAAAGGGAAAACAGACAAGGATGATGGTGGGAATGGGGATATACTTCAGACTCTTCTTTCTTACACCACCATACACCATTTTAAACACACTTACTCTGAAGCAAGTCCCATTCATTTCAGTAGTGCTTACTTTCTAATGACTGGGGCTGTGTACCTGTCACCAGCTTAACACGCAGCTAGGTGGTTCTTTTCCCCAGTTTGGGATTGATGGGAGGGGAACACATTAAAACACAGCATTTCATAAGACAGGACAGGACAGGCACAGGATAGATATGGGATGATGCTAAAGTTGTTTGTACCTGCTTCTCAATCCAGGCACTGGAGTGCCCTGGATGCAGAATAAACAGGTGTGCGTAAACAGCCTAGATTTAAGGGCAAACTAGAATGCCTTGTAGATGTGCCCTGCCCTCTTTTGATATGGCGAAAGCTGTTTTGGGAGGGTCAGAGAGGGAGGAGTTCAGCATGTGCTGTGACTTCTCTTTGATGTCAACAAGCCTTCTTCTGGCCTGAGAATTGCAGTTCAGGACACATGCTGCTCCTCAGTGCAGTCATCAGCTATGGCGAGGATGAATAATGTATTGACAGCGCCTTTCTCTTTCTCTCTCACATATGACAAACGAGACAGTGCGACGCACGGAGCCGTTTGGGTTTGTTTCACAAATGCCCCTCAAGAGTCAGTCGCTAACTATCCCTATTTCTTCCTTGCGAACAAAAGGCCATTGTGAAACTGTACTGCTACTTTGTTGGCTGAAAATAAATAAATAAATCTATCCATTTAGTCTGTTTCGTACTCAGTGCTCATATAACCTTCAATTAGCACCAGGGAAAGAATTTCCTTTCTTGCAGAGTGAATAATTTAATCAAAACATATATCACACACACGCATGCACACACCCCCCCCCCATGTACGACAGAGGGCCTATTATATATTGCATGATTTACAACACTTACAGTTAATGTTAAAGCAATGTTAAAGAATTTTGTGGCCAATGTGAACATGATTTGCAAAATGAGGGCAGGAGCAGCTGGGAGTGGCAGAAGTGACATTTGTAAAAACAGATGACGAGACTAGGTAGGGATTCCAAGAAAGGAAGTGGGAAGGACTCGTGTGAAGGGAAGATTGGGGGAGGGGGGGAAACCACCAAGCAAATGCAAATCTAGATATACCTACTCAGGAGTGAGTCCCGTTAAGTTCAGTGGGGCTCACTTCCAAGCGGTGAGAATAGGATTTCGGCCTGAAGGATTTGTAAGAGCGAAACCATAACAATTTATAATAACATTTGTAAACAGCCCTGGGAATGTGATAGAAGGTTGGTATAAAAATATAGTGAATATGCTGTATGAAGATATATAGCTCCAGCTTCTCCTTCTGTGCTGGGATAGGGGAACCTGCGGTTCTCCAGATGTTGCTGAACTACAACTCTCATCATCCCTGGTCATTGGCTGTGTTGGCTGGGGCTGATGGGAGTTGGAGTCCAGCAACAACCAGAGGGCCACAGGTTGTCCATTCCTGTTCTTTGGTGTGCCACACATTACTGACAAAAACTACTAACACAATATCATTAAAACTTATTTAATTAAAATATACAATAAAAAACAGTTAAAACCGTAAAACCACAAAATCATTTCAAGGAAATGCTTACCTAAACATGGTGTGTTTTCAGGGCTTGTCAGAATGCCAACACTGATGGGGCCTTTTATATTTCAACAGGAAGAGCATCCCACAACATTGGTGCCACTAGTGAAAAAGTATAACTATCATGCTTAAGTCGAATTATTGCACAAAGGGGTTAATACCATAGAGTAAGCTGTCCTGCCATGCTTACGTATGTCACTTCCCCTTCCCTTGGGAGGAAATAGGTAATCAAGCCTTTGTCCCTCAACCCCTAGTCTACCTGAGAACTCAGTGTGTGTGTGGAGTTCTGAGCTTGTTGCTCCAGATCAGCCACATGGCTCTCACCAGTCTTTCTTGTGTTCCTATATCAATAGTTTGGGAACTTTTACCACTCTGTAACTAAGCTACATCCTACTGCCTGTGCATCTTTTCTGACTGATATATGGGGAAACACATGAATCTGACCTTTGGAGAGTTTGTAAGTAAACCATTTTAAACTTACCAAAGTTTATGCTGGGGAAAGAGGGAAACTTTGAAGGAACTTTTAACAGAGACTACTTTTGAATTCACTTGCAACGGCATATGTTAAATGTTTTACAACCTATATTTCCATGCTTTACTTTGCTGCATATTTCGTGGTTTTAAATCTCTGCTGGAGTTCTCTCACGAAATAGTACTTGCCCCAAACTTGGATCTTGGCATCCAAGGAAATTTCCATTTTCCCTCTTTGAACCAACAACATGTCCCATGTGGGACATCAACAGGCCATGTGGGTGCTGTCACACTGAGGAACTGATTCCTGGCAAGTGTGGAACAAATGTTATGTGGCACTTATGTGAAGTGCTGTGATGGGAATCTTATCTTCTTCACTATACATCAAATTTCTGTTATACAGTATCAGTTTGCTTTCTTCCTGTTGGGCATGTTAAAGAAGGACTAACTTTATGAAGACAGTCAGATTTTCCTCCCAACTTACCCAACTCTTAGAAAACAGGTTTTCAGAACTGGCCTTACTAAGACAAAACTATTGTTTCTGCTAAGGAAATATTGATCATACGGTGACAATACATTTCTAGGAACATGTAGAAAACTATTTTGGTGTGTTTAACAAATGTATCCAAAGGTTCTGCCTTTAACGATCCCTTCTTTGCTTTCCTTCCAACAAAAGATTGCTATGATCTGGCAAATTGTTCTGTTACTTTGTCAGCTTAAAATAAAAATAAAAATCTATATCTATTGTGTTTTCCACCCAGAGTGCAGTACCCTGAAAATAGAATCTGGGAAAGAATGTCATATCTTAGCAGGCTACATAATTTAATTAGGAAAAAAGGGGGGAGCCCAGAGAAGGTGTTGCAGAAAGCATAATTCTGCAAAAGAACAGTCAGGGTAAAAAGAATAAGATCTTTTTTGTGGGTTAAAACCAGTCAATTGCAGATGACTTGTACAATTCTTATTATGGCTTCGGGGAAACAAACGTTTCACTTTCACAATTTGCAGAACATTAAAATAAATCCTTTTTTCCAAATGCATTATTAGGCATGAACTTCGAAGGTAACTATCATGTATCCCCGTTTTGAAGACAGAAGGCTATTACATTTAACCTCCTGTGGCCATATTTAATGCATTTAAACTCCCATCTTTGGAAACATTGCTTATAGAGTGATGTAATGGCCGCATGAATAGCTCTGGCACCTTCTAACTGGAGTTTTGCTTAACACATGTGGCCCTCGGATGAATGATGGCAACTACAAACTGGTTCCATGGGATGCTTTATCTGAGAGCAGGGGTATTTCCTAACTATTCTGATTGTCAGTCACCTGGAAGGCACAACAATAAGTTCGGAAACTGCATCCACCCACAAGCATTCAGGGTGTAGCCTGCAGTGTATTTTTCTCTAACCTTTTGGGGCTTGTGGCCACGTTTGCAAACCAAAGCAACTGTTGCAGGGAACAAAATATAGCTCAGTGAGGAGGAAAGAGCATACTCTGTGGGCACAGGATGCTGACTGACTGTTGCTGTGTTACGGGGTGGGAGGGCTGGGGGTGGGTAGCGGGGAGGAAACTGAATGTCCTGCAAAGGGACATGGTTCATATCACACAAGTGTCTTGGAAAAAACGGGACATCCCATTTTTTATTGCGCGAGAACGGCGGCCATTTTGGTTGCCATAACCTTTCGTGATTTCCCGCCTTTTTTCAGGGCCGCGATCTTGCACGGAGCCCCAAAACACTCATATTTGGGTGGTGTGCCTGAAAAAAAAATTGCTTTTGGTGGAGTGAGGAACCGCGGCACAAAATCCTAGCAACCGAAATGGCCACCATGGTCTCGCGATTAAAAAAAAGCAGGAAGATGGTGGCCTGGATTTTGGCTTCCGAGTGTTGGAGCGTATGGATGGTTGAGTGGCTGGCAGGCTGGAACCCTGAACAGGAGCATCCTCTATACTGCCCCCCCCCCAAGTTTCTGGTCTCCCTTATTGCCTGTAAATGAGTATGTATGTGTGTTTCTTTCTCCCCATAGAGCTCAAGGGAATTCCTATGGTGATGGTGCTCCAAGTCTAAGAACAGCTTGCCTGGTGCTTGAAGATACAATTCATGTCAGAATGAAAGACATATTGATATGTAATGCTCTCTCAGGTGGCTCCTCCGCAGCAGTCGTGTACTGTTGTAGAATCCTTGTTGATTTCTTTTTGATGGTCTCCTGCCTCTACTTGTCACTGAGATATGTACATTCCCCCCTCCCCATGTATGTCACTGGGTTTTGTAAGCCCAAAGTGTTTGTGCCTGGATGTTCCCTGCTCCCCTGAGTCATTGTGTGTATAGTATATTGTCTGCAGGTTTACTCCCTCACTGTTTATACTGGCTGCCCCTAGAGATAGAGTCTTGGGGCCAATTCATACTTCAGCATGCAGCACTCCATGTTTCATCCCTTTGACTTATCGCTCTGTGATTTGTAGCCAAAAGCATGAGCTGCATCGATTAGAAAATACAGTGCTTGGGATGATGTGAGCCGATGGTGCTGTGGGACTGGGCAAGAGAAGGTTCATGGAGCCAGGAGCACTGCTGCTGATTCCCTTTGTGATCCTAGGAGAGTTGCCAGATATCTTCCTTTTGCTGTGGACTTTGCTCTCAGTAGCTGACCTTCTAAATCAGGGGTGGTGAACCTGTGGCCTCCCAGATGTTGCTGGACTAAAACTCTTATCAGCCCCAATAAGCACGACTCCTGCAGAGGAGCACCAGAATATACCAGAGGTTGTGTTATATGGTACAGCCCCATCTGCACTACCTTTAAAGCAGTACCACCGTCATGGCTTCCCCCAAAGAATTCTGGGAACTGCAGTTAACGGTGGTGAGGGTTGTTAGGAGACGCCTCTCCTATTTCCCGCACAGAGCTACAATTCCCAGAGTTCCCTGGGAAAAAGGATTGACAGTTAAACCCACTTTAAGAATTGTAGTTCTGTAACAGCATCCTTCACAAATGATAGTCCCCACTTGATTCTTTGAGGGAAGCCATGACTGTTAAAGTGCTGTCATGCTGCTTAATATTGCAGATAAAAGAAACATGAAGGAAAATGCAGCTTGTAGACTATCAACTGTAATGGGTCATCAGAAGATCTTGAAAAGAGCTTTTGCCAATGGAAGAACATCTAGTGTCAGGTTTCTCACACAGTAATGTACTGCTTGGTCAGAAACTGCCCTTTCCACTCATGGAAATATCCACCAATGTGGATATTGCTTTGGCCATCTTAACATCCGATTCTCAGACATCTTTCCGACTTTACGCTGGAAATTATAAGGCGAATCTTATTGCCTCCCAGATGAACGTCGTGGGTTGCTGACAGTAAACAAGATTAAATACTCCTGACAGGCTGAATTCCTAGAACATTCCTATTAAAGATGAAAGAATGTTGCTGAGATCAGACAGTACAGGATTGAATCTATGATTCTGTGGAGTGATGTAAAGAAAGGAAAATAGGGGAGGAATTTCATAGAAGTTCTTGGTTTCCTTTTGTTCTTGTTAGTAGTCAAGTACTGGTGGCGACAATTTCGCCTTCAGTTCTTGGCCCCTGCACACATCAGTGGAATGCATCTAAGCGTGCCACGTCCCGTTCCACCCTGCTCCTATTCCATCTCTATCCCCCCACCCTGCCCCTGCCCCCGTCTCATACTGCCCCCCGTCCCACCCTCGTTTTGCCTTCTTCTGGGTTCAAAAGGACATGTGCATTGGTGACCGCGTGTCGGTTGGACGTGCCTGAAATGGTTGCTGCTTGTATTTAGTAAGCAGGGGCCTACAATTCTGGAAGGAAAAAAGAGCAACCTTTAGTCTTCCCTCTTGAACTTGAATATAATTAATTAGTTTGAGGTGTAAATTTATATTCAAGACCCCCTAGAGGAAGGGTCTGATATACCAGCATCGTAAAAATATGCCATCAAAAATGTGCTAACTCTGGATATGCCAAGCAGAGCCAATTCATTTCACTTGTGGTCAAATCCTGGGAGCTCCTCCTCTTTGGCCATAATTTCATGGGTTGTGGGGTTTGTTCATTTTTTTGTTTTGCCAGGGATCCAAAAGGTGAATGGGACCACCCAGTGTAACTGAACTGATCACGCTCCCCTAAATCTGCCTCTGTCGCCTCCATCCCTACTGGTTGTGAGAAGTATAATGGGATCCAGCTGTAGCTGGCTGTAGCAGAGTTGTTGCTGGCTGAACTGCTTTTGCTGAGCACTGCACATCACCTTGCATGTTGTGTGTGATGACACAGAGGCATGTGCTAGGAACATGTCCCTCTCATAAGTTTTCCTGGGTGAAGCTGGCATGCAGGTGTTTTTGCCAACACAGTCTCTGGCTAGTTGCTACAGGACATATTTCTAGGAAGGCGGGTGTGTGTGTCTCTATTCTTTGAGCCCAATCCCCCCCCCCCGTTGTGTGTGTGTGGCTGTTATTCCAGCTTACATAGCAACAGCCAGTCTCTGGTCCCAGCATAACACGAGTAAAGGATTGCTCTACCTGGCACATTGGCATAATCTAATAGGTGTGGCCTGTACTCTTTAATACAATCCACGTTTTCAGTCATGAAAATCTCCCCATCTCTTTCAGGCCATTGCTTCTTTGGTTCTATAAACTCATCCCCAGTGCCCCCTATTCCACTCTACCCTATTAAAAGCATTATTCAGAGTAGCAGTTTGCACAACCCACTAAGAAGATAAAAACGCAACAAAATTCAAAACAGTAGCGACTAATTGCACACCTATTCAAAACTATTTAGTGTAATTAATTCAACAAAATGGATGAACTTGACCTGGGGATGCCAACTTTTCAAAGTTCGATTGTCATTAACGCCTCCAGCAGCCCTCCAGGTCATCCCAACGTCCCCCAGAGGGCAGTACCACCCACTTTGAGAACCACCCATGTCAATGAACAACTGGCCCTATTCTTTTGCTTTTGAGGGGACCATAGGCAACAAAATGAGGAGTCTGGGCTGCAGTCTACCAAGCGCTGTCGTTGCATGGCTTCCATTGCAATGGGACTTGCACGGGCTCCAGGTGGCTCAGCAGGGGTGCTTGGGGTCAGGCTCCCACCTCTTCCAGAAGCAAGAACCGAAGGATGCAAGTGAGCTTTTCTTGCAACAACAAGCTTTACATTTGGCTTCTCTCTCTTTCTCCCTTTTGCTATGTGCAGGAATCAGCTAATTATATTACACAAATAGGGCAGCCTGACCTAATTTCTGTTGCATCTTCCAATGAAAGAGTTGTTTTGCAAGGGAGCTGTGTGGATATGTTTGGAAAGAGGGGTGGGGGGGGGAGAATGTCCACCAGGGTGCCTACAGATGCCTTGCCAAAATAGAGGAGACACACTGCCAGGAAAAAGGGGACAAAGGGTGACACAGATCTGCATAAAATGTATCAGAGATTCATAGAATCATAGGGTTGGAAGGGAAACCAAGGGTCACCTAGTCCAGCCCCCTGCAATGCAGGAATCTTAGCTAAAGCATCCATGACAGATGGCCATCCAACCTCTGTTTAAAAACCTCCAAGGAAGGAGAGTCCACTACTGGATAGCTCAGTAGGCTAGAGCATAAAAAAATTCTTTCCAGTTGCACCTTAGAGACCAACTAAGTTTGTTATTGGTATGAGCTTTCGTTTGCATGCACACATACATTTAAAGCATATTTCCTCTTCGCCCACCCCAATTTCCTAGGAACCATAGTTTACCCCTAACTACAATTCCCAGGATTCTTTGGGGTGGGGTGTTTTTAAATGTTTAGTGCATATGTAGCCTGGGGGAATATTTTAATTTTGTGCCTTGTGTTTCTTCAGTTCTTTTTTCCCCTCCCCCCTTTTTTTCTTTTTAGAATTTACAGGCTGACTTCCCTGATTTTTTGCTTTTACCACAATCGGTTTTGACTGGATTGTATTTGGGGCTTTTTAAAGTATTGTTTTGGTTTATTTTTCTACAGAGCTCCCCTTGGGACATGTTTGTGGTGAAAACTGGTACATACATTTGCTTTAAGAATCAGAATAATACCACTGCAAACAAAAATTCAAAATCCATGCAATGCAGAGATCTCCAAGAAGTAAGGCCACCTTTGCATACATCCCTCTCTTCCGGACAGGTGTGGAAGTGTGGCATTGGTACTGAACAGGTGCCAGGGATTGACCTTGGACCTCCTACACACAAAGTAGACACCTTACCGCTGTGCCTTCCGCACTCTGTGCAGCAGAGTTCAGCTGAGCTGGTGCCAGACCAGGCTCTGCCACTACTGCCCCAAGCTGTGCCACCCCATGGCTGCCTTGAGCTGGGCCACTTGGGTTTTAATATGGTAGGTAGCACAAGCAGCTCCACTGGTTTCCTGGGCTGAGCCAGCCCAATGTGAAATACACACACATACTTCAACCGCTGCCTCCTCTGCTTCTGTTTCTCAGTTTAACATTTTGCGGGTGGCATCTAGCTAAGGCTACATCCATACCACGCTAGGATACCACTGCAAGCAGTCATGGCATCCCACAAATAATTCTGGGAGCTGCAGTTTATTGCAGATATTACTATTGTGCAGCACGAAGCAAACTGGATGCATAAAAAACGATTCTTTCTGGAATAAAACATTGTTCAGATCTATAAGTTTGATTTAAAGCTTCACTTGCAGAACTTTCTTCAAAACAGAACAAAAAACAGTTAAACGATACATCCAAACAGTGTAAAGTGGTACCTCAGGTTAAGTACTTAATTCGTTCCAGAGGTCTGTTTTTAACCTGAAACTGTTCTTAACCTGAAGCACCACTTTAGCTAATGGGGCCTTCCTGCTGCTGCCGCACCGCCGGAGCCCGATTTCTGTTCTTATCCTGATGCAAAGTTCTTAACCTGAAGCACTATTTCTGGGTTAGTGGAGTGTATAACCTGAAGCATATGTAACCTGAAGCGTATGTAACCCGAGGTACCACTGTACAATATCCTGTATGCGTCCAGCACAGGCTCAGCATCTTAAAAATAACTTTACTTCTTCCAGAAATCAAAATTGTGTCTCTCTTCCATTCCAGCCTACATTAGCCTTCATCCTACCTAAGGGTGTGGAATGCCATTGTCACATCTTACTCTGACTCTGGCTGGGAATGAAAGACCAAAGGCAACTCCCTTCAAAATGATGACTTGCAATTCAATACCTTAATCACCTGATCTAAGGTTAAACACCACAGGTGAGCTAGCAGAGAACAATAACAGTAAATTATCAACCCATCTAGAAGCTTAGAGAACTCTTCTTGCTCTTCTTCAGCTTCAACAGAATCTTAAACCCGTTCAACAATATACACAGACATTTTCTATTTCAGTGTGAATTAAACAATTATACATAACACTGTATGTTAAGAGTGCTAGGACCCCTGTTCTCCTCCCAAAGCTACAGTTCCTAGAGTTCCCTGTGAAGAGAACCACTCTGAGAATTGCAGCCGTATCAGTCATGTTCTGAGAAAGTGTCACCAGCCCTTTGAGTGGAAATGGACAGTGGCCAAAGCCAAAGTAGGGGAGTGTTGCATGACCTCTATTATGAAGGAACATGTGTCTGGCAGAAACAGCTTTTTCACACACACACACACACACACGAGAGAGAGAGAGAGAGAGAGAGAGAGAGAGAGACGCTCTCCTAAGTAAATTTCAGTGCAGAGCAAACTTCGAATAGCCAGACACAAATCCCCGAAAAACAGGATTTCTAGCACAATTGCAGGGAGGTGTTATTTCATTTGCTAGATATGCTCCTCACCAAAGGCAATGTCATTCCAAATCTGACCTGTACCACTCAGTGCCAGCCCAACCATTGGACAAAGTGAGGCAACTGCCTCAGGCAGCAGATTTGAGGTTTCACACAAAAGCAATAAATCCTTATTTATTTTATTGTTATTGTGCTATTGCTGCTTGGGAGGGGGAGATGTGCTTGTGGGATTTTCTGCCTTGAGTGCCCAAATAAAAGGTTTGGTTTGGGGCATTCCCATAAACCTTTCCTGAGGGTGGGTAGGTGGCTTTTACTCCTGTACCTCAGGCAGAAAAATGTATTGGACCGTATAAATATTAATTAACAATTGTCATGGATAATGGCAGCACATATTACTCAGGGCAAGCTTGAAAGCCTGACGAATCCATCCCTCAAGTCAATAACAGCAGCTCTCAGAGGTAAAAGGAAAGAAGAAGAAGAAGAAGAAAAGCACTCCAGTTCAGACTGTCACTCAGGATGCTCTCCCTGCAGAGATATAAGCAAACAAGCACTTAATGTGCAGTGCATACATAATTGCATTGGGAGGGAGAGGGAGGAGGGGAATAATGTGGCACCCTCTGGCATGAAATATGCAAGAAGCAGCAATTCCACATGGCAAGTGGCACACAATGCTGCACAGGCTTCCTCTTATCTGCAAAAAGCTGCAAATGAATTCAGAGCTGGTTCAGAGGAAAAGAAGGCCTTGAGAAGACGCAGGAGCAAATCACACTCTCCTCCTTGCTCATCGGTGCCCTCTGCAAGGCATGTGTGCCTGTGAGCAAGCTGTCTAATGGGTGCAAGAGAGAGAGAGAGAGAGAGAGAGAGAGAGAGAGAGAGCTATTTAAATTCAGAACCATGTGCAAGGGCCACCTCTAATAGAAGCTCAGTTGCTGGGGAGATTCTGTGCTTCTCCACTGGAAACCTTCATCACGCAGAGCCAAAAGCATCACTGTCACAACTTTGATTAAGAATTAATGAGATAGAAGGCCAGTTTGAACTGAGTTGGGTTTCTTTGTTTGTAATATTCCCACCAGCATTTCTGAGTTCCTGGATTGGCAATATGAATCAACTGCAGGGTTAGGACTGGAGTAGAAAGGGATCGGTGACTTTGGCACTTAGCACCAAGGGTTTTAATGATCTGACATGTGTTTGGGTTAAGAATGTCATTTGGCCTGGAAAACCTTTGAAACATGGGGTGCACCAGGAGGAGCTCTGTCATGGTCTGAAAACCCCCCGAAGGCAGAATAGTCAGTGTGCCAAGTCAGCCAGTCAACGGCTGTTGGCGTTAGCTAGTAGGAAATGGTGGTGGGAACTGACTCTTAGGTAGCATACACATCATACATTTAAAGCATGTGACTCATGGGAACTGTAGTTTCCCCTACATCAGCAGTGTAGTGGCAAATTCAGAAGCACAGGTTCCCTTCCTCATAGTCACAGCCATGACCCTTCACAGCCACTCTCCCTTCTAAGATTATACAATATTCTAAGATCATACAATAATCTTATAATTGTATAATAATAATAATAATAATTAATGATATCTGCGTGTTGCCTTTCAGCTAGATCTACTGCTTTCTGTGCACATGGGCAAATGTTTTGGTGCACTCCAATATCTTCTTTCTAAGCAACTTTAGTTGTGTTCTTCTTGAAGCTCCATCATACGTAACAGAACTTGCACACTGTTGTCTTGAACCTGAATCACTTATTCTTAGTGTTCCTGGATGCGTAGTCTTTGCAGCCTATGGAACCACAACTCCTTGTGCAACATTTGGCTTCCAGCTCTGAGGCTGCATGCACACGATACATTCAAGAGCACACGACTTCTCCCAAAGAATCCTAGGAACTAAGAGGGCCCACCTCACGTATCCTAGAGGTACTCAAGCAGTATAAAAGGATATATTTTCAGCCTTTGAGAAAGCGTTTTCTCATCCTTTGTGATGATTGGAGCCAATCAAAGGAGTAAAAGGTAATGAGTCAGCCAATGAGGAATGGCTCCTAGGGTCACTCTGGAGAAGGCATCTGAAGAACACCAAGGATTTGTTGTTTTTCTAGTGGCAGCTAGACTGGTGACTGGGAGCGGTCGCCAAGACCACATAACACTGGTCTTGAAAGACCTACATTGGCTCCCAGTACATTTCCGAGCACAATTCAAAGTGTTGGTGCTGACCTTTAAAGCCCTAAACGGCCTCGGTCCAGTATATCTGAAGGAGCGTCTCCACCACTATCATTCTACCTGGATACTGAGGTCCAGCACTGAGGGCCTTCTGGCGGTTCCCTCACTGTGAGAAGCCAAGTTACAGGGAACCAGGCAGAGGGCCTTCTCGGTAGTGGCGCCCTCCCTGTGGAACACCCTCCCACCAGATATCAAAGAGAACAACAACTACCAGACTTTTAGAAGACATCTGAAGGTAGCCCTGTTTAGGGAAGCTTTTAATGTTTGATGTATTACAGTATTTTAATATTTTTTTTGGAAGCCGCCCAGAGTGGCTGGGGAAGCCCAGCCAGATGGGCGGGGTATAAATAATAAATTATTATTATTATTATTATTATTATTATTATTATTATTGATTGGTCTCAACCTCAGCTGCAACAAATTTCTTATAAATTATTAGTGGCAGCTTCAAGACCTACTTCCTAGTTTTCTGTGATCTACAGATGGGAGACTTGCTCACCATTTGAAATGGAACACATTAGAAGCTAAGGAACCAGCCACTATCTTTTCTTCTTCCCTAATTTGAATGGTGCTGTTTTATTGGTCCGAGAGCATCATTGTTACAATAAGGGAACAAAAGTGAGGTTGGAAGCCCTCCCATGGGTGGGTGGCATATTTCTAATTTTCACTGAAGTCAATAGAAAGCGGACAAGTGATGACTGCAGCATTCCCTGTTTTTTAAAAACTTATTTATTGAGGAATTGATTCGATGTGGATTGCAGAAATGATATTGTTACCATCAAAACTGCCAGCCAGCAGATAAATATCAGCAAGTTAAGCAGAGGGATTGCTCTTACCTGGTCAATAATAAGCAACATAGCTTTATTCCTGCTGTATGCTGCTATGAGGTTCAGTGGTGGGTTGCTCACCCCCGTGGGCTGAAGAATGAATGCAAATTTTGACAATTGAAATCCCACCCTCCTTAAAAAAAAAATAAACTGCACACTAGACAGGCATTAGGAAAGGAAGCATTTTAAAGCTTCTCTTAGTATTATTGGCACAGTGAAAGGGAAATGTAGGAGAGAACAGCTCCACTACTTTTTTCAGAGCAGGAGTAATGATGTCATTTACTAGTGTCCTAGGGTAATTGATCTTTGCTCTGCAAAGCAAATGAGGTAATAATTTTACGTTCATTTGTCATTTATGAGTCCAGAGGAAGTCAGAGAAGGATGAACCCAATCAAGCAAAGGCTGGATACTTCTTCCTTTTTCTTTGATTGGATTCCTACTTAATGCTTGCTAATTAATGGCCATACTTCTTTTCAAGATTGAGAGCATTCCTGCTTAAAAGCTCAAAGCTGCATTTAAGCTGGCGAAGATCTTTCATTAAAGCTGAATGCATTTCCCAAGTTGAACCTCTGCAGTCAGAAGTGACTCAGTCAAGGCAGCTCCATATCCTCGTCCCTACATTTCATCAATAATAATAAAAACAAGAACAAAGCAAACTTACCCTGATGCCATCTGCCACCAAAGACTCTGCAGTTGTGCTCAAGAAAGTTGCTATCTTTTAATAGGGATCTCAAGCCTACAAGCAAATGTTCTTTCCATTAATTGGATAGAATTCTGCCATTATAATATTAGAGTGACTAAAGAAATACAGAGCTGAACTGTACCATGTCTTGTCAAGAGCAGACTCTGGACCCTCATACAGAAGTGGCTTGCTGGAGTGGGGGGCGGAGCAGCTGCGCAAGCTTTCTGACAGGTGCGTCACCATTGCTTACCAGGAGGGGGAGAGGAGGTTGGCATGGTGCAAACACATCAGCAGAGCCAGTCTGACACACCTTTGCACCATGCTGACCACCCTGCCTTTCTGTCCCTCTTCCTGCTGGTAATCAACCTGACAAGTTGCTTCTGCCCTCACAGCAACCAAGTAATAATAATAATAACAACCATCAGGGAGCACTGCAAGGGTCATCTGTCAGCAGGGATGGCCCTGCCAACAGGCAAAGTGAGGCAGGCACCTCAAGCAATAGGATCAGATCCTCCTGGCCTTCCTCCTGGGTCTCTCACCCAATGATTCCCCTCTGTCTGTGGGCCACACAACCTTTTCTGCACCACCTAACAAACCTACTGCCCTCAGTAGCAGTGGAGGGCACTATCCTATCACCAGCGTCGAAGTAAGAGCAAATTGCCAATGGAATGGGAGGGAGTGTCATCCTTTCCTTTGCCTCAGGCGGCAAGATGTCCTGGGCCAGCCCTGATGTAGTCTAGCCATGATGGAGACTATGCCCTGCGTCCATAGTCAAAGACAGAATGCTTCTGATACCTGTCGCTGGAAATTGCAGGAAGGGAGAATGTGATGCTCAGGTCTGCCTTGTGGGTTTCCCACAGGCATCTGGTTAACTATTTTGAGAACAGGATACTGGACTAGATGGGCCAGCAGGCTCTTATGTACTGGTCTAGCTTAGATGTGGCAGAAAATGGTCCGTGAGACAAAAATTCCTTTATCTAACCCAGGGTTTCCCAAACTTGGGTCTCCAGGTGTTTTTGGACTACAGTTCCCACCATCCCTGACCACTAGTCTTGCTAGCTGGGAATGATGGGATTTGTAGTCCAAAAGCAGCTGGAGATCTCACCTAAGGTAGCAACCTTTTTCTTTTTTCTACTGAGGGCCATATTTCCTCGAGAGCAATGTGTTGGGGGCCACATTGGGAGATGGGGCTGGAGCCTAGGGTGGGTTGGAGTACCTACTTTTCTTTCTCTCTTTCTGCTGCTCCCCATCTTTCTGATGTTTGGAGGTTGTGCAGTGAGCAGGACCAGCTGGGGACCAGAGGGTTCAGTCCTGCTCAGTTTGACTGCGTACATGCGTTTCCCAGTTGGGAACAGACACACACAGAGCAAAATTGGCGTGTGGGGCTGTTTGAAAGCCTAATTGCAAACAACAACATGCTGCTCTCTGTAGATGCTGCCTGCCCCTCCTTCTTCCCACCCAATGTCCTACCTTCCTGACAATCTCAGATTGTTCCAGGCAGCTTAAACCCTGAACAATCCAGGGTTGTCTTAACTGGCTCAGTCAACACCTGGATCTTCCAGAATTGGCGTGATTTGGTTTAGAATTCAGGCTTTGACTGAATTCAGTGTACAGCCCTATTACTTTCCTGTAAATGTTGGTTTAAATCTGTGGTTTTTGAAAGGTTCAGTCTGCCATCTTGAAGCAAAATGACACCCAGTGGTTTCCAAACATAGACCAAAACCCACTCCTTCATCTCGGGAACCATAATTCCAAATTGGGTCCCTAGTTCGGAATGGTTCACTCCACCATTTTGTTTCGAAGTGGCACCAAGTTGCTTCAAAATATATACAAAACCTGGTTCCTCCATCCTCCAGACTGAATGATGAAATCTTAATAAGTGTCCATATGTATAATGGACAGACAGATGGACAGACAAAACATTTTCCACAGTAGTGGGTCACTGTGTTACCATATGTTTGGTTTTCCTCTGTGATTTTTAGACCTGTGAGTTGATAAGATAGAAAAAGCCCATGGAAGAAACTGTCTCCATCTGTCTCCGCTTCTTCTAATTCTAAATCTCATTCTGCTTAAGCTCTTTACTCATGATTTCCACATTCAAGTTCAGACAGATACACAAGGGAACAATTGCACCAAAGTATTTTCTGCCAAGTCCATTCTGACAGGCAAGACTACTGATAAAGGTCAGGAAAATATGACTGGAATATAAAGGACATCAAGCAGTCTTACTCAGAATGTGAAACCTTATGATTCCATTAAACACGCAGACACCAGAATATGTGTGCATCTTTTTAAACGCCAAACACAACCTGCTTCTTCTTAAAAAAAGAAGAAGCTGTTTAAGACAAACAAAAGGGAAAAAACAATAATTTGTTAAACAACATTTCAGTATGTTGTGTGTTATACTTTTGGATTTGACAGTGTTGGTTAAAAATAATGCCCTTAGTAAACTTTCCTTCTTCACCCCAACAGGTCACCCCATTCTTTGCCATGTGCAGAGGGGTGTGAGAGAGTAAACACAATATGCTTCTACGTCGGTTTAGCAATCCCTGCCAGGACCAGTCCCACCATTAGGCAAAGCGGTGGCTGCTTCAGGCACTGATTTTGGTTCCCATGAAAAGGGGAGAAAATTATTATCCTTTTAACATATTATTGTTATCATTGTTATTGCATTTCTATTACGAGGGGGAAGTGCTTGTGGAGTTTTCTATCTCAGGTGTCCAAATAACTTGGCAGCCTTCGGTACAGTTGTTGTTAATTCAACTTATACTCAGAGGTCTCAGGGCAGTTCACAACAAGGTGCTGGGTGGGTGCTGGGGACCAATGTCTTTTGGACCAGTCCTTTCCCCTGGATTAGGACCTTTTGACTCATGTGGCTTCTAGGCCCTTGAACATCTGCATGATGGAAGATTCCTGGATTTCCAGTAGCCAAGGATTGAATGGGCCAGAACCCTGAGTAGGGTTGCCAAATTTTGAAGAGCAAAAAAGA
Source organism: Podarcis gaigeae (assembly GCF_964106915.1). NCBI lineage: Eukaryota > Metazoa > Chordata > Lepidosauria > Squamata > Lacertidae > Podarcis > Podarcis gaigeae. The sequence continues at coordinate 23,287,589 of NC_139683.1, read as the reverse complement.
GGAGACATTTGCTAACTTCTACTTTTAACTATGGATTGCTATGACAACTCTACCCATGAAAAAGAGGATGTGTACCTGGAAAAATAGGACATATGGCAACCTTACGAGTGTTCAGCCCTCATCAAGGTGAAGAGAACCAGAACAAGTTATGAAAAAGGAAGTGCATGCCTTATTTCTAAAGGAAGTCTATTTCTATGATGATAAACAGACTAAAGATCTTCAGGTAGATACCACTACAGTACTGTTTCAGTCAGATCTTACTGGACATCATGTTAATGGTCTCAAGGATGGACTTTTGGCCTGGCCATGCCTTCGTTTCAGTGAAGAGAGCCAGTGTGGTGTAGTGGTTAAGAGCGGTAGTCTCGTAATCTGGGGAACTGGGTTCGCGTCTCCACTCCTCCACATGCAGCTGCTGGGTGACCTTGGGCCAGTCACACTTCTTTGAAGTCTCTCAGCCTCACTCACCTCACAGAGTGTTTGTTGTTGGGGAGGAAGGGAAAGGAGAATGTTAGGCGCTTTGAGACTCCTTAAAGGGAGTGAAAGGCGGGATATCAAATCCAAACTCTTCTTCTTCTTCCCTGTTTCTTATCCCCTGGCTGGTGTTTGGATTCTTTTTCTCAGACATCCTTGTACGCTTTCAAATTGTCACTCCTCTTTCTGCTTACGGCAAAGTCTTGAGGCACGGACAGCTTTGAAAAAGCACCCAGAGATACTTTCATAAGTGAATGTGCACTCATAAGAGTGGTGCATTTAGCTTATTGCAGATGTTCTGTTCTATCAAGCTGTCAGTTCCTTTTTAAAACCTCGAGAACACAACGACTTTCTCTCGTCTTCAGCTCTCTCCTATTAGAATTGCCCCAAAGTGTAAAAAATTCTCTGACACGTTTTCCAAGAATAGGGATGTTAGTGTCGGTGTCCTGACTAATTTCCAGCTGATTAAGCTTCTCACTCCAGTTAATTCGTGGCAGGGGCAATTTGCTTCTCTGAAGGTAGCACATACAGCTGCCGTGTGCCCTTCAAAGGGTTTGCTCCTTTCTCTCCAGAAGTTGCTGCATTTTAGTGATGGCTCAAGCGATGCCTGAAATTTTAGACTGTGTTAAGGTCTGCGTGATCTCTGGGTCGAGGTTCTCCAACCATGCTATAGTTAGGGGGCTCAGCAACACATGCAACGGTATCTGTTCAAATAGGTATGAATAGAGGTGGAATCTGGAGAAAACAAGGCAGACCTCCACCCCATTGGAAAGCTATGGGGCTTAAGCCTGCCACTGTATGCTTCAAAGTGTGAGCCTAGGCAGGTTGGTCAACTGCTAGCAAGGGAAGGTGACAGGAGAGAGCCCGCAGTCAATCACACAAAGTAAGTGACGTTAACTCTTTATTAGAAAAAAAGGACCCCCACAGGAGTGCCAGGTCTAATGAGAGCACAGAAGCTCTTGCTCCTAGGAAGCAGTTGCAGAGATGGAAGGTCCCGGCCTTCCCACAGCTGCCTAAGTCCCCTCATCACCAGGATTTCTCCCAAGCAATCTGAGACCAGAGTCGGCGCTATGAAGACCGCTGAATGCATGGAACTGAGTGCACAACACACTACAGATTGCACAGCTCAACCTGGCCATGTGTTTTGTGCTTTGCCAATCCACAGATGCAGACACAGCATAACACAGGATCTAACGGCATGCACAGAATCCTGAGAAAATCTGCTTTGCTTTTTTTAAAAAAAGAAAAAGGCAAAGTTCTAGTCCTCATTGTTTAAAAACAAACAAAACATCAAGAAGACGAAGAAGAAGAGAAGAGTTTGGATTTGATATCCCGCTTTATCACTACCCGAAGGAGTCTCAAAGTGGCTAACATTCTCCTTTCCCTTCCTCCCCCACAACAAACACTCTGTGAGGTGAGTGGGGCTGAGAGACTTCAGAGAAGTCTGACTAGCCCAAGGTCACCAAGCAGCTGCATGTGGAGGAGCGGGGAAGCGAACCAAGTTCACCAGATTACGAATCTACAGCTCTTAACCACTACACAAAACATCAAGGTATATGCACAAATATTTGTTTATATCAGTGCTGTTCCTGGCTAGCTGCTGTGCTAAGTATATTTTTTAAACCAATGGGGGACTTTGGGTTTTCTAATGTCAGTAGTGCCCTGTGCAACCCCAAAATTTGGCTCCCCCTGCTTCTTGCATTGCATTCAACATCATAGTTGTGGAGCCCCCAGGGTCACCTCTGAGGGTCCGTGCCCCTAAATCCGCCTCTGCTTGATACCAGGGCATACAATGCAGCCAATCTGTTAACTGGCAAGTTCTCAAACCAAATATGCAGAAATTCAAGTAGTAATTCAAAAATCCATGTTAAAGCATAGCAAGTTAGAAACCGCTGCCTTCTTAAATTTGCAAACAGACTGAATTCCAGCAAATGTTTGTGTGATAGCAGAGGGCTGCTGAAGATTCCTAGGTTAGTATTAGCTAAGCAATTCCAGCATGGGGGTGGGTGGAGAAAAAATGGGTAGAGGAACACACCCTGAAACAGTACAACAGATGCATTAGTATATATGATAGTGGTAATGAGTAGCTCCCTTCGCCTCTACACACACACACACATACAAAAGAACCATGTAGGTGTATGACAAATGTCTCAGCACAGGTCTGAATTATATTGTGTTGAGAAGGAGAAAAAATTGGCAGGCAGCTCCCCTTAGGAACTCTCAGGAGGCTTGGATTACAAAGATGGAAAGCTGTAATGCTTTAGGTACACAGTGTATCTGAAAGGAATGATCCAGAGATGTCACAATGGGTGGGGGTGGGGGGGTGGGGAGAGGGATTTGTCTCCTTTCAAACCTACTTGAAACAGCTGGAGCATCATGTCATAAGCTGCTGTGATTCAGACATTTATTTAGGACAGGGGTGGAGGACCGATTGGCCTCCAGATGTTATTGGACTGTGATTCTGAGCATCCCCCCAACATTGGCCCATGTTGGCTGAGACTGATGGGAGTTGGGAGTCCAACAACATCTAGAGGGTCACAGGTTCCCTATCCCTATTTTATTTATTTATTATATTTGTATATCACCCTTCATCTGAAGATCACTGGGCAGTTCACAACAGACAAATACAAAATGAGGAACCGCCCCCCCAAAAAAACCCAGAACCAAAAAACAAACCAATATCCCTCCTCCCACAAACACTAATATTTTTTTTTTATTCATTTCTACATCGTTGATTTAGGAAATGGAAGAAGCTGTACCAGTTCCCACCTGATTCTGCTCTAGCATTATCTCCTGATGGATTTAGGACACAAGAAGGCAAAGAAAACACTCTCAGGAATGCTCCTTTTTGTACCTTGGCTCCATTTGATGATTATTTGTTTGACATCAGTTCATTCTGGAGTATGGCTGAAGGGGAGTGAAAAGAGACTCAGTTGTTCCAAAGTTGTTCATTAGCCCTCTCTGCCTTTTCTCGGGGTCCAAAGCCAGCCTTTGTTGGTATCAGTGGGCATTCATTCAACCACTTTGTGTTGCTTTGGCTTTCTCTAGAGCAGAGGCCCCTGATGTGGTACCCATGGGTAGGAAGGCATCCTTCAGGTCCTACCATGACACCCACAAAACCTCTGAGCCTCCTCTACTCACTGCCCTCTTTGTCTCAAGGTGGAAGGAGGAAGTGGGAAGGAGGAAGCGGGAAGAGGGACACTCTTTCCTATTTCCTCTTTCAGTTCTATGGTGCTTTTCAAGGCTCAGATAAATTCTATCGGATCAAATGTTTAGAAAAGCAAAGTGTGTGTGTGTTTCGGTCTTTGGGGGTGAGTGGATGATCCAAGGAAGCGGGGAGAAAACTGGTGAGAGGTTGTGGCATCCATACCACTGTTACTTGCTCAAAAATCTAAATATGTCAATGCCAGGAGCCTGAACTGATTGGCAACCCCTGACTAAGAGCACGAAATCACAAGCTGTGTGCTGTGTGGCACAAGAGAACCATTAGTATACTGTGGGAAATAAAATTAACCAAATGATTCAGAGCTCCTGCTAGCTCAGCATGTCCTCTGTCTGCTGACATGCACATCCCGGCGATCCCACGAAGAGTGTGTACATTTTACAAGCTCAAAATGCAGCTAGGTTGTTCTTTTTTATCAATTCAGATCAAAGCTGCTTGGGAGAAAACTGCATCAGAACGCAGTATTACCCAGAGAATGACAGGAAAAGTAGATGCGAGCTATATATGGGTTAAGGTTAACTTGTGATGGAGGAGACTCTTGAGAGTCCCATGGACTGCAAGAAGATCAAACCTCTCCATCCTTAAAGAAATCAGCCCTGAGTGCTCACTGGAAGGACAGATCGTGAAGCTGAGGCTCCAGTACTTTGGCCACCTCATGAGAAGAGAAGACTCCTTGGAAAAGACCCTGATGTTGGGAAGGATTGAGGGCACAAGGAGAAGGGGACGACAGAGGAAGAGATTGTGGGACAGTGTTCTCGAAGCTACCAGCATGAGTTTGACCAAACTGCGGGAGGCACTGGAAGACAGGAGTGCCTGGCATGCTCTGGTCCATGGGGTCATGAAGAATAGGACACGACTAAACGACTAAACAACAACAAAAAGTGCATACACCGCTTCTCAAAGCAGTGATGAGAGAGCATTGGATGTAAATGGGAGTGTGCACACTGCCTTAGAACCATATACAGTGGGGTGGTTGTTGTTTTTAAGCAGGCAGTGCTAGAATGACATAGAGGAGAATATATTCCATTCTGTCAGTCAGACATAAAGGTACAGCATCTTTGTTGTTTCCTGCATTTCAGCCTTCCTGATATGACTTCCTTCCTTCCTTCCTTCCTTCCTTCCTTCCTTCCTTCCTTCCTTCCTTCCTTCCTGTAAGTACTCAAGCAATTTGCAGTGAGTTACTTATGTTTGATCACTGTTAAGTGAGAAACTGGGCTGGCACAGAACTCTGGACCTGTCTAGCATTTTTCTGTAACCAAATCAGATCCCACCATGAGGCTCCTTTTCCTGAAAGACACTTTGAATGAGATTCAGGTAGGTAGCCGTGTTGGTCTGACGCAGTAGAAATATAATAATAATAATAATAATAATAATAATAATAATAATAATAATAATAATAATAATAATAATTGTCCAGTAGCACCTTAGAGACCAACTAAGTTGGTTCGTGGTATAAGCTTTCGTGTGCATGCACACTTCTTCATATACTTTGAATGAGGTCCACTTTGCACGCCTCAGAAAGCTGACACTTACAAAACAGATGGGTTCCTCCAGCTGATCTGTTTATTGAGCATTCGTCCTGGTTTGTTTGCACCAAGTTTACACGGAGGTTCAATTACGCCCAGTCTTTATTTAGCATTTATTTTTATTTGTTTGCGGAAAGGCTATATGGCAATGAGCACTCACCCTGCTGCCTTCATCAGGATTTGGTTGCAGGGTGTCTTCCTGTGAATCACCTGTTCGTTCCAGACTTTTCTGTGCCTCTCCCCATCACTTTCCTAACTGCAAAAAAGTCTGTTTTGTTTTTAAAGTGGATTTGTTGCACTAGGGTGACAGAGCCCACTAATTTAATTGTACAAACGTAAGGGTTTCTTCGGACGTCAGTTTTATTGTACATTTGTCATGATTTGTGCTTATGGTGGTTTCAAGGGAATTATACGTGATCCCATTTTCGAAGCTGTTTGTGCCTGAAAAAGTTCAGGATGGACATACAGCTTCGTTTCCATTCGGGGCTGAAATCCTGTAACATTTCATACTACAAATATTCTGGGTTGTTCTCAGGATTTTTGTTCTGTTATAGCACACAAGTGCCTCTCCAGATACAGCAATAATGTTGCAACATTGGGGAAGCATTGTCAAACAACTACAGTAATCAAGTGTGGACAGTATAAACCCGCCTGCTGGTGCATTTATACTGCATCAATGCATTTTGCAGACTGTATTGCAAAAAGAAGAAGAAGTGTGAGTCTAGGGGGACCCCCAATTTCCAAATAGTCCCTCCCCCACAAAATATTGAACAAAGATGGAGTCAGATTAATACACACCTTCGGGAAGTTTCAAGGGAACACAGGGAGACACAGATCTTGCTGGGGGTCTGAGGTGGTCTTTTGTTTACTCCTGGTAAACGGGAGGGGGAGCGGGAAGCAAATTGGAGACATTTAAAGTTTCCTTCTCCTGGCACAACAAGCAAATGCTAATTGTAGCCTGGCGTCTGAAAGGTTGTTTAGAATCCACCACTCCTTGGGGTGGGTTTGCTTCACAACACAGTTTTGGACAACTTGGAAATGCATTCCTGGCCTCCTGATACACATGTGTGGCATTAGGTACAAAACATGCCTCTCGTGTGTGTGTGTGTGTGTGTCCCCTTCAAAACACGCATGAGCAACACCTCAGCCTTTTTGCCTGTCATTCTTTCAAATAATAATAATAATAATAATAATAATAATAATAATAATTTATTTGTACCCCGCCCATCTGGCTGCATTTCCCCAGCCACTCTGGGCAGCTTCCATAGAAACCAAAAAATACACTAAAATATCACACATTAAAAACTTCCCTGAACAGGGCTGCCTTAAGATGTCTTCTGAATGTCAGGTAGTTGTTTATCGCTTTGACATCTGATGCATTTTGAAGAAGAGAACTGTGAGATCCGTCCTTCCTCTCTACGTGGTGTGTGTGTTTTTGACGCCTAGGAATCAGCTCCCGGTTCGCAGCAAAAAAACCTATTGTGTGTGCAGCGGAATGGCTGGGACCACCATCTGACACCCTGCCTGAGCCTTTAAGTTCCCCTGCATCTCTCTTTCTCTCTCTGTGCAGCGTGGATGTCATGTGGTTCTCCTGTTGCCATAGTAACAAGCCTTGCTTGGTGAGCGGCACAGCTGAGTGCAAAATCCCACATTGGGACCATCCCTGTCAGATCTTTGCACAAGCATTCTCTCTCTGTGCACGTGTGTGCATGGCCACCTGGGGGATTCATGCTGGTACATGGCCCCTCCTTGGATGGAAAACTTGGTTCCTTTTTTATGAAGCTGCTCCAGGGATGAGTTTCCTTCTCTCTCTCTCTCTCTCTTTCTGTGTGCTGATTTTAACAATATTAAAGATTCTGTACAATGTTGATTCCGGTTTGGAATTAAAATATGGAAATAAGAGAGGGGGTGGGAAGGGACGGCTTTCAATGCAGTCGAGAATGTTAGCAACACACACACACAGTGGTACCTCGGGTTACAGACGCTTCAGGTAACAGACTCTGCTAACCCAGAAATAGTACCTCTGGTTAAGAACTTTACCTCAGGATGAGAATAGAAATCGCATGTCAGCGGCACGGCGGCAGCGGGAGGCCCCACTAGCTAAAGTGGTACCTCAGGTTAAGAACAGTTTCAGGTTAAGAACAGACCTCCAGAACGAATTAAGTACAGTGGTACCTCTGCCGGAGCACGATTTCTGTTCTGATCCTGAAGCAAAGTTCTTAACCCGAGGTACTATTTATGGGTTAGCGGAGTCTGTAACCTGAAGCGTATGTAACCCGAGGTACCACTGTACTTAACCCGAGGTACCACTGTATATATATTTCTCTTTGATGGAAAAAAGGCTGTAAGATGGAAAAGCACCTTTCTCCTGTTAATCAGACCCTGTCACATTTCTGGAAAAATATGCCACAGGAGAACACCAATACGAAGCTGCAACCGCTTCTAATAGACAGCTTTTGTGCCATACGAAACAAGACAGAAGAGCTTTGTGTTTCACACAGGCACAGTTCTGTCGGGAGAATACAAGAGCCTGGTCATTCAGGAGCGCCACTTGGTTCCTGCCTAAACTGATAGGAAGCGGGTCTATCTGGGAAGAGGTGGACATCAGGCCTAGTGGGGAAAGCAGGTACCTTGAATGCGAAAGGTCCCAGGCTTGATCCCCAACAAAACTCCCCATCTAAAACTTCTAGAGAGAGCTGTGGCCAGCCAGTGTAGGCCTTAGGGAGCTAGGTGGACCAATATAGTGCAGCGTCCTGATAGAAAAAGGTTATTGATGCTACTAGTCATGGTGGCTATGCTCTGCTTCCAGAGTCAGAGGCGGCACAGCGGTACCTCAGGTTACATACACTTCAGGTTAAATATGCTTCACGTTACAGACTCCGCTAACCCAGAAGCATTACCTCGGGTTAAGAACTTTGCTTCAGGATGAGAACAGAAATCGTGCGGCGGTGGCGCAGCGGCAGCAGGAGGCCCCATTAGCTAAAGTGGTGCTTCAGGTTAAGAACAGACCTCCAGAACGAATTAAGTTCTTAACCCGAGGTACCACTGTAATTCTTCTGCATACCAGTTTCTGGAAACTACAGGGCTCTTGTGCTCAGGTCCTACTTGCGAGTTTCCCACAGGAATCTGGTTGGCCACCGGCAAAACAGGATGCTGATCCAGTAGGCTCTTCTTATGTTCATGTGGAAGAGTATTTGGTGAAATGCAATTAAGGGGGCACAGTATATTGCAGCTGAAGCTGTTCATCGAGGGCTTTGCAGGATCTGAAGGCCTCTTCACAAGGTCACACCTCTGTTATGGGAAACCAAATTTTGTGCAGCTGCAGTCCAAATGCAGCAACACACACAGCAGGGGGCCTGATGCAGAACATGTGACACGTCTATCCAGCGCTTCAAGAAAAATAGGTGCCGGAACTCACCGTGAAGTTGTTACAGTAAGTGGCTGGCCGACACAGGGCAGCCCTGAACAGACAGACGCTGGCTTGACAACAGCCATGTTCACTGCCTGTGGAGGTGTTAAAAACTACAGCAAGTTGTCTCCCTAGCTGCTTTGGGAGTCGCCCCTGGCTCTGGTGGAGGTAAAGCCTCCCTTGTTCTCTTAGATTCAGGCGGATGGCTAGGACAGCCCGGAAGGACTGTAGTTTTTAAGGGGTGCTGGGAATTGTAGCTCTGTGAGGGGTAAACTACAGTTCCCAGGATTCTTTGGGGGAAGCCATGCTCTTTGAATGCATAGTGCAGATATGACCTTAGCAACCTTGTGAGCAAATGATTTGTCACCTGGTGGTTTCAATCTCATTGTGCTAGGCCAGTGAGTCATCTTAACTGCCACTTAAACGATCTATTTCATATCCCCTCTGGCTGCTGCAGCTATCGCTGCTGCTGCTGCTGCTCCTCCTCCTCTTAAAACTTACGGATTGCCTGTTTTGTCAGAGGAGTACCCAACGTGATATATATTCTATAATCGAAAGGCACCAAAGAGCCAAAGCATCATGAAACCAAGGGATTCCAAAGCTCTGGTGCCACCACCAAGCATGCCCTACCAGGGGGGTCCTGCAGCTTCTTCCTGCCCCCGGATCAAGGCCCAGCAGATCTCAACCAATGGGGAGCATCATCTGGGAGGAGGGGCATTCCCACCCAGAATGCCCTTATTGTGGATGCAGTATATTTAGCAGAGAAATGCTTCCATATTTCCCTTGATGTGTGCTCTAGTTTTGCTGCCTGTCAGGACAAAGATAGCTTTCCTGGCGGTAGATCAATGTGCAAGCTGCAGAGAAATAAATAAAGTGGAATGCTCATCAGCTTGTAGTGAGTCGAGAGCTGGAGCTGGCTTCACTCCCTTCACCGTTTGCCCTGTGAGGACTATCAAAAGCAGGAACAGCCTTGCCAGGCAGCAGGTTGAAGCAGCCTGATTTAGGCAGCACTTGGAAGGAAGGAAGGAAGGAAGGAAGGAAGGAAGGAAGGAAGGAAGGAAGGAAGGAGGAGATAATGGTGGGATCTGGTGACTGAATGATGCAGGGAGGCAGTGAAATATATCAGCTCCAGTGAGTCCCAGCAAATTCCCCATTTTGTTGGGGACTCATGTTGCCCACCTGATGTTGTTGGACTCCAACTCCATGCTGCTCCCAGCATGTGGTTAGGGATGATGGGAGTTGTAGTTCAGCCACATATGGAGGGCGCCATGTAGGATATCCTTGCTCTAAGGTAACCATGGTTTCAGAGGAAAGCCTGAGCTCATGACTTCAATGAATTCTGAAAGACTCAAAGAACCCGGTGACTCATCAACATAAATGTGCTTTTATGTCATGATTTCAAAACGCAGTTCAGTTTGTCTTCGAGTTGGCAAATTATTTTGTGTCGTTTGAGCTTGCTGCACTTCAAGCACCCCAAAACAGCAGTGGAAGTAACAACGTCAAGAGATTTATTTTTTTGCTTACAAATATTCTAGACTGTTAACCTGACCATGGGTTTACGTGTGGTTTACAGCGATAGAAAAATGAATTATCATTAAAATAAGGGTGGGGAACCTGTGGCCTCACTGTTCACCACATTTTTACATCAGTCTGTAGATTTGTTTTTCATTTCTTAAACAAGTTTTCACAAGGATTCCTCAGTGTTTTAGTGTGATTTTCTCCTAATTTCAGTGTGAATTTTGAAGGAGGGCTGTGTTTTGGTTCACATAGCATTCTGGGAAGTGAGAACGAAGTAAGTTCAACCTTTAAATGTATCAATCAATCTCCTTTATTGGCATAAAAAAGTGCATTGTATACATGGATAGGAACACAACACAGTTAACAAAACATAGTAGGAGATACTTTAGGATAAAACTGTCCAGACATGATGAGGTATGAAGATGGTTCTTAGGACCTATGATGACGCAATTTCATAGCGACACTCAAAAATCTTACCACATTTTCCACAACGTTGTTACTACAGTTGTTCAGCAGATAAGACACCCTGGAAGAGTCAGTGTGATAAATCCCCTCCTTCAATAAGGGGGCCAAATACTCATCATATATTTTTGCATAAAATGGGCAACAAAATAAAATGTATGTGATGGATTCGGCCTGTTTTGTGCCACAGGGGCAATATCTTTCAGAGTATGGGATTTTTGAAAATCTACCTTGCAAAACTCCAGACGTTAAACCTTGCAAGGGAAAGAGCTCTGTGTAGGTGGGTATCATAAAGCTGATGTAAATATGGCGTGTCCTGGCCAAACGAGGGTGGAATTCCCAACCCCAAAGGTTCCCCATAGAACTGCTATGTTCTGCACTGTCTACAGCAGAAGATGGTTCTAGAAGGCTGTACATGTTACTTATAATGTCAGATTTTCCTTTCAAGTCGAGAACCGTGGCCTTCCATCAGCCAAAAATCAGGTCTCATTAACTGAGACTTAAAACAAGAAGAACCAGCTAATTGGTCTCTTTTAAAAATAAAAATGTGAAGACAGGGTGTGGACAACTGTCTCTGCCAGGAGATGAAACAAGATCCATATGGTGCAGATTGGGTACCTGCCTGGCTATAAAGAAAAGGCTGGCAGCAGGTATCTAAAAAGGTGAAAACGCAGGAGCGATGTGGGCTTAACAATTATGAAGAATACCGCACAACAATACCACACCACACACATACACACATTCCCTCTCTCATATGGGGCATCTGCCTTCAGTGTGGATCACATGGCCAATCTTTGGTTAACTTCCTGCCTGCAGAGCTTCCTGGATATATGTGATCTAAATGCTCTGAAAATAAATAACTGGGTAGGTAAATTCCTGGCCGTATTGTACAATTGCTGCTTCGAGGCCATATTGCATCAAATTATGGGTGCTTCCAGATGGCCGCTATTTTCAGGTTGGATTCAGTCACATATCAGCAAATTCAGGCTGCACAATTAAGATCGAAAGCAATTGAGAACGAATGTGCATGAAATGGCTGGAGTCGTTTAACCTCCTCACAAACTTTCTGCAAACAAATGGAGCAAGCGTTCAATAAGCAGGCCGGCTGGAAGCAACCTGTAGAATATCTTTAAATGCTGGTGTGTGTGAATCACATGGCAGGAGCACACCTTGGTTCAGCTCCTGCTTGCTGTGCTTGAGGGTTGTATTTGACTATGACCCAGGGAGTGGTTTTGAGCTGGCTTACCACAGAGACCTGACCAAAGAAGACTTTCTTATCACTAAACCTTGAGGCCGCATTTGATGAAGAAGAGTTTGGATTTGATATCCCACTTCATCACTACCCGAAGGAGTCTCAAGCGGCTAACATTCTCCTTTCCCTTCCTCCCCCACAACAAACACTCTGTGAGGTGAGTGGGGCTGAGAGACTTCAGAGAAGTGTGACTAGCCCAAGGTCACCCAGCAGCTGCATGTGGAGGAGCGGAGACGCGAACCCGGTTCCCCAGATTACGAGTCTACCACTCTTAACCACTACACCACACTGGCTCTGAGAGGATCAGAATTGTGCTTGCCTGTCCAGTGTGTAACGAAGACTGTTCCACCAACCCCAGTCTGCCCTCAGTCAGCCCCACTTCCCTGTCTTGCTGGGAGCTGGCACTGCAGGGAAGAGAATAGGAGCAAAACTAGAACTAGGTGGTTCTGCCTGTGCCCCCCACCTGACCCAATGGACACCAGCCACCACTGCTAATATGCTTCCCAGGGGCTACACATGAAGGTCCAAACTGTGTGGACCATGACATTTTGCTATCTGGGACAAAGCAGGACAAGATGCCTTCTTCTCCATTCAATGTACAAAAGAATAATAATTGAATCTTAGAGTTGTAAGGGACTATTAGAATTCCTGCTCCATGATTGCAGTCATGGGATTTTTGTTTTTCACATGATGGTATATGTTTTAACTCCACAGAGTGGAAAGTGATGGAGGCAGGTTGTTTGTGCTACAGTACTGTGTTCCGTGAAGTGGGACTATTGTCCTTTGTTCTTTTTCTCTTTGCTGTCTGATACTAAAGAGAGAGGGAGCCATGTTGCAGTGCTCCATGTGTGTTTATATGTAAATAAAGTAGATTAGCCAAAATGCTGAGTTGCTGAGGTCTGTTATGCAAAACTGTGCAAACTCTGTGGATCCCTAAGTGTGCCGGTGTCGGTTGGCATCGGTCGCTGCGATGTTCAGGCTGAAGAAAGCTTATGAAGCTCCCGAACGATCAACCAGGAGGGAGGGAACATGCCAGTTGGGTCCTATTCGAGTGTAGGCTGAACTCCTGACAGGGACCCCAAGGGTCATCCAGTTCAACCCTCTGCAACACAGGAATCGGCAGCGAAAACATCCAAGATAAGTGGCCATCCAACCTCTGTTTAAAAACCTCCAAGGAAGGAGAGTTCACCACCTCTTGGGTGAGTCTGTTCTACTACTGAACAGCTTTTACTGTCAGAAAGTTCTTCCTGATGTTTAGTTGAATATCCCTTCTTGTAACTTGAAGCCATTGGTTTGAGTCCTATGCTGTAGAGCAGGAGAAAACAAGCATGCTCCCTCTTCCATGTGACAACCCTTAAGATATTTGAAGATGGCTATCTTATCTCCTCTCAGTCTCCTCTTTTTTAGGCTAAACATACCCAGCTCCTTCAAGCGTTCCTCGTAAGGCTTAGTTTCCAGACCCTTGATCATCTTGGTTGCCCTCCTCTGCACACCTTCCACTTTGTCAGCATCCTTCTTAAACTGTGGTACCCAGAACTGGACACAGTATTCCAGGTGCGGTCTGACCAAGGCAGAATAGAGTGGTACTATTACTTCCTTTGGCCTGGACACTATACTTGTGTTGACCCAAGAGCTAAATCTTATCATTTGTATAGCGTATATCATGTTGTGCACTGCTGTGTTATATTGTATGAATTGGTAGCCTATACTTTTATAAATAAAACAAGCTTCCCACCACTCCAGATTAGACAGCTGAAATGAGCAAAATGTGGGGTAACTGGAAATGGATTCTTATGTGGCAAAACTTTGAGCTCAGCTCAGATTTGGTTCTTAGAACAAATTCCTGTACTTAACAGCAGCTGAAGGTTTATCCAGACTTACAGAACTGCAGAATTGGAAGGGACCCTGAGAGTCACAAATCCAACACCCTGAAATGCTTATACTGCCTCTTTTCTCCAGGGAAAGCTGTTCTTTAGCTCTGAGCCCCTCAGGTCGGAAGGCGTTCAACATGCTACTGGGGAAGAGCGGAGGGCAAGTACAAGTAGATCCAGAGCTGATGAAGCGGCTGGGCCAAAGCCGAAAGGACGCTCAGTTGCGAAAGGAAAGTCCAATGCTGTAAAGAAAAATATTGCATAGGAACCTGGAATGTAAGAACTATGAACCTGGGTAAGTTGGAGGTGGTCAAAAATGAGATGGCAAGAATAAATATTGACATCCTGGGCATCAGTGAACTAAAATGGACGGGAATGGGTGAATTCAGTTCGGATGACCATCATATCTACTACTGTGGGCAAGAAACCCATAAAAGAAATGGAGTGGCCCTCATAGTCAACAAAAGAGTGGCGAAAGCTGTACTGGGATGCAATCTCAAAAATGATAGAATGATCTCGATACGAATCCAAGGCAGACCTTTTAACATCACAGTAATCCAAGTTTATGCACCAACTACTTGTGCTGAAGAAACTGAAATTGACCAATTCTATGAAGACTTACAAGACCTTATAGAAGTGACACCAAAGAAGGATGTTCTTCTCATTATAGGGGATTGGAATGCTAAAGTAGGGAGTCAAGAGATAAAAGGAACAACTGGCAAGTTTGGCCTTGGAGATCAAAACGAAGCAGGGCAAAGGCTAATAGAGTTCTGTCAAGAGAACAAGCTGGTCATCACAAACACGCTTTTCCAACAACACAAGAGACGACTCTACATATGGACATCACCAGATGGGCAGCATCGAAATCAGATTGATTATATTCTCTGCAGCCAAAGATGGAGAAGCTCTATACAGTCAGCAAAAACAAGACCTGGAGCTGACTGTGGCTCAGATCATCAGCTTCTTATAGCAAAATTCAAGCTTAAACTGAAGAAAGTAGGAAAAACCACTGGGCCGGTAAGATACAATCTAAGTCAAATCCCTTATGAATACACAGTGGAAGTGAGGAACAGGTTTAAGGATTTAGATTTGGTGGACAGAATGCCTGAAGAACTATGGATGGAGGCTCGTAACATTATACAGGAGGCAGCAACGAAAACCATCCCAATGAAAAGGAAATGCAAGAAAGCAAAGTGGCTGTCCAATGAGGCCTTACAAATAGCGGGGGAGAGAAGGCAAGCAAAATGCGAGGGAGATGGTGAAAGATACAGGAAATTGAATGCAGATTTCCAAAGAATAGCAAGGAGAGACAAGAAGACCTTCTTAAACGAGTAATGCAAAGAAATAGAGGAAAGCAATAGAATGGGAAGAACCAGAGATCTGTTCAAGAAAATTGGAGATATGAAAGGAACATTTCGTACAAAGATTTCCACAATAAAGGACAAAAGTGGAAAGGACCTAACAGAAGCAGAAGACATCAAGAAGAGGTGGCAAGAATACACAGAGGAATTATACCAGAAAGAAATGGATGTCTCGTATACCCCAGGTAGTGTGGTTGCTGACCTTGAGCCAGACATCCTGGAAAGTGAAGTCAAATGGGCCTTAGAAAGCACTGCAAATAACAAGGCCAGTGGAAGTGATGGCATTCCAGCTGAACTATTTAAAATTTTAAAAGATGATGCTGTTAAGGTGCTACACTCAATATGCCAGCAAGTTTGGAAAACTCAGCAGTGGCCAGAGGATTGGAGAAGATCAGTCTACATCCCAATCCCAAAGAAGGGCAGTGCCAAAGAATGCTCCAACTACCGCACAATTGCACTCATTTCACACGCTAGCAAGGTTATGCGTAAAATTCTACAAGGAAGGCTCAAGCAGTATGTGGACCGAGAACTCCCAGAAGTGCAAGCTGGATTTAGAAGAGGCAGAGGAACCAGAGACCAAATTGCAAACATGCGCTGGATTATGGAGAAAGCTAGAGAGTTCCAGAAAGACATCTACTTCTGCTTCATTGACTATGCAAAAGCTTTTGACTGTGTCGACCACGGCAAACTATGGCAAGTTCTTAAAGAAATGGGAGTGCCAGATCACCTCATCTGTCTCCTGAGAAATCTCTATGTGGGACAAGAAGCTACAGTTAGAACTGGATATGGAACAACTGATTGGTTCAAAATTGGGAAAGGAGTACGACAAGGCTGTATTTTGTCTCCCTGCTTATTTAACTTATATGCAGAATTCATCATGCGAAAGGCTGGGCTGGATGAATCCCTAGCCGGAATTAAGATTGCCGGAAGAAATATCAACAACCTCAGATATGCAGATGACACAACCTTGATGGCAGAAAGTGAGGAGGAATTAAAGAACCTTTTAATGAGGGTGAAAGAGGAGAGCGCAAAATATGGTCTGAAGCTCAACATCAAAAAAACGAAGATCATGGCCACTGGTCCCATCACCTCCTGGCAAATAGAAGGGGAAGAAATGGAGGTAGTGAGAGATTTTACTTTCTTGGGCTCAATGATCACTGCAGATGGTGACAGCAGCCACGAAATTAAAAGACGCCTGCTTCTTGGGAGAAGGGCAATGACAGGCCTAGACAGCATCTTGAGAAGTAGAGACATCACCTTGCCAACAAAGGTTCGTATAGTTAAAGCTATGGTTTTCCCAGTAGTGATGTATGGAAGTGAGAGCTGGACCATAAAGAAGGCTGATCGCCGAAGAATTGGTGCTTTTGAATTATGGTGCTGGAGGAGACTCTTGAGAGTCCCATGGACTGCAAGAAGATCAAACCTCTCCATACTGAAGGAAATCAACCCTGAGTGCTCACTGGAAGGACAGATTGTGAAGCTGAGGCTCCAGTACTTTGGCCACCTCATGAGAAGAGAAGACTCCCTGGAGAAGACCCTGATGTTGGGAAAGATGGAGGGCACAAGGAGAAGGGGACGGCAGAGGACGAGATGGTTGGATAGTGTTTTCGAGGTTACCAGCATGAGTTTGAGCAAACTGCGGGAGGCAGTGGAGGACAGAGGTGCCTGGCGTTCTCTGGTCCATGGGGTCACGAAGAGTCGGACATGACTAAACGACTAAACAACAACACAAAGCAGATACCCACAAGGCTGAAGTCTCCTGCCCTCCCCTCATGTAAACGAGCATTTATCACGGCACCTGACAGCAATGACTCTTGTAAGTTAATGATGCATCGTGCCAAGGCATACTTTGTTTTGTCTGTCCTGAGCCTTCTGCCAACCCAGCAGGGAATCACAGATAATCAGCAGCGGGAACTAGAGGGATGAGCCAAGTGATGTTTCAGAAGCCCCTTTATTTGCTCAAGAAGGCAATAACTGAACAGCGCCTGGAGATGGACTGAACGGAGAACAGAACAATTAGTGCGTTAAGGAGAAATCCGAGTGGAGAAATCTAGGTCATGGAATGCCACCTCATATGAATGAGCAGCCAGAGGGCTTGGTGTAACGTTTCGTGGAAGAGGTGGGATTTCAAGTGTTTTTTAATAGCTCCAAAATTAAAGGTGGGTCCTGGCATTTGTTCAGCGGAAAATAATAATCCCACAGCACTGGGCAAGAATGCTTGAAACAAGCAAGAGAGTTTTGGCGATAAACCGGAGGAGGTAGGTTTGAAGGTGCAGAAAGCAAAAGCTTTATTAAACGCAAGAACCTGAGAGCACGCTGGATCATGCAATGGTCCATCTAATTCAGCAGAGGCCAACCAGATGCCTGTGGGAAACCCGTGAGCAGGACCTGAGCAGAACAGCACTCTTCCCCTCCTGCAGTTCCCAGCAACGGGTAAATGCAAGGATGCAAGAGGGAATTGGCAAATTTGACTTCTGAAACAGATTTACTGTGAATTACTCTTCATAGGCACATTTTTACATGCAGTCTTGATGAATGTGCCCATTTTTGCAAGCAACGTAATCCTAATCTCACTAGTATACTCATTTTCATGCACAAACTTTCCCCTAATAAAAGCATTTCTAGGTTGGCAAACTGCATCACAGGATTTGGGTAAGTGAATTTTGAAGGATGGCTGTGTTTTGGTTCTCACACTGTTTTGGGAAGCGTGAATTTGATAGATTCATCTTAAAATGCAAACTGGACTGAATCCCCCCCCCCCCATCCCTACCCTCAAAGTATTCCAGTAGGAATTGAACATGAACACTGTGCATGGCATTCCAGCTTACCATTGGGGTGGTGGAGTGGGGAGAAAATGGAGCTTGGGGGAATGGATCCTGTACTCGGGGAAAGGACATAGTTGTCTGATACCCCAAACAGTAAACACTCTTACAAACCAACTTTTTCTTTCAGCAGGCCCCATTTGTTTATTATTATTAGCTAATCCACTAAGGCTGCGTAGATGTGACCATCTACTTCGGCTCCCATGCGCTCCCACATCTGGTGTTTGAAGCCAAGAACACAGGAAATTAGCCACAATCCATAGGTATCCCTGATAAATACTGCCATTAGATCTGCTTCCCCTCAAACCAGCTTCCATCTGATTTGAAAACGCAAATCATGGTTAAGTAGAGGTACATATATTTGAGACGTCCGTTGCACATGCACAGATAATTTAATTGGGGGGGGAGGGGGTTACACGTGTGAGGAAAATATATCAGGTAATGTGCACCTGTCCCCCCTTTCATGTGTACAGCAGCATAAAATTGGAACTTGAAATACTTGGGGGGGGGGGGCAACGACAACCTCACCATGTTTTAAGCCACTAATGTGTACAGTGTATGACACTCAATACTATGTACTGAGGCTATGTTTCCCTGGTCTTAAAAACAACCCCTAAGAGGGTAATGAAAACTGGATTATATTAATATGAAAAACATTCACATAGAAGGGAACAAAATATAATTCTGGTTGCAATCGTAGAGGTGTTGCTAGAGACTCCTGCTCTTCTAGGCTGCTTCAACAGAAGTTTAGTGTTTAGGTCAAAGGAAGTAATAGTACCACTCTATTCTGCCTTGGTCAGCCACACGTGGAATACTGTGTCCAGTTCTGGACACCACAATTTAAGAAGGATGTTGACAAGCTGGAACACGTGCAGAGGAGGGCAACCAAGATGAAGGGTCTGGAAATCAAGCCTTATGAGGAACAGTTGAAGGAGCTGGATATGTTTAGCCTTAAAAAGAGGAGGCTGAGAGGAGATATGACAGCTGTCTTCAAATATGTAAAGGGCTGTCGCATGGAAGATGGAGCAAGCTTGTTTTCTCCTGCTCTGGAGGGCGGACATCAACCAATGGCTTCGTGTTACAAGAAAGAATATTCCATCTAAGCATCAGGAAGAACTTTCTGAGGATAAGAGCTGTTCTACAGTGGAACAATCAGGAGGTGGTGGACTCTCCTTCCTTGGAGGTTCTTAAGCAGAGGTGGGATGGCCATCTGTCTTGGATGTTTTCGCTGAGATTCCTGCATTGCAGGGGCCTGGACTAGATGACCCTTGGGTTCCCTTCCAACTCTACAATTCTTTTTCTTCAGGGTGGTGGTTTTTCCATTCCATTTGGCTCTCTGAGGTAGGATTTGATCCATGTGAGTGTGTGTCCCGCACTTGTTTTTCCGTTAAGCTGTCACAGACATTTTCAATGCAAGGAGGAGGAAGAAGGAGCCACTTTACCTCCCCTTTCCCTCTCTCTCTCTCTCTCTCTCTCTCTCTCTCTCTCTCTCTCTCATTCTGCAGCATTGGTCTTATGAATAATACAGCACGTTTTAAGTCGAGCCTTTACATTATGAATTCCTTGTCTGCATGAATTAGGAGAGGTGGCCTACATGAACCATATAAAAATACCTGCCTTTTAGGAATTGCTGGCCTACTTCAAATGCCTGTCAGAAGTTGTTGGACTCTGCTGTGTGAGCCAAGCTTGCGCGGTCACGTGACGGGACATTGTCGAAGAGAGCAGCATGACGCGGCCTTTCGGTGCTTTGCAGAAGCAGCCCAGACCTCAAAGGCTTCCTTTCTTTGCAGTTTGACTCACTGGCTCCCAGACAATGAAGGGCACCGATTCTCGGAGCCTCCGAACTGTTCTGCCGAGTCATTCCATGACACATTCGCCCTGGTTTGGTGTCTGGGCTTTAGGTGTCAGAGCAAAACACATGTTATCCGCAATCTTCCCAACACATGGATTTATAACCAGTGGCTGCTACACTTCACCCTCCTTTTGTCAGTGTTTTTTTTTGGTCTTTGTAGGTAATGTCAGAGAGTGAAATGAGTGTTGCTGCTCCTTGGATAGAGCAGGGAGCTGAGGGAATGCAGACCCTCCAATTGTCCCTGTTTTCCAGTGACAGTCCCAGATTTACAGACGCCATCCCAGTTTCTGATTTGATGCCAGAATATCCTGCTTTCCCTCAGGACATCCCTATTTTCATTGGAGAAATGTTGGAGGGTATAGTAGAATGTGCCTCCTTTCATCAGGAGGTATGGAGCTAGGTGACCCCCAAGCCAAGGAACTATACAACCTTTAGAAGGCAGCCCTGTATAGGGAAGGGTTTTTTTAATGTTTTGTTATATATGTTGGAAGCTGCCCAGAGTGTCTGGGGCAACCCAGTCAGATGGGCAGCGTATAAATAATAAAATTATTATTATTATTATGGAGCAGGATGTTCTTATTTTCACTGGATAAATGCTGATGTGCATAATTTTGCAGTGGGTGCAGGGAATGAGAGACAATGTTCCCTGGGGAAAGCAGGGGACTTGTGTGTAATTTTGTCCTGCATTTTAGTTGGGGAGAGAGAGCAGCAGAAGTCAGAGGGCTGCAGCTGGCACTACCTATAAATACATGCTTGTATATTTGGTAAGGGGGGCTGGTTGTTTCCGCTGTATCTGGACCTGCTACTTGTTATTATGGTCCCCATGTGGTAGCTGTTTCAGTTTACAGTGATGCTTAAGAAGGGCATCGGATTTCATTGTTATCTGTCTTGCTGCTCTAACATGTGGGATTCTTTGTTGCTGATTTGTTTGTTTTTTTGCATTTGATCTTTTTGCTGGTGATATTTTTAGGATGAAGTCAATGCTTGGCGATTTTCTGTGAAATGTAGATGCACACACAGAAACTACAAACTTAACAACTAACTAACTAACTAACTATCGTGCCACTCTGTGCTGCACAGTTCTTGCAGTTGGTGTGCATGCCATGTTTACCTCCAAGGTGGCATAACAAAAGGGCATCCCTTTGGCAATTTCCGCACCCCATCTCTTCTGCCATCTTAGTTTCAAGGGTGTGGATATATCTCATCACCCCACCCTGCAGCAATAACTTCCTCCGTCGAATAACAGCAGGACTTTTATTTTCATTTTCTTGTATTGGTGGGTGCCTCGAGACGGGGGTTTGTTTTCTGTGAGTGTCTTCTGCCACACGTCACTGCCACAATAATAGTGCATTGATGGTGAGTTTATACTGGACCGTCCATGCATACTTGTGCTTTCTTAGTTGCTCTGTGATGTAACCCTAATGTTTTCTGCATTGTTGCCACCTGGAGGGGCACTCTTGCACTACAGCGCAACAAAATTAGCGCTTAAAGGTTTTTTTAAACCGTTTATAAATGCGTATAAATGCAGAAATAAGTGTGGGGATGTCTCAGTGAGACAAGGGGCATTCTGGCAGCTGTGGAAGTGGTGTGGCAGTGGGCCGGAGCATGGCAAGGGAGAAGGCAAGGCCACGCCTGGTTTTAACTCACTGCAAAAAATACCACCATCACCACCACCAACAACTAAACAAGCAGATTCAGGAGAGAGGTTGTAGCTTCAGCTCTTTGCTCGCTGTGCTGCTTTTAGATTTACAGACGGCATCCCCCATGTCAGATGCAATAGACTCTATTCCACCCTCTCAGCATTCTGCCACCTCCGTCAGTTTTATATTTAGATCCTTTATCAGTCACACCCAAAAGCATTCCTCCTCCCAGAGGAACTCCTGTTTTGCGACTTCTTCACGGTGTGGCAGCCTGACGCATTTGCGCAGCAGAAACCAGGGGTCAACATTATATTCACCTTTCCCCCTGCTATGGTTCCTTCTCCTCCTTCCTCTTTGATGACGTGCAGAGCTGGAGATGAAGGCAGGAAAGAATCAGAGCCCTCTGCGGAATCTGCTGCCCATAGCAGCTGCTTCACATTCCGTTTCCGCAGTGTAGGAAGTTGCTTCATTCCACGGAGGTGAGGGCTACTGATGGCGACTAGACATCATGGCTATGCTCTGCCTCCACAGTTGGAGGCAAGCAGTGCTTCTAAATACCAGGAGAGGAAGATGCTCCTGCGCTCAAATCCAACTCCCATCAGCCCTAGCCAGCATAACCAATGATCTGGGATGATGGGAATTGGAGTCCCACAATATCTGGAGGGCCAACCCAGGGCCAACAAATTCATGCAGGAGTAGGAGCCATTTTGCACATACAGTGGTACTTCGGGTTACAGATGCTTCAGGTTACAGACGCTTCAGGTTACAGACTCCGCTTATCCAGAAATAGTACCTTGGGTTAAGAACTTTGCTTCAGGATGAGAACAGAAATCGTGCTCCAGCAGCAGGAGGCCCCATTAGCTAAAATGGTGCTTCAGGTTAAGAACAGTTTCAGGTTAAGAATGGACCTCCAGAATGAATTAAGTTCTTAACTGGAGGTGCCACTGTATTGGAATAACAAACAAGATTTAATTAGAGGAAAGCCATTTCCTTTATGGCAATATAAAGCACAATATAAAACACCAAAAGCAAGTTCCATTGAGTCCACCGGAGCTTACTCCCAAGTAAAATGGTTACAGGATTGCAACCTTAAACTGGTTTCCCAAACTTAATTTGCCTGAGTTGCTGAAATGTTTTAATGATTTGCATGTCTAAGTTTTGCTCTGCTTTGTATAAGGAAGTGTAGGTTTTTTAAAAAGGCGCATGTGTGGTGTTTTCATTCTTCTGTGAGGTAACCTTAATGTTTCATCCCCCTCCCCCAATGCCTTTAATATAATTGCATAAATTATGGATATAGAATAATAAAAATAAAGCTTGAGTGGTGGTAGAAGGAAGGAAGCATTTCCGTGTGAGCATCCAGGAAACACCTGGTGAGAAAAAGCATGATGGGCTGGATACAGTAGACTTCTGGTATGGTCTGACAAGGCTCTTTTTATGTTGCAAATACTAGTTAGATAGCTTAATGAGATCCAGTGGGGTTATAGTGGATACAGTGTTAGATTAAGATCAGGATTCAAATCTGTGGCCTGTATTTGTTATGTAAATTTGCACATGTGCCATTAAAGAAATTAATCTCTTCTCTCTTTTTTTGCATGGTTTTGTTTCTTCCAGTCACAAGACCCAGGCAAAAAGCTGCAAATGTTACCAACACTCCTTCTCCTTGCCTCTGGAAAGCCTGCCCAGTTTCCTCCATTCCTATGCTGGCCCTTGGAGAATACCCTGGTAGCTCTTGTGCACTTTCAGGACTTATGTTCACAGCCTGGAGGACTAGAAGCTTATTTGTTTAAAGAAAAAACGAAAAAACAAATGAATTTGGGGCTGCAGCCCTGTACACACTTATCTGCAAGTACATCCCACTGAACTAAAGTATACTTGTGGTAGTGTCAGGCTTTGGGGAATCAGATCCCTCCCACGGTGGCAGCCAAGAAGCAGGGAAACGATAAAACTTCTTACCAATCAATTTGTTCAATAATTCACAGAGAGCAATGAAGGAATGCAGTCTTCCCTAAATAATGGCGTTGCTCCAAGTTAAGTCCCACCCCCCTATGTTTCCCCTATTCTACGTTACCCCTGTTTCGTCTCATCTGAGCTTTCTGCCTCTGAGCGCTCTGTTCTACTACCCTCAATGCACGCCTGGTCCTGGGAGGGGGTGGTCAGGAATGCTTTCCAAGGACACTGAGTCTGTCAGCTGCCTGTCCCCTGTGCTTCTTCCTGCTGTTCCTCTTCCAATATTACCAGCCCTCCGCAACCTCTGAACTATGCCCTTCTGCAAACCACTGTTCTAAATCTATACCGTCCTCCTGCTCTTGGGAAGGTTCAAAAGAAGGGTACCCACCATTTCTCCTCAGTCCAGCCCCTGACAGGCCTAGTTGTGTGCTTCTCCATAGGCATCTGGTCAGGCACTGTGAGAACAGGATGCTGGACTAGATGGGCCATTGGCCTAATCCAGCAGGCTCTTCTTATGCTCTTATGTATAGAACTGCACTATAAGAATATTAGGAGATTTGTGCACCTGGTACCAAACTCCATTCTTGCTCTATACGGTTGAAGGGTACACACAGGCCTGCCAGCAACCTATGGCCCACCTCCCAGCTTTCTGGTTAAGAATCTGATCTTGGACCAAACTCTTAAAAAAAACCCTCTCCAGGTCTAAGATTAAATCTCTAAATCCACTTTAGGCTTTAGAGATTAAAAAGTAATTTTGGATTCAGGGAGGCTGAGAGAATTCACCCAACCAGTGGTTTTACGGGAATCTCCCAGTGCTCAGTCTCTCTGGAATTTGGGCTCCTTTGATTTCAGTGCCATGAAGTGGGTTTTCATGAGGCTAACACTCTGCATGCCACTCTGACTGCCTTAATCTAATTGCTTCGGCAGGTCCGGTAATCTGGAAGGTGACTGGCTGAGTGGGTGCTGCACCCATCTTTCCTTCTGTTCTTCTTCACCCTGAATGACACCTAAACCGTGCAAGCTCAAGCAAGCAAGGGAACTCGCACAGGGGTTTATGAGTCAAAGCCTGACTTCCTGCAAAAGTGCTCCTCAATAGCTTCAAAGGAAAAAGCTTTCCTCTGGAATACCTGCCCGCAGCTTTTACTGGTGATCCAGCTAATGGCGGGTGTGCCACTGGCAATTCGCAGAGGTGCTAATGTGCCCCAACACGCCTCTGCAATAGACACTTCATGGCTCTGCAATTTTTGCTTCAGTGCCTCTTGCTTACAACCCACCCCATTCCAACACAAAATAGCAGCCTCAACTTTATATGGTTAGAACAGGGTGGTCTAAAATGTAGCCCTTGGGAAGGTAGTGTGAGGGCTTCAGGGAGGGTGTCAAATTTTGGCTTCACTCGCCACCCTCACCCCTGTGCGACAAGGCAGCGTGCGGCCCACAGATTCCGTGTCAAAGTACTCTTGCGGTCCACTTGGTATATGAAAGGTGTTATGTATTCAGTGGTCTGTGTTTGCTTGAGCTTGAGTCTGGACTAAGAATTCTGAGCCCCTGTGTTCTGATTCGATACATGATATCCAATCACAGAACATTTCAGGGTTTGGGCCTCTACCATTGGCCCTTAAACTCTGAGTCATGATTTGCAGCTTGGAAGTTTAGACAGCCAATCACGTTGGGAGTGGCCCAGGCCTTCAGAAATGTAAGCAGTTGCTTTGTGCCTGTTGTCCAGTTCTGTTAGTTCAATAAAGGTTCTTGCTGTTAACACTGTGTCTTGCCTCGTGGGAACCCACCTACACTTCAAAAAGTTTGACCGCCCTGCGGTTAGACGAACACCAGAAGGCCATTAAGCTGAACCTGCCTGCCCCAAGAGAAGACCTTCACTTCCTCTGTCTTCCTCTGGTCTTCAGTATGCCCATCTGAAATCCTGGAGAGCTGTCACCAGTCAGGAAACACAGTAGACTAGATTGCTGGGCACTAGCTGCCAGTTAGCTATCAGGCTACATTCAAGGGGCTGGGCTTGGTCTGTAAAGCCTTCTACAGCTTGGGGGTCTGTATACCTGTAAGCTTGCCTCACTCCTTATAGACCCAGTCAGCCACTCTGCTCTGCAGGTGAGGTTCTCCAGCAGATGCCATCTCATCAGAAGGTCTGTTCCGCACAATGAAGGAATCAGGCCTCTAGTGTTGCATACCCATCACCTGTCCCAGAAAAAAACAGAAGATCTTTTTTTTTCTTTTTTCTTTTGCAAGAAGACGGAGGCCAAAATGGCCGTTGCGATTTCGGGCTGCAGTCTCACCCCACAAAAATTACCTTTTCGGAACAGTGATCTTGCGCAGCACTGCAAAACATGAAATTTTTTGCCCCCAAAAGTTGGGGGTGATGGCGTGATCTTGTGTGGGTCATGTGAGTCACACATGCATACCCTCCAACATTCCTCTGACGAAAATAGGGACGTCCCATTCCATAATAATAATTTTACTATTTAAACCCTACATGTCTTACTGGGTTGCCCCAGCCATTCTGGACAGCTTCCAACATATATAAAAACATAATAAAACATTAAACACTAAAAAAAATCTTCCCTATACAGTGGTACTTTGGGTTACATACGCTTCAGGTTACAGACTCTGATAACCCAGATATAGTGCTTCAGGTTAAGAACTTTGCTTCAGGATAAGAACAGAAATCGTGCTCTGGTCGTGCGGCGGCAGCAGCAGGCCCCATTAACTAAAGTGGTGCTTCAGGTTAAGAACAGTTTCAGGTTAAGAACAGACCTCCGGAACGAATTAAGTACTTAACCCGAGGTACCACTGTACACAGGATTGCCTTCTGATGGCTTGGGGATTGGATACCCTCCAACATTTCTCCAATGAAAAAAGGGACATTCTAAGGAAAAGTGGGACATTCCGGGATCAAATCAGAAACTGGGGCGGTTTCTCTAAATCAGGGACATCCCTGGAAAATAGGGACACTTGGAGGGTGTGGGAGTGAAGCTGTAGAAGATGGTGTCCTGATTTGGGGCCACTTCGTATTGGAGAGCCCTTGCCCTTTGAATTCTCACCCATCAGATATTAGGCTCCATCTTGGTTGTCTTTTCGGCACCTGCTGAAGACCTTTCTCTTTCAGCAAGTCTTGTAAGTTGGGCTCTTTCCCAGCCTGCATCTGTACGTATTAGATGATGATTTGCAATTTTTTATTTCTTGTTTTTTGCTGCCCTGAACTCCATTGGGAGGAAGGGGGGCGGAATATAATTTTACAGCCAGTGTGGTGTAGTGGTTAAGAGCGGTAGTCTCGTAATCTGGGGAACTGGGTTCGCGTCTCCGCTCCTCCACATGCAGCTGCTGGGTGACCTTGGGCCAGTCACACTTCTTTGAAGTCTCTCAGCCCCACTCACCTCACAGAGTGTTTGTTGTGGGGGAGGAAGGGAAAGGAGAATGTTAGCCACTTTGAGACTCCTTAAAGGGAGTGAAAGGCAGGATATCAGATCCAAACTCTCTCTCTCTCTCTTTTTTTATATAAATGGACCAGTGATCTGATTCGGGATATGGCAGCTTCCTTGGAGCAGTGCTCCTTACTGAAGCAAATTAAGAGCGTGTTCAGGAACACAGCCTTAGAAGTACCTCTCTTCCCCCCTTCAATATCATATCATGCGATAATCAGAAAGCTGCTCTATTAATAGCCTTTCCAAATGATTATTGGGGTATGGTAACTTTGCACAGGCTCTCTTGTCAGTTAGTGAAAAGAACAGTCCCTGGCAACCAGAGACTGGAAGTTTGTTGTTCTTCATCTTTGCGCAGCCAAGTCAGAACCAAACTCAATGACCTTATGCCTCTTCGGAGCCCTAGCAGTATGGGAAAGGTAAGCTGTTTAGCCCTATCAATTCAAAGATAAAATAATTCTCACAATGCAACACAACTATTTTGAGCCGTTTCTTTTGAAGCCTTAATTAAACAATCAAACAGGGCGTGTGTTCACAGGCTCGCTGTGCAACGCTGTTATGGCAACGTGTGTGTGTGTGTCATACCAGGTCCAGGAAGCCGCCAGCTGTTGCATTGCCTGGCAGCATCCTGTTGGCTGTTGTTGTTGTTTAAAAAAAGTCTCAGTGTAGGCTTATGCTGTTGCGCACCATCAACGGTGGCGGAGGAGAAGGGAACCTGCCGAGCAACTTTTGCAGCCTCATAAAAGGGTGTGGTTTAATGAAGCCTTCACACAGGGGAAGCCACCTGTAAGATGGAAAGTCCTGAATGAATCATTCGCTTGCAATAACTTCATTAGCTGGGGCAAGTTTCTGCAGGTGTAGCAGGGTGGACTTGCAACAATAACAATAAAATAATACAGGCCTTGCAGTTTTCCGAATGCTCGTTCTGTTGCAAAACCTGCCATTCAAATTGTTCTGTCAAATGGCTGGGGTGGGTAGGTTAGGAACCGCCCCACTGTCTGGATCCTGTTTTCCAGCCCCGGTCTAGTATGTATGTATTACCTCCCATAGTTTTTAGTCAAAATATATTTCTCTGGTCAATATTAGTCAATGGACTTGCTTATTCCGCTGGTCGCTGGGCAATGGTTCTAGCCAACCTTATTCCTCTGGAAGTACAGAAGCTTGCTGTTGGTGTGAGAGATTCTCACAGATCAGGCCTCACCCTTGAAGAGTTTTCAGTTCAGGTAGGCCAAGAGGTCAGAACTTAGGTGTGAAATAAGAGGGGCAGAAATCACAGGTAGGTGATGAGTAAAAATTGTTTGAGAGGCACCGGGAAGGCAGAAATATATCTTAGGTGCATGGTGGTTGGATTTCTGGTAGACAACTTTTGAAGGTACCAGAGAACCTTCAGGGAAAAAGAGAGAGAGAAGTAATGAGATTTCGTGGGCAACTATTGATTTAGTCATTGAATATATACACCACCCTATACCTGGAGGTCTCAGGGCGGTTCACAGAATAAAATCAAAATATAAAACCACATAATCAAAATAAAAACGGCAATTCCATATGTTCTAGATTCAGGTAGGTAGCCGTGTTGGTCTGACTCAGTCAAAATAAATTTAAAAAAATAAAAAATTGTCCAGTAGCACCATAGATACCAACTAAGTTTGGTCTGGGTATAGCTTATCCCCAGAACAAA
Organism: Podarcis gaigeae; assembly: GCF_964106915.1. Classification (NCBI taxonomy): domain Eukaryota; kingdom Metazoa; phylum Chordata; class Lepidosauria; order Squamata; family Lacertidae; genus Podarcis; species Podarcis gaigeae. The sequence goes on along the minus strand of NC_139683.1, from coordinate 23,259,126 downwards.
CTTAGTCGGTCTCTAAGGTGCTACTGGAGAATTTTTGAATTTTATTTATTTATTTCAATTCCTTATGTGTTATCTGCTGTTTTCCATTGCAACCTTTAAAGGCTAAGCTTGCTAATTAACCTGAACGCCCCATTCCAGTTGGGGGCATTCAGCTGGCTTGCCCTTTCACCAATCACACAATATGTAGAAATCACAATGTGTACATTATGGGAATCAACATGACTCTGTGTTAATGTCACCTAATGAGCAATTTGTTATAGGCAGAGAAGCAGCAGCAAGCAGTAAATGTTGTCAACCCCATTAAAGATGCACAAGAGCCTGGTTAGGAAAATAAGTTGCAACGCTTCTTTGGTTTAATAAATTAGGCACATAATAGGCATAAGGTGTGTTGCACATGAATTCTTGCCCTTCAAAATAGAGTGTGCTTTCTTAATAATGAGGATATTCCTTCCTTACTTTTCCCCACTGACTTTCCTATTTCCAACCTCAAGTTTGCCTGATTAGAGAGTTGAAGGTATTGCTGTCTCAAAACATAAACCTTTTGGTTTAACAGGCAAGTCTGGGATTTAGGTCTACCAGACAGCTCCAAGACAGTGGTGAAGTTGGAACGAACCACAGGATGACACCATATTTGGTATCAACCGGTTGGGCAGGGAAAGACTTCTGTCTGAAACTCTAAAGAGATGCATTTGGTCACTGTAGATGGGGTTTCCCAAACTTGGGTCCCCAGCTGTTTTTGGACTATAGTTCCTATCATCCCTGATTGCTGGTCCTGCTAGCTAGGGATGATAGGAGTTGTAGTCCAAAAACAGCTGGAGACCAAAGTTTGGGAAACCCTGGTCTAGACAAGAAGGTAGATGGACCAATGGCCTGAGCTGGTATAAAACAATTTCTCACGTTCCTGCGTATTCTCGCAGATCAGAGCCATTCCACTAAACACTGCTTCACCACAGTTCATGTCTAACACAATGGAATAAGTCCTTAAAGCCCTAGATCACAGGTATGGGTTGCAGCACATAGATGAGGTTGGGTGGACACATAAATGAGAGCTGAAATATGATACCTTTTCCATTCGTTTTCAGATATCCCCCTGTATTCCATTAGCACAATATTTTGCCTCCCTGAAGACTGTAATTTGAAGTTAAGGAATGAAAATAACATACCAACAGCAAGCAATTGAAAGGAACATAATACATCTGGAAGGAAATATTTTGAAAACTGCATCTTAGGATGCAGTTCTGCCACTTAGTAGCACTGAGGGTTCCAATCAGCTGTAAGCAACAGGATAGAAATAAGGATAGGTATAAGTATAGGTATAAGTACAGATGCTGGCAGCCAATGTTTTATTTTAGAGCAGAGGAATGAATTGTTACATGCAGCTTGAAAGAAGAGCCTTGCTGGATCTTGCTAGTTCAACATCCCTTTGTTTTCAGTGGCCAGTAGCCAGATGTCTCAAGAAAGTCTGCAAGCAGGATAAGACTCTTTTCCTGAGACATGTCGCCTCAGCTTCTGAAGGTAGCATGTAGCCATCGTGGTGGAGTCTGGGCCTTGGAACTGGGCTCAGGAAACCTTTGACCCAGGCTCCTGGCAGAGGTGCCAACTTGAATAAAATATTGTGGGGCGGGGGGGAGGTAAGCCCTGTCACTCATCAGTCACATGATGTGGCACATTTACACCACTGGATGGCAATGCTCATAAAATTTGGAGGGGCCTGGCCTCCTCAAATATTTTATTGAAAGGGCCAAATGGATCTTGGTCCCTAGGAATTGGCTCCTATGGTTGCTGGACTTCTTCCTAACCAAGACGACTTCTCTTTGGCACTGTTTTCAACCATTCTCCCTATCCACACTTCTGATCGGGGCAGAACCTTGTGCCCAAACGTCAGTTCAGGACTGTTCTGGGCAAAGAGATCAAACTGTGGTTGAACCGTACTACTTCAGACTTCAAGAGAATGGGCTGGGCGGGTTATGCACAACAGCATTCAACGATCTGGAAAACCAGCATGTCAGGGAGGCCAAAAGACAACAATACTTTCCCCTAACCTTCTGAAGAGTTTTGTTGCTGTTGCTTCATCAAGAGCTTCAGTCTGGTAATATTTCACCATGTGCTGTTTGTCTAGACCAGCTTATGGCCTGTGCTGGGCTGCAGCTAACAGGAGCTGACGTCCAAAATGCCTTGAGGGTACCAAGTTGCGAAAGGTCGGTCTAGAACAGTGTTTCCCAAACTTGTGTCTCCACCTGTTTTTGGACTACAACTCCCATCATCCCTAGCAAGCAGGACCAGTGGCCAGGGATGATGGGAATTGTAGTCCCAAAACAGCTGGAGACCCAAGTTTGGGAGACCCTGGTCTAGGCCTAGCTTAAGTTCCATACATAAGCAAGCCCTGTGATGTTTCCTGTACCTTCTCATCTTGTATATTTACACCCAGGTATGCCCATTCATTTATTAGCAATTTGACAATAGCAGATGGCCCAGTGGGGCTGTGCCCCTTCCTAACCTCCTGCTGGCCAAGTTGCTGCTGCATACAGGATGAGGTAGTGAGGTGAGGCTGGCTTGGTGCAAACATGCCAGTGGAGCCAATCCCCTTCCCTCCGTGACTCAAGAGGCCGTCTGGGTGGAGCGAGGAGCTTTCTGTATTCATGGAAGCTTCCCGTGCATTAGGGAATCCTCCAGCTACTGCACAGGAGATCCCAGAAATACAGGATGCTTCTTGCTTCAGACAGTCGTCTAGCCCAATCAGAATGTCTGAAGGGGACTTACCTGGAATTTCCACGTTCAAGGGTGCAATACCTCCGAGTACAGGGTGGTTTTAGGAAAGGACTCTTGGCTTTTCAGACCTGCTAGTGAGCGCTCAAAAGCATCCAGGGGCTAGTTCTGGAGGGGGCTGGTCTCTCTTTAATCACCCATCTGATGACTGGAGCCCAAGGCTCACTCTGCCTTAGACTGCACAGTGGCAAGACTGCTGGTGAAAAGGTGGTGATGAGCAATGTGTTTATTGGGCGAGAGGCCCGAGATCTCAGAATGACTCAAAGTCAGATCTCCCATTAACGAAGGAATCTAGGGCCACCTGCTGCAATGCTGGCATAGGAAGGCGGAGCCTGAGAGGCAAAAGGATTAAGACACGGGTTTCTACCTGTCCAAGCCACACACCCAAGCAGTCATCCTTCAGAAAATAGTAAATGACTATTACCACCCTTGACAAAGCGTAGGGGAGAATTCCCATTCCCAGGCAAGTTGACGTTTAACCCAGATTTGATATAAATCAAAGTTAAAACCAGAGTTTAAACCTGTACCTGTCAACAGGTACAACTTTCATTATCATTAAATATTCTGGAATATTTGGCACAGGAGGTGTTTTTGTTTTTGTATAATTTTTATTCAACATGATATTTAGAGCATGCAATAAGATTTGTTTTAAAACTAGAAGAAATAGAATTTTTTTTTTGACAGATCATATGAATTCTTCCAAGCATGTGAGGTGTTAGCAGAACAATGGCATTAGACAGATTTATGATCCCACTTTCTGGCAAGGATAAAGTGGGAAAGTGATGTAAGAAGATGCTATTAGGAATCCGCATTGGCTCTTTGAACTACGGATCGGGATGTACTTCCATGCCTACAGTTTGTTTCATTAAACTTTGGTTCCCTACCTGTTCACTGCAGGGTGTTTCATTCCATCTCACTGAAAAGGGTACAGTCTGGCTGAGGCTATTCCCTTTCTTTTAATTCAAATATGTACCTCCATCGCAACCAGGATGGGTAAAGAAAATTCTAATTCCGAAATCTTAAGGTCACTTTCCATGTTAAAAATACTTTGTATACTGATTTAGCACTTTGAGATTAACAAAAGAATCAACAGTAGGTAGGAATGCGACCGGGAGCTTTATGGCAATAAGGAGAAAGATTTATAGCTCTACCTTGAGAGATATCGTAGAGCTGTACAAAAAGAAAAGAGAAAGGATGCAGGAACAGACAAGCAAAATGATCAAAGGACTGGAGCATCTTAAGTAAGAGGAAAGGTTATATTTGGGGCTTTGTAGTTTAGAAACGAGGCAAGGTGGGACAAGTTAGAGGGATACAGAATTATGCACGATGTGGAGAAAATAAGACTTTCCTCCTTTCATAATACCAGAATCTGGAGTCATCCCACGAAACTGTTTAGAACAGACAAAAGATAGCACTTCTTCACACAAGTGCATAAGGAAGCGATAGCATCGCCTTGCAAAAGCTTAAACACCTTGGAAAGGGGATTAGATAAATGAATGAAGGGCACGGCTGCTAGTCCTCATGATGGCTGAATAGGCTACCTCTAAGGTCAGAGGCAATGACAAACCTAGACAGCATCTTAAAAAGCAGAGACATCACCTTGCCAACAAAGGTCCGAATAGTGAAAACTATGGTTTTCCCAGTAGTGATGTATGGAAGTGAGAGCTGGACCATAAAGAAGGCTGATTGTCAAAGAATGGATGCTTTTGAATTATGGCGCTGGAGGAGACTCTTGAGAGTCCCATGGACTGCAAGAAGATCAAACCTCTCCATTCTTAAGGAAATCAGCCCTGAGTGCTCACTGGAAGGACAGATCCTGAAGCTGAGGCTCCAATACTCTGGCCACCTCATGAGAAGACTCCCTGGAAAAGACCCCGATATTGGGAAAGATTGAGGGCACAAGGAGAAGGGGACAACAGAGGACGAGATGGCTGGCATATTCTCGAAGCTACCAGCATGAGTTTGACCAAACTGCGGGAGGCAGTGGAAGAAAGGAGTGCCTGGCCTGCTCTGGTCCTTGGGGTCATGAAGAGTCGGACACGACTAAACGACTAAACAACAAAAAGGTCAGAGGCGCTGTATGCCTCTGAATGCCAGTTTATTTGTATTTATTTAATAAAATTTACATACAGCAGCAGTGGAGAACCTCCACCAGGGGTCCTAATTGGGACTGCTAGGGCTGTTTTCCCCAACCTGCCATCAGGTGTGGCACAGGCAAAGATGCAGCTGCAGAGGAACAACCACGAACCTTAAAAGGCACTCTTGGTTGTTCCTTGGCAAGCGGGGCTTGCATTCAGCTCCATGGTGAGAGGACCTGATCTCAGCTGAACGTAGTGCTAGAATGACAGTGGTGCTCAGTGCCCTTTAAGTACCTGGCAACACACCTACAGGAGAGGAAGCAGCTGACTGAATGAGGGAAGGGTCTCATGTAGGAGTGTTAGCATTGCCAGACTCTACATGCATTTATATTAAACAATACAAAAGGAATTCTGGGTGAGGCATGGGGAAAATGTTCGCACCCAACAGGGGACAGTGACAGTATTATATGCTGACCCCTTCTAGAAATGACTATTTCAGGCTATCTAATGGGAAATTTCCTTACATTGTACCATTAGCGTGCTCTGAAAGCAAGCAACCAGTTTAATTTTTATAACTTCAATACAGAACATTAAGAAAACAACAAAATACAATCCAATTTAGTTAGGATGCACAGAATACAGCAACACAGAAATCTTCAAGCTGTTAACTATGCTTACGTCAGCAAAATCTTAAGTCTTGGGTATGCAATTATCATAATCACAAAAAATTGGTTACATATTGCAGAGTGGTCAGATGACACTTGGAACAGCAGTTCTGTTTATTTGTGGCATACATTATTGGACACACTATTCACTCCTGGAGAACAGAACACTAATCTGAGTGCTATCCCTTATTGCGCCATGATGGTCAGCTGTTTTATGAAATTACTGTGACCCCCAATTATGTTTGCCAGAATTTTCTGTGTATTATGCATACATACTCCAATCATACATTAAGTTACAAATACAAACCCTGTGAGCAGTCTTAGAAAAACATCTTTATCGAGCTAAAGGAAGCTCTTCAAGGTCAGAACCAGTCTATCTCTGAATACCACGTGCTCTTGGGCAGGGAGAGCTGCCTTCATAAGCTGTTTATGTGCTTGCTGAAGACATCTTCTTTAAATATAATCCTGGACTAGATGGACTCTCAAACTGATGCTACAGGGTTTAAACCACAGCTTAAACAGTGAAGGTTTTACATAGAATTCCAAGGAACCTCAAAGTCTGCCCAGTCCAGTGCTTCCCACTTTCCCCTCCTGATTTTTCTGCCTGTTGTAGCAACTGTAATGTGCTGCGCAATATGCTGTCTGATTTTTGTATTGCTTTTTTCCTTACTGTCTTATACGTTTTATTTCATTTCATAGAATTCAAGTTGCATTGCAATACAAAGACAATATAAGAAATAAAAAGTTTTTTAAAAAATATTTATGAATATGTAATACTGACATGCTGCAGACTATCCGAATAAAACTCATGTGCCACAAGAAGTCCAGAGACCATTTGGGGAACACCTGATCCTTCCAACCACATACACACCACCCCTATAGCAGCCCCAAGAGGTGGCATCCCCAATAAGGATGTCAGCATTCTGCTCCTAGAGGCCAATCAGATGCCTGTGGGAATCCTGCAAGCAGAATGTGAACACAAGAGCCCCCTGCCTGTCTTGTGGCTTCCAGCAAGTGGCATTCAAGAGCATTACTCCCTCCAGTAGGAGCAGAGCCATCATGGCTAGTAGCCCTTGATAATCCTCTATTTATTTATTGAATCTTCTTCTAAAGCCACCTAGGTTCGTGGTCATCACTGCTTCCTCTAGTTAAACCCAGCCTCTTCACTTAAGGACCTGTAATGGAGGAGAGCCCACCATCTCCCAAAGCAGTCTGTTCCACCGTTTTAACCGTCTGTACCATCAGGAGACGCAGGTGGCGCTGGGACGCAGGTGGCGCTGTGGGTTAAAGCCTCAGCGCCTAGGACTTGCCGATCGAAAGGTCGGCGGTTCGAATCCCTGCGGCGGGGTGCGCTCCCGCTGCTCGGTCCCAGCGCCTGCCAACCTAGCAGTTCGAAAGCACCTCCGGGTGCAAGTAGATAAATAGGGACCGCTTACCAGCGGGAAGGTAAACGGCGTTTCCGTGTGCAGCTCTGGCTCGCCAGAGCAGCGATGTCACGCTGGCCACGTGACCCGGAAGTGTCTCCGGACAGCGCTGGCCCCTGGCCTCTTGAGTGAGATGGGCGCACAACCCCAGAGTCTGTCAAGACTGGCCCGTACGGGCAGGGGTACCTTTACCTTTACCTTTTTACCATCAGGAGGCTCTTCCTAATATTTATCGTGATGGTGTACTTGTGCAACATACAGCCCTCAAGGCGGCCAGTTCTCATCCACTGATTTGATCCAGACTCGACTCCTCGTAATCTGAAGTCGTTGGTTCAAATTCTCCCCTCCAGAGCAACAGAAAACAATGAGCTCTATCAACTTTGTAACAGTCCTCCAAAATAGATTCCAACACCTGGCAGCTTTCAGCCCTTTTGAAGAATATAGATGTTAGATTTTACCTTTGCAAATATTATAAACTGTTGTGCATTAAGGAAGTCATAACCTGTTTGATGTGCAAATCACTACCAGAATAACTCGAGCCCCGCAATGAATGAGTGCATTAAGTCTGTATCTTCCAAGCATGCTGTGTAGTCATCCCCTGAAGATCTCTGCAGCGAGACATGCAATTTCATCTGAGTGCTGCAGCTGTACTGTTCTCCTAGCAAGACAAAAAAGAACCTAGATAGCACGTAGCTGGAGTGAAGAAAGAACCCAGTACTTGATATGACCTATAAAGCTCAGCAGGCCTGTTAAGAGACAAAAACCTGCCTGACAGTGTAGTATTTGACACTATACATGTAAGTTTCACAAGGGTTCTTGCTAATGCCCAGAGTTCAAGGTTAGGCAGCATTCCAGAGACTAGGTATTCACACCCTTTCACAAGAGAATGCTGTTTCAGCCAATCTACATGCAAATAGTCCTGGAATCTTTGGTATGACTATGAGCAGTTTTGTATGATGCGACTGACTGATGGCCATAGCACATTTCACCCAAGATTATGGGTTTGCCTCAAGTGCTACATGCGTAGAGTGACCTTGTGCAATCTCCTCTCTACGTACCCCGCAAATCTGTACCATAAGGTCCCCAAAACTTCTAGAACAGATTTTGGGGGTGTGCAGGGGATTGTATAGCAGAGGAGAGGGAAGTTCCATAGTGCGTCTACTGCATAAGCATAATGGCAGTGCAGGATACAACCCTGTATCCTGTTTATTTCAAGTGTGACTTAACCAATAGGCAAACATCTGTTCATCACAGCCAAGCACTTTTGACAATTCACCAGGACCTTTGCTGAGATGTTTCTTTACCTTATCTTGGTGTTTCCAAACCCAAGTTACTTGTGCTTAGAGAGTTGAGTGAAGTGCTTTCTGACATTTCCATTCCCTGTACTAAACAAATTGCTAAAGCTGCCCAGCTAGCATCAAAGCTTAATAAAATGACACTTGCTTTAAGTAGGCAGGAAATATCACATTTTACACTTTTGCTTTTTAAAAGATTTTAATCAGACACATTACACTGCACAATTGTGTCTTTATCCAGGATTAACAGGGTACCATCCACAAGATTTGGAAAGAATATTTTTTCCACATTTATCCCCATCTCTTTAACTCAGCACAGAGAATTCAAGGTTCCTACCACCTCAGTTTTCTCTCCCCCCACCCCACATGTTAGCTCCCATGTGTGTTGACCTTCCAAGATTCTGTGGTGGCTTTTAACTGATTAGAAAACAAATTATCTGCTGGTAACAGCATTAGCATAGTGTACAAAATCAAGATCTAACTTGCTCAGTGCATAAACACAATGCTACTGATGACAACCATTTTTTTTAAAAAAAAGCAAATTCTGCATATAAATGGGTCAGTTGTCCTACAGCTAGTAGGAAACTTATGCTTAATTGTTCCCAAATAATTTAGAAGAAAACCCTCCTTTATTTACTGCTCTGAGGTCTGAAATAATACATGACAAGTATCAGCTTTAGGAATGAACTTATTTAAAGGTGGTGGTTTTTTTTTTAAATTCCCCCCAAAAACAGACTACTAAAAGTAAAAATTTGTGAACAAGTGTCTTTCAGTTTAAAAAGCACTCAGTTCCAACATTTAAGCATACCACAGCAGTTTGGAAGGCAGATTTCTTGCCTAATGGGACCTATCTATCATATGATGAACAGGCTGTAATTATCAAGTGAGGAAACAAAACGAACCAAAAGGCTACATTCTAATGTCAGGGGTACAATGCAATGACAGCTACAAAACTGTGAAGATTCATTCCAGAATGACTATAGTAAAGGCAGGTGAACTTAAATGGCATAGATCAGACGGGTTAACAAATGCACAAACTGCTATTTACCTTTCCGTATCAAATGTGCAACCTGCATGGGCATGCTTAAGTAAAGAATTAACTGTTTAAAAGATTAAATGACCCAGGCACAAAGCAAAGAGAAGTTGGTCAATATTTCCTTCCAAATATCCAATCAATGGGAAAGCAATAAGGCCCATGTCAGTCATCTGCTACCAACATAAAATGGATTTGCAATTCTTTCTAGTAAAAGCAAGTAAGACAGAGCTCCAAAACATGGTCACTCTGCATCTGACATTAGAATCGAGTTCAAAATGAAATTTGGGTAGTCCAGACATAAACCAACGCTGCAAGATAGGAAAAAAGTAACACCTATCCTGCTACCATTCATCGGTTCCAACTAATCAAAGCTCAGCTAGTTTTTCTTTCCATTTCGTTAGTTATTAACTCCATTTTGTGTGCCATCCTGTTCTTTGAAACAGATTTATTTAACATTTGCTTTCAAACAAGGAAACCATTACAGTAGTCATTTTTTACACACTAATGTAGCCAGTGTGGCTGACTTCTCATGGGTGCATTTAAGAGTTTCCACAGTGGAACTTCACAACAGAGATAAATTATTTTAACTTGCTATAGCGGATATGATCATTCAGATCACACCAAAACAAAACTTCAGTTCTACTATACTTCCACCAGTCTGCCACCTAGCATGAGGATTCACTGGTACTGCACTTGTCTCCAGTGCATAAATTTAAGGTAAAAGCTCATTTATATACAAGAATGAAATTTCATAAGGGTCAGTAGAGCAGGCACTCCAAACTAAACAGAGTTGAAAGAAAACACTACTTCGATCAAAGACATTAAGTGTTTTAGAAAATAACCAGGCTCAAAGCAAGTTGCATACCAAATGGAGAAAGAATTTTCTAGTTAACGTGGACTCAACAGTAATAAGTGTTAAAGAGCAAATGACACCATTTAGTTTTTGGCTGTGGGAGAAGTCCACTTGTTAGGATTTTGTAAGGCAAATAAAACAGGTATTGAAAACAGAACTTCTACAAGTATTTTACCTGCGATATTGTAAAATCAAAGTACTATTTTATTAAATGAGTTATTTTACACAATATGAACATCAATATAATTACAACTGTAAAAAATTTAAGAATGAACCAATTTTCAGATTTCCAAGTAGGGCACAACTGTACAGTTACATAGATTCATCTTTACATGACGCCCAAGAGGAACAGCATAAAAATATGAATGTTTCTATAGCCCCTTCATTTTTGCTGATCAACAGTTTGTTAGAAAAGCAGCTGCAGGTTTGTTATGCAATGTCTGACAGTAGAAGAGTCAATAGGTTCCATGAATTCACCTGCAACACAAGAGTAATATTGTTAAATACAGTCTTATTGTCTCATCGAATTACTAGCATCTAATGAGTCAATGTAATGTCATTTCATAATTAAATGAACTGAACCTCCCTGAAGCCTTGTAACAGATAAACACAACAAAATTAGAAGATTACACACATTTATCTTCTCACAGACTTGTTGCCAATTTTGGCAACTCTCCAAGTTGCTATGTAATGCCCTGGCTATATCAAAATAAAGTTCTAAATATGAGAAACAACAAAACCAAAATCCTTGTTTATGCTTTAAGTTAGCTCCCAATTTTCATAAAACCTATACTGTAAATGAAATCTATTTGATGCAGTTTTACTTATGATATATACTAAATTTCTTTAATTCAAAACTTAAATACTAAGCATTCACCTGTGAGCTTTTACGCCTGAACATCTGCCAGTTCTGGAGGGAGCGGAGTCTTCGGATGCTTGCTCTCAAAGTGCTGTTTGAAGGTCTTGGGATCTGGCATCTGTGTCTGATTAAGGAGAGAATGGAGCTTTATGCAAGGCAAAATCCCAAACAGATTCAAATACAGCTTCTTCTCCCTGAATCCTAAAGGACTGCATTAGGGTTTTTGGCTCAAGAGCAGCCAAATTTTGGAGGCACTGTTCCTCGTTCTTTGCCACCCCTCCTAACTTCCCTGCTTTGTTCTACCTACTCATTCCTACTCAATTCTTATCCTTTTCACAAATTGTACATAAAATTGTGCCCCCTCCCTGCCGGCTATTTGGCTAGTATTTCATGGGTATTCCTTCCTGAAACCAGTGAATTCAGTTTTAACTTTAGTTTTTTGCCTGTTGGGAAGTACAAAATTATTATTTATTACATTTATATACTGCCCTTCATCTGAAGATCACAGGACAGATTACAATATAAAAACACAACATGCATAATATAATAATAAAAAATAATCCTCCCTCAACACGTTTCAAAGGCCATAGACTGTTTAACAGCAAAGAGCCTGGTTGAAGAGAAATGTTTTCCCTTTGTGCCTAAAAATATGTAATGAAGGTGCCAGGAGAGCCTCCCTGGGGCAAGCATTCCACAAACGGGGAGCCATCATTTTAAAAATAGCCTCTTGGGTATTAAAGGGAAGAGGTATCAAGAACCGACTTTCGGTGGTGGGTATACAGAAGGGGGATCACCTTCTCTAACAGCTCACCTGGGTTTTACAGTAGGTGCAGATGAGGGAGAATATATACCACCCCTGCCAGCCCACTCCCATATCAGCATGCAACTCCTGGTCACCAAAGGTTACTAGACTAGTGCCTAAATATAAGGCTAAACTTACAAGCAAGACACTCAAGAAAGTGTCTGGTGGGGGATGAATGTTCCGACCCCTGGGCTCTCACTTGTGGGGTGCCTCAGGGTTCTGTCCTCTCCCCCATGCTTTTCAACATCTACATGCAGCCGCTGGGAGAGATCATCAGGAGGTTTGGGCTGGGTGTTCATCAGTATGCAGATGATACCCAGCTCTACCTCTCTTTTAAATCAGAACCAGTGAGGGCAGTGAAGGTCCTGTGTGAGTGTCTGGAGGCGGTTGGAGGATGGATGGCGGCTAACAGATTGAGGTTGAATCCTGACAAGACAGAAGTACTGTTTCTGGGGGACAGGAGGCAGGCAGGTGTGGAGGATTCCCTGGTCCTGAAGGGGGTAACTGTGCCCCTGAAGGACCAGGTGCGCAGCCTGGGAGTCATTTTGGACTCACAGCTGTCCATGGAGGCACAGGTCAAATCTGTGTGCAGGACAGCTGTTTACCAGCTCCATCTGGTACGTAGGCTGAGACCCTATCTGCCTGCGGATTGTCTCGCCAGAGTGGTGCATGCTCTGGTTATCTCCCGCTTGGACTACTGCAATGCACTCTACATGGGGCTACCTTTGAAGGTGACTCGGAAACTACAACTAATCCAGAATGCGGCAGCTAGACTGGTGACTGGGAGCGGCCGCCGAGACCATATAACACCAGTCTTGAAAGACCTACATTGGCTCCCAGTATGTTTCCGAGCACAATTCAAAGTGTTGGTGCTGACTTTTAAAGCCCTAAACGGCCTCGGTCCAGTATACCTGAGCATCATTCTGCCCGGACGCTGAGGTCCAGCGCCGAGGGCCTTCTGGCGGTTCCCTCATTGCGAGAAGCAAAGCTACAGGGAACCAGGCAGAGGGCCTTCTCGGTAGTGGCGCCCACCCTGTGGAACGCCCTTCCAGCAGATGTCAAAGCGATAAACAACTACCTGACATTCAGAAGACATCTTAAGGCAGCCCTGTTCAGGGAAGTTTTTAACATGTGATATTTTATTGTATTTTTGGTTTTTATGGAAGCCGCCCAGAGTGGCTGGGGAGGCCCAGCCAGATGGGCGGGGTATAAATAATAAATTATTATTATTATTATTATTATTATTACTCACCAAATGTTGGGAATGTATAGAAACACTGTCTAGAAACAGGCAGGACCCTAAGTAACAAGCAGTCTCCCCCCAGTATTTGACCAAAATCCCTGCTTCACCAAGTCCTGCACTGTTATTCAGTTGTGTATCCAAGCAGCACCTGTTCCATTTTTTACTCCTCGTTGCACACATCTGTCTGTCCATCCTGCCCATTTTTATCATACCCTGTTCTGCAGGATATTTTATTGCTATTGTTTATCAATTATGTTATTATATCTGCTTTCAACTGTATGCTGCCTTGAGTCTCTCACACTGAAGGGAAGCCTGCTGTTAAACTGCCTAGAGGACACACTGTTAGTTGGGTAGCATATAAATAAATAAAAATCAGAAATCTCTTGCCCAGGAACCCACAAAGTGAGGATGTTCTCATTTCCTTCTCCCTCACCTCTTAACCTACTGATTTACTACACTGCATGTGCATGCTGTCACACCCTCCAACTCTTCGAAGCAAAGCGCATGCAATTCCCCAAGTGTTGCAGAAATGATAGGCACTACCGATAACATACACCTTCATCTGATACAAGATTCAAGTGTTTGCCATGTAACCTTTTTGACTTGCTAGCACAGGATACCCAACAACTGAAATCAGTAGTAGGAGATTGAACTCATACAAATAGGCACAAGTTGATATAATAGCCGATGACAACGCAAAGGGTGTGTTAAAACTTTATGTAGGTCCTTCTGTACTGCCTATGGAGAAGAGAATTCTAGGGAATTATATGAAGGAAAAAGAGCATAGGGAATCCAGAGTCAAATGATCAAATCCCCACCTAGAGTGCATATGTAGCACACAACACACATAGATGTTCTTTGTTTCTTCCATAGCTTCATTCCATACAAGTCAAACTTGGGGCCTGGAAAGACTGCCACAACGCTTCATTTTCAAAGCTTCTTACCCTACAGACGGTGCAGGTGTATATTAGAGCAGCTTTAGCTGCAGCCTTCTGATCATGGCCTTGTTTCTTCTTTGCCCCAGCTTGCTTTTTGGCATTCTTCTGCTGTGACTGGATCTTCTGTTGTCCACGAGCCATAGCTAAAAATAAGTGCAAAAGGCATTATAGCAGATTGAACCGTATGAGCAATCTAAGGCATATTTGCTCAGAAATAAATGGCTTGAAGTTAAAAGAATTTGCTCACTACTGTGTTTAGGACTGCAGCCATAGCATTAAAGCACTTCTTAAGAGCCAGCCTCCATCTAGAAAAAGCATAAGCTGCTTTCAGATATGGACCAAGTATCCTCCCCAAACAAATTATTTTTGTAATTACTTGCCCAGTTACTTTCCTCACAACTAGCATAGGTGCCCCATCATTTATTCCCAAAAATGAGACAAGAGTGGTTCCACAGATTACAACTAAGAGAATATTTATTCTGTTACAAGGAGGAAGAATTCGGAGGAAAGAATTCAGGCTCAAACCCCTCCATTTAGTTAGAGCAATTGAAGGTGGTGCTATATTTGAGAAGAAACACATGGCTGCTACTGAAACTGGTAGTCCTGGGTCAAATTACAAAACTATCCTGTGTCCTGACATAATTACTGCTGTGCATTTCCCTGCTCCTGACAGCCAATGATTTGGTGACAGCCCAATTACAGCCCTATACTGTTTCAAGGTACTCCTAGATTAAGTACACATTGTTCCATTCACACGGATATAAATCAGTCACAGAACACAAGGAATTCAACACCTTTATTACTCCAACTAGACTTGGGAGAACTCTAGCCTCTATGAAGTTATTTGTCAGCTATGCTAGGATAATAGTATTTCAGAACTCACTACTGTAGTTGAAAATAAAGGGACAAAAACTGACCAGCCACAAAAAGCCACACACACAAAAGGGGGGGTGCTTATTAAGAAAAATGTCTTACAAAATCAATCCCCCCAGATGCTGCTGGAAACAATGGGTTAAAATGGTCTGGAATATTTACAAAAATACTCCAATTCTCCCTTACAAATAATGTCTCTGCACCCACATTCATATCACAAGGCAAACAGAGAAGGGAACACATTTACCAAGGACACTTTGCTTACAAAGCAGGGAAACTTTCTTTTTTTATTTTACACCAACAGATTTGTACCCTACCCTTTCTTCAAGTACAGTGGTACCTTGGGTTACATACGTTTCAGGTTACAGACTCCGCTAACCCAGAAATATTACCTCGGGTTAAGAACTTTGCTTCAGGATGAGAACAGAAATCGTGCTCCGGCAGCGCGGCAGCAGCAGAAGGCCCCATTAGCTAAAGTGGTGCTTCAGGTTAAGAACAGTTTCAGGTTAAGTAAGGACCTCTGGAACGAATTAAGTACTTAACCTGAGGTACCACTGTACTTATAGATAGCAGGTGTGACGTTATCCCTTCTTATTCATCAAACAACTCTATGAGGTAGGTTATGTTGAGCGTATCATTATGGTCCTATATTATCGAGGGAGCTTTATGATTGAGCAAGATTTACATTAATGTCTAAGTTTGCCATCAAAAGTGACCTAGTAATTCTTCCCCACACTATAGCCAGTGCTCATTCCTCAGGTAACATATGAACTCAGAATAATTTCCACCCAGTTCTGGTTTACTTCTGATTGCTCCTTGTATCATTGTGCAAGTGTGTAACATGAAGCTAGAGTCTGTCACAATATGCTGTTTCAGAGCATTTACAGTGTTTTGTTGCAAGAGACCAAGAAGACTGAAGAGTGACAGACAACCAGAGCCTGCCTACACTTCTCCAAGACATCTAGGTTATCCCAGTGTACTCTTGAAGGTGTGTGTGTGTGTGTGTGTGTGTGTGTGTGTGTATCATAGCAGCTTGATAATTTAACTATTCCCCTGCAAGCATCATCAAGTTGTGATACTAACACAAAACAAACCCCCCAAAATGGAAAGCTGCATATAACTGCATAATTTTTAAAAGATATGCATCCTACTGAGGCTCACGTGACTGCTTAGTATACATAGCATCCAATTTTTTAAAAAAGCCAACTTCTCATATGAGTTTTAGCTGATTAGTTAATAGCTAATAGTTTGCAGTCAGTACAAATAGTTCTGAAGCAAAATACACACTTTGTGATCGTATGGCACAGACATAAAAGAGAGAGATGAGGGATATTCTTAAGATTGTGTTTGTCATTGTACTTTTCAACTACAGCTGTATTAAAAATGCTTTTAAAATCGGGTATCCTTTTAGTCATTGAAAATATTTTATCATTGATTAACCACGTAAGAGATTTTCTTATAAACCGCTTAGAGGTTTTCTTACAATCAAGCAGTATATAAATTTTGGCATTAAAAGAAGCTGGTATGGCCACTCCTAAAGAAGTCCGCACTGGTCTCCATGGTTTGTGATAGTTACCAACCAGTTGTAAATGAAGATGACATGGGTAGTGGCAGAACAACAGGAGACATTCTTGGAAGAGACCAATTATCTAGAACCACTGCTATGGCGTAGAACCTGCATTCCTCCTGATATTGTTGCACTCCCAACAGCCACAGTCAGCAATGCCAGTGTTCAAGGGCGATGAGAGTTGTAGTTCAACAAGATCTGGAGAGCTACAGATTCCCTATTCCTGATATAGAATTAGATATGCAATGCAATGACAGACTATACTTTTTTGGGCTTGCTCCTAGGTTTATTATTTATTCCAAATACAGTGGTACCTCGGGATGCAAACGGGATCCGTTCCGGAGCCCCGTTCGCATCCTGAACAGAACATAAGATGCAACAGCGTGTCATATTTCGTCGCTTCTGCGCATGACATCATTTTGACCGTCTGCGCATGCGTGAGCGGCGCAACCCGGAAGTAACATGGTCCGTTACTTCTGGGTCGCCGCAGAGCGCAACCCGAGAATACTTATCCTGAAGCGTATTTATTCCGAGGTCTGACTGTATAAACTGGCCATTATCAAAATATGCACCTCAAGAGGTTTAGCGCCTGTTCTGCATGCAAAAATCCCAAACTCAACTTGTGATGTCTCCAGAAACTCTGGAGAGCCACTGCTGCCAAACAGTGCTGACAATACCAAGCTAAAGGGACTGATTTTTAGAAGGCTGCTCCGAATAAAGGGATGTTCATGCAAACAGGAAAATGGTACACTAAAGCCATTATTAACTTTTGATAACAGGAGCAGTATCAAGTAACAATGGCCAGTTTCAAAACAACCCCAAAGCCCAGGTGAATAAGCATGTATTGAGTTACTGACAAAAACTGCACACCAGGCATGTCCAAAGTTCGTTTCGGGTGGTATAATCCGGCCTGGCAGTTGACTTAACCCGGCCCCTGTGTTAGTTTATTTTCTGGGGTAAAATCCTAAAAAAACCTCAACAACTTCAACCCTAAAAAAGGTCAAAAACTTTGTTTGGCCCTCACGGCCTTCACTTCATCAAATCTGGCCCTCTTTGAAAAAAGTTTGAACACCAGTGGTCCACACTGAAGATGGCTTGAATTCAGAACAAGACAGAACTCTCCTGCAAATTTCAGTGACTGGGTCAGCAGAAAAATGGAGACATACTCCTTCCAAGTCTCTGAGTTCCTCAAACACAGTTTATCTTCCTGTATCATTTTCCTCAGAGCATTCCATCCACATGCCAGCAAAGTGATTCACGAGGAAAAGGCAGAGAGACCTACCGGTATATTGATGTGGGTCATACTCCAACTCCTATGAACCACCCCCAGCATGGCCAACCATCAGAGATGATAGAAGTTGTCATCCAGCAATTGGAGGGCCACAGGTTAGCTACCTCTGCTGTACAATGTATGTGTTCTGACCACAGAGCAGCTCTATAGAAAAGGTCACATATTCTCAGACTACAGATGGGTAACTTTATTATTATTTATTCCATTTATATCCCTCCCTTCCTCCCAAAGCAGCCCAGTGAGAACAGTGACAGGGAAGTGAGAATGACTTCACATATGCTGAACCCACATACACTGAATCCATAAAACCAGTGTGACCAGATAAAAGCTTAAGAGTTTTACTATAATGGAACAACAAAGTTCTCTCATTTTATTAGCATTGGGGATTAATTTTTAAGACTGCAAATATGGTTCTGAAACTTCTGCCTTGCATATTCACATTTCCTATGTTTTAATACAGTTGTACCTTGGCTCCCGAACAATCAAAAACCGGAAGTGAGTGTTCCGGTTTTCGAATATTCTTTCAGAAGCCGAAATCATAAGCAATGCTTTGGAGGTCAAATGTTTCGAAGTTGAATGGACTTTCGGAACGGATTCTGTTCGACTTCTTATGTACCACTGTACTGTACATGGGTTCCTCCCCCATCTGCTATCTACATGATCAGAAGTATTTTTGGTGAGATCTCTAGAGCTTCTAATTCCAAAAAACAAGAACAAACTTCTTCTGCATCAAGCCTTGTCTGCACAGCTGCTAGTGAAGGATAGTTGTGTATGTGTGGGTATTATATTGCTACTTCACAGGGCAAACGACAAGATAAAATAGAGAGAACCATCTATACCACCTTGAGTTCCTTGGAGGATATAAATGCAATGTAATTAATAATATGAGAGAAGAACAGTTTCTATTCACTTTCTCCACACCATACGTAATCTTACTTACGGTGCATGCATAATAATAAGTTATTACCCTGGCAAGATTAATAAAGTAGGGATCAACTGGTGTGCATACTTGTTGCCGATTTCCCAAGATGGTTTCCTCCCCAAATAAAACTCATGCAACTGTTTTGTCATGCCTTGGTGGGTATACTTATGGGTATCTTGGTTGGGACAGCTGAGAATTTAAAAAGGAGGCTGGCCAGGATGTTCATTCTAAAGGCACACCCATGAGACTTCAACCATATCCAATCTGCTAAGTCCTAAAAGAATTTCACTGTCATAACAGCAGGCAGCAATTTCTCCTCTGGAACTGCACACAGCCAACATATGTTATCAGATCCTTCCTTGTTTTCAACCAGATTCCGCTTCCCAGAACAAAACATGTGCATCTAATCTTGCTGAGGTAACCTTCTAACTGTGCATGTCAGGAATATCAGTATTAAATGCCTTCTTCATCAATATTCCTATATTTGGGGTACGGGGCATACAACATGCAGTTTTCCCAAACTCATGAGACTGCAGACTAGTTTCCACTTCTTAACTTAAACAAACAAGGGTAGAAAATGAACAGGCCTTTACAGCTGAATGTACAAAAAGGTAAAGAAACAAAAATAGAGTAATAAGATTCTGATTAAGCTGTCAAGCATATCACTTGCATAAGAACTTGTTTTCTAGAAGGAAATGTCCAAGTCGGAAAACAACCAGTGCATGTGACCAAGTAACAAATGGTAATGAGGTTTCATATCTCAGGTCTGACACTAGCAGCTGCGTTTTACACACGTAGCACAACACAGATTAATTTACCATTCAGCTTCAATCCAACTCTTATGATATATAATTTTTAATCCTTACTGTACCAAGGAACACATGCAGATTTTAAGCTGTTTCAAGTGTTGATGTGAACAGCAGACTCAGTCCCAACACGTGATGGCAAGGAAAGAAATGAAACAACAAAGAGTAAGGTGTGCCAAGAATGGTGTTTGGCATGAAAGCGTATGAGGCCAAGTGTGGCCAACGCAATACAAATCCTCTTGTTTTGCATAGTCAAGTGCAAGAACCCTAACTGGGGGAAGGTAGGGGGAGCTCACCACCTTCATGCCTGTTTCCCTCTGTCCAGCTATCCTTGATACAGCTGGCTAAAAACTTATTTCCAAGAGAGATCATCATGACTTCAATGAAGACGAACATCATATCATTTACCAACTTCACCCTTTCAAGGTGAATTTGGTGCTGCCAGTAAACCTGTTACATGGATAACTAGGGGAAGCCGGGAATAATCTAAAGAGAGGAAACACTGCAAAACTGGCCAGGGTTTTTTTTAAGGTGGAAAAGCCCATTTCAACAACCTCACAGCACCATGTGAGAAAGTGCAACTTTCTAACAGGCAAACTCAGACAGCCAACCCCCATAGCCATTATTCTACATGATTTATATGTGTAGTGTTCCATTATGCTACTATTATTTATAAGCCGCTTTGGGATTCATTTGAAAGAAAAGCGGCATAGAAATATAATAAACCAACCCAACCCCATCATACCCAGCACCTTCCGGCGGGGGCCTAACAGTAAACCCCCCCCCCCCGACCCTTCCCTCACCCTAAACGTGTTTGGGGTTTTTTAAGGCGGGGGAAACAAATAAATGGGAAATGCCACCACAGGGCAAAACCATAAGGAAACCACCATGTTCCCGAATCCCTCCCCCCCCAAAAAAAACTTCCCGTCCGTGAAAGAAGCGGCCATGTGTCCAGCCCCGCAAGAAACACGAGGGGTCTCTTCTACCTTTCTCAGCCCCCCACCCGGGACGGGGAAACTTCCCCACGAGAGGGGGGAGGAAGGGACTGAGAAATAAACCCCTCCAGCCGCCGCCCGGCTCGGGGGGAAGAGACTTAACCCGCCCCGAGCAGGCTGCCGGCCTCTCTCCTCTCTCTCCCTTGCCCCCGAGGCCTGGCGGCGGCGCCCAAGCCCCTGCCCTCGCCCCCCGCCTTTACCCGGGCTGTGGGGGTCCCGCCTGCGAGGCGTCCGTCGACAGCTACGGAAGGCTCCGCGCGGCCCAGCAGCAGCAGCTGCCGCCGCCTGCCCGTGAGGATGGAGGAGCCCGTGTGTGTGAGGGACGGAGTCTCTCTCGCCGTCCGTCTCCCTGCCCGTCCGTCGGCGGCGGCGGCGGCGAAGTGCGCACGCGCCGCCCCTCCCCGCCGCCGCCGAGAGTCAGGCCAAGCCAGGCCAGGCTGCTCCCGCCAACGCCTCATCCGGCGGCAGCGGCGGCTGCTGTGCCCGGACCGGGCCAATGGCGGCGCCTCCCTATTACATAACGCGCAGGAAAGGCCTCTCGGCTTGGCCTGAGCAGGAAACTGAGGTGGCGGCGGCGGGGCCTATCGGAGTTCCCTCCAAAGCACCACTTCCCTCCGCTTTCCTGTCAGGGTCACAGTCGGCAAGCGATGGTTTTCCCGCCCGTTGGGGCATCATGGCGGGTTGAAGGGAAGCCGCCCCGCAGGGTAGGGGAAGTCGGTTCCTCACAACAAGCCGTGGCAGAAGAAGAAGAAGAAGGCCGGCTGAAGGGACCCGAAATGCCGGTCTTTTATAATGCATTCTTTGTGAAGCTTTAGTTAGCCGCAATAATAAACGACGTTGTGCTGCTTTTAATATCTCTCTCTTTCGCCTCCCCCACCGCGCAAGTGTAAAGATCCTTCTCTTGGTTTTTATGGTGCTGGCTTTTGTGTTCAGCTTTCCTTGATGTTTATCTTCAGGTCAGCTTGACTCTTCCCCTGACAATAGCTGCTGCTGCGTGCGGCACATAGTGTGGGGGAATCAAAGAAAGCCAAACTTCGGTTCATAGAATTGCAGAGTTGGAAGGGACCCCCTGGGTTCATCTAGTCTAACCTCCTGCAATACAGGGATCTCCACTAGATCTTGGCAGGTGGCTCTCCCGCCTCTGGTTAGAAATCTCCAAGGAAGGAGAGCCCACCTCCTCCTGAGGGGATCTGTTCCTCTGTCAAACAGATCTTACTGTCCAAACTCTTACAGGTCAAGTAGCAAAATGTCTGACAAATTTATGTCACACAATGAAAAGCCTTCTGAATCAGACCAGTGATCTGCCCAGCATCCTTTTCCTCATGGGGGTCAACTGGATGCCTTTGGGAAGCCCACAAGCACAATAATGCCATACCCCTGTAGCCCCACAACTGATGATAGAGACATTGGTCCTGGAGGAAATAAATTAAGTTGTCATGAATTTGCCTAATCCCCTTCCCAAACTTAAATATTTGTAGCCATCAAGAGGAAGTAAATGCTACAGTATAACTGTGCTGTGTGAAGAAGTAGTAAAATAAGTACAGTACTAAAAACAGTTAAACATTTAAAAAACAAAGCAGTCAACTAAAAAGAAATCAAAATGTGTCAACATATACATTTCAGGATAGACATGCCTAAACAAAATTGTTTGCAATCCGTTTTTGTTTTTACCACGCAGAATAATTGTGTGTTTTCCACTTGGCCATGGCTCACCTTTGTCTCCATTAATAAACAAGTTAAAAAGCACTGATTCTAGTGCGACTCTTCAGGTAGACCCCGCTTCTTTCTTCCGTTATGAACACTGCCTCTTTATTCCTCCTTTCTGCTTCCTGTTATTCAGCCACTTACCAATCCATAAGATTAACAAATCCTCAGTTGCTCTTTTCCTATTGCTGTCCTTGTTTACAGAGGTAAAAAAGAAAGAAAGGACAGTTTCTTCCTCATGTAACCATTGCCTATAATATATAGGGATAAGAGCTGACTTCAGGATGGGCATAAGGACACAACCACATTAGCATGGCATATTTGGACAGTTCCACGTCACTCAGTGAAGATACCAAATGCGTAGTTCTCTTCAAAGGCAGGGCCTCACAGGACTGAATATGATGAACTCTCTCAGTGCGAAGAGTTTTAGGATTTTATTCAAAGTTCCGCTCAGAGAAGACCCACTGAAATTAATTGACATAGTTAACCATGGATAAACAGTTGGATTTCTCCAAACTCTTGACGTCAGAAAATTGCCACTTTGGGGTAATGCCATCATTTATCTCAGTCCTTCATGCATTTTAGCATGACATAGTTCCGTCTAATGTCCCATTTGAAATAACAATTAATTATGATGCCAGAGGAAGAATATTATTAATAAGTGGATATCCTTAAAAATCTTAAGATTTCTCCCCCTGGCCCCCATTCATGGCAATTGAAGCAAAATAACAGATTGCAAGCAGCTAATTGTGGCATAGGCCATATCATAAATTCCACAGAAATATGACCAAATAAAAATGCATTTGGCAAGCTATATAACAGAGAAGGAACAGTTCCAATACCCTTTTCATGTGATTTTTGAGGAGAGATTAAAATAACAGACAATATGCTTAGAGATTGGAAACAAATTTTCTAGTCAGAAATAATTGGAAGAAGCAGATGATACAGCTGCAAGTATTAAAATCTAACCCCACTTACTTGGGAGAAAGCCCCACGGAATTTAATAGGGCTTCTCAGTAGACATGGTTAGGATTGTGCTGCTGCACAAGAGCACTATGGAGGCACGCCTATGACAAAATCTGCTGGGATAGGCAGCTTAGGGTACAGCAGTTCAGCTGGCTGATTCCCAGTTCAGCTGGCATTAAGTCCCCAACCCCAGCTCAGCCAAATATACATTGGCGTAACTTGTTCATCCCAATTCAGCTGAGTGAGCTGAGACTGGTGAAAGGCATTCCTGGGCTATGGTGGGACTAGGACTAGAAAGGTAGGACTTAGGCTGGATCTGAAGCCTATTCAGCTTGGTCACATAATCTGGCAGCCAACACTGTTTTTTTAAAGGCTTGCTTTCCTTCTGCCAGGTAGCAGCAGCCCCACTGATGAACCGAGTCTGCTGTAACATTAAGATGGCTTAATTTATGATTCACACTAGCTTCCATAGGAATGCTCCCTAGACTAGCTACTATAGCCCAGTTTAACATAGGCAGTAGAATTATTAATGCTTACTATGGGACAGATGGCAGTGCATTCCAGCATGTTCTTGGGTACCATGGTTAGCTTTTGTAAACGTGCTGTCTGTGGCCATTCCTGAAATAGCTTTTGCTTCCTTGCGTCCGATAGCTGTGACACAATCGTGCCATTGTATCTAATTACGCAAGAGCTTTGTTTATCATAGTGTAAAATTTAACATTCCATTTGACTCTTCTGAAAAGAGAGGGAACTTAACAGACTTCTAGCAGCAGTGAAGAGAGTAGCTGCCCAAAATGGACAACAATGGGAATAAGAGAGTGTGGTTAGCTAGGATAAGTGCTCAAAGTAGTAAACTGAGGAACCGACAAAGGCCATAATTTATGGAATTCAAGTACAGTGGTACCTCGAGTTATAAACACCTTGGGTTGCAAACACTTCGGGTTACAGACTCTGCTAACCCGGAAGTAGTACCTCGGGTTAAGAACTTTACCTCAGGATGAGAACAGAAATTGCATTGCGACGGCAGCGGAAGGCCCCATTAGCTAAAGTGGTACCTCAGGTTAAGAACAGTTTGAGGTTAAGAATGGACCTCCAGAACGAATTAAATTTGTAACCTGAGGTACTACTGTATAGCAGAGAAGCGAAACAACTGAGGGCAGACACCAATTTTATGGCCTAGAGAAGAAGGAAAGAAGAGTTTTAAAGCTGGCTCCAAGGTTACACAGCTAGAAGACAGGTGAGACAACTCTTTCCCTAACATTAAGAAAGTAATGTGGGAAGCTTTGGATGGAAAGACTGTTGATTGTGTGGGTCAAATGTTGGCTTTCAGATAAACCACATCCTTTGTTTGGTTTGCTTCAAGGACGCGCACATACTTCTTCCCTGCCTAACCATTGCATTTGCAACTTGTCCCACTTGGCAACTGTCTCACACATTCCTTCGTTGACGTTTTCAGCATTACACGGTCAGGGATGGTTCCAGTTTTTCATTTTATCCAATCTCATTCTCTGCACACATGTCACACAAACACATATAGGAGACATGCACCCTTTTTCATGCCTGTGCCTGGCACAAAAAGCTTGCAGAGACAAACTCACATTCACACAAAGGACAAGTTCTCCCTGTCCCCTGGCAGACACACACGAGAATGGGACTAATATCTGGCACTAGGCCAAATAAACTAATAGATGAAAATGCTGATTCCAGAGGATGAGCAGGCAGGTGCAGAAATTGTAGAGGTCAGGGAAGCCTGACAGAGCCTGCTCTGCCTGCCATGACCCACATTACCAGAGAGCGTGGTGGCTGTGGTTGGGAGGGCAGGCTCAGAGCTTAGACTTCACAGCAGCACCTAGGCCAAGGTAAGCCTCAATGCTGTGGCCTGGCTGGGCTCCATGGCTGGCTTACTTAATGGGATGTAGGGGAGCAAGCAAACTAAGTGTGACCAGCAAGCAAATTAAGTGACCAAGTGGCTGGCTGTTCAAATAACAGGCCTGAGGCCTGAGTTGTAGCAGTGAACATGTCTTGTTTGCATATGTGTGTGCACTCCTAAAATAATTATAAATTGGGGTGCTGCAATTGTTGAGTAAGGCCACTTGCTGGCTGAAGTCCTCCGGTGACAGGTCTACATCCTGCTGCTACTGAACCACTGCTTCTTCGACATGCTTATTCTTATCTGCGTTGATAGCTAAAACTGTTGTCTGTACTGCAGCCATTTCTCCTTTAGGCTGCTGCAGTGCCTTCTTTGTAAGTCTTCTCCTGCTGGCTCTTTCCTCCATTCGGAGTTGTCTCATTATTGAGATCCTCATGGCAGCGGCTTTCTGACGTATTGGAGGAAGTGTAAAATAACAATTTTAGTTTTGATTATCTGTTATAACAACACATGGGAATAATAATGGACTCAAAAAACGTGACCAAGTTTGCTCTTCTTGCAGACCTACAAATTAAAATTGGCTCACACAGATTAATCAATTACATATTTGGTTGATTGATTTTCCAAGTAAAGCTTCCAGCTCTCTTTTATTAGATCTCCATCTGGCTTCTCCCTGACTTGCAATCAAGCATATAGTGTATAAAGCGTATCAGGTAGGGGTTGCCAACTTTTTCAGGGCTTCAGATGCATTTGGATTTTTGATTGAGTGTTCTGGTCACTTCTCTCCCCACCACCAAGAGACAGAAAGAGAGAAAGAAAGCACAGAGCCAGTAGAATTAATCTGAGTCTTGAAAAGAAAGAAGAGGTGAAAGAGGAAGTGGGAAAGTGCTTCACTCTTCCAACTTTCTGCTTCAGGTCTATCTAGTTTTCAAGGAAGAAAAAGGTTATCACTGACCCTACTTCATCAGTGAGTTGGGGATCTGAGTGTCTTCATGGGTTATAGAACAGAATGCAAGTACAGTGGTGCCTTGGGTTACATACGCTTCAGGTTACAGACTCCGCTAACCCAGAAATAGTGCTTCAGGTTAAGAACAGAAATCAGGCTCCAGCGGCGCGGCAGCAGCAGGAGGCCCCATTAGCTAAAGTGGTGCTTCAGGTTAAGAACAGTTTCAGGTTAAGTACGGACCTCCGGAATGAATTAAGTACTTAACCCGAGGTACCACTGTACCAAATGCAGTGAGATGCTTCAACTTTGTTTGTATTGTTGCTGTATTGTTTTTAACACTCGATTGGAAGCCGCCCAGAGTGGCTGGGGAAACTCAGCCAGATGGGCGGGGTATAAATAATAAGTTGTTGTTGTTGTTGTTCTTTACTTTGGTGTACTTAGCCATCATTGACTGAAGGAAATTATTTACAGAAGAAAACTGCAGCTTAGTTCTTAAACTGGTTAGTACAGTTTTAAGCGGAGGGCCATCATTCTCAGTAATCTACCCACATACCTTTCTGTGTAATCATGTAATTATTAATTTGCTTTAATTGAGGAAGGCATGTATTTCCTGTTCACACTTCTCATTGTTTGTGAAATATTGCAGCTGCCTTTCTGGTGACTGTTGTGTTCAACCCAAATCAAGGATGAAATGAATATACTCATACTAACAAGAGGCTTATTTTTTTACTTAGGCTTGGGATTGCTTGATTAAAATTTCAAAAGGAATCACTCTTAAGTGGTGGTGTCTGAAGAAACAGAACATCTAACCTATGTTTTAATAGGAAACTCATTTTTGGCGTGAAGATACTTGAATCAGAAATGGCACCCGCATTGTACAAGGGGGAGTTATCAGCAGGCTTGGGAAAACACCAAGATTTGTAAAAGTGGTGGTAAGGGGAGCCTGAAAAGCACTTTTCCAGTACTACTGTCTGCAACCCCATCCCTATGAACCAGTCCAGAAGGACATCATGGTCAATGGTATCAAGAGCCACAAAGAGATCAAGGAGAAGGAGCAAGGTAGCACTCCCCTCTCCTGTATTTGACTATGGTAGTTCATCAGAGTCATCAAGTGTTAGGTTGTGGGTGAACATATCAGACGACACAGCGATTCTTCAAACAGCTCTTGTTTATTCAAAAGGCCAGAACAGAACTGAACTGAGGAGCTCAGTCAGCCTGCTTATATAGAGCTCCAGAACAGTGTAACTGTTGCAACTTTCTAAAACTATCCAATCACTGAACGTCACTTTCGATCCTTCATTTGCGTACAAACTATCCAATCACTGAACGTCACTTTCAATCCTTCATTTGCATAACTATCTACAGTATCCCCCTGCTGGCCCAGGGTGAGAACTTCAGTATATAACATCAAGTCCAATTCATGTCTATGGCCAGGCCTGAACCCTGATAGGGATGGATTCAGATATAATCTGTATCATCCAATAATGCCTGCGGTTAGTAATTAGTTCAAACCAATGAGTCCAGGGCTGGCTTGTTTACAGTAGGTGTGGCCATACCCCTGCTTCTTTCAAGGCAACTGGGCCCATTCACTTGCATACTGAAGCATTAACCACACTCCAGACCCATCCAGTCAAACCTCCTCTGCTAGATTTAATAAACTTGCATTACATCGAAGACCAATGGACACTTGCTTTGGAGCATTTCCCATCAAAACCCATATGGCTTACTTGAGTAAACCTATTTATGACTGGGCTGTTTCTTATTCCTTTCCTTTTCAGTGTTTATTTCCTTCTTCTCCTTCTTTTGAAAAAAATGAAGGAAAACAATGTCAGGTGTGAAAGCAACAATTGCATCATGTGCGAGAATGCCTGAGGGCACATACATTGTTTAGGGTGTGCACCCCATTTGCCTGTGGAACATAATGCACACAGGTGGTGTGAAGGTCACTCTTAATGGCGGCTGCATTTTGCTGATGACTGTCAGACATGGAGATTGGCTCCAGTCCCATTCCTTGGCATTCCTCCCCTCCTAACAAGTTTTTTGAACTAATGAGAATGTCATCAGCAAGGAAGCTAATTATGAAACATATCTGAAACCGAGTGCTGTTCTCCAGATTGATGCCAATTGCCTGAACCTTTAACACAATTGCTTCTGTTTAACAGTTACAATATTTTATTTTGTTAAAAAAATATAAAAATAAAGATTTACCGCCCTGTCCTAAACTTTGTGGAGTTTAAAGTAAACAGGAATAGAAGATGGGTGGAGTGCCAGAAAACCACGTCAGGGACATCTAGAGCTGGGTGTGAAAGAGGAAGCAGGTAATAACTGCAAGGCCTATGAGGTGGACTGGAGCAGCTTCCCTGCCTGCCTCTGCCACTGCAGTGGCTTCTGGCAAGATCATGGCAGGCACCTTCCTATTTTACCTCAGGCAGCAAAATGAGACCAGCCACCTCTGAATACTTGGGTCACATTCACCCTGTTAGGGACCCTGAGGGTTGTTAGGGGACCCCTATTCCCCTCACAGAGGTACGATTCCCAGAGTGGTTTAAAAAAATCAAGCCTTCTTTCCAGGCAACTCTGGGAACTGCAGTTCTGTGAGGCAGACAGGGGTCTCCTGACAACGACACTTCCCAGAATAATTAATTCGTTCCGCGATTCTCTTCGTCTAGCTGTTTTTTCGTCTTGCGAAGCAAGCCCATTGACAGCTTAGCGGATTAGCGCTACAGCTGTCAAGCGGCTTATCAGCGGAACAGCTGATAAGCGGCTTAGCGGCTTAAGAAAAGGGCGAAAAAAGCGAAAAAAACCCGCGGGGGGAATGCAAGATTTTTTTTGTCTTGCGAAGCAACCCCATAGGGGAATTCGTTTTGCGAAGCGCCTCCAAAACGGAAAACCCTTTCGCCTAGCGGGTTTTTCGTCTTGCGAGGCGTTCGTCTTGCGGGGCACCACTGTAATTTAAATGTATGTTGTGGGTGTAACATTCCTGAAATTCCTTCTTCTATGCAACTGTGAAAGGTTCAGGAGCCTTGTCCTCTTTTTCATCTGGCTGCGCTCGGTATGATTCTCATTCCCACCCCACCCCAAGTTAATCTAGGGTTACCATATTTGACATTAGCCGGACATCAATTCCACCTTTGAAATCCCAGTAAGGTCCACGAGAATCCGGATGTCTGGCAGCCCCAGCTTTTCCTCAAAACTCTGTGTTTGGTAGGTAGCCAAGTTCACCTAGTGTAGCTCACGAGTGAGGAGTAGACTTTACTACACCCCTATTTCTGGCAGAGGGAGGTGGGCCTGGTTCTCTCAATAAGAGCCAATATCATACCTCTTCCTGCCACTTTTCCTTGCTGTCCACCCTGCAAAGGAATGCAAGATCCCTTCTATCGGCTACATCCCTGCTCTGCTGCCTGAGGTGCAGACATGTACCCTGCCTCGTGCAAGATACTAAAATGGCTTAACTGCGCTGTTGAAACAGTGGCAGCGAGGGCTCTGCTCTCTTGAGAATCAGTAGGCTGCCAGTTGCTAGAGCTTTGAGCTTTGTCAGACATTTATTAGCCACGTGCTACGAATCCATTCATCACCCCAAAGCTCTGACACTGGGCAAGACTTCTTCATGGAGTGGGATCACCTTGAAACTCAGCAGCTGCGAGCATGAATATAATAACAAACCACCTACACTATGCTGTGTTTAGTGTTTCGCTGTGGGTTTTGTAGGCAGCACTCAGGAGCTTTTGCTCCCTGATTAATTTGTCTGTTGGGATCAAAGATGCCATTATTCACTGGGTTTGCAACTACTGTATACAGTTTGAGAGCTCCTCAGCCTCTCTGAACCTGCCCCATCCTATTTGGGATTTGAACAATTAAATAGCACTCAGCAGAACGGGAGACATTTTCTTCAAGCTCACGTCCTTATGCCATCTGGTGGGCTCAACAATAAATGCAGTAACAGCGGTCCATGATCTCTGCAGTTGCATGATGTCTGGTGGTTTTTTTTGTCTTTTTCCTGTATCACATGCTTTGCTGAGAGATTTTGCGACCATGAGCAAAATAACACGGTAGCATGGAGGCAAAGGGTGGGCTGGAGGTGGAAGATAGAGAAATTTATCTTTCCTTAACAGAGCACATGTTTTTAATGGTATCCCATTCTTCCTGGTGTGAGTCAGGACCTCCTCTGCAAAAAGAAAAGGGGGGGAAGGAGGGGGAGGCATAATATTTTAAAAAAACCAATTGCAGTCAATCACGCACAGTTTAACATCATTACCCTAAAAATCCGATGTGATTTTGGCCTGTGTCGTCCGATGCGCTGATTAAAAACAAAAACCTCCCCCCCCCCGATGAACCCCATTCAGGTTTGAAGCTTTATTGGTGCTGTAAGGGCAAAAAAGAGCGGGGAGCTGCAGCTGAAAACGGCCTACCTTTATTGTCCAAATTAATGATAAAATGCAAGCTGTCAGAGCCAATATGCACATTATTCGCAACAAGGAGGTAGAATATTGCAATATTCCACTTCAGTGTGTGTGTGTGTGTGTGTGTGTGTGTGAAAGATCATATTTTTAAATGCCACCCACACACTCACACACACACCCTTGAATGTAGTAAATTAACATAACAGAGAGAAGGATGGGTTGTTTTCTACATACAGAAAGCTGTTTGCATGGGGAGCATTCAAAAATACGAACCACATACTAGAGTGAACCTAGCTGTTTAGTTTTCTCTCAGTTTCTCAATGTCCAATTTTAAGTTCAGTTCTCTATATATCTGCATCAGTTTGTAATTTTCTTCTTTTTCTTTTTTTTTAAAAAAGCTTCTCATTAAAATTTTGCACTGCCTGAGTGCAAATTTCTCCTAACAGAAACATTTTGGTGCGCAATTTTGCCTAATGTAATGCATTTTAATGCTGTTTTCACTGATATATTCATTTTTTTGCACACTTCCCCCTAATGAACAAATTATTGCACATGTTAGATAGCTGCAATGCAAAAATTGAAAAAAATTGCAAATTTCAAAAGCAAGCTGCAAATATTTCATTCCACATACTTTTTCAGGAAGTGCCAAATAGGTAGGTTCACATTAAAATGCAAACTGATTGGAATTCCTTCCCCACTTCCTCCATCAACAGTTGCTCCCTGAAGCGGTGCCATCAGGAATTCCATCACTTCAGTCTACCGCTGCTCCTGAGCAATGTGTCCATTGGCTTTGTGTCCCCTTTGCCATGTCACCCTGTCATGGCAATCTCTTCATCCCAGTTCTGAGCCACACACATGACATGGAATTTCCCCATGACAGTGTTGCCCTTCCTGGAAGCCATGCTTCGGGAGGACATGGGAGGAACTGCGACTCCCTTGCCATATGGATTCTCTCCAATGTTGTGGGGTGACAGGAATGGGTGATAGGTCAACAATAACTCACACAGATCCAGTGAAGTTAACTCTTTCTTCAAAGAAACAAGACAGCTCAGGAGGCCAGGCCCAGTGAACACAGCAACTAATCCTGGTAGAACTTGACTGTGGGCCTTCCCACAGCTCCCTAAGTTTTCCCCCTGTCCCGGTTCCTTCCCAAGCTATCAGAGGCTCCTTTGTCTTGCTTGTCTTTAATCCGCCCTCTTCATACCTTTTTGGATTCTGGGAGACCAGTTTGCAGTGTTCTATTTCCAAGTTGTTCATAAACTAAGCTGTTCTAAAACCAAGCTACCACTGTATCTCCATGCCAGATAAAAAATCCACAGCCGAATTTATTTTTGCTGTACAGTCAGTGGCGTAGCGTGGGTTGTCAGTACCCAGGGCAAGGCAAGTAATTTGCGCCCCCTAACCCGTGGATTTTAGCACTGATTTTAGCACTGCGAGTGCGAGCGCCGCCCCAGATGTTGCGGCCGGTGCGGCCGGGCCCCCCTGCACCCCCCACGCTACGCCACTGTGTACAGTCATTAAGACACAGGAGCTGTGCTAGGGGGGAAATTCAGTCCTAAGTGTGAAATCTGTTCATGGAACATTCAGAATCTTGGGATTTGAGCTTGTAGAAGCTAAGCAAAACTACTTAGAAGTAACTTCCACTGAAGTAAATGGTGCTTACTTCCCAATGTGTGCACAGAATTACAGCCTTGAGGCTGGATCTTCAGCTCTGCTTACTTGCTCCATTGCCCATAGTCTGAAAAATCCATAGCATCCATTTGTGCTTTGAGAGGGTCGGAGCCTTAGGCTGCAGTTGTTTGCACGTCTACTCAGATGTAAGTCCCCCATCACTTACTTCTGAGTAAGGATGCATAGGACCGAGCTGTTCATTTGCTAGCGCTCTAGCAGAAAACGTGGTTCAATGGCACCTCAAGCATGGGAGCTGGTTAAGACTTGTTCAGCGGGGGTGTGAGAAGAATGGGCACGGATGCATTGTTGGCTGAATGCATCCCTCAGCAATTGCCTTAATTAATTGGCTTTGCTTCAGGATTACCACATTATGACGGCTGGAAAGGATGGCCCCAAATATCGACTGTGGAGATCTTGTGCATAAGTGGATATACAAAACCAAGGAAGAAGTCAGAATCTTCACCACTGCCTTCCCTCCAGCAGCTGATGCCAGCTTCTTTCTGTAGCCTTCTCTAGAGAGCCACCTTTCAGAAGACACTTTACCTTTCAATCATTGAGGGCAGAAGAATAGGAAGCAAGCCATACATATTCATGAGGCATAATCATCAACATTCCAAAAGCGTCTTGAGACACTGGCTTAAAGGAACAAGACCCACACCAGAAGGGATTAAAATAACCACACAGAAACATCTTTTGCTACATGCCTTGTAAGGTGGTAGGGTTTCCCTATGTCCTTTTATTAAGATGAACCCCACCCCGCAAAAAAATGAAAAGCCGGGCATCCCATCCTTGCAGGCTACATATGCTGAAGCAAATCGAAACACAGCTACATATGCTGAAGCAAATCGAAACACAGCTATCCCTAAAACTTCACACTTACCACAATGCTGTGCTGCAGTTCTCCAGCAAAACAAAGAACATATTAGTGAAAATAATGCATGGGCTGGAAGGAGCTGTGGTGCAGCCCTGCAGATGAGCACCAGAAGAATGGACCAAAGCAAACAGGATATTCTGGGATCCAAACAGAAGCCTGGATTGGCTTCTGTGATCCGGGATGTCCCTCTTAAAATGGGACACTTGGGGGGGGGTATATATAAATCACAAATAGCTGCAAAATTCAGAGAACCAAATTTAAGACCTGGGAAATGAGATACCGAGGGAACTGAAGCTGACAAATCTTTCCATCCCTAATACCGAGTCAGACCAGTTGGTCCCTGTAGCTCAGTGCTGTGTACACTGACAAGGTTTCAGAACAGAGACTCTCCCAGCCCTGCCAGGATAGCCATTGCTCCTGAAACTTGAGAGAAAAGAAAGGAAGGGCCATTGGCCCTGGTCCAACAGGCTCCTCTTATGTTTAATAATAATAATAATAATAATAATAATAATAATAATAATAATTTATATCCCGCCCTCCCCAGCCGAAGCTGGGCTCAGAGTGGCGAACAACAGTAAAAATAACACAGTTTACATAAAATCACAATCAATTAATTGTAATACATTCTAAAATCAATTCATTCTAAAATCAATTCAGAGTCAAATTAATGGCAACCATTGGGCTAGAGTTCTATGAGGATTACAGAAGGAGGGGGTCAGACTGTGCCTTGGCCAAAGGCCTGGTGGAACAGCTCTGTCTTGCAGGCCCTGCGGAAAGGTGTCAAGTCCCCCATATGTGGAAGAGGTGACCTTTATAGTCCTCTTCTCAGCCTACCAAGCGTTTTGCTACCACTGCTTTTACTGCTGCTGCTCCTCTGAGCAGATGGCATCTAGAACTCTCTGGGACAGTGGTTTTGGTGGCATTGAGGAGAAAGTGCTGTTGTTGGCCCTCTCCCTATAACTCTTGTTGCCAGTGCAAGAAATGGCATAAGGGAGGTCCTGGGGAGCATCTGTCCTTTAGGATCATTATCGAATCGCTTATTGAAATATACTCAGAGTCGAGAATGGATTTCATGCTCTTTATTCAGCTCATAGTAGTGAGGAATGAAAGTTCCTCCAAAATATCTGCTTTATATACATTATTTACACAATGGGCTGCACGTGATTGGCTAATTCTGGGATTCTCCTGTAGGTCAATTAGGTTGCGGATTCACTTCCACCTGGAGCTGGATTGGGTGGCTCCTGCAGACCAATCATACTGCTGCATTGTTCTAGGACCAATCAGACTGCTGCATTCTGAATCCTATTATTCTAGGACCAATCAGACTGCTGCATTTTGGATCCTATAATTCTAGGACCAATCAGACTGCTGCAGTTTGGATCCTATTCAACTCAGTACATAACACTTACCCATTACACTCTTGGCATTTCCTGCATATAGCTGTATGTTATATATCACTAATGATAAGCAGACAAGAGAAAGCTATCCCATGTAACCTCGCTGGTAATCTGATGGTAGTGCAGGGCTATGGAATTTTGTGGTTCAGACTGCTGCTAAAATATGCTTTCTATTATTACTCTTCTATTAAGTTTTAAGAAGCATAGCTGCACTATCTGTTATTTGTTACGAAACGTTGCATCTGCTAGCTGAAGTCCTGGGATCCGGGAAAGGACACTGAGCGCTCCAAGTATCTTTGAAATTTAGCATCTGTACTCAGATTTCGACAAGGAGATTAAAGACCAGGATCTTGTCAGAATTGCTCATGTTGACAAAAAGCATGCGGAGAACTTGAAATAGCTTTTGCAGGGCTGTTTTGGCCTTAGGGACCCACCAAATCCCTAAGCATGTATGCCTAGTCAGAAACATCTTACTGCTCAAGCTTTTTCCTCTTAACTCAGTCTAGTTTTTTTCCAGGGTGGTTTTGAAATAAAAACTTTGTTCTGACTTTGTACGTACAGACAGAGTAGTCCTAAACCTGTTTACTTGGAAGTAAGGCTGTCTGATTTCAATGGGACTGACCCACTTGTAGTTATACAGGGAACTGAAGTCTGAGCTATACAAAGAGCCCAGTGAATCAGGCTCTAGGAACTGCCTTCTATGCTTTTAACTTACTAGTTAAGATGCAAGAAGTTGCTTACCTGGAGAGAAAACGTGGAAATTGCAATGATCGGTTAATAGCTACATTCAGAAGGATTACAATATCTAATTTGTTTGGCTTCTGATTGCTTAAATAAAGATTAACCACCAGAAAAGATACTGAGGTAGATTTTTTAAAAAACATGATTATGCAAGTCACATGAATTCATCTTGATTTGGTTGCACAAACCTTACACCAAGATTAGACTATGCCTGATCTTTATTCAATATCCATTCTCATTTGGTTGGGGTAAGGGCATGGATTTAACATTCAGCATTTAACTTGCATTTATCCTGATTTGTTTGCAAGGTATTTCTATGCCTCCCCTGTGAATTGTTCATTTGTTCTACTACATTTCTCCCTCACTTTCCTAAACGCAAAAAGTCAATTTCTTGTTTGAAGATCGCCAAAGCAATCCCATAAGGTGTCCTGGCTCGTGCCAGGGTGTCAGTCTTTAAAGAGGATGTTCTGGGATCCAAACAGAAGCTGGGATTGGCTTCTATGATCCGGGGTGTCCCGCTTAAAATGGGACAGTCGGGGGTGTGTGGAATCCCCTCTTCTTCTTTTTTTTATAAATAATTTTTATTAAGATTTTCCAAATTAGAACAAATTAAATCCAATTTATACACTTCTTCCAATAACCAGGACTTCCCCCTCCCCCCCTCTTGTGTTCCAAATCTTCTAAATAAACAATTAAATTCAACAAGTTCTTATCCCCAAATTACACTCATCGTCAATAACCCAATTTTTTCAAATTCCCATCCCCTAAGATCTGTCTTCCCTTCCACGAGTTCCCCCCTTTCAAATATAGTGCAGATGAAAAGAAAATACAAAAAGAAAGAAAAAATAATTTTACAGCCTTTGGATTCCAAATTTCCCTCCCCTCTTTCCCTGTTGCGTTCCTTATATCCCTCCAATTCTAATATCTTCCTGGTGTTCCCACATTTCACTAAACCCATATCTCTCTGATTCTTTACCAGTCATTTTTAATCACAAGTGTCCAATCTTAGAAGGAGTCTATCTCAAAAAGGGGCTCATTTCTTCTATCCAGATTTTTGTATCCAGGAGTAAAAACTCCAATTTTATTTCCATAAGCTTGTCAAATCTGGATATCCCAAATGTCCCCACTTCCAGTTCTGTCCAGTTCTTGTTGTTTCCTTATTCTTGTCGGTCACTCTCCTCCTTTTTGTTTCCCTGTTCTCCCGCAGAAAGGTTCTTTTTCCAAAAGCTTCTAATTCCTCTGCAGAGGCTTGTTATTCAGGAGCAAAACATGTCCCTTTCATTTTCCAACAGATAAATCCATTGTTTCTTGTAGTATGTAGACCTCTGTAGACAAAATAATGTTCCATTTCTGCAGTTTCCCAGGAGGTTGAAAGTTCTGTTCAACTGTTCAAGTTTCCTAGCAAAAACACATGCAATATCCCTCAGCTCCTCTAGATGGATTACAGTAACTGAGTTCCCTTCCAGATCACATCCACCAGTCCAAGTAGCTTGTTAATCCTTATTTGAAACAATTTGTATCCAATTTATATCCAAATGTAACTGGCAAAGTCCTCAAAACACCGTCTCTATTTTGTTCTTCCGTTTTGACAGCTCTTTGACAGCTGTCAAAACCTCCATTACTCTTCTCCAGGTATTCTCGCAGATCGCTCCAGGGATTCCGGGGGGGGGGGGGTTGCTTTTTAATGCAAATTCTCCTTTTCTCCTCCAGCTCAAACTTATAATTTTCCCTCGCGAAGTTATTAGTTCATCAAGATAGGGTTACGCTCGATCTTAGTTGTCAAGTCCTTTGTTTTGTCTTTTCTACAATAAAGGGGGGGCTGACTTCCTTTTTCCACCTCCCCCGTTCGCATCAAATTTTAAAAATTTATCCCTCTTTTTAATCCATAGTCCAATTACTCACGGGTTTTTCTTTTGGATCCAAATTTTCAATAGAAGAAGCTAGCGCTCTCCACCGAATGGCATGCGGCTTTGCTCGGCAGGGGAAGCGGCGGACTCAAAGCACCCCCCCCCCAGGCGCCCGTTCCTTAGCCTTTAAAAAGGCTCTTTCGCGGGCCGGGGAGGGGCGCAAAGGTGCCAGCCGAGTCACCATGTCCATGGGGCTCCATGCCCATGGCTTTTGAGGGTCCCCGCATCGCCGGCGCGGTAGAACCCAACCCCTGCCGAGCCGGCTCCCTCCGGAGCACGGAGGGAGCCCGCCATTCGGCGATGGCGCCAACCCGGAAGTCCTGTGGAATCCCCTCTTCTGCACAATTATTAAAGAAGCTCCATCTTCATTTTTCTCCCAATCACCTACACTTCCTGTTACATAATTTGTTGTTGCTGTAGCAGAAGTGTTCTTTGCAAGATCTTTCACTGGCTCTGTGACTTCTTGGAAATGAGTCCAGATTGTCCACTGCTTCTAAATGTCGCAGATGGCAAATCTAACACTTCTGAGAAAACGACAGCATGATCTCATGTTGAGACGAGGTACTTGGATATAGTTATTCTTCTTCCAAGGGTCAAATGTGAAATTCAGATCTTACATTTTGTGTTTGGGGAGCCATATTGGTGGGAATTAGATATTAATAGGGCAAGAAATGCATCTTCTTAAAACAGCTTTTGAACGAAAAACCAAAAGCTTACTTGGCAGTGAGTTCATTGGACACAGTGGGGCTTACTCTCCTGTAAAGCACAGGATTGTGCTTCTGTTTTCTGCACTGGGTGCCAAAGGTGATCTCTCCCAAGCTCTCCTACTGTTTCTAGCCAGGAGTGTGAAATTGAAGAATTAATTGAATACTGTTCCTGCATGCATAAAACAGAAGTTTAAATATCGGCGTACTTGCTGGAATTTCACACATAACTGATCCAGATTATACACTCCAACATTTATGAGACTGAAGCGGGTGCACTCGTATTAAATTAGCAACTCCCAACATCTGGGATTTGATATATATTCCCCTACCCACCCCATGACTGTTAATTTCAAAACATGCAACTTACAGGAATCAACATCTTTGCCATATTTAGACTGCAATTCTAAACAGAGTTATTAGGTTGACATAGCGGAGCTCACCTCTAAGTCAGGTTGGGGGATCTTGGCTTCTGCACCTCTCTATCCAATTTCCCCCCTGATGCTTCCATGGACTGAAATTCCACTTTCTTACCATCTGCAACACCCCTAGCCACCTGAGATGCTTTCCCCCGTCCCTCTGTCTCCTCCCCTGTCCTTGATTAAGATCAGCAAACATATAGGCACTTTCTAACTTCACTCAGCAGTCCATAGGGTCCTTCCTCAGACTGAGGCATTGGGGCAAACCGACCTCAGAGAGCCACCGGCTGCTTCATTTAAGCAGTCTTCGTGGCAGTAGCAGTGCAGGCCCTCTCCCACAATCCTTCACCCCGAAGAAAGGCCTTTCCCCAGAGAAAGGCATTGGGGGGCAACAACAGACAGGCTGGGGGAGGCAAAGCTGCGCATGGCTGAGTAGTAGGTCAGCAGGTCATGGTTGGCTCTGAGGTAGGCTGAGAGCCAGTCCACTCCTCCTGAGACAAACGTCTCCATTTGCCTAATGGGAGCACTGGCCCTGCTCATCTGCCATGGTGGCATTGAAGCAGAGTAGGCAAAGCAGCTCCCTTCTCTGGTGACATGGAGAGCGAGGGTCCTGGATAGTGGCGCTTGATGCCCTCTTTTGAGACCTGCCCTTGACAGGTGCCAAATGTTCCTGGTGAGAACAGCAGCCCTGCTGCTTCAGATCTGTATATATTCATGCCTCTCCTAGCCTTAGTCATAGAACACTATAAGCAAGCAGCCCTCTTTTCTTATAGACCCGACACTAAAGCTCTTTGCCAGCAGCTTCCCTGGAGCTCGGTGCATTGTGTGGGCACAATAGATGAGAGATGAAAGTCCGCAGGAATCCTCTTGAGAGGGAAGCATTAAGGATATGACTTTTACAAACATCAAGGTGGTTTAGACTGTTTGACAAGGATGATATTTCTATATTGCTTTTCAGCACTGGCCTGGCACCTAGAAGACACCGAGCTTAAATTTTTATCATTTTGGTGTCCTTTCCCACATAAAAAACGTTGTGTCTGATAAATCTGAATCTGCAGAACTAGTTCTCCTGCACAATAAGTGTATCCAATTATTATTATTTCCCCCTATAGCCAACTTCCATTTCTTGAAAGATTATGCTATTCTCCAGACAGAGGTTTTGGGGACAAGATTGAATTTCCCCTTCTAAATCAACGCCTTTACACGTATCCCTTACAACAGGCACAGGGGACATTTGGCCCTCCAGATGTTGGTGAACTACAACTCCCATAAGCCCCAGCAAGAATGGCCAATGACAAAAGGTTGAAGGAGTTGGGTTAGAGAATTAAGAGGCGATAAGAGAGCTGTGTTCAAATATTTGAAGGGCTTTCACATAGGTCAAGAACAGCCATCGTGGTGGCTCTAGATGTTGTTAGACTATAATTCCCAGGAGCTTCAGCCAATGGTCAGAGAAGGTTGTGTAAGCAGGGCATGATGGACAGGACAGACAGCATTTTTCATTCCTGCTTTACCACTTGAGTATATATGGGAAGCCAGTCAAATGGTTACCAACAAAACACACATCCTGGTGTTGTGCTAATATGGCTGTCCGGATCAAGTATTTTCAATGTTTTCAGACCCAGGACCCACTTTTAATCCAAACGTGCATTTGGGACCCATTTCTTAAAGGTGGTGGTAGGGCTGTTGTTGTGACCCACTTTGGATCAGGTGATGGCTATGAATATGTGGGGCAGGTGGGGGGAGAAGAGAGGACACCAATCACCTCTTTTATGAACAGTTATCTTGCTGTGAGCATCTGTAAATATACAACCCTTTGATCTGTCTATAATTTGTCTGCAGATTACGTTGGCGAAAGGAGCTACTCTAAGGATTACTGTTTGATAACTTAATTAGCCGTTCTTCCAAGTCAAGTACAGGGGCTTGAAAACCCCCTTTTCTCATCAGGCAACATGGATATATCCTTAGAAGCGTTGGCACGGGGCTGGAATAAAGCTTATGCCTACAAGTTTCTTTTATTTTATTCTCATGCGTACGCAGTGCTTTTTTCCCTAGGAAAAATAGGTGCCCGTACTCACCATGAAGTTGCTACAGTAAGTAAAAAGACGTAGGGCCAGTGGTGTAGCGTGGGGGGTGCAGGGGGGGCCGGCCGCACCGGGCGCAACATCTGGGGGTTAGGGTTAGGGGGCACAAGTCCACGGGTTAGGGGGCGCAAATCCATGGATTAGAGGGTGCAAATTACCTGCCTTGCCCCGGGTGCTGACAACCCATGCTACACCACTGCGTAGGGCTACCGGTACTGCGGATCCTTGAGTACCCCCTGGAAAAAAGCACTGTGCCTATGCAAATGCAGAGATGCTCAAGGGACTTAATTAGGGCAGGGGAAAGGAGTTGCTTTATCACCTTACACAGCAGGTGGGTGACCAGTATATCTGTAAGAGGTGCCAGCTGCAGAGGGTTGTATTTTTCTGGGTGGCTTTTAATCTTAGTCGGCCTTGAAAGGCTGGCCTGCCTGCGCTGCATAGCAAACAGACAGGTTTTTTTATTTTTCTAAACCAAGAGACTTCTCCTCAGTGCTTAAAAAGGGAAGTCATGTTCAGGGATGATCTTGCCACTAGGTATGAATGAGCTGTTACACAACTCCCTGGCAGCATGAATAGAGGAATTGTGTGGCTTTCCTGTACTGTGAAGCCAAGCTTGTTAAAACTGTTTGGAGAATGGACCCTTCTTATACTGTTTCCATGCTTCTGTTTAACACTTACGTTAAGTTATTTCTGTTTTTCTGACTCCGATTCATTTTGACACTGGCAAACTCTTATTAATAATATCAGTTTACTACTTTATGTATTGTTTTGCATTGTCATAGCTGTTTTCCTCTTTTTACCTCCCACCTTGGTTCAACCACACCAACAGTTTTGGGGGGGTGTTTTATACCACAATGATATTCCCAGTGTATGGTGTCGTAGAATATTCAGATAATATTTGTGGCTCTGGCATCAGGTGAAGTGTGCTTGACAACATCCAAACACCCAGAGTCAGAAAACGCTAATTCGGAGAAGGTAAAAAATTTATCTGCAGGAAATATATGCCCTTGCATGTTGAGTAAACAACACAAGTTATGTTCCTTAAATAAATCATTATTTTTATTTTCAATTGCAAACCACGAAAAACTTATAGTTTAAAGTAAAAATGCCCAGAAAATACTGCAAACTCTCTAGAATAAAACTGAGAACGGACAGTTTTGCAGGGTGTTTTTCCGTTAAGAAACCCATCTTTGGTTTCTTTGATGCCCCCAAACGACACTATATGGTTTGTGCCAACCTACACACTTCTGACACCACACAAACTTCTTGACAGGTTTCACTTATCATTTTTTTCCATGGGGAAAAAACAACAATGGGCTATTTTTATGACCCCAATCTGCTTACATTGGCTGGGGTAAACAAATAGACCCCAATGGCAAAACTCAGTGCATTTCTGGGACATTTTATGATATGGGTGGTTTTTTTGTTTGCAGTAAATGGGAACTGGCTGAAACCTGGGGATGTTGTACAGGTGACAAATTTGTAACAGTGCCCTAGAAAGACTACCCTGTAGCTTTACTTATGCATACACTCCACAATTAAAAGTGCATCTGGGATACGTTTCTTGCCCACAAAATTGGACGAAGGTTAAACTTCTACCCCTTCGTCCTGGCAGTCTCAATCTATCCTGAGTGTCTCTACAGGTTTCTCTTTCTTTCTTAAATGGCAGGAGCCATTCTGATCATGAGCCTCTCACGGTGTCATGTCCAGTTGCACCCTTAACCGGTGCCTAGAAGAACCTATCGTTGGGGGAGTTAATGGGAGCTAGTTTGTCTTGGCAAAAGGAGTGAAAAGTCCCTGCGAGCCTCTTTGATTTGGTCCGTTGGCTCCAGTGTTGGGCAGATCAGTAAGCAGCAACATCTTGGTACTGCGATTTGCCTCGAGACAAGGAAAGGACAGATTTCCAGATAGTTAAGCCAAGAGTCCACGCCAGACTGTTCTTTCCGAGCCATTTGCTTCCTCTTCGCCACCAGACTGCCTTTCAAGGCGCTTTCTTTTTTCTGTAAACATCCACTGCTGGGACAAACCCAGCACCCTTCAGAGATAGCCCTGAAGGAGGGCTGTGTGTGGTCTAGCAGAGCTCCCTGCAAGTTTAACAGGAGCTGCTGCTGCTGCTTCGGATACGGAGTTCCCCTGCTGTTAATATCCCTCTGCAGAAGACAGATCCTGTGAAGGACCCGCAATAGGAGCTGTAGGGGGACCTGAAGCACCAAGGCCAAATGTGGCCTCCAGGCCTCTCTGCCTGGCCCTTGGGACCCTCTCCAGACCACCCACTCCATCTCCTTGCATTGCAATCTCCTTGCATGCTTTTTGCCAAGCTGGAATGTCTGCTTGAACTCTGATCGTGCTTCCTGTTTGCCCGGACAGAGGATAGAGAGGGAAGAGTGAGCATGTAGGAGCTAGTCTACAAAGATAAAATTCACATTTGTTGCCCTGCCCAAGCTTGCCACTTGCCACTCAACTGCCACTGGCATGCGGTCCCTGGAAGGTTACCCAGAGGAGAATGTGGCCCTCAAGCTGAAAAGGGCTCCCTGCCAGGAGGGAGCCAGCAGTAAATCACACCAAGAGAGGCGGAGTTAACTCTTTATTAGCAAAACAATAGTGTCAGGCCTGATGAGCACAGCAACTCCCAGCAGGTCTTGCTCCCCCATGAAGCAGTTGCTGAGACTGAAGGACACCACCTTCCCACAGCTATCTAAGTCCCCTCCTCTCCAGGGTTTTCCCCAAGCAATCTGAGACTGCACTTCCACCCTTTTCATGCCTCTTCTGGTTTTGGGAGAGCAGGGGAAAGATAAGCTTGTCACAGCAGGAGGGGGAGACACCATGACTTCTTCACCAGACTACCGTATTTTTCGTTCTATAGGGCACACTTTTTCCCTTCCAAAAATTGAGGGGAAATGTGTGTGCGTCCTATGGAGTGAATG
The DNA here is from genome assembly GCF_964106915.1 of Podarcis gaigeae. Classification (NCBI taxonomy): domain Eukaryota; kingdom Metazoa; phylum Chordata; class Lepidosauria; order Squamata; family Lacertidae; genus Podarcis; species Podarcis gaigeae. The sequence goes on along the minus strand of NC_139683.1, from coordinate 23,216,109 downwards.
CAGGCTCCTTGGCTTCAGCGATAGCAACTCTAAGCATCCGAAGCGCAGAGGGAGCGCTCCCTCTGTGCTCCAAAGGCTTCGCGTTGCTTTCGCTGAAGCCTGGAGAGCGAGAGGTGTCGGTGCGCACCAACCCCTCTCACTCTCCAGGCTTCAGGGATAGCCCCGCGCAGCCCCTCCGGCAGGGAGAGGCTGCACGTGGCTATGGCTAAAGAGGAAGCCAAAACAGCCAGCGGGATGGATCCCACTGCCTGCCTTGGCTTGTTTCTAGCCAAGCGCAACCCCTACGGCAGGGAGAGGCTGCACAGGGTTATGGCTTCTTTAGCCTGTACGCTGCTCTTTGGGGCTGGGGGGAAATAAGATTTTTTTTCTTGATTCCCTCCCCCTAAAAACTAGGTGCGCCCTATGGTCCGGTGCGCCCTATGGAGCAAAAAATACAGTAATTCATCTGCGCCTCTTGACCTCCTTCCTCTCCTGCTTCTGATTCTGAACTTCCATCTGCCACAGACTCCCCCAGCTCACTAAGCCCTGTTACCTCTTCAGCTTCGGACACCTCCCCCTCTCAGTCTTCTCCATCTGACCACTCACCATCATCTCACCACCACTTCCCTGGCTCTGAGCCTTCTTCCCTTGGTGCCTTCCACCACTCCTCTGCATCTAGCCAGTCCATGACAGTCCCCTTCCCTGCTGTAGGGCAAACTGTTCAAGCAGAATAGCAGATGGTGAGGGATTCTTCCTGGTGCCCCTGCATTCGAACACCCAGTTCATTGTTTGCTTCAAGCTGCTCTGGGTGGAGGCCTCTCAACTCCCATTGCCCCTCGATAGAGAGTGACTCAGCACAGAATACTTCTGCTTTTGATTTCCAAGACAATGGATCTTGTCGCCTTTTGTGCGTTTCAGGGATGATGTTCCAGGCAGAGGTTTCCCCTCCTCTTGGCTTTGCTTATTCAGTTTGTCAGACTGCGAAAGAGGATTGATTTCTGCGTTCCTCCCTGCTTGGCCAAAGAGGGGAGAAACAAGGTGCTGCAGTTGATTCCATTCAGACAGACAACCATTACACACAGTCCCCTCCTGGACCAGGCGACTTTGTATCCCCCTTTTCTGGGATGTTACCCTACTTTAATGTGGCATGAGGAAGTCTGCTGCTACCTGGAGCAGACAGGAGAGGACAGGTTGGCGACATGCAGCCCCGCCCAATTTTGAAAGCCCTCTGCGGGTGATGGGTTCAAATTTCTATCAAGAGATATTTTGGCACCTGAGGCGAACCACACATACCCTGCAGGGGAAGGAGGAGGTAATACAGATCTACTTTGGGAACAAGGCGGGGAATCAATTCATCTTACCTGATGGTTGAAATGGGAATCAAAGGCTGTCATGGCCCCCTCCCCACTCTGAATCACGCTGGTGTGGGCAGAACCCAGGAGACCCCAGAGAGCACTTTCTCCTTGGGGAGAGAGGAAACCTGCAGCTGAGAGGCTGCTGTAGAGGCAGCATGGAAGGAGGCTGCTGAGGAGGCGGCAGATCTGGAATGTGTGGCAGTGGCAGCAGGCGATGCATTCTTTGGCAGCCTCTTTTGATCCTGCCGACCGAGGCAGTCGACTCACCTTGCCTCATTGTTGGTCCAGTTCTGAAAAGCAGTATGTCCTTCTTTCAGCATTCTGCTGGGTGGGTAGGAAGAAGAGGCAGAGTGGAGACACACGTGTCCTATGTGCTTTACCTCACTTGTTGTTGTTTAGTCATTTAGTCGTGTCCGACTCTTCGTGACCCCATGGACCAGAGCACGCCAGGCACTTCTGTCTTCCACTGCCTCCCGCAGTTTCCTCAAACTCATGCTGGTAGCTTTGAGAACACTGTCCAACCATCTCATCCTCTGTCGTCCCCTTCTCCTTGTGCCCTCCATCTTTCCCAACATCAGGGTCTTTTCCAGGGAGTCTTCTCTTCTCATGAGGTGGCCAAAGTATTGGAGCCTCAGCTTCAGGATCTGTCCTTCCAGTGAGTACTCAGGGCTGATTTCCTTCAGAATCTATACGTTTGATCTTCTTGCAGTCCATGGGACTCTCAAGAGTCTCCTCCAGCACCATAATTCAAAAGCATCAATTCTTCGGTGACCAGCGCATTCCAAATCCATTAAAATCTTTACTCTCCAGTGAATCCTGAGTTTACTTGTCATTCTGGCACTATATTAACCCAAACAATACTCCGGTTGAGGCCTTATCTGATCTGAGTAGAGCCCAATACATAGTGCAGTATTATCTTAAAGGTAAAGGTACCCCTGCCCGTACGGGCCAGTCGTGTCAGACTCTAGGGTTGTGCGCTCATCTCGCTTAAGAGGCCGGGAGCCAGTGCTGTCCGGAGACACTTCCGGGTCACGTGGCCAGCGTGACGAAGCTGCTCTGGAGAGCCGGCACCAGCGCAGCACACAGAAACGCCGTTTACCTTCCCACTATAAAGCGATACCTATTTATCTACTTGCACTTTAGGGGTGCTTTCAAACTGCTAGGTGGGCAGGAGCTGGGACCGAACGACGGGAGCTCACCCCGCCGCGGGGATTCGAACCGCCGACCATACGATCGGCAAGTCCTAGGCACTGAGCTTTTACCCACAGCGCCACCCGTGTCCCCAGTATTATCTTAGTGCAACCTAAAAGTTGTTGGGGAAAAAGTGAAGAATTTCTGCTCCAGGAATGTAGGAGTCAATCACTGCTGGATGGAAAAGTGTGGATTAGCCTTTTGCTCAACCGTCCCAATGCAGCAGCGAAAGTGTGTTTTATCCCTCTATCCAGAAGATGGCGCCATTGTGCCACCAGGAACCACTGGCTCCATTGTTTTCACTGTCTGCCGGAGGTAAAAGGATTTGTTTCCATAACAATGCCTCTGTTTGTGGACATATTGCTGCTGGAAATGACATCGTCTTGGACTGCGATAGTCTACAAAGTATTGAACTGCAAAGGCCAACAGCCCTGAGGTGATAAATCAGAATCATTGTTGAGGAAACAGTCGTCGTGCTTTCCCCCACCCTTATAATTAATTGATTTAGCGCTATTTGCATGGTTCTGGAGGATGCTAGTGCATCATAGAACAAGATGCAAAAAGCAAGTGGGGCAATCTCTTTAATGGGGGCCAGTTCGAGTTTACGATGCAAATAGCAAGCTGCCGAATCACACAGAACTCTTCTTCAAGGGCACAACTCCCATCAGCCCTGACCGTTGCCGATGCTGGCACCTCTGGTTAATAGAGAGGGGAAGGTAGTCACCTCCTTTGTGTTTTTTCATTAGCAGTCCCTCTGTCCAGCTAATTAGTTTTACACACCGGATATCACAATATAAACATCAGTATGGGGTTATGTGTAATACTTACGTATGCCAATGGAAGCAAACCCTTTACATGCAAAGTGTATGTGTGTTTAAGAGAGAGAGAGAGACAGAGAGCACTCTAAGGTAATGCACATTATTCTGTCCTCATTTTTCCACATCAGCCCTGTGAGGTTGGTTAGGCTGAGAGACTAGTGGCTAGCCTAAGGTTTCCCACTGAACTCCTTGGCTCAGTGGGGAATTGAAATTGGGTCTCCCCCTGGTTTTAGTCTAACAGCTTAAAACAGGGGTGGGAAGGCTTCAACTTCTGTCCGCAATAGCCAGTCCAGACAATGGTCAGGGATTTATTTATTTATTTCATTTATTTGTTAGAGCCCTTCATCACAAGAGCACAAGTTAAAAATACAGAGTAAAAGCACAAATAAACAAAAGCAACAAAGCAGTACCCCGCTTTTCAATGACACATTTAAAAGGCTGAAGAATATTAATTAGCCCAAGGCCTGGTTGAAGAGGAACGTTTTCGCCTGGTGCCTAAAAATCTATATTGAAGGCTCCAGGGAACCTCCCTGGGGAGAGCATTCTACAAATGGGGAGCCACTGCAGAGAAGGCCCCGTTCTTGTGTTGCCACTCTCCAGACTTCTCGTGGAGGAGGTACAAGAAGAAGGGCCTCAGAGGGTGATCTCAGGTCTAGGTTAGTTTATATGGGAAGAGGCGGGCCTAAGCCATTTTAGGTTTTCTAGGTCAAAACCAGCACTTTGAATTGAGCCCAGGATAGCTAATTGGCAGCCAGTGCAGTCAGAGCAGGATCAGTGTAATAGGCTCAAACTGTCTTGTCCTGGCCGCCAAATTCTGCACTGGCTGAAACTCCCAAACCATCTTCAGAGGCAGCCCTGTGCATAACATATGTAGAGAGTTTTAGTCCAGCAACATCTGGTGCTTTTGCTCAATTTCCCTGTGGGGTGGTGAGCTAGAAAAGGCCATTGGCTGGCCTGCTCCTGAGCGCCCTCTCTGGCCATGGGGAGTCCTTGGTCCAAGCAATGAAGCAGGTCGGACGCCTGCTAGCGTGCAGTTGGAGAAAGTCCCAGTGCAAAACTGCCGAAGCAGAGGCACAAGTGTGTAGCTGCTCCTACCATATGGCAGGTGGTAGCAAGGAGAGCATATCTTTCTGCCTCTGCTGCCTTGTCTGCTCAGAAGGAAGTTATGCTGAGTTCAGAGGAGCCTTGCTCCCAGACAAGTCAGAATAAGATTGCAGACTTTGGCTGTTCTTGCAGGACTGAGCCGTGTGTTTCTGAGCAGGAAGGGAAAGGAGGGGAAGGATGTGGAAGAAGAAGGAAGGGAGGTGGAGCGTGGCCATCCTCTTCTGCAAATCTAAAGGGCAATCACCCTATAATCCAGGAGGGAGCTGGAGCCAGCTGCTCTTGAGATCTCCACAGTTCCCTGCTAATAGGGTGTCTTGTGTGCTTTTGCTCATGTAAAGGGAAGAATCACAGTTGTGGTTTCCAGCTTCATTATAACAGGACAAAGAGATTTGTTTTGAGCCAACCTGTGGCAAGCGTGATCAGGTTGTTGTTGGTGTTTTTCGTGTGTGTGTGTGTGTGTGTGTGTGTGTGTGTTTGGTTGATTCTCCCCCATGCTGTTGTTGAAAAATCTTCACATTTGCTTTCATGAGCTTATAGCTAATTGATTCCTTTCTTGGGCTTGGACAGCTTGTTCCCAACCTGGTGCCCCCTGGATGTTATTGGACTCAAACTCCTATCAGCCCCAGCCAGCATGGGTAATGTTTAGGGGTGTCTGGGAGTTACAGTCTAGCAATTTCTGGGGGGGACAACATTAGCTACTTCAGTTCTATCAAATGGTCCCTTTCCACAGAAAAGCAAGTTACCCATTTTAGAAACAACCAAATACGCTCATCGCAAATGGCCGTGATCCCTCCCACTGCTGCTTCCATTAGCTGGCGCAATTAAACACCTCTCCAGATGACCTGCTCCTTAATAATAATGCCCAGGCAGCGGAGGGAATGAGAAGAAAGAAGCCTGACTCATTCATCAAGCAGCGAGCGAGGAGCAAAAGGGAGAGTTGGGAACCGGGAGCCCCAGAGAGGCATGAAGGAAGAATGAAAAGGAGTGGGAAGATAAACATGTACTGGAGACGCCAGGATGCTTTCCCCAATATACTAATTATTTTCTCAGACAAAACTTGCTTGGAACAGAGCCATCTTTAGCCTGTAGGGGAAAGAGGTGCAAATTTAAATGCAGACCCATAGCAGAGAAGGAAAGCAGTGATGTCAGAGGCACCTTGAAGGATGAATTTCTCCCACAGTTTTCATCCTGGGAGCACCCTGCTTTTGCTCCCTGCCTATTACTACCTTAACAGAGCACAGAATGTTTCACTTTCTCAGCAGGCAGCATCCTGCGGGCCAAGGAACCATATGCAGCCCTATAACCCTCTCTGTCTGGCCCCTGAGACTCTCCCCAGGCAGGCCACACCACCTCCCTGCAGGCCACATCCCTCAACAACCTTCCCTCACCCCCTGAGGGGCTTTGGGGGGGGGGCTGACTGTAATATGTCCCTGTACTCTGATGGTATCCAGATACTTTCCTTGATGGTGATTATAGGGGTGTGGGTGTGTGGAAACTTGCCTATTGTATACAAATGTACTGTTGACATTCATTGCTCTGCCCACTTTTGACCTCTGAATCCACTCGCTACTGGTGTGTGGCCCACAGAAAATTTCCCATAAGCGAGTGCGGCCCTCAGAACTAAAATAGTCGCCTACCTCTTATATAGGGCTTCATGGGTCTATGAGGTTTCCAAGTGTGAGGAGATGACGTGTGATGGAGATGTGGGACTGTAGTTCCCAGCCATACGTCGTGGGTGTTTAAGTCCTGTTTCCACACCTGTCATGGACTGGTAGGAGAGGAGGGAGGCCAAGAGGCAGAGGTGAGTCAGGCTGGTGAAGAAGCCAAGGTGTCTCCCCCTCCTGCTGAGATAAGCTGCCCTCTTTTCTTGCCTTTCAGGACCAGGAGAGGTATGAAGTGGGAGGAGCAAAGGAAGGCACGCTGGGGCAGTCTCAGATTTCTTGGGGAAAGCCTGGACAGGAGGACACTTAGGCAGCTGAGGGAAGGCAGGAACCTTCAGTCTCCACAACTGCCGCATAGGGACAAGACCTATCAGAGCTGAGTCGCCGTGCTCCTTAGGCCTGACACTCTTGTGCATATCCTGGTTGTTTCTAATAAAGAGTTAACTTCACCTACTCTGTGTGATTTACTGCTGGCTCACTTCTGACACCAGATACCCCTGTGTTGGGCATCCTGTTTGCAGAGTTGTTATGTGCATTGGAACCAACACACATAGGCCCAAAGTGCAAAGCCACTTCCTATATAAAACTGGCCTTAGCCTCTACACACTGAGAAAGAGGTAAGGCTTGTTGATCTGTGACAGAGGGAGTGTAAACTGTTTATTTGTCCAGATCTCAGGTCCAATCTCTAGCATCTACAGGTAGAGCTGGAAAAGACTCATAAGAATGCAATAAGAACCTGGCAACAATCACGCTGCAGCATTCTACACTAATAGAAGCTGGCAACAGTACCTCCAATTACTCTGTACTACAAGGCAGCATTCTTATGAAGTATCTGGTTCTTGGCCAATACATGGCGAAATATCTGTCGGTTGCACTCAGGGCCTGCTGGGGCTAGACCTGGAAGCTGCTAAATTTGGGTCATTGTGTGGTTGCAGGTTGGAGCACCTCCTTGGGCAGCAAATGGATCCCAGGTACAGGAATGCTCTGCCCACTCAGGCTGGCTACTTCCCAGGAAGGGTTAAAAAGGTTTCCCTGTTCAGGCTGAGACTTGGCCTGGGAATGGATAAATTCCATTGGCTCTGACTCTTGCCTTGTTTTGCCTTCCCAGTTCTTACTCCTTGCTTGGTCCCAGGAGTATTGGGTATTTTTATTTTAGCATGAATATTCTCTTGTAATCCTGAGTGGGCCAGAGGGAGAGACTCCATACGGTTGGCCTGTATTTTATCCCTATGTCGCAGACAGCTGGTGTGAGGCTGAGGCAGTACGAAAGCAGCTTCCCGAACTCCTGGCTATAAGAAGATGCAAATGGGGGACTTTCTGGTTCATAGGTGCTGCTTTATACCACCTCTCACAGCCCTTTGGTTGGTCAGTGGGGATCAGGTTTCCCAAGCGGGGCTGGAAGTGATGCATACGCTTGTTTATATTTGCACTATCAATGTTCTGATATGTTAATGGAATTGGAAAATAATGAAGATGGCCACAATTAAATATGGCCTTCACTAGTAGCTTTTGTTTATTATACTTCCTGTAACATCTCAACCAGTTAGTCATTAGACTCTCTGGACCTTAGGCAGCCATTTATTATGGCTGAAAATACACATTCCCCCCCCCCTTTTGCATGCATTGATCTTAGCACCATGCAAGTGCACATCCATCCTTCAATGTGTCACAAGCGAAGGGATGGCACCCTGCCCTTTGAAGAGGGAACTGTACTGTAACAGCTTCCGAGGACCCTTGATGAGCATTACGTGGCCCTTAATTTGCCCCTGGGCTCCCTGGGACTCTGTTCTGAAGGTTTGAAATATGGGAAGGCATAAATAAACCAGCAGGCTTTGGAAAATGGTGCGGAGCAGACAGAGGAGAGGCTTGGGGGTGCACCTCCCCTGTTCAACAACCAACAGGCAAGGCTATTTGTGCTATATATTCCAACTGTCCTAAAAAATCCCTATTATCTGGTTTCTGTCCTGAGTAAATCATTGTCCCTGGTTTCACCTTTTGGGGAGAAGTAAATAAAATGCATACAGTGGGATTGAATTCCGCAGCGAGCTCAGTTGTGTGTGGTCTGAATCAATTGTGCAAATTTAAATACGATTTCTTATTTTGCATAATTTATCCTGTTTTGCGACTGATGGGGAAGGGCTCAGACACTGAAACTCCACACCCAGCCAGCAGACTATCTTGATTAGCCATCATCTGGCCTCTGAGATTTCAGCAAACATTGCCCAGCGTCTTTCTAGTATATCCAGAGCCTACAATGGAATACCCTGCCAACTGCAACATATGAAGCAGCCATCATCAGTTGCTTCAGACATATCTTGTGTGTGTAAGACTTATTTTTCATCCAGAATCTTGGGTGAAGGTTTAAGTGCTGGAAGAATATGAGTTATTCCTAGGGCAATGCCATTCTGGCTCGTTCAGTTGCACTTGCAACATCCTCTCAAGAAATTCAGAGTCTTTAAGAAGGGCAATGCGTGTTCCACTTCGTTTGTTCCAGCATTGCAGAGGCATTTGGGTCTCATGCATCCTCTCTGCTCCCCCCTCGTTGCTGAACTGACTCCGTTGCTGCCCCATGGCAGATTGCGGTCTGTTAGCCACACCTTGCTTGGTGCATCTTTGGGGGCAGTTGTTATGAAATGAAGGACAGGGAGGGGAAACTGAATGCAAACAAGACATTCGCTTCGGGATATTGGCTCAGATTGAATAGAGGGTGTTTGCAATCTCTCAGTCCTGCTCAGCTTACGATACTTAACCACTGTACATATTAAACTAGAGGCCTAAACACAACTGTTTGCTTAGTGCCACTATTTATATTGTATTTAAGGATCATGGCCCTTATTGATCACCAAAGCAACCATCTTTTCTCAGTGGTAAGTAAGCTTTGATCACCCTCACTGAGTCTGTGTAGAGCTGGTTCTGTAGGCAGCTTGCTCAATATCTGTGTTTGCTTCTGACACGTAAGACTATGGATGAACCCTCCGATCGGAAGGTCGGCAGTTCGAATTCCCGCAACGGAGTGAGCTCCCATTGCTCGGTCCCAGCTTCTGCCAACCTAGCAGTTCGAAAGCACGTCAGGACAAGTAGATAAATAGGTAGCACTGCAGCAGGAAGGTAAATGGTGTTTCCATGTGCTCCGATTTCCGTCATGGTGTTCCGTTGTGCCAGAAGCGGTTTAGTCATGCTGGCCACATGACCTGGAAAGCTGTCTGTGGACAAACGCCGGCTCCCTCGGCCTGAAAGCGAGATGAGCACCGCAACCCCATAGTTGCCTTTGACTGAACTTAACCATCCAGGGGTCCTTTACCTTTTTTTTAAATAATACTAGGATTTAGGAACACACAATGAAGGTGAATATTGGAAGATTCAGGGAAGACTAAAAGAAGTCCTTTTTGCAGAGTGCATAGGTAAACAATGGAATTTGCTCCTAGAAGATGTAGTGATGGCCGCCAACTTGGTTGACTTTAAAAGACTATACAATTTAATGGAGGATAAGGATAACCACAGAGCCTAGGGCTTGCCGATCAGAAGGTTGGCAGTTCAAATCCCTGCGATGGGGTGAGCTCCCGTTGCTCGGTCCCTGGCTCCTGCCAACCCAGCAGTTTGAAAGCACGTCAAAGTGCAAGTAGATAAATAGGTACCGCTCCAGCAGGAAGGTAAATGGTGTTTCTGTGCGCTGCTCTGGTTTGCCAGAAGCGGCTTAGTCATGCTAGCCACATGACCCAGAAGCTGTATACCGGCTGCCTCAGCCAGTAAAGTGAGATGAGCGCTGCAACCCCAGAGTCGTCCGCGACTGGACCTAATGGTCAGGGGTCCCTTTACCTTTACCTAAGGATAGCCATGAGGACTAGCCATGATGGCTAAGCACTACCTCCAGTATCAAGAGGTTATACGCCTCTTAATCCCAGTCTCTGTGAATCACCTTTGGGAAGAGCACTGTGATACTCATGTCCTGCTTTTGGCCCACAGGCCTGAGGCTCCCCACCCCCACCGTAACCCAAGGGAACCATCTGTCTTCAGATGCAGTGGAAGAGGCTGCCCCATTGCCAGTGTCAAAGATGCAGCTGAATTTTCAGTACATGGGACAGAAGGGAAAGGTGTCGCCCTGCCTTTTACCTCAGGCAGCAAAAAGTCTTGGGCTGGCCCTGAGTATGGTCTCATGTGCTGGAAAACTCCAGTGAGAGGCAGCCTAATTGTTCCTGTTAGTGGAGAAAAAACCAAACAGTGGCTGAGGAGCAGTGGGAGAGTCCATGTCACGGAATTCTCTGCATCACTTTCATCCTGCATCTTGTTTGTTGTCAGTAAAACAGTTGTGACACATGGGATACCTGAGTTGTTTACATGAAACCTGTGCTGTTTACTGATGCTACAAGTGGCTAATCAGAGCCAAGACTAGGAATGAGCCACTGTAATCTCCTTGTGGCTAGTTACTTAAACAAACCTCACTGAACGTAGATTGGGCACGACAGAATATCAAGGTAAGTGTTAAATGAGATGATGGAGAGCCAAATAAGAAGCTAAAAGAGTAGTTGTTGATGATCCTTTCTATAAATGGGACTCCTTGATACCTCAGGGCAATTCTCCATCTTACAGAAGTTCACCATTTTCACTAGTGGCTCATTCCTATCCCAACTGATTGAACTGTCTGTCTCCATGGTTATCACTAATAAAGCTTTTGTTCACTGATGGAGGAACATAAGATCAGGCCAAATACTTGAAAATAGTAATACTGTAGTAATAATTTTAAAACCAGATGGGAAATTTAGGTAGCACATTCAGTGCCAGAAATTATTCTCATTTTATCTTAATTGAAGATGGAAAGCTATTTAGCTAAAGAATTCAAGCACACTCTTTTACCTCAGAAGTGTGTGGAATAAAGAGGGGCCTTGACCTCCAGGTGACCATCCGGTTACCCATTACACCTTGTAATGTATGACATCGATATCTGTGAAGGACACGGGCCATAGAAACTCTTTATTGTGACTCTGTCTCAGCCGAATAACGGCTGGCAGAAACAAATGTCGCTCAGCTGAAGGTCAGTCCATCCATGGAGCTTAAGAAGTTAATCGCCAGTGGTGTAAAACGCACCCACCAATGTGAAACTCAAACAACCCTTTTGTGGTCCAGAGTTTCCTCCAGGCCCAACACACCTGGAACAGAAACTGCCTTCCAATCAGGCAAGAAGAGTCCCGGTTCTTGTCAGTTTTCCTTTCAACAGTCCTGGTTAGAATGGTGTGTAAAAGAGAAGTAAAATATCAAAAAGGGTGGCGGCGGTGGCTGAAGTTAGCAGTATCTTAAATGTACCCATTAATCCACAAAGCCTCAGCTCCTCCATTAAATATAAATTCTGTGTAAGCTGTTTTCGAATGACAAAGCTTTCTTTCTCCCTAAAACAATAGGCAGGCAGCTGCATTTGGCAGTGCCTGGTAGCTGCCAGCTGGGCCTCTCAGAATCGAGGAATCCGAAATAGAGCTGCCAATGGTAAACAAATAATGTAGGACGATACATATGGGTGTTGGGCAGAGTGTTGGACTGAGACCTGGGAGACGGGGGTTCAAATCCCCACTCAGCCTTGGAGCTCTCTGGCTGGCCTTGGACCAGTCACTGTTTCTCAGCTTAACCAGCCTCACAGGGTTGTTGTGACGCTAAAATGGGGAGCAGGTGAACCATGTACGCCACCTTGACTTCCTTGGAAGAACAGGTGGGATATAAGTGTACTATAATAAATGTTAAAAAGGCCATCTTACTTGGGGTTGATTGTATGACTTTTTATAAGGGGCTGTGGTCACACCCACACCATCCATTTAAAATATACTTAAATCACATGGCTTCCTGCAAAGAACCATGGAGACTGTAGTTTACCCCTCACTGAGCTACAGTTCCCAGAATCCTTAGCAAACTACAGTTCCCAGGATTCTTTGGGGGAGAAGCCAAGTGCTTTAAATGCATGGTGTGGGTGTGACAGTGTCTTGTTGGGGGGGGGCTTCAAAAATCTGCATTGTTGCAGACAATGCACACATTCTTTCAGTGGCATGAAGCCAAACAACAATATATTCCAAGTATTTTAATTGACATTTGTTTCTGCGAAACTTAGGGCTGGCTCAAGATATTTCGCTGCCTGAGGCAGAGCAGCTGTTGCCCCCTCTTGCAAGTCAAGGGGCACAGAACCCTAGGCAGGGAAAGCTATTTTGGCACCTGGGGTTAAAAATCCCCACATGTGCCTCCCTGGCAGGATAAATGCATGAGATAACTAACCATTCATGACCCTGGTAAGCAAGGCTTTGGTGGGGGGAAGTGGTGACACCTTCCAGTTTTGGAATTATTATTATTATTATTATTATTATTATTATTATTATTATTATTATTATATTTATATGCCACCCATCTGACTGGGTTTCCCCAACTACTCTGAACGGCTCCCAACAAAATATTAAAAACACAATAAAGCACCAAACATTAACAACTTCCCTATACAGGGAGATCCTTCAAATGTCTTCTAAAAGTCAAAGCCACCCCTGCTCATGAAGGACAGAAGATGAGTCTGCTAGATCTGGCCAATGACCCATCTAGTCCCACGTCCTGTTCTCACTGTGGTCCACCAGATGCCTGTGAGAAGCCTACAAGCCTGACATGAGCACATTCCCAGCAGCTGGTCTTCAGAAGCCTAATGGCTCTGGCCGTGGAGGAAGAAAAGATAACACAGGACCTCCAAGATAAGGGAGTGGGGCTTAGCAGCTGAAACATACTCAGTCCATGACAGAGGCAAGCCTTCCTCTATTTACACAGGGAATTTCAAGAGAGTCTCTGGCTGCAATACGATGCACATTCAATCGGATGTAAGCCTTGCTGAATTGACTTACCTGTGAGTCGACAGACATGAGTTGTATGGGCCTTTTGGCTAATAAATACGCTCTTGGGTTATGGTGAATCAGGAGCAGATAATAAAGTAATATAGTTTATTTGCAGATTGCTGGGTTCTCAGTGAAATGAAATGGTTGCTCTGGTTACGCTGAGACTCATGATTCTCAAGTTAGTTTGCCCTGGAACTGCTGCTGCTGTTGGAACTGCGATAGCACATTCGGGTCCGTGTGAGCTTGTGGCTACTCTGCAGGACGTGTGTGTGCTTGAACAAAATGACTCTTACTTGGTGATTTGCATAGTAATAGTCTTGGAAAGCTGTTTGGTTCAGGATTGGGCAATCTGTTGTCCCTGACTCATTTGAGGTTCTCTTTCAGTGCTTCAGTTGTTTGAACAGTCAACTCTGCACATTAAAAACTCTGACATGTTGATGATTACCAGAACCTATACAATTTTCATTAGCACTACAAAGCACCCGAAAAATGCATTGGAGGCATGAGTACCTACTTGCATTTTCTTTCCAGGGCCTGGTGTAACTGTCCTTTGGATCTACCCTTCTGAATTCTAGAGGGTATGCAGGTCATTCAAATCTTTCTTCCCTTCTTCCTTTTTTGATTAGATTTCAGGCTGCTTTTTGGTGATGGGGGCCCTGAAAGACTTCTACAATAATATAGCATCACAATAATATTCTTTTGCAACATACAGTATGTACAAAAGTCACAAATGCCACCTGTAGATAATTTCATGTTACTATTTCAGTCTTAGTTCTCCCAAAGCCTGGTGGAATAAAAACATACTCAGATCTCTTAATGATTGCGGTACCGCAGGTCCAGTTAATCTTCACAGGAGGGCAATATCTGTTTTATGTGTAAAATGTATGCCCTTGCTGGACTACAGTTCCCAGTATACTTGACCATTGGTCATGTGGGCCAGGACTGATAGCAACTGGAGTCCAGCAGTCTGGAAGGCGACAGATTCCCCCATCCCTGTGATACAACAGCCACAAATGTAACCAACCGGATCTCATTTTGACCTAAACAGCCTGGACTGAGCTGCTTAAAGAACCGCCTTAAATGTTGTGAAAGAAATGAGAAACCGATGTGCTTCTTACACATACAATGTATTAATCTATTCTCAGTAAAGGCCCACAGAAGTGTAGTGTACATGCACAAATTTATAGCTTCTCCATTCTGAACAGGTTTCAGCAGCAAAATCTATGAGGAAGATCCTGGGTTTTCCTTCAATGATTTCCTGCTTAAGTAAAGAATGTGATTTTTTAGTTCATCTGGAAAAGAACTCGCAGAAATACAGCAAAAATGGGCTTAGCCATCATGATACGACATGCAGAGTTCAGGTATGCATAATGAGAGGCGAGGGAAATTGGCAAAGCAGGATGGGGCACAAGTTAAAAATGCCTCTGGGAGTTAAACAACTTTTGGAAGCATTGTGCAATCACCAAATATTTACTATGGAAGATTCTACAGGTCTTGATATTTACCAGAGCGGCTGAGAATTCGCTTCCAAACCATAGTGAGTCACCTGTCCTGTAACTGTAATTCTCTACCCGAGCTTCTTTTCTCATGGACAAATTTTGCAAGGAACATTTCTAGTAAAGTAATTGTGCAACAGAAATTGAGGGTCCTGTTTGTGTATCCATCCCTGTTTGTGTATCCATCCAGGAAACGTTAAATGAGTTCCCATGTATATGATTGGGGGGAAAGTCTATCAGTCTAAGAAAACATTATGTTGGAGTCTAAGAAAACATTAGGGGGAGTCAACATGATCCCATAATCCCTGACCGCTGGCCAAGCTGGTTGGAGCTGTTGGGAGTTGGAGTTCAAGAATATCTGGGCCATAGCAAGACAGTTTGGGAATCAATTTGGCTGAGTGGTGCAGAGAGCTGATTGGCCAGAAAATGGGAGAGTGAGTATAAGTATGTGTGGGGCAGGAATACTTTGGAGAATACTTTTTTTAATTAAAAAAACTGCTTGAAATCTCATTTGGTAGGGCAATACCCAAGTAGACTACCCAGTGGTGTAGCAAGAGGAACCTACGATAACAGAGCCGAAATAAATCTCTGAAAATTCTCCCCTAAAACTAAGAAATTATCTTATCTCCTAAAACTAAGATAGCTTGATTGTAATTTTCTTTCAGATCAAATCAGTATTATTTTGATCCATTGTCGCTGGGCCCCTAAAAAGCATGGATGTCAGGACCGGGGGCAAGATGGCGGGGTGGGAGCAGGAACGAAATAGGCCAGTGCCTGCTCTGCCTATTTGGCAATCTGGCACTGTACAATAAACTGTTGAAGTTTGGAGCTCTCTGTTCAGGAACCCAGCCATTCTATGCCTCACCTGGTTTTCCACCCAACCCACAATCAGCATTTCATGCCACTGAACATGCACAGCCCTCTTTGGGCTATTTGAGGGTTTGCTTTGTAACCACTGAAATTTTCTTTTTCTAAATGTTTTCATAATTCTGCAAACCTTGGGGTTATTCCAAGCCTGCTGATACCTCCCTCTTATGCATGGGGCTTGTGTGTGTTTGCATGTGTGATGCCTTTTCCGACTGCATAAGGACTGACACTCAGAATGAGCATCACTGTTAGCATAAGTGCAATGCAAGGGTGGGGAATCTCAGGCTCATGGACTGCAGGAAGACCTCTCAGGCCACAACCTTCCTACCCTGGCCACACCCCTCACCAGACCTCTTCCGTGCCCCCCTCAAATGTTTTTGCCTGAGTGAAATACGTCTCTGAACTGTGATGCCTCTTGTTGATTTGGATGAAAGATGGAGAGTCATGTGGATATGTAGAAACCTTTGGCTTTTGCGTGGCTAGAATGTAGCCTACTTCTAATGTTAACAGTGACATGCATTACTCCTCCCCTGGTGTAAACTAATATGCCTTGGCTGAATGGGTATTGCACTTTTTGTGTTATCACTTATTCCATATTATTGGCTGCCCTGCAGGTGTAAGTCCATGTGAAGGATACACTCCTTGGACATGGTTTCCTCGTTTTTCCTCGTTAGCAGAGAATCCACCCTGTGACAATGAATGGGATGTGGCAATGAAACACCAGTGAATCATAATAGTCTCACCTGGATTTTACAAGTCTCAAAGCAGGCTTATGCACATACTTTCAGCTTAGTTTGGCAGTTTCCCCTAATGTGTGTGTAACTGAATTTAATTCAAGATGGTAACCACGTTGGATTCGATTAATAATAATAATAATAACAACCCACCCATCTGACTTGAGTTGCTGCAGCCACTCCAGGCGGCTTCCAGCATATTTCAAAACGTTAAACAATTAAAAAAAATCCCTACACATTATCAAAACCTGGGAAGAAAACCATTTCACCCCCACCTCTGCATAAAGCAGGTGTGAACCAAGTTTTTATTTCACCCTGATACTCACCCCACCCTGCCTGTTCTGTTTTTTGTGTGTGTGAGTGTATTTACTTACACTATCAATAACTGTTTTACATGAAAAAGCCATTATCCTGGGTCTTCTAGGCTGATGCCAGATCAAAGTGATATACATAAACTTTTCCAAAATACCTGAACCTGCCTTTGTTGTAACTCACCCCCAAGGTGTACGGACTTGGTTATCTGACCTTTATTTCTGCTGCTCTAGGCATAAGAAAGGAAGTGAAGAGGGAGTCGCCATCCCCAACTATCTATGGTCTAATTGCATCACGGAGTCTAATCTCCTAATCTCCGAAGATCTTTGGTTTTAGTTCCTTTGTTAGCAAGGATGATGAGACTGAAACCAGTGGGATGTCCATTTGCAAAATAAAAGGAAAAGCAACTAAATGAAACCAGGTGCCTGTGGCTCTGGTGCCCACAGTAAAGCTGATGATTTCATCAGCAAAAAGGGTCAAGATTTTCAGCAGCTATCAAACAAGCCAACTGCAATAGTAAGCATCTAGACAGAATGAGGAATATTACTTTTTAATTTAAGCACTTTATCCTAAGCAGTAGACATTAAAAGTATATGCTCCTAAGGAATGAAACCAGTAAAACACAATTTTCCCTACATTGGATCACTTTTGCCATTATGATGCCCATTTACCCAGTTTGCAGGGATCCCTTGGGAATGCCTCACAATCCCTTTTCTTCTTACCAGAATTATAGAACTGGAAGGGACCACGAGGGTCATCTAATCCAACCCCCTGCAGGTATCTTTTTGCCAACGTGAGGCTCAAACCTACAACCCTGAGATTAAGAGTCTCATGCTCTACTGACTGAGCTATCCCAGCTTCAGGCAAAACTCATTTTATATTCCCAGGCCTTTTAGAGACTCTAGAACTTAGTCTGCTATTCTCAAATAGTGTCTTGTTCCGTTTGATTTTAGGCCAGTGTACTTTTTTTGACAGTTATGCAAACTGCTCAGAGATCTTTTGTGATGAAAGCCGGTCTCTAAATAAATTAAACAAACCTAAATAAAAGTGTGTTTTTTAAAAAAAAAATGTGGGGAATTCAATTTTTTTATATTAAAAATTACGTTAGTAAGTTAGTAAGATTTCCTTGTTGCGCATGAGACCATGGTCCACCGTTTGGTAGCTGTGCTTAACAGACTGCCTCATTTTCCAAATCAAAGCCTTGCCACCCTTTTACCTTAAGCTACTGAGTCATTTCAAAGGACTCTGCTAATAAAATCTGCTGCCAGAAGGGCTGGCTCCTCTCCTCCTCCTCCCTCATAGCGACGAACATGTTCTAGCTGCTAGCCTAACCTTTGCATTCCTCTGGAACGAGATGAATGATTAAATGGAATCAGTTTTTATTTTCTATTTTTACTTCCAGTCTATTTTGAGGCACTAGCCTTTCTTTTAAGGAATAAAGGCACATCCTAAGAGTTCTAATGAGGCAACAGCAGGCATTTGAGAATTAACAGAAGATTCCGTTCTGGACAGAGTGTCTGACTTCTTTTTGCAACTTGAGGAATATTAGATGCATGATTTTACTTTGCATCTGGGGAAGATAAGACCCATGGTCGAAGGCAGTAATGCTCCTGAATATCAGTTGCTGGAAGCTGCAGGAAGGGACACTGCTGCTGTGCTCAGGTTCAGCTTGTGAGCTACCTATGGACATTCGGTTGTCCACTGTGAGAACAAGATGCTGGATTTGTTCACCACTACAGCAGCAAGGATTCTCTTAGCAAAGTATTGGAAGACACAAGAACTACCCACACTGGAAGAATGGCAGACGAAGGTGATTGACTATATGGGACTTGCGGAGATGACCGGCAGAATCCGTGACCAAGAAAAAGAGACGGTGGAAGAAGATTGGAAGAAATTTAAACTATATCTTAAGAACTGTTGTAAAATTGAAGAGTGCTAAAATGTCAAGGAAAAAGAAATATTGAATGATAGCTATAATTGATTAAGAATGAGAAGAAGTTAAAAAGGAAAATAAGTAATTAGACAATTGGTGTGAGTTGTTGAAAAAACCTCAAAATAGGGATGCAGAAAAGGGGAGGTAAGGGGAAGTCTGCGAAGTAAGGTTTATGAAAATGAGGTTTGAAATTATATATGTTTATATGTTTTGTTTGTTTATGTATTGTGTTTTGTTTTGTGTTTAAATCTGTGTTGAAAAAAACCAATAAAAAATTATTTTAAAAAAACAAACAAGATGCTGGATTCGTTGGTCCACTGGCCTGATGCAGCAGGACTACTTTGATGTTCTTATAGGTACATAAATTTGTAGATCTTACTTTGTTGTGGAAAGCCTTTCGCTGCGTCCAAGGTAGCCACCATATTTCCCTCCATAAATTGGACTACAGCTCCCATAATCTCCGATGATTGTTTGGATTATAGTCCAACAACATTCCCACCCATGTCTTTTGATCTTACCTTCCCAATCCTGCTCCTGCCAATTTGATTTTACTTACAGCAAACATTCAAAACATTAAAACAGAGAAAATATGTATAAAATACAGAACATGTCAGTAAATTCCAAACAACCAAAAATCAACAGCAAACACAAAATAAATTCAATATTACCAAAGGGGAAAAAAAACAATCTAAGCTTGAGTACATAAATATAAAGCAATAAAGTTTCTGGTATGGGTCTTGCTGCCCTTCAAGGAACCTGGTTTGAATACAGTTCAGAGCAGAGAAGTAGATGAGATACAGCTGTCTCCTACGTGGTATGTCCCACGGAGGACCTTATGGTCCTCAAACAAAAACATCTTGGAGGTCCTGGGCCATAGGGAGGTTCAGCTGGGGAGGGCAGGATATAAATAAAATAAAATTATTATTATTATTATTATTATTATTATTATTATTATTATTATTATTATCATCTCTCCTCCAGAGGAGGCTGACAGCATCAAAATGCAAATGTTGGGGAGAGCAATAATGGGAAGTCTCTTCCCCAGCCTCCTAGAAGTACCAACTGCTGGTGCAGGCCTTAGTGCACTCCATCATTTCTTCAATAAGGCTTCTACAGAAGTTTCACTGGGCTGGTTATACCCTAGATCATAAGAATAAAATTAAAGTAGCTACAATAACTTTTCATTGACCCAACCATATTTTTTTGCATTGTTTATGGTCTTCCTTCCAGCTGCTACAACTATGGTGCCCAACATAAATCAACCATGAGGATTATCATTGTTCACTGCAGATTGCTCAAGACACCCAACTAGGTCAAGGATGGGGAAGTTGTGACGCTTCAGGTACAGTTGAACTCCCAACTCCTACCAGCCCCAGTCAGCATCACCTACGGTCAGGGAGGATTGGAGTGGTAGTCCAACAACATCTGGTTGTCCATCCCTGGATAAGGCGAAGCAACTTAACACTGCTCCATGTCTAGAACATGTGCCCTGATGAAGCATATTCCAGATCGGTACAAGGGACATTTAGTATAGTATTCCATTTCCCACACTGGCCAAGTAAGTGCCTTTGGGAAGTCTATAAGCAGGACATGAAGGTGACAGGGCCATAGTTTACATGTATGTGCATGTACGTGGTTCCAAGTTCAGTTAAATTCCTGACATCTCCAGGTAGAGCAGAGAATGTCCTAAATGAAACTGCAGAGCTGTTGCTAGTCAATGTAGGCAGTAGGATGGACCAACAGTGTGACTCAGTCTCTCCCAGTTAACTGATATTTGGAGGGACAGTTTCTAAATAGGGAAGATCCATTTAGCTATCATGACAAAAAGCTAATGCTAATAGACCTGTCCTCTGTGAATTTGTCCAAAGCAGGGATATGGAACTGATGGCTCTCCAGATATTGCTGGACTACATCTACCATCATCCCATCCAACAATGTCTGGAAAGCTGCAAGTTCCCTTGCCCTGGTCTAAAGCCACATACAAGTAGAATAGTAACATTTATAACATTACATCCTGAAAACATTTATGATGTTTACGAATGGAAGCGATTATGCTTTTATTTTTGTTGAAAGCCACCCAGAGTGGCTGGGGCAACCCAGTCAGATGGATGGGGTACAAATCATAAAATTATTATTATTATTATTAGTCACTTTCACATCCTTTGAAAGCTAATTCTGCAAGTCAAATACTGTATGTGCTACATTGCTTTATTTTGTCTATCCTGTTGGGCACTAGGGGAAGAGGGAGAGAAAATAATGACCTCCCTTTTCTCTGAAGTAATAGATTGTATATTTTAAACAGCTCATTCTAGACAAGGTGATTAAAAATCAAAGATCAGATAGAATAATGGGACTGAATACATCACATCTGCATTTGAGAACAGACTTTATCAAGGCCGTGTCACATATTTTTTCGCATTGGTGCCACTATGATTAACTTTGCTTTGGAAAGGAGAATGTTTACATTATAATTCTGCCTCTGTGTGTCTCAGGCATTGAGGGCTACATGTTGGAACATGCAAAGGGATTCTTTTTGCGTCCTAGATCCTGCTTCATTGGGATAACCATGAAAGCGTTGGTTAATAAAACTTCACGGCCTTTTTTGGAGCATGTTTGCAAGCTTGCAAATGGCCATTCACCCAGTTCAGGCATGTCCAACAGGTAGATTGTGATCACTTGACTTCTGTGGTAGATCACTGGCTCCCCCCAAAGAAGCTGAACAACTGTGGCTCCCCTAAAAAAAGCTCAACATTTTACCTCCTCCCTGAAAAAACTCAACAACTTTGACCCAAACCCCCCAAAAGGGGGTAGATCACTGCAGTTTTTAACTCTGTGAGTAGATCGCAATCTCTTGGGAGTTGGCCACCCCTGTTAGTTGTTCCTTGCGACAAGAAAGGATCCCTGCCAGGTGACCAGCTGGAGATGTTAATTCATTTTTTACTGACTGCGTTTATAGACAGCCTCTCCGCCACAATGACTCCCATGTTGGCTAGCAATAAAAACCAACCAAGACAATCCACGATGAAAACAACACAGGTCTGAAAATAAATCTAAAGCTGATTGGATAGCTCATTTAAATATTTTATTTAAAATGTTTATACATCGTATTTTTGTACAAATACACACCAGTGGCTCACAATAAATTTACCAAATGCATTATCTTATGAAATAATAAAAAAGTACAGTAAATATTTTGAGGGGCCCTCTCTCATTCTTACCAGTGGGCAGTTATGGGACTCTTGGCAGACTTTGCCAGGGGAGCCCTCAAACGTGGACCCCTCAAAATAGCCAGCCCTATTTATAGGAGTGAAGACAGTTATTCGATAGGTCTTTCCCCCTTCTTTCTGGACTGTCCATGTGACACAAATAGCCCACACAAACATGTGTGTGGGCAGGAGGACTAATAGACGTGTCTGTGGGCTAATAACTCACATGGATTTTATTGTCAGGTTGGATCAGGTTAAGGACTGCCAGCTTAGTTGTCAAATTTCTGGGCACACATTTAAGGCACCATTTTGTGCAATGCCTTCAACAAGCGGCAGAATTCAACAGGCCGGAAGCGATCGTAGATCAAGATACGCACTGCCACCACTATTTCAGCCAATGACATTTCTGCAGAATTCCTACACAACTGCGGAAATAACTGGAGCGGTGTTCACTGAAGATGGAATCCCTTCAAACAACCTTGTTGCCATGGAATCCCAGCGCTTGGTGATTATGCAAAAGGATCTCAGCACACTGGGAATATATTGATTGTCTGGCCCTTGGGGCCCGCCATTGATACGGCAGCATACCACAATCAACAGGAATAATGGAAAGCAGAGAAGGTACTTTTCTCCCCTCTTTGAAAGATAAGTGGAGATGCACTCATACGGACTGCATATCCTTCCCTGATACTGTCTGCAACTTGAGCATTTTTGTGCAGGTGTATTGCATGCAAACCCTTTCAAAGCATCTGTGCACTTGTGAAGATTCCTTCATAGGTTTTGGCTTTGGTCTGTCACTTATAATTCATTCATTCATATATATATATAGAGAGAGAGGGGGGGGGGTACCGCGGGTTAAGTACTTAATTCGTTCCGGAGGTCCGTACTTAACCTGAAACTGATCTTAACCTGAAGCACCACTTTAGCTAATAGGGCCTCCTGCTGCCGCTGCGCTGCCAGAGCACAATTTCTGTTCTCATCCTGAAGCAAAGTTCTTAACCTGAAGCAATATTTCTGGGTTAGCGGAGACTGTAACCTGAAGCGTATGTAACCTGAAGCGTATGTAACTCGAGGTACCACTATATATATAAACATACAACAAAAAAACAATTCAAAATCCAAATATTGAGATTATTCTGAATCTTGACTTCCTTCCCCTCCTTCCATGGGTCCTAATGGTAATATTTACAACTGCATATCAATACTTATCCAATTTTTTATCCTTCTAAATCATCCATACTTTCCATTACTTCACAAGTGTGGTTAAAACCCTGATAATGTTTTAACCTGCTTACAGTGGTCTCGTAAATAAATTATAAACTTTTCTCATTCTTTTTTAAAGTTCTTGTCTTCTTGATTTCTGAGCTTCCCATTTCGGCATAGTCCATCAACTTGGTTTGCCATTCTTCTCTGGTCGGGATTGCTTCTTCCTTCCATCTCTAGTCAGCTGACATGGCGGCTGTCTGTCACTAGAAATCTTTAACTGATTTCGCAGGCAGTAAGTCTCACTATGTAAGGATACTAGGTTTTGATTTACTACACCCAGCATTCATACCTAGCAGAACTTTCCTCCAGGCTCAACTTTGGTGCTTTTTTTTTCTTTTATAGGTAGGATACTCTAGGTATGGAAATATGGATTTGGTGATACCAATATTTGCTTTATTTTATTCCAGTTTCATCTTTCCATAAAGGCACCTGTGCCACCCCCCTTACAGAACAGTAGCTTTGGAGGCAATACAAAAAGACTGTGGGTTGCAAGAAATGCTGACATGAAGCTATTTTACCCGTTCTTCCTCTTTTGTGAATGAATGCAGGGAAGCCATTCTCTTTCCTGAAGTGTCAGGATTTAAGCCCAGGTGAAACCCTGTGGATTACAGGTCTGACATGGTGGAAATGGGCTGGTTTTGGGGAGGGGCGGGCGGAAAAGTAGAAAAAAGGATTAAAAAAGAAAATAAGAAGCAATCAATGCTCTTTGCTACAGGTAACTACATCAGATAAGCTCAGGCTTGTTCAATTGACGTCTCTCAGACTAAAGAAGGGATTGATTAAGCAAGACGTAGACAGCATTATGTGCCTAGTATGGTATGTGGAGCCCAGAGATCACAGGTTAAATTTAGGTACCGGTAATTCTGGACACATATGTCAAAATGAAAGCAAAGCCTCAGTAGCCAAAAAGAACACTTTTCCTGTGTAAAATGGATCCTGCAACTATTTTCACTTAGGCCTGTCCTTTCAGCAACCACCTTCTAATAGGATGTGGGCAGATGTCAATTCTCTTCTTTGCAGGAACTTGATTTGCCTCAGTCATACCATATTGACACAAATCAGATTTATTTTCTGCATTTATATCCCACTCTTTTCTCCAAGGCGCGGCAGGTGGCGTATATGGTTCTTCTTCCCTTCCTGATTTAATCGCCACAGCAACAACCTTGCGATGTCGGTAGGGCTGAGTGGCAGTGACTGGCCCAGTGAGCTTCATGGCTAAGTTGGCTTTTGAACTCTGATCTCCTAGGGCCCTAGTCTGAAACTGCTACACCATACTGTCTCTCTAAGGCTGTGGTCTTCCTAAGCATGCTCACTTGGAAACAAGTTTCATTAAAAAAAGTTGAGATGCAATAACATGCCAGAGGAGGCATGCCTTTTGCTGAGTTAGCATTTACAAAGCATTCTACCTAATTGTTTCCTTTTGAGTTTGGGCTTTATGCACAATGTCTTCACTTGATTTAAAGCCCCCTAATTGCCCAGGTGTGTCCCCAGAAGAGGCATAAAACTAGACTAGCTCTGGTGTAGTTGAAATTATTTCCCCTTACACTGGAACCAAGAAAAAAGGAAATAAAAAACTGGTGAGTAAAAATGAAGAAAAAGGTAACAATCTGACCCGTATCTCCCATCCTGGCCAGTGTGAGTCCAGCAGGAGTTAGACGCTGTGATTCCACCATCAATTAAAACATTTGATTTAATTGACTAGGATTACTTTAATTGGGTGACAGCGCCAGTTCATAATGGTATTTTATAAGAGTCTATCTAATAAAGATAAGAATCCGCTTTTTGATTTAGCCGCTGGGGATTGAGTATGGACAGGGTGGCGAAATTTCAATGAATCTGATTAATCTATTATGACGGAATGTATGTGTGTTATTAAATTAGTATACTTCTACCCTGCCCTCCATTATAGCTGAACTCAGGTTGGAGCACAATTGTAATTAAAACACAGGTCAATTTTTTAAAAAAACCTCAGTTAAAGAGTCCACTGAATTTTAATATTTTTAATGTTTGATGTGTTTTTTATATTTTATTAGAAGCTGTCCAGAATGGCTGCAGCAACCCAGACAGATTGGTGGGGTACAAATAATAAAATTTATTAGTAGTAGTAGTAGTAATAGTAACCAGAACAGATAAAACAAGCACAACGAAAACCATAAAGACAACATTTAAGTCACAAAGCAGTCTACAACTTCCAGGCATGAACTGACTTAAATTGATATCCTACAAATTCCTGGGCAAACAAATGGGCTTTTACTTCGTGCTAAAATGAAAGAAAAGTAGGTACCCAACATAGTTCTGAGGGGAGGAGGCTCCACAACCAGGGGGCCATCACTGAGAAGACATTTTCTTGTATCTCCACATAGAAGATGTATCTTCCAATGGTGAAACTATGAGAAGGACCTCCTCTGAAGACCTTAGGGCTGGTTTTCATAGCCAACTTGAGCCTTCAGTCTGGGTTGGTCAATAAATTACAATATGTGAACAACTGATCTATGAAGACCATGAGGTTTGCAGTTTCACACTTATGTAATTTGTTGCTGGGGAAGGACTGTGCTCTTTATTTGGAAGGGATATGTTCCAAATTAGACATTTATGTGCTTTTCATAACTGAGCCAGGCAATAGCTTTGACTATTGTGATCCATGAAGGGGACTTTGAAGTAACTAAGTACAAAAAGTATCGTATGAAGCAAGCCTTAAAAGCATTCTTTTTCGAAAGCATTTTTGGAAGAGGAAAAACACCCGAGCAATTGAACATTGTCTCTTCTCCAGTTGCTGTAGTGAAATAAAGCAAACAGTTGCTCTTGTGGTTTCTTCTAAGGCAATTAAAAGGCGAAGCCAAGTCTCAAGTGGCTTTGGAGAGGCAATATTAAACGCACTGGTGGTTCATTTCACTTCTAAAATGTCAATTTATAAAACATAACAGGATTCCTCCCTCCCTGTGTAACTGTGTTCTATAGTTCAACCCAGGCTCTAAGAGCTAGGCTACACTCCTACATACTTGGGATTAGGAGTAATGCCCATTGAACTCATGTTTACTTTTCAGCAAACGTGTATATGACTGTACTGCATGGCTCAAACTACACATTACAGGGCAGATCCAGAATAGTTCTGCCGATGTTAATGCACACATTAAAAATGCAGTTGCATTTGTTTGGAGGAACAGCTGGTGCAGAAGGATTTTTAACATTTCCCCTCTGTGCATTTCCCTGGCAAATTTGCACCCAACTGCAAGCTGCTGTTTGCCCCAAAATGTTCTCCCAAATTGCAAACATCAGTTTGCAGTGGTGACAATTTTGACCAGGAAAGCCATGTGGTGGGGGTGTCTCATAACTCCTCTCTACTCCAAAACAACCTAGCAGCACCTCGCTGTGACATTTCGGTTGAAACAAAATCTCCCAGGTAGTAGGGACTTTGGCTCTTTCACACCAGCTAGGGTGTTGCGGTACAGAAAGCAGCAGTGTAAGGCAAGTGCATCTCTACACAAACTGATACTCCGCAACACCTGCAATGTCTCTTGGAGATTCTAGGGTGGACTGGCGGCTTCCACAGGGAGCAGGCGTCAAACTGCGCTGACCCAACATACTATCTCTTGCCTGACAGTATGGTTGGGTCAACCATCTTGCTAACAGAATGTGGATTCTCTAACATGTTATCTGAATCCAATCAGTTCCAGAAAAATGCCTGCTTAGGATTCCAGTCGGAGAATCTGCACGGAAAAAATGAAAGCCTCATTTGCTCAGTTTGTTTACACCAGGAATGGTGAACCTGTGGCCTTTCCAGAACCTGTTAGACTCTCACCATCTCTAACCATTAGCTATGTTTGCTGTGACTGATGGGCCTTGAAGTCCACCAGTATTTGAAGGGCCATTAGTATCTCACCATTGGCTTACACTGACTGTGCAGCTTCTCCAGTCTTTGAAGTTGAAAATGGGATATTCCAGCCACCATATGGACTCGTTCTGAACTTCTTCTGTCATTCTATCCTCACTGAAAGAAAATGTGAATTTTCAGTAGCAGAAAACAATTGGAAAGGCATCTTGCAAATGATATGTCCTTCTAATCTGTTTGTATTTTTCCTCTTCATAGCACTGAGATGTGTGACCAACATAATGCCTTCGCCATGTTACTTTTTCTGAGACAGGAGCAAATACATTCTCCTTGCTGCAGCTACCATGTGCATATTAAAGAACCCCAAATTTAGCTTTTGTGCATGATTTGGATTTCTAGATGAACCTGATTTCAACAATAGCTGCCACAGAATTCCACATGTGGAAGAGTTTCAGTATTCAAACTTCACACATCTTCAGATTTTCCTTTTGACATTCAACTTGGAATTTTTGCGGCACACGAAATGGTGATAGATCCGTTGTAAGACAAGATGTCTTACTTCATCAGCAGTGATGATGAGGCAGTGTGGTGTCGTGGCTAGGGGGCTGGACTAGGACCACAGAGACTGAGGTTCAGATCTCCACTCAGCCATAATGACCAAGGGCTAGTCACTTTCAGTCCAACCTTCCACACAGGGATTTTGTGTGGATAAAATGAAAAGAGCAAAAACATGTTCGGAGAGAAAATGGGATAGAAATGTTATCAAAATAGTAGAAAGGGGATACTTTAAAAAAAAACAACAAGCTTAACTCTTGCATTAGAAACATTTTGAAATTTAACTCTCGCCATCAATGCCATTTAAACTGCCCAATTTTGTGACCTTGTCCTCAGAAGGACAAGATCACACCGCCCCTGCAAAACTCCACTCAGGGAAGATGTTCACAGATCCGTGAAGGATGGGGAGAAGAAAGTACCATGTAAATCCTCTGCGTAGGACGTGAAAAGTGCCCCGAGATTTCCATTTGTTCCATTCACTATACAAACATTTGTTTTTCTTGCCAGACAAGAAGAAAAAGGAGGAAGAGAGAAAAGAGCCTTGTGCTGCCATCAGTCTTTTGCCTTTGCTTATATTCTGTGCCACTATTTATTTTGCTTCTTTGCCGTGCAAATAACCAACCATCTTCCAGTGGGAGTTAGCCCAGCCCTTTTGTGCCCTGCAGTCATGGCTGTGTCTTTTAAGAGAAAATTGATTCTCTGGAATGCTGTGTGTGCACATACTTATCTGAGCCCTACAGCCCACACCTGCTGAACAGGTAAACCAGATCCTCAGCAAAGGGCCTCAGCAGTGACATTCCAGCTTGGCAAGCTATTACTCTCTAATTGCTACCTGTCAAACAGGTAAACTAAGCTCTTGGGCCAAGTCCAAACAAGGGCATGTTCCCATGAAATCCTAAACCTCCCAACCTTTGACCTCACTGCAGGGCCACATATGAATTTAACCAGGGCTGGTTTTTTGGGTGTTGTTTTTTTTAAGCAACTACACTCTTGAGTGGTAGCAAGAGAAGGCTTGGTTTCCACCTGTGGCAAAAATGGAATTGCCCACAATCATTCCTAGAGCGAAGCGTGGCATGACCACAGCCTGCCAGAAAGGAGCAGCCAGTTGCTAAGCATGATAATAACAGTCCTCTCTGAAACCAAAGCTCATTGTCTGTATGGCTGCGGCTAGAACGACCAGCATCTGATTCCTCCGTCTGATTCACTGACACTGCGGTGCAAATCTGTCAGGTTTCCTGCGGCTGAACAAGTTCTGCTACAAAGCAGCATTTAGGAAAGGTGGAACAGGCACTTCTTGTTCTTTCCTTTCTTCCAGTTCAGGCTTGTCCGACGGAAAGCAACAGAACAACAGGATCGACTTGCTCAGAAGAAGTGGGTTTCCAAACGGAGACTTACGCAATAGGTGTGCTATTGTGCAGTTGGTTTTCTGTTCCATTTTAAAAACAGGAATGCAACGTGGTACCTGGCAGTTAAGGGGAAGCAAAGTGGGCCCGTTGTATGAAGGTCTGCATACACTTCTGAATGCAGGTGCATCAAAAAATAAGGGCAACAATTCCTTTAGCGTCAAATAAAGCAGCACGTATATGAGGTCTAAGTGCAGGCCAGTGGTATTTGTTAAGCAACGAATGAAATACTGGATAGAATGGGACCTAATTGCCACTCTAGCTAGTATTAGTTGCAAGGACTGGCAGTGGTTTTCCAGGGTTTCAAACAGGAGTCCTCCTTAGCTCCACTTGGAAAGGCCAGGGACTGAACTTGTGACCTACATGCAAAGCACATGCTCTACCACTGGGTTACTGCCCTTCCCCAAATCTGCCTCACTGGGTTTATTTCTTAAACTATGAGTGCAGAACTCTTTAGATCAGGGTTTCCCACACTTGTGTCTCACAGCTGTTTTTGGACTACAACTCCCATCATCCCTAGCTAGCAGGGATGATGGGAATTGTAGTCCAAAAACAGCTGGAGGCACAAGTGTGGGAAACCCTGCTTTAGCTTGCCTCCTAGCTATTTGAAAGCCACTTATCTGTAAGCAGGGGCATACTAAAGAGGTGGCCCCTTCCCTCCTTTCTTAAAAGAAAACCACACACACACAAACACACTGCTTACTGTGGGCCTGGACATACTGCAAAGCACAGTGCTTGTGAGACCAGTCACCCACCATCTTAATTCACTCCAAAGTGTAAATCTGGATCCATAGCTATAAATTAGCATGTGCAAATTTTATGCAAATTTGCACCATGGGCCTCTAAGTACCTCACAATGCCACCTGCATGGCTGGGAGAATACTCAATGGCTCTGTGATGTGGGCAGGACTTCAACTGCATGACATTTCCCCATGCAATCAGCACCAGATCTGAAGGAATGGATGCCAATTCCATCGGAGATGCCATGGCCAGGTTCAATCTGCGTGAATTATTTAAATGGTGCCCTAGATGTGCAGGAGCTGCTTGGGCTTAAGGGATCCCTATAATGCTTTAGTTGGGTCCCGTTTTATCCCAATATGAGATCAGTAGAGTGCTTTTTACAAGGTGCAGGAGGACTAAATTAAGACTGTGAAAAGCAGACAAGACTGTAAAACATCAAACGTGATGGAAAGCACCTAATGCTGGAACAATTATGCTTACTCAGGTATTACACAACAACATCTCTTCTATATTTTTTTCACCCTCATTTTACTGAGGATCCAGGTGATTGCTTTGCTTCATTCAAACAAAGAGCACTCTATAACATTTTAGATCATCTTTGCTGACATAGCAATAGCCATACCTAGAGAGGCTGACACATGAATTGTTTCATGCAGAGTTGGGAAAAACAAAGAAAGTTTTTGGATTTTGTATAGTGCTAAGACATGGCTGTACCATCCTTCCTGGATCCACGAATGCTTATGCTGGTATTTGTACATCAAGAGAAGACTAAATTAGTCATGTGTTTGTTTAACTGTGTTTATCCAACAGATCTTGAGGCAGTGCAAATAGTCAGATACCACCATCCTTGGATAATCAAGAGTTCGGTTATATTAGTATTGTTGAAATAGGATCTAAAGGGGCCATGTAGCCTACTTTTTAAAAGGACAGTTCTTTTGTCTGAAGGACTGCCTGGTTCAAGTCTGGTTTAAGAGAACAACAACAAAACCCACAAAGCAGGTACCTTGATGTTGCCCATGAAGTTAGCACCTGAGCAGCAGACTGAGCTGGCAAAGAGATCACCCAGTCACAATCTTCCTCACTCTTGTGAGAAATATTGTATTTCTATGTAAGTTATAGTAATCTTCTCTAAATTGGCACCTATATATATAAATCAAAATATTTATGCAGATGTGTGATGGGTTAAGGGGCTGCTTGTGCGTAAATGGCTGAGTTCTTAACTCCTGCAATCAGTTTCTAAACTCTCCCCGTCCGCGGAGCCATGGGTGCATGGCTGCCTCAATCGCTGGCAGAATCCGTCAGTGGGCGCTTCCGGAATTTACGCCAACATAGGAGTTCCTTAAAGGAAACCCTCCTTTTGGAATCTCTGCGTGACAGTTTCCTGCGCGGAGTGGGCGTCCCCAGCGGAGGTCCAGAAACCTCTCCGCTGTTCTCACTGGAAGTATCTTGGAGCCATCCCTCCGACTGAGTTTCTGCGGGAACTCTCTCTCTCCCCCTGCTGGTTCCTTCCTCAGCATCCGAGGGTCTCCTAACCTCCTTGAGCCCTTCCACTACCTGACTCTCCAACGGCAGTTCCCTGACAAGATGTGTCCTACTCTGTTCTCATTTTGGGGTGATACATTTCCTCTTTTTGTGATGCTTCAGTAGCCACCCTAAGAGGTCATCCTGATAGGGTTTTATATGTGGGTATGGAAATGTAGATGCTCAGCTTTTGCTGAGCAGACAAATGTAGAATTAAGTTGCCTGGATTTCTTCAAATTCCCCGTTTCTCCGGGTGAATCCCATAATAAGCCTTGATTTTACAAGCACTACCGGGCATGCTGAAAAGAAGATCTGGCGTGGAGTGTCAGTATGAGGGGTGGGGAACCTGCTGTTCTCTGGATATTCTGGGACAGCAATTCCCATCATCCCTGACCATTAGCCACATTGGCTGAGGTTGGTGAGAGGTGGTGTCCAACAATACCTGGAGGGCCAGAGGTTCCCCACCCAGGCCTACATGGCTGATGCCATATTTAAAAATTATCATCCTATATCTGCACACTTTTTGCACATCAAAAAGGCATGTCCCCAGGGCACGTCCCCTCAAATACTAGCATGCACAAGGGACTGCCGATCTGATTAAAATGAGAGGGATAGGGAACCCTGAGCTTGCAGATCATTTCTGCAGACCCAATGACCCATTTAAATGAGGCCACACACCAATTTCCATGTACACTAGAGGTCAATCACTCAAGCGTGAGGGAATACCAGTAATTCTACTGTAGACAGCGGTTCTATTCGTATTTAACAAATTTTATATGCTGCCTGATTTTACAAAAACCTCTAAGTGGCTTACAATAATATTAAAATTGTCAATAAAACATTTAAAAGTAATTAAAAGCAAAAGAGATGAAAGCACATAAATATCTGTGTGTCTGGATAGGCTTGCCTAAACAAAAATGTTTTAGGCAAGTGCTGAAAATTATGATCGTATGTTCTTTTCTTATTCTGGATAAAATCCAGTTTCAGATTTAGATTCTTCTGATGTGTATTATATATTCTACTTCATTCTAAAGCTACAAAACAGGGGGAGAAGGAAGAATTGTTTGGATTTGCAGACAAAGAGGTTTCTTTGCTACTGCAGAACATTCCCCATGGTTTTGAAGTTGCAAAATGTCTGTGTAAACATTTAGCACCATATCTAATTATATAGTTCATTGTTCTGCGACTTGGGCACTGCAACCCACTTTTAATATTCACACAATCACACTATAGTTTTCTGTTGCCAAAATGCATTTGCTTAATTGCTCTTAGCAACGGTAATATTGGATCACATGGGGCCTCTCTGAGTGTGCTAAGCTTGGTTTAGGTGGGGACTGGGAGAGGTACAGTCAACTGTCAGTCACTAATTAGTGACTAATCCCACAGAATGAAATTCCCACACATCAGCAAGGCATCATTTTGTGACTTCCCAATTAGCATCACAACACTTGTTCAGCTACTGATTGGTTAGTTGGTTGATTGTGTGACTGCGGAAATGGGTAAAAGTCCCCCATCCAAACAATGACTATCATCAGTGCAGGTAAGAAGAAAAAATAATTTTTATTTTTATCATCTACAGTACTGGTTTATTTATTTTATAGTACACTACTTTGATTATTGCTTTCATTTTATGGATCAATGGTCTTGTTAGATAGTAAAGTTCATGTTAAATTGCTGTTTTAGGGATTGTTTTTAAAAGTCTGGAACAGATTAATCTGTTTTGCTTTACTTTCTATGATAAAGTACGTCTTGGTTTTGGAACGCTTTGGTTTTGAAACAGACTTCCGGAATGGATTAAGTTTGAGAACCAAGATACCACTGTAATAACAATAATAACATTAATAATTTTATTATACCCCAGCCACTCTGGGTGGCTTACAACATATCTAAAAACATAATAAAAACATCAATCCTTCAAATACAATTTCATCTTAAAGATTTTCAGAGGAGACTAACAGTAAACATTGCTGTTTCCAGAGTATGCCAATGACTTCAATTGCCATACTCTAGTGGTCGCTTGAAGGCAGTAGGAATAATATGCTCCTAAAGTGCATTTGCATAGCATATAAAACAGGGAGCTATGTCTTTAAAACTACTAAGCTGACACCTCAATATGAAGTACACTTACCTGAGAGACAGACTTCAGAATTTATCTTCAACAAAAGTAAAATAAAAACAGAGGAGAAATTGACTGTCTCTGGATGACAGCCAGAAGGCAATGTTATGTAAATAGTGAAGGAACACATCTTGTTCATGCATGGAACTTCCAAGAAGAGATTGATCCAAGCACAGTTGAAAGTAGAAACAAATATGCACATGTTTTCCACACACACGGCCTTTACAGCGAATGAGGCCGTTCACGTTTCCACTTGTCCTGCCCCTTTCCCCTGGGAAAAGCCGCTCTTTACCACTGAATTGGAGTAAACATCAACTGAGTTTTCTACGAATTGATGTTTGTGGGATTTCCAGGAGAAAGCAGTGGGGGGAAACAGAAAACCTCTTGGACCTGTGCCTATAAAGCATGGGACAAAAATGAAAACCTATTGATTCCATGCTTTCCAGACACAAGACAAGTGAAGTGTGGACAAGCCTAAAGACACAGCCATGGACAAACACTCTCAACAGACTGCAGTGCAGAACATCCTAATGCTAGATGATGGTGTAATTTGCTAACAGTCTACTATAAGCAGTTCACCTCTGCCCAACCAACAACAGTCACATGGTGTATCTATCACTATGTTTACCAAGGACCCCATGTTCCTACGGTGCGGTCTTATCTACGTCATCTCTCCCAGCATAGCTTCATTTCCCATTTGTATGCCATGCAGGCAGCTTATCTTTCCAGATGGCTGAAACAATATTCAACTGAGGCCAGAGGCACTTTGACTTCTAAACTTAGTGTCAGGCTATTGTTAACTATAGCTGGAAAGCAATTTCCAAGAAAATTATGACCAAGCCCTTTTAAGTGTTGTCTTAAAAAAGAATCAAGCAGTTTTTCTCATGTTTCATGTGGTTTGAGCACACCCCCTTTAATTTTGCCTAAAGGTTTCTGAGTATTTCCCATTGGAAATCATTCCCCTCTTAAAAAGGCAAATAAGAATCTGTATAGTTTACATCAGATACTCAGGAATCTTTCCCGCTATCACTTTCGAGCTGAGATGGAACTATAGGAATTTTCTTTTCGTAAACTGCCCTGGAAGCTTTGCTGAAGTCTTATGAATAAATTAAATAAGCCCCCATTATTTAAATAGAAAAATAGGTTTGTATGCAGAAGCTAATATAGCAGGATGCAAATTTAGGCTAGAAACCTTCTAACTGTCCATGTTAATGGAGACTTTTGACATGCAAGTGCTTTCAAACAAAGAACTCCCCCAACTGCATCCCAAAGCTACACAGTTGGTTAGCCTAACCTCCAAACGATTACTGTGAAGATGAAGTTTGGGGGCAGGTGAGTTAAGAAACCCATGTGTAACCTTTAAGCTCTATGGCAAAAGAGTGAGATGGAAATGAAGTAAATAATAAAAAAGAAGATGCAAGCTTGAATCACCACAAACGCTCTAGGCCACTGCAAATATTACCCACACAGACACAAATAAAGAACCGAACAATTCATGAAACACCTGGCAATGTTGTAAGCTCAAAGCTGGACAAGTATGCTTCTTTGTCTGTTATCTGACTAGAGAAAATAATTCTAAAACTCATGGGTATGACATACTTGACAGCAGACAAATTATGTCTTGCCAGTAAGGCATCATGCTTGCTGTCTCACACATGGGCTGTTGCAGTGGCAAACAAGTTTTGCCAAATTTGTACAACTTGCAGCATTCCAGATTGAAAGGCTATTGAAATCAATGTGGTGCACAGATTTATATGCACATCAACTGCATTATGAGACTTGAAGCATTAAGACCTCGCCCACATACCTTCTGTCCTAGTCAGTGTGACTGTAAGGCATTCAAATGCGTGGTGCTGGGATTGCTCCCCTACTTAACTAAATGTGATGGATGGGAGTACTAAGACTATCTAGATTAGGCAGTTCTCTGGCAGGATCCAGCAAATACAGTGGTACCTCAGGTTAAGAATTTAATTCGTTCTGGAGATCTGTTCTTAACCTGAAACTGTTCTTAACCTGAAGCACCACTTTAGCTAATGGGGCCTCCTGCTGCCACCGTGCTGCTGCTGCACGATTCCTGTTCTCATCCTGAAGCAAAGTTCTTAACCCAAGGTAATATTTCTGGGTTAGCGGAGTCTGTAACCTGAAGCGTATGTAACCCGAGGTACCACTGTAACTGGCTGCCCTGGCATATTTAGGGGCCTTCTACTGGCTGGTGGCCTGTCAACAGGCTGTGCTGTTGGTGGTTGCAGTGGGGGTGTCTACAGCAGAAGAAACCTCTGCCGCATCCTAGTATCCTCCAGCAGTGTAGACTGGGGGTTAGGATCGCTTTGCCCACCTGTTTAATTAAGTAGACTAAAAACATATGTGTAGAATATCTGTAGGTTAGAAATGTATCAAACTAATTTTATGTGTAGGAGAAACAAAGCATTTACATGAACCAAGCAAGAAATCCTGGGAAATTAAAATGTATAATCGAATGTAGAGGCAGAAGAATTGTGGAAAGTGTAAACATATGCATGTTTATTCTGAGGTGTTTGCTTTCTTTACTGGAATAAGGAAGCAAATCCTTCAATAGCGTCATTGTTTATTGACAAAGCATTTAAAGGATTTACTCAGTTAAAAAAGAAGAAGCTTGAAAAATTCAGATTGTGTCGAGAGTGCAGTTAAAGAGCATCCACCATGGTGTCTGTTGGTCCTGGGGGAGGGAGATGGGAGGGACAGTCTGACTAGAGGAGGCCTGATGCTTTCTATGCCTTCCTCCCTTTTAGCATATTTTTTAGCATGATTTTTTTTTTTAGCCTTCCTGATACCTCTGCTCATATCTATGACCAAAATACATTTCCACTTTTAGTCTTCACATTCTATATACAGCTGCTTTCATTAAACAAATGCAGGTAGCAATTTGCCATAAAGGGCAATCTTTAATGCTAATGCTTATATGGTCTACCTCTTACACTGAGAAAGCCAATCTCGTCCAATATAAAAGCAGAAGAAACAACAATAATGGTAGTGTTTCCACTGTAATAGAGTGGTTCTTCCTGAACTAAAAAAAAAATTGGCTATGTTCCCTTGATACTTGACTGTATTTGATTAGGCATATGGGGACAACAAAAGTCAACAGAGCAACACTGTAGTCATAAATCCATTTACTAGGAAATGCTCAATGGGGTTTTATTTCTGTGTAAACATTTTAGGATGAGACAGAAAGTCAGTAATATCTAAACCAATTATGTAAATATGCTTTGATCGAATCCTAAAATGTGACATTTTGCCCTTCCCCAAGTCAGAAGCAGATACATAATTCTCCCATCCCCCAGGTTAATTTATGAGTGCCACAACACCTGAAAGCAGGAGTTACCAAGGATCATATAACTGGAGAAACTAAGTCAAGCTTACATAGAATCATAGGATTGGAAGGGACTCAGAGGGTCATCTAGTCCAACTCCCTGCAATGCATCTGAGAAAGAAAGAAAGAAAGAAAGAAAGAGCGAGCGAGCGAGCCCATCTTGGACATAATGAGTCACAGAAGTCCCTAATAATAAAGAAAGACGGTTGCTAAGTTTTAAGATGTAGGAAGGATTAACAGTAAGTGCTACCTGTTGCAAAATTAGCAGCTGGCTTTGTGTCTGGTGCTCCTAACTGAAATCTGGCACAAAAGCTATCATACGTGCAAACACATGATAAGCCTCCCCCAGCACTAAGACAATGCAACATCAAACATCTGCTCTTTTGCATTGAACTTGTTAACAGCATTGCTTTGATACAAGCACAAGCCATTAGCACCTGTTATCCCATAGATTTGTTTTAGCAGTTTTCATAACACATAATTTTAGGTGCTTATAATTATAAGTATAATCTGTAACCTTAGTTAAACCTTATTTGAATACCTGATTCTCTGTCCTCAACTGCCAAGCCCAAACAATACCATTACTAAATGGAGCAAAATAGGCACACATAAAGTAGGCTGATGTGTAAAGACAGTTGCCTTTTAACTTGTTTCCTTTCAGCAAAGCAATGTGACAGCAGAGCTACAGATGTTCGTCGAAGAAACTAGCCAAAGTGCAAGTATGATACGGAGATGACTGGCAGAATCCGAGACCTGGGAGAAGAAAAGATTGAAGAAGATTGGAAGAAATTTAGGATTTATTTACAAAAATATTGTAATCTGGTTGAATGTTAAGAAGGATGCTTGATCATAAATAATTGGCCACCACTAAATTAGATTGGAATTTGATGATAAGTGAGATCAAGGAAAATACAAACCTTTTGGAGAATTGTTAGACTATACTTAAATGAGTGGATATAAGATTGTAAACAAGATGATAATTTGCTTGAAAAAAACTTCTCAACAATGTAAGTGGGAGCAGGAGACGTGAGGAAGTCTAAACAAGTTATGAAATTTTGTTATGATATAAGCAATGTTGTTTATTATCTATGTATTTTCTTTACAAAAAATCTTAATAAATATTTATAAAAAAACAAAAAACAAAGTGCAAGTATGATAAATGATTGTGAACCGGAAGAGCAAATTTATTTGTGCAACCAGTTCCTAAGCAGTCCTGCTCTCTTTATTGGTGCTTACTCCCACCTGAAGCATGCACAGGACTGCAGACTTACTCTACTAGTTGATCTCTTGCAGCACTCACTCCGGTGAGAAAATGTTTACTTTACTGAGCAGCAGGTTCAGTGGCAGATTAAAAAAAAAAAGTTACAGGGATGTGGTAGACTTCTGGAAAGGAAAGTTGCACTGTACAGCTTTTCTTGATTTACAACTTGAAGCATGAATCAACAAGTATTTAAAGTCAGGCAGCAGATGGAACCTAAATTTCAATGGGACTTTCATCCACATGTGTTTAAGATTAGGGTGTTAGGCTGTGATCCTAAACTCACATTATTTGGAAACATCTTTTACTGAATTCAACAGATCTCACTTCCAAATAAAACATGTTTGGAATTAAAGTTTAATTTTATTTAAAAACACATTAACATTTGATAGATCAGGCCAAAAAGCCACCCAAATTAGTATGATGAATGGGAGCCAATGCTAGTCCTGGTCACAGTAGACGCATTGAAGTTAATGGGCATGAGTTAGGTTTCCCAATTTCAATTGGTCTACTTTGAGTAGGATTAGCATGCAATCCTTTGTCCCCATTTGTTTGGCCCCAGTGTTTGGTACTCAGAAGTAAACTGTCTCTATAAAGTGAAGTTCCATTAGTTTCTATTTAACCCCCAAATTACAAGGCTACTCCCACTATGTTGTCTAATCCTTTTTTAAAAAAAAAATCCAACCAGTGACCACTAGCACATTTTGGGGTGGTAAATTTCATAATTACTTCTGCTTTGCAAGCCGGACCATAAAAGTTAACAGTCCACATTTTTACAAGCCCACCTAATAAAGAATACCTGTTTGTGTCATTTGTGGCACATCAGCAAACAGTCTGGAAAAAACCCCTCTTTCTCATTAAGTTTACAATGCCTTCCCTATCTTTGTTGACTATCTTTATGCACCACAGATCAGTGAGCTAGTTAGTGACTATTTACAATAAATGCACCCTAAACCTATCCATGTTTTCCTGAAAGGCAAGTCTCACTGCATTCAAATTGGCTTAATCCCAAATAAGCAGGCACAGAATTGCAGGCTGAATTGCTGACTGCCAAGCCTCTGCCTGAAGAGAAGGCTGATATAGCCAGAACAAAATTGCCTCTCTTGGAGAAAAAAAAATGTGGGGGAACTCTGTATTTCATTGGCAGGTCATGAAAACATTTACAAATAAGAAATGCGCACTTAGTGAATACTGTACTCTTGAAGGCAGACAGGTGCAGAGTAAGAATCAAAACCCTTGGGGAGTGGGCATTTTCCTTCATATGTCAACACTACCTTTAAAGTTGTGTTGTGCATTGATTTTCACTTATTGTCTGCCACACTGGAAGCCTGTTGTCCGGCAGTAAGGCAGGATATAGACGTTTCAAATAATATTTCAGCCACACATCCATAACCTCGGAGCTTAGTACCAACTAAAACGTTACTGAAATTGCGAGAGGAAGAGAGAGATGCAATAAATTCAATTCTCTCTTAGCCTGGGAGAAACTCAAGAATAGGGGGAAATGAGATTGGCTTCCTTTTCTCTTCCTTGGCTTTAGCAGCCCAAAGCATGCCACTCCATACAAAATGAGATTTAGAGCTGAGCAGAAGTATTCATTGGGGCCTTTTATGGCCCTGGGCAGGCCAGCAAATCCTTGTAAGTCCCAAATTACAAGGAGGTAACGACTTGTGGAAGAAAGGCGCTTTAGGCCCGGCCGTTTCTGTCCCACAACCCCTCTTGCATAGGTCCATAAGCGAGATGGTGGTCAGCTGTGGTCTTCTCGGTAGATTCCACGTTGGTCGGCAATTTTCCTCCCTCCCCGAGGCTGGGCGAGGGTGGCGGAGGCGGCCGCTGGGCCCTGAGAAAACGGGCCCAAGCCAAGGCAGAGTTCGCAAGGGCCTTTAAGCCCCGCTCTTCCCTCACGCTCATGAGGGCTTTCTTCGCATATGTATCTCAAAGGCGCCCTTGCACCCCTTTATTCCCCTCCCACCGCCTCCACAGCCTCCCCTCGAGCGTCGTCAGGCTCCCAGCGCGGCCCCGAGAGCCTTCTCCAGCCGGCCAGGCCTCGCGTGCCCCGGCATGGCTCCCGCACGCAGCCCGCCTCTGGGCCTGCAGCTAGCACTCTCCCTCAACCATTCCGGCGCCGCTTTCCCAACGAGGCGGCTTCGCTCGGCGTTCTAAGCGAAGGGCCTTACCTGAGCGCGCCTCTTCCAATGGCTGCTCACCTGAGGCCCCGCTCGGCCCAATCAGCTCGCAGCTCGTCCCTCTTGCCTTGTATCCTTCAGTGAAAGAATCCAAGTCCTCTTGGGAAAGTTTACCTGTAGGCGCCTTTGGGTTTTTGTTGCTTCCCGGCGCGGTGCCCTAAACGGCAGAGGGAGGGAGGGCGGGCAGGCGAGCCTAGCCAGTCTCCTTTTCACATGCGAGGGGCGGGCAGAAGGGGGCTTTACCTGTCCCACTCCTACCTCCGCGGCTGGCTGAGGGAGAAGTAAGAGGGGGGGAAGAAAAGCAGAATTACCAGTAGCTCTGGTTCTGCCGTCCCGGGCGCTCGCTTGCTCTCGCTCGCTCGCTCGCTCACGCGCGCACACACACACCTTTACCTGCACAGACTTGAAAGTCCAGTTTCACCAGAGAGACTGAGGCATCTGGAAAAGGGGAGAGAGTTCATTGGATCAAACATGTCACAAGAGACGGACAAGTAAGTGATCACAGCCAGCTTGCTACTTTTGCTGCTCCTGAACGGATCAACTGGTTGGTTGTGTTTTCTTTTTTTAACCCCCCTTAAAAAGAAAGGGGAAGGAGAGAAAAAAAAAAGCAATCTCGGTGGTGGACCTACTGGGATTACATTTCCTCTTTTATACAAGGCATAAAAGAGGTTGAATTGCACCCACAGGAGAACTGCTGGATTTCACCTTGCTTTCCCCATTCCTTTTCCAATCTTTTTTATTTATTGATTGTTGTTCGTTTTGAACTCCCAATGTCCCTTCACAAACTTTTGGGAGAACTTTGCTGCTGCTTTTTGCAATTTCTTCCCTTTCCTTCAGGGCCTAGAGATGAAAAGCGATTCTTGGCTTTTGTGTGTGAATGCAACAAAAGAGCTTTTATATACCGGATCAGAAACACGGCCATCTTCTTCCCCTTCTCTTGGCACTTTTGTACCTGTGTTGTGGGACAGAAAGAAGTAGAAGATGGAGCTCATTGAAATCATTTTATTCCAAGCCACTCTTTTTTTGGGGTGTGTGTGTGTGAAAATATCATAAAATAACTGCATTGTCGAAGGGTGCATAGGAAAAATGACCGTGTGTCTTGTTCTCCCATACGCAGTAAGAGGAAGTGATTTCATGCAAAAGTTTTGTCTCCGTTTTTCAACAGATTGCTTGTCATTAAAAAAAGGGGGAAAATCCCAATCAGCATGACATTGAGGGTTTCTACACCAGATGAAAACTTCTGTAAAGTTCTCTTCCTTAAAAGCCAGCACACTTGTGATTCGTACATAGTGGGTCTTGATTAAAGAAGTTGGAATGGTTAGGGAAATCATAACATAAGGACACCTTGAAATAAGCATGGCAGCCTAGTGCTTAAGGAAGTTTAAAACAAATCCAAGTAGCGTTAGCATAAAAGCTTCCTTGAACTTTAACATAGCAACTGTGAAGGACATCATGATCCTGGGACTAGTGTGTGCATGTGTGTGTGTACACACTGTAGATTGGCTTCATCTAGTTACTTCTCCTTTAGCCTCTTGCCTGTTCCTGCTTACCTGCATGTGCAAAGTGAGGAAAGATAGGAAGTTTTTCATAGGCCGCTTCTCCTCCTCCACCCCAATTGTATTCTTTTTCCTTTTCAGCGGACATTGCTGCTCCTTTCTTACTGGTGACTTCAGATCAGATCATGCTCTTGATGCAAAGGAGAGGCCAGCACCTTGCAGTGGGCTGGAACTTAAGATCTGGAGTAGTATAGATATATATTTACCTTGAATTGTTCTTCTGAGCTTAAAACAAAAAAAAATTCCTTCCAGTAGCACCTTAAAGACCAACTAAGTCAGTTCTGAGCTTGTTCACCTCCCTGCTACACACATACATGTACAGTGGGAAGAAAGTCCCTCACTGGAGCTGTGGCCTAGGCTGACCTACAACATACATCTGGAAAGAGGGAGGAAGAAAAGAGGGAGGGTGTTATTAAGCAAAGTGGTGGTTCTGACCACAGACAGAGGGTGCGGTATCTGACAAATCTCTAACATGAGAAGGTTGTTAGGTTGGGGGAGACTGGCTGGGTTGAGAGCCGAGGCACATGAAGTTTTGTAACAAGAAAATAACTGTATTGTACCCCCTCTGCCCAATGTTTGTGTTGGGGAATTTACTTGTGTATGGTCAAAGTTTCAAAATAAATGGGTGTATTACGACCACTCAACTGCATTTTGTTGCACTGTCACTTTTTAAAGAACTCCATAAGAAGGTTGTTCAAGTGTGCATTTCAATACATGGTACCGACTAAATTGTGTTAGAGATTGTAAGCTGAAAGGTGATGGTAATTTTGGTTTCATAATCCAGAATGAAGGGGTATACAGTTTCATCACCCCTTGGGACAACTGGAAGTTGATGGTTTTGGTCTGTGGTACTTTTGTGTTACAAAATAAGCTGTGTCCCTTATGTTCTGGTATGAGGGACAATAATTTAAAATAAGGATTTTGATCAGTATCTGGAACGTGCATATCTGAAATGTGCTCAAATGTGAGTCAGTCAAAATGTATTGAGAGTTTTGAACATTCTACTCTTTTTGGTAGAAGGGAAGAAACAGGTGTAGGCTGGTTTGTTTTTTGAAATACAGTATAGTGCATTTCACCCTCTGTGACTATGGCTATGGACATTCATATATTCATGATACACATTTTGGTCTAGTGCCAAAACTTAATTTGTGTAGCATTTAGGCTGCATTATCCTTGATTACTTAACTTGGTACTATGACCCACTGCATTTGTGGGACTTTCTGAATAATTGTGCACAGGATTGGTTTGCCAGAAATATATTACCATTAAGGAGTTTTCATTTACTTGATGTAAGAATTGATACAAAGATTTGAATACTTCTTTATTAGAGAAATGTTGTTGTTTTTTTAACTTCATGAAGGTGCTAAATGTTTTCAGTTAGCCCATCAAGTATTTATAATTATTTGCATGTGCGGTAAGACACATAGAATTCTTTTCATATTACTATACTGAAAAAAGTGGTAAAAATAAAAATCTCACATGATGATTTTTACATCACTATGCTCACTGTCACCTATTCCAGGTTGGTTGTACCAGTAGAGATTCTTAGTCTTTGTATGATGGATACCACATTTTCTTCCATCATCTTATTCACTGGAAGCATCTTGAAAGGCTTCTGAATTAAACATCAGCTTCTTTTGCACTCTGGTACAGCTGCATTGAACTTGTAAGGATGCAGGGAAATGAAGTTAGGTAGAGTATAGACATTGCTATGTCCGCACTCACAGCAGATCTTGAAGCCATAGGTCAAGGCACAACTATTTAAGTGGTGGATTCATGGCTGTAGCCAGGAGTTTTGTTGGGGGGCAGGCTTTTGTGGGGGGGGGGGCAGAACCTCAGATTTGTATTGATTTTTATTGATTTAGGGGGCAGCTGCCTCCCTGCCCTCCCTTGGCTATGCCTATGGGTGGATTGGATGGGGGGGGGGGGATTTAGTGTAATTATCATATGTATTTGTCTCTTGAAAAGGTCTTCAGAATTTGCTTGTTAATTCTCTTGTCTTATGCACTACTTGAAAAGCCACAGTCTAAGAATATAATATGCATTATTTTGTGATATCTTTCAAAGTGATTGCACGCATTAGTTTTGTGAAAGCTATTTTTTCTGCACTGCTCCCCCCCCCCCCATGATGTTTATTGGCCTTTTTCACCTCTTGGAAAATATACAGAAAGAACCAGAGAGCTGAGGAACAGAGGGATGAGAACAAAGGCTGATTTACACAACTCTTTTCATGTAGATAGGCTGCTTGAGTGGATCATTCAACCTGACTGCATGAAGAGGTGGCTTTCTGATGTCACTGTTCAGTTTGCCCATCCCTACATGGTGATGCAAGGTAAAGGTGTATAAACCTTATTGAGTGCTGATGAGTGAATGCCAGTTGCTACTGGACAATTTCACCACATGGGTTGAATACCATCAAATACATTTAGGTGTGCATTGAGTTGCAATGACGTTGCCAATTTGTTTTCTAGGGAAAGCTTCAAACCTTAACACCTGCATGACAGGTGAATTTCCCATTGCTGCATCAAAGAGGCTACCTATGTTAGTCTGTTGTAGCAAAAAAACCCACAAGGAATACTGTGGCACTTTAAGGTATATGTCAGATTTATTTTAAAGTTTTGAATGTTCTGCAGAACATCTGCATGTGCTTTACATCTGTATGCTGGAAGAAGCTTCACTTGCTGAATTTCTGCTTCTCCTACTGCTGTGAAA
Organism: Podarcis gaigeae; assembly: GCF_964106915.1. NCBI lineage: Eukaryota > Metazoa > Chordata > Lepidosauria > Squamata > Lacertidae > Podarcis > Podarcis gaigeae. Next base: position 23,172,122 of record NC_139683.1, on the reverse strand, counting down.
GGCAAAGAGCCCTGCCAGAAAAAAATAAATTGTACAAAAGTGACAATCTGAGAAGATGGCTGCGCCATCTTTCTTCTTCTAAGTAGACTGTGAGAATGGAAGAGAATGGATATATTCAATAGAAAGATAACATATCAACATATTTTGTCAAAGGTTGCAGGACAAGGGAGTGGGTATCTTTCATCCTGAACGTGGACAGATCCTGCAGTTGTAGAAAAGAGTGGTGGAAATGATCAGTGTGCTGGCGCAACTCTCCTATAAGGAAGGGTTGCAAGATTTGGGGGTCAGCAGTTTAGAAAAACGGTGGGGGGATGACGACTAAGGTGTATACAGTGCTGTTTTTTCTAGAAAAAGAGGCCCCGGAACTCAACATGAACGCCTCCATTGTTCGCTTTGGATGGCAAGGGCACCCACCTGAGAGGTGCTGGAACTGAGTTATGGTGAGTTCCAGCTGAAAAAAAGCCCCGTTGAAATCCCTTCTCAAAACCCACCTTTTCCACGAAGCTTTTGGCATAATTCCATAATGCCCATGTAACTAAGTCTTGTCACATGCAGCTGAAGCAACTGCATACTCCTTCACCCTCCTCTGTTGATTTCTCTGTGTTGAATTTTTGATTGTGAGCTCCTTGGGGCAGGGACCTGCTCTCATACTTTGCAAAGCACCATGTGCATTGCTGGCACCAAACAAAAAATATGAACGCCATTATTTTTATAGGCGATCATTTCATGGTTGTATATAGGGTATAGTGGAAACCATTACATTGTGTTAGGACCCGAGGGGTGCACATTTTGTACCAAGCAGTTGTGATATCCTGGACAGGGGCAATCATCTCAAGAAGGGGTTTCATTCATTTATTTGGGGTTGGGAGCAGGGCCAGCCTGCCCATGAGGCAAGGCGAAGGGTCCCACCAGAGCAGCAGTTCCTGATGTCGAACCTTCTTACCCCCTTGTTCCTGGTGCAGATCTTCCCTGACCCCTTCTTAGTTGACGGGTAGCTATTTGGGGGTCTGTGTCAGGTGCCAAGATGTCTTTGGCCAATCCGGGGTGGGAGGAGTATTGTTTGTTAAAAGACTGCTTGAAGGTATATATGATAAGATTGGCTGGAGGTTTCTGAATTTGTGTCTCCTAGTGGCTTGATTGTTTTGAACTGAAAGCCAAATTAAAACTAGGAAAGTCAATAGAATTTGGTGACCTCATGGATGAAAAGCATGAAATAAAAACAGAATGAGGGCGGGTCTGTAATAGGCTCTTATACTGACTTGTTTGCTCTTAAATCAGCATAAGGATGGAGGCCTTTATGCAGCATTTTCTCCTTTCTGGATTTGCTTTTCTCCCTTCTTCTGTACTTCATTCCACAAGTTTGACCTCACAGTCAATGCCTCTTTAAAACTTGCACAGTTGAAGTAAGCAAACTTTTAAAGAAATTGGAAGTTAAGCATGTACTTAATTCTCTTCCATTGAATGAGATTTACAAGTGCTTAACTTTAGCGGCACCGTGCCCAAATTCAAGTCCAGATTTTGATCCAATAGATCACACTTACTCTCTTGATATGTGCAAGGGAGTAGAAGACTGTGTTGGAATTTTAATTCACGTGGAATTACTGCGGTGGGGGGAATAATCCAATACCAGAAGCTAGTGGGAATTGAATATCCTGCTTGGGAATCTTTGCTGCAAGGCTACCAAGGTTTTCCAAATCAGTTTGAATGTTTCCATAATACTGTAATAGTAATTCCTCCATGAGAATTATTTTTTAAATTCTCCCATGAAGGGAAATGTTATGTACATTTGAACTGCCCTTGAGAGAGATAAATAAATAAATACATACTGCAGGGGAGCAATTATAGTGTTATGTGGTATATATGTTTAATTACCTCTAAGTGGGAAAAACTGGGATAGGTTTGGTGCTGTGGTGTGCTTCCATGTAGAGGAAAATATTTTGTGTCTTGTTGGTAACCGTGTTGTTATAATGTATCATGCACAAAACATATCTTTGTTTTCATCCAAATAATAGCATTTTCTTTATAGCGTTTATTTGGGGTGGGGAAGGAATGGAACCCTGAATTTTTAAAGAGAGAGAGTAGTAGCTTACCGTCATGTCAGTTCACGTCCGTTTAATTGAGGTTGTCTTTGTATATTATGAAATACTCCAGGCGTCAGTGTTGATGGTTGAGGGCAGTAAGAAACAGACTGGAAGACATGAATGCAGGATAAAAAAAAGAGCCCAGCACTGAGGTCAGAAAAAGGTTTTGCAGAGCGAGATTTAGATCAGCATTTCAAAATGTTATACTCTCTTTCATGTAATATTTTGAAAAGTTCAAACAGCAAAAATTGTATATACCTCCTGTCTTCTAGGGCAAATAAAGGTAGTATTTTGCAGATATTTGGAAACTTCTTACAGCTTTTGCAGGGAACTTAACACAGAAATTTCAATATGGGGAGACCTGTGGAGGAAGGGCAGGGTCATGGAAGAAGGAATCTGCTATAGAAGTATATGTGTTTCTTTCTGTTACCTCTGCTTGCATGCCCTCCAATATTTATCTGATGAAAATAGGGACATCCTATTCAATAATAATAATAACAATAATAATATTTTTTCTGTTTATACCCCACCCATCCGACTGGGTTGCCGCAGCCACTCTGGGCGGCTTCCAACATATACAAAAACATTAAACATTTTTTAAAAAACCTTCCCGATACAGGGCTGCCTTCAGATGGCTTAGGGGTCGGATAACTTCATGCACTCCAACATTTCTCTGATGAAACATTTATCCAATGATCATTTCTCTGATGAAAATAGGGATGTACTAAGGAAAACTGGGACTTTCTGGGATCATATCAGAAACTAGGATGGCTTCTGTAAATATGGGACTCTCCCTGGAAAACAGGGACACGATATCTTCAGACATGCTTACTGGGTAGTTGGCCCCACTGAACACAGTGGAACCCCTGACCAAACTTCCATAATTTTGTGTTGCTAGTTGGAGCCAGTGTGGTGTAGTGGTTAGAGTGTTGGTCTGGTCAACCATGAAACCATTAAATCCCTGATCAACCATGAAACTTACTGGGTGACCTTGGGCCAGTCACACTCTCTCAGTCTAACCTATCTCAAGGTGTTGTCAGGAGAATGAAATGTGGAGGAGAACCAAGTACCCCACTTTGAGCTTCTTGGATATAAATGTAATCAATAAATAGTGACAATAGGATATGGGGATGAGGATGATGGTTTGAGTTGGGATGCTGGTGCGACTGAAATTGGAAGCCCTGCTTTATTCAGATCCGAGTTTTGCCCAAAATACCAGCGAAAGGTCCGTGAATGGAAGGCTGCTTAAAGAATTGCAACAAACAAAATATGTGAAACCAGGGCATTTTGAAACGCATCATCTGTCTGTACATATTTTAAGTGGGAGGGTCCAACTTTTCCTTACGTACTTCTAGTTTTTTATGTGTATTCAGTTTGAGTGGAATTTAAGCTGCTACAACAAAGCTTGTCTTGCTTTGGTCTCGCAACTTTTACTGGGGTTCACTGAAGATGATTGCTTGAAATTGCTCATATTTGGGTGGCTTCCCCACTATATTTAATCTCCAATATTTATAGCCCCACTTCTTTGTGTGAAGAAGTACATTTCTGGCCCAGAGGTTTTAAAACAAGAAACATAGTCCCTGCCCCCATGCACACAGAAACAAACAAACTTTAAAACAGTGCATTCTAGATGTTTCCCAATTTCCCAAGCTTAAAAGACAAGCCTGGAAAGCACAGAGAAACCTTCTAACCCTCGAGAAAGGATTTCTATTCTGTCACTATTCGGATAAGGAAACATGGCTTTGTCCCTGGAGCTATTTTGACGGTATCTCCTTCATCGGAGCCCTGCAGTCTAAAACTTGTCTCGCCTGAATTCCTTTTGCAGTTTTAAACGATTTAAACCTGACTCCAGCGGGTGAGCAAAGGTAGTGCTAAAGCAGGGGTGAGAAGGGAGCAGAGATGATTCCTGCACTTTGGCTGCTTCTAGGCAAAGAGATTTGCAGGTGTCATTCACACTTTATCATGTGTGACGCTTGCAAGGCTTGCTGCTAGGCTACAGAGACTTGCTGCTGGGTAGTCCAATACAAACCATCATCTAAACCAGGGGTCAGCAAGCTTTTTCAGCAGGGGGCTGGTCTACTGTCCCTCAGACCTTGTGGGGGGCCGGACTATACAGTGGTACCTCGGGTTACATACGCTTCAGGTTACATATGCTTACAGACTCCGCTAACCCAGAAATAATACCTCGGGTTAAGAACTTTGCTTCAGGATGAGAACAGAAATCGTGTGTTGGCGGCGCAGCAGCAGCAGGAGGCCCCATTAGCTAAAGTGGTGCTTCAGGTTAAGAACAGTTTCAGGTTAAGAACGGACCTCTGGAACAAATTAAGTACGTAACCAGAGGTACCACTGTATTTTGGGGGAAAAATATGAACGAGTTCCTATGCCCCACAAATAACCCAGAGATGCATTTTAAATAAAAGGACAAATTCTACTCATGTAAAAACATGCTGATTCCCGGACTGTCTGCGGGCCGGATTTAGAAGGCGATTGAGCCAGATCCGGCCCCCGGGCCTTAGTTTGCCTACCCATGATCTAAACTCAAAGTACTGCTTTCCCTGCCTCCTAAGCATTGCCATACTTCCTGGGGGAAGCTGGAGTCTTGCCACAGCCTCAAGTGTAGCATGTGAGCCATGTACTAATATACTGTGGAGTGCTATTCTCCATTCTTAGGTGTTGTTGGAGTACACCTGGCTTAGTTGACTGGGACACTGGTGGACTAAATGCTGGAGAACACTGTTGCACAGCAGCACTTGGCAACCTGGCACTTGACAACCTGGTGCCCTCCAAACGTTTTGGACAGCCATTCCCATCAGCCCAGCAAGCACAGCACAGTGTTTTTTCTCAAGATCCCAAGAAATCATTTTAAAAAATTTTGTCACGTTACACAGTGATTTACCGAGTAACACAAGGGGGGGAAGTGGACCCCTGCCTAGAGGAACTTACAGTTTAGCAGGGCTAGAGGTGAGCAGGCAACAAAGACAGGGTAGGGAAAGAATTTGGAAATGCGAGGTTAGCAAGGTGTTGTGGTTAATTCTGAAGTGCAGGCACTCTTTATTCCAATCCCCATAGTCATGTCCCCATAGCCTGCCTTTTCTAAGACTGCAACATAAAAACGAACTTTTAAGTAAAGCAGATACAGTGGTACCTCGGGAGGTCCGTTCTTAACCTGAAACTGTTCTTAACCTGAGGTACCACTTTAGCTAAGTACCGTTTTACCTGAAGTACTGCTGCCACCACGCGATTTCTGCTCTCATCCTGAGGTAAAGTTCTTAACCTGAAGTACTATTTCTGGGTTAGCAGAAATTTGTAATACTAGCAGTAGAGCCAGTGATATAAATGGCTTTAAGTTAAGTGTGTTCTGACCATCACTAGCTTTTATTCTGTGAAATGGATACAGTCATACCTCAGAATGAATACACTTCAGCTTAAATATTTTCCGGTTGCGCTCCGTGGTGACCCAGAAGTAACAGAGCACGTTACTTCTGGGTTTCGCCGCTCGCGCATGCACAGACGCTCAAAATGACGTCACGTGCATGCTCGGAAGCGGCGAAACGCGGCCCGTTCAGAGGCGCAGTCGTGTCTTACCTTTGCTTCAGGATGCGAACGGGGCTCCGGAACGGATCCCGTTCACACCCAGAGGTACCACAGTACATTGTGCTGCTCACAACATTTTCTTAATATTTCCAAATGTGCCTATAAGTTTGGGTAGGATCTCTCCCAGCCATGCCTGGAGATACTTGAGACTGAACCTTGGATCTTTTGCAGGCAATGTGTGTGCTCTGACCCTGAGCCATGGCCCTTTCCCATATCGTCTGCTGTTGATAGATGTGAGAGCATCACCAAGACAGTCCTACAGAGAGATGTAACCAACCTCAACTGAGTGGGCCTGCACCACTTACCTGACCTCCCTCCCTCCAGCCTTGACTTGTCAGAGGGAGGTCAGGTAAGCAGCAAGACCCCCCTGCGTCATCCACTAATGCTCACTCCTGATGAATGGTGAATGGAAGACAGGCAACCCCAGAAAACTTGAGAAAGCAGGCAGAGGACATATAATAATAATAATAATAATAATAATAATAATAATAATAATAACAACAACAACAACAACAACAACAACAATTTATTATTTATACCCCGCCCATCTGGCTGGGCCTCCCCAGCCACTCTGGGCGGCTTCCATAGAAACCAAAAATACAGTAAAATATCACACGTTAAAAACTTCCCTGAACAGGGCTGCCTTAAGATGTCTTCTGAATATCAGGTAGTTGTTTATCACTTTGACATCTGCTGGAAGGGCGTTCCACAGGGTGGGCGCCACTACCGAGAAGGCCCTCTGCCTGGTTCCCTGTAGCTTTGCTTCTCGCAATGAGGGAACCGCCAGAAGGCCCTCGGCACTGGACCTCAGCATCCGGGCAGAATGATGGGGGTGGAGACGCTCCTTCAGGTATACTGGACCGAGGCCGTTTAGGGCTTTAAAGGTCAGCACCAACACTTTGAATTGTGCTCGGAAACGTACTGGGAGCCAGTGTAGGTCTTTCAAGACCGGTGTTTATATGGTCTCGGCGGCCGCTCCCAGTCACCAGTCTAGCTGCCGCATTCTGGATTAGTTGTAGTTTCCGAGTCACCTTCAAAGGTAGCCCCAAGTAGAGTGCATTGCAGTAGTCCAAGCGGGAGATAACCAGAGCATGCACCACTCTGGCGAGACAATCCGCAGGCAGATAGGGTCTCAGCCTACGTACCAGATGGAGCTGGTAAACAGCTGCCCTGGACACAGATTTGACCTGTGCCTCCATGGACAGCTGTGAGTCCAAAATGACTCCCAGGCTGCGCACCTGGTCCTTCAGGGGCACAGTTACCCCATTCAGGACCAGGGAATCCTCCACACCTGCCCGCCTCCTGTCCCCCAAAAACAGTACTTCTGTCTTGTCAGGATTCAACCTCAATCTGTTAGCCGCCATCCATGATAGGGGTTTCTATCAGTGATCAAACCAGACTTAGACTCTGTTTTCTGAAAGAGGATGGAGCCCACCTGCCTTTCCCCCCGTGCCAAGTCTAGAAACAGCATAACAATGAAGTGACCTCATAACCGCTGTTCACAGTTTCCCTGGTGGAAATGTATTGGTGCCTTTTCTTACAGCTTATTATTTATGAGACTTATTTAAACACTTTCCTCCTCCTGTTTCTCTGCCATCATCTTGCCACGAAACAAACAAGCAGCCCAAATAAAGTAATTATTTTTTTCAAAAGTTTGTCTCGTAATTAAATATTTATTGAATTGCTCTATCTCTAATTAATCTTGGCAGGCAGGGAGTGGTTTATTGCTAATGATGCCAGGCTCAGAAACATATAGAAGTTAGCAGTGAAGTTCTTTCTCCAGTGTCTCTTTGCAGAATAATGATCTGTCTTGCCCACATACCTGCCTAATTCCCCTGCCCCACCTCCCAATACGAGGTGTAGGAGGATCAGTGTTAGACCTTGGCATCCTCAGGCAGTTGCTGATGTCTCGGCGCTTTGAAAAGACTGCTACCTACCCTTGACTCCCTGATCCTTGCTTCCATTGTCTGTTTGTGTGCATGGTTGCTTGCCAGTGGCTCTGTGCAAGCAAGCAGAAGGTCCTGAGGATCACTAAGACCTTCTGCCAAGGATCTCTTGAGACCTGTAGCCATTCCTGGCAGGCTGTGAAGCACAGACAGGGAACCTGTGGCTTTCTAGGTGTTGCTGGACTTCCAAATCCCATCAACCCAAGCCAACATGGCCAGTGGTCAGGGATGATGGGCTCTGTAGTTCAACAAGCCACAGCTTCCCCATCTCTGCTGCAAAACAAAACTAGGATAGATATTTAAATAGGTAGTGCTCTGCATAAAAGTAAAGAAACTGTGTTCAAAGGATAGCATGCCATGACTGAGTTTCTAAGGATGCCCTGCCCAGCGCTCTTAAGAATATTTTCTCCAGTGGTCTGAAAATGTCTGATTACCTCTATTCTGTGGTGATTTGAGAAGAATTAATATGGTGTTTCTCAAATTCTTTTAAACTTGCTCTTCCTTCTGAGCTCGACAGTTGCTCCCCACAACCAAGTGTTTGATGGGTGTGTAAGACCAGTGCCTCCTTGGGCAATCCTAAGAACCTGCGGATCAAACTAATATTAAAAATGTTGACATTTATTTATTTATTTTAATTTATTGACTGATTTAGTTATTTGAATTTGTATATCGCCCTTCATCCATAGATCTCAGGGCAGTTCGCAAGATAAAAATACAAGATGAGAAACACAAAATGCATAATAAAAACAAGAATGAAAGCAAACCGATACCCACCCCCGTCCCCCCAACACATTGAAAAGGGTACCGGATGTTAATCAGCCAAAGGCCTGGTCAAAGAGGAGCATGACAAACAGAGCAGATCTTTTCTCCAGAAGTCTCTTGGTTGCTTTTCCTGCAATAGCCTCTCCTGAGCACCCCACCAGAGGTGGTTGGTTTCTCCAGATTTCAGAATCCCCCCTTGGAATTTCAGGCGGAGAGATCAAGAGAGACCCCCCAGTCACAACTTGTCTTGTGGGTCACTCTCGAAATTCTACCGCTCTTGAACTCCTTGCCAGTTTCACACTCAGCTTTTACACACCTGCTGAAAACTTGTGCAGGCTTATGCAGGGACCTAAGAACACATCTTTCCGTAATAGTGAACTCGTTTCTGGTGTTAACTTCTTTATTGCATGAGTTATTTGTTTATTTTGTGTGTGTGTGTCATCATGGTGAGCTACGCTGATATTTTTTATGAATAGTGATATAGAAATATTTTTCTAAATAACAACAAGCCTTTGGATTAGTCTCGTCTGTTTTTTGTGTGTATGTGTGTGCTGCGTTTGAAAGTGGTTTTGACTTTCTTAATTTGTAGATTGGCATCTACCTCTGGGGTCATTCTCAATTAGCTGCTACATCAAAGCCCACGAAGCCTAGCCCTAGGGGAAGGGTCAAGGCTAGGTTGAGGTTGGCTGCATCAAGATCTCTGGCCTTCTTAAGAGGCCTTTGCTATGGAGCAGGCAGGAGCTGTTGGAAGAGGGAGGGCGAGGAGGAAAGGCTCCGCGCCTTCTCTGCACTTGGCAGAGCTACTGCAATGTGCCGTTGGAGAGCGCCATTGAAAATGTAATCATTGGGCTCTCCCCCACGTTTTTATCATCTCCTCCCGCGTCTTATCTTCCTCCCCCATGTTCCTTCTGCCACTCACTCTCAGGAAATGGTACCTATAAAAAGTTATTTCAATGAAGCATGGTGAGATAAGCAGCAAGGAACTCTTTTTCAAACGTCCAGGGGAGAGCGTCAATACTCGGTAGTTACAGGGAGAAAAATGACAGTACAGTGTTGTTGTTTTTTGGGGGGCGGGCAGGGGGAGGCTTAAGCACTGAGTGAAATTGTTGACCGGTGTGTGCTCTGTATTCAACACTAAACGAAAGAAAAAGCACATTTCACTAAAGTAATCTAGGGAAGCTCAGTTCCGCAAACTATGAATTATGTCGCTGCAGCAAGGGCACATGATTTATATCATGCATTTTGCTATGCATTCGCTAGTCGTAGAGAGAGCCAGAAACGAACATGGTTGTCTCTGTACCATACATTTAAAGTGTACTCTTGTACCACTTGTAACAGCTATGATTTCTCCCAAAGAGTCTTGGGAACTGTAGTTCGTTAAGGGTGCCGAGACTAATTAGGAGACTCCCCAACAGAGCTACAATTCCCAGCACTTTTAGCATACTACGGTTCCCAGGATTCTTTGAGAGAAGAGAAGCCAAATGTCTTTTGAAAACCTTTTTACTTAGGTCTTTATGGCATGATTTTTCTTTTTCTGTATTTATTTATTTTTAATGAGGTTATTCTGGGTCTTCTGCTGCTTTTCATAATTATAAGTTGTACTCTTCCTTGCTATATTTTTTTGTTAATGTGCAGATTATGAATTTGTAAATACTTAAATATATACGGAAGCCGCTGGGGGAGGTCACCGGGCACAAAACAAGGATGCCCACTGTCTCCCTTCTTATTTATCCTGGCTCTGGAACCCTTAGCAATCCAATTTAATTGGAACGTGGTGTCAGTAGTATGCTGATGATACCCATCTCTATTTTTTGTTATCTTAAGAATAAGGGGAGTCTCTTCCGGTGCTGGGCTGGAATGGACAATGAGGGCCAATAAACTGAGACTAAATCATGACAAGATGGAAGCATTGTGGGTTGGTGATTCTTGGATCCAGGAAGTGTGTAGGCAGCCTCTTCTGGATGAGAGCCTAGGCTCCCTGAAAGAGCAGGTACATAGTCTAAGGCTACTCCTTGATCCAACACTATCTCTGGAGGCTCAGGTAGCCTCAAAAGCACAGAATGCTTTCCTTGAGCTATGGCAGGTTCACTAGTTTGGAATAAGTAGGTTAGTTTTGGGAGGGTGATCATTTTGATCATGGCTATTTTGTCTGAGAGAGTGAAATTCATGTTGTCCCATCTCTTTAGGTCTTTGTTTATTTGTTGCTACAGGGGCTTGTAGTTGTGGAGGTACAATTTATTGAGGTTTCTAGTTACTTATACCCCATGGTATCTGAACTTGGTGTGGCAAAGCTTTATCTTGGTGACATTAGTGAGTTCTTTTTGGGTGTGAGGAGGGGTGTTGAAGCACATAGCTTCTGACTTTTATTTGTAAAATACAAATTTATTTGTAGGCCTGAGACCATTGCAGATGTGTTGAGTTCTCTGTTTAGGGAGGTTGCTGTGTTTATGGGGTCTGGCGTTGTGACCATCTGCAAAAAGCCCTAATTTGTAGGTTCTGCCTTTTATTTCCACTCCCTTGATGTCTGTGGCCGCTCGGATTCGGATTGCTAAGGGTTCCAGAGCCAGGATAAATAAGAAGGGAGACAGTGGGCATCCTTGTTTTGTGCCTCTTTGGATTGCTATGGTATTAGAGTCCATATTGTTATTTCTGCATTTTGCTGAGGGAGTATATTTGTTTGAGGAGTTGTAGGAAGTTGGGGGCAAATTTCATGCTAGTTAGTACTGCTAAATAGGTATTTCCACTCTAAGCAATTATGGCCATTCCTGGAGGAAAAAAGAGAGATAGCCTTGCTGTAGCAACTCAAGCTCTGGGAATGTTCTGTTTGGATGACTGTAATGTGCTTTATGTGGGGCTGCCCTTAAACATGGGCAGGAAACTTATATTGACTGGGGCAGCCAGCTGAGATAACATCAGTCTTGAAGGATCTTCGCTGGCCATGTCTGTGTTTCTGGGCTGTATTTAAGGTGCTGCTATTGACATATAATGCCCTAAATGACTTGGAGCCCAGGTATCCGAAAGAATTCCTCTCCTGTACTCAGTGTTCGAAATTAACCAGGCGCCAGGTGCATTTTGCACCTGGGTATCGGCCACGTGCAACCAAGTGAAGATGCTTGGATGGCGCCTGACATCTCCACCATCTGGAGATGTGTACCTGGGGATCATTGGATCTTGACTGTTTTCACACATTAGCAACACATCCTGTAGAATTCTATCCCTTAGATTTTATCTGTGAAATCAGAATGAATCTCAGGAATCAAAATGCTTTTTCTGTGCAGCCTGAGCAGGAGCAGCGAACAACTTTATAGTTGATTGTTGTAGCTTGTCTTCACTTACCCAACCACACTGCCCTGCTCACAGTTGTGAAGAATATTCTCACTTTATGGTATGTGTCACCATTACGAAAAAGAGGTAGGAATAGGTCAATATATAGGTGGACTGCCCCTGGATCAAGTGACTTTTCCTCAAGTCCTTAACGTAACCCCCTTAAATTTTAAAAAAGTTGCCTCTTTTGGATGATCAAAAAGCCACATGTTTTCTTATTCTGTCTAGGATGAATTGTGCTACTGAAATTTGCCTGCCTTTGCAGAATGAGAGGTCTCTTTGGGTACCACTGCCTGTGTTTATGTTTGCCTGTTCCTTCTGCAGTAAAAACCGGCTTGTGACTGTGGTGCCAAGTGATGCTCCATTCAATACCAGGAGGGCTTACACGAGTGAAGATGAAGCCTGGAAATCTTATCTGGAAAATCCCTTAACAGCAGCTACAAAGGCTATGATGAGCATCAATGGTGACGAGGACAGTGCAGCTGCTCTTGGATTACTGTACGATTATTACAAGGTAGGGAGTTCAAACGAGGATTAATCAAGCTGCACTGACTTCTGGCAAAATTCAACTTGTGTTTTATGACCTATAAACCCCTCGGTGTCCTGGGGCCAGCTTATTTGAAGAACTGCCTCCTCCTGCATGAATCTGCTCACTCTCTATAGTGGTCATCTGAGGTGTTGTCCATCTTTCAACCTCTGGAAGTTTGCTTCGCTGGGACACAGAACACGGCCTTTCTGGTAGTGGCACCGAGGTTGTGAATGTCCTTCTTATGGTGGCCTGGCTAACTGCCTCTCATTTAGCCTTTAAGTCCAGGAGTTGCTACCCTGTGGCCACCCAGATGTTGTTGGGCCATAACTCCCAGCATCCCTGATCATTGGATTCACTGTTTGAGACCGAAGGGAGATGAAGTTCAGCAGCATTTGAAGGGACACAGATTAGTCCACCCCTGCTTTAGATGTATAACTGAGATTTTAAAAATTCTTCCAGGGCTTGGGTTGTATATATTTTGCCTTGATGCTCTGGATAGTTTTAATGTTGCTTTGCTTTCATGTTTTGTTTGGGTTTTGCTGTCTTGTCATTCTTTTATTTTATTGTATGCTAAGCGTATATTGCAAGGTGCCTCAAAAACTGGGATATCTAAATTCCTAAATACATAAATAGGGACGCGGGTGGCGCTGTGGGTTAAACCACAGAGCCTAGGACTTACCAATCGGAAGGTCGGCGGTTTGAATCCTTGCAACGGGGTGAGCTCCCGTGGCTCGGTCCCAGCTCCTGCCAACCTAGCAGTTCGAAAGCACGTCAAAGTGCAAGTAGATAAATAGGTAGCTCTCTGGCGGAAAGGTGAACGGTGTTTCAGTGTGCTGCTTTGGTTCACCAGAAGCGGCTTAGTCATTCTGGACACATGGCCCGGAAAATCTGTCTGCGGACAAACGTCAGCTCCCTCCGCCTGTAAAGCGAGATGAGCGCCGCAACCCCAGAGTCGTTTGAGACTGGACTTAACAGTCAGGGGTCCCTTTACCTTTACCTTTTACAGGGAACAGATAAGATTGCTTTGAGAGTCAAATTTGGTCCAGCTGGCTAATCTTATCTCCTGCCATCACTATCATAGTCGCATAATGTGAATCCTGTTGTTTCAGGTTCCTAGAGATAAAAGGGTGTTGTCTCTTAACAAAGTGAGTGATAATCAAGAAGACCAAGATAAAAGGTACAGTATTATATTATTATTTTAAAAGCACATCAATAGGCTGCTTCTAAGCGGGGTGGAATACTTGCTGGAGTATGAGTTTTTAAAAGTAGCAAGATGGCTTATGATCAGGGCTGGGGTCAAGATTCACCACGGCAGGGCACCCACATAGCAAGAGCCCCCTGGATCTGCTCCTGTTCACCATGCAGTATAAATACTGTTTATTTCATTTATGAATTGCTTCCTGTGAAGTATCTCAAAGCAATTTCGCAACACAACAAAAAGATTTATAAAATAGTTGCATGTATAAAAGCAATTAAAACAATTGCATCTTAGGGATCCAAGCCAATCAGCTTAAACAGTATGAAACTTTATGCATTAATAACTATTACACCTCATATTACGTGTTTTATTTTTCATATTTTTTTTGTTCTTTTTATTTGCATATGCCTTTTATTCAGCTTATTTCAGGGTGGGTAACAGTGCAATTAAAAGCAATAATGCCCCGATATAAAGCCAAAACAATATAAACATGAAGCCAGAAAAGTGGAATCTTATTTATTTATAGCCCATCTTTTTCCAAGCAGCACAGGTTGGTCCATGGTTCTTCCTGGGCATGTGTCTACACACACATATGCACACAGAGAGAGCAAGAGAGCAGCTAATATTTCCCTCAGAATAGCCCTATAAAGCTGAGAAAATAGTAAGACTGGCTCAAGGCCACACAACGAGCTTCATGGCCAAGGGGTGATTTGAACCCGAGCCCTCCTAGTACTGGTCCAGCACTAACCACTGCACCACACCGGTTAACTGTAGTTACAAAACTTAGCCCATGACCTTTTATTCACATTTATTTCCCCAGAAGTTGCCTTTCCACCAGTGAAGCTCAGAGCAACTTGGCCAGCGGTGGGGAAAACAGAGTCCAGGTTTTGAAAACAGTGCCGGTGAACCTTTCTTTGAATCAGGAGCAGCTGGAGACTTCGAAAAGGGAGCAGTTCAGTTCCAGCGTATCCGGAAGCCCGACTTCCATTTCTGTGACGGGGGTGATGGTGGTGAAAGCAGAAGAGTACACCCCTGTTTATGTGGCTCCATCGGCACATTACGCAAGGGGAGAAAATGAGGAGCACAGGAGTGTTATATTTGAGCATGCGCATTATGAGGTGCCCAGCATCATGCCCCATTCAACCTACCTGAAAGATGACCAGCGGAGTACTCCCGATAGCACTTACAGCGAAACTTTCAAAGATGGAGGGGCAGAGGTATGTCTTTCGGCTGGGCTGCTGTGGGTATGGCAGTACTGACCAACAGCACTATCCTAACCAGGCCTATTCAGCAGAGGAAAAGCACTATTGAATTCAGTGGGGTTTAGTAAAGGTAAAGGGACCCCTCACCATTAGGTCCAGTCGTGGCAGACTCTGGGGTTGCGGCACTCATTTCGCTTTACTGGCCGAGGGAGCCGGCGTACAGCTTCTGGGTCATGTGGCAAGCCTGACTAAGCCACTTCTGGCAAACCAGAGCAGTGCACAGTAATGCCGTTTACCTACCCGCCGGAGCGGTACCTATTTATCTACTTACACTTTGACGTGCTTTCGAACTGCTAAGTTGGCAGGAGCAGGGACCGAGCAACGGGAGCTCACCCCGTCACGGGGATTCGAACCGCCGACCTTCTGATCAGCAAGCCCTAGGCTCTGTGGTTTAGATCACAGCGCCCAGGTAAATAGGATTAGGATTGCAGCCTTTCTTATTCTTTTGTCACCTGCATAGATGGACAGCAGATTTCTTTTATATATACCTTGTTTGGATGCATAGGAAATCAGTAGAGTTTGGGTGTCCTCAAAATCATAAGCAACTCATGAATCTTAGTCCCACTGATTTCAACTAACAGGCTGGAGCCAACTTGTTATTTTTATAAGAACTGCAAATGCCAAGCTTAAAAGAGGCATTCCCTAGTTTCTGCCACAAAGAAGGGAATTCCTCTTCTGCCACAAAGAAGGGAATTCCTCTTCTGCCACAAAGAAGGGAATACCTCTTCTGAGGTAATGTCCTATTCTTGGGCTTCACATGGAAAACAAAGCCTATTTCTGGCGTTCAAAAATATTGGCCATGTTTATATCTTAGCATGCCCTCCAGGAGCCAGCTCACTTCTGCTTTTCCTGCTCACTTTCCTGCTCTTCCCCAGGCTTTCAACTCCCGTGCGGCATGTCACCCAAACCAGGGAATCGCGATTAAGGTCCTTCTTCCTTAATCGTGATCTGTAAACAAGGTTTGTCCTATGGCTACAGATTGTAGATCAGGTGGAGAAAACCAGGTTGAACGACACAGTCAGCCAAAACTTGGCTTAGCTGCTGCACTGCGATGGGGTTAAAAGCCCAGGGAGCAAAGCAGAGGCAAGTTTGTCTCAAGAATCCTGCACATTTTCATGGTCACAGTAGTAAGCCCTCCTTTGGCTTACTGTGGTGTACAAATGTTGTTTTAGCCATATGCAAATGTAGTTAATGAAGTACCTGATTAACCGTATCAGTAATCCTTTGACTTTTAAAACGCGAGTGATTTGATTTGACTCTTTTCCTCTGTGTTTTCCAGAAATACCGCAGTGGATCTGTGGGGCCTGAGGAATACATTTACGAACAAACAGCCAAGTAAGTAATAGCAGTGCACTGGACTCTCCTGGTTTGCGTCAGGTGTAAACAGAGGGCATGCAGGGCCCATCCTGGGTGCCTACTCTATCATCCAGGAAAGTGTGATGGTCTCCTTTCAGCATTCCTTCTTTTTTCCTTGTGCCTCTCTCGCCAGCCGGTGGAAGTATCAAAATTGTAAAGGCGCTTTCTCAGTGAATAGGAGGCTGAAATTTGGTACACTTGTCTTTCAAGGCACAGTTAGTATAAATAATGTTGAAAATGTGGTGTTATTAAAGCTCTTGCTCTTTCATTTCTCATGTCTATGTTGTGACAGTGGCCATCACTGGTGCACTCAATATTTATGTATTTAAAATATCTACATCTCTTCTTTCTGCAGTCTAGACTGCAGTGCATGGTACAGCTTAAAATAAGCAAACTACGTGTAGATGAACAACCATAAAATGAGCTTATCGACAACAGAGGCAGTTAAAAAGCGGGAAAAAACAATAATGAAGGATGCTTAAAAATGCCTAAGCAAAAAATGCCTAAGCAAATAAATGCCAAAATAAGAACAGTGGATGCATTATTCACAGGTGTGTATCCTGCAAAGCTCTTTCACAGCCAGACGCCACCCCATCAGGGAGAAGGGTGATGATCAGGCAGGACAGACCTTTGTGACTGGCTCTGTTTCCATGATTGCGTTATTCACACTCAGGCCTTTGGCGAGAACAATAAACTTTTAAAAGGGTGTGTGTGAAATGTGCCTTAGGAAAGCATTCTGGTTGGCCATGCTAACATGAGAGATAGCAATGTAAGGATAACCTTTCATACCTCACCAATGCAAGATGAAGCTGATTACGAGGAAATGACCCTTCCCCTCCATTGGCCAAAAAACCTTCATCTTCAAAGAACCCTAACACAGTGAGGCAAAAAGTTTAAAGCCTTACAGTTTTAGTACCTTCCTAGACAAAAATGAATTATTCACTTTAAAAAAGGAGCAAAGTTTGAATCCAACACCCACTAAGATTAGAGGGGGCATTTCTGCTGATTTTGAATTACACTGGCTTCTTAGACCTTGCAGCCAGGTAAGAGTAAAATAATATAAATTTGGAATTGCTCTCTGTATAACTCCTCCTACTCTAGGGCATGATCAATGGGATGGAAGAAATTTCCCTTGTGCTTTGGGAAAGAGATTACAATTTTGGTCAGGTATATTCTGAGTTTTAAGAACATTGTCAGAAAAGTCTGTTCACAAATAGCAACCGAATTTGCTATTGCGTAACCCTGTCCTGGCTTATGCTCCAAACACTACGGATGAAGCTCTTACGTTTAAGTAGGAAGAGGTTTTAGGAATTTGTGCTCCAAACCTTCCTGAATTATTGTTTCCTTTAGAGCATTAAAACTGAAGACTTTGATTTGAGAAAGGGAAGGCCTCACAAAAAGCATGTGAAGATCAAGTGTCAGTTTTCAGCAAATCAATTGTGTTACTTTTAAGAGCTGGTTTGTTGGTTTGCTTAAAAGTATTTCTCACCCGCTGTTCATCACCACACAGCTATCCAAGGGCGGGGCCCAAAAATAGGTAAAACCACATCAATAAGTCTCATAAAACAGGGTGGCTAAAACATCAAGCATTGCCAAATATAAAACAGATTAATACAGAATAAAGCTGCTTGTCAACTGATCCGGTACAAAACCCTACAAAGGCCTGGGCAAATCAGTAGCCCTTAGGCTGCTGGTGAGTTCAGAAAAGTTGGCACCTGCTTCATCTCTTGAGGGGAGGGCATTACATAGTTGGGGCGCCGCTACAGAGAAAGCCTTTTCCCGAATTAGTAGATTTGCATTGGCTGCGGCATAAGCAGCAGGGCCTCCCATGATGATCTTAACACATGGTTATTTTAGTATGGATGGAGACACTCCTATAGGTATTTAGGTCCCAAGGCTTAAATAAAGACACCCAGTCTCCTCTGTGCCTCAGTTCCAAAAGAAATCACAAACCCTGGAATCTGGCACCTCTTGCCACTATATGTCACCTTAGCTCTGGGCCTGCCACAAACCCTTGTATAGCATCAGCAGGCTGCTTATTACCTTTTCGCCTCTCTGACACCTTGGGGTTGCAGTTTTTGCGTGCTCCTTTTCCTGTAGCTGCAGCATTACATTCAAAGCTCAATTTTTGTCCTAGCGGGAGCGACAGCAAGTCACTGTGGGGGAGAATAGTTAGGGGTCACCTCCCGTGGCTTGCGGCTGCCGTTTCTTGTTCCTCTCCAGCCAGTAGCAGCATGTTGCCTGTTGGTGATCAAACGTCACGCAAGCTGGTTTCTAGGAAATGCAGTACTAAAAAGAGAGGAAATTTTGATTCACTTGCGTAATATTCTGCATTCACTGGACTCCTGCAGCCCTTTTCTAACATCTGCTGTGCCAGGGCATTGATGCTTAGAAAGGGGTATGTCAGCAGTTGCATAGATGAGGCTGATATAGATAGATAGATAGATAGATAGATAGATAGATAGATAGATAGATAGATAGATAGATATTCTCAGTAGTGGCGCCCACCCTGTGGAACACCCTCCCTTCAGATGTGAAGGAAATAAGCAGCTATCCTATCTTTAAAAGACATCTGAAGGCAGCCCTGCTCAGGGAAGTTTTTAATATTTAACGCTGTACTGTTTTTAACACTTGATTGGAAGCCTCCCAGAGTGGCTGGGGAGACTCAGCCAGATGGGTGTGGTATAAATAATAAATTATTATATATATATATATATCCATCCCACTTTGGCTTCTGTAAAAGAGACAACACAGTAGTACCGCAAGAAGCCCAGGCGTTCCTGTTGAAAACAGGAGTGTAAATAAATTATCCATAGTAAATAAATTTTCCTTGAAACCGTAGGAATATAGGAATCTGCCTCATTCTGAGTCAGGCCATTGGACCATTTTGCTCCATATTGTATACACTGAATGGCAGCAACTCTCAATGCTTCTTAGATTATCACATATATATTTTTGCTATGTGTGTGTTTAGTGGTGCAATGCTTCAGAAACGTTTGTTGGGAAGCAGCTTATAAATACGCAAACAAACAAACAAACAAACAAACAAACCATACCCCCCCACCTTTCTTTATAAAATAAAATAAACACTTCTATCTATGTAAAAATACGGAATGCAATAATAAATCACTCTAGGGATGGGTGTGTGCTGTGTTTGCTTTGTGGCCAATAAATTCCATTATGACAACATTACAGGCTCTGACGTAAATACCATGGCAGTTACCTAGACCTTTTGTTTATTTTTGTTTCACTTTTATTCTGCCCACACCTCTCCTTCCTCCAAGGGGCTCGGAATTGTTCTTCTTAGCCTTGCATCCCTGTGTGGTAAGTTAGGCTGAGAGGGAATGGCGGCTTTTTCAAGGTCACCAGCTGAGCTTCACACCTGATGGCAGAGCTGAATCTGTATTTCCTATTTCCAGGCTAGCTGTGTCAGGCTAGTTCTTGAACTGCGGCCATTTATATGACTCCATAAAAGCCTAATATCTGTGTTTTAGAACTCAGTGGCTTTTGTTATTAATTCTGTTGGTGTTGTGTTCTTACTTTCTTCACATAGCAGCACATTCCGTTATACTTTGGAAGCGACCAAATCCCTGCGTCAAAAGCAAGGAGAAGGACCAATGACGTACTTAAACAAAGGACAGTTCTATGCCATAACTCTGAGCGAGACTGGAGACAACAAATGCTTCAGACATCCCATCAGCAAAGTCAGGGTACGGCTGGTCTTTATGAGATTGGTAATAGTGATAAACTAATGGCGCTCTGTGTGTGTGTGTGTGTGTGTGTGTGTGTGTGTGTGTTTGTGTGTGTGTTCACCCTGCCTCCAAACACACTTTGTTGACATGGTCACTCATTTCTGTCAACAGACTTACGAAGCAGTTAGCTGAAACAGGTTGGATCTGCTTTTTTCTTTAAAAAAAACCAGAACTCCTCTAGCAAAGTTTAATGGACTACTAAGTTATCTACGTTCCCATTTGTTTATTTATTGGAAAGAGATCATCCTTCAGTTTAAAAAAGCTCCTCGGGCAGCATACAGTGGTACCTCGGGTTACATATGCTTCAGGTTACATATGCTTCAGGTTACAGACTCCGCTAACCCAGAAATATCACCTCAGGTTAAGAACTTTGCTTCAGGATATGAACAGAAATTGTACTCCGATGGCGTGGTGGCAGCAGCAGAAGGCCCCATTAGCTAAAGTGGTGCTTCAGGTTAAGAACAGTTTCAGGTTAAGAACAGACCTCCGGAACGAATTAAGTACTTAACCCGAGATACCACTGTAGTCCTGAACAGTAAAACAACAACAAGACAAAATATTTAAAAATCCACAGAAAGCCACAAAGTCAGCACAAGGGCATTGGTTACAATCAGTTTCGATGGTGTGCTGCATCAAAACCTGCCTCAGGCATTAGCGTAACAGCGCCCAGGGGGATTTCTGCACCTCCATGCTGCAGCAGCTTGGATACGGCCAATCCTTAGTGCTTTGAGCATACAAATGCTAAGTAATGATAAAAGCATATTGACTTTAAAAAGAGCTTTCAAGGGCAAGGCGTGGGAGGAAGACTAGATGTGACCAGAGAGATATGTGCATAGGACTCCCTGTTTCGTTTCTAAAATGGATTTTAAGAGCTTGGTGCTTCAGCACTGGATGAGAGGGTTTTAATCTCGGCCCTCCCACACGCTGTTTCCCCCATGAAAACATGAAATTGTTAGTTGCCGAATGGGACAAAACATACAGACGCCATATAGGGCATTTTTCACTGGGAAAACAGTGTGGAGGAGGGAATTAACCTCTCCTCACCCAGCGCCTGAACTCCCAAGCTGAATTCAACCTACCCCACTGATATATTTATTTCTAGAAATAAGTCATGGGTGATTGTATTCAAGGGTGACACACAACATGTCTATTTGGGCTGTAAGACCTTTTCAAGAAGCTTTCAATAGCTGAGATCCTGATTTTCTGTTCTTTTTTTTAAATGTCAATTTGATGGTATTGGTGGGTCACCCACTCCCCACCCCCGGTATGCCTCTTTGAAACTTGTTTTGAAAAGAGATATATAATGTTTTAGAATAAGTGAATAGAGGAGGCAGGAGGCAGCCTATGGGAGATCTCTGTGCTTGCTGATGTCACAAATGCCATGACAGTTGAATGTGGTTTCATTAAGACTTGCAAGTCCCTCCCTGGCACATCTGTGGATGTGAGAGTCCAGCTATTTATTTATTTCCCTATCAGAAAAATAGGAGCAAAATGTACTCCAGGCAGGTACGAATGGCAAGACAAAAAATGTTTAAGGATTTATCTTGCTTAGCATTCATGCTTGGTCAACCCCATCAACCATCTTAAGGTTTTACTGTGGTCTTTCCAGAGTGTGATCATGGTTGTGTTCAGCGAGGATAAAAACCGCGACGAACAGCTGAAGCATTGGAAATACTGGCATTCTCGGCAGCACACAGCAAAGCAAAGGGTCCTTGACATTGGTGAGTGAGAAAGCAGTCCTGTGAGCATCCATGCTCACTGGTGCCTTTTTGTAACATTGGAGGTTTCTGGTAGGGGAATAAGTGCAGGCACCAGAAAGTTGTTTTGTTGTAGAGCAGGGATAGCCAATTAGTGACCCATCAGTTTGCTGTTGGATCACCCCAGTCTGGTCACTGAATGCAAGTTTGGTATTGGACCGCCCTGGTCCAGTCGTTGCATTTAGCAGTGCTGTACTGAATTCATTTCTAACTTTATTGCTGACTTACATCATAGAACCCACTTGACTTTTGTCAAGCTTACATGTACATTTTCTCTTTTGTTGTTGCCTCTTGTTTCTCCTCTCCATTCTCCTTCTTTTTAGAAATGTAAACAAAAGATAAGGATAGTAGTATTGCCACGACCTGCTTTAGATCATGTTGTAACTCACTTGTAAGTCCTGCCACGTCAACGGAAAACCAGTGATTCAGTAGGCTTGCATTTCTCAGAAGCTTTTCCTATTATTTGGCTCGTGTTATATCTTACTCACACATTGGTTTTTATCCCTTGTTCTGGCTTCAGGGCAATGAACTATCAGCCCATCTCTATTATTATTATTATTATTATTATTATTATTATTATTATTATTATTAATCCCCCCCCCGAAATAGGCTCAGAATTTGGGAGTAACCAGGGCATTGGGCCATCAGCCATTTTCTCTCCCCCATTCTCTTTCCTCCCCATGACCTCTCCCTCACCATTTGAGCAGAATTGTACCCATTTTTGCTTTTCAGAGCAGAGATGCCCCATGGCTATTCAGCTTGCCTAGCTTTTGGCACTAGTCATGGCTCTTCCCCTCATTTATGGCAATCTTAACATATTTAAAAGATACTGTCATACTGTACCCTCCCTTTCCCCTAGGCTATATATGTATCAGTTGTAATCAGCCTTTCTCTTAAACTTTTGTCACATTTTAACTCTCAGTTGGAGTGACCTAAACTGAACAGATCTTGCTGTCCTGTGTGAGTCAGAGCAGCACAACCTAACTATATATGTTGTCCTGGATATCATTTTCCTATTTAATGTCATGCAAGATGCTTCCACCCAAGAGCTATTAAGTGGGTGTTTTGTGCTTTTGCATACAATATTGCCTGTGATATTTATGCATGGATTTTGGGTGTGCAAAATGAGATAAGGATAAGGCACTTGAGGACTCGGGGCTTATCTATACCACAGCTGTAAACTGTTTTTGGCTGCAATCTTGCACACTCTTAGTTGGCAATTCCCAGTGACCACAATTGGCCTTATTTCTGAGGCGATGCAATCGTGTTAATTGTTATTCCCCCTTCCCAGGGAATCATGGGGAAATGTAGTTCTGTGAGGAGGCGTCAGGGCATCTTCAGTAAAACAAAAGGAATTAAACAGAAGTTACACCTGGATTGTGATCAGCCAAGTGACACATACGTATAGATATTGTAACATACTGTAGTCACCATAAGTGAAACTCAAGTGATGTGGAATGTGAAAACATGCCTGGGTAAAAACACAAAAATCTAAATTTTAGAAAATGATCTGTGATCTGCTCTTTTTTGCAGCTGACTACAAGGAGAGCTTTAACACAATCGGGAATATAGAAGAAATTGCTTATAATGCCATATCTTTTACTTGGGATGTAAATGAAGAAGCAAAGGTAAGGCATCACCCCCTAGCAAACTTAATTGAAATGTACTTTTTCTTATTAGGGACGCGGGTGGCGCTATGGGTTAAACCACAGAGCCTAGGACTTGCCGATCAGAAGGTCGGCGGTTCCAATCCCCGCGACAGGCTGAGCTCCTGTTGCTCGGTCCCTGCTTCTGCCAACCTAGCAGTTCGAAAGCACGTCAAAGTGCAAGTAAATAAATAGGTACCACTCCAGCGGGAAGGTAAACGGCGTTTCTGTGCGCTGCTCTGGTTCACCAGAAGCGGCTTAGTCACGCTGGCCACATGACCCAGAAGCTGTACGCCGGCTCCCTCAGCCAATAAAGCGAGATGAGCGCCGCAACCCCAGAGTCGGCCACGACTGGACCTAATGGTCAGGGGTTCCTTTACCTTTACCTTTACCTTTTACTTGTACTTATTAGGGCTGCTCAGAAAATAGGATTTGTAGTCATGCTTGATTTAAAGCTTAGAAATATCTGGTTTTGATATTTTACTGAAATTCAAGGGAATTCTGACTTGGGAACTATTTTATAAAATGTTACTTTGAAGGGCTGCTGAAATGTTCTCTTCCACTAAGGGTCCAGGAAACCAACTGGTATAGAATCATAAAGCTGGGAGCAACCCGCAGTACAGGAATCCTGCCTACAGCTGTCCCTGGGTGGACTTGAACCACTAACCTTCTGGTTAACAGCCAGATGCATTGACCCATTGCGCCACCTGAGGTACTAGGTCAGATGGGCAGCTGTTCTTCAGAGTGTCAGACAAAGCTTTTCTCCCAGCCCTAATGCAAACAGCAAGGACAAAAGTAGAAATTGTGTGAACAGCTATTCAGCTCCTATGGAGAAATAAATTTAGACCTTTTCATACAAAAATGGATGTTGATAATATATCAGTTTGGTAAACAAACCATCAGCAGCTGATAGTTGTAAAAGGAATTCTGGAAGATTCCTCAAATCTTGTGATTGGGCACTTCCACAACAAGAACTGCATTGGTAATATTTATGGTAATGTGCATAAAAGTGAAGGTATTAGTGGGGGGAGACATACAAAAATGCATTATATTAAGGAACATTCCTTGCAAAACTATGTACATTAGTCAAAACTTATATAAAAATGTGTGTGAGGACTGTAAAAGTGATTTTTACTTTATTTTTGGCTCCTTTTATCCAAGAAAGTGTCGTAATTATTGATACAAATTGTGAGGATTCAGTGACGGCCCATTTAACGGAAAGGAAAGGTGATCTGGTGCTGCTGCATTCTGTTTTGTTAGAGTAAATAAAAGCAGCTGAAAACAGTTTGGAACCAGAGGGAAAACCCAGTGACAATGTAATGCGTTGACCTTTCAGTAAGAGTAGCCATGACTGCATATAAGGAAGATAAATGTGATCCTTGTATTTCTGCATGGGCTTAGGGTTGAAGACAGCCCATTGTGACACTAGGAGCAGAAGGACTGTCTTAATACTGAGCGAAGGAAGTCCATTTGCAGAAGAGTTCAGAAAAGCTTTCATTGATAGCCTGAGTGATTTTGGGCTATTGATGTTTGCTGATGAAAGAGTACATCCTGCTGTGCTTAGTGAGACAAATCCCCCATTGTCCTTTGCCTGCAGAAGAATGTTAGCATTTTATTGAAAAGATGTTAATAACATAGGAGGGAAGCTTTGCAAGTGCTGGGCATAAAAGGTAAAGGTAAAGGTACCCCTGACCGTTAGGTCCATTGCATCAAAAAATAATAATAATAAAAAAAATTAAACTATTACCCGCTTCCTACAAAATGAATGGACAAACAAAGTAGCCCTTAGCATGTGTGTATAACTTGCCTTCTTCCATCCTTCTTTAAAGCAAAAGGAAACATTACAAGAAACAGAGGGATGCTCTACTCTTACTGAAGCATCTAAGCCTGACATAACACACAGCCTGACATCATTACTCTGTGCATTTCCTCCCCCTGGATAACTCTAGCTTCACAGCATCCTCGGCCTGCCTCGCCGTTGTCAGTGTTTGTCTGCAGGGTTGCAGTTCAGATCATTCCTACCTGCAGGTAAATGCTGGCTAATAGTCTTAACCAGAAATTGCAGGCCTGCCGTTGAAACGCCTTTTACTTCAATCAGCGCTATTAAGTTGCAGCCCAGGTCAGCCTGACCCTGGTCTCCATAGTATGAAGCAAATATCCTGCGGGAACCTAAGTCTTAGTAACCTATTGCCACTCACCAAACAAAAATAGCAGTTGCTATTACGGTTTTTTTATTGGTTGAAAATGAAGTATTATCCTGGTTCGAGAAACACTGGTGGGATTTTACTCTTAACTGTCCCACAGTCCTTTCCAGCAGAGTTTAGGCTACTGTGAAGCATTGTCTGTGGGGCTGCCTTTGA
The DNA here is from genome assembly GCF_964106915.1 of Podarcis gaigeae. Classification (NCBI taxonomy): domain Eukaryota; kingdom Metazoa; phylum Chordata; class Lepidosauria; order Squamata; family Lacertidae; genus Podarcis; species Podarcis gaigeae. The sequence goes on along the minus strand of NC_139683.1, from coordinate 23,146,555 downwards.
AGACTGCCCAGAAGCCACAGTTAGTCCAAAACCCTGCTAGGCTGGGTTAGTCCAAAAACAAGCTAGTCCAAAAACAGGTAAAGGTACCCCTGACCATTAGGCCCAGTTGCGGACAACTCTGGGGTTGCGGCGCTCATCTGGCTCCATAGGCCGAGAGAGCCGGCATTTGTCCGCAGACAGCTTCTGGGTCATGTGGCCAGCATGACAAAGCTGCTTCTGGCAAACCAGAGCAGCACACGGAAACGCCGTTTACCTACCCGCCGGAGCGGTACCTCTTTATCTACTTGCACTCTGACGTGCTTTCGAACTGCTAGGTGGGCAGGAGCAGGGACCGAGCAACGGGAGCTCACCCCATAGCGGGGATTTGAACCACCGACCTTCTGATCGGCAAGCCCTAGGCTCTGTGGTTTCGACCACAGCGCCACCTAGTTACGGTAGTCCAAAAACAAGCTAGGCTGCTAACAAACCAGGCAATGGGCGGGTGGGGGGGAGTATTTTTCCAGTGTTTCAACAGTCTCACTGGCTCCTTGTCCATTTTTAGAGCACAAATAAAGGTAATAGTGCCTGCCATTAATGCTCTATGTGATTTGGGACCTGAGTCCCCAAGGATCGCACCCGCCACATTAGCCTGCCCATTACGGTCATTGCAGATTGTCCTCTGGGTGGCCTCACCCTCTGAAGTGAGGGAGTCAAAGGTGGGGGAAGAGAGTGCTTCCATTGGTGGCATCTCACCTTTGGAATGCTTTTCCCATGGAGGCACCTGACTGTTCCACTATTGTCACCTGACATCACAAGTGAAGAGGATTATGGAGTGCTGTCTGAAAGTTTCAGCAGGAACTACCTGTAGCTGCACCCTCTAACCAGCAGGGAACCAGTGCATGATCTGCCACGGTCCTAGTACAAGCCCTGTAGCACCTGCAAAGAGGCCCTATAGGTTTGGGAATTGATGCGAGGCTGGGCATTGTCTTTTTTTTAAAAAAATAAAAATATTAATTTTCAACATTTATAACAAATATAACATATAAGAAACACAAAACGAAACACATTACAATACTAAAAGGAAAAAGGAATAAATAAATAAAAACACTTAATACTTCTAAAATCCAAATTAACTTTCATTGTTATCTGACTTCCTCTATTCCCCCCTAACTGAATTTCATTGTAACACCTTTGTAACAGTTCTCCAAGATCATCTTTCTAATACAGTTAACTCCTTCAATTTTCTATCTTCATCTCTTTTCTTATTGGCTTAAATACATATTACTATACAACATTCTTATTCTAATCCTAGGCCTATTTGATACTTTCAAGTACCTTCTAATTATCTTATATTACAATATTTAGCTAGATAATCTTTAAATTTCTTCCAATCTCCTTAATATACCTCTTCTTTCTGATCACGGATTCTTCCAGTCAGGTCAGCCAACTCCAAAAACTCCAACATCTTCATCTGCCTTTCTTCTACCGTTGGTATTTTTTGACATTTCCAATTTTTAGCTAATAGCAGTCTTGCTGCTGTAGTGGCATACAAAAATAATCTAACATCTTTTCTGGGCAATTCCAATCCTATTATTCCTATTTTGGTTTCTTAACAAATGTATTTTTCAACATTTTTTTCAACTCATTCTGAATCTTTTCCCAGAAGTCCTTAACCTTAGGACACATCCAACACATATGATAAAAAGGTGCCTTCTTTTTCTTTACATTTCCAACATAAATTATCATTCATATGATCAGTGGCGTAGCGTGGGGGGTGCAGGGGAGGCCGGCCGCACCGGGTGCAACATCTGCGGGGTAGGGTTAGGGGGCGCAAATCCACGGGTTAGGGGGCGCAAATTACTTGCCTTGCCCCGGGTGCTGACAACCCACGCTACGCCACTGCATATGATAAATCTTTGCTAATTGTCGACCTACTGCAGCAAATAGGCAGAGCTTGCTAAAGGTAAATTCAGATGGAAGAGCATAGGTGACAGTTTATGTAAGTGCACTGAACACTCATTGCCAAGGGATGTGATTAGAGATTTGTTCCTCCTAGTATTCTTTGACATGTTTTGCAAGCAAGGGGGGTGGCAAGCAGAGCTGTTCCCACATGGCAGAGCTGGGCAAGTACAGCCACACAGCCTCTGCTGGATGGCTCCACCTGTGTCATGATGTTCAGCTGTTCACTTGAATCTCCTCAGGAGACAAGCATAGGAAGGGAGCAGAGTAGGGATGCACAGCAAGCAACAAATGGATGTTGCAGCCATGGGACTGGGTTGATGGAGAACTCAGTGGACCTTGCCAGGCCTGGGGGAGATTGAACGAGGAGGGACCAGAGGTTCTGAGGGAAGGAGGTACCTCATTTTAACACATGGCCTAACACCAGTCCTGTTTCCTTCATCACTTTTCTCCCTCGTTAGCAGCATAGAGCGTCTCTTTATTTTTGAGCAATTGTTGGGGCATTTAAAATGTGTTTTACTTAAGTGCTCAGGCTATTTTGCGGCTAATGTATGGAGGAGCATCTGCTTAGCAGTCGAAAGGTCTCGGTGTGGTGTAGTGGTTAAGAGCGGTGGACTCGTAATCTGGGGAACCGGGTCCACGTCTCCGCTCCTCCACATGCAGCTGCTGGGTGACCTTGGGCTAGTCACACTTCTCTGAAGTCTCTCAGCCTCACTCACTTCACAGAGTGTTTGTTGTGGGGGAGGAAGGGAAAGGAGAATGTTGGCCGCTTTGAGACTCTTTCGGGTAGTGATAAAGTGGGATATCAAATCCAAACTCCTCCTCCTCCTCCTCCTCCTCCTCCTTGGCTTCTCCAGGTAGGGCTGGAGAAAATCTGAAATCAGAGGGAGCTGCTGACAAGTCAGTGTTGGCGATCCTGAGCTAGATGAACCCTATGAGACAGCTTCTGACATTCCTACCCTTTGGTCACCCTGACACCAGCAGTTGTGGCGGTCGAAGTGCCTGCCATTTCTACCATAGCATCTTCTTACAGCAATTTGTGAACATTATTTTCATAGGTATCAACTATCTCTGACTACAGGTGTGCACTGATACCCCAAGTATTTTGACAAGAATTAGCTCGTAATAATAATAATTCAGGGTTGCAGGTAGTGGAGGGGAAGGAAACGCCCATTGATTTGTGTTCCTCACCCTTCACACTGCAATACTATTCCTACCTCCCATAGGTTCATGTGAGGCATAATGCTTGAAAGATCACATGGTGAGCTGTTTCCATATCTGGGCATTAACTCGTTCTCGCTCATCTAGTCATTTGCAGATAAGATTCCCTCCTGAGTAGGAGGCTCCCCACCCCACTCCACAATTACCTCACTCCAGAGAGCTGGAAGCTTTAATTATAGCCTCCCTTAAGGATAGTTTTTTAAACTGGCTCCATTGTTCCAGGGCCATTTCCCTCTTTTCCCACAATTTTGAGATTAAAATGAATTTCACCCATACAAAGGCCTCTCTTACGGAAATTAAGATTCAAGGCTCAGCATACCAGAGCACCGCCTGGAGTTGAATGTGGAAAAAAAGCACTTAAAGCGGAATATATTTTATCCTAGCAACTTTTGAAGGAGAAGGGATCTTCATAGTGATATTCACTGTGCTCGGTGACACTCCTAGCGACATGGAAGCCTATATAGTGCAGTCTCAAGAGTGCTGAGGCATGTGCGAATGTGTCATCCACACGAGCCAGACTGATAACACAGGTCATGGACTTTGCTGTGTTGTGGTTGTTAAGAGTCTCGGGCCGGCACTGGGAAGACCCAGGTTCAAATTCCCACTCACCTGTGAAGCTCGCGGGATGGTCTTGAGCCAGGCACTGCCTCTTAGCTGAACCTACCTCGTAGGGCAGGCATCCCTAAACTCGGCCCTCCAGCTGTTTTGGGACTACAACTCCCATCATCCCTTGCTAACAGGACCACTGGTCAGGGATGATGGGAATTCTAGTCCCAAAACAGCTGGAGGGCTGAGTTTGGGAATGGGTGTTGTAGGGTTACTCTGTGTAAAATAGGGAGGGGAGGACCTAGTATGACACCTTGAGCTCTTTGGAAGAAAAATGTTATATAAAGATAATGAGTAAATACAAAATCCAACCAACTGGGACTCATCCATACCATAGGGAAGCTACTTCCATGTGGGCAGAGTGGCTTGTTTAGATCTTTAGATTGTTGTGGATCTTTTTAAGCACTATGCCATGTGACCCATACTGTGAACTATCACAAGTTGAGAAGCACTGCTTTAGAATATTTTAGAGCCACATGCACCAGATTAGGCGTGTGTTCCCCATCCTTGATAAAAAGCTTGTTTCCATAGTTGACCTTGGCCCTATTATTATGTATAACCCATGAGAAATCATAGGGAGGGAGAGAATTGGCCTTCGAATAGCCTTCCCTATCCTGGTGCCTCCAGATGTTTTGGATTACACTACACCTTCCATCAGTCCAAGACATCTGGAGGCACCAGATTGGGAAAGACAGCCTTAGAGGAACTGTATCCTTTTCCTTTCCCTTTTCACCCACAAAACTCGTACCCTCTTGTCACAAGATTAGCACATCTGTGCTGCCTCCTGGCACCAGACTAGTTTGCTGGCGGCACCAGAGAAGCCTGCATGTGCAACCCTTGCAAGGGGCAATATTTGGAAGAAACATAAATGTTCTTATTTTGGTCTTTAGTGCACCATTCATCTTGTTTTGTTGGCAGTCGATAACTCTTATTCTGATGGGCTCTTTTGAATGGAGAGTTGTGACACAATTCTTGCACCCTTAACATTGCTGGGCCTTTGGTCTTCGCTTTGTAATAACATCTTCCCTTTGCCCGGTACCTGTGTATGTGTGTATAAACCCATCATACATCTGATAACTCTTTAATTTTAAGCTCAGGTCTGGCCAAATATATTTTGCTGCCTGAGGCAAAGGATAACATGGAGCTTATGAGCATGCACACAGATACACACTTCCACATACAGGGAATGACCATTTTATGTGCATTCAAACCTTGTGCACACCTGTGCTTTTTGCAGACCCAGAAGAGGGTGTAATGGGAGCAGGGCGGAGGCATTGAATTGAATTTCAACACCAGTGCCCCGCCACATGTCAAGGCAGTAGACTAATTTAGAGGGGGTCAAGACAGGCAATGTGGCACATAGAGTTCTGCTCTCCAACCCCTCACTGCTTTTTCCTGCCCCCCAGCAGCTGCCACCTGATGCAGCTGCCTCATTCTGCCTAACAGTGTGATCAACCCTGCTAAAGCATTTCCTGACCCTGTAGTTTTGCAAGGGTAAGCAGCCTCTAATATGAGTAGAGATCCCTACCATACCTGCAGAACCTCATAATTTGCAACCTTTGGTTTGTGCGGCTATGCACATGTGTGTATTTAATTTTTTCTTGTTAACATGTACAAAAACGTATAATTTCCGTTAACATTTAGTACTTTAAAAATTAGAAAAGAAGAAACGGTATATAAACACCACTACCAAAACTAGTGTAGAATTTGGCTGAGAGCCAGGGTTTTTATGGAAGCCGCCCAGAGTGGCTGGGGGGGCCCAGCCAGATGGGCGGGGTATAAATAAATTATTATTATTATTATTATTATTATTATTATTATTATTATTATTACTCTTTAAGTGGCACATAAAGCAGGGTGTTTTAAATAAAACGCTGTAGTTGCAATGCATCTAGCAACTGCAAGGTATACGAATGGCCGAACAGGTGTGCACCTACCATTTGCAGCAAACCGAGTTTTTATGTAGTTGCTGGGGTGTGGTGCAGGGTAAAGGAAGCTTCTTAAAGGGAAAGGTAAACATTTGCTGGAGACATTGGTATTGAGCTAGAACAAAGGCGTTGACTTTGCATGAATTTATAAGGTAACGGATGTCAAAAGAAACTATAAAAGCTGCACTTACTCTGCACAAAGGAGTTTTGTTTATTTAAAGCTCTACTGTGCCCAGTGTTTAGGGCTCGGGACTGGCAGCAAGATTCTGAAAACCAGAAACAAAAACAAATGATTAAAATATAATGGGTTGATAGTTTTGTTTAAAATTTAAAGTGTTAGCAGTGGATCTCTTAATTTATTTTATGGCATGAAGATAGAACTCCCTAGAGTCGAATATACAGTTTTTTGTCCAAACAAACAAAAGGATGCTTGTTTTTAACATACAAAAGTTGCTAGGAACATGGAAAGCTGCCTTCTGCCGCATCAGACTATTTGTCCATCTATCTTTGACTTATATTTTCTGCCTGACAGTGGTTCTCCAAGTTACAGGGTTGAAGCCTTTTACACCACCTGCTAGCTGATCATCATCATAATTTTATTTCAAGAAAGAAGTTGTAAAAAACAAACACAAGGAATTCCCTGATAAGAACAGTTAAATAAATATCACGACCTGCCAAATCCTCCTTTTCCAGCCCCTCATCCTGAAAAACAACTTAGCTTACTACAGATGAAATATACAGCATCAACACATTTCTATAAACCTAGTTTGAGGAGGAGGCTACTTCAGTTTCACAGCAATTCCGCCCAACATCCATCTTAGTCTGTTTTAGTCCTTGTCCAGAACCTGAGAAATGGCCTAGTCGTTGATTCAAGACCAAGACAAATCCAGCTAATCGTTTCAACTGGTAATGTCAGGAAAATGCAACATGTGTCTGTGTGAAATGGAATGCCCTGCTTAGAGGCAATGGCTGGCTTGAACTCTGAACAGAGTCATTCTTTTTAGGCAAAAATATATTTAAAGCATCTTGTGAGTGCCTGACCCTGCAGTCCTGTGAAATTGTACTTTTGGAGCTGATTAGATGACCTGCAACAATAAATAATTGTTATACAGGTGATACAGCTTCTCCTTTAAAACAACAACAACGTTGGAACAGGTGATGGGCTATCGAGTTCCTTGCTGTTTTAAGCATGAAGAAGGTCCTAGGTTCATGAAGTGTGATGAAGGTCCCAGATGAAATAGGAGCATCTTGCCTGTAGTGGCAACCTGCTGGCAGGGGCACCATTGCTACTTGCGGGAGAAGGGTGGTTCGGCAGATATTATTATTATTATTATTATTATTATTATTATTATTATTATTATTATTATTAATGCCCCGGCCATCTGGACAGCTCCCAACAGAAATAAAGCACAATAAAACATCTAACATTAAAAATGTCCCTGAACAGGGCTGCCTTCAGATGTCTTCTAAAAGTCAGATAGGTGTTTATTTCCTTGACATCTGTTAGGACGGCGTTCCACAGGGCAGGTGCCACTACCGAGAAGGCCCTCTGCCTGGTTCCCTACAACCTTGCTTCTTGCAGGGAGGGAACCGCCAGAAGGCCCTCAGAGCTAGACTTCAGAAGCGGGTCAAGTGCTCCTACCAGCACACTCACACAGCCCCCCTCCGTGTTTCCCATGTCCTCCCAGTAAGTGGCTCCTGCTTTGGCTTGGGAGACATGAGCTCCTGCAGACAGCAAGCAATGTGCCACTGGAAGCCAGAGAATAAAATACTGTGCTAGATGGATAAATGGTCGCCTTTGGTAAACAGCAGATTCCTATGTTTCCAAACCGTAGGCACTAGTCTGAAATTTATCTCAGGAATTTACTACACCAGACCATTTAGGCCTTCTGTATTTTCTTCTTCATTATTTAAGCAGCTGATTGTTGATTTAAGAAAATAAGCAAAAAGGTTGTGTTTAAGGTGTTTTTTATTATTATTATAACTGAAGGCCTATAATTTTTTTTTAAAGACTGATGTAGGAGACACTCTGCCTAGAAAAATTCTGAAAGCGGGGGAAAACCACTTTCAGTTCAGAGTTTTTATATTTATTGTTAAATGTGGCATGCTGTCAGAAATGTAATCCTCTGAACAGCATCTGTTACTGTAATAAATCAAACACAAAACAGTTTGAGAGCCAGTGTGGTGTAGTGGTTAAGCGCAGTGGAGTCATAATCTGGTGAACCGGGTTCGCTTCCCCGCTCCTCCACATGCAGCTGCTGGATGACCTTGGGCTACTCACACTTCTCTGAAGTCTCTCAGCTCCACTCACCTCACAGAGTGTTTGTTGTGAGGGAGGAAGGGAAAAGGAGATTGTTGGCCGCTTTTAGACTCCTTAGGGTAGTGATAAAGTGGGATATCAAATCCAAACTCCTCCTCCTCCTCCTCCTCCTTCTTCTTCTTCTTCTTCTTCTTCTTCTTCTTCTTCTTCTTCTTCTTCTTCTTCTTCTTGTGTTGTAATATTTCTGGCCCTATTTCTGATGTTACCAACTTCATTGGTTTCAGCTTGTAATAAGCTGAAACGTGGGAACACTGAGATTTTCTGAATGAGAAAGCAAAGCAAGTCTGTCAAAACCATTTCCTAGCTATCTTTTTTTACTTCTGACAGTGACTTCCACATCAGTTTTGGTATGTGAGTTGTTCCTCACTAAGCTAACATCTGGAAACAAAGCATCTGGAAGGCACTATGAAGCCTGCTGTACAGCCAGCGACTTCACTGTATATAAAACCAGTATATTAAAGTGTCTCAAATACAAAAAAATACAATTATTAAATAACATGTGGCTACTCTAGCCTCTACCTGTTCTTTCTGTCAGCACGTTATGCACGGCTCAGATTGGGGAAGTGCCACATTTCAACTGATAAGGTGTTGCTGCTGATAATATGAATTTTCAGGGCCCTTTTTATATTTAAGAATTGCAAATGAGGATGGGAGATTGCCTAAGGAAACCTAAGGCCTATTGCTATTTTCCTGCCATTTAAATCTTAAGACTTTTATACAGTTTAGATTCTAAATAGAGCAGACTGTATTTTCACACACAAGAGATAAGTATATGTGGATCTCTCTCCCACTCCGCCCTGTGATCATATATCTGCAGTGCCCCGAGCCAAAATCCAACCTATCTCTTCTCCCATCTGTACACGTTGTCTCTGTTTTCTCAGTGTTTTTCCCCCTTTTTCAAATGCCAGCAAACTTACTGCCTACCTTTATCTCTCTAATTAGTGCCAAGCCCTGAGGCAATGGAGCTTGGGTATTGACGTTTGAGAGTCGAAATTACCCACATACATCTTTTGACTATCTCTCTTCTGCAGATTAGATACCAACACTTGTCATCGTGCTGCCTTGTAGTATCTGCTTTCGAAGGAAAAGAGACGGAAGCTGTGCAGTGTAACCTTAAGGCTTGCAACTTGCAGCAGGTTTGCCTTTAGGGGGAAGTCCTCTGGGAGTCCCCTTCTTCTGCCACTGCATGGGATGAGAATCCATGGTCCCTCAAATGAGGCTTCTCCATGTAGAAGCCCTCAGCTATTCGTCTTTGAGCCTGAGCATGTATGACTACTTCAGGCCAGAGTTTTGGACCCAGCAGTTGAAGTTTGGGGTGGAGCAGGATGGCCCTTGGTTCAGTCTCTAGGTAGGGATGAAACCCTGTAGAGCAGCTACAGTGCTAACTGGACAAAATTAAGTACAGTAGATGGACCAATGGTCAGAGTGTACAGTACAACTTCCTAGGTTCCTAATGCCTATGTTCTATTATAATCTATACTTGACCCAACCCAGTGATGACAGCCATAGCAAAAGTATTGCAGCTGGGTGTCCATTTCTGTACCAATATGCACTCAGTGCCCCATATTGTTTTCTTTCCTCATATAGTAGGAAGGAGTCCATGCATTTTCCTGCAGAGAAAATTCTGGAGAGAACATGTCTGCATTCTCTACTATGGCTGCTGGATAGACTACTTCTCTCCTCTCTGCCCATTGTGGGCCATTTCCAACGACCACTGTGGTGTTATTCCATGGATCATAAATGTTCCCTAGAACATGCACAATTTGCTGTGGAATAGTGGGGAAAAGAATTTTATCAAAGGCACGTAATTATTCACTATCTCTACAGTCATACCTCGGGATAAATACACTTCAGGATGAGGAATTTCGGGTGCGCTCCACGGTGACCTGGAACTAACGGAGCACATTACTTCTGGGTTTCGCCACATGCGCAGATGGTCAAAATGACGTCACGTGCATGCGCAAAAGTGGCGAAATGCGCAGCCGGAGAGTTGCCTCTTACGTTCTGTTCAGGATGCGAATGGGGCTCTGGAACGGATCCAGTTCGCATCCCAAGGTACCACCGTATTTTGCGATCAGAGGTACATCTTTCTCTGTTGACTAGTGTGATGTTTGGTTGTTGTAATCTCTGCCACCTTCCCTCCAGCCTTCCTTATTCCAGAGCATCTGTCACTGTGGCATCAAAGTGCCCTTCTACCTAGAGCAGATTTCTGAAGCATGAGAATAAATGATGCTCTGAGACATCCCTGAAAGGCTCCTGAGAATCTAGATAATTGAGCATCAGTCATCTTTCAGAAGGAAAGGTGATAGAGCATTGATGTCATCTTGGCCATGAAGCTAAATTAAAACTAAAAGCACACTCAAAGCATATTTTATAGCTTCAGTGTCACATTCTTGTGAATGGCCTTTTCGAGTTAAAAGCCCCCTCTCTCCCCACTGTTTCTAAAGGAGGCTAGTGTAGCGAGGCATAAAACCTTGCAAAAGTCACTGGTCTTCCTTAATTCTAGCCCAGTTCCTATAATGCAAAATAACACAGCATTAATACTGATACAACAGCTTTTGCCTCCACCCCTCTGTGTGTAGGGGCTTGCCATAAGTTTAAAATTATTGATTATTAAAGAGACTTGATCTATTAAGGTGTCAGGAGGATGATATTCCATCTTCTAAAATGATGGCCTTTTGTAGTCATCAATTACCATCACTCAGCTATCTCCACTTCTCCATCAATATAATTTTGCTGCAGCTGAATTTATTTGTCTAACTGGTTTGTATCCTGTTTTTCCAAGCTCAGGGCAGCTATCTGAAAGTTTCTTGCTTGAATTTTCCTCTTGTTAGTGCTCCTGTATTTGAGATTCAGGCATTTTGACCCAATGCACAGTATCCTCACATATGTAGCATGTATTCTTTGGTAGTCAGAGATGGTTGGAATTATAATAAGCTGTTCTCATAATGTGTAGGGCACAGATGGGGAGACCCTCCAGATGTTGTTGGATTCCATGTCCCATCAACCCCAGCTAGCATGGCCAGGGATGTTGAGGTTATAGAGCAACATCTGGAGAGCCATAAGTTCTCCATCCCTGGTTGAACAGACATCGTGTTTAAACCTCTGGCTTTGCCATGTAGAAATGTAGCCTGCTGTAGAAAGGTAAACGTCATAGTCCTTGCTCTGCTCAGCCTTGCATTCTAGCCACCTGAAAGTTTCCCTCTGGATGAAATGTGGTCCTTGGACTGGGGAAAGAAAAATCCCCACCTCCGTATAGCCCCATTCAGGTATTCTGCATGCATGCAATCCTATGTGTGGAGAGGAGGGCAGCAGGAATGTGCTGGCCCAGCATCCCTTGGGGCACTGGCCACTCCCACTGGATGACCTCACAGTGTTCCAGCCACTTGAAGGCTGCTCCTTCATTTTCCCTATGCAGACAACCAGGGGGCATGCTTAGTGCAATGCAGGATGTGGGCAGGGGACAGTCTTGCTGCCCCACTTCTTCAAAAGTGCATCATCCGTGCAGAAATCCCTGCACGAGGCTTACGTTAAGACAGGAAATGCAGTCCATTTTGCACGTCCCACTAAAGTGGATTTCTCCCAGACCACTTCCCTCACATCAGTTAAAGTTCAACTGCATTGTTTGCAAGCACAGCGTTGTGATACCATCAGGTACAGAAATGCCGCTGTGCTATTAGCTGGGTCGAGCAAACAAGCTGAGACGGCTGCACCATAAAAAACCGGACAGTAATATCGACTTCTGTAATCAGATGAATGCTGTTAACTTCTCCCTGTAAGGCACATTAGCTATATCTCCCTGAGATCCGTCTTCTTTTTTCTTTAGTCTTCCTTTCCCCACATCTTTTCCAATCTTTTCCACATCTTTTCATTTTCTGAACAAATGTCATTGCATAGGGAAAAAATATAAGTGGGTTTTCTTAAGTCTTTGCATAATTCTGTGTTTTGCTAGTATTCTTAGGCATTGGCAGTGCCGCCATAAGGCCCACTGGAAAGTAGGAAGCCACCCTACACTGAATCTGACCATTGAGCCTTCTATCTCAGTATTGTAGACTGGCAGCTCCAGGGCTATTCAGACAGTTACTTTTGGATGGCCCTGCAAAGCCTCCGCAGGGCACGGGGATGAAGGCTCCCCCGTGCCCTGCGGAGGCTTCGTGCGGCTAAGCTAGAAGCCAGGACAGCCAGTGGGATCTCAGCGCACGATCCCGCTCACTGTCCTGGCTTCTTGTTTAGCCTGGGCTGGGGAGGCTGCATGCGGCTAAACAAGAAGCCAGGACAGCCAGCGGGATCCCTGCGATCCCGCTGGCTGTCCTGGCTACTTGCTTGGCTGCACACAGCCTCTCCCGGGCAAGGGGAGCCTTCTTCCCCTGCCCGTGAGAGGCTGTGCGCGGCTGAGGCTCCCCCAAGTGCCGCACTCCCTTTAAAGAGCGCGCGGAGTGTATTGGGGGCAGCCCTTCTCCCTCCTCAAGGAAAAGCCGCACACACGCTCCATGCGGCTCTTTAAAGGAAGCACTCAGCAGAGCCTCCCGCCTGCATTCGCTCCATAAGACGCACACAACATTTCCCCTTACTTTTTAGGAGGGGAAAAGTGCGTTTTATAGAGCGAAAAATATGGTAGCCAAAATGCTATGGGGCTTAGAGTTTGGGCCTTTTAAAAAGTTGCACCTTTTAATAACTGTACAGAAAAAGACTGCATATGGTGACTGTTCCCATAGTGCTGAGTGATCAGGAAATGGTTGTGGAGAAAGGTGGGGATTTCACATATTGATTAGAATGAGTCAGCCAATTCTTATAATAATATTCTTTTATTGATTCTAATGTATCACATGTGTGAACAGGTGAGTTGAGCTGAATAGCTGAGTTGCCTTCATCAAATCACTTCACTGTTGGAAAAACCCTTAAAACAATAATTCCAAACCTCTATTGAGCTGGGATCGATTTCTCAAATGGTGCTTCAAGTGGAAGTTTAAATATTAAATAGAGGCAGGACTTCATTGAATTCTCATCATGGATAACAACCACTTCTGTACCAGTTTAACTTTAAACTTTCTTCTTCTCTAAATCAGATTTTCATCACGGTGAACTGCCTGAGCACAGACTTCTCTTCTCAGAAAGGAGTCAAGGGGCTTCCATTGATGATTCAGATTGACACGTACAGCTACAATAATCGCAGCAATAAACCTATCCATCGTGCCTTCTGCCAGATCAAGGTTTTCTGTGACAAGGTAAGATGATACGTTACTCAGTGCTGAAAAGAGGAGCGGGGTGAGCAGGACTTTTTTTGTTCGCTTATCAATTATTTTAGTCATCAAAGACCTCATTTGTTCATTTATTTGTATATTTGTTTCATTGCATTCATTTTCCTTTACTTTTGTTGCTGTTTCCTTCTACTTTTTAGTTTGGCTGCCATTTTAACTTCCTAGAATGTCTTGGGAAGCTGCTTTATTCCTGGCTTCCTTTGGCGTCCGCGATTATAAAAATATAACAATATCATTGCAAAACTGGGGGGTGGGGGGTGGGAAATAGATGAAGAAAGCCATAAAATCTAAAACAGGCTCAGGCCTGGGAGTAGGCCTCTCTGTGTTTTCCTCTGGACATGACCTCTTTGGCTCTGGTCTGGTCTGGTAGTGTTGTTTAATACGCAAGTCCTCTAACCTCAATATAAGGATATTAGTGGGAACAAGCAAAAAAAAAGTGTGCTGTGCAAACAGCCAGATCTTCCTTCTTTCCTTATTAGCCATGATTAGCAACCTTTAAAAATATATATTGAAGCAATGAATTTTAAGTGCTATATTATCATTTGTAAAGGTCAGATATTTGTAGTAATCTGAAGATACAGCTGCCTGCTCAAAATCTCAGTAAATTTCAAAGGCTTGAGTAGGGGCTCCCTCCCCACCCAGTTTGCCAGTTTTTGAAAAGTAATGAGGGGAAGGCGGGGAAGAAAGATCTTAAGAGCATGGGCCCCATCAGGAGTGACCTACAGACAACAAGGAGCTGAGCCCTTTGAATTATACATATTCATCGCTTTGACTATCTATCCGTTTAATTGATACTTCACATTTCATGGTTGGGGAGAAGGAAATGAGTGTTGACAGATCTAATCAAAGCCATCTTAAAAGTAGGAGAAAAGAGCACAGGAGTAGTTAAAATGTTACCCTTATCAAACCTGGAGCCTGGATAGCTCACTGAGTCTTAAAATAGGATATATGCGGTCAACCATGCAAACACTGGCCTGAGGCAGCAAGTGGCTAAGGATTGCTTCTACCTGTAACATTCTGCAACCTCTTGTTATTGGTTTATTTTTATCCATAGTCTAGTGATCGGGAGCTGATAACTTTTCTGGGCAGTATTGCCTTAAAGAACATGGCAATAAAATATAGTTTATAACTGGAATAGGGAACCTGTGGCCTCGCAGATGTTGTTGACTCCAACTCCCATCAACCCCAGCCAGCATGGCTAACGGACAAAGATGATAGGAAAATTAACCATGAACCCCACAATTTGGGATCCTCTCCAAACCTGTGCCAAAGTTTTGAAGGGTTTTTTGGTGTTGATTTGCAGCAAAAACTCTGTGTTTTGCAGTGCCCCACTAACTGAGCAATTGCTACTCAAACCTAGGGCCATAGTTATTAGCTCAAAACCCAACGTTGTCCAGTTCACTCCAAACCAGTGCCAAAGTCTGGCAAGAGTTTTTGCAGAATTTTGCAGCAAAAACACCACGATTTGAAGCACCACACCAACTGAGCAACTGATGATGGATTTGTAGTCCAACAACATCTGGCAGTCCCAGTGAAGTGGTCCCAGAGAGCAAACAGTCATGAACAACAATTAAAACTCAACTCTTATCTGCAATGGGGCTGTGTAAATCAGGGCCAATGGTGAAACGGAGTATCATCAGATATTTACTACTGTTTACCACCATATCTGGTTTAGTCATGCTGGCCACATGACCCGGAAGCTGTACGCTGGCTCGCTCGGCCAATAAAGTGAGATGAGCGCTGCAACCCCAGAGTCGGCCATGACTGGACCTAATATCTAGAATAACAGGTGGGAACTCAGATTCTCAGGCCTCTTCTCCAGGTCTCTTCTTTACCTGGATGGGGAGTGTGTGTGTGTGTGTGTGTGTGTGTGTGTGTGTGTGTATAAGTAAAAATCTGGATTGTGTGTGTCTGCAGTACAGCCTACTGCACAAAGGTAAAAGGTCACATCCCTTGCTCCACCCACTTTGCCTCTGGCCACACCCACCATTGACATACAAGCACTGGAAGGTTGCCCATGAGTTTAATTTGGCCTTTGGGCTTAAATAGGTTTCCACACCTGCCGGTGGGCTCCATGCTAAGCAAAGTTCATAGGAAGTAAAGTCCAATTCAATCTGGCTTATTTCTCAGTAAAAATGATAAAGATCAGATTGGAAGTTGTGTAAGTCACAGAAGTGACGTGATGCTCTTTGTTCAAAAGGGCTTTCGGTTCAAAAAGTGTCCCATTGAAGTCTCCGGTTACCTGCTGCTGTCACAACCTCCACTAACTTCCCACCTGTTCCTCTGAGCCAAGCATCACTAGAAGGGTCATACAAATTTGTGGAGGAGACAGCTATCAATGGCTACTAGCCATACTTTTAAATACTAGCTGCTGGAAACCACAGGAGGGGAGAGTGCTCTGGTCACTGTGAGGACTAAATGGGCCATTGGTCTGATCCAGCAGTCTATTCTTGCATTCTTATGTTCATTAAGCTGAGAGGCCAGGACAGCAAACAGCTGTGAAAGCATCCTTAGAATGTCCTACATTTCCTTCCCCCATAATGTGCAGTTATAGTCTCTCTCACATTAGCAGCCTCAGGCTGAGAGTTTTCAGGCCAAATCCTTAAGTGCACAAGGCAGCGGGTATTCCAGACCATATGCTCTTAAAATGTGACTCAGGACTTGTGGCAGAAAGACGGGGAAATTTCTCCTCTTCCTCTGGACAGTGTTTCCTCCGAAGAATCAAGTGTGCAGTGTGGGAGTCCTTCTCAAGTCCTCTGGCTCCCGGATGCTTAGCTGTCCCTTTCAGCTGCTGCCCCAACTGCTCCCTTTTCTTGGGAAGGCAGATCTGCCACTCCCCCCGTCCCACGTGCTCTGGTACATCCAGGTTAGACTGTTGCAGCATGCAGACTTTGAGGAGCGTTTGTAAACTGCAACTGGCTGCAGAATGCTGTTGCCTTGGCAGAATTGGTCCATTTTGGAGCATGTTAATCTGATGCTTTTCCAACTGCATTGACACACAGTTCAGAGGAATTGTTGTGACCCTAGGAGTCAGCGTAGTGGATAGTGGAGCCTCTGGCAGGCCAGGGGCCCAATTTTGAACGTACCTGTTTTACCTCCATAAGTCTGTTTATGCCATCTAGTGGCATTGTATGAGAATGCTCTTTGTTTTGATAAGCAAAGACCAACTTTTAAAGATTTCTTTCTTTCTTTAGATCATTTCAGTATACTTCTTAACCATTCTGAGTGCAAGGTGGTATCTCTGAGCAGTTCACAACATCTCTTTAGACACATAAATGTTGCAAAATATCAAAATAAAACATCACAAATGAAATGCAAGGTACAGTAGAGACCCATATTTGAAGCAGCATGTTTAGCAAGGAAGCAAAATATTATCTTAGAAGGGGGGGAGAAATGACAAGCAGGATTCAAATGCAAAAAATACACACACAAAAATCACAGATTAAAACCTCATTCGCAGTTAAATCAAAACAGCTGAGGAGATAGAAGCTGCACCCATATGTCCTGCTACTAACACATCTGCCAAACCCATCCTTAGCACTTTCCCGCATGCTCTCAGCTGTTCCTACCAGCCATACCCAAAACAAAGCCAATTCCCAGGCAGTCATTTGTCACAAAGTGTACATCTGGTCTAAAAACAAAATCCATGCCAACTTTATTTCTATGTAAGATTCTGTACCCGTCCTTCACCATAAGGGTCCCAGCGTGGGTTACTTACAATACGAAATACAAATTACAACCAGCTCTTTCACTCACCTCCATCGAGGGCAATAAATGGCTGCATAAGCTGCAACGTGAATAAGGGACATTTTATTTTAATTATTACCCTCACAATCCTGTCTCTCTCCCAAGCATCTCAAGGAGAGAGGGAGAGAGAATGAATGGTGGATCCAATATATTTGTTTGCTTGCTTATTTTGTTGAAAGCATTTCAACAAAACATTGGTTATTGGTTGTTGTTTTTGTTTTATTATGTCTTTTGTGTTGCCATTTTGTATATTTATGTGATCTTTGGATGAAGGGCGGCATACGAGTTTAATAAATAAAATTCATATCTTGCTCTTGCAGCAAGTCTTCAGAGCAGCTCGCAGTGCGCACACAGAGAGAAATTAAAATTACCAAATAAAGAAATAAATAAATATCGAAGCATTATAAAATAATTCAGAAATATATCAGCCTGCCAGAAAAGCTGCTGTAGGGAGAAACCAGAAAATCCTAATGAAAAAGAAAGGTATTTTTCTATAGAATTCCATACTCTGGGAGCCATGCCTGCAAAAGCCCTCCTTTCTGGCTACAGGTGTTTGTTCGGAACAACTGAAATGAAGTCTGGTGTGATTAAGTAAGTGGGAGATCTGATGTAAGAGAGAAATCTTTGTACGCGTGGGTCCCTAGCCACAGAGAACTTAGAACCAGCCAGGTTGCCAATGGTGGGCAAAGATGCAATCACACCTGTGTACCTGCTGTTTCCCTTGCCCCGTCCCAGTCCTCCTGAGTGGCATCGCTGCTGCAGCCAAGACAACAGTGTGACAACAATGCCTTGCCTCCACACCTGTTCCCCATTATGATATTTAGCAGCAGGCCTGCTACAATATTTTGTGCTAGCCCATGCTTCCAAGTGGTCTTCAAGCATGTTGCAGTAGCCAAGCCCAGAGCCTGTAGGAGCATGCATCATAATATACATTGTGATCATAAGCTCTCTTTTTAAAAGGGCAGTCATATGCACACAATCTATTTGCAAAACAATTGCCTCCCTGTGTTTGACTCTGCCACACTAGGCAGGTGCGGTTCTGAGATTTGCTTCCTCTCCGTCTTATTCCTGCTGCCCTCGATGCCCTTGCACTTTCTGGAGAACAGTTATTTCTTATTATCTTAAGATGATAGGCTGTTCTGTAATGCTTTAAATAGCGTTAAGTAGGTTGTCAAGGAAACATCAGCCACAACACTGAGTCAGTTTAACATAAATCTATTGCAAGGGAGTAGGGTAGAATTAATAGTGGGGGTGGTGTTGTCTTTTTGACACTTATTATGGTCTTTTAGAAGGGACGCGGGTGGCGCTGTGGGTAAAACCTCAGCGCCTAGGACTTGCCAATCACATGGTCGGCGGTTCGAATCCCCGCGGCGGGGTGCGCTCCCGTCGCTCGGTCCCAGCGCCTGCCAACCTAACAGTTCGAAAGCACCCCTGGGGCAAGTAGATAAATAGGGACCGCTTACTAGCGGGAAGGTAAACGGCGTTTCCGTGTGCTGCGCTGGCTCGCCAGATGCAGCTTGTCACGCTGGCCACGTGATCCGGAAGTGTCTGCGGACAGCGCTGGCTCCCGGCCTCTAGAGTGAGATGAGCGCACAACCCTAGAGTCTGGCAAGACTGGCCCGTATGGGCAGGGGTACCTTTACCTTTACCTTATGGTCTTTTAAAAAAAGATCTGATCTATTCTACTCATAAAAACTATTGCGATCCTTCATCTCTATTTATCTCCAGTATCTTAACTACTGTGCCTCCTGTCTTTCTGTCAGGTGGACAGATTAAAAAGGAGGATTTTTAGCACTCAGGGATGCCCTTTATCAGAATGAGCACATCTGCAAATTTACTCATGGGTAGGAAAAATGCTTTCAGCAGGCTTCACCCTATTGTAACTTAAGACCCGTGAACCTCTGAAGGTTCTGACTAGGGCTGAGCGATATCTGGTTTTCAACATCCCGATATCACCAGCTAATCATTGCGATATACTGATATATCACAGTGTCTGAAATAAGGATGGAGCTATGTAGATGCACTGGCTGGCTTCATGGTTTCCCCCACTTTGTGATTTTTGCATCACCCCCTCCCTGCCCCCAATATATTGCTAGGTCAAAAAATATGAAACCAATATCATGGAATGGACTTGAAACCAGTTTTGGACAATATATCGTCCAGCCCTAACACACGTCATGATTCGCAATATATTGCCATGTCAAAAACTATGAAACTAATATCACAATATGGACTTCAAACCAGTTTTGGACAATATATTGATAAACCGCCCAGCCCTAGTTCTGACTGCCAGCTAAGAAGAAACAAAGAGTCCTTTTGGATCAGGCCAAAGGCCCATCTAGTCCCTTATCCTATTCTCACAGTGGCCACCCACATTCCTATGGGAACCAAGACCTTGCCTCTCCTGTGGTTCCAGCAACTGGAATTGGAAGCATACTGCCTCCAGGAACAGTACCAGTAGTGCTTTGCCGCAGTACCAGGTGGAGCTAAAATATTTCACTTCTGACTATGAAGCACATATTGAAGGTGGTTCTAAAAGAGGACTGGACAAATGGATGGAGGAGGAGGAAGAGGAGGCCATTGATGGCTACAAGCCATGATGGTGATGCTGGAGAACACAGGAAGGGAGAAGGCTTGTGTGCTTGGATCTGGCTTGAGGGTCCCCACAGGTGTGTCTGGTTGGGCACTGTGGGGACAGGATACTGGACTAGATGGGCCGTTGGCCTGATCCAGCAGGCTCTTCTTTTGTTCTTAAGATGCATCTGTATCTAATTTTGCAAATCATCTGGGAGACTCTCTCCAAAGGCTATTCAGAGATCACGGCATTGCAAGATTTGGCTCCATGTGAATTTTGAAGGATGGATGAGTTCCGGTTCTCACACTGTTTCAGGAAGCTTTCAATGCAAACTGAATTGATTTTATCCTCCGCCCTTCCTTACAACTCTAAAATCCTGCGATTCTATGGGCTCCCGACTACAAACAGATTTGATTTTGACACAGTTGATGTAAATAATAGCCTCCAAGCATAGTCCCAGGTGCATTACAGTGTCAAGTAATAGGGAAAAATGAAAAAAGGAAAGCTGCTGGGAGCAGCATGTGCGCTTATGAGATTCCTGCAAAAATTACTTCCAACATTAGTGTGCTCGGGACTAGGAATGATTAAGATAATACGCAGATGACTAACGGAGCATGACAAATATTAGCATTCACAGGTTCAGCCATTCAAAACTCAGCAGGGAAGAGCTTCTGTTATGCAGAATTTGTGCTGTGACGCCACCCGGACGCCACCTGCATTAGCATCTTAAATCCATAAGATTTTCACATGGTTCCCACCGGCTTACGCCCCACTTTCTGTACCTGCTAAGTGAGAATAAAATGCTACAGAAAGGGTAGCTTGTTTATTCGCAGATTTGGCACCAACTTAAATAGTAACGCAAAGTGCAAGGCAGCGGGATGCAGACCGGAATTACATGGCTGCGTAATAGAGGCTTTGGTGTCAAGCTGGGAGATCATCGCTACAGGGCGATGGGTGACAAAATCCTTCATATCATTGCTGTCTATGGTAATGAACAAAGGGATTATTTAACACTGAATGCCTTAGTGTTGGGGACTTAGAACTGCCCAGACCTGCCTCAAAGCAAAGAGTGGGATTAAATGGCTTGGGGGGGGGGGTCCCTTCCAACTATGGGCAAATGCACTTTTATACATTTGCTTCATTTGGGCAGGTTTTTATGGGCAAGAGACCCTGTAGCTCAATAACAGGGCATCAGCTTTGCATGTGAAAGGTTGCAAGTTCCCCAGCATCTCTGGTTAGAGCTGGGAGAGGCCCCAGTCTGGAATTTTGAGACTTGCTGACAATCAGCATATTGAGCTAGATGGATCACTGGCTCAATAGCATCTTATTTTTAAGCTGAAACCAAGACCATCAGAACAATTGGGTGCTATTCCTTTCATTTCACTGAATTTCCAATATGCCCTGGTCTGAACAGCTGTACTGCAGGTTTCTATGTCAGAAAACTGGAGGGAGCAGGAGAGAGAATTACATGTGAAGCTGATCTCATTTTACTCCTTGTAAATTCTCCATCCCATCAAGTGTCTGGCTCCCTGGACGTTAATTGCAATCAGGAACTTCAGAGTCTTGACATCCACACAGAGGCAAATGAGCCAGGTTCAGAAAATATTTTTTTAATAAAAAACTGTGCTTAAAGAAGATTGCACCCTGGAATCACTTGGCGAGAATGAAGTGATTGGGTGAATAGTTTCTAAAATCACTCTTCTTCATCCAGCAAGGCTTGAAGTTGCAGCTTTGAAGGGGTTTGATATCGTTCCAATGCTTCCTAGCATTGTGGGACATAGGTGGTGCTGTGGTCTAAACTACTGAGCCTCTTGGGCCTGCCGATCAGAAGGTCGGCGGTTCGAATCCCCACGACGGATTGTGCTCCCGTTGCTCTGTCCCAGCTCCTGCCAACCTAGCAGTTTGGAAGCACGTCAGTGCAAGTAGATAAATAAGTACTGCTGTGGTGAGAAGGTAAACGGCATTTCTGTGTGCTCTGGTTTCTGTCACAGTGTTCTCTTGCGCCAGAAGCGGTTTGGTCATGCTGGCCACATGACCCAGAAAGCTGTATGTGGACAAATGCCTGCTTCATCAGCCTGAAAGCGAGATGAGCGCCACAGCCCCATAGTCGCCTTTGACTGGACTTAACCGTCCAGGATTTAACTAGCACACACCTGAAACCCTCCTCCCATCTCCTGCCATAGTCTAGACCTATGGAGATTTCTGCCTAAGTTAATCCTTAATTATATTTCAGACTAGAGGTGACAGGTAGGAACACGGAGATACCAGCCTAGGCTGTGTTGGCCCTCTGTTGACTGTAAACTGTTTTCTCAGGAAACATATTTTCCCCAGTTGCTATTTGCCCCCTAAGGTGCTGTTTACTGCACACAGATCATTGAGGTCATATAGCAGCCTGACAGTAGGAAACTCGTATGAGACCCCGATCCAACTAAGAATATATTACAGACTGGGGACCTCGGAGTGCTTTTCTTCAAAATAAAAGAGGCCAGGTTCAACATGCCCCCCCCCCCCCGACCCTTTAAAAATACGTGTTGTTTGGCCATTATCTTCCACAGGGTTGGCTGAACCCAAAGTCATACTAGGAGGGAGGAGGTATTAATTGCTTTGGGTTAAATAATGGACTTTAGGTTAAGTGTTGAATTAAGTAATAAGTAAGTTATAGCTAAGGGACGCGGGTGGCACTGTCGTCTAAACCACTGAGCCTCTTGGGCTTGCTGATCAGAAGGTCGGTGGTTCGAATCCCCACGACGGGGTGAGCTCCTGTTGCTCTGTCCCAGCTCCTGCCAACCTAGCAGTTCGAAAGCACGTCAAAGTGCAAGTAGATAAATAGGTACTGCTCTGCGGGAAGGTAAACAACGTTTCCATGCGCTGCTCTGGTTTCAGTGTTCTGTTGCGCCAGAAGTGGCTTAGTCATGCTGGCCACATGACCCGAAAAAACTGTCTGCAGACAAACGCCAGCTCCCTTGGCCTGTAAAGCAAGATGAGCACCACAACCCCAGAGTCGTCTGTGACTGGACTTAACTGTCAGGGGTCCTTTACCTTTACCTTTTTAAGTTATAGCTATTTTTGTCTAATTTACATTTATTCAGTTTTGTTGTTTTCCATTTTGTTGATGTTTGGCTTTGCCCCTTTCCTCCCTTCTCCCTTTTATCCTGTCCTATCAGCTCATATTATTCTTTTTTGTGGATTTTCCCTGTTTCTACACCTGTCTGCCAATGGTCTTCGATTCAGCTGATGTCAGGTCTTCATAAACCCCTTTCAGTGTGCTGTCTCTTTGAACTGGCATCAATGAGCAGCTGATTTGTAGTGCCTGCAAATCCCCTTTCAGCCACGCCACACCATGCCACCCTACCCCACTTCCCACTGGTGTAGGTAGGACAGTTAGTTGTGACTAGGCCAAAATTGTATCTGGGCCAAATGGGGAGGCCTGGTAGGCCTGGTTAGACCTCTGGACCAAAGGTTCCCCACCCATGTCTTAGAAGTATTAGCCCCAACAAGTAACTTTCTGAGCATTTTGATGTATGGAACAGGTCAGATTTCTGCTTCTTCACTGAATTATAGTTTAATTGCCAGCTAAATGCTCAGCTCCTTATCGTACACATAGCAGCATGGAATTCCTTCATTATGTATTTACATTATTGTAGAGCAGCGGCTGCAGAATGGCTCAGCAGGTCAACAGAGAGAGTGTTTAAATCCCACGGGACACATCTGCATTTTTTAATGTTTGTTTGTGAGCTTGGATGTACTTGTTTGCAGGCTCCCTTAATTGTCCTCATTATAGCTCTGACTATTTTTGTTGCTGGTATTAATACATTCGTCCTGTGCCTCTTGGGGGAAGGGGATTAAGGGCTGGATGCAGACAACCCCAGCGGGTGCCTCAGGACAGCGGGCATAATCTGATAGTGCGCCAGCATTGTCTCTCTGCAAAGTTATATGCCCTGTTTCATTTATTTCCCTTATATACTTGCTTCACTGTGTGTTGGCTGCAAAATAAGGTGGCTATGAACCATGGTGCTTGTGAGTTGGTGTTTAGTTCTGCCATGCTCTGTATGGTTTTCTAAATAGAAAATTGATCCACTTGATCGGGTAAATCAGAAGGGCCTGGAGGAGATGTAGCCAAAAGCATTGCTAAGCTGGACTGGATTAAGCATTTTTAAACTCTTTTCTCATGGGGGAAAGAAAGGATGTAGGAGGAAGGAGCAACGAAACAAGGTTCAGAGCAGCAGCAGAGGAGGAATGTCAGTTTCTTCTTACCCCATATTATACTCTCAGTTTCCTTACCATGGAATGTGTTTTTTTTTAAGAAGTAGGAGCTTTAATGGGCTTTAATTGCAGAAACCCAAATTTAATCCCTCCCACTGTGTGTGTGTGTGTGGGGGGGGTAATCCAGGACTCTGGAATTCTGCTACCCTTGATAGATGTGAATGGCCTCCATGTTCTGGATTGTTAAACCATTTTTCAGAACCCAACTTTTTCGAACTGCCTTTTGCTAACGACCTTTTCTAGAGAGCTGTGTTATATAATCCACCTCCATTTAGTTGTCCTCTTAGTCATAAGTGTTTTAACTGGCCTTTTTCAGATGTGCTAATGCTGTGGCCTTTGTTCACTTTGATTATTTTAGATCGCGCCGCGTATGGTGCCTTTCTGATATTGTGAGCTGCCTTGAGTGGGCTAGACCCCCCGAAGCGGCACAGGAATAATGGGATGAATGAATTGGGCTGGCTATAACAGCAGTGAGCCAGTTATCCCTGTTGGAGGGAGGCGCTGTGCACAGTAGACTCATCAATATCTGTGTTTCTCATGACAGGGAGCTGAGAGGAAAATCCGGGATGAAGAAAGGAAGCAAAATAGGAAGAAAGCAAAAGGCCAGCTGTCGCAACCTCCGTGTAGTAATGGTAAGGAAGATACGCCCTTCCTTTAGCCTTGGCCAGACTGGTTCCCTCCAGGTGTTTGGGGCTACAACTTCCATGGCTACACAGCCAGGGGCTGCTGCGAGTTGTAGTCCAAAGCATCAGGACTGTAGTCTGGTTTGCATTGCGCTCAGTTGTACTTCCCAGGTTGCCCCACTCATAATAAGAATAAGAATAATAAATTTTATTTATACCCCGCCCTCCCCAGCCGAAGCTGGGCTCAGGGCGGCTAACAACAATCAAAATAATCCAACATTCTAAAAACCTTTCATTATAAAAATTAATTAAAATCAAATTGATGGCAACCATTAAGCAAAATTCTGTGCAGATTGCCAGAGGAGGGGGTCAGGCTGTGCCCTGACCAAAGGCCTGGTGGAACAGCTCTGTCTTACAGGCCCTGCAGAAAGATGTCAGGTCCCACAGGGCCCTAGTCTCTTGTGACAGAGCGTTCCACCAGATTGGAGCCGCGGTCGAGAAAGCCCTGGCTCTAGTTGAGGCCCTGACTCATGAACTTTTCCGCCCATCTCTCATGAACAGCTGAAGGGAAACTGAGCACCGTCCCACTCCAGAAGAAGAGCGACATCACCTACTTCAAAACCATGGCTGACCTGGACTCGCAGCCGGTTCTCTTCATACCAGACGTTCATTTTGGGAACCTGCAAAGAACTGGGCAGGTAAGGAATGAGGGAAGGCGCAACTGCCCGATTCTTTACAGAACTGCATAAAATCCTAGTGGGCCTTTTGGTCCATGCTCCTGGAGGAGGATATATTTTCACATCTGCAACACTGAGATGCTGTGGAGCAGGGACGGGGATACTGTGGTCCTCCAGACATTGTTACATGCAGCTCCCATATCTGAACATTGACCATACTGACTGGCACTGGTGAGACCTACAATCCAACAACATCTGGAGGGCTATAGGTTCTCCACCTTTGCTGTCGGAAGTTCAGAACTGAATGTGCACGATCCAGCCAATGTAGCCCCCTTTTTGTATTTTGTTGATTTCAGTTTGAGAGTTAGGAAGCGGCCTGAGAGTAGGCCTCCATTGTCCACTATTATTTACTCTGACTGGCAGGGCCTTTCCTTGGGTACCATCGCCTGCTGCCTGATCCTACTAAGGATGCCAAAGATTGAACCAGAGACCTTCTTTGTACAGATCAGGGGTCAGCAAACTTTTTCAGCAGGTGGCCGGTCCACTGTCCCTCAGACTTTGTGGGGGGCTGGACTATATTTTGAAGAAGAAAAACGAACGAATTCCTATATCGCACACATAACCCAAAGATGCATTTTAAATAAAAGGACACATTCTACTCATGTAAAAACACGCTGATTCCTGGACTGTCCGCAGGCCAGATTGAGAATGCCTTAGTTTGTCTACCCATGGTACAGATAATCTGTTCTGTCATTGCTCAGCGCAGTTGAAACGAATGGTTCTTAATAGCCTGTTAACAGTGAATAAGATCTATTTATTTTGATTTGTACAAGAAATTTAAAAAAAAATCATAAATTTTTAAGCATCATAAGTTTACACGATCGAAAGCCTCTTATGTTCTCCCTTCTTCTTTGTGCAGATCAGGGGTGGGAAACCTGACTGGTTGGATTGTAATCTCCCCCACCCCCTATGGCCCAAGTATGACAGATGGGCAGAGCCAATGTATCTAGGAAGAGAGAATAATTAAAATAATGCTGAATACATAAACTGTATTCAAAGAACTCAGTGTGATGTCTATCCTAGGGAAAACAGAATTTACTTCCATAGTTTTCCCCCCTCTGTTTAATCGCACTCTGTTAATATCTCTCAGAGTCTAAATAATATTAAGGCAGACAACATGATGAACAGAGCTATCAGATCTGCCTAGAATGCTCAGCATAACAAAGCTTAAATTGACAGGGGTGGGAGTTTACCATTCATTTCTTTTAATCAGCCATCATTTAGAAGGTATTAGCACCCTAGACACTGTGCTAATAGCTGTCAGCTAAAAATATTTTTTCCTGCACAGAAAGAGACTAAATGCAATAGAAGATGTCAGCACAGTTTCAGCCAAAATCATGCTTTAGCCTAAGAAAGATTGCATATAGCTTTCTGATGAAACGATTTATGACTGCATGATGCACCATACATATATCTCTGTGCAGTGGGAAAATATATTTGCATTGCAACCTTTTCAGCCAGAATTATGTTTTAACATAAGAAACACTGTATATAACTTTATATACAGATTTATAACTGCATGATAAAATGCCATCTGACTTCTATCTGACTTTCCTTGGGGTGTATGGCATACCTTATTGGAAGAGCTTAGGGACAGGGGAGAAATCCTTTGCATTTTAATATGGACCTCCCATATTGGCACTTCCCAGAATGATACATGAACCAAAGCCCAGTTATCTGTTGAACTTGCCACTTTCCTGAATTTTGCAGGACAGCTCTGTGGCCCAAAACATTATGTATTAGGGGAAAGTGTATATAAAGATGTGTATATAGGTGCAAACAATGTACAAAAAAGCAGGGTGCTATGGCAAACAGTTTGCCAGAATGTAAATTAGGCACAATTGTATACCAAAAATGTGTGTGAATTTTCACAATTTATTTATTTATTAATCACAATTGGATGGAGAAATAGAATGAACTGAAGTCTGGAAAAATAACTGGAAGTAACAGAAACGGGCACATTTAATCTCTGGCATCTTGAAATGGTTCTTGTCTCAAGTTCCAGAGGACCACTGCTAGTCAATGTAGACCAGGAGTGGAGAACCAGAGGCCCAAATAAATGCAGCCCTCTGGGCCTCTCCATTTGATCCCAAATTCTTCCCTAGGCCCACACATAGCTTGAATGCTTAGGCCTGGTTGGAATGTGCCCTTGGACTGTAATAGTGACTCTTGCTGGTGTGGAGGGAAGATGGAGAAATATGCATGATCTATGGCTGGAATGTAATTTTTGCACAAATGTGAGAGTCACATCCATTTGCTCCATCCACTTACGCATCTTGCCCTGCCACACCACTGGTACAAGGCTTCTGGGAAGTTGCCCATGAGGGAATGTGGACTTTGGGCAAAAAAACGGTTTCTTATCCTTGACCAGGCAATACCAAACTGGATGGAGCAATAGTCTAACTCTGTACTAACCATCTGATTGGCATGTATGCAACCGCTCTGTCTCTCCATTAGCACTTCTGTGTCGCAACGCCTGGTGAAATGACAATAATGAATCTGTTCTTTGTCTGCTCTTACAGGCTTACTATAACACAGATGATGAGCGAGAAGGGTAAGTCATTTTTTTGTCTTGTAAATTTTGCAGGCAGGATTTCAACCCCCTTGACAAAATAATAGTAGTAATAATCAAGTACTGAAGTTGTGATGCAGTTTAAATTCCAGTGTTTTAACGTTTGTCATGGCAGAGGCAGATTTCTTTACTTTGTTCCTGTTGTCTTGCGCTAGATGCAAACTGTTGTCCTTTTAATCATACACATAGTTGTGTGTCTTCATATAACAATAGTCTTGGTATTTATTTCAAGGCTGTGTGTGCTTGGAAAAAAAGCATTTTTATTTTATTTTTTGCAAAATGTAACCCAAATTCTGTAGTTCAGAAAGCTGAACTTTGTGATCTGTTTACACTGTATGAAAATTAAGACATATTGTGTATATTATTTTATATGTTACTTTGTTTTTTGTGATCCATAATTGCTAGAAACAAGTTGTGTGTGCTTAGATTCTTAGGGTACTGGTTTCTGTTTGTAGAATACATGCAGCTTCTTGTATAGCTGTAGTGCTAAATCAATATAATACACAGTCATGAAATGAAACTGTAACCTTGCTTTTTAGATTAGGCCTGTCAAAAGTACTAAGACAAAAGTCTTGGCCAGTGCAACCACAATGTAGCACAGCCTCCAGGCTACAATTAGGAGAGCAAGTTATGGGTTACAATTCCACCCCCAGTACTATAAATCTGGTACATCTTTCTTATTTTTCTCCCCCTACAGTAGCATCTTGGCTAAAAGGATATTCCGGCCAGTAGAAGAAGACTTCAGCTCACCACCGCTGAAGCAAATAAAAGAAGAAGGAACGAAAAGAGGTACCAGTTTATTCTGTTTTCCCTAGTTCAGAATTCATTTGAAATTCATTGGGCAGAGGGAAGGAAAAAATCAGAATGGAAATATGGTTCTGAATTATGCCGAAGTCGCAGCAACGTCTATGCTGCCTTGGTCATGTGCACACAATGGAAGATAGCAGGATCCCCAAAGACATTCTGTATGAGGTGCTGGCTTCAGGCACCAGGCCTGTTGGCGGACCAACTCTGAGTTACAAAGATGTCTGCAAATGGAATATGAAGGCTGACAACATTAACCTCACTGTGTGGAAATCCCTTGCAGACAGCCACAGTGCCTGGAGATAGACAGTCAGGTTGTGCATCCAGTGCTGACCAGAGGAGAAATGACTGCTGGGAGGAACGCAGAAATGCCCCGGTGCATCTGCAGCATCACAGCAACCAGGTGTCTTCATCTTCCCCAGCTGCAACCAAACATGTCTCTCCCATATCAGGGTCTACAGCCACAGCAGGCATAACTCTCCAGCAGTTTGACTTCACCCACAAAGGTGCACTCCTTCATTGTCTCCCGAGACAGACGGGTGCCAACACGATCAACAACAAAGGCCCCATAAAGAGGCACATAGGGCAAAAACTGCACAATGAAGGTGACAGGTGCAAATCTATGGAGAGGCAGCTTAGGGGCTGCCACAGAAAATGCCATCTTCTGCGCTGCCATACCCTGGAGTTCTGAGGGTGATGGAGCTACCAAGCAGGCCCCCCTCTGACAATCTTAACACCGGAGACATTTGACCCCCTTCTGAAGTCCAGCATCATATAAGGCAGTTGACTGGTCATGCATTTTACCTCTGGACCATCTACACCAGCATGCACATGCTTGCATCTAAAACTACATGTTGCATATGTGCTATTTGCTGGCGCTGCTCTTTGAGTATCACAAAAGAAGTAGTAAAGGGGGTGTCCACCTCTACTTGAAAGGTCTTCCATCACATGAGAGGAGGGTGAGGGGTCTAGAAATGAAGTCCTACGAGGAACAGTTGAAAGAGCTAAATAAGATTATGGAGTGACGTGATAGCTGTCTTTGAGTATCTGGAAAGGACCCCTAACCTAATGACTCTGGGGTTGCGGCGCTCATCTCGCTTTACTGGCCAAGGGAGCTGGCGTACAGCTTCCGGGTCATGTGGCCAGCATGACTAAGCCGCTTCTGGCGAACCAGAGCAGCGCACGGAAATGCTGTTTACCTTCATGCCGGTACCTATTTATCTACTTGCACTTTGATGTGCTTTTGAACTGCTAGGTTGGCAGGAGCTGAGACTGAGCAACGGGAGCTCACCCCGTCGCAGGGATTCAAACTGCCAACCTTCTGATTGGCAAGCCCTAGGCTCTGTGGTTTAGACCACAGCGCCACCCGCGTCCTTTGGGTATCTGAGGGGCTGTTAAATAAAAGGCTGAGCAGACGACTTCTGTGTTTCCTAGAGGACAGGCAGGATTAGAATTAATGTGTGGAAACAGCAAGGGCTAAACGTTACAGAAACCTCCTAATGGTTTGCACTGTTCAACTGTGGAGCGGACTGCCTTGGAGGAAGGTGGCATGTCCTTCAAAGGAAGAGCTAAACAGACAGCTGTCAGGGATGCTGCGCTTGCAAGATTCCTCCATTAAGCGAGAGACTGAAAGACCTCCTTCCAACTCCCAAATTCTGGTTCTGCCAACAGCTGAACCCACCCTTTGAATTCCAGGAAATTCTGACTTTTGATGAGAATAGCTATTTTGCTTGTGGTGTTGCTTAGCGTGACAGGGAAATTAGTTCCACTTACTGGTCAGTATATTCCGCATAATCTCTGCCTATCACCCAACTGAAATGGAAAATGGGTGTGACTGTTTACAACTGCTTCCTGTGGGGGTGGCGCGGTTTGTGGAAAGAACACATCATTTTCCTCTGGATATTTTGAAATCAGCACATGCTCCTCCTGCTCTGTGACATGGGATAGTTTTATTTTTAACACGAGTCTCTGGCCTTTTTCACTTGTCATTTGTTGGAGAGGAATAGTTTTCTGTCCAAGAGGGAGTAGTTTGCTTGTGGGAATGTTCTGTGTCTATTCCAAAAATTTGCTTCTCATCCTTTCAGTGCTGCTTTACGTGAGGAAAGAGGCTGACGAAGTGTTTGATGCTTTGATGTTAAAATCGCCCACTGTAAAGGGACTAATGGAAGCGGTAAGTATCTGTCATCTCAATTTCATTTATCGTGGGCAGTTGAAAAAAGCAACAACAGCATGCAGTCTGCTTTAACTTCCTCATAGAAAGGAAAACAAATTTGCATTTTATATTTGTGCAAAACTGTGCTGAGGTTGTTGACAAGCAAACCGACATCGTTATGAGAAAAGGGTATTTGCGTGTGAAGAGGGAGAGCTTGGATGTTAACAAGGACTCCTTGGGATGGGGAACTTGTGGCGTGCTGGATATTTCTATTATTATTATTATTATTATTATTATTATTATTATTATTATTATTAAAATTTGTATGCCACCCTATACTCAAAGGTCTCAGGGCGGTTCGCAACATAAAAGCACAATATGAATGCACAAAATACATAATAAAAATAAGAACAACCCAACAATTCTTCCTCCCCAACACATTTTTAAAAGGCAACACATTTAAAAGGACTACAACGCCTATCATCCCTGAACACTGGCCACACTGGGGCTGATGGGAGTTGGAGTCCAGCAGCACCTGGAAGGTCTTAGTTTCCCTGTCCTTGATGTACAGGGTCACATCGCAGCTCGCTGCAAAATCCTCATTGCAAAGGTTTAGGCTTCCCAGAGTCAAGGAAAGAAGGAAGGCACTTTGGGAGGTGGCGTCTGTTCTGAATGCCAGGACTCACAAGTGGGGAGAGCGCTGTTGCCCTCAGGTCCTGCTTTCAGGCTCCTCATAGGTACCTGTTTGGATGCTGCACAGTCTTTCTGATCTGGCAGGCTCTTCCTGTGTTCTCCTGCAAAACCTTCTTTTCTTTTTAGGGCCCAGCACTGAAAGGAAAAAAGTCAAAGGTGGGCGGCTACCACTTTCTTTCCTCCAAATGCCCCTAGCCTCCAATGTAGAGTTGCCATGTCAGGAGTGGGGGTCCGGAGGGGGCATTCCTGGCCTGGAAACCATTCATTTACATGGGCTAGTAAAGAGCTGCACTTGGGACTCCATTGTGCAGTGCAGGTCATGGGAATGTTTGTCTTGCCAGTTGAGCAGGACCCAGGCCACATTGCATTGCGGTTGCTTTTGTTTTCAGCAAAGGTAAATGATCTCGTTTTGGAAAAAAGGAGGTCTGTAGAAGAGAATTTGAAAAGAATACTGTATCCAGAATTCATCACGAATTTGGACTCTGGGTTCTGTGGTATACATTAGCACCCTAGGGCATGCAAGTCCTTCTTTTGAAAAAGCTTGTAGTGTAGGGTAGCGGCCAAGAGATTGCACCCATAACACCTTAGCTCACAGATGCACCTAGAATATTGTACTGGAGCTAAAGCAGAGATTGAGCTGTAAAGTACAAGGTCCTGGTTTAAATCTCACCTGTGCTGTGAACTCACGAGGTGGCCCTGGCAAGCCTCTTATCTTACCATGCTGTTTCGTTACTGTAAAACACCAGAGCACCTCCCTGCTGTCACCTCCCTGCCCGCGCAGGCCCACTGAGACACCAGGGCTTGTCATCCATTGAGACGGAGCCAACAGAGAGATCAAATCACAAGGAAGAGAATGTAGAACTACCAAAGGAAGCTCCAGGGACTCTCGAACAAAAGCACTCTGAAGTTTCCAAAGGCCAAAAGTACCACGTGGATGTTGTCCCCATGATGCATTGCGCCTTTGCAAGATTCCGTGGATGTGGTCGCTTGCAATGCATTTGTAGAAAATGGGTGCAATTTGTGAGCATGCATGTTCCTAGCACCTTAAATTCTGGCATTGAGGTTTCTTTTCATCTCCATAGTTATTCACAAGGCAGCATATGCTAGAGGAGATAGCAGACTAGTTCTAAGAGCAGGCAGCCCAATCTTCAGTTTCTTTGTACTGGCAAATCTCCCCTGGCGTCAGAGATAACGTGGTTCCCATTCTTCAGCTGAACTGTTTATTCTATCATGCATATTTGTTGGTTCCCTTCTCCCTGTAAAAATATGTGCCCAATCAATACCCATGGGTTCCCATTCACATCTAAAATCTTAAAAGACATTCACGCTGGAATAAGGAGGAGATCCATGGAAAAACAGGCCCCATCACTATGCCTGCTGCTGGTTCACTCAGACTGTCCTGTTCCTTACCAGGTCAGCCACAGGAAGGGAGCATCAAGATTTTAAAGTTCTGCTCTCCTGCTTCCTCCTCCACCTCAAATATCTTTCCTTTTGATAGTTTCAAATTTCAAAGTATATCATTTTGTAGGAAGTGTTGGATTTTATGAATGTTGCAAGCTGTTGTGGGGACTCCAGTCAAAAAGTGGGGTGCATCTCAAAATTTGTAGATACGAGGAGTGCTATAAGGAGGCCCTCACCCTTGGCCAACATTATGCTGACTGTGGGGTGGAGAGAGATCTCCACAGGCAATAGTGTAGCCAGCCCTGCCCTTTCAAGGACCCCTGGTATAGGGTCAGGACAAACCAGCTTAGAAGATTTCTGCACACCTTGTTTGCACGTCACTATTTTACATGTGCAAGCAGCCTTATCTAGAAGGGCAGTGAGTGCATGGATTCTTCCTGCTAGATCAGGGTACCTGTATATGTGCTTGCCTGCCACAAAGGGACATGGTGGAGTTTAGAAAACAGAAATCTCTCACAGGAGAGGTTTTGAATATGAACCCTTATGGAAAGAGCCAAGGTTTCTCACTTATACTCCCATGCTCTGCTACTGCAAACATTTGCACTGGAACCATCCTGACTTCCCTCACTCTTCATTGCCTATTAACCCAGGCATGATTTTGCCCTTGGCAAGATATGAAAAATACCTTGAAAATGTAATGGGTGCAAAACATGTTGCACTTCACATGTTTTGTGTTTGGCAGTGCCCTGTGCCTCATTTTGGCAACGTTGTTTTCAAAAGCTTTCATCCCAGCAAGAGCATAACATATTAAAAGGAAGTTCCATTGTTTACAAGTTTCACATTTTCCCCTTGTTTATTTTCTCATATTTGGAATTTGCTTCATTCTTCTCCCATTTGCTATTATTTCCCAGAGGAGTAGGCAGTTTATCTTTGCAATTAGGCTTCTTCTGGTGACAAGAAAGTACTATGGCACCTTAGAGAGCAACTCTTTAACATGAGCTCTCAGTGACAATATCCTTCTTTGTCAAACATCTTAGAAGGACCAAGAGCATGGCTGCTGTATATAACACATTGTTTTTGAGGAATAAAGCATTTTTGACAAGTAAGGATCAGCAGAGGCAACTTTCGTTAGGGCAGAACTTCCTCTAACCCTGAGCCATGACCTGAAAAAGTGTGATCAGATTTGTTTATGTATTCCGATTCTCAGCTGCCCCATTCCAGATTTCTTTCTTTTAAAGATTTCTTTTAAAAGCCCTGACTGTGAAGTAAAAGAGACCAGTTCAAGCAAACTGAAATGTTCTAGAGGTGTATAAAAAGATGTTGGTACATACTCAAGGGAGTATCGGAAGGATCAAGAGATTTCTACACCACTTAGACTGTAGTCCTACACATACTTATCTGATATACTTCGGAGCAGACATATATAAGATTGCATCGCTAGAAGGTAACAACAACAACAACAACAATTTATTACTTATACGCCACTCACCTGACTGGGCCTCCCCAGCCAGTCTGGGCGGCTTCCAACAGGATATTAAAAACACAATAAAACATCAAACATTAAAAACTTCCCTAAACAGGGAAGAGCCACCCAGTGACTTAAACTGGGTATTTTTAGTATTGCTTTTAACATATTGCCTTGTTGCAATTGGTAACTGGAAATTGCCATCAGGTGACCAGGTGGAGTCCTTATTTTCAACTAATTTCCCAGCAGCGCTACTTCTTTGAAAATATCAATAAAACCTATTGGATGTTCTCCATTCAGAGCTGATTGAAATACTAGTTATTCAGCCAGTCCTTTTCATACCCAAAGCCTCCGGCTTTGTTTTGTAAAGACTTCTGTGGTTTGGATTCCTCCCCCCCCCATCAAGACCTTGTAAATTAAGATGACTTCCTAGTCAGCTGGTTGCCAAGTGCCTTGTGAGTGTCTTTGGTTGGGCCTAGATCTCTTTCTTTCCCCTGAGGCTGAGTCACAAGGAAAGGTGTGATGTGAACACTAATGAGATGTTTGCATCTGCAAAGAGAGAAGCGCTTTTGGAAATGACTTTTGTACAAAATTTAGTGGGGGTTGTGCAAGACTGTTTTTGGATGTGCTATGAGTAGCGATGGAAAGATCTGTCAATTTTGGTTGTCTTGGCTTCTCAATTTTCCAATCTTAAATTCAATTCTCTGCATTTAGGCAAAGAACTACACGTGGTTGTTGTTGTTTTAATCGTCATGAACATTCTTCAGCATTGTACTGTGAATTTTTCCTGACACACTTCTGTCTGCAGTTTTGACTAATGTGCACTTCTCCTAATATAATGCATTTTTACACTGTAGGTGCAAAACTTTTTCAAAATGGCAGGAAGCTCTACATTTCTTCAGGTCATTACGCCTGATTTTTAGAAGTGCTGAGAAGTTGGGTGCTGAGTGGGTGTTTTAAGGCACACACTCACTCTTCCACACTCCTTAATTGAAGCTGGTGGTACCAGTTTCTGGTTTAATAATTGTTCTTTCTTCTTTTTAAATTTTAAATTCAGATTTCTGAGAAATACGGTCTTCCAGCTGAAAAGATTACAAAGCTGTACAAGAAGAGCAAAAAGGGGTAAGTAAGGGAAACAAAATCTCACCTTGGCTCCGAGTCACTTTTTTTAAATTTTTACAGGGTCTTGAGACCTCAGCTGCCCTAGATTCTAGGTGTCCTAGGTGAGCAACTCACAGACCCCTCCCAGACTCCTCAAGTCATGTGATGTGCCCTGGGCTCAGGTGGGACTAGCCTGCCTTGTGGCTCCTTCTCCCCCTCCCCTGTGGGGGGAGGGCAGGGGGGAAGCATTGACCCTGGGACATTTCGTACTGACTTTTGGACTTCACACACTACCCAAACAGTTTGGGTAGAGACAACAATTCTGCAGCAGCTCTTCTGCAACATGAGAAGAGGTCGTCTGTGACAAGTACAATATAATTCAGTTGTGTTTCAAATTAAATAGAGGATAATTAGTATTTTAATTACCTCCGAGATTGAACGGCGGCAACAGGGGGGGAAATGAAGCCTCTGTAATCTGGAGTTTCAGTATTCCCCAAACAAGGGAGATGAGTAGGAAGAAAAGATAGTAGGACTACAATGCTATCACATCAATGAATTTGTGTATGCTGCGGTATTAATTGGCTGCCCAGCACCTAATACCCCTCCACTTTGCTATCTTGTTTCCCTGACTGCACACCCAGGAAAGGTTTGATTAGCCATCAAAGTCCTAATTTTGACCTATAAAGCCCTGAACAGCTCTGGACCTCAAGGACCGCCTCTCCCCATATGAACCAAGCCAGAGCCTGTGGTCATCATCTGAGGCCCTTCTTCATATGCCTCCTCTGTAACCTGCTTTTCAGCCAAAAAGGCTCCCTGTGCAGCAAGCAAATATCAGTAGTAGTAGCAGTAGTAGTAGTAGTAGTAGTAATAAATAGTTGGTCCATATAGCCCAAGCAACTTTCCAGTTCAACATTTGGTTGAATTGTCATGTTTCAGTGGGGTTACATTGGTTTGGATTTATCTGGAGATTTTGCAATGAGGCTGGATAGATCAGTTGGTAGAGCATAAGGCTCTTAATCCCAAGGTTGTGGGTTCAAGCCCCATGTTGGGTGAAAGATTCCTACATTGCAAGGGTTGGGGCTAGATGACTTTCATGGCCCCTTCCAACTGTGATTTTATGTCTAACTTTAGAATCCTATGCATATTTACTCAAAAAGAAGAACTACTTTGTTCACTGACACTTAAAAGCTCGCTGGAACCTCCAGGAGACAATGAGCTGTGCTATGGCTTGTGTCAAAGTGTGCACACAAATGGCAAATACACAGACAGACAGACACATCCCTTACCCCATGCCAGATTCGCCATCTGAATCTTATCCTGATATGTGAAACTAGGGGGATTTTACTGACACTCCTTTCCTATTCCAGGATTTTGGTAAATATGGATGATAACATCATTGAACATTATTCCAATGAAGACACGTTCATCCTCAACATGGAGAGCCTGGGGGAAGGCTACAAGGTCACGTTGACGGAAATCTAGCCTAGATCAGAACGCAGCCTAGTGAAGTCATAGCATTTCACCCTCATCTTAAGGAAGGGGACCATTCTTCTAAAGCCCTGATGACTCACGGATGCCAAGAAGAGAGGCTGTTACAAAACTCCACTGGAAGCGAGGAAACAAGCCCAGTTGTCATTGACCAGTCCGTTCAAGATGAACTAACATACCTCTACAAAGTTCCTTATTTATTGCTCCTCACGCTGCAATCTGTACATAGCAGACTGCGGACATCACCTCTCGCCCACCTCAGAGGAGAAACGGTGACTTTTTAAAAAAGAGTTAATGTGAAAGAAAATGAAATTGTGGAATTGCATTAGTTCTCCTGGGACTTAATAGTTAAAATTGAAACTTTCAGGAATAAATTGCTTGAAGATATGATCTTCTAATCCATGGCAAGGAAAGTGGCCGATCATGTTCACTGGTACAAAACTACCAGCAAACAAATGTGTAGGTGTAGGTTAGCCATATCCTTCCCAGCACAGGGCAACTGAGGACTGTAAGTAAGGGACTTGGATGGCGTGTCATTTGTAAGTAAAGCACCATCCGTTTTTAACCTTTGTATATAATGTTTATAATATGTAATAATATATTTTTCCTACCTGTGTGGATGTGTTTACTGCCACTCTTGTTTCTAATCCTGGGATTAGAAGTTGTCGGGCAACTCTTACTGAGGAGAGAGATTCTGCCATTAGCTATTCAGTGACGTTTCCATACCTTTTCTTGAGTGGCTTCTCCAGCATCCGTATTAGAACGTTAAAATTCTCCTTCCAGTGGTGCATCCGACATGTGCACCACCAGCTTGTGGGTCTCGTTCACCCTCCCTTGCCCATTTTGGTGCAAGGATACCACATTGCCTTCCAGTTTCCGAATTATTTGTCTTCCGGTTTCTGAAATATTTATGCTTTCTTTGCACCCTTGGATTTCATCCTGTGGTCTTCTGCATTCTTGTTGGATGAGACCCTCCATTTTCTGCATGCAGCAAGAACTGAGGTAGTGCCAATACCACCAACACTCTCCTCCCTCCATGCCTGCTTCCGATTCTGACTTTGGGCTTTCAGAAGATGTATCTCCATTCAGCTCACCTCTTCCTTGGGAGCCTCTGGCCAGCTGGAGCCAAGCCTAAACTGAGCCAGAAGGTCTTTATTATTATTATTATTTATAGCAAGTCATAAAAACATGAAACCGTAGAGCTGGAGGTCATTGAGTCCGGCCTGTTGCTCATTGCAGGATCTGCATGCAAGCTTGCAAGGTGCAACTACAACATCTGCAACAGATGGACATCTTTGCTTCTATCGTCCAGCAAAGGAGAACCCACCACTTCCTGAGGCAGCCTCTTCTGCAGCTTGTCCTATTAGGAAGCTTCTTCGAATGTTCAGCTGAAATCCAGTTCCCTGCAGTTCCCACCCGTGGCTCCTAATCCTGCCATCCGGAGCAGCAACAGAGTTCAACTCTGCTCCCTCTTCTTCATCACAGCCCTTCAGGTATTTGAAGACAGCCATCGTGTCCCCCCTTAATAGGTGGGTGGATTTGGTTCAGCAAACACCGTTCGAGACCAGCTGAGCAGGTGCTTGCTGGTATACCTTTTCTTTTTTTAATGAAATCAATGAATAGCCAAGATCCCTGTTCGCACAATGTACAAATTTCAGGAACAGATCTGGGGATGCAGTCTGCATGCATGTGCACAGCGTGAATGGTGCCAAGAAAGGGAATCTGGACACGTCTGGTCATGATGGGGATGGGTGACATGTGCCTGAAGAGGAATCTTTCTATCCCTCCCATCCTCAGAAGAGCTGATGTTGGGAACTGCATCCCTACAGTCCATCCCTACAGTCCCAGGAAGCCAGAGAGGCAGGGCAGTTCTGTTGCAGTTGAAAAAGGATGCAGCCTACGCTCCCATGCCCTGGGGACTCACCTCAGCTTCCCTGC
This sequence comes from Podarcis gaigeae, assembly GCF_964106915.1. Taxonomy (NCBI): domain Eukaryota; kingdom Metazoa; phylum Chordata; class Lepidosauria; order Squamata; family Lacertidae; genus Podarcis; species Podarcis gaigeae. Next base: position 23,107,725 of record NC_139683.1, on the reverse strand, counting down.
CCCTTGTTCAGCTCCTTTAATCTTTGCTGTCTCCTTTCCCTGCCCTTCTGACACTCCCCCAACCCACCTCATCCCTGGTTGCCATTCCCTTCTCCATTCAACTTCCCAGGAGTTGTGGCAGGAATGGAACAAATTTCTTGGATGAATGGATCCTCTGCTCATTTTGTTGAACGTCCTCGCGCCCCCTGATGGGTCCTGCTGTAAATGTAAAAATGTACATACGCTTCCCTTGACTTTGGTCTGAATGTACATATCAAGTCCTGACTCTATAGACTTTGTTTTTGTATGATCGTATTACTCAGCCTGTCTTAATCGGTATGTAGTAGACATTTTTTTCATTGCACTTCCATCCATGGGACTGCTGGGAATGGCCAGAGATTGGTAGCAAAACGTGGTTTGCTTGCATAAGGTCAAAGAGTTGATTGCCACTATTTCCAGCAGTGCTTCTGGCTGAAACCCTGGAGACTTGCTGCCAGCCAGTGTTGGTCAGCCTTCTTCAACCCAGGACTAGGACTACAACTCTCATCATCCCTAAGCCAGCTAGGAATGATAGCATTTGCAATCCAACAACACCTGGAGGCCTGAGATTGAGGAACTGTAGATACTGAGCAGCCGGACTCTGTTTAAGGCTTTTTTTAAGGCAACCCTGAGATTATGAAATAGGAATCTGAGATGAAACCCTGTAATTCGTTTAATAACTTTGGAAAGCAAATGTAGTTCAAGCACTCCTTTGATTGGGACAGTCAGAGCTTCAAAGAGTGAGGTTCCTTGATCAAGCAAAATGGTGCTATGGAGATGAATGTTTCTTAAAAGGTTTCTGGTATGTAAATTAACTTGACCTAAATTTCAGGAGTGTTTGCTTCTGCCGATACTCTTTTAGCAGCTCAGTCCTTTTCTATTTCTTCAAAGTTTCAAATGTTACAGGAAAAATGCCAAACGCTGCATTATGAGATGCATGCGTTTTTTTAAAAAACTGTTTTGTTCAATGGTTTTAAGGTCAATTTATTTTGGTCACAATCTTGCATTTCTGAGTTCCACCAATATTGATTCTTAAAGGGGGAAAGGAGCCAGAACAGTTGTCCTAAATCTGCACTGTGTGCAAAATGCATGAGAGAATTTGTGTATACTTGCATAAGCATGTGTGTCCCTTGTAGTCATGTAAAGCTATGCTGACTGATATATCTGAAGTGAATAACATGCTGATTTAGCATTGCTTCAGAATCAATTGAGCTTACAGAGCCATTTTTACAGCAAACTGATAATTCACTGCCAAACTGCCTAGCAGAGTGAAAATCAAAAATTGCATTCTTCTTCTTCTTCTTCTTCTTCTTCTTCTTCTTCTTCTTCTTCTTCTTCTTCTTCTTCTTTATGCTCATCATGGAGTGATAGGTAAAATTGCACCTGTTGAACATCTCTTGGTGGCTGGCAAAGGCACAGCTCCCAATGTTCTATGTAACCATGGCGTTGCCATGCAACCCAGAAAGAAATGATAACTTACCCCTTCTGTTCTGTGGTTTAGCACTTAAGCATAATGATCATTCCAAAGCAATCTAAAAGTGGGCTTTCAGACTTTGTTTTGGGGAGCCAATGGGATCCCTTAGAAGCTTGAGTATCTTCAAGCAGTCCTCAAGGGCCAATTTGGTAGCTGTCCTTCCATTAATGACCTCAAACAATGGGTAGCCTTATAGGAAGATCAGGTGTGCGCGAGGGTTCGCTCTCAGGTCACTGGCCTCAGAACCATTTACTGGTGTTGGGGGGTAAATCTTCATGAGTACCTTGGCATGCCAGACATTTCAGAAAGGTGAAAAGTTTGAAGAAGGCCACATAACAAAAATCACCCTTACTGCTGTCTTCTGAAATAAAGCTCTACACTGTGAAGACTCTGCCTATTTTTTAAAACTGGCTGGGCCCCCCTTTATCTATCCAGAGAAGGTGCAGAGAAATATTGTTGTATTTAATGAGTTTAGCCCTCTGTGCCTTTCTAGTCAATAAGGGCTAGAAACTTAAGTGTTTGTTTCTAGAGAGGAAAGAAAACTCCTAGTCCTATATAATCTGCATTTGTATAAGAATTTCAGAGTGTTAATACTCTATCACAGGCTGCAATTATATGTAGATGTTCTGTTTATCAATCCACTGATACATTACTAATATTGACATGGCTATAACAATTACTAGGGTAATAAGGCCTGCTTCAGTCCTCTTCCTATACACACATTTTAAATAAATCACATAGATTCTACCTAGCCTACCAATTTTTTAAAAATCATATTTTACTTTTGATGGGCATAAAAGAAGAGGGAGCTTTTACCATCTTTCATTGTTGCTAACAAATGTCTGTTCCTAAACACAAATGACTTAGATATGTACACAGAACCATGTGATTTATGAATTAAGCCATTTCCCCCAGCACTTGGTCCTGTTGTTCTGATCTCTGTAGACCAGTTGGAAAGTTCCAAAATTAACATAGCTGCTTGAGGTTTTTTTATTATTAGAGAGGAAACTGAAAAGCTGTTGTTATAGATTCAATCAGCATCATCATGCAGAACTGGAAATGAATCGACTTGTTTAAAGTTTTAAAAAGTGTGCAGCCCTGTAAAATGTTTGTTTTTCTTGTAACCCTTCCCCTTCCCTGCCTCCCCTCAATGTTTCTCCCAGATTAGGGTGACATGATGCAAACAGGAGGATTTGTTTGTGCCAAAAAATAAATCTGTGCATAGTTCCCATTAGCTGGAAAGCTAGAAAGCTCCATGTATAAACACTGTGTGCTATTGTATTCTAAGAAAACTAGTTTGTGTAACTTAATAGTTTTTTTGTAAATGGGAGAGGGAAATCTATAAACATACAGGTTTATTTTATTTTTTGTACATTTTTAAGAGGGAAAGAAATAAATATTCGTAAGACATAACCACCTTTTCTTTTCTTTCTGGTGTTTGATAGATTATTCGGCTCCACACTGAAGCATTTTGAATATTGACTCGGATTTGCTTGAAGGGGCTTGCACTTTTGTGATGGGGAACTCACTGAATTTGCCACATGGTCCTTTATTAAGTAATTGAAAGCTAATCCTCCAGTGCATAGTTGTGGGGCGTGTTGGGCCAGCCTTGGACATGTTTGGTCCTGAAACACAAAAGTTAAGATCACCTGTTTGTGCTTGTGTGTGTGCACACAGAATACACACCCACACACTCCTGAGTATAGGTGCTGGAGTGGAAGATTGGAGGCAAGAGAAAATGTCCATTCATGACTTTGTATCAAGCAAGTGCTTCACATTACAGTGGTACCTCGGGTTACATACGCTTCAGGTTACAGACTCCACTAACCCAGAAATAGTACCTCAGGTTAAGAACTTTGCTTCAGGATGACAACAGAAATTATGCTCCAGCGGCACGGCGGTAGCAGGAGGCCCCATTAGCTAAAGTGGTGCTTCAGGTTAAGAACAGTTTCAGATTAAGAACGGACCTCTGGAACGAATTAAGTACTTACCCGAGGTACCACTTTAGTTAATGCTTGCACCACTAGCTGGAAAGAGAGGTGGCTGTACCTTCTCCTTGTCTTCTCACTCTTCTTGTGCTTGAAGAAGAGGCAGCAAAAGCAAGGAGGCATGTAAGTGACTTCTCATATTCCAACTCCCATTTCTCCTTTTCCTCTTACGGAGCAATTACATATTGGCACGGTACTGAAGTTTCTACAGATGACCCGGATTTGAACCTGCTCACGTGGGTGATATTGATCCAGCTCTCCTCTCTCTCTTCCTAACTTACGTCACAGGGTTGTTGAAATGATTTTATTCTATTTTTAAGAGGTAGAGGTAAGAACCATGTCAGTTGCTCCGAGTTCTTTGAAGGAAGAGTGGGATAAAAATGTTAATGAATTAATCAATAAATGTTGGTGCTGACCTTTAAAGCCCTAAATGGTCTCAGTCCAGTATACCTGAAGGAGCATCTCCACCCCCATCGTTCAGCCCGGACACTGAGGTCCAGCGCCGAGGGCCTTCTGGCGGTTCCCTCACGGCGAGAAGCAAAGCTACAGGGAACCAGCCAGAGGGCCTTCTCAGTAGTAGCGCCCACCCTGTGGAACGCCCTTCCAGCAGATGTCAAGAAGATAAATAAATTCAACTTTTAGATGACACCTGAAGGCAGTCCTGTATAGGAAAGCTTTTAATGTTTGATGTTTTATTATGCTTTTATATTTGTGATTGGGGCAACCCAGTCAGATGGATGGGGTACAATTATTATTATTATTATTATTATTATTATTATTATTATTATATTCTCCAAGAAGAGGGGGCTTCACTGGCATTGGCAGGGTCAGAATCATGGGAGTTATGAAGCTGTTTCCTCACAATGGCTACTATATTCTTTGCCTGTCTCCTCCCTCCCCCAGAGAAATGCAGTGGAACGTTCCAGAAAGCCTGGCTGCAGCAGAATATTTATTAGAGGCAATAACATTTAGGGGCTTTATGGAGGACTTTATATTTGCAAACCTCAGGTCTCAGCCATACACTGGTTTTCATAAAGATTTGTTTGAGGTTATGTATTCATATAAGAAAACAGAATAATTATAGTCAGGTGCAATCAGTAATTCCAGTATGAAAAAGCACCATGTCACAAAACAAGTTTACAATACAAAATTATTCAAAATCTAACATTTAAAAACAATATTTGTTCAATAATACAGTAAAAAAAGTCTTAACTTCCTTCAAAACAATATTGTTCATATGTTTGGCACTGTAAAAGACATTGTCACAAATGCATCTCCCTCTTCTTTTTTTAAACCAACACACTTTGCTGCTTTTAAAATATTTATGGGCTATACTTGGCTACAATTTTCACATTTTAAAACAACAACAACAGACATTATGCCTGACCGTAGCATGCAGTCCACAAGGGATTCCACCCAAGTGTGGAAACAGGTGAATTAAACAATAGGCCCACTCCAAAAAGTCTGGATCCAAACTCCCCATAGGTTGAGCATGTGGGCACTTGGAGGCCCACCTCACAGTCCCCCCACCAGCTGATACCCACTCCATAGCACCACTCCATAGTATGCATTTCCTTTGCAGCAAGTCCCACTGAATAAGTGTGCATAGGATTGTAGCCTTAAAGGTGCTTCATTTTGATTTGGATCCTGCCCATTGTAAATACTGCCTCTTGTCTGATGACGGATTAAAAATCTTTAATTTAGGAACCTGGGATGATTAAAAAATAACCGTGGCAACTTTACATGTCAAAAGTTAACATGGTAATAACCGAGCAAACATCTCAGAAATGTTACACTGGGCAAAACACCCTGGACAACTCTTTTTAATAGGTTGGATTCATACTTAAGTCACACTTAGAGTAGACTCATGGTTTTCAGGGGGTCTGTGATTAAGGCTGCAAGCCTAGTCTCACTTACCTGGGAGCAAGTCCCATTGAATTCAATAGAGCTTGGTTGGGACAGCACAGTAAGTCTGCATTCAATTCCTAAAGTATGTACTTTTTTTAACCACAGAAGTTAAGCAAGGGGGAACGAAAGCTCCAGCTCTAATCTACAGCCTTCCTAAGAATGAGAAGACCGGACAGAGCTGAGCAAGCGATTGAGTGGCTGGTGATGGAATATTTGTGTGTGAGATCTTGTAGGTGTCCCATGAAAGGGATGGGGGCTTTGGGGACCCTGCTTATGGTTTTCCCATGGGCTTCTGATTGGCCACTGTCTGATCAGGATACTGGACTACAAGGGCCTGATCCAACAGACCCTTACGTTCTTATGGGGGATGCTGTTGAATGAAGCTAGGCTTGGCGCCATTACATGAGATCCCCAGCAGGTTCAGCAGATTTCACAAGCCTCTTCCTTTAGCCCTTCTTCTCGCCCTTGTTCTGTGAACCTGCCTGCCAGTTCAAATAGTCCACAGTGCCCTAGAGCAGCCCTTCCCCAGATATTGTGGAACTACAGTGCCGATCATTCATGACTATTGGCCATGCTGGCTGGGCTGATGGGAGTTGAGGTCCAACAACACCAGAGGACCCAAGGTCAGAAAAGGCTGTCCCAAAGCATTGTGGGAAATTGATAAGGGTGGCTGGTCTCAGCTACTGCCACAAGGGAAATCTAGAGCCAAAGCCCCATGGACAGGGACCTCTTCTAACTTTGAGCAAAGCAGTGGTGTCGCCCTACCATGCAAGATAGGAGTCCATGAAAACCACCATGTTTGGGGAACAAAATGTTCTCCTGGCAGCAACCCCTGAGCAGCAAAGAGCAGGTATGGTTTAAAAAAAACACACACAAACGCAATCAAACAGATTATTAAAAAAAATTAGATTGTAACAAATCCCCATTTTAAAACAAACAAGCAAACAAACAAGGAATGCAAGTTTCCTATACAACTGAAAACAATTGCATAACTGTGCAACAACTAGCAATGAGGAGGGGAAATAATCGATACAATAGCTTTCGCCAACTTGGGACTCTCCAGATGTTTTGGACTACAAAACTCATCAGCGCATGCGCTGGCAAGGGGTGATGGGTTTTGTAGTCCAAAATATTTGGAGGGCCTCAGGATGGTGAAGGCTGCAATATGATGAACATGCAAGTCTCAGTACTGTTTCTACAAGCAAACAAGCCAAACACAAACACAAGAATTCAGTTTTAAGTTTCTCCCCCGCCCGCTTACATTTTACAACAAAGTTGCCGCTACCGACACACAGTAGGATCACACAGAAGTACTGTCTTAAAAATGCAACCGATACTGGTAAGACTGGCACAGAATCTGCATATTATATGTATAGGGAGGGAGGGGTTGGGGAGTCTCAACTGATAGGAAACTATAACAGGTACAGATCAAAGTCATTCTCTGAACAATAAATACAAGTGCATTTGTCAGTATACAAGAAAAAAAAGTTTGTTCCTTCCACACACAGAACTCTAGAAAAGGGCGCATAAAACAGTGGCCATGCTTGGGAACACAGAATTTACTACCATTCACCAAATCTGCTCTATTCTTTGACTGACTATACCGTGCTTGTTCTACAGGTTGGCTTTAACCCATCATGCTGAACATTTAAAAACGACATATACTTCAATCTGACCCAAGAAGGGAGACACACCAACAGAAGCAATGTCCACAGGTGGTTTTCCAGGCCTTGCTAGATCTGGAACCATGCTATGCAGATGGGGTATATTGATGAGCAAATGGATGCATGGCTAATTTGCAACATGCAAATCGAGGCATGGCAGATGCACATTCAAATCTCAGGCGTGAGATGCAGTCCCCCATTTGCATTGCCCTTGTGCCCCGATCCAGATCAGGTGATCCAAGTCACGACTAATTTGCTCCCTTCAGTGAAAATCCCGATCAGGTGTCTCTGGGTTGAGGCCAGCGTGGGTCTAAGTGCATGTTTCTGTCGTCACTGAAATGGAAATCTGGTAACCCGTGAAGCAGCCTGACTTATATCCTGAGTTTGTTTCCGAGCCTACCTGGTGCAGCTCTGTGATTTTGTGGTTCATGCCCATAAAACATGAGAATGGAGGAAGCATATGACCCCACACAAAAACGACATCCCTACTATATAGCTCGGCACCAGCAATTCCAAAAGGCTTTAATAAAATGCTACAGAGACAACTGGAAGTCTATTCACCATCAGTATTATAGATTTAATACTTGTTTAAAGAATGCTAAATGTCTTCGCAGCGTGCCTGTGTGTGGACATGCCTGTGTACGCCTGCATGTGTCAAAACTGCTAAAGACTTGACCTGAAAGTGCTTTTTCTCACTGGACTGGCACAGAAGGAAGGAAGGAAGGAAGGAAGGAAGGAAGGAAGGAAGGAAGGAAGGAAGGGGAAATACCATTACATCTCCTCAGCCTTTGTCACCACCACAGCCAATTTATCTAAGCAAAGACAGCTATGATCAAGAGCCAACTGTCTCTGATGGCACATCAGCTAGGATGATTTATTAGTCAATTAACCATGGGTCTGCACAAGGCCTAGGTGTCTATAACACAGCCGCCTGCGCTCCAAAATGTTCATCTGATGGCTTGCCTTTAGGCTGCATGAGAAACAAGGAGGCACAACGGGAAAGTCAGTAGGCACCCGCAATTTATTCCCACTGGATTCTCAGCAGCTATCTCTTTTATTGGAACAAGGTCAAACTGAGTATGCAAACTTTCAAGTTAGACAGGGCTCATTGTTGGTCTTGGAAACAACCCAGTAGCTGCTAAAATGCTTTCTCCAGCTCTTCTACCAGTGTGACAAGAGATGGAACCAAATGCAGTCTGATGCTTCCCCCTCTGGAAGTGCTGATAGGTGCTACTGCTACCTTGTTTGATGGGTTGAACCAAGGCAGGTGAGTGCTGCACCATTACACACAGACTTCCTCAGCTAGCAAGGTGTATATGTGCCTTTCTGTACTGGGGCCATGAACTCTTAAAAAAGCAGGAATTGGGATCTTCATATAGTTTGTGGATTTTCACATGAGAACTAGGGGAGATGCAAAAGAGATTGGTATGGATCCCACGATGTTAGCAGAAACCACTTTTTATGCAAGCAGTATGCATCCATTTTCCCTTCCTGCTATAGTCCCGCCCCCCATGCCACATCCCATGGCATTCCAGAGGGTCACCCACCTCAAAAGTAGCTGTGGGGGGCATGCAACAGGAAGGAGAAGTGTCATTCATTGCTACAAGGAAGGCATGACTTGCAGGGTGCTTCCATATGGGGACTTAATTTGCAAACTGATCATTGGGCTATTGCAAATTGTTGCCATTGAACACAATCCCCGTCTCCCGTAGAAAGGAGTCCTGATCCCACTATAAACCTCCATCTAGAAACAGCAATGACTTTAAATCAACTATTTTGGGGGGGCCACATCTCGCCATGTGACAAGCAGGTTCTGTCTCCATCCATTGAGGAACATTTTGGAACTCGAACACTGTAAGCCCAGAAATAAATGTTTCGGTTTTTGAACGTACCTCAGAAGTCGAACATAAAACGCAGCTTCCATATTGAGTTTTCCATATTGAGGCTTCTGTATTGAGTTTTTGGTTTTCAAACGTTTCGGAACTCAAACAGTCTTCCAGAATGGATTACGTTCGAAAACCGAAGTACCACTGTAATTGTGTATAGGCTTGGGCTGCAAAATGTGTGTAAAAAACAACTCCACCTATTTCTGTTCTGTGCAGCTGTTTCTGGCCTTCCGCCTTTGGCCTGTTTTCACATATGAATATCAAAATCGACTCTATTCTGGTTTTAACATAGCAGAGAAGGAACCACATGTCGTGTCCCTAAAGTGGGCAACAAGGCTCTGAGCCAAAAGGTTCTCTGAGTGTTGCAGAAAATGGGTGAGCACAGCTGCTTAGACGAAAAGCAACATTTTGAGAAGACATCTGCTTGCCTTTTAGAAACAACGCCTTGTGGTCACAGCCTTTTGTGATTTCAACTAAAGGTCTATTAGCTTTACTTTGTATCTTCCAAGTCTGCACTGATGGCCTAGGGTTAAAACTAATAATTGTATGATTCTTGATGATGGACAGACAAATCTGCTAATTTTAGAGAAACTAAGAGAGTTTCTCATTTTCCCAGTCTCAAGTGCAGCCCTCTACATTTCACAATTCCCACCCCCCAAATGAGTCCTCATGAAATATTTTCCAGCATTTTAATGTGAATTTCTCCTAATACACACAATTCTGTATGCAGTTTAGTCAAATATACACATTCCTCTATGTCATTTTCACTAATATATGCATTTTAATGCACACTTTCCCATAATATATACATCTTTTGTATTTGGCTGGGGAACTGCATTGCAAAATTCAAAGGAGTGCAAATCTTGAAGGATGGCTGTGTATCAGTTTGTGCGTTGTTTCAGGAAGTGCAAATTACATAGGCCTGTGTTTAAATGAGAACCAAACTGAATTTCCCCCAGCTCAAGTCTTAAGCCTCCTTACAGAGCCCTTTCCTCATGCTCCAGCGATGATAGGGCTTTAAAACACATCATGACAGGGTTATGCTTCATGTTTTAAAAATTCCATCAGTGAAGATGTGACTAGATCCCACCCTAAAGCATTTATGGGACTTACGATAGGATGGAAGTAATTTAGACTTTGAGAGCTAATTTTGCCACCTTTGGAAAAGCGTGTGTGCTCCAAACACAACAGACAATTGGATCAATTCGACGGTTGCCAACTTGGTGCCAGTGTGCCCACAATTACCTCCTATGCCAGCTGTGAAGGATCTCAGTAATTATCCCCTCAAAAATCCACACTGCATGGCAGACTATATGCTCTTGCTGTTCAATTCCTCTTTGCCCTGGTTTGGTTTCTCCCACACTGAATATGCTTCCTTCAACATGACATTTCATTCCCACCCTTCCTTCAGAACAGAGCAAAGAACTTCCTCTCTGTGAGCAATCATGGAGGTAGGTGGCTGGTGTAAATGCTTTTTCTCATTGAGGGGGAAATGCCCACACTGTTTTGTGTTCCTCTCCCCTCCCCGCTCTTTTAGATGTGGCAGCCATTTTGTGTTATGCCGCACACCACAGCAGCCATTTTGTGATGGCACTCGCAGCACATTTTCAAACAAGTTACTTACTTGGTTTCCCAATGCAGAAGTCACTGCTGGGGAGAGGGGCAAGGGGCAGCCTCGGGAGTGACAGATCGGCTCTGCCACATTGCCCACATGGACCTTCCTGCCGCCTCACCTCTTAGTTAGCAGCAGCGACCTCTGCATTGGGAAGCCAGGGAAGCAACACTGCCCTGTTCCTGCTGATGAATGATAGCAGGAGGATGTGTGGCATTTTGAAAAAAACGACCATAGGCTCTCCATCAGAAACATCCTTCACAAATTTTGTAACTCTGCTGTAGCAGCCGCCTCATCTAGTTGAATTACTATGTGTGTCAAAATCCTGTTTTCCAACAGGCAGCAGAAGAACTTGCCATGTGAGGAACACCGTTTACAACGTGGCTTCATAGCTAGATTGGATGCAACTTCAAGATGGGCTTTTAGTCTAATTTGGAACTATGAAATTAACAAAAGAGACTCTCGGTTTTGTAACCCCGGTACAAACATGTGTATGGTGGCATCAATCAACTGCCACTCTGGTGGTATTGACAAAACACATGGGAAGACACTGGCGGAAGGTTCAGAGGTGATCATTCTCTATATACTAACCAATATGCCCAAACTCAGGCCTCTGCAGTCAGGAACATCTCTCAAGATTTTATCAAACAGGATGGGCCAAACTCTTTTACTATTTCATAATAGTCGCACAAGTTTTCAAGATGTAAAAATAATGAAGGGTGTGTTTCTGGCCCTACGTTATATGAAATGAAGAATGGCTATCTATGCTCAAGTCAAACCCTGTGGTACCATCCAAGTAACGGTTGCCTAAAAGGTTACCATTGCTGCATGCAAGCTATGCAAGGCAGTGGGAATTTCAAACAGAATTTCCCAGCGACTACAGGAACAGATACAAAAAAAAACAACGTAACTGCAATGATATCTATACATATATACGCTAATGCCTTGCTTATTGCTCCATGCAAACTACAGTGGTACCTTGGGTTACAGATGCTTCCGGTTACAGACTCCACTAACCCAGAAATAATACCTCGGGTTAAGAACTTTGCTTTAGGACGAGAACAGAAATTGCGCACCAACAGCACAGCAGCAGCAGGAGGCCCCATTAGCTAAAGTGGCACCTCAGGTTAAGAACAGTTTCAGGTTAAGAACGTATTTCCAGAATGAATTAAGTTCTTAACCTGAGGTACCACTGTATTCATTTAGAATTATACCAGTGTCAATTTGTGTGTGGCCACTACAAATGACTTTACAAGTCAGTTAGCTACTGGAAACAATGACATGTGCTCCATGATACATCTGAGGGCTCATTCAGACTTATGTTTGTGCCACAATTTCTTGGCACAGGACAGTGGATGGGGTCCAAACAGTTTTGCTTTTTTGTCTCACTGCTTTCCCCTGGTAAGCCCGCCATTTACTGCTGAATTGGAAGAATTGTCAATCTGTTGAAAACCCAATTAACCTTTGTTTCAATTCAGGGGGAAACAGCGGGTTTTCCCATGGAAAATGGCGGGACCAAAGAAAAACCACTTGGATCCATGACTTCCCTGCAGTAGCAGAGGGGGGCATGTGGAGAAGAACCCTAACATGGCCAAGAAAGAGGGCGAGGCAGGGGGGAGGGAGATCCCTAACTTGGCCAAGGGAGTGAAAGCAAAAGAGCACAACAGAACAGAAATAGAGGAAATCCAGGGCAAATTGTTTCTTGTATTGAATCAACATAGGACATAGCGTTTTACACTGAAATACAGGATGATCCTGTATTACACAGGACAGGTGGCAACCCTATTCTGGAGTCACATGGCCACAAGCTGCTGGCAAAGGAATAATTTGGAACCAGCAAGGCAGAGGGTTGTATCATGCGGATGTATCTGTGATGGGTATTTGGGGAACGTCCCCTAGCTATACCGTTGAGTAATTTTGACACGGCCCCTAAGGTTAGGGGCATAGCAGTTGCCTTAGTTTAGTATGACTTGACTATCACCTTGTTAGTTATTTCTAGACAGGAATCACCGGGAGAAGCCTTGTTTTGGCTCTGATAAACAGCCAGTGGGCAGCTTGGATGGTAGAGAAGAACACATTGCACTGGGACATCTCTTCGGGGATTTGGTTGCTTTGGGAGTGAATATATGTTCTGCTACCCACATGGTACAAAGGATCACTGCCAGTCTCACTAAACATCTAGTCAACAATAGTTGCTGCTTATACTCCAGTATAGACCATATAATGTCAGCAGCAGCAGAACTAACCTTGCTTTGCATTAAGGCTCAGCTGCACTCTGTCTCCACAAGGTCACTTTTGACAAATCCCAGGAAGCCCCTTCTCCTCCTCCTCTCAGGGCATATGGCTAGTTCTATAGATATATAGCCTCAATAAGTGACAAACTATCTCAAAAGTCTGCCAGATTTGCATATGGGGAGGGGGAAAATGAAAGGCAGGTGCCCTGTTTTAGATCACACTGGACTATTCCTCAGGAAGACCAATATCGGACCAGTTCACTGGCCTTTGTTATCACACCAATGAAATGGACCCATGGATTAGGTTTGCAAGTCAGAAGCAAAAAAAGAATCCCTCACTTAAGAAGGTAGGCAATGCCTGCTTTGCTTTTGTTAATAACATAGCTGCGGTTCTCTTACAAGGTACCCTGTGGCCGCAACAAATGTTCCTAAAACTCACTGCTTTTATTTCTGCAGTCTAATCTTGCTGGGAATCTCTCCTCCACTGTGACGTGAAATGGTGCCCCTGTGACCCAAGTGGTGCAGAGTTTGGGGTTCTGGTTTTCCTAGCTAAGCAACTGTGAGAGTCTGAAGGGAGAGGAGCCATTGCCAGCTTTCACCCCCATTGTGCATAGTTCTCAAATGAGACCCCCGTCAGCCTGCAAGACAGCACTCTGCTAGCTCCCCCATCACACCTGCAGATGCAACCGAGCCTGGCATTCTTCCCTCTAGGTGCCAGAGCAAAAGATGCAGCACTTGGCAGATGCCAGCACTCCCATGCAGCACCCAAAGACCCCTGTGGATGCTCCCATAATCAAGCAGCTCTATTCCCTTACCCTGCATCAGAACCGCTGGCCAGATGGCTCTGGGCTTGAGGCTTGATGGATCTATTTGATTTTTACTGGAACTTGGGAGGTCCATCCGCTGGCACAAAATGGAGAGTTGGCTAGGCTTCTGTATGCTTTGGGTTAAGGGCCAGGGACTGATCTCACAGCTCTTTCACACACAGAGAGATTCACAGCTGCCTTCTCTTCAAGCTTCATTCATCAAAACAGCCTAATTTCAGGTGGGGCTGCAGGAGAGGGTCATGCTAGCCTTTGCTATTGTTAAACAAACCGCTGGGAGAGAAGAAACACCTGCCAATCTCCTGCAAATCACCCCAAGATCAACCGACAGTTCCTGATCTACCTTCTGCCAACCTCCATTCTGGTGCAATGTAGATGCTGATCGAGTGGCAACTCCCCTCATCCCTGACCATTGGTCATGCTGGCTGGAATGAACAGGAGTTGGAATCTAACAAAAAATAGGGGGGGGCACAGGTTCCTCCAACCCTTTTCCAGAGCAGCTGGGGGGTTTCCATATTCTTGTTTGTGAGCTTAAATTGTGCTTATTCTTTTGATTCTGCTTTTCCCCATCTAACTATCTGAGGTCTAAAGAAGAAGAGGAGGGAAAACAAAATAATCAATTGCCTTCAGGCAAAAGAAAGCAAAAAAAGAGAGATAAAAATCCAACATCTTTCTCCTATAGTTTTTTATATTTTAAAAAATATTTTAATATATATTTAAGTATATATAAATATATCACAAATGGTACCATTTCCATGTTTCAGTACAGACCATGGTGGTGTACTGATGCATGAATCCTACAATTTAATATCTGAACAATATGGGATGCTAGCGCTTCCCATGGTCCCAGGTGTGCCCCGCCTAAAAGAACCAACCAACCCAGGATATAGATAAGTTTTGAGCCACTTCTGAGGTGTGATTCAGATGGTGTTGTGAAAGTGCAACCACATGGCAAGATCACGTGAAAACCAGAAATCAAAACAAACCTAGCCATTTCACAAGACCACTTTACAATGTGGACACCCAGGGAGAAAGAGACACCTGGTTGGTGAGTTTTCTCCCCTCTGCAATGGTGAAACCAAACCGCACCCAAATCAACATGCTTCCCTCTGTGTCAGCTGCTCAAATTGTGCTGTGATTTTGAGAGCTCGAGCTGAAGTGACTCCTCCACTGCTTTTCTTCCACATGCAATTTTGTGGGGGGTTTTCCTGCTGCTTCTTCAGGACAGAACCATGTTACAAATCAAACACCAGGTTCCCAGTACCAAGTTTATCTCTGATGCAGGGGCAGAGCATTTGCAGGAGGGAAGTGGTGTGCGGGTGGGGGTGGGGAATTTAACTCTGCTGATTCTCTTCTGCAAATGCTGCCCTCTGTTGATCCCACTGTTCTTCCGCCAATCTGATTCCAAGACCAGAAGAAGGCAGGGGGAAATGGAACAGCGGAACAGCCTGCCTCAGTGGCAACAAGCTCTTCTTTGCTAGAGGTATTGATGCAGAGGCTGGGTGAACATCTGGCAGAGATGATGAGCTGCATTCTGCTTTGCAGAAGCAGGGAGTTGGACAATATGACCTCCAAGGTGCCTTCTGAAGCTATGATGTCTACGACCTTGGAGGGGCGTTTGTAGGGGAGAATTGGCAAGTGAAAGGAGAGTTAAGCTATTCTCCCTCTGAAAACTGCATCCTGCCTTCCCAAAAGTTGGCAGGCACGTGTTTAGGAAACACACGTTTGCTGGCATACCATAGATCCACCCGACTCTCGTCAACTTTCTTCTGTCTAAGAGAAAAAGAACACCTTCTCAAATATTTCTCTGTCTTCTAACCACCAAATCCTGCCATTTCCTTGTTGCTCTCTTCCCTGCAAGTGGCCTTTGAGTTGTAGGTGCTTCTTCTTTATCATCAGCCCACCAAAACATTCACTTTCCCCAAGGGATGGATTTCCTCAACTCAAGTTTCCCACATACACAAGTTGCCATCCCTGATCCCAAATGGTAACCAACGACCAGCATCACAACTGCCGCGTGGCATTTTCTTCTGCCCTCTCTCCAAATGCATGTCCTCCTTTTAAGAAGAAATGCAGTCGCATTACCCAGAGAAGGCAGCTGAACAACCTTCTCTCTCCCCCACCCACCGCACCTTCATCTTACAGAAGCATTCAGAGCTTCCCAGCGCTGTGAAGGCATCACCGATAGGCAAGGTGCGCTGTCCTTTGTGTGTGTCATGCCTATCGCTTTCCCCCCCTGCCTTCTCCTCTAACTTGCACCTTGGCCACCAAAAGGAATTGTCCATGGGTTAAATCTACACCCAATGTATCAAATGGCCCCCTTGGTTGTGCTTATTGAGGCTGATTGATTAGAACAGCAAATTTCACACCTGCCAGGCACACATTACTTAGGATTTGTGCACAGAACTCATTTGGCTGCTGTACTAGGAACTAAGGGCTGTGTTTAACTCTACTAACCTTCATGCTTACATCTAAGCAGTGACCACAGGTAAGCAGGGACCTTACAGAGGTTTGTTGCAGCAGCCCACCTCTTGCATAACATGGAGACAGACGGTGGCATTCAACTATGCTTTACTCGGGGTAGACCCATTGAAAGGAATGGACATTAGTCATGTTAGGTGACCAAGATGAGCAAGGGTCTGGAAACCAAGCCTCGTGAAGAATGGTTAAGCCTGGAGAAAAGGAGGCGATATGATAGCCATCTTCAAATATCTGAAGGGGATCACATGGAAGTTGGAAACTTGTTTTCTCCTGCTCCAGGGGGCATGACCCAAACCAATCAATTCAAATAACAAGAAGGGAGATTCTGACTAAACATTGGGAAGACCTTTCAGACGGCAAAAGCTATTTCATGTTGGTGTGGACCCCTTCGGAAGGTGGTGGACTCTCCCTTCACTGGAGGTTTTTAAGCAGAAGTTTGAGGGACATCTGTGAGGGATGCTTTAGTTGTGATTTCTGCGTTGCGGGGGGTTGGACTACATGACCCTCAGGGTCTCTTCCAACTCTACAATTCTATGAATCCCAGTGGGTCCATTCTGATTAAAACGTAGCTGAATGCCGCCAGGAATGTTAAATTACTTGGTCTGACTGTGATCCAAACCCTGCTGCTAGCATCACTGGTGCACACATGGAGCTCTTCATTTGCTGCAATGCCAGAGAATGTTCTTCAGCATTCCCCAGCACTGAAGGAAACACGGGAGACGTTTCTTGCGCACTACTCCATGTATGCCTCAGAACCCTACATACTTCTGGCAAAGGGCTCTCGTCCCTTCCGCATTTCTTTTTTTTAGCTTGGAATTGACGGACAAATCAAAACTTAAGGCTTCAGTCCTAAGCATGCTTGGAAGGAAGTCCTGTTCAAACCCAGTGGGATTTGCTCCCAGGCAAACTGATTGAGGACCAGGCCGCGCAGATTGTGGTATAACCATTTGAAAACTGACATAGTTGTGCAGGCAGCTCTCTCTGTATCCCAGGATGCATTTGGGAGAGTGTTTTCCTACCACAACTTCTACCTGATCTGCCACAACGAAAGCGAAAGGTGCCACAAAAGAAGGCATAGTTGGCCAGACAGAGGCAATGCCACCATGAATGTTGTTTTGGCAAAAAGAGAGAGAGAGAGAAAAGAAATAAAAAAAACCCAGAGACATGAAATAATCCAAGCAACTGTTTTAGAACTGCCCAGCACTGCTGGGGTCACACTGAAGGAGACGGACGATGGATGGGTCACTCTTGGCTCCTCGAATAAACTCTTCCAGAGAAAGTTTTCCTAGAAAATAAACAGAGATGCTGTTTTGGAATTCTATAGTGGACAAAGCATCTTAAGAGCCGCTTCACACACAACATTCATTCCTCCATGTTTCGGAAAAGACTGAAGACACTGCCATAGGTAAATGCACCTGGGATTACTTCCATGCATACGAAAGCTTCTCGTTCACAAAATGCACTGTTTCTTTTTTGTTGAAACAGTTCTGATTGGGCAATTCTCACAGGCTGCAAGTCAGCAAACCTAATAGTGGCTTGTGAGCCTGTTGTTGAACGCAAAGGTTTATCCCACCACCAAACCAATGAGCACTATCACCTTTAACCCAGTTCCAAAAGCCTTTCTGAAACTGATCTGCTGCATTAGGAATTATCTATAATACAGGAGAAAAATAATATTTTGAGTCAGCCAAGGCATTATAAAAACTCTTACACCAGAATTCACTTTCTTTCTTTCTTTCCTTCCTTCTTTCTTTCCTTCCTTCCTTCCTTCCTTCCTTCCTTCCTTCCTTCCTTCCTTCCTCCTTTCCTTTCCTTTCCTTTCCTTTCTCCTTCCCTCCCTCCCTCCCCCCTCCCTCCCTCCCCCAAGGACACCTACACCTTTCATAGACTTTTAATATATTTCTGACTTCAGATCTCAACATCACCAGCGTTGTAAGATAAATATGTGGGCACCAGTCACTTTCCCAGAGTTTAGTAAAATTTGGTTCAGCTCTGAGTGACAGTGGGCTTGGGATGAATTGGAGAAAGAAGGAAAAAACATTTAGAGTGGTTTCCTAGCACCTGACCTGGGAGCAGATCCAGGGTTCGAAGGACCAGGAAGGAGCTTTCTAGCACAATAACTCCAAGACAGCCTCCTGTTGTGCCATCAGAGCCCTGATTTGTGACCTGTGCTTCCTGCAGGCTTCTATTCAGCTGTGATTGCTTCCGGAAATTATGGGCCAAACTGCTAGCCTGCAAAAGCTACCCAAAAAAGCATAGTTTGACCTTCTATGGCTTTCTCATAATAGTGTAAACAGTCAGCACTGCACAGATCCTTGAGAGCCCAGTTGCTACATACATATCAGGGGCCTCATTAGCATGGACTTCCTTCTGTTTATTCAGTCACTCCAGCTGTTTGGCAGGTGTTTGAGAGGCCAGAACAAGCAGAGGCCAGCAAGCTAAAGAGAGAGGATACAAAGGCTATTTACCATCCCGGTTGGTGTCCATCTGGCGGAAGATTTTCTCTGTTCTTTTCTCGGGTGTCGATTCGTCTTCTGGCATCTTCATAACCGAAGAAACCATCTTGTAGATTGCCTAAGAAGTGGGACACAAGGTAGTGATGATCACTGTTGTGATTCCAGAGACTACTCTAGGATGTGGGGGGTCCGTGCCCCCATTCCTTTACGCTGGGGAACAAGTGCAGGGCAATGCAATGCATGTTTACTCAGAAGCAGGTCCTATTGAGTTCAATGGGACTTACTCCCAAATTAAACGTGCATAGGATTGCAAGCCTTAATTCCCACCAAGCTCACAACTACCCCACATTTCTAGCTCTTTTACTTCTGCTTACCGACCCAGTACACCTTCCAGCCCTGTTATACTTTAAACAGAGAGGACCAATATGTGCACAGAAAAGCATTTATCAGTTTAATGGAAAATTAATGCTTGGTTACGGGACGCAGGTGGCGCTGTGGGTTAAAGCCTCAGCGCCTAGGACTTGCCGATCGAAAGGTCGGCGGTTCGAATCCCTGCGGCGGGGTGCGCTCCCGCTGCTCGGTCCCAGCGCCTGCCAACCTAGCAGTTCGAAAGCACCTCCGGGTGCAAGTAGATAAATCGGGACCGCTTACCAGCGGGAAGGTAAACAGCATTTCCGTGTGCGGCTCTGGCTCGCCAGATGCAGCTTTGTCACGCTGGCCACGTGACCCGGAAGTGTCTTCGGACAGCGCTGGCCCCTGGCCTCTTGAGTGAGATGGGCGCACAACCCCAGAGTTTGTCAAGACTGGCCCGTACGGGCAGGGGTACCTTTACCTTTACCTTAATGCTTGGTTAATATAGTCAAGTATTTCTCTCTTGCCTCCATCAGCTGCTGGCATTGTAACAACAGTTTTCCTTCAGTCACCCCAAAGTTATGAAAAATAATGTGGGATGAGCAAATGAAATATTGGCATTAATTGAAGCCAGGTGCAGAAACAACGGGCATATTCTGCAATTAAAATTATCATTATTTGTTGGAGGCAACAGCATTTATATATTTAAGGATTTGTTCTATCCTGCCATTACATTAATATTTTCAAGGCAGCTTACAAAATATGTTAATTAAAAGCAACCATAAAACAAAGAAAACCTTATCTGATTTGTGTGTGTTTTTTTAAATCAATTTTTAAAAAATTGTTTTGATGAAGACTCCTAAGCATGTTAAAATTGTACCAGCTTGAACAACTGCTATCCCTTACATGTTCCAGAGGCTCTGATGACTACACAGAGCTCTCCAACCCATGAGGAGTTCTGTTCTTTTCCATTAAGGAACAAGGAACATCCACCAGGATGAGTGTTAAGTTGTGGGTGAACATATCAGACGACACAGGGATTCTTCAAACAGCTCTTGTTTATTCACAGGCCAGAACAGAACTGAACTGAAGGGTTCAGTCAGCCTGCTTATATAGAGCTCCAGTAGAACGCAACAGTAACCATTTTCTGTAACTATCCAATCACTGAACATCACTTTCGATCCCTTATTTGCATATGTGGACCTGAACTATCTACAGTGTCCCCCTGCTGGCCCAGAGTGAGAACTTCAGTACATAACAATGAGCAACTTTGGATTCAACTGATCTCTGATACAATGGGCTGAATCCTACCTTAGCTGGTGTTGTGTCTCCAACCCTGGCTCAGGCAAAAATACCTCTGTGTACCTTGCTTATCCCAGCTCAGCTGGGGCTCAGCTAGCTGAGCCAAGGCCAATGTAAGTTCCCCACAAAGGGGCATAGAACACTATTTTAAAGGCTTGTTTCCCTTCTGCCACGCTTAGGCATAGCAGAAGCAGCAGCAGTAGAGACACCACTAAGTGGTGTTTGGGACGGGTGTAACTTTAAACTGGCTTAACTTACAATGGCTTGTTTTATGCCAGCTTCTTATGCATAGGATTGCCCCTTAAGTCCGCTGTACTATCCTTTAAATCTACTGTAAAATGTGGTCTACCGTGCCTCTTCAAGAGCACATATCTATCTATCTGTCGGTCGGTCTATTGGATTTATACACTGCCCTTCATCAAAAGATCTCAGGCCAGTTCACAAGATAAAAAGACGCGATAAAAGCAAAAATAAATAGTTAAAACAGGAACAAACCAAGAAAAATAACCCCGCCTCCTACAAATGCATTTAAATGATGTTATGTATTGAAGCTCTCACCCTGGCCACCAGAGGTATTGTGTACAGTGGTACCTCGGGTTAAGTACTTAATTCGTTCGAAGGTCCTTTCTTAACCTGAAACTGTTCTTAACCTGAAGCACCACTTTAGCTAACGGGGCCGTCTGCTGCTGCCGCGCCGCCAGACCCCGATTTCTGTTCTCATCCTGAAGCATAGTTCTTAACTTGAAGCATATGTAACCTGAAGCGTATGTAACCCGAGGTACCACTGTATATAGTTTTCACTCAGGTCCACGTAAGTTAATTTAGGCGGGAAAGCCTATAAAAGCAGGCCGGCTGAGCTGTTCAGTTCAGTTCAGTTCCAGCTTACTATAAAGAACCACTTGGAGAAATATCTGTGTCGACTGCTATGTCCACCCACAACTTAATAAAGGAGGCACACCAAAAGGGCCTCAGATGATGAACACAGAGTCCCAGTGTGTTTATACGGAGAGAGGAAGTCCCTGAGGTCCTGAGGTCCTGAGCTGTTTTAAGTTTCTTCCCATTGCACACATATATTCTTTATTACGGCCCGAAACAAACAAAAACAGTTTCAAAAGCAAAATGCAGCAGAGATACAGGGGGGGGGGGGGAAGATTCCAAGGCAGTCACTATGTTTTATCCAGAGGATGTTGATTTCTATTTCTTCCCACTGCAACTTATCAGGGTGGGCAATCTGAAGGCATCCTTTATTTGAAGGGCTCTTCTGTCCAGTCTTCCCCACCATGGCAAGAGGTATTGCATTTCTATTTAAATTATAGCACTCTTTTCTAAATTGGCACACACACAGATATGCATATTTCATAAATCGTGACCCTGCAACCTATGACTGCTATATAAACTTACCCAAATAGGCAAACTTGCTCCAGAGAGTTTAGAGCAATGTGGACCAGGTGAAAGATTGGTGAGTGCTACCTGCTGGGCAGGAGCAGATGCTCTGCTTCAGTGCTCCTCTAGCTCCTGCCATTACCTTTAAAT
Organism: Podarcis gaigeae; assembly: GCF_964106915.1. NCBI lineage: Eukaryota > Metazoa > Chordata > Lepidosauria > Squamata > Lacertidae > Podarcis > Podarcis gaigeae. Next base: position 23,085,994 of record NC_139683.1, on the reverse strand, counting down.
TCAAACCCAGCATGGCACAGATTGTCAAAAGTAATGAAACTCAAGACAAACTCCGTTGTGTGCATGAGAACAAGCTGGAGAGGCTTGCTATCTACAGCAGATGAGCTGCTCAGCAGTCTTCACTCCGAATGGGGTTCAGGATACAGTGGTACCTCGGGTTAAGAACTTAATTCATTCTGGAGGTCCGTTCTTAACCTGAAACTGTGCTTAACCTGAAGCACCACTTTAGCTAATGGGGCCTCCCACTGCCGCCGTGCTGCCAGAGCACGATTTCTGTTCTCATCCTGAAGCAAAGTTCTTAAGCCGAGGTACAATTTCTGGGTTAGCGGAGAGTGTAACCTGAAGCGTATGGAACCCGAAGTACCACTCTTCTGGATAGAATCAGCTACATAAGAATGTTAGAAAGATCCCCGCTGGATCCGACTAACACCCATCTAGTTCAGCATTCTGTGGTTTCCGAAATGGACCACTGATGCAACCTGGGTCATGGTGCACCTGGATGAGATCGGGTGAATCCACTTTGGAATCTGAGCAGAGTAGATTCCTCCCCCCCCTTCTACATGCACACCCAGGAACACACCAGTATAAACAGCCATTCATTGGCTCTCACACTTTGAAAGGGTACCAAGAGTTTTATGGCTGCTTTCTACTATAGTTTTTTTCTGATTAAACTCCCATTTGGAAACAAGAACGACAACGTATTTTTCTAATTAAGGGTAACATGGCTTTCTCTGAATCAGATAAAGTGTATTTTGTTTTATTTACTTTTCAAATTGATAAGCTGCTCCACAGTCTGAGGCCATCAAAGCAGTCAAAAATAAAGGATCATGATAAAAAAAAAGATAAAGATAAAATACACTTTCTAATCATTTCTACAGATGTGCAATTAATATTCCATCAACAACTAAGGATTGGGGGGAGGGGAAATTACTTAAAGTGCACACAAATATTCCTTTATTAGTGCAAATTGTATTAGAGGAAATTGCTTGCAATGATTGAGCACGAAGGAGAAACACACACACACACACACACACACACACACACACACAATGCATATACATTTTTCACATGGTCTTTCAAAATAAAAATTAGGAAACTAATGTAGAAATGGGGAGAGCTGAATTTAAGATTGAGAAAATGAGAAGTGGAAAGAAACCAAAATGTACAGATTTGTCCATCCCTATTCATGAAACAGACAAGAGATCTGTCCTGCGGTCACAGAGATAGGAATTCTAGCTGACAAAGAGCCTTACAATTTATTAGCTTGATGTGTTGAACCAGAGGAAGGAAGCTGTTAGGTAAGACACAGCTTATTCCAAGAGTCTATTTGAAGTGACAGGTACAACTCCAGGGAGGTGCATATTCAAAGATCTAGGCAGGTCTGGGTGTTTTACTTTTCAGGTATGGGGAAACCTGTGGTCATCCAGACTGTTGGACTTCAGATCCCGTCATCCCTAAACAATGGTCATACTGGCTACGATTGAAGGGAGTTGGGAGCTCAACACTCTCTGGTGGGCCACGGGTTCTCCAGCCCTGCAGTTGTTAAAGATGAGCAATGACAAACCTAGACAGCATCTTAAAAAGTAGAGACATCACCTTGCCAACAAATGTCCGTATAGTAAAAGCTATGGTTTTCCCAGTATGGAAGTGAGAGCTGGACCATAAAGAAGGCTGATCGCCGAAGAATTGATGCTTTTGAATTATGGTGCTGGAGGAGACTCTTGAGAGTCCCATGGACTGCAAGAAGATCAAACCTTTCCATTCTTAAGGAAATCAGCCCTGAGTGCTCACTGGAAGGACAGATCCTGAAGCTGAGGCTCCAATACTTTGGGGACCTCATGAGAAGAGAAGTCTCCCTGGAAAAGACCCTGATGTTGGGAAAGATTGAGGGCACAAGGAGAAGGGGACGACAGAGGACGAGCTGGTTGGATGGTGTTCTTGAAGCTACCAGCATGAGTTTGACCAAACTGCGGGAGGCAGTGGAGGACAGAAGTGCCTGGCACGCTCTGGTCCATGGGGTCACGAAGAGTCGGACACAACTAAACGACTAAACAACAACAAAAACCTATGGAAGACCAAGCATACTGAAGGCTTTATTGCTCAATCATTGTTCATTAAACGGCATTCTTTCTTTCTTTTTCTTTTTGAAGGAAAGAACAAACATCTTGGAAGTAACACCTACCTGAACTATTTCCAACATCTCCGCCTTGCTGATGTAGCCGTTTCCATCTAGGTCATACATGCTGAATGCCCATTTCAGCTTCTGCTCCAGTTTCCCTCGGGATGTTACGCTCAAGGCAATGATAAATTCTCTGAAGTCTATCGTTCCGTCGCCGTTCGCATCAAACGTGCGGAAGACATGTTCGGCAAATTTAGAAGCGTCCCCGTAAGGGAAAAAATTCCCATAGATTTTCTTAAACTCCTCCATGGACAAATGTCCGCTTGGACAGTCTCTCAGAAAGCCTTTGTACCATTCCTGGATTTCGTGTTCTGTAAAATCTGTGCTTTCTAGCAAATCCTGCATGACTTCGGGGCGCAACTTGCTGTTCTGTTTCCCCATGTTGGAGTCGGGATCTTATCTAGGGAAGGGAGGTGGAGAGAAAAGCAAGTTAATGAATTGCTTACAAAACCGGAGGCCGGTGATGAACGTTGTGGGCCTTCAAACAGTCTGATAAAGGGTTGATTTGAATTAACAGTTTAGTTGAACCAGCTCAGGGTGCCCCTTGGTGTAGCATCTCAAACCAGGATCTCAAAGAGGCCTGTGTCTGCCAATGAAGACAAGCTGACCTTCATTGCTGACTATTTCCCCTCAAAAGCCACTTCAGGAGACTTGGGTGGGGGCATGAGAGGTTGCAGTAGGGAGTAGCTAGGGATCTCCTGGTGCTTACAAGAAAAGCACTATGTATTGCAAGTGGACCAAACTTCAATTAATGATTGATTGCAAATTATGGCACATTGCAAGTTCCTGTATAATACAATGATATAGGAGGCTTCAATAAAATATTAGCTTTAAAAACTGAATAAACTAAGGCCTGCTACTAAGATTTCCCCACTGCTCATTTGAATCAATGCGCAAAATTCTGCCTCTCACTCTCTCTGGCCAAATAGCTGTGCCCACCCCCCACCCCTAGTCTTTATGCTTTCTTCATACAAGAGGATGAAATTTCTTGAGGCGAGGGCCTGGCAAGTCAGGATCAGCCCAACTAACAAGGCCTTGAAGTTGTCCATCAACAGGGAGACCCTGGACAGCAGACTGAGTTGTCACCCGGTGAGATTTCCTCACTACAATGGAACGTTGTATTTCTATTTAAATTACAGTGGTACCTCGGGTTAAGAACTTAATTTGTTCTGGAGGTCCTTTCTTAACCTGAAACTGTTCTTAACCTGAGGTACTGCTTTAGCTAATGGGGCCTCCCGCTGCCACCGCCACACGATTTCTGTTCTCATCCTGAAGCAAAGTTCTTAACCCGAGGTAATATTTCTGGGTTAGCATAGTCTATAACCTGAAGCATCTGTAACCCAAGGTACCACTGTACTGCACTTATTTCCAAGTTTGCATTTGTACATATAAATCCGCACACATATTTTATGCAAATCTGCGTCTTCTGTCGCCCTCCTTTTTTGGAGTTTCAAAAGTGGCTGAATGTCATGCTGAGATCCCTGTATTGCAGGGGGTTGAACTAGATGATCCTTGAGTCCCTTCCAACCCCTCAATTCTATGCTTTAGTGGTAGAACATGGCCTTTGCATGCAAGAGGTTCTTGGTTGAATCTGCAGCAACTCCAAGCAGAAGTGGGGAAGATTCCCACTGGAAATCTTGGAGGGCCACTGCCAGTCACTGCAAAGTTTGTAAATAATGCTGAGCTGGGCGGTGGAGCAGTCGTCTGACTCAGAATTTAAGCAGCTTCTTTCTATGCTCTTTTGACAGCTATATAAATTATTGCAAAATCATACTAAGCACCAATTGGTCTAGCAATACTAATCTGATGTAAAAATTACATTTCCACTGTAGAATGTGGAATGTTAATTCAAATACCAATGCCAAGATTATGTTCTTCATCAGGCTCCTATAAATGTTACAGTCAGAAGCTCATGAGATTACTTTTTTCTTATGCATAATTCTTTTAAGGTAGAAATCAAAGTTATGGGATGTCATTAGGGCAGAAGATTAAGGATTAAACATGAAATGTATTTTTCATTCCCTGCATATCCCTCATGGGTCAGGTTTCAAAACCAATTAGTAGCTATAAATTGGTTTAGGCAAGATTCTTTAAAAATCTCTTTTTTTAAAAGCCCAGCCAATAAGAAGTATAGCATTGATAAAACTGGAAAGCCTTTTTTCCTTAAATTAACCATTAAATACCCAAATGCAGCTCTAATATCCAATTTTTTCAATTAAATCATCAGAGCTACTTCCATGGAACGAAAATTGCTACATCCACGTTGCAAAATGGGTCCAGCAAAGAGCAGTGCCTTCAACCATTAAACATTGTTTCAGAAGGCAAACTCTTTGCATTAAAGGGCAGTTTAATTAATTTTCCAAAGAGTTCCAAAAACAGGACACTTAGAAAGGACCCCTCAATTCCATTGTTGTTGTTGTTGTTGTTGTTGTTGTTGTTGTTGTTGTTGTTTTTAAAAAACACAACAACATTCCTTTGGATACTGATTATTCCCCAGTAATTAGGTCTGCCATCTCCCAGGACATAACTACCTTATGGAATACAGTGGTACCTCGGGTTAAGAACTTAATTCGTTCCGGAGGTCCGTTCTTAACCTGAAACTGTTCTTAACCTGAGGTACCACTTTAGCTAATGGGGCCTCCTGCTGCTGCCGCGTCACCGGAGCATTATTTCTGTTCTCACTCTGAAGCAAAGTTCTTAACCCGAGGTATTATTTCTGGGTTAGTGGAGTCTGTAATCTGAAGCGTCTGTAACCTGAAGCATCTGTAACCCAAGGTACCAATGTACTTTTTTTTTCTGTGATCAGAAAAAAATGAATTGGACAAATGAATGCCACAAATTGTGTATTAAAAGCACATTTATAATTAAATGTATTTTAAAGTGGGGACTATCAGCAAGTTGTGTACATGTGACTCTGAAGGCAAAAACACTGAATTGCCCCCACCCAGCAGATCTTCAATTTTTCATTCCATAAATATCCCACTTTCCTCCAAACCTGTAAGGTAGGGTAGCCTGAGAAGTGGCGACTGGCCTATGGTCACTGAGATAATTTCATGGCCAATTGGAGACTGCAGCCCAGGAGTTCCAGTCTGACACGTTAAGCTACATCACACCGACTCTTACTGGGTTTTTAATTTTTATTTATTTGATTTTAGTATGTGAGAGCAGGCTCAAGAAATCTTGTTGTGTGCTAAAATTCTGTCTTTATTTTCTTGGCCTTCCCTGCTTGCAGCAAAACTCTACCTGTCTAACTTTTCTATCTCCACTTGAGCATTCGGTCACCACCACTGGAGGTCTCACTCAGCAACCCTTCCTTACAACAACTGGATTGACTCTCAAAGCAGCTCTTGTCATAGCCTCTGGCCTCAATGCCCCCCTTTGGCTCAGAGGAAGACTCAGAAGGGGGGGAGGCATCACCCATAACCCCCTTGCCCCCATTCCAGGATTCTAGGTCAGAGGACAGAGTTTACCTAGGGCTGCCATACATTCGGGATTTCCCAGATATATCCAGGATTCATCCTTCAGAAAACCCAGATGTATTGGAACCCATGTTGGAATTTCCTTAAAAATAGCTCAAAAACTTCATTTTTGGGGGGAGATTTAAAGCTCAACAACTTTTGCGTCAGGATTTTCACTTTTTGAAATGTGGCATCCCTACTTTACACTTGAGTCTTCAACCCCAGAGGACACCCAACCCAATGCAATCCTCATTGCTCCCACACTGTCTGGGCCAAAAGCTAGAGAATCGGGCAATGGACCTTTAAGAAACAGAAAGGTCCTCAGAAGGGGTGCAGTTGACAGCAGGTCCAGACCAGCTGACACTGGTAAGGCCTCTCCATGCTACTGAGATATAAGTTCTCAGTGGGTGAGTTTAAGCCAAAGTGACCTACATAGGATCTGGACAGATAGAGCGCTGCTGGTTGTGATCTGGCACAGCCTACCTTGGCTTGACTCTGTTCTCCTGGATGTGACCTGCTTGCCGTTCCAGTAAGTGCCACAGCTTCAATTGAGGCTCTCCTGGATGCCTTAATCTAAGCCAGGACAGGGCAGGTATGGTTGCTATGCAGTGCATTTCTCCAACCAAGAAAACTCAGCAGCAAAGGAAGGAAACTTGAGGAAACCAAATGCCAAGTTTCAGCAGAACCTACCTCACAGGGGCAGCTCAGGTAACCCACTACAAAAGGCTAGAAGGAAAACAATGGGTGTAGACATAAACCTAAAGTACCTCCGATTGTGCATCCCTCCAATGCTGTGCTTAATCAGGACGAGAGCCCAACGATCGAGGGCCGGCCCTCTCATAAGGCAGAGTCAGGGGGTTGCTTCAGGTGGCAGATCTTGCGGGACAGGGAGGGGCAGTGTGGGAAAATAGCCTTCCTCTGCCCCCTAAGCTGCCGTGTTACTCTCAGAAGGAGAATGGCCCACAACCAGTGTCAAAATCCGATTCAACTGCCAACCCAACAATCTTCTGTATCTGAAATAAGGGTGCTGTCTTATTCTGCATCTCAGGCAGGGGGCTTTTGAAGATAGAAGCATATTCTGCCAAAGTGTTTCTGAAACTTGGGTCTCCAGCTGTTGTTGGACTACAACTCCCATCATCCCCAACTAAAAAGGCTAATAGTCAGGGATGATGGGAGTTGTAGTCCAACAACAGCTGGGGACCCAAGTTTGAGAAACACTGCCTAGGATCACAGATTGCCTGCTTGAAAAGGCCAATTGCTCAGCCAATCTGACCCCTCCTTCCAGGAGCTCATGGCCACACTGAACACAAGCCTCTCGCCACAGCCACTTACAACACATTTGCACTTAGGTGTTTTCGAGAACTTTGGTTCCAGATATCATCACAGCTAGTGCACCAGGCATTTGGAGACAGGCATGGTTCTCTGACTGAGCTCCACAGCCAACAATCAAGAACCATATTTATCACAGGGGTAGTCAATGTGGCGCCTTCTCAGGTATTGTTGAATTGCAGTTCCCATCATCCCAACCCACTAGCCATGCTGGCTGTGGCTGATGGGAGCTGTAGTCCACAAAATCTGGAGAGAACCAGATACTGAGTCACTGTGTGAGCAGAGTCATCAGGAAAAGGGCACAGACAGGAATCCAGCAAATCACTGTCCTTGCATCACCTCTTAAGAGTGGACTGATCCTCTGAAGCATTTTGCTCTGTGGTGACAATTGCCCATCTCCTTTGGATCCCAATAGTTTGTTGGGTGAGTGTGTGTAGGATATTCCCCTTCTACTTCCCCCTCCAAAATACTTGCAGTTCCTTTGTAGAACTAGACTAGGCAATGCCGTACATAATGAGGGTTTTGGCGGTAGCATTCACTGCTTTGTACTTAATTGCCTTGAGCTGCTTAATGATGCTCAACATGGCTTCTCTGTTCAAACGATGCACCTAGCGACATCAATATATTTTCCTCTCAAACAGCTTCTTCCTTTCTCTCCCAATAGCTTCTAATTCTGATGTCTCCGGGACTTGATCGTTAATGCAGACTCACTCCAACAGCACACAGTCAATGCTCTCTGCATCTCATCATGTACAGTACATCGAGCCATTGCACACCACAAACTCTCGCTCTCCGATATAGGAAGGTGCATTTGACAATTAACACTGCAAACCAATCCAAAAGAATGTGTGTCAATAATTCACAACAGGCTATCGGAGTAAATTTCAAGCTCTCCAGTTTCCTCTCTCATTCTCTATCTTGTCGCTGTTCATGAGCTCAGGGTATTATTACCTTTAGCAGCTGCTCACTTCTGCTTTGGGGAGGGGCGCTCAACCAAAGCACAGCTAACAAACTGGAAACGATGTCTGGCGAGGCTTCCCAGGACTTAATGTTTCAGTCCATTACAAGCACTTCAGATCCACTCCAGAATTTCCACTGGAGTTTAAGGGGGTCTGCTTAATTTTCCAGCCTGGTGTTTTCAGAGGAGAATTTAGCCTGCTTATGGAAAAAGTGCTTTTAACAAAGGTGAAATCTCATAATATATTGAAAGCCTTTACTTTAAATCTACTTCTAACATGGGACATGGGTGGCGCTGTGGTCTAAACCACTGAGCCTCTTGGGCTTCCCGATCAGGAGGTCAGCAGTTCGAATCCCTGCAATGGGGTGAGCTCCTGTTGCTCTGTCCCAGCTCCTGTTAATCTAGAAGTTCGAAAGCTCCCCCAAAAGTGCAAGTAGATAAATGGGTACTGCTCTGGCAGGAAGGTAAACGGCGTTTCCGTGCGCTGCTCTGGTTTCAGTGTTCTGTTGCGCCAGAAGCGGCTTAGTCATGCTGACCACATGACCTGGAAAAACTGTCTGCAGAGCGGACAAACAATGGCTCCCTCGGCCTGTAAAGCGAGATGAGCACTGCAACCCCAGAGTTGTTTGCGATTGGACTTAACTGTCAGGGGTCCTTTACCTTTTTACTTCTAGCACTGCATTTATTACACTGGCAACGCCCATGCATTCCTAGTGGCAAGTCTTTCTCCCACCACAAGTGGCAAACAAGAAGCATTTGCTATGGATGAAAAACAAGCAGATTGAAAACAACACCAGAAGAAAAAAACAACATTTGGGACTCCAAGCCCCATGGTGGCCGGCAACACGGGAGATATAAGGCTGGCTCCAACGATAATCCTGCTCACAGTGGTCCCATTGGAATCAACCAACATGACTTAACGTAGGTCCATTTATTTCAGTAGCTCTGCTCTGAGCAAAGTTTAGGAGGATTTATGAATTGTAAACCAACTATTATAAGTGTTTTGTTTCTTGCAGCCTATAGTGATGGCATTAGCATCCTCGTAATTGCAATGCTTTGAGTATTAATTGTGCCAGCATAGCAGAAATTTGCCTCGCTGAACATAACCCCAACAAAAAATCCATCATCTGTAGCTTCCTGCCATATGTTGAATGGAACGTTACCGTCATTCCCCATCTTATTCCAATACAGGAATATTGTATTACACATGCTATACTTGTGCACGGCCCTTTTAAGAGGGTTGCCGCTAAATAAATAAATAGATGGGAGACTGAACACCTTCCCTTGCTTGGGGCTGCTGCCTAGAAGTTGCTCTCAGCTGCTCACTTGCTGTGAGGGACTGGAAGGGAAGCTCAGGGCCCAGCCGCCTCAAAAAATATATTCAGGGGCCCAAAACTGCCTCGGCCCCTAGGAGTCGACAGCCCTGCATGAGCATTACTTCTGAACAGGGTCCCTGTTTTCCAGATTTCTGAACTGGTGTAGGGTTTCCTTTCTTGGTGCTTGGTAGGACAATACAATGGCTGAGCTTGCCAAGTAGTAATAAAATATTGTCTGTGTTTTCCCAGCATTTCCTACCCTAGACATTTAGATAATGGCACAATATGAACCAAGCACAGGCAGCTACACTGCCAGAAGAGCAATAAATGCCACACTGTGGTTGAACTACATTTTTAGAAAGCTAAAACGTGTTCTTAAAATTAAGACTTTAGCAGTAATTCACATCATGCAAAGAATTTCCCCCTTATAGCTCCAATGAAATGCTAGAAGTAAGACTGTAACATCATATAAAGGAAGAAAGATTCTCCACTAGTTAAAAGTGTGCATGTTTACCGTTCCTCTGGGCAGGGACTGTATTGCTACTATGAAATTGCACATTGCTATTTGCTCATGTTGGCTCACGCTGTGCACAACCTAAAAGCAAACCTCCCCCCCCCCCCCCCAGCTCCCAAGTCTTTGTCCTTTAAAAAAGAAGGGGAAAAAGAGGATAGTTCAAACAGGAGCAGCTGCACACATCCATCTTCTTCTTTTTTTAACCAGCAGCTTAGGGATGTTTATGGATTCCAACATCAAAAGAGAAGCCTTTGTCCCTTTAGATTTACTCTGGCATGGATGTGCTACAGCTGCTCTATGCTGTCTCTTACTTCTCCTTATCATTCTTTTGTGCTCTCCTGGCAGGAGGCTGGGGAACAGCAGCAGCAGCAGCAGCAGCAGTGCTTTCATCAGCGGGGAGGATGCGACTTTAGAATCAGGACAGATCACCTGAGTACTGTGTAGCAAAGAGTTTTCAGACTTCACGGATGCAGGTACACAGGGTGGTATTCAACGCTAGTCCTACTCAGAACAGTTAATGGACCTGACTAACTTACGTTCCTTAATTTCAGTGGATCAGCTCCGAATACAACCCATAGCTTGCTTCCAGTTGAAACACATATTGATTGGTTTTGCACAAAATCTGCAGAGGGTTATACCATGTTTGCACTCAAGCATAGGTGCTGGCTCCTAGGGGCTGAGGCAGTTTCATCCCCCCATATTTTTTAGGGATCCAGGCTCCATCAATATTCAGAGGATATTGCGTCACGATGCATCAGCCCCTGCTGGTCCTCTGGAGAAGCTGGTGCCTCTGTCCTCAAGTGATTGCACTTTCCATTGTAGTTCCCCCCCCCCCATTACTTTTCTTTTCCCCCTGAAAATCTTTTTGCAGTCGATGATTTCTTGCTTTCTATTGCAATTCAATTTATAGAAGATATTTCTTAACAGCCTCAATCAGTTTGGTGACCTATTTATTTACCAGTATTTGATTTCTTACCTGTCCCTCACCATAAGGGTAGGCTACAGCAATTTAAAAATACAATATTAAACATTGGGAAGTATTAAGCTAAGTTTTACTCAGGAGCCCACTGAAATTAATGGGGCTAACTTCTTCATGTCTGCTCATTTTAATGGGCCTACTCTGATTCACTGGAAGGACAGATCCTGAAGCTGAGCCCCCAATACTTTGGCCACCTCATGAGAAGAGAAGACTCCCTGGAAAAGACCCTGATGTTGGGAAAGATGGAGGGCACAAGGAGAAGGGGACGACAGAGGACGAGATGGTTGGGCAGTGTTCTTGAAGCTACAAACATGAGTTTGACCAAACTGTGGGAGGCAGTGGAAGACAGGAGTGCCTGGCGTGCTCTGGTCCGTGGGGTCATGAAGAGTCGGACACGAGTAAACGACTAAACAACAACAACTCTGATTAAAACTTTGGAACACCCATTATTTCAGTTGCTCACTATATTATTTCATTCATGGCTATAATATTACAGTTGGATATGGCAGGATGGCAATACTCTGCAACTTAAGACATCCACCAGCTCATTTCAAATCATTGTCAATCCCATTCACGCTTGCATTGCTGGTACTGATGCACCAAGCACTAGCAAAACAGGCCACCTCACAATGTAAGTTTATTGCACACTAAATTTGTTAAAGCCTAACATGCACATTGATTTCTTGCTGTTGTAGATCCTACCATAGCCTTGCTGAAATGGTCTCATGAAATACTCCAGAAATGAGTGGGGGTAGGAATCAAAATGAATTTCTGCAGGGAGAGGGGAAGTTCTCCCAGCAGCAGTGGCATAGGTCCCCCCCCCCCCTTTTTTGTAGGTGGTCATTCTTTCTTTACAGGAAATGCATTGTTACCCTGTCCACTATTTTGCATCATCTGGAAGGGCCAAAACCAAGCATCGCTCTGGGGTATTGGAGGGGAGGTGAATAGCAACCACCACACAAAAAATGGTGTGGAATTTTCAAAGGAATATTCTGTATAGCGTGGCTTTTCTTTTTCAAGCAGTTAAGCAATTTTCTCAGAAGAATGTCGTCTTCTGAGCAATTTCAGCTCCTCCCTAATCTCCACATAATTTTAACAGTGTTTTCATTTTTGTTAGATGAAAATCTAGACTCTGCAGCTAACTGAGGGAGATTGAATCCCATTTTCGAGATTTCAAAGTAAATATAAGAAACAGTCTCTAAAGGACTGCCAGCATAAAAGACACATAGTGGAGTCAACTTTTGTGGGCTAGATGAAATTTCCTTGAATGCATGAAGTGTTATAGACAGATAGATACACACACACACACACACACACACACACACACAAACACACACGTGTGTGTGTCAGGGAGCTGTAAACAGTGAGACTCAAAGGCTTGAGGATAACAGCTTCATGTAACACATGCCACAATAAATCTGCTAGTTTTTTAAGGTGCCACTGTGTGTGTGTGTTTCATAACAGAATGCTACCCTTCCAGCATTCAGCAAATATGGTACTTTTTGGAGATTGAACTATCATTCTTGAGCATGCAGACTCAAAATTCTCCAGTGGGAATAAAGCTAATGTAGAGAAAACCCCAACATATTGTCATAATCAGAGTTCAATCTTGACAAGCTTAGCTTGATTCCCCCAAACACTGCTTGGGTAGATTTCATGAAAATCTGTTCTACTCTCTCAAACATATGGGATAAAAACTTAGTTGTGGTCCTTCAGACATAATTTTGCTCTCTAATTTCCTCACCATGAAAATAGCAGAGATGCAGGAATGCACACTGCTATAAAATACTCGTGTCAACCAACTGAGAATCACCCATGTTCCCACAGCCCATCACCATTGGGGTACATCTAACATGCCCATTTTGTATCTCTTTTGATACCAGTATGTTATGGTTTCTTCCAAAGAATCTTGGGGGACTGTAGTTTGGTGAGTGTGCTGAGAAGTCTCTGCTAGAGATCCCCAGTCCCCCACCATAGAACTATCTTTTCCCAAGTGTAGATTAGCAAATTCTTCCCTGTTGCCTGCAGATCTTATTTGTTGATTGGCCCAGGTTGCACAGGAACGAATCTATGAAGCCCAGCTTTAACTTGCTAAGAGCAATCAAGTGCTAACAATACAGCAAGGTGCCCTTCCGATATCACAGCTGGGCTGTGGAAGCTGCTTTCTGTGGGATCATCCTATGCACCTGCTGAAAAGTTGAAATGCAGGACCTTAAGGTTACTCAAACCATTTTTTATTGTTTGTAAATTCCAATGTGTATCGGCCTGAGCTATAGCTCCTGGACTCCTAACCCGTGGATCAGAATACAGCTGCTACCCTGCAGACTCTGCCCTTCTCTGAATTTTGTTATGCAATTCTCAGCTCAGAATAAATGTACCAAAATGCATATAAAATGTATATAAGGATTACATTACGTTTAGAAATGCTTACTTCGTGAGAACAGTTATTTAAACAATAATGACAGTACCGTAGTACTAATAATATTTGAATTAGGTATTTCAACAGATTATATGAATAAATCAAACTTATGTATGAAAAAACATGGAGCAGAAATTGTCATCCTGCCAGTGTGTGTGTGTGTGTGTGTGTGTGTGTGTGTGAGAGAGAGAGAGAGAGAGAGAGAGAGAGAGAGAGAGAGATCTCAAATGATATACAGTGGATGCTCGGGTTGCGAACGTGATCCATGCAGGAAGCACGCCCGCAACCCGCAGTGTCGCATCTGCACACATGCGGATTGCAATTCGGCACTTCTGCGCATGCGCAAAGTGCGATTTAGCACTTCTGCGCAAGCGCCAAAACCTGGAAGTAACCCGTTCCAGTACTTCCGGGTTTGGTGCAGTGCACAACCTGAAATCACGCAACCCAAAGCATTTGTAACCTGAGGTATGACTGTAGCTCCACAAGACTGGCCCTATCCATAGAATGAGGAGCTGTTCATTGTTGTAGGAGTTCCATGGGATAAACTTAGCAAAATATCGATATGCCACTTTTTCAACTGTGCAATCTTCAAAGCACAGATAGTTTAATTATTTTTCAACCATAACTTTTAATGTTTTTAGCCATGTGCATTTTAATTTTTGTGAGCTGCCTTGAGTCCTGGTTATGGGGGGAAAGGTAGGATATATTCAAAATAAAAAAAAACCCAAAGACTCCAATCATAAAAAAACACAACAAAGCAGCAACTAAATTAGTGTTGTGGCATTAAAACAAAGTTGAAACCCCCCCCCCCAATCTAAAAACAGAATTTAAGACCCAAGCAGCAAGAACATTGCAATGTCTAAAGGAAATCTATGTGGTCATGTGAATAAACACAAAATGCTTTTCTCTCTCCCGGAGAGCTGGGTTTTAAGATACTAGAAAATCAGCTGTTTTTATAGAATCTGCTGCTACAGGCTGATCATTACAGGGAACAAAGTGACTGTCGAACCATAATACTATATGATGGGAACTCTGATGGGAACGCACACAACTTTTGTACCTTCGTCTGTTTCGCTAAAGCGCAGGAAAGGCAGGAGGGTTAAGATCACAGCAGGGGAGCTGGCAAAACCCCTCTCCTCATTCCAGCTGGCCATGACTTGTGCCATTGTTTCAAAAGAAGGCTGTGTATCAAGGCCACACTGACAGGTGCTTTTAAAAAAAGAAGAAAAAGTGATTCCTTCTGGCTTCTGTGATGGGAAAAACTTAGGAACCTGAATGGATTTAGACAATTTAGAAAACTCTTCCAAATGACCAAGGATCACACTCCCAAGGGCTCAGGATCCAATACCAGTGGTTCAGCTAGGTAATTTTAGATTCTGGACTTAACAGTCTTACAGGGAACCTCACCCTCCACCCCTTCAGAGGTTAAATGTGCGCTGCTTCACTTGCCTTAAACTGTAGTAAGCTAGCCCTACTGCCCCCAAATCCTGCCCCGCTTGGTTGCCTGAGAAGCCTTTGTCTGACACAGACATACAATCAAAGGCCATTATTCGAAACTTCTTCTTCAATGTAAAAGGAAAAAATTGTAACACACTCGAGGCCTACTAATATTCTGATCTTCATTTTTCCTTCTGGTGCTTAATGATGTCTCGGTTCTTTTGCAGGAGCTGTTGCGTATCAACTGAAGCCAACATGTAGCATGTAATCTGCACCGGACCATTAGTTCCTTGCATCAGCCAACCTGGGGAACTCTCAAGAAACCTTCAGGAGAACTGTGCAAGTTCATCTCATAGCACACAAGCCCACAGTTTCATGGTATTCGGAGCATCTCCATACCTATTCAGTGGCAAGACCAAGCCTACTTAATCATTTCATCTTGTATTTTGCCTGGCTGCAAATTTTAATTTTCATGTGAGTTCACTGTTTTCATTGAACAAAATAATAAGAGCAGAAGGAGAAGCATAAATAGGTAGACTATTCTTTCTTTCGTTCTTTTGTTGCTTTTTCTTCTTTATTGAAATTTAGTTTTAACTTACGCAAAATGAGAGTTTGCTGCTGTAATGTAAGTATAAATACTCTGTATATGCCAACTTGATGTTTAATAAATACATTTTTTAAAAAATCAAATATTACAATAACTGTTTGCTTGTAAGATTTCCATTATTGACTGGGGCAAATATGTGAATTACAGGGATTTACGTTTCTGACACAATTCTCTGACATCCGTAGATAGGACAGCGAGAGGCAAACTTCTCATGCAAGCTACACCTGCTGAAATTCCATCTTCTATACAACCATCCAAGACACAGGAGCCCTGTCCTCGTATGTCTCTGACCACCTTACTTCCATCTGACAAAACATGCATAGGAGTGCCCCATTAGATTTAAAGATACCAGAGGACACTCTTGGTTTTGCTACAACAGATTAATGTGTATATTGTCCTTTGCAAATCGCTAGTATATGAGAGGAATCCTTCAGGAAATGTCCTGTGTTCTAGCCATGAGCCGACACTGGCTCAAAGGGTGTGTTTTTATATATAAAAAAATGTAAAAAGACTGAATTAGAAAATCAGCCCAGAACTCTTAACAAATGCACAGCATCGCTGAAGTAAAATTATTGGTGCGTTGACAATAACAATTCATTTGCATGAGCTAAAGCAACAATTTGCACTTTGTGGATGACAATGACGGATTGTCTAGTTACTGCCCTTAAGCTCTTATTAGTGTTGGTAAAGGGTACACAACTCAGATCACTCTGAAAGCGAATTCTGTGTTTGTGCTAACACAACTGCTTTAATCATGGGCGTGGGGAGGCATTTTGTTAAATTGTAATCCATTTTTAAAAAATTTTTAACCATCTCCCATCCTGAGGGCTCTCTTCTTTCTATACCACTACAGATCTCTCTGAACCTCTCACTGTGTTGTTGTTGTTGTTGTTGTTGTTGTTGTTGCTTTGCCTCTCTCTATTCTGTAGCACTGTATCTTCTTCTCCCTGAACCCCATAGGGACCCCACTGTCTCTTCTGTTCTCAGGTACAA
This sequence comes from Podarcis gaigeae, assembly GCF_964106915.1. Lineage (NCBI taxonomy): Eukaryota > Metazoa > Chordata > Lepidosauria > Squamata > Lacertidae > Podarcis > Podarcis gaigeae. Next base: position 23,069,805 of record NC_139683.1, on the reverse strand, counting down.
CTGGCATTCAATCAATGGCCTCTGGACATTTAGCTATCATGGCTAGTGGCTTCTGGAAGCTTCCTCCTCTATTAAAGCTCTCTGAGGCAGCAGCCATCACCACCACATCTTGGCCTTCTCAAAGGTGTTCAGAATCTGTGAAGTAATCACACAAGGGACAACCATAGGGATGAGTATGCTGGCTCCACCTCACTCCCATTTCATCATCTTGTTTGTCCCCAAGTTGGTGGGCGACCTTCTGAAGCATGGAAAAGAAGGAGCCTTCCAACCATCTAGGCTCCCTGTGAGTTCTGGAATGTTCCAGGAGCAAGAACATTGCCCTCCAACTTGCGGAAGGCAATGAAAACAGCAAGGAGACCTGATAGAGCACATGATTTCCCATCATGTCATTCTTCTTCACAGATTCTGGATGCCAGATCTGGGCTTTTGTGACAGCAAATTTCACAAATTATCTACATACTTTTTTTTCTTCAGTCTCTCTCTGGTACTGTGTGAGAGGAAGAGCGAAGGTTGTGTCTATCGATTTTCTCCACACTATCTATAATTTTATAGATATGCCTACTTGCTGCTTCAATCTGTAAAACTAAAACTTGGTGTTTATTCAGCACTTGCAATAAATTGATTTATTTTTTTTAGTGTGGCAGCTCCTACTCTCTTTTAAAATTAGGCAGGCACCTTTGCTATATGGTTTTTTGAAGCCTGCTAAAATCCCTTTTGTCACATGCTTAGACATGTAATTTTGTTGTGCATGTTTCTGTGGGTTTTTTAAAAAATTGATCTTGTCTCTTTCCAGGGCCGAGAGTCTTGTTAAAGGGTTATAAAGGGTTATAAACTCAAACAAAAAAAGCAGCCAGTGTACCTGGCTGCCCGCCTCCCTCTGCATGGGCCTGTCCACAGGATTGAACAACTTAGGGTGCAGTGGATCTCCAACTCATTCAGCTGATTCATGGCTCAGCTGGTTTCAGGCGCCATTAAGTCCCCAACCGAACCTCAGTTAAAGATACACTGGGTTAACCTGAGCCGAAGCTGGCTGAGTCAAGTCTGGTGTAAGTCCCCCCAAAAGGGGTGTTCCAGGGGTGTGATGGGGGCGGGACCAGAGGGAAAGGGACTTAGGTTGGACCCTAAGCTGATTCACCATGTTCATGTGACCTGGCAACCCAACACAAAACACTATTTTAAAGGCTTGTTTTCATTCTGACAGGCTTAGGCAGAGCAGCAGCCACAGCCTGGATATTGAATGTGGTTTAGCTCTACTGCAACACTAAGCTTAGGGACGCGGGTGGCGCTGTGGGTTAAACCACAGAGCCTAGGACTTGCCGATCAGAAGGTCGGTGGTTCGAATCCCCGCAACGGGGTGAGCTCCCGTTGCTCGGTCCCTGCTCCTGCCAACCTAGCAGTTCAAAAGCACGTCAAAGTGCAAGTAGATCAATAGGAACCACTCCAGCGGGAAGGTAAACGGCATTTCCGTGCGCTGCTCTGGTTCGCCAGAAGCGGCTTAGTCATGCTGGCCACATGACCCGAAAGCTGTACGCCGGCTCCCTCGGCTAATAAAGCGAGATGAGTGCCGCAACCCCAGAGTCGGCCACGACTGGACCTAATGGTCAGGGGTCCCTTTACCTTTACCTTTAACACCAAGCTTAATTTACACTGGCTTGCTCTTTGTCAGCTCCTGGTGCATAGAATTGCTCCGTAAACCTCTGCTGCCCGTCCTCCCTTCATTTGTCTTTTTTCTAACTCATGTCATCGTTTTGGTTTCTCTTTCCTTGCACCTCTTCCTGTCCCATGCTAACGAGAGAGAGAAGCACAAGTACAGGAAATGAAAACACGTAACACAGAGAAAGGAAGAGGTGGTACGCAAGAGTAGTAGGTTGGTGAAGGCTGCTCCAGAGATAGGAAAGGCAAACTTGCCTAAATCACACTATCCAAAGCAATGCCATCCTTTGATATTTGCCCTTCTCTGAATTTTGCAAAGCTGTTCTCCAGCCAAGTAATGTGTGCACAAATGCATGCGTAGTAGAGTAATTAGTACATATAAATGCATATAATAGTGAAAATAAGATGCACCAATGCATTATACAGTGGTACCTCGGGTTAAGAACTAAATTTGTTCTGGAGGTCCGTTTTGAACCTGAAACTGTTCTTAACCTGAAGCACCACTTTAGCTAATGGGGCCTCCCGCTACCATCACCAGAGCACGGAGTCTGTAACCTGAAGCGTCTGTAACCTGAAGTGTATGTAACCCAAGGTACCACTGTATTAGGGACGACAGCTTGGCAAAAATGCATTATATTAGGCAAAACTGCACACAGAAATGGAAATGTTAGAAGACATTTGCACAAAAATGCTGATGAGTTTTCATGAGGACTAAAAAATCAAAAAAATAAATAGATCACAAACTGATGCTGACATTATGAGAACTGAAGATTGGGGAAATGAGAAACTGAAAGCAACATATTTGCCCATCCCTACTTAGAGGACCCGGGAACTTGAATAATGGAGGTCAAAATTCATCCTGTAACACTGGCGCCTCCTGACTGGGCACTGCCAAGCCCTGGCAGTAATGCATTGCCAGCGTGAGAGGAGAGGCCCACGAGGCTTTTGCAAATCTCCTGGAGGAGGCCAGGTCTGAGGTTAACTGCCAAAGCTGCTTTCTCAAGAGCTGAGTGAGCCTTGACATGACCTTCAAGCCGCAGATCCGCCGAGCTTCTGCAGAGCTGTTGCCCTCGTAATGTCAGGTGGGAGCAAATAAATAAACCCATTACAGCTACCCAGCGAAATCATTTGCTCTGAGTGAGAAGTGAATTCAAGTTAAGACTGGGCTGATCTCCAATCAGACCGGTCAACAAAATGGTGAGGAAGAATGCAAATGAAAACAGAGTTGAAAAAATGATTTTTGCAGTTTTCCTCGTCATACTGCAGGACGAGCTCTGCTTACCCAATTTCCTTCTTCTTCTGTGCAACTATTTAAGAGCCCCAGAATCCTTCATATTTAGTCACCTGGTTGAAAACGGAGCGTATCTAGTTTGGGCTGTTGTTTTGACTGGGGAAGTGACAAGTCAGTTCAGTTATGCATTCTGAAAAGTGACCAAAGCTGCAATCCAACTTTTAAAAGGTCAGGGTCTGTACACCTTTAATAGTATACTGTTTATGTACAGTGGTACCTCAGGTTAAGTACTTAATTCGTTTTGGAGGTCCGTACTTAACCTGAAACTGTTCTTAACCTGAAGCACCACTTTAGTTAATGGGGCCTCCCGCTGCTGCCGCGCCGCCGGAGCACGATTTCGGTTCTCATCCTGAAGCAAAGTTCTTAACCTGAAGCACTATTTCTGGGTTAGCGGAGTGTGTAACCTGAAGCGTATGTAACCTGAAGCGTATGTTACCTGAGGTACCACTGTATTTATCATGACAAGCTACAACTGCTGAAATGCCTTCTTCCAAAAAACTATTTTTTTTTAATAATAATTTTTATTGGTTTTTTAACAAAAAGACAAACAAAATACAAAACAAAAACATATAAAAACATTTAAAACATGACTTCCCCATACCTCCCTTTCACTGCATCCTTGTTTTACAACTCTTTAGCAACCCTTCAGTCAATTTCTCTAGTAGTTTTCTTTAAATTTCCTTAATGTTAATGTTTACAGCTGTAATTCTCTATTTCTTACCCCTAGACATCTTGTCAGTCCTCAATTTTACAACAATTTTTAAGATATATTTTAAATTTCTTCCAGTCCTCTTCCACTGTCTCTTTCCCCTGGTCGCGGATTCTGCCGGTCATCTCTGCCAGTCCCATACTTCCAAAAAACTATTAATGGTGCAAGAGCCCTGCCCTCATTTGCACCTGGTCACCCCACCAATTACAATAATAAATTAAGTAACTCCACGAAAAAAAGAGCTCAGAGAGCCAAGCTAACAAATAGCATTCCTGGGATTCCTCAGCTGCCAAAATTCCCTCTTCTACACAGGTTTGAAATGGGCAGGTGCCCTGTCTCTTTCTGCATCTAGTCATCCTACAAGAAGAGCCCACTTCATTTGCTGCTGCTGCTGCTGCTGCTGCTGCTGCTTCCCAAGTCCTATGGAGCAAGTCTGTGTATCTCCATTTTAGCCACTCCAAAAATAGTAAAGTCAGGATTTTTGCACCCTGATCCTCAGTACATTAATGCATTTAGTTTTTGTTGGCATGCTTTTTCTTAAAATGCTTGAAGCAGTGTTATACTATTATAACTTAAAACATCTAAAATCACATCATCAATAGAGCAGGATGCACACAACATAAAAATACTGTTTCCAAACAGGGTACCAGAATTCTTTCACAACTGCACCACCACTGAGAAGTCCCTGCTCTTACACACATAGAGACCACAGTTTGGTGGTAGAGCAATTGCTCTACTGATCTTAGAGACCTGCTGGCAATGGGGTAAATACTACTAGGCTAGATGGTTTATTGACCTGACCTGATACATTTCCTAACATTCCCGAGTCACTCGGCACAGCTATGTGAGAAAGCTTTCATTTACTGTAATGGATGTTGCTTTTAAATACAGTGGTACCTTGGGTTAAGAACTTAACTCATTCTGGAGGTCTGTTCTTAACCGGAGACTGTCCTTAACCTGAGGTACCACTTTAGCTAATGGGGCCTTCCACCACCACCGCCCCACAATTTCTGTTCTCATCCTGAAGCAAAGTTCTTAACCCGAGGTACTATTTCTGGTTTAGCGGAGTCTGTAACCTGAAGCGTCTGTAACCTGAGGTACCACTGTATATGTTTAGTAGCACAGCCTTAGGTTCAGAGATGTGAGAGAAGGAAGTAAGAGTTACAGCAATAACCCAAATGGCAGGCTTGGCTCCGCATCTTTAATTTTAATAAGGATCAAAATCTTTCAGTCTGAAATTAGCAGCCATCTCATTCTGCCTACTGCTTAGACTAATAATAGGATATATCATTATAGTTGCCCAATTACTAGTGAATAAAGATGCATTCAGTTGGAAGCTCACGTTTCTGCCCGGCTGAGAATCTTGCCTAACTTCCATTGTTCTGTTCTGTTGTTGAATAAGCACTAAATGGATGGCTTCTCCATTTTGTTTCCAGTTTGGGATTCATCAGTTGCACACCAAGAACCTCTAATATCACTGCAACTTCAGCCACAGATGATGATTTATGTAACTTCTCCCTTCTATGAGTTATGGATAATTGTATAGACCTACACGAGGCTTTAAGGACGCGGGTGGCGCTGTGGGTTAAACCACAGAGCCTAGGACTTGCTGATCAGAAGGTTGGCAGTTCAAATCCCCGCAACGGGGTGAGCTGCTGTTGCTCGGTCCCTGCTCCTGTCAACCTAGCAGTTCAAAAGCACGTCAAAGTTCAAGTAGATAAATAGGTACCGCTCCAGCGGGAAGGTAAACGGCGTTTCCGTGCGCTGCTCTGGTTCGCCAGAAGCGGCTTAGTCATGCTGGCCACATGACCCGGAAGCTGTACGCCGGCTCCCTTGGCCAATAAAGCGAGATGAGTGCCGCAACCCCAGAGTCGGCCACAACTGGACCTAATGATCAGGGGTCCCTTTACCTTTTACACGAGGCTTTAGGTTCATGCTTTGGCTAAATCAGAGCCATAGCATAGCAAGACAGAAATAAGTAAAGCCAACGTATTCACAAAATCTTCTGGATTTTGCTCACAGAAGAAGCAAATGTCCACAGGTGTATGTGTGTCTCTCTGTGTGTATACAGAGCAAATTATCTTTGGTGAGGTATCTCCTATGTGCAACCAAGACTCCTCTACATGGTCAGTAGTGAAACCCAGACAAAAAATAAACCCAGATGGTACATGTGAAGTCACCCCTAAGAAAGCAAGGATTCTGGCTGGCCCATCAGTTGTTTCCTCGTCATGTGGATCTATTTCACCGCTAGGCATTATGACGCAGAGCTACACATCCCAGAGTTTCCTGGGAAGAGGGATTGATTGTTAATCTACCCTGGGAATTGCCTTTCTATGTGAGGAACAGGGGTGTCATATCAACTCTCAGCTCCTTTAACAGACAACAGGATTCTTAGGGGGACGTTATGAGTGTTTAAAGTGGTATTATACTTCTTTTAATTTATAGTGCAGATGTGTCCAGATTTAGGCAATGAATGCATGCAAAACTAACACTCACTGGAAATAAACTGATTCTTCCCTAGCAGTCACAGTGCAAAATCTGAAAAGAGAATTATTTTGAAGGCTTTGTTTTCTTTTTGCGGGGTGGGGTTGGGGGGATATTAAGCAGATTATGCTGCATCTTCCTCTCACCTTTACATCGTATGTAGAAATCTCTCTACAAGTACTTCTGGAGTTAAGTGAAGCATCTGTCAGTACAGAATTACCATATTTAATAAAAAAAAACCCCCTCCAAAAATGAATTCTTTTAAATGGAAAGGTTTTTATAATGCCATCTGCAATCTAATGGATTAAATAAGAACAGCATAATTATACATCTGCTCTTTTACTCTTATTAATGACTGTAAAACAAGCACAATATGGTGAAGGTTGTAGTCATGGTAACAGACACACTAGCCTAAGCAATATGGAGAAAAATGCAATGACTATTCAATGTAAAACATCTCATTTTTTCCCAGGTAGGAAAAAAAAAACCAACATGGAAGAATAAATGCCTTTCCTTTTAATACTACACCAATAAATAAATAAAAATTATTTGTATTGGTGGATGATGGTGGTAATGCTAAGGATTTCGAAAGAATAGGAATGTAGAGAAAATATGTAAACAGATATAGGACCTTTTAGGTGAGGGCTAGAGAACCTGTGGCCCTGTGGGCCATTAACCTAACCCAGCAGCCTCTCTGTATGCTCTTACATTGTTGGACTCCAACTCCCATCAACCCCAACCAACATAGCCAATGGTTGAGGATGATGGGAGCTACAGTCCAGTTCCCTGCCTTAGGTGGTACAAAACAATGCTACGTAGGAAGAGTTCCACTGGATCCCAAAGGACCACCTAGTCCAGCATTCTGTTCTCACAGTTGCCAACCAAATGCCTTTGGGAAGCCCACAAGGAAGACATGGGCATGAGCACACATGCTCCCATTTATGATTAGGGCTGGGCTATATATTGATATATCGTCCAAAACTGGTTTCAAATCCATTTCGTGATATCGGTTTCATAATTTTTGAGCTGGCAATGTATCACAAATCTTGATGTGTGTGTGTGTGGTATGAAAAAAATCAAAAAGTGGGGGAAACCATGAAGCTAACCAATCCCTCTACAGAGCTCCATCCTTATTTCAGACATTGTGATGTATCAGTATATCGCGATGTTTAGCTGGTGATATATCACGATGCTGAAAAACAGGTATCGCCCAGCCCTACTGTTCACTAGGTAGTTCCATCCTCATTTCAGACATCCTGATGTATCGATATGTCATGATGTTGAAAACCACCCAGACCTGTTTATGATCCCCAGCAACTGGTATTTAGAGGCACACAAAAATTGCTTATGGAAGTACTATATCATAAAATCCCCCCCCCCCCCAAAGGGACGCGGGTGGCGCTGTGGGTAAAACCTCAGCGCCTAGGACTTGCCGATCGCATGGTCAGCGGTTCAAATCCCTGCAGTGGGGTGAGCTCCCGTCGTTTGGTGCCAGCTCCTGCCCACCTAGCAGTTCGAAAGCACCCTTAAGTGCAAGTAGATAAATAGGTACCGCTTTATAGTGGGAAGGTAAGTGGCGTTTCCGTGTGCTGCTCTGGTGCCGCTTCGCCAGAGCAGCTTCGTCACGCTGGCCAAGTGACCTGGAAGTGTCTGCGGACAGCGCTGGCTCCCGGCCTCTAGAGTGAGATGAGCACACAACCCTAGAGTCTGTCAAGACTGGCCCGTACGGGCAGGGGTACCTTTAACTTTATATCATAAAATACATACATATATGTATGTATGAATTTCTACACTTTTTATCCTAAAATATGAATTTTAATGCATTTCAGTATTCTAAGCCAAGAACTATCACAAAATTTGGGGCAGTGCAAAATCCAAAAGACATATGCTCTCATCTGCATCTTTGTCCAGGAGGTAGATACCGATCAGGTAGGCATGCATCAAAATAGGCAGGTATCCACTTCCTTGGGTATCCCTAATGCTATGTATGAATTCAACAGCAGGAGGCGATGGCAAGCCTGATGCAATTAGCTACTGGGGGTGGCGGCATTCTAGATCAGATCTGTGGTGACAGGCATCTTTTGGGGCCACACTCTCATGGAAGCCAAAATGGGACATTCCAGGATCCAATCAGAAGCCGGGATGGCTTCTGTAATTCTGAAATGTCTCGGTCAAATCAGGATGGTTGAGGGGTATGTTATCCAGTTGTACTTTGGCCATCAAAGCCTCGTTTGCATAAACAAGGTATACTGAGTCCAGTGTGGACTGTAGGTGAGTCTGGCATCTTCCCAGTCAGAGCATCTCAGCTTAGCCTGGCAAAGGGAGACCTTTGTCCGACGAGATCCATGAAATGCTGCTACCACTCAAAGCAGACTAATATCGGGCCAATGGCCTGAGTTCAGCACATTCCTATGTTGGAAATGAAGGTGAAGACAACAGAAGTGTTTGTGTTCTGAACCTTAAAAAACCCACATTGTTGCTTCCATTATCTTGAATGGAGAGAAGCCTGGGATGACTTTTATCCACAGGGAACCACCACTACTGTTCCTTTGCTCTGCATTTTACTCTCATATCTGAGCTGTCAAAAAGTTAGAGCAGATGCTAAGGTGCAAAGGGAGGGGACTTTTTATTGCTGCTCTATTTACTTTCTCCTGCAAGACAGACTTATGTTTCCCCCTCGTTGCAACAAAGAGGACATTCTAGCAGCTTAACAGCTACCTGGGGGAAGCCTGGGTTTACTGCTCCTCTGAAGCATTATGAATAGGGGGAAATTGGAGGCTGTGAGCCCTTCCCCCCCCCCCCCCGCCCACTGCTTAACTGAAGCATTTGTGATTCTCAGAATTAGGTCAGCAAATGTATTGGCTTAGCAGCTGAATCTCCTAGCAATGGATGGAAACATGAACTCATTCTGTCAATAAGGTGAGGGCAGGTTTTGTTTTGGGGTTGCTGGTGCACCTCATTCCTTCTCCTTTTAACCCTAGATTCCATTCACTCACCACCACCTCTTTTTATGCATGTTGAAAAAGTATTTCCACTTTCTGGCAACAGAAAAGCCAGTTGCCGGTTTCCGTTCTTCTCCAGTCAGTCTGGGGCTGAGGGAGTTAAGAAAGGGAACCAAGAAAGTTTGCACAGCCTTCAGAGTGCCTCAGTCTAGCCTAGGGCTCAGGAGCTTTGGGAAGCCCCACGGTTTGCTTTGTTTTATTCACTGGATGGGACCAAGCACCAATGGAGAGCTGGTGTGAGCGAAGAGAATTGGGACTAGGGCTGTACACACGCCATACCTTTAAAAGCACACTCAAAGCACATCATTCCCCTCAAAGAATTCTATGCACTGTGGTTTGTTAAGAGTAGTTTGCTGGGAATTGTAACTCTGTGAGAGGTAAACTACGGATGGATCTTCAGTCTAAAAATAAAGGGAAGTTTGGATCTGCCATGCCTGTTGTGAAGTTATTAGGCTGTGCCTGCCTTTTCCTTTTCTGCTGTTCCAGCACAGCAGGAAGTGCAAGGACCAGCTGTGTTTGTACAGTGGTACCTCAGGTTACATGCGCTTCAGGTTACAGACTCTGCTAACCCAGAAATAGTGCTTCAGGTTAAGAACTTTGCTTCAGGATGAGAACAGAAATCATGCTGTGGCGGCGCGGCAGCAGCAGGAGGCCCAATTAGCTAAAGTGGTGCTTCAGGTTAAGAACACTTTCAGGTTAAGTACGGACCTCCAGAACGAATTAAGTACTTAACCTGAGGTACCACTGTATTTGGAAAACCACGGAGATAGAAAAAGACTACTCAACACACAGCATCAATGTTGTGGATTGCCTAGCACAGCCTTTGCCAACCGAATGTCCTCCAGATCATTTTGGACTGCAACTCCCATCAGCCCCCGCTAGCAGGGCTGTGCTGATTGAACAGCAATTCCCAGCTGATTGGTAGTGAGAGTAAGCCAGCTAAGTTCGGCTGTGCTACTGAGTTGCCCATGGGGAACCCTGTAGTGCAGCCAATCCCAGGGAGCTTGCAGTGAGCACCAATCAACTCACTCCAAGCTCCATTTTTCTGCAGGTACCAGCTGGCTACCAAGTTCCCCACGGGGAAACTCAGCAGCACAGCCAATCCTAGCTGCCTTGCTGACACCACCAATCAGCTGATTGGTGCTGAGGACAAGCCTCCCTTGCCAATGCACAAGAGGGAGCACATTGGCAGCTGTGTCTCCACCTGCTTGATGTTATATATGACATCATTTGTGGGGCAGGTGGCTGTAGTTTGGGAAAACGGCCTTATGGGCCAAACTGGGATCCATGTTGTACCTCATTAAGCCCAGGGGCCAGAGGTTCCCCACCTTTGCATGACACCAGGCTGGATCTCATAGAATACCTTCTGATACAGTTTCTCTTATTTGGATGAGATGGAGAACCGCATCTTCCTACAAATAGCGACCAGAGGCTTTACATTTCCTCCTCTCTTGCAGAAAGGGCTTGAGCCCAAGACTCACAGAGACCCATTCCCCTAATGCTATGAGTGTAGCAGTACATCTGATTTGGGCCACAGAGTCATTAGGGACCCCTGGGCCCACCTTACGTCTTCCTGGAGAAGATTGGCAACAGATCTATTCAGCTTTGTCTTAACAGCCTTTTTTGAAGTAGAGAAGAAAATGACAGACTGAAACAACAGATGTTTGAATAAGAAAAGCACAACAAATTGGGCAAATTATGAACAAAGCTCCCTGTACTAAATGAAAAATTTCTATTAGCAATAATGAATGTAAAGCATCAACTGTTAGAGTTTCAAACAGAATAAGCACACCAGAAAAATGGTTCCTCATTTTTCTTCATTCCAGTCCACAAACTAGAAGCGACTTGCAAACATGGAGACACTTCTACAGTGTTTCCACAACTGCCACTCAACAGCCTATCCCAGCACCAGTAATGCATCTTAAATTATTTTTATTTTGGTTTCGTCGTGATACCCTATTCCGCCAACGGACAGGCTTCTAATCATTATAAGCCAACAAACGCAGCATTGCACTGGAAGTGCACAAGCAGCATTACGTAAGAGGAGGGTTGCATGCCAAAGCGAAGTGGAAAGGTCAAAAGAGTCGGCATGTTGTGTCAGTTCAAGCATTAGAGAGCATTAGACGTGGCAATGCCATTAGTACAAAATTTAATTGAAATTAGGATTTAAAGTAATCTCAAACAAAAACACAGCCGGACAGCCTTAACCCTTGGCACCAAAGTGGCATTTTACAATGCACTGTCCAAGTTTGCAAAACCGATGAACACAATCCAGCCCAAGGGAAGTGTTTCTGAGTCCCGTTGACTCCAAAGGCAGAGAACGGTCACAAAAGCTTGATTCTCTCATTGAAAGCAAGAAGACTTTCAAGGGCTTAATTCTGGCAGGATTGTGCCCAATTTGCCTTTAATTATAAAACCAAATCTTTGCTTGGTGGTTTTTTTTGGGGGGATGGGTTTACACTTAACACTAGGGCCCAGTCGAAATGCACCACTAAGTGGCACCATTCCATTTACAGGCAGTGAAATGGGGAGGACATTTTGCCTGATTTTTATGGCAACATTTGCAGGTGCTCTCTGACAAAGTTCCTGCAGTGGAACCTGCCATCTGCCCCCACCAGAAGCTCCTATCAAAGTGGTACTACAGCATCCTGAGCACGATCATTCACTGGGGCTTGGGGGAGAAACTAGGACTGGCCACAACCCAACAGAAGGAGGCCAGGCGGAGGGTGGTGAGTTTGCCCTCCCGAAATTTTTCCAAACACACACACAAACTGCAATTTGCTAGGGGTTCAATCCTCCCAACCTATCCCCTGTACCTCCTGGAAACGCCAAAAGTTCCAGATATGCAGAAGCTGTCTCGGTTTCTGATTTGATCCCGGAAAATCCAACTTTTCCTTAGGACACTGGAGAAAAGTTGGAGGGCATGAAGTTAGGTGACCCCCAAGCCAAGTAGATAAGTACCTTTACAACCATTATAAAACATCTGAAGGGAAGTTGTTTAATGTTTTATTATGCTTTTATATATGTTGTAAGCCACCCAGAGTGGCTGCAGCAACCCAGTCAGATGGGCATGGAATACAAATTATTATTATCATCATCATCATTATTATTATTAAATAGGATGTTCCTATTTTCATCAGAGAAATGTTGGTGGGTATGTTCTAGTCCAAACACACAAAGCATGTTACTATTTTACAGGGATATGGGGCCAACACAATACAGCTTACTGAATTCTTTTTTAAAAACAAAAAAATCGGCTGCAAAGTACTAGGACTTAAGCTGATTTAGGGTCATTGATTTAAATGGACACTAATCAATGTCAACTCCTGAAATTGAACTTGGTTGAACCAAGGAGTAAGGTAGCAGCTGAACATTATGCATTCCTGTTGGCAAAGTAACACTGCCCAAATTAATTAATTTCTCCAAGGCGGGAGGTGGGGGGGGGGGTGTACTGTTGGCAACTATTAATCCATTCAGTAGCAAGCCATTATCAAGCAAACAAAAAAACGAAGCAAACAAAAAAGTAAAGGAGCCCAACTGATGCCAATGTCTTACAGGGAGAGTGTAATTGAATTATCCAGTGTTCCCATTAGATAGCCAAAACCCAATTAGTTTAAGCACGCTTTATGGACAAGGTTCCTCTGTTGTTCAACAGGCAATTTTACTACTGTCTGTCTGAGACAACGGTATTTGGAATCGAATTTCGGCGGGCTGCAACGCAGAGATTAAGGGTCATGTTTCAACGGCTTAAAAACAGGGGTGAAAAACCTTTCTTCTTCTTCTTCTTCTTCAGCCTGAGGGTGTCATTCCCTGGTGGGCAATCTTCCAGGGGCTCCATGCCAATGGTGGATTGGGCCAGAGGCAGAAGTGGGCGGGGCAACCAATGCAGATTTTACCTTTGCACAGTTACACTCCAGCCATTCAAAATTTACAGGTTTCTAAATCCACGCATGACTCTCCATCCTTCCAAGCAAGAGGCATTATTACCGTTTGAAGGACACAATCCAGCCAGGCTAAAGCACTAGAAGGGGGTGCAGAGCAGCACCAGTGAGGGGTGTCATTGAGGAGAGTCCCAAGGACCAGGAAGAGAGATCTGGAGGTCTGTATTTGGCCCCCAGGCCCAAACAACCACACACCGGGCTTTTAAAAATTGGGCTTTATTCACGGTTTTGTTTTCGTACTGATTGGGGAGTTAGATTTCCTCTGTTTCTGCTTGTTGAGGCCAAATATCCCATTATTATGATGTAAGCAGCTAGTGCAGAATGCTGCTGGATACCTTTAGATGTGTGCAGATCAGTATGATGGTTTTACGGCAACTGCACAGGCCAACAGTTGGCTTCCAGGTCCAATTCAAGGTGCTACCTTTGGTCATCAAATGCCAATCACAACCTGGGACCTTGATATCTTAGAACAAGAACGGCTAATCTTTTCCGGCCATGGGGCTACATTGTCCCATTGAAACACCTGAGGGTGAGTGGCAGTGAATGTGCCCTGCTCCCTTTCTTCTCTCTCTCTCTCCCTCTCTATCTTTCTCTTTCTCACGCCCCCCCCCACGCCCCCTGAGAGGAGCATGTGAGAACAAGGTGTCCTCTGTCCTGGTCTTTGGGCAATGATGAGAGACTAAGGACTCAACAATACAGCTGCAAATAAAACATTTAAAGTGTGTTTTAAGCGTAATGTACAATGTAACACTAGGTGGTGATGGTGAGCCAATATGTTTTTTTAAAAAACCACTTTTAAAAAAAAGCATTTTCAGAACGTTTTTAATGTGTGTGTAGATTCCACCCCAGAACAAGTCTGAGCACATAATAACACTGCCTCTTTGCTGCCAGCTGTTTATGGCTACCGGAAGTGGCTTCGCGAGTAATGTTCTCCAGCACCGTTTTGTCATATAGATTTGTTTGAGCAGTTGGTTTTATTGTTTCATTGTGGTTCCATTCCAGGGTTGGGAGCTGTTATGGAAAGGTGGTGTGGAAATGTTTTAAATAAATGAAACCTGCCCATTTTGTTGGATAGACAATAAAATCATAGCCAATGAGTACTCCCCCCACCCCCGAGCCAATGAGTACTTTCCTTGCCCCCCAGAGCCTTTTATGGAAATCTCTAATATTTACCTCTCAAGGTATCATTGCTTAGCCTTAGAAGAAGTACTGAAAGAAGAAGCAAACTATCACCATGCTGAGGCAGGAGGAGAGAGAGCACACAATCATTTTGTTAACATTTGTGAATTTAGAACCAATATGATATAAACAGCAACAACAACAACAACAACAACAACAACAACAACAACAAAAATGTCCACCTGCAAAAGCAGGCACACTTAATTAAGAAGGAATAGTGAATGATGGACAGTGAATCATTTGCAAGTTTGTTAATACTGTCAGCTTAACAGAAAGGCCTCTGCTAAATTTAATTTGCAAAGAACAATGTGTACTAACACACCAATGAAACAGAAGGGCAGATGACTAGGTTTTATGACCAAATGTATCACTGTCGTGTATTGTTTCCAAATTTCCATCATTCCCAGGGCAGCTACTGCAAACAACTTAATTTTAAAATGGAGGGGGGCGAATTTAATGTTTTTAAAGCTTGGGTTTCAGAACATGGCTGGAATTTGTGCCCTCTGGGTCTGGCAGTGGCATCTGGTGCCCACTGGCACTCATAAGGCAGAAGGTAGGAAGACCAGCCATAGATGCAGTCAGAGTCAATGCATCATGGACTGGTTGGATGCAGAGGAATAGTAGGAGGAACCAGCTGGGGAAGCCTCAGAAGGAGGAGGCTCAGAGCCTGGGGAGTGGTGGTGGGACAATGATGAGGGGTCAGAGGGAGAAGACTGGGAGGAGGCAGCGTTGGAAGCTAAAGAGGTAACTGGGCTTAGAGAGCAGAGAAGAGTCTGTGGCAGAAAGAAGTCCAGAATCAGAGGCAGAAGCTGAAGCTGAAGCAGGAGATTGGGAAGCCAAGAGGCAGACATGAGTTTGGCTGGTGAAGAGTCATGAGTGTCTCCCCCTCCTGCTGTGACAAGGTGCCTTCTCCCCTGGTTTCCCATACCAGAAGAGGCATGAAAAGGGCAGAGCAGAGGCTACACACAGGCATGGTTTCCAACTGTTTGGAAAAGGCCTTGGAGAGGAAAGGATTTAGATGGCTGTGAGGAGGCAGAGACTTTCAATCTACACAACTGATTTTCATGGAGGACCACCACTGGGAATGATCTGCTCTGCTCATTAGGCCTGACACTCAACCAAGTCTATGGAGATTGTGGTTTTGCTAATAAAAAGTTAACTCCATCTTTCAACTGGGTGATTACTGATCCACACGCCCCCATGACACAATGACAGACAGAGCCAACTAATTCTAAATTGGTTCCCAACCTCCTTCCTATTCAGTTCTACCACTGCAACACTGAGACTAAGAAGAAAGAACTAACCGGCAGTGCCTCTCTCTCTTCTGGTTGTAAATAAGAAGGCAGGCAGGCAGAGGCTGGCTGAAGGGAGACTGAGCTTGGTAGTGAGCCCACTCTCCCTACAAACCATTATCTTGGGCTCTCATTGTTTAACCTTTCGTTATGATTAGGGAAGACCATATTTTTCCAGGAATGTAGATGGGGCAGCTACGTACTGGTGTGAATACTTTGGCAAATAACATCATGCACCTCACTGTGAACTTAAATACTGATTTATTAGAGAGAGACATGCAAGCACTGCCAAAACAGAACAGAAGATTACGCATTGGCCCTGTCATTTGTTGTAATATATGTTAGACCAAGTTGCGCACAATGTAGTACAAGTCTATATGACATCAATAGAACGGACAATGAGGAACTGGGTCCTTGTCTTTACGGAATAAAACACGCCTATCACGGCAACAAGTTTAAAAATAGTCTTCTGTAGAACAACTACAAAGTACGAAAGGGTGTGATACTATTTAATTTCCTTTGCTCATGTTTCTGTATTTGCTTCCTCCTTAAAGTGGATCCTTAGAACAATAAACAAGAACGCCTGAAGAGTGCCCTTTACCACAACACAGGGAAATAAGATTAAGTGATCTTCAAACAAAACTAATAAAACTCCTCTGTATACGCCTGCATTGAAACCACAGGTAGAAACATGTTTGGGAAAAGAGCCAACCATGATACACGATAAATGTCTCCATTAAAGATGCTAATTATATGTAAATGGATGTGCTGGTGCTATCTTTTACATCCCCCATTTCTATGATGTCTTAGCACCACCACCCAGTCCTAGAATGACCTGGAGCTAGAAGGTAAAGGTAAGAAGAAAAACAAAAGAAAGAAGGCCATGGCTTTTTGCATAGGAGGTACAATCAGATTCAAGTCCCCTGGGCTCTGAATGAGTTTTAATCCCAGCCAAACTGACAACTTCCCCTCACAGAATCCAAACGCAAACATTCCGATAACACTGAGAAGCAGGAATATTCATGAAGGTTCTGTGACATTACAGCAGGTAGCAGGTCAAGCCATCAGTCACAGGTTTCACCACCACAAAAACAATACAATTCAATATAGGTAGGACAGCGGCTCTGCAGGAGGTTGCCTCCAAGAACAAGTCCTCTCCTGTGACTATTGTAACTGCCATCAAGTCAGCTGTCAGAGGGAAGAACTATGGGGCAGGAGCTGCCCTGTTGTCACCAGTAATGCTCCTGGATCTGCTCTGGGGGGGCAAGTGCTTCAGGGGAGGGACTGCTCTTTATCAAGGGCAGGACAGTCAGAACTGCAATTGACTTTGCCCATAACTTTAAGCACTGCCACTTTAAACCGTGCTTGAGCCTGGTTTTCCCTTCTCCCTCCTGTTTCTTTTTCCTCATGTCTCATGTCTCTTAAGACTGTGAACCTGGGTAGGGACCATCTTAGAACAGTTTTTTTTTTAAGCTACTCCAAGAGTCTTTTTGGCTAGAGGGTGGGGTCATAAATGCTGTAAACAAATAAATACCACACCCACACCAAAGAGTAAGAAGAAACAGAAAACTAGGTAAAGCATTTCACAAAGGGTCTAAGTCTGGCATGAAAGAAAATCTGATACTGATCTGAAGGAAAACACACTCTGGCTTCATCCCTCAGTCATAGATCTAATGTCCACTGGGAGATTGAACCACTGGCCTCCCAGAAAGAACATCAAGGCAAGGAGAAGACCAGCCAGACCCTATTCATCAGCTAGAGACAGAGCAGCTGTGGGGAGCTTGACTTTCCTTTTCTCTGCCAGAAATTCCACCTTGATAGCTCAGTTGGTAGAACATGAGACTCTTAAATCTCCAGGTCATGGATTTGAGCCCCATGTTGGGCAAAATATTCCTGAATTGCAGGGAGCTGATCCCATCCAACTCTACAATTCTATGAATATTCTCCTCCTACTGCCAGTTGCCCTGGGACCAAAGAGCTGAAGGGAAGCAGGTCACATCCACGCATACAATTAAAGCACATGCCTTCCTCCAAAGAATCCTGGGAATTGTAGTTTGTTCAGGGGGCTGGGATATGTAGGTTTGTGCTTTAAATGTACAGTGGGAAAGATGCTGGGCTGTGTATCCATTTCTAATTGCTTGCTTTGTATTGTTGCAATGCGTTGTAAACTGCCTGATCTAAAGGTGGGTATAAACCATCAATACATAAAGAAACAAGGCAGTCCTTAATGAAACCATGGCGCTTCTAGTTCAATCTCATAGAACAAAGGAAAGGTTGGCAAAGTGTATCTCCAGCAAGGTGTGAAAATGCGCCCTGGGGCCTCCATATATCCCATATTGAGGCAGAAGGCCATCAGCTATAGAGATTTTACAGATTTTTACATCAGTGCTCAGGTGCTCTTGGAAAACCCAATAGTGATTTAATGCACCATGGAACACTACCCCCCCCCCCACTTGCAAATAAAACTATTTTCGGCCTTGCAAGACAGAAGGGGCTATGAGAGAGGGTGTGTGTGTGTCATTTGCAGACCATAGTGTTGCTGCTGTTTGCCAGGAGGGGAAGAGGGGAGGTGGTAGAGAGGTCAGGGTGGGCACATCTGCTGAGCCAATCCAATCTGCACCGTTCTCACTGCCATTTCAACCTGTCCCCTCCCAGTAAAGAGCTGCTGAGAAGCTAACACACTTGGCTCCACCTGCACAGGCAAGAGGCTTCTGGCTGCATCCCAGTCTGATGGGAAGAACATTCTGGACAGAGGATCAAGGACACCAGGTATGGCACATGCTTCCATACAAGCAAAAACAACCAGCAAGAGAATATGAGCCAGGTCCCAAGAGGCTACAAGCCAAATGTCTATATACAACTCACTACTTCAGAGGGACGCCAGTGGTGCTGTTGGTTAAATCACAGAGCCTAGGACTTGCCGATCAGAAGGTCATCGGTTCGAATCCCCGCGATGGAGTGAGCTCCCGTTGCTCGGTCCCAGCTCCTGCCAACCTAGCAGTTTGAAAGCACATCAAAGTGCAAGTAGATAAATAGGTACCGCTCTGGCGGGAAGGTAAACGGCGTTTTCGTGCACTGCTCTGGTTCGCCAGAAGCGGCTTAGTCATGCTGGCCACAGGAAGCTGTATGCCTGCTCCCTCGGCCAATAAAGCGAGATGAGCGCTGCAACCCCAGAGTCGTCCGCGACTGGACCTAATGGTCAGGGGTCCCTTTACCTTTTACTTCATCCCGGCATTGCCAAACTGATCTCCCTCACCTACCTTTCCCCTCTACTCCCCCTTCCCTTTCTGTTTTCTGCCTTCTTCTTAGCTCACAAACCTGAGGCCTGAGCCTATGCCTCCCTTATTGCGTTGGGAGGCAATTATAACAAACTTTTATTCACGCAACCGATCGCTATGAACCAGTTCGAGCCTGGCTGACAAACCAAAACCCAAGTGGTTTGGAATAAAGTCAAGCATTGCATGAGTCGGCTTTCAGCAGGAGACTTTTCATCAAAGGATGTGGTCATGGGGGGGGGCATAGAGTTGGGAAGGGAAGTGGGCCTATCCCTGTGCACGATCAGTAGCAGCCTGGATGATGAGACAGACACACCCTCCCAACACCGGCATTGTTGCAGGTTTCCTGGTTGGTGCTGGGGATGGCAGGGGGTGGTGGCCGGTTTGGGGATGCCTGGGTGCCCTGGCAGGAGTGGTAGACTGGCTTTATCACAGCTCCAATCAAGGATCTTTGATCTCACTGCCACCCTGTCCCATCTCAGCTTCATCCAGGTAAGTTGCATTGACACCAGTGTCAGGTACAGCTCTGCCCTCACCACACAAACTCCTACTGCCCCCAGTGACTCTGTCCTCACTGGCACCACCCTGAACGTCCCACAGTGACTGGAAAGATGAAGGGGGATTCTTTGTGGAGTTGGCTGGATGTGCTAAGAATCCTCTATGTGACTGGGAGCCCATATAATGTAGGGTTTCCGATTACAGGGGGAGGACTGCAAGCATGTCCACCCAAACAAAGGAAACCCTCCTTCAGACATTCCTGTTCAATGCAGGAAGGTCGTAGGTACCATCGGTGAAGATGGAGATCTTGGGAGCAAGGTTGGCATGTGCAGCATCACACCCCCTTCAAATTTTATACTTCCACGCAGTGCTATTTCTCTAGAAATACCCGAGAGGTGTCAGAACTGAGTTCTGGCACGTTCCAGCTGGGGAAAAAGCCCCGCTTACACACATTCTTTGAACAAATGAACAGGGCTCAGGTTTCTTACAAAAGGCCAACCATTTTTCTTCCTTGAAGAGGACCTTGGCCATAAGAGACCATGTATAAAAAACACAAACCAGCTTGTCAATGAGAATATATCAACGAGGTCAAAATGGTTTCTCAGTGACCCGTCAAACAACTGTGATGAGGGCGGGGAAGGCCTTGACAGAAGGCAGAGTCTAGCTTCACTGCCGAAATATAATTGCGCTAATTGGACTTGCATTAACCCAAACGGCAAAGCCAGTGATTGAGAGAACCCTGTTACGCAGCTGTTGCTCCACACAAAAGAACAGAGGAATGGATGGTGCACAAATGAGTTGGGAGAACGCATCAACAACCTCAGCTTTTATTTCTGCAAGAACATGGAACTGGCAATGTGAGTTTATTACGCAACACACAGTGTTAGAAACCGAGATATGAAAGCTAGGAGCTAAACAGCACCTTAAACTTAGGTTATGGGCACAACAACGGAATGTCTAGGTGCGCTTTTTTATAACAAGAATACAAAGCTGAAAATGAATGAACTACAGCTTAAATATTATGTTCATTTTTCATATGGTCTAGTCCTTCCCCTCCCCACCCACCCCTATTATTCTTAAGAGGGTCTCCTGCCTTCAGAGAGTAGCAGGAAGTCAGGAGGCAGAAAAAGGTCCTCCTTTCCTTCCACTCTGCAGTTTTAATCTGAAATCTTAGGTGCAGTACTGCACTCAGAACTCAGAAACTGCTCGTGCTAATGAAATTCCATGTCACAAAATGAGCCTAGAACAATGGGAGTTTTGAACACTGGAAACACAAGCTCATGAGGGATTTCTTTATTCAAAAGGAAATACGGTATTTCAAGGGCTCAACTTCCTGGGGAGTATTTGAAAATTCTAAAACTCTTTTTTTTATTAAAACAAAAAACACCTGCCAGTTGGTTCAGAACATTTGTTTCCATGACTCTGCCTTTGCTAGTAGAAAGAATCCTAAATACCAAAAATTCAGCAATGATCTAGATTCAACATTTCCATCTTCTACTCAGCAACAGAAGGGCTGGCAACTGGCATTGTTTTACATCCTTGCCTAATTATATAATATAATTGATACCTATAATTAATGGTGTCATTTCAGATTCCCACTGTTAAAAAAAAATCACGTAGGCCAGCATGAAGCAAATACTTAGTTCCTCAGCAGCACCTGCTAGAGCTATTATGTTTTGAGTTCACCACTGTTTTTTGAACTCTGGAATAAATAGAATGTTTCTATTTTAAACATTCCCAGGAAGATAGCATTGAGCTATTTGTACATTTGCAACTCACTAAAAGCTACAGAAGTTTGGGCTGCTTTCTTGTGTATTTCAGTTAGCTTTATGTTTCATGTCGGATTTGAGCCCAGAAAAGTAATATAGCATGACTGCAGAAAAGATAAAATGCCATTCTGTGCAGGCACACCAATTGCAACATCAGGTTTTCACATCCATCGGCCCATAGCCCTCCCATGTTTACTCAAGGCAGGGTTTCCCAAGGAGTCCAAACTGGCAGATAGCTTTATGCATCTGCTATCCCAGGCCCACCCAGCTTTTGACCCAGAAGGCTGTACGTAGCTCAGCAGCCCTGTATAGGGCTTTGATATTCTTACTGTGTTATCAGCCCGGCACTTGGAGCAAGCATGAGCATAAGCATAAGCATAGAGGAGTTGTAAAATCATAGAGAAGGCACACAGCAGATGGGCTGAATTCAGGACTGGAGGTCAGAAGTTGGGCAGGGCTGCTCTATATTTATTTCATGCAAATTGTTCTCTCTGCCTGATGCAGCAACTGTATACATTTGGGTTGGGCGATATATCATCCAAAACCGATTTGAAGTCCATATCGTGATATCGGTTTCATAATTTTTGACCTGTCAATATATTGTGAATCATGATGTGTGTGTGTGTGTGTGTTGTGATAAAAACACAATGTGGGGAAAGCCGTGAAGCCAGCCAGTGCCTCTATATAGCATCCTTATGTCAGACACTGTTATATATTGGTATATTGCGATGTTTAGCTGGTGATATATCACAACCAGATATTGCTCAGTCCTAATATACATATGACCAGGCATGCACAAATCCACTTTCCAGCTTGCCCAGGGCAACTATACAGGTATCAGCTGGCGTAGACCCATGGCACTAATGCAGCAATTTCCAAACAACTTCTGTACTTCCTGAGTTCTGAGAGCTACTTCTCCCACTTGCAATGTATCCACAAACTGAGTGTCTTCTGGAAGTTGTTGAGCTACAACTCTCATCGGCCTCTGTCAGCATGGCCAATGGTCAGAAATGATGGGATCTGTAGGCCATCAATCTCTGGAAGGAACCATGTTAGCTCCCCCTGGTCTAGATGATGCACCGCAAGTGAGTAACCACTGCACCAAAGCAAAATCTGGGAAAGATTGCAATAGTTCAGTTGTATTCAGAGAGCTGCTAAAATCAGGCTGCTAGTCAAACTCCTAACAAGCTCCAACACAAAATAAAAAATTTCCTTCCAGTAGCACCTTAGAGACCAAGTTTGTTATTGGTATGAGTTTTCGTGTGGAAAGCTCTTACCAATAACAAACTTAGTTGGTCTCTAAGGTGCTACTGGAAGGATTTTTTTCATTTTGTTTCGACTACGGCAGACCAACACAGCTACCTACCTGTAACTAGAATCTCCAACACTATAGCGACAACTGAAATCCTGTCACAAACATCAAGGTGAATGCCAGTATGGGGAGGGGGATCTTGAATGTTATATAAATGATTTTGTGGATGTAAAGTTTACCCAAAGAATGAAGATAAACCAGCCAAAAGAAACAGGGAGATCACATAAAAGAAAGGAATACCATAAGAGCACATTCCTTTCCTCTAACTATAGAATTTCAGCCCATATTATGATGAGAGATGCTTCTCCACAAGGCTTCCTCTGGGAAATGCTACATTCCATCATCCTTGAGCTCCGGTTTCTAATTATATTTCCATAACATATCTCTGTCTGAAATGCAAATCCGACTACATAAATTATTGGATGGGTATAAAATGATTGCAAAATTGCTGATCTTCTAACTTCAGTTTTTATTCCCTACTGTTTAGGGAGATGAAACGCTATACTCATGATCCACCAGCTGAGGTGGATTTGGCAGAAGCAAATACCAAGTTTCTTGGCCATTGCCAAGACAACTCATCAGCAGAACACTTCAGTCATGCTGCTGGGACTCACCACTGGTGGTTGGGCTGGCCTGCTAGGCAAAACAGCAAGTGGTTACATGGATGGCCAGGGCGGAGGGGCTGCAAGGAGAGCCAGGTTACAGGTTCATGGTGTCATCCTGTCGATAGGCTTTAGTGTGGCATTGAAGGGGGACTTCCTCCTCTCCTGCTGCAGGGAGACTTAAAATAGAAGTCTCCAGCACATTAATCTTCTTGGCCAAGTTCAAGGTTCTTGAATTAATCTACAAGGTCCTAAATAACTTGGGCCTGGGATACTGCCTTATTCCTTGTATGCCTGACCAGTCACTGAGGTCTTCGGGAGGGAGGATGGAAGGAAGGAAGGAAGGAAGGAAGGAAGGAAGGAAGGAAGGAAGGAAGGAAGGAAGGAGTTAACTGATTCCCACTATGTGTGACCTCATTGCCAGCATAACTCCTGATTGGTGGGCACTGGTGAAGTTTCCAGGGATGGCAGATGGTTGTTTTGGTCTTTTCTAGTTTTCCCCTGGGCATGTATGGGAGATGGCAGCCCCTTCATCAATGTAGTAACAATGCAATTCCCTCCTGCCTTGGCAAAATGGTATTGCTCTGTTAAACTGCAGCAAGAGTACAGCCCAAACAGCCTCTTTTCCTAATAATCTGTTGCAGCAATCAACTGTCGCAGCAGAGACTTCTGCAGAACAGTCTCCTGAGGAGATGAAAACCAAAAATATTCTGGGTTCAATTTTTGTACTTGGGGTTCCAAGAGACCATGAGGTAATGACTGAATGCCAGATGATTACATCTGGGATTGATTTATAAAGTGAGTCTTGATTGTAGCAAACTCCACAGAGGTCCGGTTGTGGTTAAAACTGGTTGGTGAAAGGTGTCAAATATCTGCTCATTTTTTAAAACTCAAAAAAAGTATTAGATTCCTTTCATTCTCCTGGTATGCTAAATTACACTTGTTAAAATTAAGATTAGAAAAGGCAATAAATGAAACAGGTGCAACTAAGTACGGAACCGACTGCCTTTGCAAGCTCAACAAAAATATTATCGAAAGGCTTCTTCTTAAAATATATATAAAACTACATAGATGATTTCCTTAAAACAAGGAAATCAGCCCTGAGTGCTCACTGGAAGGACAGATCGTGAAGCTGAGGCTCCAATACTTTGGCCACCTCATGAGAAGAGAAGACTCCCTGGAAAAGACCCTGATGTTGGGAAGGATTGAGGGCACAAGGAGAAGGGGACGACAGAGGAAGAGATTGTGGGACAGTGTTCTCGAAGCTACCAGCATGAGTTTGACCAAACTGCGGGAGGCAGTGGAAGACAGAAGTGCCTGGCGTGCTCTGGTCCATGGGGTCACGAAGAGTCGGACACGACTGAACGACTAAACAACAACAACACATAGATGATACATTGTGTACACATGCTTGCAGATCCCCACAGGGCTCTATTGAGCCATTTGAAACTCTTAACTCACGCCGCCTTTCACCCCTTAATTCAGGCCAAGCACACTGAATGTGAGGCCCATCTATACCTCACATGGTGGTACCTTGCAGTCCTGCTCCATCCCATCCACAAATGTGTGGGTTACTTGTGCTATTTGGAGAAAGGCTGAAACTGCAGAAGCCCCTGGATTCAATCCCTGAATCTCCAGGTAAGGCTGGGAAATACTCCTGTCTGAAATCCAACAAAAGCCACTGCTATACAGTACCAATGGTCTGACTTAGTATAAAGGCAGCTTCCTATGTAGCTGAGAAACCGGACTGACGTTTTATTTATTGCCACTGACCTCCCCCATCAAAGGTCATCACATGCATACACGTATTAAACAAAGCACAGTAATAACCAGATCAACTACGTTCAGAATTTGAGCCTGTTTGCAAACTCTGTCTGGTTTTAATAAACTCAGTGTATGAGAGCAGGTGAGATTTCATGATGGGTTTTGTTTTGTTTTGTTTTTTTGGCTGATGTTTTATTTAAGGGAAAGCGCTATAAACCATGCTCCGTGTCTCTTATAATGATGACTAAGACTCTGTCATCTCCATGGATAAAAAGAGGTGATATGTGAAGCAGGCAGATTCATCCCAGAGTGCGTGCAAAGGATTGGCACGTGCACCTCGAATTAAGACTAATGGGAGGGACACGTGCCAAATCCTTGTGTAACCTGTGGGATAAATAATGCCAAGAAAGCCATATAGAAAGGTGGGGGAGGACCGTGTTTTTATCTGGGGAATACATAGACAGCCATGATGGTCCATAGAATCCTCAACAGTGTAAGCCCTTTGGTAGGAGCAACCAATATGTCACAGAAGAGTGACCAAGTGAAATTCAACGTCACGCTATTGCAGACATTCTGTATGTGCAAGAAAATCAGCTTGCCAGATGGAAGAATTCTTCCTCCTCTCTCCCCACACACTGATATGGGGGGTCCCCCTGCCAATTTTAGAGGTGTGGGGGGAAGGGGAGAATCCTGCCCCAAGTAATGTTTGCTGGTGCACTAAGTCAATGCAAGAGGGTGTTTGTTTTTTTTTGCATTCAAGAAATAAATAAATAAATTTAATCCTTTTGTTATGCCAGAGTTCCTTGGGGCGAGGGATTGACTATTAACCTACTTTGGGAATTGTAGCTTGGCGGGGGGGGTGGGGTCTCCTAACAACTCCCAGCACTCTTAACAATCCACAGTTGCCAGGAAGACATGACTGTTTATAGTTGTATGGTGTTGCTTTAACTGTGCAGTGCAGAAGGAGCCAGATTTACCGGTAGTCAGATGCCACAGAGTGGGGCCCTCTTAATGTGAAAGACAGAGGGGAAGTGAGTGGGCTGCCATGAGGGGAAAACAGGGTGGGAACTGCTGCTAAGAATGCTAGTTGCTTAATCCGTTTGAATCGTGTGTGTGTGTGTGTGTGTGTGTGTGTGTTCACCTAGGTATCTGAACTGGGAATTTTAATGCTTGTTGTCGTGGTTTTGCTTGTTTATCTTAGGACAAAACTGTTAATATGTTATTTACTGGACCTGCTTATATGATTTGGTAATTTTTGTATCTTTTTTTTGTATTTTGGTTTATTTTTATTACTTTACCTTCCCACTCTGGGACAGGAAATGTTCAATGAAGACTGGGCTTCAAATATCGTAAATAAGTAATAAATTAAAAATTGGATACAAATTCCTCCTCCTCACCTGCTATTCCATAATGTTCAAAACCACTCTCAGTGAAGAGGCCTAACGCACTCTGGTGAGTTGCACAGCCCTGTGGCAGAGAGAATGGTATACAGCAGACCACCTCAGAGGTCTGGAGTATGGGCTTTGGCAAGCTAACAGGTCTTTGCCATGGACTCTCAGCAGCACGGTCTCCTCCCCAAAATGCACAGGAACATGCGGACATAAAAAATCATTAAATGTAACATTCTTTTGTGACTCCATTGATGCGAATGATTATGCAGTTGAAGGCAAAAATTAAGAGCAGGGTTAACAAGTATATATAGCTTTCACCATATGTGTGAGAATTGTGCCCATACTTCAGAACCCTGTTAGATAAGACCAGGGGGCTGCAGTTCTATGAAGGACCAAATGTTTTCCTTGAAAAGGGCCTTAGATTCAACCCCGGACATTTCAAGGGACGGCTGGGGTGGGGGGAACCCCTGTATGAAACGCTGGAAAGCTACTGTCAATCAGTGCAGACAACACTGAGCTAAATGGTCCAATAGCCAGTTTCTTAAGTACTCAATATTTTGCCAAAACAGCAAGCCCTGGTATTTATAAAATAAACCGGGGAGAGGGGGGGGGGGGAGTCTATCCCACTGAAGAACTCCAAGAAACTCTACAGTATCCAGCCTTACTTGCAAATCAGGCTATAAAATCATGGTGAGCCACAACCAAGTGGGTTGACTTCTATAATATGTCCCCACACAGGGATGCACATTAGGCAAATGGGTACATATTTGCATAATTGCCAGGTGGTGTCTGCACCATAAGGGAGATGGCAACGTGGTATTCTTCTCCCAAGACACGCCACCCCTGAGAAGTACAGTCTATCCCATGGCCATTGCCTCCTGGACTAAATCTGCAGGAACCAGTGCTGTACTTGCAGACAAACTTGGTTTCACTATATGGTAAGAAATCTGATTGCCAGAAGTCATTTCTGTCCTGTGCAATGCTGATGCTTATTATACCTGAGAAGCAGCTGGTGGTCAACAAAAGAGGTTTAAAGACTGTCTCAAGGCAAATCTGAAAAAAAATGTAGTATAAACACTGACAACTGGGAAACACTGGCCTGCGAGTGCTCCAGTTGGAGAACAGCCTTTATCAAAGGTGTCATGGGCTTTGAAGACACTCAAACTCAGAATGCAAGGGAGAAATGTGCTAAGAGGAAGGCACGCTTGGCAAATCCACACTGTGATCAACTCCCACCAATGTCCCCGCTGTGGAAGGATGTGTGGATCCAGAATTGGCCTCCACAGTCACTTACGGACTCATTGTTAAAACCGTGTTTATGGAAGACAATCTTACTTGGCTACGAGTGATCGCCAAAGAAGAAGAAGAATTTTGGGGTTATTCCGTACTGAAGTCTTTTGAGAACCACCCACCAGCCCATCCCACTTTGAACACAGGTGTAGAAACTCTTCTGACTCCTAGGAGCCACCATTGCATTGGGGCAGAGGGGGATAGCTCTATTCACAGTTGAACTAACTGGTCAAATGCTAAGGCAACAGCTTCAAATAATTAGATGCTGGGCAGCCATGTGCCTGGTTTGTTCCAGCTCTCTCTATCCCTGTTGGATGACCACTGCTTGTTTCGTACGATCGTAGCAGCAATAAAGCCACAGTAACAAAGCCCCATAACTAGCTGGAATTATGTAGAAATTGATAACACATATGGTGCTGGCAGTGGTGAACAGTGCTCAGCAGAACCCCACAGGCATATTCAAATGTAAAAGCACAGCCTACAAGTCCAATCCATTTAACACTGCAAATGTGCAGCCTCCCATTTTAATGGGATTTTAGGCCCAAGGAAGTGAATGAAGGTTGCATAACATTTGGTTGGTTGCACTCTCTTATCTCTAGTCTATGAAATGGTTCACACATCATATCAAAGTTTAACATTTTATGTTTAGCTATGGTTCAACATGAATAAGCGGCAAGCTGGCGCATAGTGTTTAAATATCCCCATTTCTCTTCTCCCCCAATCTTGGTCACACCATGAACAACAAATGACGAGTCTTTGTTATCTGAACTTGGGCTCATGGTTTACGGCTCTCCAAGCAAGCTGCAGGTGGTAGCCATAGTTTGTTGTTGGCTTCCTGCTCATCATTTATTTGGGGAAAACAAACCCTGAGCTCAGTTTCAAGTGGCGTGACAGGCCAAAAGTTGTGGTTTGTTCTCCCGGTGCAGCACAGCCAAGGAGCTGGAGAGGAATGAGGTAGGGACACTGCTCATTTTATTGAGACACAGTTAAACATAATTAAACATTAACTATGGTTTAATGTTATGTGTGAACACAGCCAAAAGAAACGACTAGTTTTGCTTTCAAATCACTTGCAAGTAGGACAACACAATGACTGTTTTTCCACACACACACAAAAGAGCACCTACTTTGTTAGTACAAACCAAACATGTTTAATCCTACTTAATCATGCTTAATCATGCTTTGATCAGCTCATTAATTTTGTTAGCTAACAGATATCAAGAAGTATCACTCATGTCAGCAACTTACATTCAACTCATACAACTTTCATTGAAATTCAAGCTGCGGCTGCTATGATGACGATTAATTTTGGTTGGCACTTCCGTTGCCCTTCATAACAATCTGTAAAATATGGATTTTGTTAAAATGTTATGCACTGCGTTTTTGCATTTCTATTATAGCCGGTGGCCAATATGGAAATGAAACCAAACTGAATTATACATGAATAATAATCACGAGTGGCATCGTTAGGTTTTTCAAATATACTGAAATGATCTCATCTAGTCCTGCCAACAAGAATTTAAGGAGGATCGAGCACACCAGAACATGCCTGACCAAGTGACAGTCTATTATTGTCCAATGATGTCTCACAAACAGACCCAGTCTAGATCAGTGTTTCCCAACCCTGGGCCTCCAGCTGTTTTTGGACTACAACTCCCATTATCCCTAGCTAGCAAGACCAGTGGTCAGGGATGATGGGAATTGTAGTTCAAAAACAGCTGGAGGCCCAAGGTTGGGAAACACTGGTCTAGATATACAAGGGGCAAAACCCTAACAAACTCTATTGAACCCAGAGCTGATGGGAGTTGTAATCCAAAACATCTGGAGGACACCAGGTTGGTGAAAGCTGGCTTGGAAGCTGCAATGTTGATGCTGCAATATAGTTAATCGTTTTGCCCATCTGGATTGCCCAGCCTCATGCATAGGCTCCATGCCACCACCAATAGTCCAGGTTTGGCTTAACTACGCAAGCGGGCGAATTCACACAAGACGTGGATGGCATGCATGGTGCCCCCCAGACAGGGTCCCCACTATTCAGAAGTTTTTGAATTAAATTTGAAACTGGGCATACTAGAACAAAAATAGATGTTTCAAGCAAGCATGCCATACTGCATGATAAAGGAGGAGGTATGTTTAAGATGGTCCCCCTCCCCTCCCCAGCTTCTTCACTAGGACATGACTGGTTGACATGCAACAGGTTTGACATCCCCATCACAGCATCCCCCATTCCAGGGAGACAGCACTCCATCGCTTTCTGATGTTGTAACCCTGGAAAAAAATCACAAACTCGTCCCATGTTCCCTGCATAACATCCATTGGAACTTGGGGTTATTATACAACAGGAGCTGGCAGAGTGGAAGAACTCTGGTGTCTGAATACTTTTTGGATTTAGAACAGGGTTTCCAAAACTTGGGTCTCCAGCTGTTTTTTTGGACTACAACTCTCATCACCCCTAGCTAGCAGGACCAGTGGTCAGGGATGATGGGAACTGTAGTCCAAAAACAGCTGGAGACCCAGGTTTGTGAAACCCTGATTGAGAACATAAGCGCCCACAGTTACTTCTGTTTCCAACCAGCAAATCTAACACTTGGTGAGCAACTACAACAACATTTGTCCTCCAACAAAGGGACCAATCTGGGATTAGGTGTGGGTTGTGTTAAACAGCCACTTCAGTTTCAAGAATGGGGAACCTGTGGCACTCCAGAGGTTGTTGCATGACAGCTCCTGTCTTAGCAATGCCCATACTGGTCAGGGCTGGTGGGTGTTGAACTCCCAAGCAGGTTCCCCATCCTTGTTTCAGGGGAACCCTTTTTGTGGACTTCAGATAGAAATTCTATAAATCTACAACATACATGTGCACTAGCCACGAAAAGGATTTCAATAATAAACCAAATAACTCATCTGCTCAACTGAACTTCAGATGCAGAGTGTGGTTGTATTCAAAAGTGTGAGTTTACAAGGTCTGGCCACAAGCCCAGAAGTCTTGAGGTTTAATAAATGTTGAGCTAGTTGCTACACCTCCTACATTCATTCCAGTTCCACAACTCACTGCTTTGGAGCAGGGCTACTTCAGAGTAAATACAGGGCTGAGGATGCAACCCAACAAGACTATTCTCAAGCAAATAAAGGACTGTGGATTTCAAGTACTGTGCAGCAATTCAGGAAGTCAAAGGGCTAGACTACTGTATAAAGTTTCTACACTTGAAAGCAATTATTCAAAGCAATATTTCCCTACAACTGAACAACTGGTCTACTGTTTGTAGGCAAAAGGGGCTCACAGTCCTGCCTTCAAGTCTAGGAACTGATTAATACACACAGTGGGGCGTTTAAAAGGCTTTGTTTGTCCCTGGAGGGACTCCATGTAGAATTTTAATAGATCAGTAAAATTACATTCCCTGTGGTACTTTGAAACAGCTGCAATCATTGAGATTGCTTAGCTACGTTTTACCTAAGCACGGAAACTGGGCAGCAACCCCCAATGTTCACAAATGGGCCAAACACAAAAAAATGCAGTTTTAAAAAAGAACATCATTCACAAGTTAATATAAAACAACAACTTAAATAAGTTTCAGCATAAGCATGTTGAGAAAGACGGTGCATTTATTTCTCCAACTCCCAGAAAATCAAATCTACAGTTGCTTTCTCACTTAAATCTTCACACCAAATCAAGATAACTTGCAATAATTTTTTCAAAGCTGCTTTCATTCATATCCCTGAAAAGTTTAACCACATTACTTTCACGCCTTTGTTTAACTAGTGCATGCGTGCACACTTAAATTGCCAGCTATGTTTCAAATGCAGTGTCCACAAGACTTTTCAAAGAAATGTGGTTTCTTTTATTGCTAGTAATAATAAAGCCCTACACTTTTGGTTAGAAAAAGACAAGCAGTGCATTGTATCTTTGTTCTAATTCATGAGCCTTCCTCCGTTCTGAAGGTGGAAAACATTGGCAAACACCCATATCCAATCATATCCATATCCTCCATTATCAAGGTTTCTGCAAATAATATTTCTGCACATAATACAACCATCTCCCCCCACTCTTCCTTTAACAAAGGGGACTGGAGGAAGCAGCCTTCTACTTATTCAAAGAAGAAGAAAAATAATGTTCCACTGAGGTATCCTTTTTTTAGCTCTTGCAACTTACTTTTCCGCCGCAGAAGAACTTGAAAGGCGAAGCTACAAGTGGGATTGGCAGAGTGGGAAAAGAGCCACACAGTTCACTACTTTTCATCTAGTATCTCAGCAGCACACATTTCAGATTACGCTGTCAGGCTGCTCCTGAGACCCCTTCCCTGCTGCTTACAGCCTGTTTACCACCTTTTCCCCTTGCAAAAATAAGATGCTTCTGCAAACTGAAACAAAATCTCGCCTACCGGGGAAGGGGAGAGAATGCAGCTCTCAGCGTTTGTTGTGCTAACCTCCTTCCTTTCCCCATCAGCCGGTGGTGCCTCCTTACACTTGCGCGCCCTGAGAAGTTCCCTCCCAGGGCATTCAACGGGACTTCCACCCGAGGAACCCCCTGGTCAGGTTGCAGTCTAGCCCGTAACCTGGGAGAGGAAGCCCCCCACACCGAGGATCGGGGCCCCGTTCGGGCAAGCGCCGCCAAGGCGCTGCGTAAAAAGAGAGCCCTGGGCCAAAGCGGGCTCTTTAATCGGATCAGGAAGGCAAATTCATGAGCGCGCACTGAAAGCCTCGACCTAAAGCTCCGAGGCTCCCCCGAAGCCTTGGGGAAGCTGGGCGGAAGCGTGGCTCCAGACACAACTCGTGTTTCCCCCACCCAGACATACACACGCGCTTTATCCCGGGAGGCTGGAGAAGTGTCCCGCCTGGGATCCCTCCGCTTCATTTCCCTCTGCCGCCGCCGCCGCCGGTTCAAGTCAGTGGAGGGAGAAGTCGAAGCGCCTCTTCCGCGGCTCCTCCAGCGGGAAACTCGCCAAGTGGCCGAAACAAGCGCAATAGTGGCGGGCAGGAAAGCGAGGCGTGGAATTGCCCTGGCGCGCGGGGAGAGAACAATGCTAATACTAATACTAATACTAATAATAATATTATTGCTTTCTTTACCTCACCGTGCAGAAAGGCAGCTCTTCAGTGCTCCATGCTCCGGCAGCCCGAGGCAGGCAGGCAGGCAGGTAGGCAGGCAGGCGGCGGCGAGCGCGCGCAAGAGCGAGCGAGATAAGCCCGGCAGCCTCCACCGCCAGCAGAGAGATTCTCACTCTCCCCCGGCTCGCCAAGCTCCCACCACATCGCCTGCCTCCGGCTGACGTCAAAGTCGCTGTCACATGGCCCGATGCAAAACCAAAAGAGCATTGGTTGTCGTGGCAACCGCAGCACGGCGCGCGGAAGCCATTTCAATAGGTCGTTTGTCACACACAAACATACACACGCGGGTGTGTGTGCACGTTGGAACCCGTCCGGGGATCTGGTCGGGCTCCTCCACGGCAAGGGACCAGAAATGTTGTCCAGGAGGAAGTCTTCCAACAGGCAGGCAGACCAAAGCCCACGGTCGGGAACGTACAAGCCAGATTTTACTTTTTATTTTTTTATATTGCATCTGTTTAATTGGGTGTGTGAGGTTCTTTTTAATCCCATTTCGTTTCGCTATGCTGCTGCATCTTGCTTTGCACTTTTCGGGAGATGGGAAAAGCGGCTTATAAATGTTAATCTAAAAAGAAATGAATGAAAAGCATCAGATAGAAAAGCAAGGTATAAAATCTCAGAAATACGTCAATTGATAGAATGTCCCACAGCCTGATCAGATGAAACTAGGAAGAACTAAAGGTGGTTAGTGATGTGTGTTACCTTTGGTTTCAAGGAAGGTATGCACAGCCTAAAATTAAATAATCAGCCTCGGATGGGTTTAAAACAACGACAGAAGGCCTTTATTCAGTTGACAGAATTTAAACGGACGTGTGCCGCACATACATTATTAGATGTGCTTTTGTGTGGGTATCTGTACCAGGAGTACAGAACATGAAATGATGGGCAGCCCTCAGAAAAATGCTATTCCAGGCACCTGAGATTTGAGATAAATGTCAACAAACTAGCTTGCATCTTACTTCCCAAAAGTATTATGCTGTATTATTTTTTCTAGAAAAAGGTGCAGGAACTCCCACTTTTTTTTTCATTTGGATGGACAACCCGCTGCGGCCACATTAAAGCGTCGCCTCCGCCTCGCTGCCCCATAACCTCTGACACAAAGCTATGAACGGCGTGCAGCCCGAAGCCTCTGACACACAGCCCTGGGCGCCATGCCACTATACAGCTGCTGGTACACTACAAAGAGGTGCCGGAACTCAGTTCCAGGGGGTTTCAGATGAAAAAAGACCCTGATTGCGATCAAGCAATCTGGACGTATGTGTAACGGCTGGAGTCAGACTCAGGTCAGCAATAAAGGAAGCAGATCTGCACTGACAATGAAGTTAACTACTCAAGGAAATGAACATACAACTCAGCCCAGTGGTCTCAACAACAATTCCCAGTAGGTCTTGCCCCTATGGAGCAGTTGCCAGGACTGAAAACCCACTCTTCCACCCTCTCTACGGTTCCTCCTCTCCTGGATGTTTTCCAAGCAGTCTCAAACTGTATCTGTGCGCCTCTGGTCTGTTCTCCTCATTATTCTGTGCTTTCATGGAGACCAGGGGAGAGGGTAGCTTGTTGCAGCGGGAGAAGGAGACTCCCTAGATTCTTCAGCAGCCTCTTGACCCCCTTCTTCTGCTTCAGCCTCAGAGTCTGAACTGCTCCCTGCCGCTGGCTCTTCCTGCTCACTAAACCCTGTTGCCCCTTCAGCATCCAGCCCCTCCTCCCAATCTTCTCCCTCTGACCTCTCCTAAGTGTCCCACCACCAATCCGCTGGATCTGACTCTTCCTCCTCGGGGATATGAAGGTTATGTTTAAGAACATAGTTGGTGCCATTTGATAACCTGATTGGATTCATTGGATCCACCCTTCTCCAATGAATTTTCTGGTCCAACAGTCTTTCCACCTAGAACCAGATACTGTCCTTAGAGGGGTGTTAAATTCCAATTTAGTAGAAATTCAAGAACAGAATCTGACAAAGACACAGGTATCCCTACTAGAAGGGTTCCTTCTATTTCATGGGTAGGCAAGCTAAGGCCCGGGGCCCGGATCCGGCCCAATCGCCTTCTAAATCCAGCCCATGGACTGTCCAGGAAGCAGCGTGTTTTTACATGAGTAGAATGTTTGCTTTTATTTAAAATGCATCTCTGGGTTATTTGTGGGGCATAGGAATTCGTTCATTTCCCCCCAAATATATAGCCCCCCCCCAAGGTCTGAGGGACAGTGGACTGGCCCCCTGCTGAAAATGTTTGCTGATCCCTGTTCTATTTCATGGGTCGGACGATGTGCACAAATCCAGCATGTGCCCTCTGTGTTTTGGGAAATTTTACTTATGAATCTTCAATAGAAATTCTCCTCCCATAATGTAAGTGGTCCATTACATATCTGTTTTATTTTCTTCATCTTGGGATGCCATATTAAAGAATTTGTAGGTAGGGGGGTACATCTACTTGCCTCCCGGATCATTGCCATTTGTTTGTTTATTTCACACACACAAATTTACATCGTTTGATTGGAAAGAGGATAAGATGCCGCCAAAAGCGAATTGGCAGATGAAAATACTAGATTATGCAGAGATGGAGAGACTGACTGGGAAAATTAGAAATTGGGAGGATCAAAACGTCAATAGAGAATGGGACAAATACAGATTGTACTTAAAAGAGCACTGTAATCATTTGAGCTCTTTGGCAGGCTTTCAATAACTCTTGCAACGTTATATAGACTTTGGATATTTTGGAGGACTATAATGCAGATGAATATGCAGTTGGTTTAGATATACAAAGGACCCATGGAGGGGAGGAGGGAAGTCTGAAGAGTCTTGCTTGATTTTAAAACTTAAATGTGTTGTGAGATTTATTTTGTAAAACCAATAAAAATCATTTCCAAAATTTTTTACCTCCCCCTTGCCTCTCCCCCTTGAGAGCCAGTGTGGTGTAGTGGTTAAGAGTCACGTAATCTGGGGAACCGGGTTCGCGTCTCCGCTCCTCCACATGCAGCTGCTGGGTGACCTTGGGCCAGTCACACTTCCTTGAAGTCTCTCAGCCCCACTCACCTCACAGAGTGTTTGTTGTGGGGGAGGAAGGGAAAGGAGAATGTTAGCCGCTTTGAGACTCCTTAAATGGAGTGAAAGGCGGGATATCAAATTCAAACTCTTCTTCTTCTTCACTCGGGGGGGGGGGTGCTAGGTGTGGCAACCTGGCTTTTCATTTTGCTCATAACCAGGTTATAGCAGGTTGAGCCATTCTTGACACAATAAGAAGTTTCCTTTGCCTCCACCCTCTTTACTCTTAACTATTATTTCTCGAGTAGGGCATTCTTTTAGCTAATGGGGCCTCCTGCTGCCGCCGCGCCGCCGGAGCACGATTTCTGTTCTTATCCTGAAGCAAAGTTCTTAACCCGAGGTAATATTTCTGGGTTAGCAGAGTCTGTAACCTGAAGTGTATGTAATCTGAAGCGTATGTAACCCGAGGTACCATTGTATTTCCCACTTCCCTCAAAAAAGGGAAGAATTCTCATTTTTCCGTGCTGCGTCATACTAACAAGCGCCATCTTGTTTCTTCTTTTATCTTTATCAAGTCTAAGTAAAGCTGCGCAGCTGAATACTTAATCATAAATAGAAGTCCATATGTACTCCGTTTTTTTAAAAAGGTTTCTTAATGAGGCTTGGCATAGAAAACCAATTGTAGCTGTTAAGAAGAAACAAAAGACACACCAAACACCTCTGTAATCCACACGCCATGATGAGAATCTCTTGGAGGTCTGAGCTTAAACTTAAACACCAGGGACTGTACAGTTCTGCAGGTTTTTCCTTAGTCTTCTTTGGTCCAGACTATGTCTGTTTATTGCCCAAATCCAATCATTTTATCAAAGAGATATTTCTGGCTATGAGAATGACATCGGAGAGTGCCAGCCATGTCGTGCTCTGGGACCCAGGGTCCTGCCGCTTGCACCTTGATGCCAGCTGACAATCTCGGACGAACTGCAGGTCTACAAGACAGTCCTCCCCCACCCTGGGGAGTCTGCCAGGGCTAATTACCCCTATATCAACCCTGAATTACCGGCACGACTGAGGTCCGATCATTTGGGAGTCAGCCATTTCTCACCACCAAAAACAGGAAGCCCCGAACCTGTGCTTCTGGCTTGCCCTTTTCTGGGTCAGGCAAGCGTGCAGTATTCCATCAGTGTCCAGCACTGTCTTCTTCTAGCTCCTGCCTTTTCTGGTCAGGGGAGCTGGTGGTGCCCCTCTTCAACCTGACAGGCAGAGAGAAATTCCTAATCAATACCCAAATTGTATCACACACCCTTCCTCAAGGCCAGGCCGCAGAGGCAGATTTAGGGAAGCACGAGCAGTTCACACTGGGTGCTTGGTAGGCATGGGAGATATCAGCTTTTCAACACTGCAGTGTATTTGCCAACCAAACATCGTGGTTTGGCGATACACCACAATGTTGAAACAACAAGATGCATTGGCCTATGCCCATGAGACAGCAGGTGAAACTGCCCCAGCTCTCACCTCGAGAGCAGAGTCGGTTTCACCCAGGCTTGCAAGCTGGGACAATGCAGTTTGTGCTGTTCAGCTGCAGGGAGGGTATGTCCCCCTCCCCAGGTGAGACAGCCCTGGTGCTCTTGCTGCAAGCGGGCAAAGCATCAGGGCTCCTTTAACTGCTCACTGCAGGGAGCGGTAACCACACTCCCCTCAGCTGAGCAGTTTCACAGAGCCCCCACCCCATTGCAGGCTTGCAGAAGCCAGCACCAGACTGGGGGGTCCTTTAACTGCTTGACTGAGGCAGGGGCAGCTACACACTCCTCCGTTGAGCAGTTTAAAGATGCAGAGGGAAGAAGAAGCTGTATTGGAGCCTTGCCGATACAACTTGTTTCTCCCTCTCCATTGTATGAGGGCAGAGTGGGATGGTGGTTTCACCAGCGATATATCGCTGGTGAAACCGTTGCCGCTCCAGAGTTCCTCTGCTTGCAGTGCCCGCTGGAGAGGAAGAAATTATTGACTCCCTACAGTGGATGCTGCTAGCAGAGAGACTCAGGAGCGGCGGCGGTTTCAGCAGCGATATACGGCTGAGTGAAACCGGCATCGCGGTCTGCTTCTCATACATCAATACATATCATCATACATCATACATATGCTTCTCATATATTGATGCATCGCCCAGGCCTAGTGCTGAGCCTCAGGGGCATCACAACTATGATGTAGAATGGAAGTTGAGAGGCAGGAGGGCACCAAATTTTGGTGTCACACAGGTTGCCACTGAAATTTGAGCCCTGAAGCGTATGTAACCTGAAGTGTAACCCGAGGTACCACTGTACATGTATAAGTATACTAGTACACATATATACACAATAGGCAAGTACAGGTTTAGGCAAGCGATTTTCCAGAATACCACCTTGTGGTTGCCATTATTATTATTATTATTATTATTATTATTATTATTACTACTACTACTACAGTGGTACCTTCAGGTTACATATGCTTCAGGTTAGAGACTCCGCTAACCCAGAAATATAACCTCAGGTTAAGAACTTTGCTTCAGGATGAGAACAGAAATCGTGCTCTGGCGGCATGGCGGCAGCGGGAGGCCCCATTAGCTAAAGTAGTGCTTCAGATTAAGTACATTTTCAGGTTAAGAATGGACCTCCGGAACGAATTAAGTACTTAACCCGAGGTACCACTGTATATGGATCATATTTAAACAGCAAGTATTACTTAACATTTATGAATTTTCCCAATGCTCACATTCTGTTTTGCATCGCACAGCGTGCTTACATAAACTGGCCCACTAATCGCCTGTTTTTATTTTAAGAAAGCAAGTTAGCAGCCTTTTTTAGCTGCTATGCTTAATTGACCACATCCAGACCCAAGCATGTTATGCTATGTTTCCTTTCTCGCTTCTGGCACAGGACTTTCCATTACTCTAAAGCACTTAAAGACAGATTAGCTCTTGGCAATGAGAAACATTTTAAAATCCTCTGCAGAAATGTTGCAACCAGCTCATGGGTGGTCAGCACCAGCGCTTAAGCTTTATGGCTGGTCAAAGAGTCACAAACGGCAGGCTGCTGTCCACAAGCCACTCTGGAGCACTTTATTCCCACTGTCTCTAATGTGGCAATATGTTTGTATTTGCTTCTGAGATTTGTGGCTCACAGTAAGGTTGTTGCAAAGAGAAAGAAGTTATTAATAGCAATGTGTATGTGTGTGCGCGTGCACGTAGAATGATAGACAGCTACACAATCTATTTTTTTGCTTTTACTTATATATTAAACTATTTATATACCACTATTCATAAAAAATCAGAGTGGTTTGCAACAATAGCGCATCAAACCATACAATAAAAACCATATAGAAAGTTGAAATAAAAAACCACCTATGTATTGTGGAGTTATTCTTAACTGCCTGGAATAGACATGTTTTCAGCACACATTTGAAACGTGAAGACACCTGCTGAATCTCTGTTGGCAGAGTGTTCCACAATGCTGGGTCAATGACACTAAGGCTTGGTTTCTTCTTGTTGTCAAATGAGCCTCGCCAACACAGGGAATGACCAACTTTGAGAGCCAGTGTGGTGTGGTGGTTAAGAGCGGTAGTCTCGTAATCTGGGGAACCGGGCTCGCGTCTCCGCTCCTCCACATGCAGCTGCTGGGTGACCTTGGGCTAGTCACACTTCTCTGAAGTCTCTCAGCCCCACTCACCTCACAGAGTGTTTGTTGTGGGGGAGGAAGGGAAAGGAGAATGTCAGCCGCTTTGAGACTCCTAAGGGTAGTGATAAAGCAGGATATCAAATCCAAACTTGAATCCCCGCTCCAGAATACTGACAGTATGGAGCCACCTTCAGATTGCTTTTCTCTACCTAGTATAATGGGTTTGCAGGGTACAAGGATCCCCTAAGATTCCTGGTTGCCAGGTTCTTCCCATAATTTCTGAAACTAGTCAATGTAGGGTTTGATCAATGGATTTCACAAGGCCTAAAAAATAAGTCAAACCAGCTTCCTCAGGAGATCGGTTGAGAGAGGTACCATCAAAGAACAAAAGAGGTGATGGCAGAGTCATTACCCTGACAAAAAGTGAACCATGGAGACAAGATGGAGTCCCTCCCCCAGTTATGTGTTAGTTAGCAAAATACAGCAACAGAGTCGGGAGAGGGAGGTTGCCAGGGTCACAGGGGGTGTGATGTCACTACAGAAAGTCTTTTTTTTTTCCCCAGGAGACTTGGTTTGCATTTTAGCAAGGGGATCTGAGAAAAAGAAGGGTGGAGCCAGATGCTATGCAGGCCAATGGACGTACAAATCATATGGAGGAGACACAGAGATAGTGTTTTGGGTGCCTTTGAATTGAATGTTGCTCCGCTGCGGGGAGCAAGCCCCTCTGGAGTTGGGATGCTCAGAACCCTCTCCACATCGAAACTCAGATGTACCGTATTTTTCGACTATAAGACGCACCAGACCACAAGACGCACCTAATTTTTGAAGGAGGAAAACAAGAAAAAAAATGTTCTGAATCTAGGAAGCCAGAACAGCAAGAGGGACCGCTGCGCAGTGAAATCAG
Source organism: Podarcis gaigeae (assembly GCF_964106915.1). Classification (NCBI taxonomy): domain Eukaryota; kingdom Metazoa; phylum Chordata; class Lepidosauria; order Squamata; family Lacertidae; genus Podarcis; species Podarcis gaigeae. The sequence goes on along the minus strand of NC_139683.1, from coordinate 23,029,722 downwards.
CAATCCCTCTTGCTGTTCTGGCTTCTGTGATAGCTGTGCAGCCTGCATTCACTCCATAAAATGCACACACATTTCCCCTTACTTTTTAGGAGGGAAAAAGTGAGTCTTATAGAGCAAAAAATACGGTAAATATGTGCAAAAATTTTTTTCATAAAGACACTACAGTCTCCGCTATGCCTCATTTTCCATTGGAAACACAAACCATGGTTAAGTGCCAAAATCTCTGTAATCCTGCACCTCTCGGCAGAGACTGGAGGGGCCAGTGACTCCAAATTCAAATTGCCAGAATTGCTGTTCACACCCGGGCAGGTAAGCTATGATTCTGAAGGCCCCACTGGCCCTCACAGGGCATTGATCAGGAGTTAGCTTCCCACCTAAAGCATATTCAGCAAGGTTTTTCCCTTTACCCGGGATATTTTTCACACTTTGCTTTCTGTACGTTCCATTATGAGAAACATTTGGCCATGTTGAGCCATTTCCATCACAGCGAGGCCAGCACCTAGCCAATTATCTGGAATCACTTCAAACGAGTGTGTACAGATGTGTGAGCAAGCTATCAATGGAATCCCTATTATGAGAAAATGGAGTAACTGCTGTCTCTCTCGATTACATCTATCCTGACCTTTCACTCTGTCTCCTAAGGCATTCTTTAGCTAACGGAGACAAATATCATCTGTATTGAATTTGGACATCCCAACCAACTGAGGCTGTTTTCTCCTTCCCTGTGCTGATCACAACATTGCTGTGTTTTTCTTCGCTTTGACTTATGCTCTTCTTCACTAAAAGCAGCAATATTTCCTCCCTCTCCGTTGGCTGGATAAGTACATTCCAGCTGTCGGAGTAAATCATAAATGTTTCTCAGTTTTCTTCCTTCTCATTACACAATCACCACCATTCAAATTAGCCTGAAAAGCACAGTTGTGCATCTCAGCACTTGAGGAACGGTGCTTCCTAGTTGCACATGGGGTTCTGTTAATCAGCTCCCTCGTTTGCTTCCCCCGCGCCTGGAAAGATAACAGATAAAATGTCACATCATGTAGAATCCACAGAGGAAATAATAATGTAAGAAGAAGAAGAAGCATGAGGCATCTGGTTTGGAGTGTCAATTGAATAGCCATCCCCCTTACTGTCTAGCAAAAGGATATTTTTACGCATAATGTTCAAAAGCTAACAGGTTCATTGCAGAAACAGTGCTAAGTAAAAGTTTGAAAAGGCTCTAAAAACCATGATCCACAGCCACCCATTCACTAGCCTGAGATAACTAATTCTCTTTTCCAGAGTGGTGGCTGAACAAAAAGAAGACTGCGGGGGCTCCTTCAATAAAAACACATTTTTAGAAGGTAAAATTCACTTTGAGCCAACAACCTCTATGGACTTGAGTCTATTTTGACAGATGCATGAAGTGGGTAGGTATCCTGTAGGTAGGTACCCCCCTGAAAGCTATCTAAGTGGACAGGTATTTCTTGAAGGTTTTTTAAAAGCCAAGCAAGAGAATAAATAACTGTTGGTGCTTTGTTGTACCAGGCACAACACAAGCAATGTGGAATCCAATCAAATGGATATTAGCTTTAAGGCTGGGGTAGCCAACATGGTCTGCTCCAGATGTTTTAGATGACAACTATTAGCATCCCCGGCCATTGGCCATGCGGAATGGGGCTGTAGTCCATAACATCTGTAGGGAATCAGGTTGGCTACCCATGGTTTAAGGTATTAATTTTGACTCATAAGGCCCTAAACACCTTGGGAGCAGGTTATCTGAATGGTTGTCTTCTCCCATACAGGCTGCCCAGCTCACTGTGATCTGCGGTAGAGGCTGTTCTGTGATGTCCAGTGGGGAACCTGATGCTCTTGAGTAAGCTCCCCATGTGATTTAGAGTCCTGAACTTCCAGAGTTCTCCATGAGTTGTTTATTTATTACATCTATATCCCACCTATCCTCCAAGAAGCTCCAGATTGCATATGTGGTTCTCTACCCTGATCTCCATTTTATCACTGTGAGAACCGTGTGAGGTAGGTTAGGACAGTCCAAGGACACCCAGTGAGCTTCAAGGCTGAGCGAGGATTTGAACATTGTTCTCCTGCATCCTATTCCAGCATTCTAACCACTATGTGTTGGCTGGAGAATGTGCAAAATTCAGCCAAAATATGCACATTTCCCATGCCTGCTGGAGATTATGCATACTGACTAGGAAATGCGCACAAGTCCCTCTTCATGAAAGGGTTATGTGCACATTCTCCATGAGGCCTCATGGGTGCTCACAATGGCCAGTTGCTGTGCACATTAGCTGCTCCACTTGCAATCCCCTTAACGTCTATCAGCAAGAACTTCTCTTTGCAACTGCATTTCCTTCATTATCTTGTTATGTTTACAGTCTCCCTCCATTCTTTAAAACTGCAAGGATGAAATCCATTTCCCCTCCCCACCTTGATTTAGGATATGAATATCTGCACCAGCTTTTTTGCTTGTTCTTTCATTTTGTAGCAGAAAATTGCCTGAATGATTATTGCAACCTGCATCCCATGATGAACACTTCGAGGTTTTGTTTTGTTTTGAAACGGGGATGGATGCAGAGCAGAGGATGAGTTAGCAGAGCAGTAATCATTCCATGTAAACAGCACATGAACTGCAGAGCGCCATCCTAAAGAGACATTTGTTTGATTCCATTTCATTTTTAAATGATATTTTAATTTATGAGAGATTGGCCTTTTTAAATATAGAAAGTAAAATATCTGCACAATAGTGCTTCTAAATTTTATTTTCTGCCCTTTCTTAGCCTTCCTAGCACTGTGCATAGCATACTCTTTCCAAATCTCACAGAGCCTCAGATTCCCTTTCCCCATATTTGGCACTTCAGTAAAGCTGGCGTGCACAGATGCCTGTGAGTCTATTTATTAAAGAAAAAACTACCTGACATGTGCACAAAATCAGCCTAAAGTCTAGATAGGGTATCCAAAGAAGGATATCCAAAACAAACAAGAGAACTGGTCTGGCATACTGGATTAAGGGCAGGTGCTGTGAAGAAGTTGATAAAATATTGACGGAAGGGAAATGCAACCAGGACTGGCCAGAATCTCAACAGCTCAATGCATTTTCCATGGAAAATGTGGTGTTGGGCCAGGGGAATGGAATTGCAGCTGACATTTCTCTTGCAGGTGTGGCACACAACTACTTGAGGAAGTAGAGGTGACAGAAGTCAAGATAAACATAGGAGAGGAGAAAAAGAGTTGAGGGAGAAAGGGAAAGATTATAAAGGTAGGTTGGAGACAACGTAGGAGCTATGAACAAAAGAGCTGAGGGCCAAATGTCGTCCTTTTCAAGTCTCTCTATTTAGCCCTCAAGATCCCACCCCCAGGCCAGGTCTCCTTGGCCCTGCTCTGCTGCTGCCTCCAGTCCTTCTGCAAGGCTTGTGTTATAGGAATTCTAAGGTCTTGTATATATAAAATAAATGTTCATAAGTGTTCAAGGCAAACACGTACATAAGTATATAAACCACATGTCTGAAATAGTACAGGAGAACAATCCTGAAGCCATTTTGACTCTCCCAAATTGACCTCAAATATTTCTCTGCGAGGAGGAAGGAAATGGAAAAAGCTTTTCAGTTGTCTTTGGACTGTAGGGGCTTACACCTCCCTGTAAATACAGTCTTACAAGTATCCATTAAGCTGCTGAGCACAGTATCAATATGTGTAAGAGATTCAGGAACTAAGTATTTACCATCTCAAAGAAATGACCAGGCTACCCAGAAAAGGCAACCGGATAAGGCATTATCAGGTATCCTGGCAGACAGGGGAGAAGCAACACACTCAAATTTCTTCTGGGGACCACCTCTTTCTGTGATGTGTGTATGATGTTTCGGGGGGTGGTCTTGAGCTACAGGGGAGGCAATTTCAAAAGTATATAAGAGCTTGGTCACCATTGTTCTGAGTTCCTTTCCTCCCTCCCTGTGTGGGGTGAGTGGGGGACCCTGTTGCAACAATTTAATAAATTTAATACTAGCTGCTTTGCTTCTCAATATTCTCTGGTTGGCCTCTGTCATTTTCTCCTACCAATAGAAAACATACACATGGACTCTATACGGGCTCTTGGGTACCCCATAAGCGATAAAGGAACAGTTTTTTTACTTATAACACTTGGATGTGTCTTCAGACTGCGATAAAGCCCCTTGATTGCCTAGATGGAGGGATGCTGTGGAAATGCCTGGCTTTTGCATGGCTGGAATGTACCCAACTGAGCAAAGGTAAGAGGTCACATCCATTGCTCTGCCCACATTTGCCTCTGGCCCCACACACCATTGGCATGCATTCCCACAAGGGAATGTGGTTCTGGAAAAGGTTCCTGGAGGAGAAGCTGCAAAATCTGGCAAGCTAGAGGAAGGAAATGTTGTAAACAAAAATCTGCCCTTTCCCCTTATGGGGTATCCAAGAGCCCATATAGAGTCCTTACGTAGGTTCCCTATTGGTAGGAGAAAATAACAGAGGCCAACCAGAGAATATTGAGAAGCAAAGCAGCTAGTAAGCCTGATCTTTATTGATCTGTTGCAACAGGGTCCTCACTCACCACACGCAGGAGGGAGGAGGAACCCATAACAAAAGTGTGCCTACTCTTCTACAGTGGTACCTCGGGTTACATATGCTTCAGGTTACATACGCTTCAGTTTACAGACTCTGCTAACCCAGAAATAGTGCTTCAGGTTAAGAACTTTGCTTCAGGATTAGAACAGAAATCGTGCTCCAGCAGCACGGCAGCAGCAGGAGGCCCCATTAGCTAAAGTGGTGCTTCAGGTTAAGAACAGTTTCAGGTTAAGTACGGACCTCCAGAACGAATTAAGTATTTAACCTGAGGTACCACTGTATAGACATTTTAAATTCCCTGCCCTGGAGATCAAGACCACCCCTCCATACATCATACATACATCACAGAAGGGATGTAACCCAAGACCACCACCCCACAAACATCATACCTACATCCCAGGTTATCACCTTGCCAACAAAGGTCCGTATAGTAAAAGCCATGGTTTTCCCAGTAGTGATGTATGGAAGTGAGAGCTGGACCATAAAGAAGGCTGATCGCCAAAGAATTGATGCTCTTGAATTCTGGTGCTGGAGGAGACTCTTGAGAGTCCCATGGACTGCAAGAAGATCAAACGTATCCATTCTTAAGGAAATCAGCCCTGAGTGCTCACTGGAAGGACAGATCGTGAAGCTGAGGCTCCAATACTTTGGCCACCTCGTGAGAAGAGAAGACTCTCTGGAAAAGACCCCGATGTTGGGAAAGATTGAGGGCACAAGGAGAAGGGGACGACAGAGGACGAGATGGTTGGACAGTGTTCTCGAAGCTACAAACATGAGTCTGACCAAACTGCGGGAGGCAGTGGAAGACAGGAGTGCCTGGCGTGCTCTGGTCCATGGGGTCATGAAGAGTCGGACACGACTAAACAGCAACAACACGTCACAGAAAAGGTGGTCTAAGACAGAAATTTGAATGTTGTTTTTCCTGTCTGCCAGGTTATCTGTTTAATGGTCACTTGATTGGATTGCCTGGGGAGCCTGGCTAGTCTTTTGTAATGATAAATGCTTAGTTTCTGAGCCAGGTGAGGCTCACAGCCTATTCATATCTTAAATGTGCCCTTAAGACAGGATTTGTGAGGAAAGAGACAATGGGGAGGTTTCCCACTTTGACCTTGCAGAGAAATATTTGAGGTCAGTTTGGGAATCAAAAATGGTTTCAGGTTGGTCTTCCTGTGCTGATTAATGTACATGCTTGGTTGGAACACTTATGAACATTTAACATATATCTAAGACCTCAAAATTCCTATCACAGCAAGGAGACTGAAGAATGCTAATAAGCAGAAGAGGGCCAAGCTTCACGTGACCTCAGTCACTTGTAGGGATGCCAGCTATCTCCACTGGAAATGGAAGTGGAAATTTCCGAATTATTCATTTAATGTCCAGAACGGAAACCAACCAACCCAGGGAATACCGACCAGTATTCACTCTTGCTTTCATTCTGCCAATGACATACAGCTGATGAAGTCCCACCCCCACCCCAATTTGCATTGTGTTTCCTTTGCGGACAGTTTCCTCACAGCAAGCAGTGAGATGAATAATGTAGTTTTTGCTGCAAGCCGAGCTGCAGTGGCATGGAAACATTGCATGAAATGAACTCGTGTCAGAACAGAAAGCACTGTCTTCTTACGTTGCTAGTCATGTGTTCAAACCGTTGTGCTTATCCTGGGTGGATTTATTTCGAAAAAAGCCACCTCCTTCTTCTTTGGCGATCACTCGTCACCGAGTAAGATTGTCTTCCATAAACACAGTTTTAACAATGAGTCCGTAAGTGACTGTGGAGGCCAATTCTGGCTCCACACGTCCTTCCACAGCAGGGATACTGGTTTCCGGGCAGGGGTTGATCATGGTGTGGATTTGCCAAGTGTGCCTTCCTCTTAGCACGTTTCTTCCTTGTGTCCTGAGTTCGAGTGTCTTCAAAGCCCATAATACCTTTGGTAAAAGCCGTTCTCAGCCCTCATGCTGAAAATACTCCCAACCTAGATCAGAGCCCCACAAGAATTTTCTACCATTTTCTCCCCATTCTTCCTGGCTGCTGTTTACCTTCAAGGTGCTGCTTGCAGTAAACATCACTTGGGGAAGCAAAAAGCATTTAGTCAGAGGACACTTTTTAGCACGTTTCAGATTAGGGGTGGTGGTGCACAACTTCTCTCCCTGTAAAATAAAAAAGGAACGGGTTAAGCATGCTTGTTTTAAACATTTGACTGACATGATGTGTACTTTGGCCCTGAGAAGCTGAGTAGGAGGAACTTGGGAGCAAAGTGTGAGACTGCTTGAAGGAAGTGAGACATGAGGAAGCAGAGACTTGAAGAAACAATGGGTGGAAGAAGCAGGGTTAGAAAGAGAAGAGGTCAAGAAGAAAATGGAGTTGAGCTGAGGACAGTGGCAGGGAAACAGAAACAGGAGTGGAAACTGCGCTTATTCGCTGCTGCTATTTTCTGCCCCGTTTTAAACTGGTTTTTTAGCAGCTTTTGATGCATTCTGTACATCACCTTGAGATATGCGTGGAAGCTATAAATAAACAAGCTGTCCTGTGTCTGAATGGAAATCAATCCATATAAGATCTGTTTTCACTACTGTTGCAGCTTTCAGTGCATAAATGTGATGCAGTTGATGATGTCTCCCCCATTTGCATTGTGTGTCCTTTGCAGTGAAATGAATGGGGTGGAATAATGTAATGATGGTGTAATTTCCATAATTAATTACAAAAATTATGTAAGTTTCACAACAGGGAGCACAAATAATGTAGTTATGGACAGTAAAAGCAAGCTATAGTGGCATGGTAAAAGTACTGCATGCAGTGAGTACAAGGGTGGGGTGGAAGTAAGATGGACCACTGAGCTGATTTTGAATAAGGCAGCTTCCTGTAGGCCTGTCTCTCTCCATGGGATAGTGTGAATGATGAGGGGCAGGTTATAAGAAAGTAAATAAAAATATTTCATCTGTATCCCAGCTTTTCTCCAAGGAACTCAAGACACCGCACATGGTTCCCATTTAGGCTGAGGGCTCAGCTATACAGCTGCAAATAAAATGTTTTAAGTGTGTTGTAAAATGCAATATACAAATGTGACACTAGATGGCGAGAGTGAGCTATGGCAAATTCAATATGTTTTTCAAAACTTTTTTTTATTAAAGCATTTTCACAGCATTTTTATATGTGTGTAGATTCCATTTGAGAGATAGTGTGTTTCATGGCTGAGAGAGCATTTGAACATTGAACTCCCAGTCCTCCTCTGATGACCTAACCACCAATATCACACTAGATCTTTACTAGGAACAGAAGATCAGACAAGCCAGCTTTGGAGTCTGAGAGGCTCACACATTGATTTAAACTGTCCATTGAAATCTTTGGCTGCAGGTCTCCATTGTGTAAACTTCATTTTTAAGTGTTTGGCCACAAGCCCCAGACCCTCACATTTAGAGCCTGCCATATACTTGTTCACTTGATTAAATGTTTTTATTTTTCGTCTGTGCATAGAGCTAGCTGTAAGCCTTTTTGCTTAATAATATCTCATTCCTTGCTGGAGAGTTTGTGGAAGGCTCAGAAGCACATTTAAGGAAGCCAGAAAAAACAAATACATAAAAGGTACAAAAAGAGTTGCCTGATGGGCAGTTAATTCACCCTCTGCAATACAGGTTTTAAGAACCACACAATGGAAAAATAAAGAAAAGATCCAAAATTCAACCTGCTGGGGGAAAAATTAACTGAGGGCAAATGTCTGCATGCATATGCCTGTGAGTTTCATGCTGCCAGGAGGCCAGTTTTATTGAATTACTGGCCTCTTTGTCGATTAGCAACAATAACACAGGAAGCATAGGAGCAAAACTGAAAATGAGGGTCTAAATAGTGAAGGGAGTTAAAATGAGTCACAAGTTACCCCAGATAGGAAGAGACTCTTTAGATAGATATTTCTAGCTAGATACATGGTCTGCTATAAAAGAGAGGTCAATGTTCACACTTTTATGAACACGATGGTGTTATAAGTATTCCTATAACAATGGTTATCTTTGATCCTGACAATAGCTAATTAAACATAAAAGAGCTACGAAAAACACTCCAAAGCTGAAAATAAGAGAGGCAATGTTGTCTCAGCTAGTCATTTAAGACTAATAAAGGCAATTTCTTTTACTTATTGTCAAAGAGCTTATCTGGCTCCTGTCAATTAGAATCTACCAAATGGAACCCAGAGGCAAATCTGCCATGACTTAATGAATTTTCCTTCATTAAAATTACTTTAAAATACAAATAATTATATTTACAGAGCAAGGGAAAGCAAAATTATATCTGATTTTGGGAGATTGGGAGTGGCGATTAGGAATGCCCAGTAGTGTTCAAAGAACAGAACGACGCTAACATGTTTATTGTTCATTTTCTCTTATTTATACTCAATTTCCTGGCTAAGCCGTACGATAATAACACAGGATGTGTTTATTTATTTAATTGAAGCTCTCCTTTTTAAATCTCGACCTTCAGCCAAAAGAGGCTCCCAGAGCGACTTACAGGTATTAATGATAATTCTATCTCTGCCTGCAAGTTTACAACATGAAAAAAAAACACTCCACAAGAAGTAAAGTGGTTGTGAGGGAGAAGGGAAAAAACAAAACCCCATTCTTGTAGTGAACAGCTAGAAATGGAAACAGTTCCAGGAGAGGAGGAGCCAAAGGTTTCTCTTCTCTCTCTTCCCCTCCCCCCCCAAATTTTTTTATTCATTTTATAACGCAACTAAAGGACACAAACAGAAAAACAAACAATACAAATTCTTGTCTTAGCCTTATTTTTTCTAAACATTGTTACGTGGGCTTCCCCAAGTCCCCCTATCTGATTTTCATTTTACCTCATCTTTAGCAGTTTACATATATCATAATTTCTAACCGTTTTTTAAAATCACTCTTACTTGTAAATATAAAAATCTTCACATTTTATCACTTACAAATAATACTATTTTAAAATACACTATCTTCTACTTCTAACCCTACAGCTTATATTCACTTCCAAAGCTATTCTAAGATTTAAATATTAACATATTTTTTCAAATATTCTTTAAACTTAAAAATATGGAATGCTTCACAAATTTGCGTGTCATCCTTGCGCAGGGGCCATGCTAATCTTCTCTGTATCATTCCAATTTTAGTATATGTGCTGCCGAAGTGAGCACACAAAGGTTTCTGGTCTCCCTCCGCTGCACAGCCTCATGGTATGCCTGTTGCTAGGCGACAGTTGTGGGATGAGCCGGATGGAATTGGGCTCTCAGCAGAACCAATTGAGAGGCTTTGCAGTCCCATCTCTCACTCCGCTATAGTCTGATAGAGGAGCAAGAGATTGGGACCACAAGGCCTCGCCATTGGCTCTGCAGAGAGTCTAGACCCATCAGGCTCATCCCGTAACTGTCACCTAGCAGCAGTGTAACGTGAACAATAAAATAAAGGAAGTAAAAAAAATCAGTTAAAAACAGCAAGAAGAATGAAACTCCACCATCCGTTATTAAAACAGGCAAGCACTAAATCTTGGTAGCTAAATAATAAGACAGCTTATTTAAAGGGAAGGCCTTTACCCAAGGGTCTTACTACACACAAAGTAGTTCTTAAGTCTGGCAACCACCTGCAAGGTCTCCCAACAGATTATTAGCCCTAGGAGGGAGAACACAGGATAATTAAATTACTCCTGAATTTATTTCCCATCAGCCTGCACTCTGTTGACTCTGCCGAGAGACTACATTTGACTTCTTCTCTCTCTAGAACTGTAGCTATTTCAGCTGGTCATTATAAGAACCACATCACTTTAGAAACCAGTGATTGAGTTTGCTTTCCCCCACCCCCTTGGGGGTTGTAGCCTTTAGGTTGTAAGCCTGTAAGGAGACACTATTTTAACTGACTTTATGTAAGTCACTCAGGCTGAAAAGAGGGATAATGTTCTTTATTTTTTTAAAAAAATTGTTATGATGAATTTGTGCATCTACAGTCGTACCTCGGAAGTCGAACGGAATCTGTTCTGGAAGTCCATTCGACTTCCAAAACATGCGGAAACCAAGGTGCGGCTTCGGATTGGCTGTAAAAAGCTCCTGAAACGAATCGGAACCCGCGGAACCCGCATCAGATGTTCGGGTTCCAAAGAACGTTCACAAACTGGAACACTCACTTCTGGGTTTGCGGCATTTGGGAACCAAAATGGTCTACTTGCAAGGCTCCAGTTACAGATAGGTAGCCGTGTTGGTCTGCCATAGTCAAAACAAAATAAAAAAATTCCTTCCAGTAGCACCTTAAAGACCAACTAAGTTAGTTCTTGGTATGAGCTTTCGTGTGCATGCACACTTCTTCAGATACACTGAAACAGAAGTCACCAGACCCTTCTATATAGTGAGAAGGTGGGGAGGGGTATTACTCAGAAGGGTGGTGGGAATGGGTGATTGGCAGATAGCTGTGATGAGCCTGTTGACGACTCTTAACGACTGCAATAGGTCTTACAGGAAAAAGCAAGGGGTGAGAAGGTGAAAAATGGCAAAGTGTATCTGAAGAAGTGTGCATGCACACGAAAGCTCATACCAAGAACTAACTTAGTTGGTCTTTAAGGTGCTACTGGAAGGGATTTTTTTTATTTTGTTTTGACTACTTGCAAGGCGTTTGACTTCTGAGATATGACTGTAATTTCAAATAATGTAACCATACCAGCATGCAAACCTCATCCTTTGCAAAGGCATAATTCAGCAAAAGATGGTCACAAGTAAGTCCTACTGAGATGGGATTTTGTAATACCCAATTTTGTGCTGGAGTGGGCACCTAACTTGTGGTTTGTTTGTTTTTTAGTATACGTGTGTGCATGTATGTGTGTGTATGTATGTGTACACCATACCATGAAGTCTTGAGTAAGTGGACAAATACAAGTTTGAAAAGTGGTAGAGATTCTCCATCAACACAGATACTTCTGAAACACGATGGGGGTGGGGTAGATGGCAAGACTGACAGCTGAAGAAGTATACACTTCATGGGTAAGCACATCTGTCATACGAATGTGAGCTCCTGCCTCAGGAAAGGAACCTGCTATGACTCCTTTCTTTGCATTGTATCCACTTCAGATCATTTTTCCTTACCACACTGCTGAACTCAGATTCTAGTGCCATTGCAGTCATTTATTTGTAATCTTGGTCTTTCCTTCTTTTCAACATGTTCGCGATAAAACATAATCAGAAGGCTCAACTGCATGTGTGTACAATAGAGTGGGGATTTGTTTACAGGGAAGGTCATTTTAAATAAAAAAATAATGCAAATATGCTCACCATAAGGGTTTGACATATTGTAACTTTGCTACAGGGCCTGCAGGATGTTGTCATGTGAAGATTTTTGTTGGCGCTGTTCCTTCGAACTCTTTTGGAGGATACTGTCATTATGCTCATGAGGGACACAGCTTTGCAAATGTGCATCCACCCCCCTCCCTGACCTTGTCAGCCTATATAAACAATGAAACTCTAGCAGACAATTGAATGGACAATGCTATTGACCAAAAAGTGAAGTGGCAACTATCAAAATTTAAAAGATCACTTTGAGCAGTTTCATCATCCACAGAAGAGAAAGAACAACAATATGTATGATGTGAGGTTTTTTTTAAAAAAAACATGTTTACTGGTCATGTGCATGTGTGTGAATGCACATTATTTGCCCAGAGACTACTCTTAGAGATTGCTATTACAGAAATCCCCAAAAGTGAGGTCTAAACTGGATTACTGGCCCTCTCCTGAGGCTCAGGCACTTCATGGATCCCAATATCATCTGCCCTGTACCACTAGGAACTCCACCCCCAGGGTCATTCAGCTCTTCCAACTTCCTGAGATCCTCCCCTTTTTCCTCAGGATCTGACCATCCCCTCCATGACATCTCCACCGGACACATGACAACCCCCACATTTCCCTGGCTGAAGCAAACATTGGGTTTTTATTTTCAAACATAGCCAGATGAGAAGTGTGGTTAGACCTGACTGCAACACTGTAAGGACAGGATACTGCATAGCTTTGATAGTCCCTATTTTGTAAGAACCTCCTCTTGAAAGATGCTTTCACTTCCATTGATGTTGACAGCAGGGCCCAGTGGTTTGGCAATTAAAAAATTTTTTCTTTAATTTTTCATTAATAGCAGTCCACATTAATACAATACCAAATCATACCAAATCATAGTACAATCAAAAGAGCCAATTAATCAATTCTGAATTAAACATTTTTGGATGCCTCCTTGTGTTCCAGTTATCAGGAGTTGATGTTATTCCTTGGTCCTGCTCCAATTCTCTTAATTAGTCCAAATACAACAATTCCGATCTTAATCCTTTATTTCAGCAGCCACTGGCGTGATGACTTTCATTCCTTTTTTACAAATCCATATCCATTAACTTGCAAAGGGAATTTATATCCTGTAGCTTTCTGTGTGAAATATTTGTTTACATTCATCCTTCATGTTGTAATCAGTCAGTCCTCTTCAACATTGCCCCTCCTTCGAGGACTCAATTCTCATTATGCCACAATTTCTCCATTTTGCCTTTCCCAAAACGAAAGTATTCCAGCATGCGACTGTGACTCCTGGCATACTTCCAGCATTTGTCTTCTTTTGATCCTTTCCAATCTTCCAACAAGCTGGTGTCTCGCCAAAACCATAATAAATCAAAGTTAGAGCCCTCTTTAGTAGGCAAGGTCACAAATCATCATAGTATTTCACACAGCCTATTTCTTCAAGTACTCTGTAAAGAAAATTATAAAGTTCTTGTTGACTCCCTCTTGCATTCCATAAATAATTATAATCCATTAATAATTTCATTCCATTAGTAATTAATTAATTAATTAAGTAATTAGTACTTCATGTGAAGACTTCCCTATCATAGCATAGCAAATATAATGAAAAAAAGAGAACAAAGGCTCCCCTTCACTTACACAGCAATCCAATTATGACGAGAGTCCTCTCTAGATCAAAACCTTGGCACTCAGTGGCTGATTCATTTAGCAGGTTATCGTTCTCCTTCATGCAGAGCACGTCTATTTGTTAAGTTCAAATTCAGATCCATGTTAAAAGAAACAGAAGTACCTCCGCTCATGGCGACCGCGTTGGGGAGTTTCCAATATGTGCAGTGCTATTCACTCTGTGTTCCTGCCCTGCATTCCATCAGAATGAGAGGCAGTTATCGGACGATCTGTGAGTGAAAGCTCTCCCCCCCTGACTTGGGGGGGGGCTTGCAAAGATAATTACTCACAGATTATCCTTAATTAACTGTACAGCTGGCACCCGCTATCGTGGGATCCACTGTTTGCCATGGCGGCAGTGCCAGAAGTTGCAGTTTGGCAAATTAAGGCTGAAAGTTGCTATGCTACTGAAAGAACGAGAGGGAGAAAAACATTTCTCTCTGACAAGTGAAGGACTTTATCCAGGACCTCTCCTAAGAAGTTCTGCTGGGAAGGATTCCTAAGAAGTTGTGCTGGAAAGGATTTCTGCCTAGGTTTTAACGCTGCCTTTGTGTTGCCAAGTCTATCAGTGTTACTGCAAGTCTCACAGCATATGGAATTTTGTTTTGATTCCTCTTCAGGCTTCAGACCTAGGCTGCAATCCTACTGAATTCTGGAGGTCTTATTTTCTGGGTAAATATGTAACACAAGTCGTTCACAGCCACTGGAATTCAGATTCTAACCTCACCCACTCACTCAGGCCCCACTGAGGATAAAACTGTCTGTGATGCCTGCCTCTCAGACATGTTTCACATCTGCACTACACATTTAAAACATTGTTACACTACATGTGATATTAATAACCCTCCACCCCAGAAAGAAATAAGATCGTTGTGTTTTACTAACCACAAGCAGGAATTCAAAAACTGTGTGGAGTGGATTATAGCTAAAGAGATGAATGGTAAACAATGAGAACGGAGGAAAATTTTATGACGCAGTGTAAAATGGCGTCTCGCTAAGACAGGCTTGCCTGAGAAAGAAAGACAGGAGGAGGAGAATCAGGATCATTGGAATTAGAAGGAATGTGATTTTAACCTGACAGAGCCTCCTGAAATATTTGGCAAGCCTGAGAAAATTAAAGGACATACCGAAGATTAATTTTTTAATGGAAGCATGGAATGGCGGATGTCCCTGAGTGATATGATCTTTCGAGAACACAAAACCCACACAGAGGGTTTTTAATCTGCTTGTGAAGATTATCAGAGATCGCAAAGAAAGGAATATACGATAACAACAAGAAGATGAAGAAAGTAATAAAGGACTATCTGGATTGAACTGGATGGAATTGTTTAATTAAAGCAGCAATATAAGTGATGTTTGGACTCGTTCGGAGCTTGATGTATGGGTACCCCCAACAAAATTTAAAATTTGGCTGTATAATTTGGAATTAATGTGATTTAGATAATGTAATGTGATTGGCCTGTTAATAAAAATTATTTCAAAAAAAAAACATTGTTACACTACTTTAATGGTCATGGCTTCCCTTTACGAATCTCCTCAAAACCCAAATATCGAAGGAGGCGCCAAGCTGGCCTCAGGACAACACATGTAAGATATCTGAAGGCAAGAAAAGAAAGGCTTCTCTGACTGACCACAGTTCAACACTTAATAATGGAAGAACCTAACATCTGCTTCTGTATTGAAATATGGACAGAAAAGGTCAGATAATGGGGGGGGTGAGGAGGCCGCCACCACAGCTGCATTTCGAGACACTGCAAGACAGAATGACTAGAGTGGCATCTTATGTGGGTGGCACTGATATAGCTAAAAATATGAAAATTTGTTAGCAGTTAATTTTTCAAAATTCAGACCCTTGGAGCTCTGATGCTTGGGGGCAGGTGACCTAAATTTGTTAATCAGGCTTGCCTGGGGCCCAGCTGCTGGGGATCTGCAATGCTCAAGCAGCCAAAACATTGATTCTTACTTGGCTGACCCAGAAAGAAACTAGATTGGCTACAGCACAGAAAGTGGGATTCCAAGAACCTAGAAACTGGCGCCTCACTGAACATTCACACCCTCAATTACTCTTTGGTAGTTGGTGATTCTTCGGCAGTGTACGAATAAAAACTTACTCTGAGTAGCAGGGTTGGTCTGAAAATGTGTGCACTGTGTTCTTCTTGGAGAACTTTTTCCAAAGTTGGCATCCATAAAAAAACCTATTTCTGCAAATTTGCTCCAAAAATTGGCTGTGCAGAGAGCCTAGTGGAGTGCCACAAACTAAATTCCTTGCCTCTTCTCTGAAGAAAGTTTTGTAATTTGATTAGAATGGGCTGGGTATTTTTTTAAGGTAACAAATGTTTCATCTGTTTAAGGCAGACATTCCAGCTGAAGCAATGGGGGGAGGGTCAAGACTAAGGATGGGGGAGAGATCTGCTTTGGTTTATATTTTAATGCAACACTGCCTAATTTGAACTTTCAGCCATGTCTGCATAAGTGTGCATTAACATGTCAGGGTGAAAATATAATGTTGAAAATGCTTCTTTATGGGGAAATTGCTTGTGAAAATGTGCACTAAGACTCCCTATTCCTTCTCATTCAAGCAAAAACAACACAGCACAGCTTTTTTCTTCTTTTTTAAAAAAAGCTTTTCAGAGTCAATTTCTAGACAAACAGAAGATATACCATTCCTGAACCAGAGCAGATCAGCCAGATGAGTGACAGAGAATGGGAAATATTAGCTGAAGTCATTTTACCTCCTCTTTGTTCCTGTAAGCTATTTTAAGAGCAGACAAATTCACACAGATGCCTAGAAGTCTCCTAGCTGTCTGCCCTGAAAGCATTCTGCACTAATGGTTTTCAGCCATGAAATAAGTGGCATTTTTATTCTATCAAAACGCGCCATTATTTAATCACCCTGATCTGTTAGTGTCGCTGGTGTCCCCAAAGTCACAAAAAGGCTCTCTCCTCTCTTGCAATTGCATCCCCCAGATTTTACTGCTGGGATGTATTCTTAAAGCTGAACAAAAGGGCACAAGCTTTGTACAGATATAGACACACACAGAAAGAGAGAGAGAGAGAGAGAGAGAGAGAGAGAGAGAGAGAGAGAGAGAGAGAGAGGGGCAGGGTAGTTTTGCAAATTTCCCCCTCGGAATGTGCACTCAGTTCTGTTTCCAAGCAGTAAAGAAAAATGCTTGGGAAGGGAGAAGAAAGAACAGAGAAGAAATCTAGGTTCAGGAACCAGTAGAGATCTGGTAGGTTCTCACTGTCAACACTGGGGGTGCTTCAACTGCCCACTTTTTCTTTTCTTTTCTTTTCTTTTTTGCTGTTGCTGTTATATACTGAAGTTCTCATCCTGGGCCAGCAGGGGGATACTGTCACTCAGGTCCACATATGCAAATAAGGGATTGAAAGTGATGTTCAGTGATTGGATAGTTACAGAAAATGGTTACTGTTGCGTTCTAGTGGAGCTCTAGATAAGCAGGCTGGCGGAACCCTTCAGTTCAGTTCTGTTCTGGCCTGTGAATAAACAAGAGCTGTCTGAAGAATCACTGTGTCATCTGATATGTTCACCTACAACTTGATAGTTGCCACTATTGCTGCTGCAGTTCCTGAGAAAAGAAGACTCTTCTAGCCAAAAGAAATGTTAAGTCAATGCATGGTGTTTTGTTTTGTTTTGTTTTGTTTTGTTTTGTTTTGTTTTGTTTTGTTTTGTTTTGTTTTGTTTTAACGTGGAATGGACAACCCTGGACTCCACCGTTCAGTTACCAAATCTGGGGTGAGGAAACTGTGGCCCTCAAGATGTCAGACTATAACTCCTACCATTCCCAGTCAGCATTGCCAATGCTCAGGGATGAGGGAACTGTACACTTGCCTGCAGAGGCGGCAGCAAAAGCAAAAGTGGTGGCTCTCCACCTGCCTCACCACTTCCACCACCATGAGGGAGGTGTTCCGGCACGTGGATCTGCCACTGGTGTTCCTATGCAGTGCACCATTTTCTCCTTGGCTCCCCCTACCCCCTTCAGTTTGGCAAGAGCTGGGGTGCAGCAGTGGCAGCAGAAGTGGAGCACAGTGCGGCAGGTCAGGAGATGGCAATTCTTGTTTTGTCTCAGGTGGTGAAACGGGCTGGGCTACCCCTACTTACCTGGGAGTGAGCCCGCTGAAGTCAATGCGATTTGAGCAGTTGTATATAGGATTGCACTGCAAATCTCTGAGTGAGGATGGCAGTGTGTGCATCTTGTCCTGGCCAAATGTGAGTACAACAGTGCTATTTTTGTAGAAAAAGAGGTGCCGGAACTGAGTTCCGGTAAGTTCTGGCTGCAGGGAACCAGGTAGAGGGCCTTCTCGGTAGTGGCGCCCTCCCTGTGGAACGCCCTCCCACCAGATGTCAAAGAGAACAACAACTACCAGACTTTTAGAAGACATTTGAAGGTAGCCCTGTTTAGGGAAGCTTTTAATTTTTGATTTATTACAGTATTTTAATATTTTTTTGGAAGCCGCCCAGAGTGGCTGGGGAAGCCCAGCCAGATGGGCGGGGTATAAATAAATAAATAAATAAATAAATAAATAAATAATAATATAAATAGCTATGAAGTCCTGTGTATAAATGGCTACGAACACTCAAGCATTGTACGTTATACAGCCTACTATTACAGCTGCAGTTGTTGCTACAACTTTTGAACAGATCATGTTTTTCTAGTACATCTTTAACCAAAAGAACAAGCACTGCTTTGCCTTTTAAATCACCAGAGATCAGACTGTTGCAAGGTAAATGAATACAGTATACAAGAGACAGCGGAGGTTCAGCAATGTGTAACAGTGCTGGCTGTTTTGGTGGTTCAGACAGTGATGCTTAAGAGAGTTACAAGCAAGTCCCTGTTTTCATTTCTGAAATGTTGGGTCGTTCATATGCAATCAGGACCCTGCTCACATCAAGGTTCTCTTTGAAATCTCTTAAGTCTTTGATGCATAGCTCCAGAAGAGGAAAGTCAGCCCAGACCTTGTGCTAATTGGAGTCTCTGCAGTGTAATCATCTTGGATGTGAAAATAAAAACCAAGGATGTGATCAAGGTAGACAAAAGGGTAGTAAATGAAAGAATGAATGAATATTACCTGTCATTTCTTTATAGGTGGGTGACTATCAATTCATATGCATATCTCTCTTAATTTGTATACCGGCAATATGCATAGGAATATAAACTGTATTATACATACATCACACCTCCTGTAGTTTTCCTATAAGTATTATCCTGCCTCCAAAAACCTCTCTTGGGAACTGAGATAATTAGGAAAACATTTGTTTTACGTTGAGTAGATTAATGAGACAATTGTATTCTGAAGCCTATTCGGTTCTTCTACAAGCATGAAAACCTGTATTCATGCAAATAGCCTGTAATTAGGAATGAATAAAGCATGGAAATCAGTTGCAGCCAGAGCCACCCTTAAGCAGCTCAATGGCCAAAGCGAAAATATTGGCACTGCATACATAACAGAGGTTTTACAGCAGATCCTGACCGTCAACCACAACATAAACAATGAAAAAGTATTTAATGTGTAAAGAAACTCTGGCTAATGGAAGTTCATCCCTGCATTGTAATTTGCAGCAGTAGAGAGCCACTGAATTCAGGACCATTTTGCACTTCTTGGACCAGATTGCTTGTATATTAGTCCTTTGGTATAGAATTGTGCCTTTAAACAAAAACCTCCTTCTTGCAGGTTCAGCTCCTGCAATTGCTTCCTATTCCGTTCAACTGCAAGTGATGCCCTTTAATTCATCAGTTTCTACCCAGGGGAGGATTATTTGTTTGGTTGATGAATTTCCCCCTTTATTTTATATCAAAACAAGGAAACCAGCATTAATGTCCTTTCCTGATAGACAGAAAATGAATAATTAAGGGTCAAGTCATCACAAATCCCCCAGCCATGCCAGACAGGACTGAACCTGAAAGAAGGAAACATTTAATCAACAATATAGAAGCCCCTTCCTGTAAATGACTTACTTGTGAGTAAACATGATACTTGGACGTGGGATTGCTAAACAATATAGCACTGTATTAAGTACTGGGAGGCAGTGCCATTTAATTCTGCTTCCAGCTAACTGTGGGAAAGCAATGCTTTCACAGTGTGGAATCACTAGAGCTCTTTAGTGGTACCTAGCCATCCTCTTTCAGATTGAAAATATTTCCACATGGAAAGGGCATCAAAGTAGAGCAGTGAGTCTTCTGGCATTTTCAACAATTTGAACTATAATGTTTATTTACCTTATGCATTATCATCAGGAAAACACCTCACCTCTGAGAACAGGTAGCATGCCTAACACCCGGACTGTGGGAACCCCAACCCCCCAACCCCCTTCACCTTACCAGGATTCAGCCCCATTTTTGGCCCCCATCCAGCCCCCCCCGGTGCTTCCAGGCAAGGCTCCAGCACCATCACAACCTCCCCTGCTTGTGATGGATGGAATAGAGAGAGAGAGCTGGACTGTCACACCTAGTTGCCTGCTCCTTGGGAGGAGGCCAATATGTAAATAAATACTTTCTCTTTTTTTGAGAAGAAAGGCCACCTCCTTTCTTCTGGATTTTTCAGCGGACTGCGTGGAAGAAAGGGGGAGAATCAAATAAATGTGAAAAGTCAGGCAGGATGCTGTTTCGACAAGCGGTATCGGGGGGGGGGGGCAGCCCAGCATGGGAGGCTGGGGGTGAGTGCAAGTCAAGGAGGGGGAAGGGTGGAAATAATGTTTTGTGACTGGAACAAAAATAGCAAGAGGCCCCCTTGGACCAAGGATATTGGCTGCACAACAGGCCAACCTATCCAGGAAAACGAAATAAAAGGTCAGCCAGCTGCTCGGTCAAGGCCAAAAGAAGCAGGACAAAGGGAGGGAAGCTGCAAGTTACAAAGAAACTCGAGGAAGGAGGGGTGTCTGTGTGACATGTCACTATTTGGTGATCTACTCTGCAACCCTCTGCCCAGTTATCTGGGAGTAGGCTCCATTGTGCACAGCGACACTTACTTCTGAGTCAGACTAGCATGCATGAGAGCTAAGCTCAGCCTTGTTTTCTCAAGCAAGATACATTGAGCCATGCCAGGAATCCATAATTGCTCTCGTAGAAGAAAGGTTCCAGTCCTTTCTGCTCATCTGGGGGCAGGGGCACTGTGAGGCACTGAAAAGTCGTGGGTCACTGGCCCGTGACAGAATTTCCAGTGGGCCACTGAAGATGGCAGGGGGCTAGGGAGGGTCTCACCAGCACTGTACTTTGCAGGGCAGCCAACGAACCTGTAAGCAAAGTTTTAAAAGGGTGGGAGGAGATCTGTGGTTCAGTGCAGAAGAGGCAGGGCTTGGGCTCCCCGTTAGCTTTCACGTATGCCCAGCAAGGAAGGGCAAATCTTCCCATTTCAGTTCATCGTTTTTAAGTACAGTTCTCCACATTTCCGCATCATTCTCTGTGTTGTTGTTTTTAAAAACTTATCATGAATATTCATCAGCATTTTAGTGTTAATGTCCCACCAAAATATATACATTTCTGTTCCACAAAACAGTGGTACCTCGGGTTACAGACGCTTCAGGTTACAGACGCTTCAGGTTACAGACTCCGCTAACCCAGAAATAGTACCTCGGGTTAAGAACTTTGCTTCAGGATGAGAACAGAAATCGCGCGGCGGCAGCGGGAGGCCCCATTAGCTAAAGTGGTACCTCAGGTTAAGAACAGTTTCACGTTAAGAACAGACCTCCAGAACGAAATAAGTTCTTAACCCGAGTTACCACTGTATACATATTTTTGCCAAGCAATTTTCCCCTACTGTTATGTATATCTTTATGCTATTTTCCAGTAACATGCACACTTTAGCCTAGCATATGCATTTTTGTACACATTACTTGGCAAATGCATTACTTGCAAAATTCAAAGAAGTGTGAATTTCAAAGCATGGCTGTGTTTCAGGTGATGAAGTGTCCTGACCCTCCACTTCAGAGCAAAGATCTGTCTTAAATGGAACTGTTGTTTTCTGTCCCATACTCTCTGCACGTTTTCTAAAAAGATGCTAATATGCAAAGATTCTGGGAAAGCGCGGCCACACTCTCATTCAGGAAGATATTAAGTCCTCCTGTTCAGTTCAGGTTGTCTATCCTTTTGAAATGCCAGAGGAAGCAAACCAGTCAACTCTGTCGAACCCAGTGACAAGTTTCTCTGATGCCTGTTGCTGAAATCACGATGATAATTAGGTTTGACAAGAAACTGACGAAGTCCAGCCAAGTCCTAATAATAAATATAACAGAAAAGAACTGCATGCTGATGACATCACTGCTCAAGCACTCTATTAAAGCTCCAGTTCCTAGTCTCTGCCTTGTCATTCATTCCCACCAGATCACGCTATGACAGCAGAGACACCAACAGTCAGCTCTTGACTGCAAGTGCCGCGGAAGGTTCTCACAACATGTTTACAGGGAAGGCTTCTGCACATGACAGCTCGTATGTGTGTGACTTGGGAGCTTTGCAAGTGATTTTTAACTGCAACAATGGCACAGTTGTTACTGGATCTTCCTTCCAGGTTCTGTTCTGTTTGGGTGTGGGTATGTGAAGGTATTTTCATAGCATATAGACTTCAAGCAACCTCGAGGCAGCATAACTGATTTTCTTTCCCTGTAAGTACCTTCACAACAACCCTGTGAGGTAGGTTAGGCAGAGAGAGAGAGAGAGAGAGAGAGAGAGAGAGTTAGTTAGTTGCTGGCCAGTGTCATCCCGCATCCCGTGAACTTCATGGCCAAGTGGGGATATGAACTTGGGTGTTCATACCCTGAATCAGCAATCCAATCGCCACACCATAGTGGATCTCATTACAATTCTCTGTTCTCTTCCAACTAATGTGCCTGTTGTTCTTTCGGCTGCAAATGTTACGCAGAATACACATGTGTCCCACTGAAATGAATGCAAGCTACATTCACAAATGTACTCACAAATGGAAGTGAGTACAACCGTACCATAACATCAATAAACCAGCAGAGCAATGTGTTGACTACTACAATGCATTGTAGGACCCTAGCTGTGAAACACCCTACTTTGATCAATAGGCTGGGACTTAAGATCATGAGTTTTAGGCAGCAGGTAAAAATGTTAACATTTGCTCCTGCATTTTAATTTGTGTTGGGGTTTTTTTGCGTTTATCGATTGCTGCCTTTAGGATTTTAAAGTGTCATTTATTATTGCTACTATTCTCACCATTTTAATATGGCTTCTAGGTAGCATGTTGCTAATATTTTCTTTTCTTTTCTAAATAATCCTTTATGTTGTAAACTGCTTTGGATATTTTAAGTTAAAACGGTGGCTTATACGTACTTTAAATAAATTATCCTCTAACCCTATTGTGCACATGCACCTGAGAGTCACACCAACTGAACCCAGTGGAACTTACTTCTGAGAAGACACACATAGGATAATGCTGTTAATAAATAAATGGCTTTATGAAGTAAGCTGTATTGAAAAATTATTTTGATGACGTGGGATAGGAATGAATTTTTAAATTGTATTTATATCATATATTTATATTGTATTTATATCACAATATTTATATTGTGTTTATATCGCAGTATTTATATTAAATATATAAAAGAATGATTGAGACAGTAAACAGGAATCTTGCAATATCCTTTTTAAAGAACATATCGTTGAACGTAGGGTGGGTGTGTGAGGCATAGAAATTAACAAAAACCTTTTGATTTGCTGGAACCCCTATTGTATACCGGTTCTTTCCAGAGAACAAAAATTTTCATTAAAATAAAAGCATTGTGAATGTTTTAAGGCATATGTTAAGTGTAAAGTCATTTCTGGAAGACTAGTTACCTAGGCAACTTAACCATTTTCCCCCTACTCCTCCTGTTATGTAATGTCAACATACTTCATTCCTCTTTTCCCTCTCCCACCTTTAAACCACAATTGTAATCGTAACCTCATTTAGCAGCTCAGTAGTCCCTACCCAGACTTCTTTGTCCTCACCAACTCACAGCACTGCTCGCAAAAGCCCCCCAAAAATTGCACCTGGGGTGATGGTTCCCTGAGCCCCACCCTCCACCCCAATTGTACGCCACCACAACTAGCCTTGCCTGATATAGAATTATAAATTGTGGCATATTAGTCAGAAACAATCTTTTAAACTTACATATAAGTCATATGTCTTTAGTGGTCATTGTCCTTTAGAAAATCTGTCGGTAAGCAATGATGATATTAATAAACCTTCCTACCCCACAGGGACATGTGCAAAACAATGGGACCAAACTGTAAGTCTCACACTGTGCAATTTCTTAAATCAGTTCTACAAAACAGGCGAAGTTGAGGCTTGTCAAGGAAACTTCATCAGCAGCGAGCATTTAATTAAATGTTACCGACAATTAGTGCATTATGCAGCTAAGGTCACCCTGCCAACACAACAACTTCCCAAACAACAGTGACTATAAGAACCTGTCAAATGCTTTGTGTTGTTGTGTGTGGTTCCCCCCCCAACCCCCACAAATTGGTCAATTTTGAGAAATACGTTTAAAAGGGGAAAGCAAAATGCAGCTTTTTAAAAACTCAGACAGGAATGGAAAATGTGTGCTGAAATCAGCAACCCCACTGAGTTTATATATATGACCTTTTTATAGCCACACATCAAGAAGGAGGAAAGGAGCTGTTTTAGAAGGGGGACAGTAAACAAAGTCTACAGTCAGGAATGTTGTTTTCGCAGCCGTGGACCTGCTAAGTAAGTCCTGATTCCTGTTCTTTCAGCCCTCAATTTCCTAAAGTCCCCATACAAAGCATTACTCATCACGAGCGAAGCAGAGCCAAAGACATTTTTCCGTGTAAGGCCCAGTGATGGCTCGTTCTAATAGCTGTATTCTGTCTGCTTTGCCTGGTATTCTGAGGCTAAAGAGTGTTCAAGGCAATAGAAAGTATGAAGGCATTTTAGCTGAATGGTAGAGCAAATCAGTTTTAGGCTGTTTAAATGAAATGGAATCTATTTATTTTAGAATTAAAATGAATACTTGGGTGGTATCTTATTCCATGTGCACATAGCAGAGTAATGGTATCTTCTCACCCAGGGTTGGAGAGGGTGTAAAGAATGGGGAACCATGTTTCTATGTGGTGTTATGTGAAGAAATTGCACCCTTCTGGAGGGCAACATTAGAGGAAATAAGCAAAAGAACCACATCCTGACATCACATGTATGACGTCTTGAGGAGCCAGGGGGACAAGCCTAGCACCCTCTGAACACTGTGCGGGGGCAGCCCCCTCAAAAAAACATTGGGGGTGAAATTACCTTGGCCCGTAGGCGCCGGTGCAAATGATAATACAGTGGTACCTTGGGTTAAGACCTTAATTCATTCTGGAGGTCTGTTCTTAACCTGAAACTGTTCTTAACCTGAGGTACCACTTTAGCTAATGGGGCCTCCCGCTGCTGCCGCCATACAATTTCTGTTCTCATCCTGAAGCAAAGTTCTTAACCCGAGGTACTATTTCTGGGTTAGCAGAGTCTGTAACCTGAAGCGTCTGTAACCCGAGGTACCACTGAATATGAATCTTATCTACACTTCTGTGGTATGTGTGTGATGATGGTGCTCACACAGCAATCTGGGTTATGACACGTGACAGGTGTAGACACTCCAGGGCAGTCTGGAATAAGTACAGCAGTGCGTTCAGAGAACTGGTGAAACTGAGGTGCCTTTAAAACCACTGGTTTGATTACAGAACCTCAGTGCAGGCAGAAGGCGATTTTAACTTGGTTTAAGTACTTCCAGCCGAGAAGCAGATAAGTTGCACGGTTTTGTGGTATTGGGAAAACACAACCAACCGAATTTACTCCATATATGGCTTCAGTGAAGCAGAATCAATAGGAACTCTTTCCAGAAAGAAAGAAAAAATGCAACATAACATTTCAAGATTGCAGTTCAGGGAGATCTATAAAGTTCATTTCTCAGACCCGTCTTCCAGTCCCAGCGCAATCAATTGGCCTGAACACAAAAAGCCGTTTAAGAATTGAAGCCATAGAAAAGAAAAATGTATCTAGCTCTGAAACCAGGCAGAATTGGATTTCACACTTTGCAAGAAACCAATCAGGGCTTCGGTCAGAGCACAACAATTCACCCAAGACAATGTAATGTTCAAGACCTAGTTGCACAAAGGGACCTGTCAAGTCCTGAGTATTAACAATGTAGGGTTTTCTTTGGCCCTGTGTAAACACCATATGCACAACTGGGTTTGTGAGATCTTCAGCGGCAACCAGGCCACAATGGAAACTCCAAGAGAAAAAGAAAGCCCCAAAGGCAGGGAACTTGACAGCTTGAGAAACGGACAAAGGAGGCCACAATTGTCCTATGACAATGCATCACACCACATGGAACTAACTCCACGGGGACTTCACCAGTCAGCTGCCAAAGGAAAAGGGGCAGACAAAGAATTAACTGAGCCCTGCATAACAGCACATTGTAGGCAGCACACATTGCTCTGCCGTGAAGAGCAACACATTTGAATCGAGGAGATTCTATAGGTGAATGATGAGCTGAGAGTCGAATCCGCACTGCAAAGAGTGGTTAACTCTAGGAAGGAAAAATGCTGTGTTTTCAGATGTCTTCCTATAATTTTCAAAGGGATGGTAAAGGGGCACGTGGAATGAAGGCACCTTTCACAGGGAAATTTTATTTATATAGCTATTAGCCTTCCTCCAAGATGTTCAAAGCAAGATATATGCAGGGGCGTACGAAGTGGGGGGCGGAGGGGGCAGGCCACCCTGGGTGCCACTCTGGGGGCAGTGACAAGATGGCCCCTGCCTCCCCCCAGCTGTAGAGTGGCCAAGGGCGCGTGCAGTCAGTATGGGCGCCACTCGCACGGTGACAGTACGGGCTGCCGCTCATACGCGCCATCCATACAGGCGTCTGTATGGGCAGCCGTGCATGCGCACTCCATACGCGATGCCGGTTGCACGGCAGCCCATACAGTCACCCGGATGGAAGACGTGCACGAGCAGCAGCCCATATGGACACTGCGCAAGTGGCAGCGCATACAGAGTGCACACGTGCGGCAGCCCGTACTGAGTGCGCACATGCAGCACCCCTTCATGCACACTCTGTATGGGATGCCACACGTGTGCAGTCCTTACAGACATCGTACATGTGCCACCAAGCAGTTTGCCCTGCCCCCTGGCGTCCAGCCCCGGGTGCCGGAGAGGGTTCCTCCACCACTGCATATATGGCAACCCACAACCCACACCCACCCACCTACCCACCCACATTTTAACCTTGCTCATGGGTGGCCCCAGAAGGCAGCAGGAGGGCAAGTGCCTTCCCAACAAGGAGCTCAACTCACACACCTAGAAATATAATTTGACCCTTCTGTGCTTTCCCCTTTTTCTGGTGCCACTACTCCTCATTGCAGTCTTGGTAGATGGACTAGGCTAGAGATAGCAATTAGCCAAAGATCAGTGACCTTCATGGCATGGCTGAGCAGAGAATGAAACCCAGTCTCTCAAGCTGTCAAGTCCAAAGGTGAAAGCTGGTCCATCAGAGCAGCTGTGGGGAACCTGTGGCTCTTCAGATGTTGTTGGACTACAGCTTGCACGATCCCTCGCCATTGGCTATGTTGACTGAGGATGACTGGAGTTCGAGTCCAGCACCTTCTGAAGGGCCACAGGTTCCACAACCCTGCTATATACTTTCCTAGGAGTCTTTCATTCAACTCAGTGGGGTTTACGTCTAAATAGACATGTCTAGGATTGCATTGTCAGTGTCTGGGTCAGTAGGGATATGTTCCACTATGCAAAAGTGTCTGTCCTGTTTGTTTTCACAATGTGTCCACTGTTTATTGCGCTTTCATTCTTTTATTCATTCATTCAGATGCTAGATGGCATTGTGTCAAGTTATTCTTGCCCTACACTCTACAGGGAATTTCTCTGTCACTTTCCTTACTGCAAAAATATCCTGTTTTTTTTAAAGGAGTTTGTAGCGCAAGAGTACCAAATCTACCTTTAATTGTGAAACTTAACATTGCCAGCATATAATTGAACACCATATGATTGATTGAATGACAGCCTGGAAGTGGCCAGGGCACATGTCACATACAATGATAGCTCCATATCATACCACTTTCAATACTTTGTGGGATGGTGTTGGAGAATGATAATCCATTTCAAGTCTCAGACTGAGAAATCTCCTTGTGAACCTTGTCAGTATAGCTTGTCTTTGTATGGCCACATTGACCCATTGAGTGTGCTCTAGTTCTGACCCTGAGCAGGTGGTTGGGCTTAGTGGCCAACTCTTCCTCTACCTCCATAACTAAGAGCATAAGGAGACTGCTGCTGGATCCGGCCACCATCCTGTCCTCACAGTGGCCACCCAGATGCCTATGCGAAACATGAAAGGTACGCTGCATTCACTTGGTCACATTATCTGATATTCCTGAAGTTATGAAGGCAAGACATTTTCCCGTGCCAAAATCACCTAAATGATTTTTTTAAAAAATGTTTTGGGACTACCAAAGGTGAAATTGTTCTGCTCCACAATTCATAAAATGCTCCACAAGACAATGAATAAATTAGGCTTTCATCTAAAGTTTTCATCTATCAGCAAGGAACAGGCAAGCACACAGATGTTAATATTCCTTGAACCCGTGGCAGTTCAGCAGCTTGTGTTCTTTTTAAGTACTTTCAGGCATAATAAAACTGGTCCTTGATGAGCCTAGCACAGCACTTCCCATTGGAATAAGGACTGTTCAGTGATTCTTTGATAGCATTGAGTATTCTCACTTAAATATAAACATTGAATAACTTTTCTCCAGAGATATACATGATCTAAAATTAGCCTATTCATTTTTTGAAGACAGTTGCTGCAGCTGTTCAACAAGGCCACTGAACTTGACAAAGGGAAATCTGGAATGCTATCGACCAAATGAAGTCTCTAATGATTTGTCAAAATAAAAGAACTGCAGTCCTTAATGGGTGTCTGAGAGTTCAAAATCTTTTCCAAACCAAAAGCCAGCACTCAGGTAGAGTGCAATCAGCTGTGCAATCTGATCATATTTCCTCAGAAATAGTTCACCAAATGAACACAGCACAGAAAGGGCTTTACTTCCCCTACTCAGTATACCATCTCTAGCAGTGCTGGGGATGCTCTCAAGAGATATCATGGGAAACCAGTTTGTCCTGCAAGGTCTTGTGTTGGCATCCCTAACAGTTCCAGAGCTAGCACACTGAGCATGCCTTGCTTGAGAAGCAAGGCCAAGAGCTTTTTACACAGGTTATCCCAGGTGGACCCACACACACACAAATGTGCTTTTATGTGCTTGTCCTAGCTTCTGGGAAAGGCCTACTTGTGTCAGGAGCCAGAGACCGGAGTAGGTCAGTAATAAAAACATCAGTGTCAGTGAAGTTGTCTCTTTATTCAAAGAAACCAAGCAGCTCAGGCCTAGTGATCCCAGGCACTCTTCCCATTACATCTTATTCCAATGAGGCAGTTGCGAGAACTGAAGGCCTCCGTCTTCCCACCGCTCTCTACGGCTCCTCCCCTGGGTCCTTCCCCAGCAACCTGAGGCTCCTTCGTCTTGTCTCTCTTTGCTCTGCCTTCTTCATTTCTCTCTGTGTTCTGGGAGACCAGTGGGAAGGGGAGCTGGTCTCAGCAGGTGGAGAAGACTCCCTGGATTCTTCAGCAGCCTGCCTCATTGCTGCCTCTTCGTCCCCCTCCTCTTCAGCCTCTGCTTCTGTCTCTAAGCATGGACTGCTCTCTGCCACAGCCTATTCCTGCACACTAAATGCTGTTGCCTCTTCAGCTTCCAACATCTCCTCCTCCCAGTCTGTTCCCTCTTCTCCCTTTGACAACACAGCATTGTCCCACCACCAATTCCCTGGCTCTGAGGCTTCTTCTGGTGCCTCCTTAGCTAGCTATGGGGTGGCTCCAAGAGTAACGTGATTTTGGCTATGCATGATTTTCACATATACACATTACCCTTAGAACCAAACACCCGCCCATGCGGCAGGCCAGCTGTACATGCATTTATATGCACATTTTACCCTAGTATATGCATTTTTGTACACATGACTTGGCTGGAGAACTGCATTGTCAAATTCAGAGAAGTGTACATGTCAATGAATGGCTGTGTTTCTGTTCTCACAATGTTTTGGGAAACTGCAAAGTAACTTTGAATGCAAACTGATTCAGATTTATCTATATATGACTGCTGCATGTAATTTTAAACTGTGTTTATTTTTCCAGATACATTTAATTTATTTATTTATTTGGTTTGTGAACACTGTGAAACTAAAAATGTACAGTGTGCTTCTGACCTCCATTAAATTTGTCCATTAAGTTGTAACTGCTGCATCCCAATAAAGATATGAGCTGATTTAAAGAGGGGGGGGGGGGAATGACGGACATTTCAAAATATAAATAATCTAGTAATAGAATTATTAAGGAAATTCTTTTTAAAGGCCAAGAAAAGAACAGCAAGACAGCATTGGCTACACTGAATTATTATTAATCATATCTAAGTCACCAGTGATTTTCAAAATACTTCACCGATTCTGGTAATGAACCAACACAGCTGAACTGCATTTAAGCCTCATTAATTTTAAAAGGGCAGATCTGAGTACATGTTGCTCTTCTTGACCCTAAGAACAATCAGATGAGATAAAAGAGTTCTAATTTTACAGATTAAAAATTTAGGCAGAAAGAGGTGACACCTAGCTCAAGATTCCATAGCATGTCCATGGTTAAGACAAGGGTGCCATTTCCACTTTCGAATGGGAGAAGAAGAGATTTCAAAATGGCTGCCTTGGAACTAGGCATTTTCTTACATATATGAGCCTGCCTGAGTGGTGAGGTCTACTGCAGAGACCATTCTCTCAGTCCTATCAGCAACTGAAGCTCATTTGGTGGAAATGGGAGAAAGGGGCCTTTTCCCATGGCTGTAGCTGAGATGTGGAACCCACTCTCCTTGTTGTTTTGAACCTAAGTTTTCAATGAGTTTATTCTGAGTAGACCTTAGTTGGACGCAGCCCAGAGATTTATTTCAGGTATTGCCAGGTTTATCTTGTCTCTTTTATTGTTCCATATGAATAGGCCATGAAATCAGAAGTGGCGTAGGCTTAGGCGGGGTGGACACGAAAGGATTAATACAGAAACTCTGGCACATCCCTTTCACAGAATTGTAGAGTTGGAAGGGACCAACTGCCTGCAATGCAGGAATCTCAGCTAAAGCATTCATGACAGGTGACAAATATAGGTGGCGTGGGAGCTAAACAGTTAGCCAATTGCTTCTTGATGCAATATCATCTTTGGGGTATATTCTGAATGGAGGGAATGATCATAGAAAGGGCAAGATTCCTTCCCAGTCAAGAATGTTGTGGCCCATGCATGAAAAGAAATGGCATAGTAATAAAATACATAGCTGGATTGGGATATTGTAAAAGCATCTTGGGATTCTGGGCATCTCTTTGGAGATCGGATGCACAAGCAGTGGACCTGGGTTGTCTGTTGGAGTGGTGTGCCTCCACCCAGACTCAGCCTGTATATTCACAAATACACAGAGGTGCATTAATCCTACTAATCCTTCAGTGACCTCTCTCCAAAGCAAAGCAAATCTTCATAGGCCCTACATCCGTAAAACTTCTCACCATCCGTGAAGTGGTTTCTATGCAAGGTGTTATGTACTGAGTTGAATAGGATCCAAAAGGCAGCAGTCTGATTGGTCCTAGAACAATAGGATTCAGAATGCAGCAGTCTGATTGGTCCTAGAACAATGCAGCAGTATGATTGGTCCACAGGAGCCACCCAATCCAGCTCCAGGTAGAAGTGAATCGACAACCTAATTGACCTACAGGAGAATCCCAGAATTAGCCAATCACGTGCGGCCCATTGTGTAGATAATGTATATAAAGCAGATATTTTGGAGGAACTTTCATTCCTCACTACTATGAGGTGAATAAAGAGCATGAAATCCACACTCGACTCTGAGTATATTTCACAACAGTATACAATTGAACAAGAATCTGCATCCCACCACTGCTCGCAGTTAAAATCTACACATCTCCATGTGGTCAAACCATGCACTAAGATATGCATTTTTCGGTGCACTCTGCCCAAAATGTACACCCTTTTGGGTTACAGAACTGCACTGCCAAATTCAGAGAACTGTGGGGGGTTTTTTTAGGAGATAGCTGCATTTCGGTTCATGTGTTGGCTTGGGAAGTGCAAGTTAAGTGCAAATCACATCAAAATGTGAACAGAGCAAAATTTCTCCTCCTTCCCCAGTCTTCCCACAACTTATCTACCAACACAATGTAGACCACAGAGCACCACCAGCAGAGAGCAGCAAGTACATCGCAATAAGAAATGCTGATGACTCCAGGCACTTATAATGGAACAGAGGCGGGGAAACCAATGCATACTGAAGTGTAGGTGGGTTCCCATGAGGCAAGACACAGTAATAACAGCAAGAACCTTTACTGAATAATAGAATTGGACAACAGGGGCAAAGCAACTGCTTATATATATTTCTGAAGGCCTGGGCCACTCCCACTCCCAATGTGATTGACTGTCTAAACTTCCAAGCTGCGAATCATATCTCAGAGTTTAAGGGCCAATTACAGAGGCCCAAATCCTGAAATGTTCTGTGATTGGATATCATGTATCGAATCAGAACACAGGCGCCCCGAATCCTTAGTCTAGACTCAAGCTCAGGCAAACACAGACCACTGGGAACATAACACATACATGCCTCCATTTT
Source organism: Podarcis gaigeae (assembly GCF_964106915.1). Lineage (NCBI taxonomy): Eukaryota > Metazoa > Chordata > Lepidosauria > Squamata > Lacertidae > Podarcis > Podarcis gaigeae. The sequence goes on along the minus strand of NC_139683.1, from coordinate 22,997,510 downwards.
ATTTATTTTATTTATTTAATTATTATGTCATTTATACCCCACCTTTCCTCCAGGGAGCTGAAGGTGGTGTACGCAGCTCTCCCCTATCCCAATTTTATCCTCTCAACAACCCTGTGAGGTGGGCTAGGCTGAGAGGCAGTGACTAGTCCAAGCTCACTCAGGGAGTGTGAATTTGATCCTTGTTCTCCCAAGTTGTAGTCCAACTCTCTAACAACCACACCACATTGGCTCTCTGCACAGAGCTACATACCAAAATATATATCACACCAGGGATATTAGACAAGGAAAAGATCTACCAGATAATTGAAAGCAGCCGCCCTTTCATTAATGCCATGTTTTTATCTACTTATTTTAATGTCTGACTTCTTCTGACATTAGTAATAAAGAGAACTTCATTTTTGCTATTGTGAAATGCAGCCACCCCCAAGTTTGCACTGCTGAACAAAGGTAGCTCAGAGGCCTGTTTTCCTATATTGGATATATTTTTTCCCCTACCTCCTTATACAATTCAGAAGCCAACAACTTTCCCCCCCCCCCAGCAAATAATTTTTTTCCACTTGCAGATTATTTCCATTTCAACGTTCTGTTCCACACAGCTGCAAGCTGACTGTAATTTGCCACGGCCGTAGTCATCATGATACATAAAGAAAAGTGCAGTTGATCTAACAAAGGCTCAGCAGAGGAACCGCTGGAGTCTTTTAAGCAATATCATGGCTATGAAAAAGTAATCGGCCTCCTTCCTCCAACAGCTGCAGACTAAAATAGGCTGTCTTTACCCCTCTGCACAGGTCAGAAGCAAGGAGCTATTGCACCATTTCTGTAGTCCATATCAGAAACCAGGCCCAAGTTAAAAGATGCTGCAGCCATACTTGGATATGTAAATTTGTATTTATTTATATTTAATCCCAGGGCTTCAGACATCATGCATTCAAATTAGGTATTCTACCTGACTGGGTTACCAAATGTCCCCTACTATTCAGCCTGTATATCAGTCACCTAAATATCCAATATGCTTGGGTTATGACATTCCTACATCCATTTGGCTAGGCTTCTCCAGAATACCTAAACCCCAGGTTGGGTATGTGTGCGCAGGTGTTTGAAACCTACTGAAATCAAGAGGAGGAGCTCAGGCATGTGATCAGGTGAAAGCACAGATTAAGGCTGCAGTCCAGCAGCTACATCAATGCATCCAGTTTGCTCTTGGCATTACCTATGCACCTGTGTTGCACCTGTGGTTCCCAAGCATGTTTTAAGTGCCATTGATAACAATGGAATGAACGGGACTTGGAAGCACTCAGTTGTGCCCCTTATTTGCTGGCTTACAGCTAGAAGATAATCACCCACCTCGGCAAACTGAAAATCACTCTTCTTTAATGTTCTCTATTGGTTCATTTCCCGTTTTACTCTGGCAAATCCTTCATGTTGTTTGAGGGTGGCAAGAGCTTAATACAAACTGGGGTGGGGTGGGGGGTGGGGGTGGGGAGAGAAGTTTGCTTCTTCATAAGCATCTTATCATTCTGGTGAGTGCTCTAAGACCCTCTTTAAACCTCCGTGGGTGCAGTTTATGCAGGCTTCTGTTGTAATGGAAGACTAACACATAACACGAAGCATCTTATCAGTCCTTTCCGACATCCCTCCCCTTCAACAGGGTACTGCCAACTCTCTTTTTTGGAGTTGCAATGAAAAGGTCTAATTTGATTGCTGGAGAACTTGATTTCTAAATCAACTACTGTTCTCGCAACTTTGACACTATTCACTGGGAGAATTTGTGATGGTTTGATTTTGTTACTGATTATTTTTTCATTATTTAAATATGTTTTTAAATTGAATTGTTGAACTACTTTGTTGTTTGCTGCCCTGGGTTCCTTTGAGAGGAAGGGCTGGAATAGTAATAATAATAATAATAATAATAATAATAATAATAATAATTGTTCCTTACTTCATAAAAGTTATACAGCACTTTTTTTAAAATCCCTCAAAGTAGTTTTATAACAAGAATATGCAGGATTTGATATGAGGTAGCAGATCTGCTTCCTTGACTCCAGCTCTATTCTGCTTCAGGGGTTGGAGAACCTGTGGCCAGGGGTGGACCTTGATAATATGACGCCTTGTGTGTGGCCAAAAATTGACACCCTTTCGCCACCTGCAGCCCTTTCGCCACCTTCCCAAAGATAGGCAAGGGAGGCACTGGGTTTTGGGAAAGAGGAATAAGGCTCTGGCAGCATCCTAGAGCCCTCATTTTCAAAGCTGGGCAAGCACTAACTAGGCTTTGAGAAGAAGGCCTGAAGGTGCCCCCTTGGCTCCCGTGCTCGTGTGGGGGAGGAACGTCCTCTGCTGTGGCCCTTCAGACATCTTCTGTTTGAGGATTGGCAGGAGCCCATAGTATGCTATTGCCCCCGCTGCCAGTGGTAACTAAACCTTTCAGCATTTAGCACTGACCATGTTGTAACATCACATGAGATTATGGATTGAATTCCATGGACGGTCTTGTGTTTTTTGGCATCTGTGTCGAGAGACAATGGAGGGCGCCTCCAGGGTTGAAGTCAAACTACTGTGTCAGCAGCACCAACCTCCCTGAGATGCAAGGCTGGGCAATGTGTAGGGAGGTCCTGGTCTACCCAGATGACAAGATCCCCCCTCTCAGCTGATATAGTCCAAAGGAAAGCAGAGCAATACATTTGGCACAAGCTTGGCTGCAGGAGTTGCCAGGAGGAGGAATACAAAGCGCCATCCAACCATCTTAGGGACTCCGCTCCAGATTTGTGTAGGTTTTCCTCCTTAGCTATTTCTTCTCCCAAAGGCATCCCACAAGGTAGCTAAGGTTTAGGACCAGAGCTTTCCTCCTAAACGGGCTGCCTTCCCAGGTTGACAAGCCCTACCTGCCCTTCACTTCCCTCTACAGCTGCCTTCTTGACCATTGGACCCACTATTGGTCTTGTCTGCTCAACCTGCCAGAGCCTGTTTTCGCACACAAGTGAAGTCGTTGACTCACCAAGGGTTTGAGACCTATCAGCTACCTTCACCTGGTTTAGCCTGCCAGTCAAAACCGTTCCCAGGATGTGGCCACTGCCACATCTTGTCAGCTTCTAGGAGCCACAGGTGAGAGCTGAGTGCAGGGTGGGGACCAAAGATGGACAAACGACCCCAGAAGGAGCACGACATGTCCCTCACCAGAGGCACTACCAATGTGCTTGGCTTTGGGACTGTACCATGTGTGCCCTTTATAAAACAGTGAATTCATGGGCTCCTGGTCAGAGTAGTGGAGGCAGAGAATAAAGAAAAACTATCCTCGCATGGATAGCAGGGACGCAGGTGGCGCTGTGGGTTAAAGCCTCAGCGCCTAGGACTTGCCGATCGAAAGGTCGGCGGTTCGAATCCCTGCGGCGGGGTGCGCTCCCGCTGCTCGGTCCCAGCGCCTGCCAACCTAGCAGTTCGAAAGCACCTCCGGGTGCAAGTAGATAAATAGGGACCGCTTACCAGCGGGAAGGTAAACGGCGTTTCCGTGTGCGGCTCTGGCTCGCCAGAGCAGCGATGTCACGCTGGCCACGTGACCCGGAAGTGTCTCCGGACAGCGCTGGCCCCTGGCCTCTTGAGTGAGATGGGCGCACAACCCCAGAGTCTGTCAAGACTGGCCCGCACGGGCAGGGGTACCTTTACCTTTACCTTTATCCTCGCATGATCCAACACAGCACAAAAGGCTGAAGCACGGAAACTGAAGGCCATGTTTTCAGTGTGCTTCTCTCCCTTGCCCAGAATACAGGGAGGCCGATGTGTTACAGACATTATGATTTGTACAAACAAATCCCTCACGTCTTCTCAGTTCATATTTATATATCTTTTTCATCTAATGGTTTACAGCAGTAAGCAGTAGATGTCCCCCAACCCTCCTCAGTTTTGGCTTCCATACCCAGAATAGTTTAAAGCCGGAAATTCTATCATTTTTTATAAGGCACTTTCCACATCCCTCGCTTGAAGGTCACGCTGATGATTATCTCCAGTATAACTGAAGAACCGTGTAATTACAGCGAAATGTCACCTAGAAGAATAATCGCTTCTAGTCAAACGTCTCAGCTAGAAATATGCTGCTGCCAGTCTCCACTTCTAGAATAAAGTTGGAAGCAACAGGGAAAGGGTGTGGGGAGAGATTGGACCTTTTCCTTCACAGCAGTTTTGTTTTCTTCCAAACAGCGTAATCTGTTTTGGTTCCGAAATTGAATTACTTAAGTAGCTTGTCCCAGGATCCCTTATTTGTAGAATGTTCCATCTCCTTGTGGTTGCTATAAAGTTACATTCCGGCCCTCTCTGATTAGATTTCATAGCAAGCAAATTACAGCTTCTCCTTTCGAAAAAGCACTTTTGCATTAGTCACAAGGATTAGTAACACTCGGATCAAAGGATATCTTTACAGAGATCCTCTAGACACGCAGAGAGCTAGCAACTTGGTGAGGAGATGCAGAATTAATCTGGGACATAAGGACTATAATCTTTATCTGCCCCACCAGGCGCTGACTCTCAAGTCATTTTGTTTCCAAGCTGTCTTAAGCACATGTGTCTGTGGGCTGGTTTGTAGCCCAGGGTTATCAGCAGTAGCAGAACTTTTTATCTGAAATAGATCTCATATTATCTTTATCCTTCTAGGACTCCACAGAGATATTTGAATTTGCTGTAGGAGAAGACAGCAGCATTTATACCAAAGGAAGCTTGTTGTGGTCTTTGGGAAGAAGAAGAAGAAGAAGAGGAGGAGGAGGAGGAGGAGGAGGAGGAGGAGTTTGGATTTGCTTTCCGCTTTATCACTACCCTAAGGAGTCTCAAAGCAGCTAACAATCTCCTTTCTCTTCCTCCCCCACAACAAACACTCTGTGAGGTGAGTGGGGCTGAAAGACTTCAAAGAAGTGCGACTAGCCCAAGGTCACCCAGCAGCTGCATGTGGAGGAGCAGGGAAGCGAACCCGGTTCACCAGATTACAAGTCTACCACTCTTAACCACTACACCACACTGGCTCCCTTACTCTCTTGGGCAGTATGTATCTAGCACATCACATCCATACAATAATTTCTGATTCTGCAAAGGGACTTTCCCCACTCCTTCAGGCATCCATGCCCTGCATCCTCACCCAATTTTTTCTGAAGACACCAGCCAGAGCACCAAGGGGCCTCTACCCCCTACCTCACAGGGAGAACATCGTGGGAAGTAGGAGGTCAGTCTGACCCCATTGATTGGCCAGCAAAGGGGCAGCTCTGCTGGTGCTTGCTTTCCTCTGGGTCCCCAGCTTGAACTACTACTCCCTTTAACTCTGACAACTGGTCATGGTAGCAAGGGATAATGGGAGTTGAGAAGGCTGCTCTAGATGTTGTTGGATTATAATTCTCATCATGCCTTGTGCCTGGCAGTGTTGGCTGGGAATGATGGGATTTGGAGTCCTATGACATCTCAGAGGCCCAGCCCTGATTTAGACCACACATAAGAGTTTGGCCTTTCTACAGGCAGTTTGCTCCTTATGTTTAGCAGGCTATTGGAATTCCCTCCAGCCTTATAATAATAATAATAATAAATTTTATTTATATCCCGCCCTCCCCAGCCGAAGCCGGGCTCAGGGCGGCTAACAACACTAAAACAGTACAACATTATAAAACATTATAAAAATGAATTAAAATCAAAATTAATGGCAACCATAAACTAAAGTCTTGTAAAGATTGCCAAAGGAGGGAGTCAGGCTGCGCCCTGACCAAAGGCCAGGTGGAACAGCTCTGTCTTGCAGGCCCTGCGGAAAGATGTCAAGTCCTGCAGGGCCCTTGTCTCTTGTGACAGAGCGTTCCACCAGGTTGGAGCCGCAGCCGAAAAAGCCCTGGCTCTAGTTGAGGCCAGCCTAACCTCTCTGTGGCTTGGGACCTTCAAGGTGTTTTTATTTGAAGACCGTAAGTTCCTCTGTGGGGCATACCAGGAGAGGCGGTCCCGTAGGTACGAGGGCCCTAGGCCGTATAGGGCTTTGAAGGTTAAAACCAGCACCTTAAACCTGATCCTGTACTCCACCGGGAGCCAGTGCAGCTTATATAGCACCGGATGAATGTGATCTCTAAGCGAAGACCCCGTAAGGAGTCTCGCTGCGGCATTCTGCACCCGCTGGAGTTTCTGGGTCAGTCTCAAGGGCAGCCCCGCGTAGAGCGAGTTACAATAATCCAGTCTGGAGGTGACTGTCGCGTGGATCACAGTGGCTAGGTCAGGGCGAGAGAGGTAAGGAGCCAACTGCTTAGCTTGGCGGAGATGAAAAAATGCCACCTTTGTTATAGCTGCAATCTGCGCCTCCATGGAGAGGGAGGTATCGAAGATTACACCCAAACTCTTAACGGACGGTGCTGGCACTAATTGCACCCCCGCAAGAGATGGGAGTTGCCCCCTCAGTCCCATGTCGTCCCGTCCCAGCCAGAGGACCTCTGTCTTCGAAGGATTTAACTTCAACCGGCTCCCACGAAACCATCCAGCCACAGCCTCCAAGCATCTGATCAGTGTGTCTGGGGCCGAGTCTGGGTGGCCGTCCATCAACAGATAGAGTTGGGTGTCATCAGCATACTGATGGCAGCCCAGCCCAAAACTCCGGACAAGCTGGGCGAGGGGGCGCATAAAGATGTTAAAAAGCATCGGGGAGAGTATTGCACCCTGGGGCACACCACACACCAAGGAGCGGCGGGATGACAATTCCCCCCCAAGCGCCACCCTCTGTCCCCGACCAGAGAGAAACGAGCACAGCCATTGAAGGACTGTGCCCTGGATCCCCACGTCGGCAAGGCGGTGGTCCAGGAGTTCGTGATCGACCATGTCGAAGGCTGCTGACAGGTCTAGAAGAATCAGCAGCCCCGACCCGCCTCGATCCAGCTGCCTGCGGAGATCATCTGTTAGGGCGACCAGAGCCGTCTCGGTCCCATGACCAGCGCGGAAGCCGGACTGGAATGGATCCAGAGCTGATGTTTCATCCAGAAACCTACCAAGCTGTTCAGCAACCGCTCTCTCAATCACCTTACCCAGGAATGGAAGATTCGAAACTGGGCGGTAATTGGATAGATCTAAAGGATCTAATGATGTTTTCTTTAAGAGCGGGCGCACCACTGCCTCCTTCAGTTCCCCTGGGAATGTCCCGGTGCCAAGGGACAGATTGATGATATCCCCCAGGGGGGCCCGCACCTCGTCTGGACACGCTCTAATCAGCCAGGACGGGCACGGGTCGAGAGGACAGGTGGTGGGCTTTCCAGCTCGGAGGAGTCTGTCCACATCGGCTGGGGATATCCAGTCAAAGTGGTCTAATACTGAACCCGAGGACAGTCGAGGGGCCTCCAGTTTCTTTATTGTATCCAAATTGGCAGGGAGGTCATGGCGGAGCAACAAGACCTTCTCCGCAAAAAAGCTCGCGAATGCCTCACAGCTGTGTGTCAAATTGTTATTTAAATTTGGCTGTCCTTCAAGGGACGTTAAAGACCGAATTATACTAAATAATTGCGCCGGGCGAGAGCTAGCGGATGCAATGGAGGCCGAGAAGTAGGACTTCTTAGCGGCCTTCACTGCCATCTCGTAGGTTTTCATAAAAACCCTATAAGATGTTCTTGAAGCTCCGTCACGGGCACCCCGCCATACTCGCTCTAGCCGTCTGAGGTCCCGCTTCATTTTCCGGAGCTCCTCGGTAAACCAGGGAGCCCGGTTTCTGCGGGGTCGCAGAGGGAGCTTAGGTGCGATCTCATTGATGGCTGCTAGGAGCTGGGTATTCCAGGCCTCAACAAGCTCAGTCAATGAGTCGCCAGGGGGAGAAAGGTCCCGCAAGACTTGACGGAATCTATCAGGGTCCATCAGCCTCTGCGGGCGAGCCCAAATTGGCTCGCCACCCAAGCAGGGTGGGGGTGGAACGTCAATCCTGGCTTTCAGAGCATAGTGATCAGACCATGGCACCTTCATCGAAGGAAACATGATCACATCTATACCGATGCCAAAGATCAAATCCAGCGTGTGGCCTGCTTGATGTGTGGGGCCCGAAACAAACTGGGAGAGCCCTAGTGTCGCCATGGAAGACACCAGGTCCAGAGCCTGTGAGGAGGGAGTAGCATCAGCATGGATGTTGAAGTCCCCCAATACCAATAGGTTAGGGAACTCCAAGGCCCAGCCGGCCACCGCCTCCAGCAGGCCTGACAGGGTGGCTGCTGGTGCGCTAGGTGGCCGGTACACCAGCCAGACAGCCAAGCTCACCTCGGAGCCCCACACTAGGCCAACACATTCAATGCCGGGGATCGATGGCGATGGTAGAGCCCTGAAAGAACAATCTTCCCGGATTAATAACGCCACCCCTCCCCCCCGGCCCACAGTCCGCGACTGGTGAAGGACGGAGAAACCCGGGGGCGCCATCTCTCGTAAGGTAACAGTATCCCCTTCGCGCACCCAGGTCTCAGTCACACATGCCAGGTCAACCCCCTGCGAGGTGAAGAAATCTCGCAGGGTGGCGGTTTTGTTGCCTATAGACCTGGCATTGCACAACACCAGTGACGGAGGTGAGTAATCCTTACTCACCCTACCCTCGTCTCTCGGGATGGGGCGCAGATTGGAAGGGGTACGAGCATATCCGTATCTCGATCCCCTTCGCCTATGACATCTGCCCCCACCGCCATACCTCCCTCGCCCCTCCACAGTAGGAATCCCAAGCCTAATATTCGCCTCCATTTACAGAATATAAAAGCAAACAAATAAAAAACAATTACATGAAAACAAAACCAATCCCCACCCCACTCCACAACCACCCAACCCCAACCCAAAATAAATCAAAACAAAATAAAAATACATGGATAAAAACCACCGCTTATGGTGGTACAACAAAGTAAAAATAAAAACAGTTTAAAACATATAAAAACACTTCAAACAACCGCTGCAGCAGCACTAGTGTCCCCAAAGCTGCGGCAGTGGTGAGCGTGGGCCCCGCCCCCTGGCCTGATGGAAAGTGGGCCTGCAGGGGGAAGAGCCCTCCCCACCAACGCACGGCAAAGCGGCAGCAGCAGTGTTCCAAGGCCTCCTTGGAGCCTTATATGCTGAGGTGGAGTCTGGGGCCCGCCCCCAGGCCCAAGGTGGAGAATGGGCTTGCAGGGGGAGCGGTCCTCCCCAAGACTCACCGGCAAAGCGGCAGCAGCAGTGTTCCGGGCCTCCTTGGAGTCTTTTATGCTGAGGTGGAGTATGGGGCCCGTCCCCAAGCCCAAGATGGAGAATGGGCTAGCAGGGGGAAGAGCCCTCCCCACAAACACACGGCAAAGCGGCAGCAGCCTTGGGGGGATAATAGATATTACTTCTCTGGTCTTAATGGGCACTGAGACAGGGAAATAAAAAAATCACGCATGAACAACACTGTACATGAAAAGCTACCATGTTATGATATAGTGATGAGCGAGGATCTTGTTATTTCTGTTTCTATTTCCTCTTTCTTTCGTTGGAGAAGCTTCTATCCCTGCTTTGTGACTTCTCCTACGTCTTCTGGTCATGGGTGAAGGGTTCCAAAAAGGCAATTCAGACCTCTCAACTTTTTGTGCATTGTATGGAACAGACTTTTCTAATGGGCTGCTGGTTGCAGCATGTCCTGTTTGTAGTTTTCCAGGTTTGGTGCACATCAGCTTTTCCACATGATAAGCCAATCCTGCCCCGATCCTGCCTTTTCCTCTTTCCTTCACTTGCAAGCTGCTTGAGCCTTCCAAAGTTGAAACTCCATCGTGAAGTGGAGGGGGGTTAGGAAAAATGCATCCTCAACAACAGCTCTGCGAGACCTGAAGGAAATTTGAGAGCGCACACTATAATTTGCTGGAGGAATCATGCTATTTACACGCGGCTATAATAAAAGCCTGCCAATTTATTTATTTATTTTGCAACTGGCTCGCCGGCAGCAACAGGAGCGTTCAGCAGAAAGCGCCTCCCACAAATTCCTTGGATGACCATGGAAATCGCTGGGTTTAAAGGCTCTCACAATGTATAATAAAGGGGGCGGGATAGAACTGGAGTACTTGATGTGCAGAAAAATCTGCCCGTGCTGTCAGAGCCACCGCTGGGAAGCTACAGAATAGATATAATTACAACCATTTGTTAGCTCTTTGGGCAATAACCCATACTTGCATAACAGCCCCAGCAACTCGTCTGTAAAGTCTGTTATGGCAACAAACAAAGCTTACTAAGGAAGTGCTAGCATTTCCTTTTCCCAAAGAGTGGAGCAAGTTGAAGTCAAGTTGGTTTTTAATCCAACCTGAGGCCCTTCAGATGCATTTGGAATACACCTCTCAACATCCAGCATAGTCAATGGTCAGAGGTGATGGGAGTCCAAAAAATATCTGAGAGACATGAGGCTGGAATATTATTATTATTATTATTACTCCACCCACCTGACTAGGTTTCCCCAGCCATTCTGGGTGGCTTATAGCACATAAAAAATGGTAAAACATCAGACATTAAAAAATGTCCCTATACAGAGCTAACTTCAGATGCCTTCTAATAGTCAGACAGTTGTTTATCTGATAGGAGGGCGTTCCACAGGGCAGGTGCCACAACCAAGAAGGCCCTATGCCTGGTTCCCTGTCAGAGCTGAACAATTGGGGTGGCTTCTTCAGGTGTGCTGGGCCAAGGCCAAAGCTGCTTCAGATCTAAGAAGTTAGAAAAACTATGATCTTTGGTCAGATATAGGTCCATGTTTTGATTTCCTTCCAACCACCAGCAGGTTGCTTTTGCTTTGTCTGCTTGGAATGAGCTCAGAGATCCCTCCTTAAGAAAAGTTTGAGGCATGTGCAAACAATGTGTCCCAGTGAATTTTATTGTTTGTTTGTTAATTTATATTCCACTTATATCAGAACCAGTGAAGGTGGTGAATGTCCTGCATGAGTGTCTGGAATGTGTGGATGAGGGTGAAACCAGATGCAATGTTAAATGTGTCTTTGCATTTAACATGCACCTTTTAAAAATGCAAATAGCATTCAATGGAGGGCACTGGCAATGATCAGAATCACAGAAAGCAGGAAGGAGGGATTTAACACTTTCCTCTCCCGCTGTGATCCTGAGGGAAATTCCTCCTTTGAAGATGCTATTTGCTTGCATGGAATTCCCTCATGAAGCTTATTTTATTTTTATCTTTTTTAAAAAAAATATTGACTTGCCTTTCTGCGTAATGCCTAAAATGCCGCACAAACACCACACATCACTGAGGCGATAGCACTGGCAGAAAACAGGGGTGCGAAGGGAGCGGACTGCCCCCAGCACCACTATTCTGGTGCCATCGTGGCGGGGCCCCCCCCAGACACAAGCTGCGCACACCCCTGAATGCCGGGCCCCACGGCCCCACAGGCAGCGTGTCACACCCCCAGAACATGCCCCACGCCCCTGCGGGCTGTGCACCATGCCCTCGCAGGTGGCATACCATGTCCTGGGATCCGCACCATGCCCCCACAGGCAGCACACATTGCCCCCGCGGGCGCCAGCTACGCCCCCGCCTGCTCTCCGCCCCCGGTAGCAGAGCATGCAGCTCCGCCACTGGGCAATAGAAAGTGAATATTGCATCTCTATGGAAATGGACAGTGAACAGCATATCAATTGTCTCCAATCGATACAAAATTGTATTATTTTGGCATGATTTTTATGATCATCTCACACATATATTTTCCAGGGCAGGGGGAGAATGTGCTGTGGAACTTGATGACAACAGTCCCCTTCTGCAAAGAGCAGAGGTTCGCTGCCTTAAAACGTTTCCACACACAATTTGTGCCCAAGGATGTAAAGTCCAAAGCCTTTTCGAAACTGTTTTTCTGCTTTAATGCAGCAAAAGGGAGGGTGTCAGATTCCCTCTCCCTTTCAGCCTTTAGAACTCACAGGATTATTTGCTGCTATCGCACGCACAGAAATGGCATCAGATGCTCTTTTTCATGAGTTTTCATGAAGATGTCGAGCCCGTGTGCAGCAGCTGTGAAAAAAGGCAAATTCCGTGTTAAGGATCATTAGGAAAGAGATTGCAAATAGAACTGCCAATATCACAATGCCGCTGTACAAATCTACTGTGCCACCGTGCTTGGAATAGTGTGTGGGCAGCTTGGGTAGCCTGACATGAAAAATAATATCACAGAGCTAGGAAGCTGCGGCCAAAATGATCAGCTGAAGGAATTGGGGCTGGAGCAACTCCAGGGAAGGTTGCAACATATGGGGCTGTTTGGTTGGGGGGCAGTGAGTAGGGGGTGGCATGAAGTATAATGGTGTTATAGATTGGGGAGACCCTCCTAAACCCTAGAAATTAATAAATGGTAGGATTTTGATTATTTGGAGGGAAGACTGCATGCCAGTGGAAAAAATACAAGCTTAGCTTCCTTTCCATGCCAGGACATCACCAGGGATAGATGGATTAACATGACAAAAGGTGTTGATGGCCCATCTTGGACCTGAGCAGACAGAGGGTTACCAGGGTAACTGGGTGTGAAGTCACAGGCAAAGATGGTCTGTAGCAAGGTGTGCTGGGAGGGAGAGAGAACATGGGGAGTTCCATTTTGGGCAGGCTGGCTGGCAGAGATGCCTTCAGTTCCAGTGCTGCCCTGCTATGGGAACTAGTTCTTCTTGGGGTGACAATGCTGTAAGATCAGGACTCCCTCCATGCAAACTGAAGGTCTAAATATGTGAACAAATCATATTTCTTAAAACTACGACAGTCTCTGCCGCATCTTTAATTCTCCGAAGGAGCACAAACCCTGGATGAGCACCTGGAACCTCCTGGAGTCTTGCTACCCCTGGAGAGTGGGGGTGGCACCCAGCTTCTATAACAATATTACATATGGTGTGGCTTAAGGGGGCAGAGGTAGTTTTTTCACCCTCTCCATAATACTGGAACCTGGGACCGTCCAGTGAAGCTTAACATTGGAAGATTCAAGACACAAAAGACAGTGCATGTAGTCTACTGTATGGAAGTAAGAGCCTTCACATCCATTGCTCCACCCATGTCCCCCCTGTGGTCTTGCCCAACACCACCATGTGGCCCCCAGCTGGTTCTCCATGCTGGAATGTGGCCCTCAGGCTGCAAAAGCTTTTCCCTTCCAGGTGAAGCAGACATTTTGCATTGTTTGTTGTGGATTATCTCGCGTCACCTCCACCACTTAAATGACACATCAGCGGAGATGTAGTTCATCACTTCTAATACAACATGAGGTTCTGCCCACGCTAGGTCCTTATTTGATTGTGGAATGCTTTGAGTGCCGTTTATTTTTAAAACAATGCGCCAATATTTTCAGTGCAGCTTATATGGAAAGAACCAGTAGGCAGAACTCCTACGTACAGCTTCATTTCAGAACTTCGCACCAGCTACGCCAGCCAGCAAAAGAATCTGCTTCTCACAAAATTGCCACTCTGCATTCCTTAAGCTGTCAGTTGCTCACCAAACTCTTGGATGTCCATACCGTTATTGCAAGGAGCAGAAAAAGGAGCAAGCAAAACTATTATTATTCTTAATACGAAAATTTAACTTGTTAGTTGCTTAACACAGAAGAAAAAATTCTCTAAGTGACTTACAAAAATCTCTTGATCGTTACTTACAACTTTTGTTTGTACCTGCCAGATGTGGAAGTGAACTTAGGAGGAACAGACTTGCCCAAGGCTACCCATAAGCAGTGGCGTAGCGTGGGGGGTGCAGGGGGGGCCGGTCACACTGGGCGCAACATCTGAGGGTTAGGGTTAGGGGGCGCAAATCCACGGGTTAGGGGGTGCAAATTACTTGCCTTGCCCCGGGTGCAGACAACCCACGCTACGCCACTGCCCATAAGATCTAGAACCAAGGTGAGATTTGCAGAAGAGGCCAACATTTCTCCACGCTGTTTTAATGATCAAGGCACTTTTTGGCTCAAGGTTTTGCTCGGCAGAGCAAAAGTGACTGTTTATTGTTCATCATCCTGAAGTCAGTTGAGCTCTGCTGCACTGAACTCTAAATAAAAGATGGATGGGAATTAGATTAAACATCAAAGCCTCAAGAGAGTGCCCTGTGTGTGTGGCTTAGTGCAATAAAAAAAGCCCTGTAATTGCATGCGTTTTTGAATTAACCAGGCCACGTCTTGCAGCAAAGCAAGCCTGCGTGACTTGTGGCCCATCAAGCCAAACACAGTTTATGTATCATGGCCAAGATGCTGCTGGATGGGGGGGGAGTGTTGCCAAGCATCTAGAAGACCTCAATATATGGGTGGTAGGCTGTAGGATGGATGTCGGCTAACAGATTGAGGCTGAATCCTGACAAGACAGAAGTACTGTTTTGGGGGACAGGAGGTGGGCGGATGTGGAGGACTCCCTGGTCCTGAATGGGGTAACTGTGCCCCTGAAGGACCAGGTGCACAGCCTGGGAGTCATTTTGGACTCACAGCTGTCCATGGAGGCGCAGGTCAATTCTGTGTCCAGGGCAGCTGTTTATCAGCTCCATCTGGACTGTCTCGCCAGAGTGATGCATGCTCTGGTTATCTCCCACTTGGACTACTGCAATGCACTCTATGTGGGGCTACCTTTGAAGGTGACCCGGAATCTACAATTAATCCAGAATGCAGCAGCTAGACTGGTGACTGGGAGCGGCTGCCGAGACCACATAACATCGGTCTTGAAAGACCTACATTGGCTCCCAGTACGTTTCCGAGCACAATTCAAAGTGTTGGTGCTGACCTTTAAAGCCCTAAACGGCCTCGGTCCAGTATACCTGAAGGAGCATCTCCACGCCTTTCTGGTGGTTCCCTCACAGTGAGAAGCCAAGTACAGGGAACCAGGCAGAGGGCCTTCTCGGTAGTGGCACCCGCCCTGTGGAACACCCTCCCACCAGATGTCAAAGAGAACAACTACTACCAGACTTTTAGAAGACTTCTGAAGGCAGCCCTGTTTAGGGAAGCTTTTAATGTTTAGTAGACTATTGTATTTTAATATTGTGTTGGAAGCCACCCAGAGTGGCTGGGGGAACCTAGCCAGATGGGCGGGGTATAAATAATACTTTATTATTAAATTATTATTATTAATCAGCTTAGCGGATTATAAATTGTGCTGCTCCGTTGTAAAGCACAGACTGGCCTTCCCTCAGCTGCCCTACAGAACACAAGTAGAGAGCTCTGTTGGACCACCCCAGTGGCCCATTGAGTCCAGCCTGCTGCTCTCACAGTGCCCAACCAGATGCAGGCAGGCAGGATTGGAATGCAACAGCGTTCTCCCCTCCTGCAGTTTCAGCAGCTGGTAGTCAGAGGCACAGTGCTTGCAATTGTGGAGGCAGAACATAAAAGACTCTGGAGTTACATTAGCAGCCACTGATTTATCCTCCACAAATTTGTCTAATCCTCTTTTAAACCTTTCCTCACCTTTCCTCTAAACCAGGGTTTCCCAAACTACAGTTCCCATAATCCGTGACCACTGGTCCTGCTAGCTAGGGATGATGGGAGTTGTAGTCCAAAAACAGCTGGAGACCCAAGTTTGGGAAACCCTACTCTAAACTGAAAAGCTCCACGCGTGGCAACCTTTCCTCACAGGCTCTTTCATTTTGGTTGCCCTTTTCTGCAAATTCTCCAATATCCTTTCTTAAAGGGAGCTGAACGAAACTGTACACAGTCTTCCAAGATTTGCACAATGGAATTGCAGTATAGGCAGTTATATCTTCTATCCCTTTGCTAATGATTCCTAGCATGGGATCCACCAAGAAGAAGAAGAAGAAGAAGAAGAAGAAGAAGAAGAAGAAGAAGAAGAAGAAGAGGAAGAAGAGTAGTAGTAGTAGTAGTAGTAGTAGTTTGGATTTGATATCCCGGTTTATCACTACCTGAAGGAGTCTCAAAGCGGCTAACATTCTCCTTTCCCTTCCTCCCCCACAACAAACACTCTGTGAGGTGAGTGGGGCTGAGAGACTTCAGAGAAGTGTGACTAGTCCAAGGTCACCCAGCAGCTGCATGTGGAGGAGCAGAGACGCGAACCTGGTTCACCAGATTACTGAGTCTACTGCTCTTAACCACTACTTAAGAGTCTACTGCTCTTAACCACTACACCACACTGGCTCAGTTGCCACATGCTGGGTCAACACCTTCCATGAGGAACCTTAGACCTGGAGGGGCAATTATGGTCCTCCAACGCGGGTGGCGCTGTGGGTAAAACCTCAGCACCTAGGACTTGCCGATCGTATGGTCAGCGGTTCAAATCCCCGCAGCGGGGTGAGCTCCCGTCGTTCAGTCCCAGCTCCTGCCCACCTAGCAGTTCGAAAGCACTCTTAAGTGCAAGTAGATAAATAGGTACCGCTTTATAGCGGGAAGGTAAACGGCGTTTCCGTGTGCTGCGCTGGTGCTGGCTCGCCAGAGCAGCTTCGTCACGCTGGCCACGTGACCCGGAAGTGTCTCTGGACAGCGCTGGCCCCTGGCCTCTTAAGCGAGATGGGCACGCAACCCCAGAGTCAGTCACGACTGGCCCGTACAGGCAGGGGTACCTTTACCTTTTTAAGCTTTTCTGTCTAACCTTTGGGAATCCCCCAAGGCCAGGCCACAATCCCTTCTGGTTCTACTTCTGACCTTCCTCAAGAATATTTGGCTGGCTGGAAAGTGTCCTTGAACTCTGATAATAATGGAGGGGGAAATAGAGAGGCGGGTGGGAGTCTGTAGAAATTCGTGGACTGTCCAAAAGTAAAATTTGCATTCACGGCTCCACCCGTTTTTCCTCTGGCCCCACTCAGCACTGGCATTTTGGACTCCAGAAAGCAATTTGCCCCTCAGACTGAAAAAGGTCCCCCAGCTACAGAGTCATGAGCTTAAGGAAATAGATTTCTCAATAAAAGCTTTTCGTATTACTGTACCATGTCTCAGAGCAGAACTGTAATCCACACTGTACAGAACCAACACTAACTGCCTTCTCCATGGTAAAGGTAAAGGTAAAGGTACCCCTGCCCATACGGGCCAGTCTTGCCAGACTCTGGGGTTGTGCGCCCATCTCACTCAAGAGGCCAGGGGCCAGCGCTGTCCGGATACACTTCCGGGTCACGTGGCCAGCGTGACATCGCTGCTCTGGCGAGCCAGAGCCGCACACGGAAACGCCGTTTACCTTCCCGCTGGTAAGCGGTCCCTATTTATCTACTTGCACCCGGAGGTGCTTTCGAACTGCTAGGTTGGCAGGCGCTGGGACCGAGCAGCGGGAGCGCACCCCGCCGCAGGGATTCGAACCGCCGACCTTTCGATCGGCAAGTCCTAGGCACTGAGCCTTTAACCCACAGCGCCACCAGCAAAAATATATAATTAGCTGTAAACTCTAAAAGGCCCAATTCTATAAAAGTGAAAGCGCTGTCCTGGCCCTCATCAGTTGTAGTAGCTCTTTAATTGCCATGCATCCCTAATGCAATGAGGTTTCTCACACAGCATGTGCCCTTACTTGTTAATTTCACCCTAAAAAAAGCCAAAGCAGACCAAGATCTAATAATATTTCCATCTCATTGTCCTTTTGTCCCCACAGAAGGAGATGGGGCTGGGTGTTACAAACAAAGTATCCTGTGCTTTTGTGGAGAAATTAACTTAATCGCTTCAATGTTAATTGTTTTAGCTACACCAGATTGACTAGGCAATAAATGGTTCCCCCAATTTTCTTCTTCAGCAGAGCAAGAAATTAGACAAGTTGAAGCAAGATAATAATCAGCAGGGGAAATTATTATTTTCAGAAAAGATGCCTGGAACCCAGAGAATTAAATCTTCCTGACAGCCAAGACGTGAATATTAATTGAATCTCAAATAATTCATTTTTTTTTTCAGTTTACGCCTGACAAACAACAATCACAAGGTGGCAGCTTCAAATCATTTGTTTGATTCCTTCTCTCCCCTGTTTGCTCTTTCAGATGGCTGTAGGGCGGAGGTGGGGAGACCTTCGTTTTTTGCACTTTGTTTTTGTACTGGATCATTGCAGCCCATCAGCTACAGGGAAGTGCAAAATGGTGGTTTGGGGTTTGTGGATGTACATGCAAAGGATCGTGTCCCCCTGAATATACCAGCCTCGACTGTAAGATCTTCCTTGGAGGCCCTTCTACAGGTTCTCCTGCCTAACTGGTGAGGCAGCTTCACCTTAGAGTGAGGGTCTTCTTCAGCTGTGGTGTCCTAATGATGGAAGACCCTCCCCCTACAGCTCACTTGGTCCTTGGGGTCATGAAGAGTCGGACACGACTAAAAACAACAACAGCTCACTTGGCACCGATATTAAAATTTTTCAGTGCTAAGTAAAGATTACCACAGGCCTTTGAGAACCATACTTCAGTCCTTGGAACAAATTATGTGCAGCCTGGTTTTAGTTCTTGTTTTTGGAATGATCTTAAACAGCTAATGCTGTTTTTTAAAAATATGGACGTTGCATTGATTTTTCTGTTTTGCCTTTGTTGATGTCATTTGAGTTTTGCAAAAGAAAAAGGAAATCCAGAAGAGTACACATGTCGGTTTGTTGCAGCAAAAACAATCAAGGAGCCTTGAGGCGCCTTAAAGACAAATGAATGTCATAGTATTTGTATCCTGCAACCATACTTTTGGGTTGTCAGTAACAGACATTGTGCTTCAATAAGACATTAAATATATAAAAATATTATTCATTCCATCATAAATTTGTTAGTCTTTAAAGGGACGCGAGTGGCGCTGTGGGTAAAACCTCAGTGCCTAGGACTTGCCGATCGTATGGTCGGCGGTTTGAATCCCCGCGGCGGGGTGAGCTCCCGTTGCTCGGTCCCAGCGCCTGCCCACCTAGCAGTTCGAAAGCACCCCTAAGTGCAAGTAGATAAATAGGTACCGCTTTATAGCGGGAAGGTAAACGGCGTTTCCGTGTGCTGCTCTGGTGCTGGTTCGCCAGAGCAGCTTCGTCACGCTGGCCACGTGACCCCGAAGTGTCTCTGGACAGCGCTGGCCCCCGGCCTCTTAAGTGAGATGGGCACACAACCCTAGAGTCGGACACGACTGGCCCGTACGGGCAGGGGTACCTTTACCTTTTAAAGGGACTGCAAGATTATTTCTGAATTTTGTATAAACTGTCAGAGGGCACTATTAATGAGAAGTCAATAAATGTCCAAATAAATAAAATCAATAGGTTGCAAGCCTATGCACACCACTGGGGAGTAGGTCCCATTAAATTAAATAGCACTTACTTTTGACTAGACATGCATTAGGATTGCACTGTTAAGGTTAAACAACAGCATGCCTCTCAAACACATGGTCATCTTAGGAATTTATTTCCTGAGTTCACTGCCCTTTCACAGAAAAAGCTACTCCTGGCTCTCACAAGCAACGGGGAAGAAATTTGATTCAGTTTGTATTTAAAGTCAACCTCACTTAATTTGCACTTTCTGAAACGACACACAAACCGAAACACAGGCGTCCCTCGAAATTCACATTGCAATGCAGTTTTCCAGCCAAATATGGTGTGGAGGAAAAAGGATTGTGCTATGCTACCATGAGTATGCAAATGCATATGTTAGTGAAAACAGCATGGAAAAATGCATTACATTAGGTAAAAAATGCTTATGTGTACACTAAGAAAAAATTGCCCCCCCCCCCAAAAAAAAGCTTACGAATTTTCACAAGAACATTAAAAAAAAATCACAAACTGATGTGGAGAACTGAACTTAAGATTGGAAAAATGAGAAACTGAAAATGATATATTTGCCCATCCCTAGTCCTCACACACACACATCCCCGCACTTTTTCCATTTCAGCAAACTAATTTAGGGAGGCGGGTTGCTGCTACTATCAAACAAATTTGAATCAGAAACCCTTGCTACTCTAGCATTCTACATTGGGTCTAGCCCTGCTGCAGAGCAGGTGACCAGCCCCTCTGCCAAGCCCAATCGATGGCAAAGCAAACATTTCCACTTCTCTGAGCTTGTCTTCTTAGCACCGACCTGTCTTACGGTGGATGATGTCGTATTTTTGTAGGCTTGTGTTGTTTGTTTGTGGCAAAAGATCTGAGCCAGAATGACAGCAGTGAACCCACACGACACGACGCATCTGCTATACATGTAATATCCAACAACAAGGGATTGAGGGGACGCCACCTCATGTCATTTCTCCTCGTTCAGCTGCTCTCAAGGAAGCAGAGTTCGCTATAACAACATTGTCAGAGCAGCAGTCAGTGGCAACAATTAGCTGTCAGTTGAATAGTTCTTTCCAGCACTGCCTGCAGAGAGATGCAGGCAACTGCTATCACACTTTCAAACAAGAGCATACAGCTCTGCAGTAGCTGTGATCCTCTGGGGTGTTTCCTCCTCTGGAGTGGAGATCTTCTGGATCACAAGATGTGATCCACCCAGACAACATCGGTCTTTCAGCCATTCCGGGCGGTCCATTTAAGGTTCAATAGCAGGCATCTTCTTTCCATTGCACCTCTACTATGAAATGCCCTTCTTTCTGCCATACGTACAACAGCAGCCATCAGTTGCTTCAAATGCTGTGTGTGTGTGTGTGTGTGTGTGTGTGTGTGTATTTGCCCAGGCTTTTCAGACTCAAAATAGCAGACTCTGGCTGCAGTCACATGGCAGTTTATTCTGTTTTCACAACTTTTCCCTAACTGTTAAATTCCACATTATTGTTTGAGCTTTCGTGCAATCTAAAAACCGCTTCTGGAATTATAGTGGAATGCTGCGCAATTTGACTGCTCTTTTCCATGTTATTTGCTTCCAGGGGAAAATCCATTTGCAAATATTGTGTTATATTCCACAATAGGTCCACGATATGCCACCATAGTTCCAGAGCTGGCTTTTACATTGTTTGGAAGTTCATTTGTAACGTGGAAATTAATAGCTAGGGAAATGGAATGGAAATGGAATAAACTGCCATGTTGTCATATAATATAACTGTGGAATTGTAAGGGACCCCAAGAGTCATCTAATCAAATTGTCTTCAGTTGTCTTCAATGCAGGAATCACAACTAAACAATCCCTGACCTAATCCTATGCATGCTTCCTGGGGAATAATTGCCCCTGAAATCAATGGGATGTTTTTGAGTAAGTAGGGGCACCATCTTGCTCTCAGGATTGTGGGTGCCTACCACCGCAACATGGACTACTGTGACGTCTCTCTCTCACACACGCCTACAGGTAGTGTGTGTGATGGCACACATACTAAGTGCAGGCATGTGTGTGTGACATCACACTTCCGCATTGTGGTGGCCAGCAGTGGCACCAGGTCCTCTTCCTCCTCCTCTCCGCAACCAGTGAGGCACCCTTTTTTTGAGGAGAGGGGCTCAGGCTCAGAGACAGAGAGACCCTGCGCCCGTGTCTGAGCCCCCCCCTCAAAAGGGTGCCTTGCTTGTTGGCTGTGGAGGGCAGAGATGAACTGCTTCTCTCTCGGAGGCAGCACTGCTGCTGCCTGCCGGCTTTTCTCATTGACTTTGTGGGTTCTCAGCCCCCACAATTATATTATTGTGGGTGCCCAAGCACCCATGAAGGGACGCAGGTGGTGCTGTGGGTTAAACCACAGAAGCTAGGACTTGCCAATCAGAAGGTTGGCGGTTTGAATCCCCGCGACGGGGTGAGCTCCCGTTGCTCGGTCCCTGCTCCTGCCAACCTAGCAGTTCGAAAGCACATCAAAGTGCAAGTAGATAAATAGGTACCGCTCCAGCGGGAAGGTAAACGGCATTTCCGTGTGCTGCTCTGGTTTGCCAGAAGTGGCTTTGTCATGCTGGCCACATGACCCAGAAGCTGCACACCGGCTCACTTGACCAATAAAGCGAGATGAGCGCCACAACCCCAGAGACAGCCATGACTGGACCTAAAGGTCAGGGATCCCTTTACCTTTAAGCACCCATGGCCCCCTGGAGTTGGCTTCTATGTGAGTAAGCCTACACCAGGCTGTGAGCCCAACAATGATTCATATCATGTTCAGCTGTGTTTAAACCTACTAAGGTGGATTAAATCTTTTTTTCCAAGTTAGGTTGCAAACTGGCCAGGAAAAACAACAACAAAGCAGCCCTGGGTTACTCCTCTGCCTTTTAACAGACTTCATGGGCAGAGAGGAGGAGACACGTTTGGGCGTTTTCCATGGCATGGAACCAAACATCGTCACCCTAATTACAGGAACCTGGTCAGGAGCTCTCAACCCTCTTCATAGAGATTGGAAGAATAGATTGGGTCTGTTGAAATAAAAGTCATGTCTCAAATGCAGGCGCAGGGACTGCAGAAAAACTCAGCGATGCAGCAAGGCCCCAGTGCCTCTGCCGTCACCCCCAAAGAGTTTGCTCCAAATTTACACCCCTTTTTCATTTGCAAGTATTGCAGAGTGCATGTTGCGTGGCGCTACTAAGCCTGCTGTCATTCAGTTCAGCGGCAGAATGCTCTCTGACCATTAAAACGGCGCCACACTGTGCCAAGCAGGCTCTTGTGGGGAGATAATACTGCGCTGCTCAAAAGCAGCATGCGGCGAAAGGAAGGGAAGAAGACAATTATATCAAAAAGCCGGGGGACCCCTCTGGTTCACAAAGCCCATCTAAAACGAGAGTGAGAGAAAGAGATAAATATTTTACTCTGAGGTTGTGAATTGCCTAATGCAGAAGAAGAAGCATTTCTGTGAAACAGTCAGGTAATTGGAAAGTTACTTCAGGGCAAATGGAGCATTTTGGACTGAGCTCCTGCAGCAAAAGGAATAATTTGCTTGCATGTCACCAGCTAGCTAACAAGCTCTCTGTGTTAAGCACATGGCCCAGCGGTAGAACAGACCCCCGTGCATGCAGAAGACTCCAAGTTCAAACTCTCCCATCACCTCTAGTCTTAAAAGGATCCCAAGTAGCAAGTGTGAAAGACCCCTCTTAGCCAGAGAGCACCAGACTGTGCCATCTTGATGGCTTGACCCAATATCTTCCATAAACAGGGTTTCATGTCTTCCATAAACAGGGTTTCAACAATGAGTCCGTAAGTGACTGTGGAGGCCAATTCCACACTGAGGACATTGGTTTTTGGGCGGTTTCCAAGTCCTTCCACAGTGCGGACATTGGTTTCCGGGCGGGAGTTGATCACAGTGTGGATTTGCCAAGTACGCCTTCCTCTTAGCACGTTTCTCCCTTGCATCCTGAGTTCGAGTGTCTTCAAAGCCCATGACACCTTTGGTAAAGGCTGTTCTCCAACTGGAGCGCTCGCAGGCCAGTGTTTCCCAGTTGTCAGTGTTTATACTACATTTTTTTAGATTTGCCTTGAGACACTCTTTAAACCTGTTTTGTTGACCACCAGCATTACACTTTCTATTTTTAAGTTTGGAATAGAGTAGTTGCTTTGGAAGACGATCATCAGGTATCCACACAACATGACCAGTCCAACAAAGTTGATGTTGAAGAATCATTGCTTCAACACTGGTGACCTAGGTAGGTCACCTCACCTCATTTATTCATTTTTCTTTGGACCACTTGAAAATTGCTGGCTTCTCAGTGGACATCTGAAAAATAAATTATATTCAGAGTAGTATATTGTCACAGCATACCTGACAGGACCGTCTGAAGGTAGACAGAAGTTACGTTAAACAGTCCTTTGACTGGAGTGCTTGCTGGCCTTGAATTCAAATGTTTTTATTAGAGGCATGGCCCAGTGAGACCAAATGATACTCTTCATCAGTGCTTTTTTTCTGGGGGGAAGCAGGGGTATGCATACCCCTAAACATTTTGTGAATCTAAGTTTGGCCACATTGAAGAGCAGTATTTCAATATGAGTAGGAAAATGAGAGTACCCCTAAACATTATTATTTTTCGTAGAAAAAAGCAGTGCTCTTCATTTTGTTTTTTGTTCCTTTTTTAAGGAAGAAGATCCCTTTCAAGAACAGTCTTCATTTATCAGCATTACTGCATTCTGGAACTAGTGCAATCTTAGATAGCCAAGTCAAATAGACGAGGCACAATTTAAAAAAACAACCCACAAATGAACTAGAGTAACTTAGTGTAGGCTGTTATGGACAAGAGGGGGGGTATTCAGCCAAAACATCAGAAGCGTTGGCCTTCTGAGCTTGTGTTCTACGCTGTAAGGACTTGACAACAGCATAGCTCCAGAGCAAAGGGGATTGCTCCTCTACAGAGCATTATATGCACACACTACCACTGATTTCTATACATCCTCCATTATACAGGGCTCCCAGCACCATAATAAGGCAAGGAAAACCCATTTTCTGAAATTTACCAAAAAATAGCCAAATAGATGGTTTTATTTTGTTCCAAAAGGTAATAGAAAATTGTGATTCAGGGATGAAGGAGAGGGGACCTGACTGAATAGGAGCATGGATGCCATAATCCTCAAGATGTATCATCATGTACTCAGGATACCACTCCCAACTGCCAAACCAGGTGTTAACAGCCCTGACAAAGGGACCAGACTAGGTATTGTCAGAGGGAAATGAGACCCAGGAAGAACATATAAAGGTGCCAAGGGATATCCTCCTCACAAAAGGATATGTAGATATTTTCATTAGCTTGCTTGAAGTGGGTAGGATTCCAGGTGGAAAAATCAAAGTTAGAAACAGAATTGTTAGAACCCAGCTCTAAGATACTTTCAAGAATGTATAACCTGCTGCTAAAATGGAATACACAGGATGAAACGGTCAAATCAGCAATGATAAAATGGGCACAGGACCTAGGGTACAACATTTTGTTTGCTGACTGGGAAAAGTTATGGACCACAGGTTTGAGATTCACGGCATGTAATGCCTTGAAAGAAAATGTTATGAAAATGATATATAGGTGGTACATGACTCCAGTCAAGCTTGCAAAGATATACCATCTGTCGGATAACAAACGTTGGAAGTGTAAAGAAGCTGAAGGAACATTCTTTCACCTCTGGTGGACTTGCCCTAGAGTGAAGGCTTTCTGGGAAATGATCTATAATGAGCTGAAAAAGGTATTTAAGTATACCTTCCCTAAGAAACCAGAGGCCTTTCTCCTGGGCATTGTCGGCCAGAGCGTGCAAAAGAAGGATCGAACTTTTTTTATGTATGCCACAACAGCAGCAAGGATACTCATCGCTAAATGCTGGAAAACTCAAGACTTGCCCACACTGGAAGAATGGCAGATGCAACTGATGGACTACATGGAACTGGCTGAGATGACTGGCAGAATCCGAGACCAGGGAGAAGAATTGGAGGAGGAGGACTGGAAGAAATTTAAGGATTACTTACAAAAACATTGTAAACTGTATGAATGTTAAGAAAAATGTAAGATCTGTAACAACATGGCTCTAACAAATTAGTAATTATTGTGTATAAAAGTGAACGCAATTGAAAAACAAGACAAATTTTAGATAAATATTATTCTATAATTAATCTTCAATAAGAGAGTTGTTAAATCTTAAAATTTGAGATCTGAATATTGGAAAATTTTATTAGATAAATTAAATTAAGTTAATAATTTGCTGGTAAAATTTATGAGTTTAGAGAGCAGGAACAAGAGGTGTGAGGAAGTCCAAGGATGTCTATGAAATGTGGATATTTGAAATTGGTATGTTATTATATGCATTTATTGTTAAACAAAAATTTAATAAATATTATATAAAATAAAAAAAAGAAGTGGGTACTTGAACCATGCATAACTGACAGGGTCGTGTCTGGACCTCAGATTTCTGCCTGACACCACACCTTTTCTGTGACACACATATGATATTTTGATAATGCTGTGGGAAATGTATTGTGAGAAATTGTGGGAACTCTTAAGAACCCGTGTGCCCTTTGTTTTGGGCTTACTCTTCCTTGTTTTGCTTGGGAGTTGGAACCTTGTTGCAATAATAAACGGTCAGGATTTCTAGCTGCTGATTTGCTTCAAATTTGCCTGGCAAATTTCTTGTTTGAACCTGACTGATTCTGAACCAGCACAGCTAGACCCTAACAAAGTTGGGAAACGGTTTTAGTACCATACCTCAAGATTTTGTACTTATCAAGGCCTTTCAGTGAACTGGAGAATTCTTAGTCTAAATTAAAGCTGATTCTTAAACCATTTATTATCCATTCTTAAAAGCTTTCAGGTTTTGTTCTGTGGACAGGGGTAGCAAATTTTGGCAGATGGTGTGTGTATGTGTGTGCGCATGCATGTGTGCGTGCACATACATACATTCATGCATACATACAGGTGTAGGTCAGGTGAGCATGGTTTTTGGGCAATGACATCATAGACCAAATATGTGCCAGCCCTAAATATCCCTGCATACCAGAGGCCCCCCACCTCTCCTATAGCACTTCATAATATAACCAGAAAATAGTGGCAGTAGCAGTACCATAAACCAGCTTAATTTAGAATCTAAAATCAAGTTTAACACCAGATTGTTAAGGTAGAATTGTTTGGCATGTTTCTACACTCTCGAACTTGGAGTAGAGAAGAGTTTCTGAATGTCCATGTTAATTCAACCCAACATTGGAGTGTTATGCCGGTACGTTTTGTCCCAAGACTAACATCTAGACATCTAAACTGCAAAACATTCTGCTAGAGCTATTAATATTAAATCTTTCAGGAAAAGGTGGGATATTTTGGCAGCGTATGTTTGTTTCCAGGGGACAACCATCCAAAGAGGAAGTCGAAGATCCGGTCTCCAAATACAAACAAGGAAATCTTATAAACTGTTAGGCACAGTATTCTTTCTTTGAAGAAGAAAGTACCTGGATTGTTTCGTTTTTAACAACCACAATTCAATTTTTAAAAAGTTTTGTCTTTTTAGAAAACACAATATTTTTAAAATGTTTTCTCAGTTAATAATAGGCGAGGATCTGCCTACCTGGCTGTGTGTGTGGAGTATCTTTCAGAATAAGCAAAATCCTTAGGCCATTTTATACAGAAGCAAAGCCAGGTTAGCCACCAAATTACACTTAGGATTTCCACCTGTCCCTAGAAAAACAGGACTGCCAGGTTTTTGGACTAAAGTGTTCCATGTCCCATTTTCCCATTTTAACTTCAAACAGGACACTTTTTTCCTGTCTTCAAGCTCAGTCGGCCCAAAATGGCAGTTGCATCACTGTTGGTGTGGCTGACGAGGAGCAGAGTCCAGTGTGAGCAACAACAGAGAGAAGGGAAAAGGAGCAACCTCCTCTCTCTCTCTCTCTCCCTCCTTCCTTCTCTCTTGTGGGTGATCCTGCTCAGCATGGAGCGGGTCCATTGCCACTTGCCCCCCTCCACCACCCTGACCTGACCTCTGCTCCCCCTCCTCTTCCTCTACACTTGAGTCTCTTCCAGTTGGAGCTGCCTCTCAAGTCGACTGTGGGAGCCAGCTGTCTACCCCTGACCCCTGCCCATCTACATGAGTTGAGGGGAACAGTGGGGCCAGGGTGGTGAGGGAGGCGGGAGGCCGAATGTGGGGAACCCCACACCCACAAATGGGGGGAGGATTTGGTGCCATGAGTGTGGGGCCCGCCAATCCCCACGGCCAACCTGTCCTTTATTTTGCACAGCTTGTCCTGTATTTTGCCTGACCAAAGGTGGCAACCCTAGGAACACTGACCAATGAGATGAAGCCAGTTGTCGCTCTCTGGTGAGTCTACCTGTATAGATACATGTGCTAGCAAAGCTGTCACAGTCAAACTTTATGTTGATGGGTGCACACTTCAAATGAACGAGCCCCATATCTCCTGTACTCCTCTGACGGGCTGTACCTTAGACAAATCATACCCTAGTCTCATCTTACAGATAGATATAGGCTTGCCTGTTAAGAATTTGGGGGCATTAAGAAGCCTATCTCACTTGAACGGACATCCCCTATGAACAGAGTAATAGAATTCCAAGATATTCAGAATTGTGTGTGGTCCAACACTGTTTCCATATAGCGTAGCTTACACTTAAAGTTCTCCACAACTTCTTTATGCAGTTTGTTCCATTGCTAACTTTGTTCTAGCATAAAATATTTTATAATCATTAGCCAAGATCAGCACATCCTGTTTTATATAGCCATTGCTTCTTATTGACCTATTCACACAGGATAGGATGAACAGCTGCTGCCAAACTTATAAGGAACCGCCTTGTGGGATGACAACAACAACATTCCACTTAACTACCATTATCTCTAAATGGTGTACTGATAATACAATACAGAAGAGTTAAAAATCAATTAAATTATAAAATTAGATTTCAACTAAAATGACTGCTCTAAAACAGTATTCAATAGGTGCTGAATGTTCAGCAGGGAGGGAGTTTGGCAGGCCTCAACCAGAAGGGAGTTCCATAAAACTGGGCCCATAATACAGAATGTGCAACTCCTGGTGGTTATGAGCCATGCATCCAAGCCATGTGGGGTCAGTAACAGTGACTCCCCCAAAGACCTCAGTGATTGGGCAGGGATGGAAAGGATCAGGCAGCTGGGTATCTTGGACCCCAGTTTTTAAGGACCTTGCACACTAACACAATAATTTTGAAGCTGATCCGATAGCATGTGGGCAGCCAGTGCGAGCTTTTGAGCACTGGAGGTCTGCATTGATAATAGCCTGTCCTCCCATCCACAGTCTAGCTTCAGTGTTTTGTACCAGCTTGAGCCTCCAGCCCAACTCAAAGTGTGATGGACTCATGTTGGTGGAAACATACTAGGCCGTTGAAACAAGCGAGCCACACCACAGAGCACAGAGGACAATATTTTTTATTGAGACGGGAGTTAAGACTCAAGAAAATGAAAGCAAAACCACTCCAGCTGGAAAAAGAAACAGATTTTGCGTTGGACATAAATAATCTCATTGATCTTGATGCAGTTAGATCTAAGAACATAAGTGTCAGGGGTTCAGAAGGAGAGACACAGGAGGGGGAGCAAATGGAGAGTGAGGACGAGGAGTACGAGGGGGGCGCAGGCAGTGACAGTGGCCAGAGTTATTCCACAAGCCTCTCTAGCGAATCGGAGGACTCACAGAAGGGAGCGCCGGTGGCCAGAGCAAGGGAGATTCCAAGGGAGAAACCTCAAGAGGGAGGGGCCAGCGGGGAGTCCCTGAACAGCAGCTGGAGATCAGGGCCAGCGTCTCCACCAGAGCGCAGTGGGGAGGGGGAGTCCCAGGAGTCGGGACCAGTGTCCTCACCACCAGAGGGAGGAGAGGAGTCAGGTTTGGCAACACCCACATCAGGAAGCGGGGAAACGGTCAGAAGGAAAGTCACCGGCTGGGCGCGCGCGCCAAGTTCAAATGTACAGGAGCGCGGCACAGCGGGGAGCCCGGGAAGGGAGCCAGGTCCTAAAGCCCGCCGGAGGGAGGGGCAAGACTCAGGAGGCTCCGCGTCAGAGGAGTCCAGGAAGGAGGGAACCCCAGAGGGCAGAAGGACCCAACGCAGGAAAGAGCAGCGCAAGAGGTGGAGCCGGGCTAGAATCTTAAACTGGTGTGGGTGGAGCAGTGAGTCAGAGGGGACTTAGCCGGTCTAGCGTTAAGACGTGGGCCTGCGCGCCCAGAGCTTGGAAATGGAAACTAAACTTCAATAAAGACTTTTGTATATAATATCCACTGGGCGTTGGTCCTCTGTGAGCTGGGACCTAGCGGCAGTCCTGACAATAAGATAAGCCCTGCTGATTCACACTGATTTAGTCAATCATTCTGTTCCCACAGTGGCCTTTACCTTTGTGAATTTCTCTAATCTCCTTTTAAAGTCATCCAAGATTGTTGGCCATCATTGCAGCTTCTGGGAGTGAATGCCTGTAGTTAAGCCATCTGCTTAATAATTGCATTTTGGGACACAAGGTTTAGCGCCAAAATAGAAATAGCACCCAAAGACTCCAACGTCAAAAAGGGAGGCCAGTTTCCAGCTTTCTTACATTACTTTTCTATATTAACATGCAAAATCTTTACACATCCTTAGTACAAAGAAAGGAAGAGGAGTTGTGTTTAGAACCAGGGAAGGATTTCCTTCCCCCCCGTAACATCCCTCTGCACTAAATCACTTTTCCATATCACAAACAAAGCACAGGAAGGGAAACGATCAAACTGTTTCCAAGAATTTTTTCTCTGGCTCGGTTTAGACAGTGCACCAAACCATGGCCAAAGAAGCTTAGCCACTTTCAGCTAGCAAGAGACCATGACATAAAGAGGTTTGCAGACTTACTTTTTTGGGATCACGAGGCCTGAATTGCATTAACAAACCATGGTGCAATGTTGTGTTGTTGTTTAGTCATTTAGCCGTGTCCGACTCTTCGTGACCCCATGGACCAGAGCACGCCAGGCACTCCTGTCTTCCAATGCCTCCCGCAGTTTGGTCAAACTCATGTTGGTAGCATCGAGAACACTGTCCAACCATCCAAAGTACTGGAGCCTCAGCTTCACGATCTGTCCTTCCAGTGAGCACTCAGGGCTGATTTTCTTCAGAATGGATAGTGTCAGGGAACTGCCATCAAAGCCAGAGGTGGAGGGAAGGCTCCAGAGGGATGCCGGAGAGGGTCCCAGTAGGGAGAGAGGCAGCCCCTCTGCTGGGGAAGGAAATCAGCGTAGCACCAGTGGAGAAGGGGAGCAGATGGTGGAATCGGCAAGGGGGCTCCAGGACTCTCGCCGGAGACCAGCGAGGAGAGCACGGGTCCTCCACTGCCCACACCCTCCCTGCGCAGAAGACTTCCGCGCAGGGAGAGTAGGAGGAGACTTGGCGTCAAAGAACTTCTTTGCTGGAAGAAGTTCAAGAAACGCCCACTGACAGCTTCTGCCAGCGATTGAGACAGCCACGGGTGAGTGGCTGTCCAGACAGAAAGGGTTCACCCAGGTAGCCCAGCCAGGTGTGGCGACGATTTACGCACGAGCAACCCCTAGAACCATTACAGATAGGTTTGATCTTCTTGCATGGTGCAATAGCATAACCCATATTTCCCACTAAGCAGATGTTTCACCCTTCTGCCATGCATGGCATGATGCACATTCTACCCTTTAGAAGTGGCTTCCCTCTCTGACAAGTCCTTCCTTCTAGAGCTTTTCTGAGGACATGGTTCCTGTTCCAGAAGTCTGTAAACACCTTCCAATTAGTGTGACTTTCCATCCTGAAGGGCAGGACCTGGGAAATATCATAAATATTTCCAGTTCATGGCAGTACAACCTCCTAGAAAGAGGCCAAGGGAGTGGAATCTCTGACTCTACAGATGTTGTTGGACTGCCATCATTCTTGATCACTGGCTATGACCACTGGGTTGATGGGTGTTGGAATTCAACAACTTCTGAGAAGCTTTCAGAGATGTCCCCCCACCCCCACCCCACTAGAAAAAAGATGTCCACTTTGTAGAATTTACTCAGAATACTCTCCACCATTTTCCTGTTAATATTTTGCAGTGGTTGCTATTTCACACACGTACAATGCCACAGCACATCCCTAAGTCTGGGGCATTATGGAGGGTGCAAAATCATAGCCAAAGGCTCAGCAAAAGCTAATGGTGAACCTCCGCCCCCGCCGCCCCCGCCCTTGAGAAACTGCTGGAAAAATTCTCTCTGCGGAGAAATTCGGTGCAATGGTTCCCCATGTGTCTCTGCCCACAGTCAGGCTTGAAAACTACAAGAAGCCATTCACGCACAACTCCAGGTTAAACCTTGTTTCCACAATGATGAGCATTTGCTTTCTGCTTAAAGAACTCTTCTGTAACTGCCATGCTATTTTGCTAAATAAAAGACAGTTATTGCTAATGAAATTTTACTCACAGCAGGCTGCAGAGATCAAACGGCTCAATTTGTTTTGGGAGATCCAAAGAGTTTATGCTTGCAAACGGGTTGCGTAATAGGATTAACTGGAACGCTTTTCGATTAAATTCCATTATTTATACAGAAAATCTATACTACCACCGTTGAAATAGGACACAGGTTGTTTCTCATGTTCTGAAAGTCTGCCGAGGCAGTTCACCTCCAAACACCAACTTTTTCTTTTTCTTTTTTTACTCTAGGGTTGTATTGAAGATAAAGGTAAAGGTAAAGGGACCCCTGACCATTAGGTCCAGCCGTGACCGACTCTGGGGTTGCGGCGCTCATCTCTCTTTATTGGCCGAGGGAGCCGGCGTACAGCTTCCGGGTCGTGTGGCCAGCATGACTAAGCTGCTTCTGGAGAACCAGAGCAGCACATGGAAATGCCATTTACCTTCCCACCGGAGCGGTACCTATTTATCTACTTGCATTTTGACATGCTTTCAAACTGCTAGGTTGGGAGGAGCAGGGACCCAGCAACGGGAGCTCACCCCATCACGGGGATTCGAACCGCCGACCTTCTGATCGGCAAGCCCTAGGCTCTGTGATTTAACCCACAGCACCACCTGCATCCCTGTATTCAACATAGAACTAAGGAAAACATTCTGTCAAGAGCACAGGGATTTCTCCTTCTGCAATGGAATGTTACTGTCCTCCCCTCCACTTCATGCCCCTTAAATCTGTCCTGGAGATTCCTCCAACCCTCCAGAGCAGATCTGGGTACAGTGAAGGGCATACATATGGAGAGGAATTATTATTATTATTATTATTATTATTATTATTATTATTATTATTTATTATTTATATCCCGCCCATCGGGCTGGGCTTCCCCAGCTACTCTGGGCAGCTTCCAACAAAATATTAAAACACAGTAATGCATCAAACATTAAATGCTTCTCTAAAAAGGGCTGCCTTCAGATGTCTTCTAAAAGTCTGGTAGTTGTTGTTCTCTTTGACATCTGTTAGGAGGGCATTCTGCAGGGCGGGTGCCACAACCGAGAAGGCCCTCTGCCTGGTTCCCCATAACTTGGCTTCTCGCAGCGGGGGAATCGCCAGAAGGCCCTCGGAGCTGGACCTCAGTGTCCGGGCAGAACAATGGGGGTGGAGACACTCCTTCAGATATCCTTGACTGAGGCCGTTTAGGGCTTTAAAGGTCAGCACCTACACTTTGAATTGTGCTCGGAAACCTACTGGGAGCCAATGTAGGTCTTTCAATGAAGTCCCATTGCACTAGGGCTAACCTTACACTTTTAGCTGAACACCGCGCCTAGTTTTGGCATCAGCTAGTTACTGTGTTTAGAATGTGTGCGGCTCCTTGGGACCTCTCCTTGCGAAATGTCACATGTGCTTTGTTAACTTACTACATCTTCCATGTGTACGCAGAGGGTGACAGAGTTCCTTTGACGTCTTCTGAGTCCCCCTGCAGCTGTCATGGACTGGCTGGATGCTGAGGAGTGGTAGGAGGCACGTGTTGGGGACCCCTAAAGGGAACCCCCAGGGGAAGAAGGTTCAGAGCCGGTGGACTGGTGGTGGGATGACAATGAATGGTCAAAGGAAGAAGGAGGAGCAGACTGGAGGAGGTGGACGTGTCAGAAAATGTAAAGGCAGCTGGGTTTAGGGAGTAGGAAGAGGCTGGGGCAGAGATCTAACCCTGCCCTTTGCTGCAGAAAATTAATAATAATAATAAAAAAATTACTGGCCAGCCGATTCCTGGCACATTTTGAAGTTCTTTCACTGTGGGGGGGAAATTAACAAATACCGTATTTTTCGCTCTATAAGACACACCAGACCACAAGACACACCTAGTTTTTGGAGGAGGAAAACAAGAAAAAAAATATTCTGAATATCAGAAGCCAGAACAGCAAGAGGGATTGCTGCACAGGGAAAGCAGCAATCCCTCTTGCTGTTCTGGCTTCTGGGATAGCTGCGCAGCCTGCATTCGCTCCATAAGATGCGCACATTTCCCCTTACTTTTTAGGAGGGAAAAAGTGAGTCTTATAGAGCAAAAAATACGGTAATTAATATTTTGGTCTGATTTGTTCGCCTCCATATCACACCCTAGTACTGTACCTAGACATCATGTTTTGACCCAGTTTCAAGGAGTGCATGAAAGTGCAACAAAACTGTTCAATCTTTCTTACGGAATCTGGCGCCTTCAGCGTCCTTTCTGGATTTGTTTTCTTTATCCTCCTCAGCACCGGTGCATTCATTCTCTAACGTGTGAAGGTTGAAAAAGGTGGAATGAAGCTGCAGCTGCCAAGAGTTGAAGTACAGCTGCCTGCACAACAGTGATGATCCTTTTTGCAGATGGCATTGGCTACTCGAGAGACGAATCAGACTGCTGGTTTGTGCTTTTATTCCAGTCGTTTCACATTCTCAGCTGCTGGTGGCTGAGAAAGATCAACAACATCAACAACACTCAGATTTTGGAATATATGTTATTATTAAGATCAATAGTTACATATGGGGGGGAACTAATCTTGTTTTGGCAAGATTATTATTTATATTTTATTATATATATATATATTATGTTTGCTTTCGTAGATTTTCACGGGTACAGGAATGCAGGTTTTGGTGTCCTCGGGTGTCTTCCCGTGTAAAAGTTGGGGTGTCTAGGCGACGTTTCGACGAGGTCTCACTCGTCATCTTCAGGCTGGTGCTTTCGGCTTCTTGTTACTGGAACAGAGCGGGATCTCAATGTTTGAGTTCCTATAAATACTGTAGAGGGGGTGTGGTGTCTAGCCTCCAATGTTCTGGGCAGAGAGGAAGTTCCCAGGCTAGTGTGCCTTTTCTTCTTTTGTTCCTTAATTACTTGAGAGATACCTTGAGTGATTTCTTGAGTGATATCCTGAGTACCACTTAGGTGGGTCATTAGGTGTGGATTAGTTGCTAAAGTCTTTGTGTCTTGACCTCTTGAACTTTGTGAAGAGTTTTCCTGAGAAGATGGCTGTATTGCACTTAGTTGTGCTTTGGCTTGGCTTCGTGTATAGGGGCGAGCTGTGGTTTTGTGGCTTGTGTCAGCCAGATCTGTGTAGGGATTGCAGGGGGGTGCAGCATCCGGAGGTGCCACCATGGATTGGCTACTGGATGGTGTCAGTAATTCATCTGTGGAGAGGGTCTGGGTTTGGGTCTGGTGTGGTTGATTGGTGTTGGCGTTCTGTGTGCCTCTGGATCTGGTGTCAGTTTTTGTGGGGAGGGCTAATTTCCAGATGTCTGGCAAGCGGGATGTGTCGTCACGCTTGTTCATGTTTTGAGGGTGTTTCTCTATCTCGATGGCTTCCATGATTATTCTCTTGTGGTGATGTTCCGTGTTAAAGAGCAATTTGGAATCTGCAAAATTAATTTCGTGTCCTGTTTCTTTCATGTGTTGGAAAAGAGAGGAAGTTTTTTCTTCTTTTTTGACGGCATTCTTGTGTTCTGCGATACGTGCATTTATTCGTCTGTTTGTTTGTCCAATGTACGTGGCTGGGCAGACTTTGCAGGGTATTTCATAGATCCCTTGGTTTTCCAACTGGATTTTATCCTTGGGGTTTCTGAGGATATTGGCTATTTTTTGGTTGGTGCAAAAGGCTGTTTTGATATTGTGTTTATGGAGGATTTTGCTAATTTTATCTGTAGTGCCCTTGATATAAGGAAGGAGGGCCATGCCATTGTTTTCTTCTGTGTCTTGGTTTTTGGGGGGTGTTTCCTTTTGGATTAGCTTCGTAATCCTGTTTTGCTGGTATCCATTGGCAATTAACACATTTGAGAGATTCTGTAACTCAGTTGTCAAGTGGTCTTTGTCAGCCAGGCGTTTGGTTCTGGAGATGAGAGTCTTGGCTACGGAGTTTATTTGTGCAGGGTGGTGGTGTGATTGTGCATGTAAGTAGCGGTTGGTGTGTGTTTTTTTCTGGTAGATAGTGTGTCCTAGGGAGCCATCAGGTTTTTTGTAGATTAGGACGTCAAGGAAGGGAAGTTGGTTGTTGGCTTCTATTTCCATAGTGAATTGTATTTTGGGGTGTAAGTTGTTGAGATGTGTGAGGAAGCTATCCAGTTTTTCCTTCCCGTGTGGCCAAATTACAAAGGTGTCGTCAACATATCTGAGCCAAAGTTTGGGTTTGTGTTCTGACTTGTGTTCTGGCCCTCCTTCCTTATATCAAGGGCACTACAGATAAAATTAGCAAAATCCTCCATAAACACAATATCAAAACAGCCTTTTGCACCAACCAAAAAATAGCCAATATCCTCAGAAACCCCAAGGATAAAATCCAGTTGGAAAACCAAGGGATCTATGAAATACCCTGCAAAGTCTGCCCAGCCACGTACATTGGACAAACAAACAGACGAATAAATGCACGTATCGCAGAACACAAGAATGCCGTCAAAAAAGAAGAAAAAACTTCCTCTCTTTTCCAACACATGAAAGAAACAGGACACGAAATTAATTTTGCAGATTCCAAATTGCTCTTTAACACGGAACATCACCACAAGAGAATAATCATGGAAGCCATCGAGATAGAGAAACACCCTCACAACATGAACAAGCGTGACGACACATCCCGCTTGCCAGACATCTGGAAATTAGCCCTCCCCACAAAAACTGACACCAGATCCAGAGGCACACAGAACGCCAACACCAATCAACCACACCAGACCCAAACCCAGACCCTCTCCACAGATGAATTACTGACACCATCCAGTAGCCAATCCATGGTGGCACCTCCGGATGCTGCACCCCCCTGCAATCCCTACACAGATCTGGCTGACACAAGCCACAAAACCACAGCTCGCCCCTATACACGAAGCCAAGCCAAAGCACAACTAAGTGCAATACAGCCATCTTCTCAGGAAAACTCTTCACAAAGTTCAAGAGGTCAAGACACAAAGACTTTAGCAACTAATCCACACCTAATGACCCACCTAAGTGGTACTCAGGATATCACTCAAGAAATCACTCAAGGTATCTCTCAAGTAATTAAGGAACAAAAGAAGAAAAGGCACACTAGCCTGGGAACTTCCTCTCTGCCCAGAACATTGGAGGCTAGACACCACACCCCCTCTACAGTATTTATAGGAACTCAAACATTGAGATCCCGCTCTGTTCCAGTAACAAGAAGCCGAAAGCACCAGCCTGAAGATGACGAGTGAGACCTCGTCGAAACGTCGCCTAGACACCCCAACTTTTACACGGGAAGACACCCGAGGACACCAAAACCTGCATATATTATGTTTATGTTTATATAAACTTGTTCCTAATTTCTGTAGATATCTATATTTTTGACAACTTTGTTAGCCCTCCTTGTTTTAAAACTTGATTTCACTGACATTTCTAATAAATATTCTACACTCTTTAGTGTAACCCATTTTTCTTTTCTATTAAGTGGTCCATACCAACTTGTTAAATAAAAAAAAATAGTAACAAAATGGCACCATGATACAAAACGTTGAGTTGTCAGGTCATGTGACTGAGCTAGGCATGCTTAGGATCCAGGCTAAGTCCCCCCTCTCGCCCTAGTATCCTCCACTCCCGCCTCCATCCTGCCCCTCATATGCCCCCCTTTTTAGGGCTTACATCATCTCAGTCAGCTGGTCTTGGCCGGGATGGGAGAGGTATGCTAGCCTACCTCTAGCTGAGCCAAGAATGTAGCTCGACTGCTCTGGTGGCCAAGCTAGAGCTACGCTGAATCCAAACCTGCTCATTCTGGAGGAACTTGCTATACGATCGCTCCCTAGGTTTCTTATTTTTCCAGTCTTATATCCAGCTTCCCACATTTCGACAGCAATTTGCAAATTCTTAAAAAAAAAAAAAATCCACAAAAGAACTTGTCAGGATTTTAGAATGAATTTCTCCTAAGACATTTTTGTTCGCCTTTTTAACTAATATACACATTTCTGAAATCAGTTTTCCCTAATAATGTTCTGTATCCTATTTTCATGAATAGATGCATTTGTGTGTGTGATTTCCCCCCTTTGTATACATGTTTGCATATATTGTTCGGTCATAAAACTGCATCACAAAATTCAGAGAAGGGAACATTTCAAAGGACAACTGCTGTGGTTCAAGAAGTACAGATTAGGTAGTTTCTCATTAAAATGAAAACAAAATCAATTTTATCTTCCATCCCTACCTGTATAAATTATTGTTTTTATTATTAGTATTTGCATGCCATAACCAGTATGAATTAGGAACAATGTATTGAATGTATTACAACACAAACATGTTGAATAGTGCTATCATATTTTATTAACAATTAATAATAATAATAATTTACAAATTGTAACATCACTGTGCCAACTTTGCCCTGACTGTTGTTGTCTCCAACAACATCTGGAGAATTTGCTGTCTTAAGACTCCTTTTCAATTCCTTGTAATGTCACCTTCATCCTTTCCTGTTATTTCATCTCCATCTTCTCTTCTTCCCTTTAAGGGCCATCTCCTCTTGTTTCATAGTTTTTCAGATTGTTGGATTTATAGCAGTGGCCAAACCATATATACACACATGCATACATAAATACATACATACACACACAGAGAGAGAGAGAGCGCACCTAGCATATTTTAAGTGCTTTTATCCGCTGTTCTGCCTGTTTCAGCCATTCACACAGACGACACTTCCAGACTGTTGCTCTTGTCAGGTAGGATTCAGCTAAAGAAGGTAAAGGTAAAGGATCCTTGACAGTTAAGTCCAGTCACGAACGACTCTGGGGTTGTGGCGCTCATCTCGCTTTACTGGCCAAGGGAGCCGACATTTGTCCGCAGACAGTTTTTCTGGGTCATGTGGCCAGCATGTCTAAGCCACTTCTGGCGAACCAGAGCAGCGCACGGAAACGCTGTTTACCTTCCTGATGGAACGGTACCTATTTATCTACTTGCACTTTGACGTGCTTTCGAACTGCTAGGTTGGCAGGAGCTGGGACCGAGCAACGGGAGCTCACCCCGTCGCGGGGATTCGAACCACCGACCTTCCAATCGGCAAGCCCTAGGCTCAGTGGTTTAGATCACAGAGCCACCCGCCTCCCTTTTTCAGCTATAGATCATCAAATTCTGGTTGTTGCAATTAAGACTGGTTTGCAGGCTTTGCACAACAAACCTCTTCCCCGTCCTGCAAAAACAGAAACAAAACGCCCTGACTTTTGGACTAGATGACCCTTGGGGTCCATTCCAACTCTGCCATCCTACAACTGCACTGGAAAATGTGGGATAACCTCTAACCTCCCACAAACAAATCAAAACAGATGCTCATTAAATAGTCAGTACCTTTGAACTACCTTGCAACAAAATCAGGATGAATGCTTAGTAAACAGCCAATGGCATCTGGAAGCAACCTGAGACTGGAACAAAACTTTCAGCAGACATTGGTTTCAGATCACAGTGCACAGGTGTTTGTGATCTTGCTGATGGCCTGCCAAAACCAGTCCCATTTATCTTCCTTGCAAAAAGAGTGTGCTCATTTACTTTGTTATGCTAAATATTTTCTATAATAATGCAATGTTTTTAAAATATTATGCATCCCGCCATAGGCTGTTTTTAAGGAGACAGGACGGGGGGAAATTGCAATGTTAAATTAAAATTAATTATGTTTCCAGTTGATGCAGCTCATCACTAGAAAGAGCTAAAATCACATTAAACCCTTTCCTAATGCATTCCTTCTCAGTTGCCGTACAGCAGTTGCCATAGAGATGTTGAGCGCTTGCTAAATGACAAAGCAGCTTGTCTACAGCACTGTGAAAGGAAGGGGATGGTGTTGACAAGATAACTTCTCCAGGAAGGTGGGGACTTAGGCTTTGAAGTCGCTTGGCAAATGTTGCTGCAGGCAAAGGAGATCCCATTTTAGACCAAGTGAAGTTTGTAGTCAATTATGTATTTCTTTTTTCATTATTAACGGTGAAGGGTTACAGCACAACAAAATGCATTACAGTATGTGGGTTGTGAGGAAAGACGGTGGCAATGCAAAGCATTACATTCAGGTTCCAGATTCATTCCCGAGCATTCCAGGTGGGACTGGGCAAGACTCCAGTCCAAAATCCATGCTACCATGGGTCTGGTAAATGGCAGCTCAGCTATGAGGCAGCTGGTTTCTATACAACAGCTTTGTTGTTGTTTAGTCGTTTAGTCGTGTCCCCATGACCCCATGGACCAGAGCACACCAGGCACTCCTGTCTTCCACTGCCTCCCGCAGTTTGGTCAAACTCATGCTGGTAGCTTCGAGAACACTATCCAACCATCTCGTCCTCTGTCGTCCCCTTCTCTTTGTGCCCTCTATCTTTCCCAACATCAGGGTCTTTTCCAGGGAGTCTTCTCTTCTCATGAGGTGGCCAAAGTATTGGAGCCTCAGCTTCAGGATCTGTCCTTCCAGTGAGCACTCAGGGCTGATTTCCTTAAGAATGGAGAGGTTTGATCTTCTTGCAGTCCATGGGACTCTCAAGAGTCTCATCCAGCACCATAATTCAAAAGCAATACAACAGCTATGTTCTTATAAATTATAAATTAGAAACAGATTTATATCAATTTGATAACAGGGAGAATTTAAAAAACTTAAAGAAGGGATAGTTTCCAGGAGAATATCTACGCTTTTAGAATGCAAACTGTATTACCTTGTCGTCGCCCCCCCCCCAAAAAAAAAAATAAAACCCAATTAGCCATCAAAGAAAGAGCTGGATATTTTGCTGTTGTAATGGTTTATAGATCATTTCACTGTTTCACCAGCACTAAATTCCACCCATTTTTAGATTAGCATTCCAAACATAACTGAAGTCATTCTTTGCTACACCATGAACATTATAAGATAAGCTAATGTTAAATATACTGTAGACACCAAAACACCACCTGTTGTTAACGTTGTCATTCGGTTATGTTGTTTTATAAGAACTGGTGTGTTGGTCGTATTATGTCCATTTCACATCAAGATGGCAGACTGGACTGTTCCAGACTCCACTGATTTTAACCATATTTGGCAGGAAACTAACAAGTGACATTATCCACTTACAACTCTCAGTGTTTTCCTGTTCCTCAGAATTCTTGACCAATGCTGAGGACCTTCCACTAGTCTGCTATATGCAGTCTTTTTTAAAGTGGTTTGTCTGCTAGCTATGCATATGGACACTTCTTAAGTTATCATAACCAAATTTTGCCTGATGGGTCCTGAAATCAAACTGCAGGTTTCCATCTATGTTTAGATACCATTGGGTGCCATTTTGAATCAAGATGGTGGGCTGAACCTTTCAAAACTGCAGTGATTTCAAAACTATGCTGGGGTGTTTTTTTGGGGGGGGTCTTATAATCCCTGGGCAAAGGCTGCTAATTGTAATATAAAGAGAAATGCACCATTAATCACTACCCCAGTCATGAATGATTTCACAGTATAGCAACTCATCAATTATATTTAGATCCTTTAATGACATTTGTTTTAGCCTTTCCGTCATCCCAACTACATCTTTATTCAGAGCAGGCAAACAGGAGATATAAAACAAAACCAGAGGGGCAAAACAAAATGTAGCGTACTGTAGCTCTGAAAAACTCACCCACTATAAAATTAGCCATGGCCCAGGGAGCAGCATCTCGCTGCTGGAATGTGCATAGCTGCCTAGCAACAACAAAGAGCATCCACTGTTAAACGGGAACTGCTTATAAAGAGTCTGTCAAATATGGTAATCTCTT
This sequence comes from Podarcis gaigeae, assembly GCF_964106915.1. NCBI lineage: Eukaryota > Metazoa > Chordata > Lepidosauria > Squamata > Lacertidae > Podarcis > Podarcis gaigeae. The sequence continues at coordinate 22,956,293 of NC_139683.1, read as the reverse complement.
GTCAGCGAAGTGGAGGTGGTTTCAATTAACAAACAATTCCAGGCTTGTTGGAAACACAGCAGAGCCAAAAATAGCATTCACAGACAGGATCAAAAGTACTGTAAATAATTACCGCTGGTGCTCATTTGCAATGCAGCCCCCTTTTCAGCAGCCTCTGTGACCCAACTGCATATAGTTCTAGTATTCCTCCGAGATACCTTGGCCAATTCTGACCTAAGCCTCTATCCCCGCCTAGGCTCTGCAAGCTGCTTTGATCAGATGCCCTAATTGACAGCGTTCATCAGTTACTTGCAAAAGGCTCTGCCACAGTGACCCTTGGGGGTGGTGCTAAGTGCTCATAGCAGCATGATGAAGGGAGGATACAGACAACTGTTTTACCAAACGATCCTTCCTTGGGAGCTGTCATTCGCAGAAGTTGATTCTGTTACTTGCAAATATGGAATGCCCTCCCAGGACAGGTCTGCCATGTTGGTTTTGTCTAATTAGTGTTAGAATTCCTGATCGCTGATCGCAGTCATGGGATTTTTGTCTTTCACATGACAGTATATGTTTTGACTCCACAGAGTGGGAAGTGACGGAGACAGGATGTTTGTTGTATTACTGTGTTCCATGAAGTGGGACTATTGTCCTTTGTTCTTTCTCTTTGCTGTCTGATGCTAGAGAGAGAGGGAGCCATGTTGCAGTTCTCCGTATGTGTTTATATGTAAATAAAGTAGATGAGCCAAAATGCTGAGTCGCTGAGGTCTGTCACGCAAGCTGCGCAAACTCTGCGGATCCCTAAGTGTGCCGGTGTCGGTTGGCATCGGTCGCTGTGATGTTCGGGCTGAAGAAAATTTATGAAGCTCACAAATGATCAACCAGGAGGGAGAGAACATGTCAATTAGATTTTAAAAGTATTTCTTTTGTTCTGTTGCTTTATAAAAATATAATTTCTATTGGGTATGAACTTTTGTACATCTTTGGATAACTATAAATAAAAATAGATATTTAAAGGGAGAGAGAGAGAGAGAGAGAGAGAGAGAGAGAGAGAGAGAGAGAGAGAGAGAAGAATAGAAACACTTTGGAGCCAGCTCAATGAAATAGATGGGCTTCTGTGCATTAAAAGTTATTCATTTATTCTTGTCTGGAACCCATACTTCTTTCCTTAAGACTGCCCACCCTTTATGCCGGTAACAATTCTTTCCATGTTCCATACCACACTATTTCTGTGGTAGGAATATAATATTTTTGCCCAAATGGTGAACTGATAGTTATATTGTGAGCATTTTATGGAGTACACATGCATGGAACCCTATTGAACAGTGTCTATGGCACCAATAATGACAAACCCTTTGGGGAACTTTTAAAATCTTTCCAGTTATTCTAGGTGGTTTTTTTTAATGCTTAATGGGTCTGTCTTCTTTTCAGGCAGTCGCTGGCGGCAATGTCAACATTTGCTTAATTGCATTTTATTAAAATAAATGCACCCACTGGCTCAGGCAACAATCGTGTTCTTTCGCAAATCAAGTTACTGTGGACATAAACGCAATAAATCCAAACTGCAAAACAGATTATCAATTTTCACTTGTTTGCTTTGGGGGATTAAGGCAACCCACAGCTATTGCTCTGTACGAAACAGACTGCGGCTACAATACGATTGCTTTCAGATCGCCACTGAGCAATTTTCATGCTCGGGAGAGAGGTAGGAATGCGTTTTGAAGTACAGCCTGGTGGTGAACATCAGGCCAAGCTACCGGCTCTCTACTTTCTGCTGCGACATAGCTATCTTGTTTTCACTCGTCGGCTTCCCCAGTTTAATTTTCTTAGTTTAACAATAGTTACATACCACTTGGTTGTGAAATAAAAAATCTATACACCGTGTACAAAAAGAGGGAGAGAGCAATCCCAGGCTCAAGAATACAAGCTGGTGTAATGTATGCCAACATAAAGTTACGCCAGATCCAAACTTCATTCAAAAAAAACCACCAGGGGGGCAAAGGTGCCTCAGCCCTTAGGAGCCGGTGCCTGTGGCAGGGAGGGTAGAGCTAACACATTCTCTCATGCCTCGCTGTGTGCTAAAGGCAGCACCTTTGTAGCACAAGTCTGAAGCCCAGCCCTGATCTCACCATGGGCATAGAGGTGAGACAGGAATCATATCTTACCGACACCCCCAGAGACTTAAATTGGGAAGCTTTGGTGACATTTTAGTTCACCACATATAGGTATTGTCCTAATGTGGCTTTTTGAAATTTAATTTAAGCATCCCCTATATAAATATAAATATATAAACGCGGGTGGCGCTGTGGGTTAAATCACAGAGCCTAGGGCTTGCTGATCAGAAGGTCAGCGGTTCAATTCCCCGCAACGGGGTGAGCTCCCGTTGCTCGGTCCCTGCTCCTGCCAACCTAGCAGTTTGAAAGCACATCAAAGTGCAAGTAGATAAATAGGTACCTCTCCGGAGGGAAGGTAAATGGCGTCTCCGTGCGCTGCTCTGGTTCGCCAGAAGCGGCTTAGTCATGCTGGCCACATGACCCAGAAGCTGTACACCGGCTCCCTCGGCCAATAAAGCGAGATGAGCGCCGCAACCCCAGAGTCGGCCACGACTGGACCTAATGGTCAGGGGTCCCTTTACCTTTACCTTTATATAAATAACCAGGGAGTCCCTCTTTGAAAAGCAACATTAAGATGGTAAAGAAAGCAGCAGCAACACTATCCACTATTTTTGCAAGTCGCTTGGGATAAGAAACCCTTTACTTTAAGCATAATTCCTGGATGGCCATGCACGTACACAAAAAAACTTGCTGTAGTAGATGGATCTCCTTGACAACATATAGCATTAGACTTTAACGATCTGTCAGTTGCTCCTGCAAAGTGAGCTGTTATTGACTTGGAATTGCCATTTAATAAGAACTCGGTTTTCTACCTGTCAATCTATCAACAGTTCTAGTCGGATTTTAAACCAAGAGGTTTTTCCAAGGACTTTTGTTGGGGTTGGTGGGGTGGGGGAGTTGTTAATAATACAGAAGATGATCAGGGATGATGGGAATTTATTTCAGAAACATGTGGAGGACCAAAAGTTCCCCACACCTGTTTAAGGTCATCTACTACAATCCTCTGTCAATGCAGGAATCTTGCAGCTGACAGCATTCTTGAAAGACAGCCATCCAACATCTGCTTGAATACTTCCAGAAAAGCGCTTTGTATTCTTGAAAAGCCCCTTTTAGTCCAGGCAATGCCCAAATCACTATTTTAAAGCTTAAACCAAATAAGTGTTGTTGGATTTGTTTGTTTGTTTAAATAAAGTTTCCAAAATGAGCCTCAAGCTTTCCCTTCTCTGAGGGAAAATTTGTCATGACAGATCTGCTGTGCAAACTCCCTGCACTAATATTGCTTAAGGACTTAACACATTACACAGAAAGCATATACAAAAGGAAATATGTAGGGTTTACAAGCTAAGGGCAAGAAACCCAAAAGGATTTTAACATATGTTAAGGAAGATGTTAACAGCTGTGACTGACAAAAGAAGAACTAATGAGTCAAGCAACACAGCTTTCAGCATTAATTTCCTAATTAAATTAGCAGAAGAGTTGTTAATGAATTTGTTCCAGCTTCCCAGGAATTTACAGCTTCAGCTGTCAGCCCCATCAAGACTTACCACAGTTTCTTAGCCCTGCAAGACTTTCCTACTTGTTGAGCTCCAAGGACCTTTCTGCACAAAGCGCATCTTAACTTTTCTCTACCTTTGCGGATACTTCTGAATGTCTCATCCACAGCCACAGAAGTGCAAAAGCTTGCCTGTGTGTTATGAATAGCTGTGCTATGGGAAAGATTTGTGTGCTATCATTTACCACCTGAAAAGAAAGCTTGTGTGCAGTTCCTATCTGTCTTTTAAAATACAGTGGTACCTCAGTTTTTGAACATCTCCATTGATAAACATTTTGGTTTTCAAACACTATAAACCCGGAAGTAAATGCTTTGGTTTTCAAACACGCCTCGAAAGTCAAACATGCTACGTGGCTTCCACTGAGTGCAAGATCCTGAGGCCTAGCTGTCGACTATTGAGTTTTTGGTTTTCGGACATTTCAGAACGGTCTTCCGGAACGGATTACATTTGAAAGCCAAGGTACCACTGTAAATAAATTGTAAGCCAACGAAAGAATATGCAGCAACAGCAGCTCTCGTTTTTTCCCACGTAAAACAAAATTGCTAAGTTGCCATCAGACTGTTGTTCTCCTATAGCTCCACACTTGGATGTTGAGAAGATTTTGATGGGATTGGTAGTTCAGCAACATCTGGAGGACCAAACTTTCTGCACTCCTGGTCTGGGAGGGACGTGGGTGATGCTGTGGTCTAAACCACTGAGCCTCTTGGGCTTGCCAATAGGAAGGTCAGCAGTTCAAATCTGCATGACGGGATGAGCTCCTGCTGCTCTGTCCCAGCTTCTGCCAACCTAGCCATTCGAAAGCATACCAGTGCAAGTAGATAAATAGGTACTGCTGTGGTGGGAAGGTAAATGGCATTTCCATGCGCTCTGGCACCCATCACAATCCTCTGTGAGCCAGTAGCGGTTTAGTCATGCTGGCCACATGACTCGGAAAACTGTGGACAAACACTGGCTCCCTTGGCCTGAAAAGTGAAATGAGTGCCACACCCCATAGTCGCCTTCGAATTGACTTAACAGTCCAGGGGTCCTTTACCTTTTTACTGCTCCAGCAGTCCTTTAAGTAATTTGATCCTGAACCATTTACAGCTTTAACAGTTAAAACCAGTATTTTGAATTGGGCTGGAATTTCACCTGTCAATCATAACCCTGCAGCTTGTGCATTCATAGATTTCCCCAGTTATCTGGAGGACAAAAAAAGGTTCATTTCTGTCCCCATAAGCAGACAATATGCTGTATGATCCTTTCCCCCCTATTTTTCGATGTTATCAAAAGATTATAGCATTTGTGCCTATTTCAGTGTCTTTCTAACACAGAAGATGAAAGCTCTGAATGGAATAAAACATATACCAGTCTACCAGTTAACGGTCTTTCTTGGAATATCAGTCAGTCAAACCGAGAGCATAAAAATGAAGCTTCAGTATTTCTGGATCAGTCAAGTGTTGCACGGAAGATTCATTTAATGTCAGATCTGAGGTTTTCAAAAAAAAAAAAAAAGGGAAGAAACCGTGCATATACTTGCTAATACTTCCAGTTTGATCTTAAATTATTCATAAGTTGGTGAAGGGGGGGGGGGGCGAAGGCTGAAAGTTGACATGCAGAAACTTCAAAGATGGAGGCAAGGGGAAGCCATGCTCAGTTTACTTTAAATGCCTTTCATCAATCCACACTGAATATTCAGAACCTTATAACCCAAAGGGCTGGTGAAGTGGAAATGCTACAAGAGAAATTCCCTCACATACAGGCCTAAAGATATCTGCACTTTGAAGCCTGACATGGACAGAGTATTAATTCAAATTTCTAGCTCTGGAGCATCAAGGGGATGAGATGACAGGGCTTGTTATTAACTAGCTACATTAAGAGCAGCTGGGAAAGTAATCTGAGCATGCTCATTCGCTAATATTTTTAGTAGCACCTAATGAAGGCCATTTCCTTTGTGATATCACAAAGCATATTCTCCTTATCTTGTCTTCTCACTGTAAAATGTTGTTGGTGACCGACAGCGAGTGGGACAATTTCCTTTGGGGAGATCAGTGGATGGCTCATTAATGCACAGAGTCCGTGCAATTATGCAGATAAAACGGCCTCATTAAAAGAAAAGAATTCAAAGGCACTCAGCAAAAGAGTCACTGATTTTGACATTTAACTCGTGTTGCCTCACACTTTCCTAAGAATGGTGGTACGACACGGAGAATGGCTTGAAAAGCGTATAGGGTAAAGGGACCCCTGACCATTAGGTCCAGTGGTGAACGATTCTGGGGTTGCGGCGCTCATCTCTCTTTATTGGCCGAGGGAGCCAGAGTACAGCTTCCGGGTTTATGTAGCCAGCATGACTAAGCTGCTTCTGGCAAACCAGAGCAGCGCACGGAAACGCCGCTTACCTTCTCGCCGGAGAGGTACCTAGTTATCTACTTGCACTTTGACATGCTTTCAAACTGCTAGGTTGGCAGGAGCAGGGACCGAGCAATGGGAGCTCACCCCGTCACGGGGATTCAAACCGCAGACCTTATGATCGGCAAGTCCTAGGCTCTGTGGTTTAACCCACAGTGCCGCCCGTGTCCCTTATATAATGTTTATAATGCATATAATGTAGTTCTATTCCTCAAGTGAAGAAGACTTTGACCTGTTTCAAAGAAGAGCAGGATGCACATAGAAGAGGGGTGGGGAAATAGTAAATACACAAATTGTGAAATAGACAGCAGCCTTTTCCAATGGCCCTGCTGGCTAGGGCTGATGGGCGTTCTAGTGCAAAACATCTGGAGGGCATCGAGTTGTAGATAAGAGCCGTATTTCAAAATATCTGTCCATGTAAATGAATGGGCCACAAAAACAATTTAAAATGGGGTCTAACTAGGAATGGAGGAGAAATAGGATTCACTTCACATTTAAAGGCAAGCATACATAATTTGCCTGTCACAGAACAATACACAAACCAAAATGCACCCATCCTTCAAAATTCACATTTCCCCAAATTTTGCAGTGCCGTTCTCTGGCCAGTTATACAAAAATGTATATAGCAGGGGAAAGTTCATATAAAAATTGCAGGTATTAGTGAAAATAGCATGCCAAAAAATATTGTATTAGGGAAAATTGCTTACAAAAATGTGCATTACCAGACAAAATTGCTTACAAAAATGTGTTACATTAAGAAAGATGGGCACTGAAATGCACTACCATTGATTTTCATTTGTTTTAATAATCACAAATTGATTTTCATAAGTACTTTAAGAAGATGTGGAAATATAGAGAAGTGAACTTTAAGATTGGAAAAGGGATAAAAAGAGAAACCAAAATTGGCAGATTCCCCCCATCTCTAAGACTAACCCTCAACATACCTGTGACTCTGGGCTTCCACAACGAAGAGTTTTTTAGAATAAGCATCACCCACCTCTTCTGGATGTATCTTCTAGTACAGTACCTTTCAAATGGTGCTTCAATTTATTGGCTTGTCATGCCAGGATTTGCTTGTCTCTTGGCTCATCCACACAGGGATCCACTCTAAGACGATGAGGTTAATGGATATGGGGGATCTAGTAAAAAGAAAGTAGAGCTCATAAGCCCGGATTTTGCCTACTCCTGGGCTAGAGCTTTCCCCTCTGCCACCTATTTTCTATGCGCAGGGGCGGTGGGCAGGAATTCCCCATGGAGGAACATTCATTCATATGTTCCCCCACCTGCAGACACACAAACTTAGAACATCACCTGCTGTGTTTGAGAACTAGGCTTTCCTTGGCCTTCCATCGCCCTGCCCCAATTTTATTTTGTTTTCTTTACTGTTTGTCCTCAGAACAAACCTCTTGGTTGCTAACCTGTGACAATGCCTAGTTCCTGACTTGGGTGACTTGTTTGGTCCCAATCCTGTGACAAGTCAAAACTGTACAAACAAAGATTGCCTGTGAACCAACTAGCAGCACGTGTGTCATGAAAAAGTAGTCAATTAACTGCAACTCCTCCAGAGTAAAATATAGCAGAGGATAAACCACTGGCAGGCCATTTGCGTAGCTTCCTTTAAACACGGGAGTTTTTATTCATAAATACCGTATTTTTCGCTCTATAAGACGCACCAGACCACAAGACGCACCTAGTTTTTGGAGGAGGAAAACAAGAAAGAAAATATTCTGAATCTCAGAAGCCAGAACAGCAAGAGGGATCGCTGCGCAGTGAAAGCAGCAATCCCTCTTGCTGTTCTGGCTTCTGGGATAGCTGCGCAGCCTGCATTCGCTCCATAAGACGCACACACATTTCCTCTTACTTTTTAGGAGGGAAAAAGTGAGTCTTATAGAGCAAAAAATACGGTACATTAGAACCTCCCAAGGAAGAAGTATTATAATGAGATGTTAACTGTCAAATTTGATTATTATGTAGGCTTTTCCCTACCATTATGGCCACCATTATTCTAGCTGCAGAGTTTTTCTTTCTGTTACCTTTTCCAGTAAAATTTGCTGCAATTTTAGTCTTATTGCCTTGCTTCTACGGTACGCTGTATACGGTAATTAAGAAGTATACAAATTGTTCAGGTTGCCTTATTTCTACTTATGTTTGTTTGTTGATGGAGCTTGCATGGAAATTTGAAGACATTTTCATGTGTATTCCTCCTAATTCATTTATTTGTGTATGCAATATTACCAAGTATAGACATGTTTGCAAACAGTCCCCTAACAGAATGCATTTGTATCTTCACAGATACACACACTTATTTGCCTGCACTTTTCACCAATATGTACATATGTATGCAATGTTTGTTTGGAGAACTGCACCACAAAATTCAGAGAAGTATGAATTCCAAGAGCTATGTGTTTGCAGGTGTGTTGGTCCAGGAAGTGAGGATTTTGGAGGTTCACATTAAAATGTGAACTGAACTCATTCCGCACCCACCCCCATCCCTAGTTAAAACAGCCACAATCATCTAAAACAATTAGAGGAGGAGGAACTTTCCAGTCTATTTTGTCTAGAGCTCAGCAAGACCCACAGCTCTTAAGAACACATGCTGGGAAAAGCATTTTACATTTTTATAGGAATGTTAGCCAAAAATAGGCATCCAGACATGCTCCACAACACTAATGAGACTACAGTTATGAACTGAAATTTCGGAAAGCATCAGGTTTGCAATCGTCCCAACTGCAATGCGTTCAAAAAGGATTATGGCAAAAATGGTTTTGAAGCACTAAGTCTGAAACCATAGAGATGGGAAGACTCTCATAAGTCATCAAGTACAAATTCCCTGCTGGAGCATTAATGTGCATCAGGACTGCCAATGCTAGACAGCACTCTTTGTCATGAATGATACGATGTCTGGATAGCAAATCATTCACCCTGGGCAACACATTACAGTGGTTTAAGTGATGATTAGTGTCCAATCTTAGTCATATTAGTCATACACAAGTCCATTGATTTCAGTGGGTCTCCTTTGAGCATGATTTAGTTGGCTATCATCCTAAATCTCCACAGCTAAAACTCTGCCTTGAGGTGAGGAGGGAATCTGAATCCCCACAACAGATGAATAAAAACTGCACAATCATTCTGCGGGGGGAAAAATTCTACAGATAAAGACTCCAGATCTTTTCACTTTCTAAATAAATTTGAAGGCTCACAGATGCCTTTCTTCATTAACAGCTTCAACTGTTCCATGGAGACCTAAACTTCCGTTTTGAAGAAATCCCATTTTTTTGTAACAGCACAGTTATGGTTTGACTCACAAGACTGATGGATTGTAGGAAACATTTATTGATGTAAGGGCTGAGATCCTCAGAGCTTTCTGTTTGTTTGTGGTTGTTTTTAAAAAAATCAGTCTAAAGGTAAAATTGCTTCTACTGCAACCCTTGATGTCACCAGTACAAACCACAGCTCTTCCTTCTGATGGTAATGACTGGGTCTGGAAGAATTTAGGCATGTCTACCTAAATGATGTGGGCTAACCATTTAAATTAAACCAAGGTGAGGGATCAGGATTCTAATAAAAGGCCACAGATAATGAGGGAAATGACATTTACCAGACTTCTACCTCTTGATCCAACTTCCATAACCAACCAGATCCTCTTGCCCCTATATCCAGTTTTTAAAAACAAGAGCTTCTGCCTCATGTCTGAGTACCACTTGCTAAGTATGTGTGGGACAAGGTCTTCTGGATAGTAGCACCCAAGCCCCAGAACTCCTTTCTTTGAGAGGCCCATCTCACCCTTTCCCTGCTAAATTTTCACAAGACAATTGTCTTGTTCAACAGAACCTTTAATGAGCAGTAATTCATTCCCACTGATTCAGCTGGAGTTCTTTGTTTGTTTAGGTTTCTTTCTTGTCAACCTCAGCCAGCATGGCCAGTAAACAGCGATGGTGGGAGTTGTAATCCAACAATATCTGGAGGGACACAGGCCGGCATCCTTCCTTTTGTTACATCCCTGCCCACAGGACATATTCACATTCTTACAAATTGCAGAACACAGGTCTGGATTCAACTAAACAGTTGCACTAGCAGGAGCTGGAGCATTGAGACCCACTAGCACCATGGGCCTTGCCCCTCTCTCCACCCACCCGCCAAATTTGTTTTTGCTCTGGTGGCAGTGGGAGAGTAATCAGAGCATCATGTGGAAGAAGGAGGGGAGACATGGTTCCATCTGCCAAGCAGAAACGCTTGTGATGGTGGAATGATCGTAATAGCACATCATTGAATTCAACCCTTCATGGAAGCTATGGGTTGCTGCTTTCCTTCCTTCTTCCTAAAAAAGAGGTTGTGTGTCGAGACCCCACAGCCACCCCCTCGTTGGGAAATAACTCACACCAGGACACAGATATTAGGTTTATGTTATTGGGCAAATTTTGGCCACAACTTTATTGAATTACAGAATGTGAGCATTATTGGCTTAGGCATTGATTGGACCTGACTATATCTGACTCCTGCCCGCTGTGCAGGAAGTCCAGTAAGGGTAAGCCACCGGTAGGGGGAGGCCTGTCAATGCGAATCAACTCAAGCTCCCCCTGGTGTTCCCGTTGAGGTCGTGTCAAGGCCCTAGCCCCCAGCCGGGCTTCGGACAAGATCAACACCCCCAGATTCCTTTAACGGAATACCCTTAAGCATGATCCCACCTCCCCCCCCAAAGGTCAAACAATGCTAACCACAACCCTAACAGTATTTAACTGGCTCACTCCTCGGTTTAAACTGTCCCCACCACACATACACACCCCCGGCCAGCGGATTGGCTGGCCGGGCTCTGACATGGCCGGGATCCCCCGGGCAATGGGGGACAAAGTCCCCTACCCCCAGTGGGGAGTGGGTGGCCATGTGGTCCACCGCAACTCCTCCCCACTGGGAAGTGGAGCAGATTTATCGGTGAGGAGAAAAAATAAGATCTTGCAGCTTAAAAATATCTCTTGAAGGCAAACATGTGAGAACAATATACTGACCATCTTTTCCGGCTGTAAGGCAGATCTGATGATTGCCTGCAGCCATTGACCTGATGAACTTCCTTGACTGACACAAGCATGACACATCCTGCTTGGCAGCCATCTAAAAATAACCTGAAATGCTTTTCCTAAACAATTCCCCCCTGTCACCTAACCCCTTTCTGCATGCTCACTGGGAAAGCAGCTGAGAACCAGCCTTGTATCCTCTGAAGCTGAATCAAGCTGAATTGTTTCCTTCCTTCTTTCCTCTTCCCACTGCAGAAGTGAGCCTGGTAGTCCTTACTTACGCACAATACAACATCCACGAAATGTGTCACAGCCAGAGTGATGCAGTGGTTAGAGGGCTGGACCAGGGACTTTGCTAATCTTTCATAATATGGCGCTCTGTGCAAGGCCAGCATTTGGCGCCCCCAAATGGATCTTCTCCATTATGGATCTTCTCAATTTTGTGCCCTCTTGACTTGGTAGAAGAAGAGGAGGAGGAGTTTGGATTTGATATCCCGCTTTATCACTACCCGAAGGAGTCTCAAAGCGGCTAACATTCTCCTTTCCCTTCCTCCCCACAACAAACACTCTGTGAGGTGAGTGAAGCTGAGAGACTTCAGAGAAGTATGACTAGCCCAAGGTCACCCAGCAGCTGCATGTGAAGGAGCAGGGAAGCGAAACCGGTTCACCAGATTACGAGTCCACCGCTCTTAACCACTACACCACACTGGCTCTGTGTGGGGCAACCATCTGCACTGCCCTAAATGCAGCACTGACAGGACTTGGACCTGGGAGACCAGTTTTCAAATCTCCATTCAGCTATGAAGCTCACTGGGTGACTTTGGACCAGCCACTCTCTCTCAGCTTGAACCAGCTCACATGATTCTTGTTTGGATTCAGCTCATTGGGTCAAATGTGGAGTGTCAATGTAGTAATAAATACAACGATTTCTCCCTGTTGTATATAGTAATAGAGAACTGATTTTCCAAGCCAAACACCACCATCTACCATGCAGAAGAGGGTTGTTTCAGCAGGCTTGGGTAAACCACACAGTTTGCAGAAGTACAAAAAAGTTAGGTGGAGACTCCGTGGAGGTGTTAGAATTCCTGCTCCATGATTACAGTCATGGGATTGTTGTCTATCACATGACAGTATAGTTTTTACTCCACAAAGTGGGAAGTGACAGAGACAGGATGTTTGTGTTACTGTGTTCTGTGAAGTGGGACTGTTGTCTTTTCTCTTTGCTGTCTGATGCTAGAGAGAGAGGGAGCCATGTTGCAGTGCTCCATCTGTGTTTATATGTAAATAAAGTTGATTAGCCAAAATGCTGAGTTGCTGAGGTCTGTCACACGAACTGCACAGACTCTGTGGATCCCTAAGTGTGCCGGTGTCTGTTGGCATCGGTCGCGGTGATGTTCAGGCTGAAGAAAGCTTATGAAGCTCCCGAACGATTGACCAGGAGGGAGAGAACATGCCAGTCAGGCGTGTGTCTCTACCAGGGTCCTACTTGAGTGTAGGCTGAGCTCCTGACAGGAGGAACCTCAAAACAGTCTAAACAGGAATTAGCATGCTCAGTGGACATGGAATGCTGAATGAGTGGTGGAGGGATGGGGCTTGGAGTGGAACAGAATATCCCGAAAAGGGCCTAGCTGGCAAGTCTCTGAATAGCACTCCAGCCCACATTCTCCAGTTGGAACATTCTACTCCAAGTCCACTTGTTTTAGCTAACGCCCAATCTCTTCTTTGTCACAGGTTTACTACTTGGCTTCTTTAACACATGCCACACATTCAAAACAGTACAATCCTCCTTGTGCGGGGGAGGAGCTGACAGGGTCCTGCCGCCCTTGACAATATTCTAAGTTCCTTCCTGAATTTTTTTTCTTCTTCTTTTTATGTTAAATGCCCAGTCCTTTTTATTTGGAAGGAGGTAGGAGAAACCTGCATGAAGTTGGTCCAGCCTAGGACTGTGACCAGATGAAGCCATGGAATCTGAATAATTTCTTCTTTCACCCAGCTCTTCTCCTGCTTTACCATCCAGCCCAACTTTTCTCAACCTTGGGTCTTTAGATGTTGCTGGACCACAATTCCCATCATTCCTATCTAGCATGGCCAGTGGTCAGGGATGATGAGAGTTGTAGTGTAAGAACATCTGGGGACCCAAGGTTGAGAGAGGCTGATCTAGCCCATGAATGGGGAACCTGTGGCTCTCCAGCTGTTGTTAGTCTATAGTTCTCATCAGCCCAAGCTGGCATAGCCAATGGTCAGAGGTGATGGGATCTGGAGTCCAGCAACATCTGGGGGACCACAGGTTCCCCACCTCTGATCTAGCCTAATTAAAAGTTCTGGAGCACTCAAAAGCTTGCACACCATTTTGTGACTTTTTGGCTGGCTCTGTACAGGTATTGTTCTCATACAGAGTTTGGATTTGTTCCTGTGGATCATCACGGCTACCTTTCACTTTCTCTGAAAGCAAGAAATGGCAATACTTTCTTTCTCTTGGAGAATCTCTGAACCACTGACCTTCCTAAAGTTAATTGGCCTCCTCTGTCTATCTTTGGCAAACTTTAAAAACCGGGGAGGGGGGGTGAATAAAACTAACCTGTGAATCAGCGGTTTCATTAACGTCCAGCTGTACCATCTCACTTCTGCCACTTTAATTAAATGACTCTATTTCTATTTCCTCCCATTTCCAAATGAAAAATTGTGAATTCATTTTCCAATGAAAAATGTCATCCCATAGCATTCCTATTAGATCTGTCTCACACATCAAATTGGGGTGGTGTTTTTTGTTGTTGTTTTTTTTGCCAAAATCAAAACCCAAAGCTGAACTCTCACAGCTCCTGGCACATCAAGGCAAAGATGTAAGTAGATAGCACATATTTACATTTTGTTTCCACAGAGCAATAATTTCTCGCATAGCATTTTGCAAATAGTTTTAACCCCTCCTGACAACAAATATTAGGTGTGATAACAGTAATCTCAGCTGATATTAGTAAGGAAAGGAGGAAAGGAATATTCTTCATTAACTACCACAGTTACAATCTGATTCCCATTCCATGTCATTTCTTAGCTCACAACATCCATGCAAAATTGTTAGTCATGCCAGAACTCTACATTATCTTCTTGCATATTGTGTCATAGGATCAGCCCTTATAGTACCTTCTAATCTTAGCCTGCTTCTTCACTGTGAGCACATCCTTGTTTGTAAGAATTGCAGTCTTTGTTGGAGTTTCCTAGTCCCCAACATTAAGAACATGCATCGGAAGAACAGTCTTGCTGGGTCAAACCAAAGGTCCATCAAAGTCAGGGGTTGGCAACCTAAGGTCCATGGACCACAAGCGGCCTATGGGGGTCATTTAACCAGCCCATGGACCCCCGCCACCCACTCGGGGACCCCCACCACCCAGCATGGAGCAGAGCAGGGACCGCCTTCCATGATGCTGGCCAGCTTCCCATTGGCTGCAGGAAGCTGCGCATCCCTCCTCTGTGCCAGAACGAGTGCCAGAAATAGCATTTGCATATGTGTGTGTGCGCACACACACACACTCCGGCCCACTGCAGCATCTGCGGGACTGTGAACTGACCCAAACCACAAAAACTTTGCCAACCCCTGATCAAAGTTCTAGTACTATGTGAGAAGGAGGGGGAAATATTATTTGTCTTCTTCACCCATATGCATCCTGCTAATTGCATTCTTCGGGTGGGGGGGTCATTGTTGGGAAGGGGGGACTGCAAAATTCCTTGGGTGTGCAAAGAAAGCACCTTGCAGTTCTTTGTATCCCAGCCTTACAGAAGACAATGAGAATAAGCTATCATGGTGATCATTGATCATTATATTGCACTAAAAATTAACCTACATGAATGCAGTGCAATTCAGAAAGGCCATAGCTCAGTGGTGGAGCACCCACTTTCAATGCAGAAAGTCCATGTTTCAATGCCTGGCCTCTCCAGGTAGGGGTGGAGAGACCTTGGAAAGCCACTGCTAGTTAGTGTAGACCAGTGTTTCCCAAACTTGGGTCTCCTGCTGTTTTCAGACTACAATTCCCATCATCCCTGACCACTAGGGATGATGGGAGTTGTAGTCCAACAAACAGCTGGAGACCCAAGTTTAGGAAACACTGGTGTAAACAATACTGAGCTAGATGGAGCAATGGCCTGACTCAGTATACATGTTCAATTAAAGGTTTTAAATTTTAATTAATTACTTTTTAACTGAGGAAAGGTAGAAGGATTCTTTTAATGTTTTATGTGGGTTGGGTTATTTTGGGAGGTGTTGAGTTTGGGGAAAGAGAACTTTGGCTTGGCTAAGTCAGGCAACAATTCTTTAACAGCCTTTGCTTAGCAGTCAAGACTTCTGCTTGTCATCTTGAGTTATATAAGCACGCTTGCCATACTGGTGGGCTGTTAGCATTGAGCTACATATAATCATTTTTACAGTGTCAAAAGAGTAAATCTGAAGAGTGTGTAGGATGAAGTGCTATAGAAAGACCTGTATTGAATTTGATGGAACAGCTAACACAGCTATGAGGGTACAAATCTATGGGAGCATTAACAAAGCAAGAAGGCTTTGTGCATTTCTGAGATTGCTAATGAAGTAGCCTGTAATTTCCTGCGGCGCATTAATGAAGAGAATTTGAAAATGGCACTTTTCCCCTTAATGTCTTGGGTCTGCATTAATAACAGCTATCGCTGTTTGGTTACCACCAGGAACTGAGGACTGAGGGAAAAGCCACTTGCCAAGTTATCTTCCTCAACAAAATAGGCTTACGAAGTTACCAAGAAGTATTATGCAAGAGCTGAAGGGTTTGCCCAGCCCAAGATGAAATAAAATGATTTATATAGGTGCAACTGTTATTTAGAAGAGCATTTACAACAACTTCTTTTAGAATGATTCAGAGTGTTTGGCCAGTCCCCAAACGGAACATCTATTCTTCGCTTTGCTTTCTCCTGGCCTGGCAAATTATGGAGATTAGCTGCATTTTAAGACCATGTTTGCTTGATTAGTACTAATTAGAAACTCAGACTTTGTCGGCATTGCTCAAACATGCTGTCCTTGCTTATTTTAGAAGCTGGTGTTTGTGGGTGCACAATGGCTGCCTGTTGACCTAGTATATTGCTACCCCACGTACAGCAGCAGGATACATTGGTGGTCCTATTCACGGTTCAGTGTGACTTGCAGGCTGGCGCTGCCACCACCATGACATGCCCTCCAACTGCCCCTAAATATTCAATAAACCATTTCCATTCTTTTATTTAAAAAAAGTTTGTTATCTTGTTATCTTGATTTCTTATTCTTCCAGTAAGTTTCGCCATTTGGGACAAATCCTTCTCAAGATCTTGTGGGGCCGCAAACTCTCATGCAACACAGCGAGATCCCAGGGAGCAGATGGAACAGCAAGCCCTTTAAAAGTGTGGTATGTGTCAATATAAATGAATGTGGATGAATCCCTACATCCAAACATGGGGCAGAATACTGTTTGGTCAGAGAGAGCCCCAGCAGGGATTTTAAATCACAAAACATGCAGCAGAGTGAAGCGTTGGAATATAGACCTTTTAAATATTTCGTTGTAAATCACTTACAGTGACTTCCCCTTTTTACCCCCTTTTACGGTGAATAGACTACACAGCTTGGTAAGTTTAAAAGAAGTTTTCTTACAAACGTATCAAAGGTCTGGTCCATACCTTTTTTCCCCATGCAGCACCAAGAAAAACGCAGGTAGAAAAGTAAAAGTTTTTAGAACTTAGAAAAATATAGTAAAAGTTTCTGAAGACCTGGCCTAAGCTTGAACAGCCAATTGCTGCAGCCGCTGGTTGCCTCCTGGGGCTACATACGTACATATTGTTGGATCAGGATCAAAGAACAGAGGAAAAACTGTTAAGTTTAAAAAAAAAAAAAGAGGTCTCCTCCTATGACAGAATCCATCTTGTTCAATCTCCCATCATTACTCAAGAAGCACGACCCTTTGGCTTAGCTTAGAAATGACACAGCAAATTCTTATTAGGAAAAGGAAAGAGATGTATGGGTTGCAAAACAAAGCACTTAATTAAGACACAGTGTTTCCAATTATGTATGCCAGGGTGAGCTCATTACAATTAATGTCATTTCCAATAGTGCCCCTAAAAATGGCAAAACAAAGTCAGCAGCAGCAGTAGGCTCCTTCCTGTCACACGGCCACTCAAAGCACTGATAACTGCTTCCATTAGAAACATCTGTGCAGGCTGCTAGCTGATGTAATATGAGTTGCATGATAAGCTGGTGTTTCTCATCATCTGGGTTGGAACCATAATGTGACAGTGTTGATATACTGTAGGCAATCAGTTGCAGTGCTCAAGAGAATAAGATACTTATTGGGACTCACTCAGCTCTGTGAAAGCTTGCCAGAAAAGGTTCTGTGGAGAATTCTACATAACCCCTCAAAAAAGCTATAAAAGGGCCATAGCTCAGTGGTAAAGTACATATTTTGCATGCAAAGGGGCCTTTACTAGCATCATAGGTACCAACTCTATGTGGCTGGGGACTGCTCAGCCTCCACCCAAAGTGTGTGGGGACAGGGCTGAGCTCCCCCAATCTTGTGGGTCCAGGCCTCACCAGGCCCCACTGTGGCAGAGGGCCTCACCGGGCCTTGTGGCCTTCTCCTGAAGCACATGACATCACACCTGTGTGTCACACATGTGATGTCATGCACACACAACAAGCCCCCCATGTCACACAGTACTGGCACCTCCAGTTAAGACTAGAAAAGACTCCTGTTGGAAACTCAGTTTAGTCAATACAGAGCCACAGTACATTGACTAATGCTCTGACATGGTATAAGGCAGCTTTAAAAACTGCCACTATGCAAATATGGCCCATAGCATATGTTTTACCTATTTTCTCCTTGTGTTTGTGTTTATTCTCTTTTTGTCACTCTTGCACTCCAAGCCACACGCAATATGCCAGCAGGCCATCAAAGCAGCTCATCCGTCTGTTTAGACTGGGTCGTATCATGTCAGATTTTAAGGAATTCAAAAGCATTAGGATCTCCAGGGAAAGAACACCTTCAGCTGCAAGTCAATAGCATATTTTTTGTCAATGAATTCTTTTATATATTCCTACTTCAGTGATTCAAAGGTCGCCAGTGTTAGCGCACATCTCACTGGTTCGCAGTGCGATTATATGAATGCTAATCCTCGCTGAAGTATGTTTAGCATCTGCACCTCAGGTGATGATGGTGCTTTTCAGGAAAAAAACAGAGGGAAAGTATCACCAGAAGGAAAATTCCTGATGAGTTAGTTAAATATTAGAGCTGTTGTGTTTTTCTGTCTTCTGATTGCTAGCTAGGTATCACACTGTGAGCTGATTTATTTGCTACAACAAACTCCAAGGTTTACTTCTCATTTCTTCTCCTGTCCTTGGAAAGTCTACTTCATTGTACACCTGTCATTTGCATTCTATTTTCAACACTTTTCTAGAACAGTGTTTCCCAACCTTGGGCCTCCAGCTGTTTTTGGACTACAACTCCCATCATCCCTAGCTAGCAAGACCAGTGGTCAGGGATGATGGGAATTGTAGTTCAAAAACAGCTGGAGGCCCAAGGTTGGGAAACACTGTTCTAGAACATTGGAAGTTGGCATCTATGAAAATCAGCGAGGTCAGTATTGTTTGCCGTGTCTATGTAATTTCTGCAGAGGGGGGAACCTTCTTAAGGAGGTGCAGGAATTAAGGGGAATTAGTGATTAAGGGCAATTCAGTGACAGCTGAAATTGTAAATAAAAACAAGTAGCTATTTCGTGTAGAGACTAAAATCCTGAAAGCAAGGCTAGTCAGACAACTGAAACTGCTGTAGCAGAACATCGTGAAATGTTGGTCTCAATGGACTTCTCAATATTGTATGTCCAAAAGTGGTGATGTGGCTGTAAGTGGTTTATGCAATGCTTGCGCACTCTGGAGATGATGCCATCTCACAGCATCCTGACTATAAGGGGCATTTCAAACATGAACATCAGACAGAACAGCTATTGCACCCCAGACACCATGACTCAGATTTGTGCTGTCATGCTCCACAGCTACTGTTACTTTCTTTTCTTTATTGAAGAAACAAGCAACAGTAGAAAATCTGGCTCATTCTGCCCTGATATTTAGCTTTCTGCTACAAAGTTCCCCTTTTTATGGATAGGGGATGCGGGTGGCTCTGTGGGTTAAACCACAGAGCCTAGGACTTGCCGATCAGAAGGTCGGCGGTTCGAATCCCCGCGACGGGGTGAGCTCCCATTGCTCGGTCCCTGCTCCTGCCAACCTAGCAGTTCAAAAGCACGTCAAAGTGCAAGTAGATAAATAGGTACCACTCCGGCAGGAAGGTAAACGGCGTTTCCGTGCACTGCTCTGGTTCGCCAGAAGCGGCTTAGCCATGCTGGCCTCATGACCCGGAAGCTGTACTCGGCCAATAAAGCGAGATGAGCACCACAACCCCAGAGTCGGTCACGACTGGACCTAATGATCAGGGGTCCCTTTACCTTTACCTGCTTGCATTCCCACAAGCAGCAGTGTTGTTAAGTACTTAAAAGACTCAGGGCGCAAGTGCAGGGCACACATTTACACACACACACACACACACACCCCTGAGCAAATTAAGATGATGGGTGGCTGCTGTCTGCACTTTGCAACGTGCCCAGCATTCCTGTAAGCAATTTTGTTTTAATTCTAGAAAAAGAGGTGCTGGAACTCAAAATGAGCACTTCCCTTGTTCTCTTATACAGTGGTACCTCGGGTTACATACGCTTCAGGTTACAGACTCCGCTAACCCAGAAATAGTGCTTCAGGTAAAGAACTTTTCTTCAGGATGAGAACAGAAATCGTGCTCCAGCGGCGCAGCAGCAGCAGGAGGCCCCATTTGCTAAAGTAGTGCTTCAGGTTAAGAACTGTTTCAGGTTAAGAACGGACCTTCGGAACGCATTAAGTACTTAACCCGAGGTTCCACTGTACTGTAATGACAATGGCGCCCACCTGAGAGGTGGCAGCATTGGCAAAATTCAGGCCTTTGAAAGATTCTTGTCAAGTCCTGTTGGCTAAGCTCTTCCCCTGACTAGAGTTGAATTTATCCCAGTTATACATTATTCAGGACAAAGCTAGGAGTAGATCAATGGCTATTTATCTAAAAGGTTTTAAGACAGCCAAAGCCAGGCTGCACATCTGCCCAGGGGGGCAGAGAGATGAGTCATTAAAAAAACCAGATGCTCCCCATTTTCTCAGGAAGGTAAGAATAAACATTCTCACAACCAAACGCCCTTCCTTTTGACATCACTGAAACCCTTAATTTGAGGGGTTGGGGGGGGGGAGAGACGTGCGTGTCCTGGGCCTGCAAGTAAGAATATATTTAAACATTGAGTTTTTGAAATGTTCATTGAGCTTCACTGCATCTTTTCACTCTGTGCTCACGACAAGGACAGCACTGGTTGGATTGCAGGCCATGAAGAGGGTTTTCTGAGTCTTCGGGTTTGAAGGGGGGGGTGGGAGAGAGAGGTTTGCAGGCATGAGGCACCCACTCCTGTGTCTTCTGTGCAGCTTCTGGATAAGAGCTCTTCCCAACATTTGCTTCCCTCCATTAGTAAAGAGTTCCTCAATCTGAGCCAGAAAAAGATAGAATTTAACAACATATCCCTCGGAATTTGTATGACAGACCATTGTACTCTCAACACTTCCTTTTCCTTCTCCTTCATGGGGTGTCCGAAATCCTTCAGTTTAAGAGTTATGAATATGTTGGGACGATAATCATATGCACCCGCAATTCTATACGTGCACGCACAATGAACACTGCACTAACACTAAAATGTGGTTTATAAGCTTTTGTTCTGTCATTTCAGCGAATGAAGGTTTCCTTTCCCAAATCTCGGTTTGCACGTTTTAGCTTGGTTCACACCTCATGCAGACACACCTAGAACAATGCCTGCAGTGCCTTTTTCTGCGAAAATCCCACCCCCTCTGGGAGGTGGGTGTTTGAGGGGGGCAGTGAGCAGCAGATACACATGGCATCCATTAATGTGTTTGTAATTTTTTTTAAAAAAGCCTCCACATAAACTTGTTGCTAACAGAATATCAGGATTTAGAATGGTACTTAATCAGTGTCTCTTGTATTGCATCTCATTAGGTCTATAGTTTTGCGTTCTCTTTTTTTATTATTACTTTTTTATTGATTTTCAAAAACAAAACAAAATTAAATAAAACTTAAAGATAAAAAAGGTTGAATGTTAAAGTATAGTTTTGCATTCTCAATTGCAGAAGCAGACGGATATTTATTTGTAAAGGACGAAGGACAACAGTTTAGACTCACCCGTAAGTTAACATATGGGAATCATTTTGGAATCATTGTTTCATACTTACAAGCACATTTGCGGTCCTGTCATCTTCGTTTCCTAGCAAGCACCTATGGCTGGTGCATTCTTGAAGCTGTAGTGGGGAAGGCTGTCATGATTCCAGTTTATTCCCAAGGAACAGGATGCCCCTCTTTTCATCTAAGAAATGTTGGAGGATATGTGGTTGAGTTTAGAAATGGGTAGCAACTACCAGTCTTTGTCAGTCACCTGAATAGTTCAGAAGCCTAGGAAATTGCTCCACCTCATCTGCTTACAGATTGGTACCCCTCCAGGTGGCCCCTTTTATCTCAAGGTTTATCCAATGGTTTCAGAGGAAGCTAGCTGTTGCATGGGATGTAGAGCTGACATCAATGAGTGTACAGTGGCGCCCTCTGTCGAGGCTTCCAGTCATCACATGCTTCACTAATGAGACAAGAAAATGAAATTCACCTAGAAATACATGGTTTGTGATGTCTGCATGATGCCAGGCTAATGAACTGGTAACATGAAGCCAATCACTTTGTCCATTCGTGTTTTATAACATTCACAGCCCTTGAACTACGCCGCTCGTCGTCCTCAGCTCCTGCACCAGCCTAACTCATAAGGGATAACATTAAAGGGTTCCTGCTATAAAAATGAATGCTTCTTCCGAGTTCAACAAATATTTCCTGATGGGGGCAAAAATAATTGTCCTATCATGTATGTTATCCGGCCTAACCTTCTGCCTTCAGAGGCTGCTCACAATATATTAATGAGGGTCTGCAATAAGGCAGCCAAAGCAACCATCTCTCACAATTTTTAATGGCCTGTGTGTTTTAAACTGAGTTGCAGTGACTTAAAGCAAAGGGATGGGCTGCTGGAATTTGAGGTTTCTTTAGCAGCACAACACGGTATTTTGAATGAGAGAGACGATGTGGGCTTGTGGTTAAGAGTGCTGGTTCAAATCTCCATTCAACCATTAGCCATTGATACAATTCTTGCCAGTAAAGTGACGCATGCAAGTTTTACAGCAGCACAGATCATAAGTACCTTCCCCGCATCCTTTCCTCCCATTTTCATTGATACGTTTTTCACAAGAGAATAAATGGCATACAGTCCTGCTAGTGCTAACCTCAGTCAAAGAATATTTAAAGTGCCGTATTATCACTGCCCTCTGTATTCCAGATCATATTCTGCTGTGATAGACGGAAGAGACCATTTCTTCACAGCAGCCGTGGAATGCAAACTTGGACTCCCTTAACCATTCTTTAGATAGCAACTCGGTGGAGTAAACAGCATTTCCTATTTTCAAAAAGTCACACCAAAGCATGCCATTATGAAAAGGAGTCACAGATGGTGTGACAGGATAGCGGCTCTCACCTGACCTCCAGTTAGTCACATCGCTGCTGGGATGCAGAGCGGAAAGAGTGAGGTGAGGAGGTCAGCATGATTCAAACACACCAGCAGAGCCAACCCACTGCTCCCATTAGTGTTTTTGCTCCATGCCAATCTCACGCCTCCCTCTCCCAATAAAAAAAAATATATGAGCTGGTCTTAATATGGAGCACACATATTCTCAGTACAACAATGTGGGCAACCCAGAGGAGATGTGGAGATTAAAATCTGGAACAATTTGTGGAAAGGGAGGTGATCATTGCACATTGGGTTGAGAAGTTCCATTGTTGGGTAGATAGGAGGGTCATCTGTTTCCTACCCCAATTAGTAGCCCCGAGCTAAGAATACGTGGCAACCTAAGTAATGCAATGATGAGGCTTTGCACAGCGGCACCACATTTTATTTGTGCAGAGCACAGGAAAGGACTTAAGAGTGGGGAGAACAAGAAACATCTGTGGCATCTACTGGCTGAAATTACCTGGGTAGATTGTCTTCTGTAACGTAAGATGCTCAATGGCCAGGCACACCTTAACAACTATTTCACAAATCGTTGCTTTGCATCGTGATGAACTCTTCCAGTGGACCTAGCAGACCTAGGACAAATACTGATTCCTGCATAGATATTGAGAAATAACCTGACCTTGAAGTTAATGGAGTTCTGCTTCAGGTAGCTCTGACCTTTCTTTCTGTCCAACAATTAAGGCCATTGTACTGAATGCTCCAAAGCCACTTGAAAAAATCTGTTGAACTATTGAAATGTTTCTTATCTGTTTATCTAATCCCTTGAGCAATTTATGAATGGTGGGAAAGCTCTTTCCACCTGACCTTTTTGCAAAAGCAAATCCATTATGTATATTAAGTGTATCTGACTCAATTTTTCGCAAAGGCTTGACAATAGGTTTCAAGGGAATGAATTACAAAAAGCATTGCACTTAAATGCAAATATACCAGACAAGTGCTCAAAATTGGGTATCGACAAACTGAATATTCCATACTTACTTCCACAATAATTTCATGATACAGGAACATAACCTTGACATGACACTGAATGAAGAAGGAGGGATGAGAATAGTTAATAATAATAATAGTTCCCCTATTTTTGGGAACATTTATAACTGGGGGTGGTGAGAATGGTGTTTAGTGAGCCTGACTTCTGAGAATGTTTAGCCTAAGGAAGAGAAGCTGGGGTGGATTGAGGTTGCTGGTACTCATAGAAGATGACATGTTCTCAGTTGCCTGAGAAGACAAGAGTAGAGGAGCTTTAGTTACAGGAAGGTAGAGTTCAGTAGAACATTAGTAGAAATTTATTGAGAACAGTGGAACCAATTGCCTAGAGCAGTGATGGGGAACTTCAAGCCCAGGAGCCAAATCTAGTTCTCCAACCACTCTCTATTTCTGCTCCTCAAGGCTCTCCCTCCTGAGCCACACCCCTACTTTGCATTCCAGGAGATTGAACCCTTAAGTAGCCTCCATATGTAGCCAGTGCGGCCTTCCAATAGGTTTGACTTTTACACATCACCCATGTCTGCAAAATGCATTGAGTTTGTCCGCAGTGGGGGCTGAGGGGAGCAGGAAATAAATATATAGTGAAATGGAACTGTGTGAAAATTAGCAAAATTGATTCAAGTGTAAGATCATTAGTTTAATACTCACCTTAGAGGTTTCAAGGTGATCCATTTTCTTGAATTTTCTCTACTTATCCAGTTACAGTGGTACCTCGGGTTACGTACGCTTCAGACTACATACGCTTCAGGTTACAGACTCCGCTAACCCAGAAATAGTACCTCAGGTTAAGAACTTTGCTTCGGGATGAGAACAGAAATCGTGTGGTGGCATCAGCGGGAGGCCCCATTAACTAAAGTGGTCTTCAGGTTAAGAACAGTTTCAGGTTAAGAACGGACCTCCGGAACGAATTAAGTACATAACCAGAGGTACCACTGTACTATTTACCTCTGGAAGAAAGCCACTAACAGATAAACTTCACTTGTAGCTAACAGTGAAATGCATCCCTTCCAGCACTGACATGCTGGAACCAATGTCTGAGTTGTGACTGGTCCAATTCTACTTAGCAGAAGCGCCAAGCAAACAAATCAAGGAATGCCAGATTTATGATAAGTACAGAAACTTCAAATCCAGCATATCCAGGAGCTAATCACTGAACTGGAGTTTGACAGTCCATTTTCATCCTCATATAGGATCTCCAGAGATGCACAAAATAGTGTGCGTCGAGTTCTTTAATGCTAGCATCTTGCACACATCACAAGATGTCTCCTTGATAAATATTCATATGCCAGCCAACATCGTAGTGTTCATTAGACTATTCTTGCTGATGAGCCTGCTTTTCCTCAGGCAACGTTTCCCTCTTGGTTTATTAGTGTAAGATACAGATACAGATATGTGCCAAAATAACTGAGACTAATGAAACTGGCTGGCTAATACGACTGGCACACATTGTGTGATGGTGCAGACACTCAGGAGCAACCTCTTATTGGATATTAATGGTTGACATGTTTAATCAAATAATTGGTTAGCTTAATCAATAAAAAAATGCTGATCAACTAAGACAGGGGTCACCAACGTTTTGGGACCAATGGCCGCATTTCAGATTTTGGGAGAGCGCTGGAGGCACCAGTCACAAAATATTTGCTATGGGGAGCAGGGAGCGGAGCATCACACACACACACACACACACACACACACACACAAAATGGCAGCCGCTTCTGTGCACAGTGTGAAAAGGGTCAGCTGCAAAAATGGCTTCCAACTCCTCTCACACGCTGAAGATTGTCCAGAGAATTATAAAAGAAGAAGACCCTGCAACCTTAAAGAAAGCACACTGGCTTTTTTTGGTAGAGAAATAAAACCTGTCAGAAAGTGGTTGCCATTTCAGCTCCACAAGTCATGTTTTCAGAGTGAGAGGGGCCATTTGATCTCAACCTCGCGGCTCAACCCCAAGTGGAGGAAGGAAAGTGGCATTTAATGACATTTATTCCTGCACCTGCTGCTCATTTTGAGAGAATGGGACTGATCAGCCGTACCCTATAACTGGAGGAGGCAGAAATGTTCAGGTTTGATTTATTAAATCTCCGGATAAAAGGCAAGATAATTGGAGATGATCTGGTGATTAAAACTGCCCAAAATAGCAAAACAAAACAAAAATCGCTGCAAAGGCGTGATATTTGACAAGGTGCCATAAGGCACCTAACTCTTGCAAAGCCACGTTTATGGTATGTTTTAGAGCCACCTACTGGGTGCAGCTGGAATATTGGAACTGCATATAGCACTCTGAATTTTGTACTTGACGCTTCTAGTTTTGGCATAGTTTTGGTTTAGTTTGCTTTCAGACAGAGGCTTTGGGAGTGTCGTGCACAGTGTCACCAACAAACCATGCAGGAATTGTGCTAATTCCTGTGCTTATCCGGCTAGTCCAAAGAATAGGCTGGGGACAAGCAGGATTAGTGCAAGTTTCAAAGTTCATTGCAGGTGTGGGAGAAACTGGCAAGTCCTTGGTGCATCCCAGGGGTAGCCAACATGGTGCTATCCAATGTTGTTAGCCTACAAATCTCATCAGCCTCAGTCAGCATGGCCAATGGACAGGGATAATGGGAGCTGGTCCAATAACACCTAGAGATAACTAGCTCTGGTATATTCACTGCATTAATTCAAAGCTGTCTGTAGATTGAGCAGTAATACCTTGCTCCACTACAGAAGCCAAACATGTATCTTGGGTTTCATGAAAGCTCATTTTAATAAGATCAGAGAATTGCTAGGTACGGTTCCGTGGCTTGATTAAATAACAGGGAAAGGAGCTCAAGATGTGTGGGCATTCCTGGAGGTGGTTACTAAAAGCAAAGTCACAAAGAATTCCAGTGGGGAAGAAAAAAACAAGCTTGATCCTGTTTTGCAGGACTCACTTAAACTACAGTTTGCCAATTTGTACATCACAGCAAACCGTGGTTTGACAAATGAGGAAATATTCTATTAAGGTGAACACATGAAAGAAGGAGACAGACACCTGTACACCACAGTTTTTTCCTATTCCTCCAAGCTGTGGTTTGGACTGGTTAGAAAACAAGTCTGTTCAAAAACAGCTAAACATTTTATAGGCACCTTGGTGTTTTGGGTTGTTTTTTTAAAAAATGAACAAGTGAAAGAGTGTAACTGCTCAGAGGGTGAGGAATGAGTCAGCCAAACAGCATGATATCTGTCTCTGCTTCCAATTGTAGATGTTAACACCAACACCAGTTCAATCCAGATACCAAATAAGTATCAGCACATAAGAATTCATAGACAGGCTTAGCAATAAAGTAGATTTAATCTGCATAGCAAAAAAGTACAGATTTAATATTGGGATTTAAATGTTTGCCATCCTTCAGGAAAGGGTGTCAAAGCAATTGTTAGCCCAGGTGTTTACTTACCTCTTAATTTATCTATTAATGTAACTGCTATGTTATTAGGTTCTTCGTAGCTGAAAGCCTACCTGTGGCTACTCAGCAGAATCAGGTCACTGCAACAAAATGATACGTGTATGCTGAGAGGGAGCCTTCAAAGCTCACCTCTCTCAGGAAGGAGCAGGCCAAGATTGAGCAATAATAATACTAATAATAATTTATACCCCACCCATCTGGCTGGGTTTCCCCAGCTGATGAGGGAGCAGGTGGCAACCAGCAGCTGTCAACACCACAACAGAATGGGCAAATTATATGTAGCTATCTGTTCCTCCTAAGGGATGCGGGTGGCGCTGTGGGTAAAAGCCTCAGCGCCTAGGGCTTGCTGATCGAAAGGTTGGCGGTTCGAATCCCCGCAGCGGGGTGCGCTCCCGTTGCTCGGTCCCAGCGCCTGCCAACCTAGCAGTTCGAAAGCACCCTCGGGTGCAAGTAGATAAATAGGGACCGCTTACCAGCGGGAAGGTAAACGGCGTTTCCGTGTGCAGCTCTGGCTCGCCAGAGCAGCGATGTCACGCTGGCCACATGACCCGGAAGTGTCTTCAGACAGCGCTGGCCCCTGGCCTCTTGAGTGAGATGGGCGCACAACCCCAGAGTCTGGCAAGACTGGCCCGTACGGGCAGGGGTACCTTTACCTTTACCTTTATCTGTTCCTCCTACCTTCTTGTCTTTCCATTCCATTCTACTCCCCACCTAGCTTTCAGTTGTTTTCTTCCCAACAGTTCACGAGTACAGTCATACCTCATGTTACATTTGCTTCATGTTACGTTCTTTCAGGTTACATCCCGCGGTGACCTGGAAGTACCGGAAAGGGTTACTTCCGGGTTTCACCGCTCGCGCATGCGCAGAAGTGCAAAATGACATCACACACATGCGCAGAAGCGGCAAATCGCAACCCACATGTGTGCAGACACACAACTGCGGGTTGCGCTCTTTTTATGTTGCGAACGGGCCTCTGGAATGGATCCTGTTCGTAACCAGAGGTACCACTGTACACATTCCCAGCATGTTCTCACTCCTGTCTCAGGGACATCTATGCTGGCTTGGTCATGTACACAGAGTGGAAGATGGCAGGATCCCCAAGGAAGTGCTCTAGGGGGAGATGGCTTCAGGCACCAGCCTCGTTGGCAGACCAACTCTGTGTTGCAAAGATGTCTATCAACGTGGCATGAAGGTTAGCAACATCAACCCCACCGTGTGGGAATCCCTTACAGACGACCGCAGTGCCTAGAGCCAGTCCTGTCGTGCAGCCACAGCAGTGACCAGAAAACGAATGGCCACTGGGAGGAGCATGGGGAGAAGAAATGCCATGGAGCATCTGCAACAGCACAACCAGACGCCTTCATATGCCCCAGCTGCAACAAAACATGTCTCTCCTGTATCGGAGAGAGTGCTGTAAGCTTCCAACAGTTTGACTTCGCCCCCCAAACACACTCCTCCATTGTCTCCTGAGGAAAACAAAATGCCAACCCTCCCAACAGCCAATAAGCATTCTGGGGTCACTGGGCATGCTCAGTCCTCATTGGAGAACTTTGGGGGTTTCCTATCACCGTAGAAGAATTTTATTTCTGAAGTTTTTTTGTACTTCTCCAAGCTTTTGAATTACCTCAGGTCTACATAACCAATAGGACTCAGCAGAGCCAGCCCACCAATGAGGCGGGATGAAGCACTCGCCTCAAGGTGTGGAAGCCCTGGCCCACCTCTCACCAGCGAGTGGCCTTGCCACTCCTCTTCTCTGCCCCTGGAACAGAGAAAAGGAGCAGCAGTGCCTTGAGGAGCACCCCAACTCTTCCCAAACTTAGGGGGGGCTAGGACTTGCCGATCAGAAGCTCAGCGGTTCGAATCCCTGCGATGGGGTGAGCTCCCGTTGCTCGGTCCCTGCTCCTGCCAACCTAGCAGTTTGAAAGCATGTCAAAGTGCAAGTAGATCAATAGGTACTGCTCCGTTTCCATGCGCTGCTCTGGTTCGCCAGAAGCGGCTTAGTCATGCTGGCCACATGACCTGGAAGCTGTACGCCGGCTCCCTTGGCCAATAAAGCGAGATGAGCACTGCAACCCCAGAGTCGGCCACGACTGGACCTAATGGTCAGGGGTCCCTTTACCTTTACACATTCTGGCAATGGCAGAAGTGAGGGGGCAGTGGGAGGATAATTCCAATTTCACCACAGGTGGCAAAATGGGCCTCCCCTAGAACTCAAGGTAACTGAATCAGAATTACCATAAAGCAGGGATGGGAAATGTGTGACCCTCCAGATATTGATGGACTACAACTTCCATCATCCCTGACCATTGCCATGCTGCCTAAGGCTGATGGGCTTTGGAGTCTATCATTATCTGGAGGGCAACAGGTACCCCATGCTTGGAATAAAAAAAATAAGCAAGATTCTTCTGGAAGTTCCTCTTCAACCTGTCTCTAGTCTAAGGGTAGGATAGATGTAACTACCACAAGACTTACCAAATGCCATCTTTGGGGCTGGGCAAAAACTTTCCTCTATAACCAGGCCTTTGGCCTTTTTAATGTATTGGGGGGGTCCTTTGTCTGTCTGCTTTTAAGTTGCTTTGGGTTGCTCTGGGCTAGAAAAAGCAACCAACCAATTTAATTACTAATGATAATAATGTAGATGGCACTTGTCCCTTTGTATACAGGTTAAGAAGCTCAGTGTGCACATGAAGCCTTTGCAATACTAGGCATAAAAATATTGTGTTAATGAATCTCTGTTCTCTGAAAGAATGTTTTTTGTAGCACACTCCCAGCTACTAAGAACATTAAGTGGCTCAAGCGCTCCATCACATGGACAAACCGGGGTTTCATTTTGCAATTCAGATGCATCACAACAACCGGCTAGAAATTCTCACCAGCGTCAACAAACATTAAAGGCTAAGGAGTGGGAAGATTTTTTTTAATATGATTTTTATTAATTTTCCAATAAAGACAAATTTATAACATCATTAAACATCAAAAGCTCATCACATCTTTTTTTCTTTTAGACTCCCATCAACATGTCTGATAATTTTCCGTAATTATCACAAATCTTCACATTTCTTAATTTATATTGCACTATATATATCTTATCTTACCATGTTGTTTAAACAATATTTCTACCAAATCTTCTTACAGAGCTTCTTGAAAACTTACAAACGTTATATCATTATCACAAATATTTTTAATAGATTCTGTAAATTTACTCCAGTCCTCAGTGAATCTTTGGTCTCGTCAGTTGCGATTCCTCCCTGTCAATCTGTCCAGTTCCGCGTAATCCATTAATTTCGATCTCCATTCTACAATCGTAGGCATTTCTTCTTGTTTCCATTTCTGGGCCAAAAGAGTTCTGGCTGCTGTTACTGCATACAGGAATACTTTCTGATCGATCCTTTTTATTTCACCACCTAATATTTCTAATAGAAATGCTTCTGGTTTTTTAACAAATGTATATTTCAGTATTTTCTTTATCTCATTATATATCATTTCCCAGAAGCACTTCATTTTTTTACATTCCTACCACATATGATAAAATGTCCCTTCTTTCTCCTTACATTTCCAACATTTATTACTCACCTCATACATCTTACTTAATTTAACTGGTGTTATATACCATCGATATATCATTTTCATAACATTTTCTTTAATTGTGGTGCATGCTGTAAATCTCATCCCTTCCTTCCACAATTTTATCCAATCATCAAATTGAATGTTATATCCAAAGTCTTTGGCCCATTGAATCATAACTGATTTAACCTCTTCATCCTTCAAATGCCATTCCAACACTAATTTATACATCATAGATAAATTTTTAACTTCATTATTCAATACTTCTTGTTGAAACCTAGATTCTTTTTCAAAATAGCCTCTTTCTGCAACCTCTTTTCTAAACATTTCATTAATCTGAAAGTAATGCAGCCAATCGTTTACATATTCAGGAGTGGGAAGATTTTAGCCAGGTACTGTATCTTAAAAAGCCAGGAGCTCTTTGAGCACAGAAGCACAGTAGCGTCCAAAGATTTGAACAGGGACAGCCAAAATGTTTTTCTTATGGATGCAGGGCATGTTGGAGGGAGTCCCATTGTGCAAGCAGAAATCCTTGCATTGATGGGACACGGTGGTTGAATCCTGCCCCATTTGTCCATCCAGTCAAGCACTGTGTACTTGGATTGGCAGTGGCTCTGCAGAATCTCCCACCTTTTCCACCACTTGCTTTTATCTGGAAATGCCAGGGATTGGACCTCAGACTGCCTGCATGCCCTGAACGTAGCCTGCCACTGGGAGATGGTACCTTCAAACAGTACACCAGAGCTTACACAAAAGTAATATGCACTATTATTTGTGAAATAAGAGAAAACTTGCAAAATGAAAAGCACAGGTGGTAGAGGCTGTTCCTGCAAATTTTATTTGTGCCATTGTATATTTTTCTATACAAACCAGGAAGCTTTTTCTTCTGTCCCCCTTTAGTACACCTGTCCTCCTCACATACTGAGGGCCCTTATTACAGTAATTTCTTTGGTCGCAGGACATACTCTCCTACAGCTGCAAACGGAGAATACATCTGGCTCACAGGAATGAGCAGGTAAAGCTGCTTGCAGGCATTTCAAAAATGATGGGCTGTGTCATGAAGTTTCTATATAATCCATCTTGTGTTATGTTTTACTCATTTGCTGTAGGCAAAGGATTAACCAGCCCTCACAGGTCTGTTATAAGATGCATTGTGAATGCCTGGATCCAGCAACGTAATTGATTTGCGTCCTTGTGAAGACATCTGGCCATTTGGCCATTCGCACTGCAGTTATGATCTGGGATCCATTGAACCATTCAGACGTTCTTATTCAAATAGGAATACCCATCCTTACATACAGTCACTAGATTGACTAGAGCTGAATTGGGGACAAAGACTGGAATGCCCTTGGTAACGCAAAAGGGCTAAGAAATATTAAAAGCCGAAATGGACTTGACTGTTCATCAAACAGGGTTGGCTTGATTGAAACCTTTTCAGATATTCAACCTCAACTTTTCTTTCTTTCCCCCATTCACTACTGTGGCCAGGCAGTTTCTGGCTTTGATGCTTACAGTACATGCTGTATAAGGAAGATAAGTTGCTTTAAAAAACTCCACAAAAGACCCAATTCTGATATTGTATTGTGACATCTACTCAAGACATATTATAGGACACATAGTCAACCACATGGCACTCATGCAGTCAGAGCTACAGTGAACAAATGGCCAAAGTTTCCAGCCAGAAGTCTTCAGACTCTATGATTAGTCCAGCTGCAGCACGTTATGGCAGAAGCTGAACTTGTTTCGAGTAACCAGAATTATGGTTTCTAAAGAAAATAAAGTGTTAAAACAGCCAGTCATATTCTTTTTCTGAAGTACACATAAACATGATTTATAAGTTACATGAATTTAAACCATGTTTCGTTGCAAAAATAGTTGAATTAACAGAAACCTCTATTGAGAAGGTTAAAATGAAATAATCTTAAACCAGGGAAGGAACCCACCCTTCCCTGTCATGTAGAAGTAATTGCTTATTTTTCTTATTTACTCCTTCCATGTCCTCTCTTCAAGGAACTCAAAGCTACAAGCATTGCCCAAAATGATCACAAGAACCCTACGAGGGAGGTGCAGCGGAAAGCTTTGTGTGTGTGACTGTCCCAAGGTCACCTAGTGAGTTTCATAGCTGAAAGGTGATTTGAGCCCAGATATCCAGTTTCTATCCAAAACTCTATTCACTACAGCCATCTGCCTCTCTAAGGGCAATTCAGTCTAACTGTCCACACTGGTATAGCCCCACTATTTTGAAATGTGGTAACAACAGTTAATGCAGTCGTCAGCGCTACAACTATAGCTCTGCCATGCGCTGCAAATCTTCATGTCATAAGAGAACTGTAGTTGGAAGGACCACAAGGATCATCTAGTCCAACCCCCTGCAATGCAGGAATCTTTTTTGCCCAGCGTGGGGCTTGAACCCACAAGGCAGGAATTAAGAGTCTCATGTTCTACCAACGACGCCATCCCAGGGATATGTTTACATACGACATGAATTCACCTCCAACTTAACTGAGCACTCGTTAATTGTATGCTCCACTTACATTGTTAATTGAAATAAGTGTTCCCCCCGCCCGCAACAAGCAGTCAAGAAAATATATTATACTCTGTGGAGTGAAAATAATTTTTGCTATTCAGTGGAGTTTCCAACATACTGTATTGCTTTCAGGGTTAAACAATCCAATTCAATGCTTAAGACCATTCATGAAGAAGGTAAAGGGATCCCTGACCATTAGGTCCAATCATGGCCGACTCTGGGGTTGCAGCGCTCATCTCACTTTATTGGCCGAGGGAGCTGGCCGAGTACAGCTTCCGGGTCATGTGGCCAGCATGACTAAGCCGCTTCTAGCGAACCAGAGCAGCACACGGAAACGCCATTTACCTTCCCACCGGAGCAGTACCTATTGATCTACTTGCACTCTGACATGCTTTCGAACTGCTAGGTTGGCAGGAGCAGGTACCGAGCAACGGGAGCTCACCCCGTCGCGGGGATTCAAACCGCCGACCTTCTGATCGGCAAGTCCTAGGCTCTGTGGTTTAACCCACAGCGCCACCCACGTCCCTTTTATGAAGAAGGTATGGCAGTGTAAAAAAAAACCTGCCTACCCCTCCCCCCACTGCTCTTCCATTACCACTGAACCCTTTTCCATTTCTGTATAGCTGCTGTTCTTAGTCACAGAAATGTGGCACAGCACAATAGGAGCTGCTTGTAAGCCTGTACCCCTTGAAAGGCACATGCGCAATGGCAAAACAACATGCCAAGGATACAGGCACCCTGATTTCAAACTGAGCAGTAAGAACATCTATTGCCTTTGGCTCTTGGTGTTATTTAGGTATCCCACTTTTCCTTTCAAGAGCAAAATGTGACATACATGAAGTAGCCAAGTGGTTGTTTATCCACGCCCTGGACAAGACCCAGACCTATTTATTATTATTATTTACTTAGCTTCAAAAAGCTAACTGCATTACGTGCCTTCAGTCCATATCCTGGCTAACTGCAGAAAGAAAGCCATAAGACTTTGATTTTGCAAAATACCTGCTGGCCTTGGATACAGATTGGAAGACAATCTTCAAACTTGCTTTCCATACTCTTTGATACAAGTAGGAATGCTCCTGGAGTGATCTCTGCTCGCTTCTCTGAAGGACTGGTCTAGCTCAGATGATCACAGCTACATGCCTTCTGCTTGCACATGAAACCTGTCTGCCTGAGCCCCAATTAAACCAGGAAAGCTCCGATTAACCACAGCTTCCTGTCTCACTGAAACTGAGAAACTTCAGTTACCTGCCTTGAAACAAGGCAGGTTATCAAACCAACTTCAATATATGGTTTAATACCCTGGCTTATTCAGAAGCAGGTAGTTCTAGTTTCCCATTCAAACCAAACAGGGAATCATGGTTAATTAGAGCTGGCCTGCTTTAATCATAGCTCAGGAACGAGGGAACTGCTTGTACTGTATATGTAAAAGGCTTGTGCATATCTTGGCTTAGTAAGATTATATGGTTGCTCAAATGCAGAGTGTGTGTGCATCTCAGCTCAATGAATCCAGAGAATGAAAGAACAAATTTTCAGTGCAACGAAAGCTTTAGTTATTACCGTGATTCAACACACAGCTGACCAAAGCAATTCTAAAGGGAGCGGCATGGGATAAAGGAGGGCACCATGGTGAAGGATGTGGCACTGCCTAACCCCTGCTGCTTGCTCTAGCCAGAAGGGGAGCGGGGAAGAATCACTATGTCTATTCCAGGACCCTTTCTGTGGGGCCATTCGATCCTGCAGATCCAAAGGCCTGCTGCAATCCATCCTGTTTCAAGCCCTACCACAACACATCTTCAACGCTACGTGTACACTAACGGAGAATTTTAGGGGTGCACTGGGAGTGTAAGAACTGTTCTGCCAGTGGAACTCCTCTCCACCCACTGAGCAGCACTTACACAGCATCCTAAGGTGGCTTGGGCCATCTTGAGGACTGCAGCCTTACTGCTCTACATAAAACAGCAAATTGAGGCTTGCACAAATGCCACAATTGTATTACTCAAAAACTGTTAAGTAGAAAAGTTGCATGAATTATCAAAGGGACTTTTGGTAAAGAGGACCCCCCCACACACACGCAGTCATTTACATCACCATCTGCAATAAATATGTCATATAAAAAACTTCATCATGTGCGGAAACATGGAAAAATGTTCCCAGAACCCTCTACTTCCAGTAGAAGAAATAGCAGCTTTTCAAGCAGGTAAGTGGCACGTGAACATTTTTTGCAACACTCGTCTTCTGAAGAAGGCAATCCTAGAAGTCAGCATCCAGAGTAAAAACATTATCGTTGGTGTCAGCCATAACTGCGAAACGCTGATACTCCGAAACCCTCTTTTCAAAGAAATTGGTTTTTCCTTCCAGCGAGATGTTCTCCATGAAGTCAAAAGGGTTTTCTGCTTGAAAGACCTGAGAAAAAGCAAAGTTATTATTAAATTGCAGTTACTGGCCTAAGGAAGACAACATTCCTACAAATTTCTGGTAGATAACTGCTGGAGGCCTTTTCTACTGAGATAGTACTCCTTTCTCTTAATAGCAAAAAAACCCAAACACCCTTCTATAACAAGGCCTTTGGCTGATTAAACAACTATGGCCTTTTAAATAAGTTTGTGGAGAAGGGTTTGTTGTTGTTATGTTAGCTGTTTTGTGCTTTGCTTTTGTATTTTTATGCTTTAAGTGTAAACCACCCTGTGATCTTTGGATGAAGGTAGGTATATAAATTTAATAAAAAAACAAGTAGAATAATTCTGCCCACAGCCTTGCCTGGGCACAAGCAAAGGCAACAAAGCTTTAATTCTTCTGCAGTTACTTATCTGCCTGCTATATGGCAGCTCCTGAATTAGCGTCATTCTCCCAGCACATCTATCGCCTCTTCCACTTTCTCAGGCACCTTTACCAAAGCTAAATTTCATAACTGACAACACATATTCTGAGGCCATTTAGACAGAATGACAAGTCCCACTTTGGCATTACATGAACCAAGCCTGGGCGATGTATCAATCAATACATCGCTCAGGGCTGGTATGAGAATCAGAGCATGGTGTCTGCTTCACCCAGTGGTATATTGTGGGTGAAGCAGCCACCGCTTCCAAGTCATAACTTCTTAGACAATATTTTAATTTGACTTATTGGGCCCTAATGTCTGATACTCACATTTCAGTGAGTGTTCTATTGTCTCTTTTGTTGTTTTATTTTACTTGTGTTCTTTTTTTTACCATAGAGCGGTACCTTGGTTCTCTAACACAATCTGTTCCGCGAGTTCATTCGACTCCCAAAACCATTCAGAAACCAAGGTGCGGCTTCCGATTGGCTGCAGGAGCTTCCTGCACTCAAGCGGAAGGCCGCAGAAGCCGTGGAAGCCACGTCAGACGTTCGGCTTCCGAAAAACATTTGCAAACCGGAACACTTACGCCGGTTTGCGCCATTCGGGACCCAAGGTACCACTGTACGTTATTTGTTAACAATGTGTTACTTGTAACATTACACTGCAAGTCACCCTGCACACTATTTATTTTGCTGCAGAAAGGTGGAATACAAATTTTCTGAAATAAATAAATGATACAAAACGATATAAATAAATAACACAATTAGTAAATAAGATGTACAGGATTTTGCAAGGCAACCTGACCAAAGAAGGACTAGTCAAAACATTCCTGGTTTTATTCTATACATCGTATATTTTATTTCCAAATGCTTACAGAGCTCAGGCACAACCCTGAAACAAATGACTATGGCAAAATTTCCTAAGGCCCAACCCCACTTACCTGGGAGTAAGCCCCATTGAATTCAACAGGACTTACTTCTTAGAATACATTGTTAAGATTGCATTGTAAGGAGACTAGTGTTAAATGTTTATATCTTCCTGAGCTACCTTACCTTGGAGAAGCCCAGTTCCAGAAGTAACCGATCTGCTACAAACTCAATATATTGTTTCATCAGAGTGCAATTCATTCCAATTAAGCCAACCGGCAAGGCCTCTGTCAAAAACTCCTGTAAATTAGAAAAAGGTAAAATATTTTAGGAGGAGCACAAATCCAGCTACTTAGGAATAACCCATTATAGTCTGATTACCATGTTAACAGAGGCCACTTTAAAGAGAGCCACAGCTACAACACGCTGAGATCTGGAGATGTATGTCAAGGTGCCTGCTCCATCCTGAAGCAATTGCAGTGACAAACAGTGACTGGTGCAAAAGTGAAGTAGAGCAGGCACCTGACTTTTTAAGAGGAATAGTATTTTGGGTGCAGAAGAAGAAACCCGGAGACTCGTCTGCTCACCTGTTCAATTTCAACTGCATTGACAACAATCTCTCTGACTCTTTCTTCTGAAGGTTTATTCACTAAGTACTGAAACATTAGGCAGGCAAAGTTGCAATGGAGTCCCTGAAAAATGAGAATTAAATGGAAAATAAGGGACGCTCACCTTGCTTCTACAAACCAGCAGCAAAAACTCTCTTTTCCCACTTTTATTTATGTATTTAAGGTGCATATATGTGTGTGTGTGTGTGTGTGTGTGCGCGTGCGTGCGTGCCTTAAATACATACATAAATATATCCATCATCCTAAAGTAAACGTTAAAAGGGCCAAGCTTTTTACAGCAACACCCACCCACAATTTTAAAAACTGAATAGAACTAGCCAGAAGATATTGATAAGATAGCAATATAAAGCAGCAAAGAAGAGAACAGGGGTCTCCTAAAACAACTCTCAGCACCCCTTGACAAACTATGGTCCCCAAGACTCTTTGGGGGAAGCCATGGCTGCTTAAAGTGGTATGATACTGCTTTAAATGTATAGTACAGACAGGGCCAAGTTGGCTTCCAATCCACACACCCTGATTTTTCATATTTTAAAAATTTCAAGACAGCAACATGCATTATTAGTTGGGGGAAACACATCATTCTTATTAAAATGAGCTGTGCTTAATCTAAAGTGAGACATTTACACAATTTTAGTGTATTTAGTGTATTTATTTAGTTTATTTTAAATACATTTACACTGTTTATACATTTACACTATTTACACTATTTCAACAATTCAGATACTACTGGTTGTTGTTGTTTTTTTAAAAAAAATCAATCAGGGGGGGATTTCTAGTATCTGTGACTCTTTTATTTGGACGGTTTTGCTTTCAGAGAACAAGACATTTTGAACATCAGCCCCCCCCCCCCCCACACACATTACTTCATCTCGGCTAATGAGTTCATTGGAGAAAGTGAGGCCTGGCATCAGTCCTCTTTTCTTGAGCCAAAATATAGCCGCAAAAGAACCAGAGAAGAAGATCCCTTCGACGGCAGCAAAAGCAACCACTCTCTCGCCTGTTTCAGGGGAGATAAAAAAACCCACACACATTATGGTTACAAAATACAGACACCAACCCCTCAAACTGTAAAATAGAATGTTGCAACATATAAAAGGAGAGGAAAATCCAGTACAAATACAGTAACAATCTGCACTGAAAGCAACATAATTAACAAGAAAATATTTTTTAGAGAACACAAAAATCAAATGCAAAAATGCAGTATGAACTCGAGTGTCCCTCCTCTCCACAAACGCCCCAATCCTGGCAGTCTTAAGCATAATTTATAACCAGCTCATTCAACCACCTTCAGCCACAGGATAACACAAACCAACACCATAGCTTCTCCTTCCTGGTCTCCCACTCAGGTAGAGTCTTACTCTATACCAGTTCAGTTTCTTACACTGAGAGGTATTAAACAACTTCAGAACACTCAAAAACATTATTTCAACTAAGGCACGTATAGTGGAAATGCATTACTCAGAAGCAACCTACCAAAAGTGGCTTCCTTGTCTCTTATCCACCTCAGTGCCCAGTCAGCTTTCCTCTTGACGCACGGCATTGTTTCAATAGCGTTAAATAAGAAGTCCCTGGAAAAAAACAAACCAAAAGATAGCAAGAATCTGAGGTGCCAGTATCACATCCGTGCATTGGACAAAATGGGTGGTTCAGCTATGTTTTACCCAAAGCGGACCACCGAAATTAATGAACATAACTAAGCTAGGGCTATTCATTTCAACAGGTCTACTCAAGAGTAAAACGTAGTTGAATGCCACCCTAGGGCTGTGCAAGGCACCCCAGTACAGTCTGGAACCCAATTTGGTAATCCTGATCAGGCCCTGTTCCACCACATCACTCCGGGGCCCAGCCTAATCTGGGCCAAACTCAGAACCTGAACAGGATCAGGGCCTTGTGCAGCCCTAAATGGCAAGAAGTGTGGGGAAAATGAGATGATACAAGCAGCCTCCTTCCACCGCCTCCCTGACCGCAAGTTTAAACAGGGTTTCACACAGCCGTATCTGAAGCAGGGGGTCACCCACAGATGGCTCA
Organism: Podarcis gaigeae; assembly: GCF_964106915.1. NCBI lineage: Eukaryota > Metazoa > Chordata > Lepidosauria > Squamata > Lacertidae > Podarcis > Podarcis gaigeae. Next base: position 22,916,712 of record NC_139683.1, on the reverse strand, counting down.
ATCCTCTCGTAACAGATACATGACTAAATGATCTTCTGAATGTGTGAATGTTATGGCAAAACAAGAAGTTTCTGCCTCTTGAAGAACGTTAAGGCACAAACATTTTTCAGAGCCTGCCTTCAAACTAGGAGGAAATATTAACTCGTTTCACCACTGAGTAATTTACAGCCTGAGTGACAAGGCTATTTCATTTCAGCACATTAATTCTGAAGGAAAAGTCACCCTTTGTTCAACAGTGACTGGTGTGGTAGGACAGACTGGACACCTGTCCAGGTAAGCCACTAGTGAACTTAGTGACTGGTCTGTCTTTAAATAAATAAATAAAACCATATGAACTGGATAGGGGAGAGAGACGAAACCAGTATTCAACTAATTTCTACCGGTCTACCTCATTCTCACATCCAGCCCCTTCATGGAAAAAGTTATTCACCGTTCTATCCTAGCTACACACATTTTCCATGTTTGTAATTTTGCACAATTTTATTCAGGGCTGCATGTATTCTGCGATTTCATGAAAGTGCTGTGTGAAGCCTTAATTGGTGCAGAATTCCCAGCATTTCAAGAATCACGATTTTAAAATCATGTTTCTAGTCCATATGACCGGCCATGAGCCTTGAAGGTGTTTTGTAGAATCTCGGAAGTTATATTTCTAGAAGTCAATGAGAGGGCCTCAATACCATGCAGTTCCTTGCTCTTTCTCATACTTAATTATTCAAATTAAACCAATGCATGCAGTTTCTTAACTTGTATCATTTATACAGAAGAAAGTTTTTTTTAAAAAAAAAGTTCAATTTTGGATTACTCTGATGAATATTGGTTCCTATTTTTAAGCACAAAAACACATACTGCTCTGAGTTTAATGAAACTCCTGCTATGATAATGAGCTGCAATGAACCTTTGCCGCAAGCATACCTGTGAGGAGATTGGAAACGTCGGAATCATCTGAAAGAATGATTTGGCTCTGACTTCTCCTAACCATAAAGGGTAAAGGGAACCCAGACCATTAGGTTCAGTCGTGGTGGACTCTGGGGTTGTGGCACTCATCTCGCTTTATTGGCCGAGGGAGCCAGCATACAGCTTCCAGGTCATGTGGCCAGCATGACTAAGCTGCTTCTGGTGAACCAGAGCAGCGCACAGAAACGACATCTACCTTCCCACCAGAGCAGTACCTAGTTATCTACTTGCACTTTGACATGCTTTCGAACTGCTAGGTTGGCAGGAGCAGGGACCGAGCAATGGGAGCTCACCCCATCGCGGGGATTCAAACCGCCGACCTTCTGATCTGTGGTTTAACCCTCAGCGCCACCCACATCCTCTCCTAACCAGTTTAGCTTTAAACAAACCACAATTTCCAAGCTGAGAAGTCGCAGTGAACTGTGGTTTGTTGAAAGGAAAAAGTAGATGTTTTTACCTCCTCCTCATAGAAGGAAGGGAGGAAAGTTGGAACCAAGTCCCACTGTGGCTTAATGCTATACAGTGGTACCTCGGGTTACAGACGCTTCAGGTTACAGATGCTGCTAACCCAGAAATAGTACCTCAGGTTAAGAACTTTGCTTCAGGATGAGAACAGAAATCGTGCAGCGGCGGCGCAGCAGCAGTGGGAGGCCCCATTAGCTAAAGTGGTACCTCAGGTTAAGAATAGTTTCAGGTTAAGAAGGGACCTCCAGAACGAACTGTAGTGATCTCTCCTGTTATGTCTGAACCAGGACAGAGTCATTCAGTATGGAAAGAACACAATACAGAAATCCTCTATATTGTGGCAATACTTACGGTGATTACCTTTTCTCAGGATCCTTGATGTAAGTGTCTATTAATAAACTGTACATCTCTGAGTGAACATTTTCTATTAGTATCTGGAAGCCATAGAAACAGCGAGCTTCTGGGATCTGCACTTCCTGACTAAAACGTTCCACCTGACAACAAAAGAAGGTTAGAGGTAATTCACACATAAACATTCTTAACAACTCATAGAAGGGTGCATGATTCTACCATCACTGGAAAGCACTACATTTGATGTAGTTATCAGACGACAGGAAACTATGGCCAAGGGAATGGGTGTTTCCTATCAACACTTGGAGCTGCAATCCTCAAGTGCCAACTTATCTAAGGACCTTAAATATTTGAACTGCTTGCTCAAAACACTAATGGCAAATAAGCCTTGAGGTCAAATGCCAAAGTGTTTCATCAGCTTGACTGCAGGTGCTGAAATAGCAAATAAGGCAGTCAGCACAGGGTTAGAAAAGCAGCCCACAAAGTATCTTACCAGGTTTTCGTTCACAATTCCATCGCTGGCTGCAAAAAAAGCCAGGATATGTGAAATAAAGTATTTTTCTTCAGGTTTCAGTTTGTTCCAGTGAGGAAGATCCTTTGATAAGTCAACCTTTGTGAGGAAGAAGAACAATTCATTGCAAATTTATACTTTAGTGGTTCATTAATAACTCTGTAAGACAAAAGAAATTCTTGAGGGAAATGAAATGGCACATTCTTTATTTATTAATTTTCTATACTGTTTTTTCATCTGTAGATCTCAAGGCAGCTCACAACACAAAGATACAAGATAAGAACACAAAATACAAAAGAACAAGAGCAACAAAACCAAAACAAACCAATATCTACCAACCCGCCGCATTCATATAGCTCCTACAAAGCTTCTCTCCACGATGCCTTGTGCTTCATTTAAAGACATTTGCAAGGACTGGATAGTTTGCAAGTGGACAGGGAAAGAGGATGCCCATAACTTGTTCAAAGACATGTTATTAATTTTGTTATTATCACCACTCCTCCAAAAGTCGCAAAATGGCTAATAACAAATAATAAACACAAAAGCAATACAATTAAAAATGAATTAATTTAAGAAACAGTACACTAAATATGCCAGGATATCTGCGCTATCTATGATCATTTCTTGTTAACTGTTCCCTGCCCCACTGCAGGTGTAAATACAATCATTTCGGGAGTTATCATCAATCTATTATGGTAAAATTTTACAGCTGTATCTATCTAACATATATTGAGCTCTCAGGGTCACTGACTGCAATTTTTGTATCTTATTGCCATTCAGTTACCGCCTTACCATTTTCTCCTTTCTCTAGTCCACAAAAGCTTGCACTGTAATAAATGTATTAAGAGTTTAAGGTGCCACATAATTCTTTTATTAATATGCTAAAAGTTCATCCACACTCAACAAGTCAGACACAAAAAGATGAACCAGCTGCTTCCAGAAAGACTACCTAAAACAGCACATTATCAGTGGCCCATATCAGTGTTCAAATGCCTGGGAGAAGACAAATGTCTTTGCCTGGTGCCAAACAGATGACAATGACAGCACCAGGTGAGCCTCTTTGGGGCAAGTGTTAGTTATGTATCTACAATTCGCAGCACCCTTTACAAGCTACAGCTTCCAGAATTCTTTGGGGGAAGCCATGACTTTTAAAGTGGTACAAGAGTGCCTTAAATGTATGGTGTAGTTGTGACATCAGTGAATGGAGTCAGTCTTTCATCACCCTCTCTCCTAGCTGTCCCTAAAGTCTGGCTTTCCTTGGTCTCTTGACCCTTCCTTTCTTTTTATTCTCCTATACCAACCAAAATGCTTAAGTGGCTAGAGGAACTCCCCTACGAAAAAAATCCTATACAATGTTTGAGGTGTTTTTAGTTTAGAAAAAAAGCAAGTAAGGGTGGTCATGGTAGAGGAACATAAAATGATGCATTCTGTGGAGAAGCTTTTCTTCTTCTCTCATAATACCAGAACAGGATGTAATGCAATGAAGATGAATGTTGGAATATTCAAGGCAAAAGGGCATATTTCTTCACACAGTGCCTAGTCAAAATATGGAATTCACTAAACGATGTAGCTGTGGACACCAATTTGGGTGGCTTTAAAATGGAATTAGGCAAATTCTTAGAACTATCCATTAAGAATTATAGCAAATTCTAAGGCTATCAATGGCTACTAGCCATGATGGCTGTGTTCGGCCCTAATATCTGAATATCTGTTTCTGGGCAACAGCAGCATCAGAGTGCAGTTGTCGTGTTTGTGGAACTTCTTCAAAAAGCAACCAAAAGCCTCTTGAGAACTGGATACCCAGCCGACTCCTCTTCTGAAATGTCCTGAAATGTTTCAGAAACGTCTTGAAAGTGGTGTTGAACTACGCAAGTCGAGCATAGACTTAGGCTTGCTTGGTTTGCATAGGAACCCCATTGTCATTGTGGAAACTGTGACGCCTCTAACACAGCAGGACACAGAATACACACCTGCACGCACAAACAGACCCTTACCTCTCTATGTTGTTACACTCACCTCTTCCGCTGTCCAGAAGGAAGCTTGCGCCTGCTTGTACATTTTCCAAATGTCTGGATACTGGATGGGGAAGATGACAAACCGGCGAGGGTTTTTCCTTAAAAGAGGCTCTTCGCCCAGTTTTAAACCATCCTCAGTCTCGCCTGAAGACGGCAACAATCTCTAAAGCAAGAACACGACGAGTAGTCAATAACATCGGCCCAGAGATGGAAAGAAGATAAAAGTCTCAACCAGAGAAGAATGGCAGATTAAGTTGATGAATTATGTCGAAATGGCAAAAATGACCGGAAGAATCAAAAATCAGGAAGACCAAAATTTTAATAATGGGGGAAATTTATAATTTATCTTAAAAATAATTGTAAACAGTTAAAATAGTTAGTAGGATTGGAATAACACTTGTAGTTTAATGGTGAATTTTGAATATAACGGAGATGTAAAAGATCTGGATTATTATAAAAAAAGATGCAGGAGTAAATGACTAACACTGGGACCCAGAAAGGGGAGGAGGGAAGTCCATGAGATTCTTGGGAATCTTGTTTTTATGATGTATGTTGCATATGTGACTGTAAAACTATCTGAAGAACCAAATAAATAATTTTTCAAAAAGTAAACGAGCACAAGAGTCGTAGAGGGTGCGCTGGTTTTCTACGCCGCCTCGCTGAAAACTCAATGACGTATTATATAACCTAAGTTTTACTCGGAAGTCAGAGCCACGGAGCGCGGCGCAGTTGACTCCCGAGTAAGCGCGAGCATAGGATCGCGGCCCTGGAGCTCGATCCTGCCCCCCTGCGCCCGATTCTGCGTGCGCCTGCTCGGGTGTAAGGGCCTCCGGGTTCGACGGGGGCCTGATCCCCAGGAAACGCGCGCACCCATCCGGGGAGATGGAGATCCCAATCTGCCCTGCTCACCTCGTCCCCCTGCGGCCTAGCAGCGCCGCACGACGCAGGGCGCTCCCGTTGCTCGCCCATGGCCCCGCAGAGAGCCCGGCCCGGGAGCAACGCCGGCGAGGGGAAGGCGGCGCCGACGACGGGGACCTGCGCGCAGCAGCAACCGGCGGACCTGCAAGGGCAGCGGCGTCGGAAGAGACCACGACTCGGAGGCTCCTCCTCCCGGAGGCGGGATTGTGTGCGGCCGAAAGGGAAGGCAAATGCTCGCGCTCCCTCTGCAAAACTGAGTCTCTCCTCCTCCTCGTCGTCAAGGCGCAGACACAGGTCGAGACAAACAAAAATTAAATTAATAAATAACCCGTCTGAATTTAGCGCTCCGCCTCAGTGGCCGGGAAGAAGTTTAAGCTTAAAAAAATGTGAACTAGAAGGTATGTAAAATAATGTTTTAACATGCAATCGAGTTTGCATTATTCACCCATCAGCCATGGGTGCTTCAGTTGAGATTCCTGCATTGCTTGGGGTTTGGACTAGATGACAGTGGGACTCCCTTCCAGTTCCAGAGATCTGTTATTATGCTAAACTGATCATCCCAGAGCATCTTGCCCCCTTAAGAGCACTTATTAGTTCTACCTGAAGATGCAGAGATTGAACTTGACCAAGCTTGACCAAATTAGGATGTGTACGCGCCTATATCTTTAAAACCCATTTTAAGCACATTTCAACCAACAGAGAATTACGGGCCCAGTAGTTTGTTAAGGAATTGTAGTTCTGTGGTGTTAAACTACAGGGCCCAAAGTGCTTTGAAGGGATCAGAGTGGTCAAAACAAAAATGAATGGCAAAAAGCTCCTGAGGATCTCTCCAAACGGGGTGAATGGACATCAGAATGGCAAATGTGATTTCATATAAGTAATATATAGGGATAGAGTTTGAGCTGTTTTAAGTGCAGTAAACTTATGAGGATCTGGAAGCTGGCTCCTCTCATTGCTAGATGGTCATTATTTCAATGGACAGCCTCTCTTGGAAAGCATCAGTTGCCAAGATAATATGCACAAAAGGGTATTTGAAGATCACAAGGCATACAGAGAACATATCATCATCATCATCATCATCATACCTTTTATTGGCAACACATACAAACATCCATAGCAAATCAATACAGAATTCCCACCTTCCCAATGACACAAAACATTTGTCAAATGAAAGAGGCAAAGCAGTCTAACATTACATCTCTAGGTCTCCAGGGAGATCAGACATCTGCAATGTGTTTCGATGACAAAGAACCAGATAAAGACATTTAGCCACTAACTTGGTGAGCTCCTGATTATTTCCCAATAGAAAATGTATGACCTCTAACTCTGGTTTCCATTTGGGATGCAGGGTTGATCTAGGAACTGCTGGCAGAGATCAACATATACCGTATTTTTCACTCCATAAAACACACCTGACCATAGTTTTTAGAGGAGGAAAACAAGGGGGGGAAATTCTGAACCAAACATGTATGATTTTTGTGAAAACAAAAAAAAATTCCTTCCAGTAGCACCTTAAAGACAAACTAAGTTAGTTTTTGGTATGAGCTTTCGTGTGCATGCACACTTCTTCAGATACCTTCTTCAGACAATTTTTGTGGTTCATGCTGTGGCCACAGACATGTTATGTGATTTGACGGTGAGTTTGGGGTAGCCCAATGCAAAAATCCTGAGAATCCATGTGGATCCATGCTTTCTAACCATGTTTTTGCGCCATTGCGGCCCCACAAAACAGTGGATGCGTGTGTTTTTTGGTGCAGGCTGTAGCCATGGATATGCTATGTGATCTGATGGAGAATTTGGGGTGACCCAGTGCAAAAATCCTGAGGACCCATGTGCTTTTACCTCCCCCCTCCCAGGCAGCCTCCTTTATCTCTAGAGTCCCTTATCTTCCTCCCGATCGCTTGCTGATCAGCTGATCAGTGGCTTTGTTTCAACACCCCTTTCCCTCTTTCTAAAAAAAATAGCACGATCTGCTTTTTACCCCTGGGCAATTTGGCTCCAGGGACCACACATTCGTTCCATAAGACGCACAGACATTTCGCCTTACTTTTTAGGAGGAAAAAAGTGTGTCTTATGGAGCGAAAAATATGGTAGTTTACATTTAAGAACCATATGTGTAAGAGTTTCCATCTGATGGTCTTCACATGGGCAAATTCTTTCTCCTTCCACCATTCCCGAGTACCGTCATTAATGGAAGCATCGACTTGAGCATCACTTGTGCAGTTTTTATTAGTTTGACTTGAGCTCCGCATCAGCTGTGCGGTTTTTATTAGTTTTATCAGTTTTTATTCAGTTTTTATCAGCCTCAGTATTTTATCTACAACATTTGGCAGCTTTTCCTTAACTAATATATTCACAAAGCTTGAGTTAAAAGCTCAAGTTAAAAGTCTTAGAGAAAGTCCTGGAAAGTCTCGGGGAAAGCTTTAATTAGCTTCAGCTCGACTCAGTCTACCAACTAATTATCAGGAGGAGTGGCAATTAATTGCTCTATTTTGGGAGGACGCCGAGCTTTCCGATTTACAGCAGAAATTAGTAGTGGCTGCATCTCCATGAAAATGACTAGGAAAAAGAAGCGACTGGTCTCATCTCCACAAGTGAGCCCACAGCAGAAGTGCAAGCAGAAAAGGACAGAATTCAGGACCTACCACATCCAACAGAGCACATTCCCAGGTGGGTGGGGATGCTGTAATGGGTGGAGATCACCCAGGGGAGATTGCTGAGACGAGCGCGCATGAACTATCCCATGAATCAGAGGGGGCACCGCTCAATGCGGAAATACTCGCGAACCACTGTCTGATGACTGCAAGAACAGTGGAGGAAATTAACAGCAAATTAGAAAAGGTAACGTCTCTTTTGACTGAGTTGGTGCTTCTGGCGACCAGAAATAGCTCCCTCAATTCTAAAGAGGCTGACCACTGCGTTGCCCTCCCCCATAACCATTGTGTAACTGGTCTGGACTTGATAACAGAGAGACTACAAATAGTAAAAATAACAATAGTGAAAGTAGGGACCTAATCCTACAAAGCACTCAAGTAGCTCTCCTTTCAATGGTAAGCTGCCTTACTGGAAATCAACTGACAGTGTGAAGAGAAACTTTAAGCAGAGAACATATGGAAGAAGGCATGAGATTATATGTTAAAAGTAGCACTTGGTATTCAGCCTGGAACCTCATTGGTAACCAGAGCAGGACTGGTATCCTGCGGTCTCTTTGGCATGCCTAGTAATCTTGCTGCTGCACTTTGGATCAGTTGTCATTTCTGAACATTCAAAGGCAGGCCTATGGTAAGGGCAGTGCAATCTTGAGGTTAGTAGGGCATGTATCACAGTGGTCTGTTACTTGTTTATCAGGAGAGGGTGTAGCAAGAGTACACTCAAGCACCAAGGAGCAGAACATCCAAGGCGGAGGAACTGCAGTGACACTGCTTTCAGTGTGGTGGTACCAAACCTGTGGAACTCCCTGCCAACTGAGATTAGGCAGACGCCCCTCCTTGCTGAGATTCAGATACGTGACTAAAACTTTCTTGTTCCAGTATGCTTTTTAAGGTAGTGTTCAGTTGTATGATCAATTGCTCAGAATAATTGTAATATTTTGTTGAAATGAAGCAGTGCATTTCTTACATTGGGAGGCAGTTTGACTAGACAAAACGCCCAAGTCCCTTCCAAACTCTCTGGTTTTGTGGTATGGATTCAGCTAAACAGTTGCGCTAGCAAGAGGAGCGCACGAGTACAAGAACAATCTCCCCTCTCCTCTCCCATGGGCCCCCCAAATCAGCTCTAGGGGGTCAGGAGAGCTCTCAAAACTCACAGGGGGGAGGGCAGCAAGATCGTTCCACCTAGCAAGCTGAAATGCTTGTGCTGATGGAGCTATGGTAATAGTGCAACAGTGAATTCTACCCTCTGATTCTATTACCACCTTCAAAGCCCTGCAAAGTTGTAGGCTATATACATGTCTGTAGCCTACACATAAAGCCGTAAACCTAGAGGATTAATTTGCCATCCTGTTTATAACTTAATGACTGCAATCCAAGCCAGAGGGATGACTCAAAAAATGTTCCGCTGAAAGATGTCATAGCAAAACCGTATGCCCATCTCAGCCTCCAAGGTAACTTGAATGGACACTGCTTCACTAAAAGTATTTACTTAGGTATAAGTAGGAGAGGGTTGGGCATTAACTCATTCGGCAATAATCACCATCTGTTGTTGACCTCTCTTTGGTTCCAAAGTTGACCTTTGCTCAGTGTCTGGCCAGCCAAAAAAGCTTTTGGAAGATTGTGTTGAAATTCTTGCAACGTAAGGAGCCTCAAAAGATTTCATCCGGTGGTATTCAAACATTTATCTGGAATGCATACCAGACTTGTTTTTTTAAAATATATCCTAAAACTCGTGCAGCACTTTTGTGGGTCATGCAGTACACTGAAGATGATGTCATAGATGGAGGTGCATAAGTAAAGAATCAACTCCACCAAGACCAGAGTAAACCGTGAAAATCAGTTCACCTAGGAAGCTAGAGAGCCTTAAAACAAATGGATTTCATGTATATTTCAATTGTTTCAAGATCACACTTACTTGCAGGTGCCTGGTAGAGTGAAATACAATAGCCATCTCCTGCAACTTTCACATACCCCTTGGCACATAATGGCAGGGGTGAATGGAAAGCTGTATTCCAAACCATCTTAGCATTGGTGAAGGCTTATTTGCCGCATAATTCTTATTTGTCTTTTTTTTTTGCAGTACTTGTACTGTACTTTTCAGTTCACCAAGATGCTTATTTCAGGGATTTACATGTGATGATTTACTGGTGTCTTTACTATGAAATGTCCCATCTCAAATCCTTCGTACTGTGATTATTATGTTTGCTCTTACATTTGCCTGTTTCTGTTGGGTAGCGCAAGCCTGCTTGCCAAACAGTAAAGGATATGTAAGATAGCAGTTGTTAGATATCTAAACAAGTTTATATTTAGTTTCAAATTGCTGCCTGCAAAATATTTTTTTGCATTGTATGTCTGCTTGAAAGACTGAGGCCCCATTTAACATTTGCTGCTCACTCCATCTCAGGTTAGGCTTAACTAATGGAAAAATAACAAAAACAAGCAATATACAGTGAATAATTATGAACACACAATAATAAAATGTGGCACAAACAGGCTGCGGTGCTTGACCCTCTCTCACATTGTCCTTGTGGATGATGGTGACTGACGACCCCTTCCCACCCCCTGATACCATCTCCTGGTAGAAGACCAAGAACCCACAAAGTGACTCACACATGTTAACTTCAAGCCAATGGGCTCAATAACTACCAGGGAAACAGGCTTTAGAAGAAACCCAGTTCCATTTTTGAAATCTGGGAGCATTAGTATCAGCTTTCAAACCAGCACTGTGTGTTGCAATACACAATTGGAGAAACCACATCTATACTTCTAGCTTCAAAGAACTAGTGTTTTCCTAATGCTTTGCTTTTTCTTTTACTCTATACCACATATTTAAAAGAAACTAACTTAAGCCAGACAGCAATGTGGTGTACAATTTTAATAAACATTTCTTATGAAAAGCTTGATACTGTTCAAATATACAGAGAAAAGCTATTTATATAGCTACATATACATCTTGAGTCAATGACTACAGCATAAATCATTCTAGCTTTCCCCTTCGGTTAGAGTATCAGCAAAGTGTTTTCTACATGTATATATTTTCTTTTTAGGCTACTATATCGGGCTTGTTGACTGTGTAGTTTTATCCTGCTGTGATTGTTGTAAAACAGCTATGTTATATACATAATTATACATATAACATATGGATATGCTATATATACACAGGTTATATATAACAATACTTTACAATATACACAGCCTTTCATAAGAGAGCTCTGGAAGAGATTAACCTTATTAAGCCTCAACACCTCAGTGAGGTAGGTAGCTATCATTATTTTACAGAATGTGAGTAAGAGGCCCAGAGTAAGTAACTTGCCATAAAAGCCAGTAGCAGATTCAGGAACAGAATCCAAAACTTTATATCCACTGAATACATCACCAGAAACTCCATCCTTATCCCTCAAAGGGCTGTCACGGGGGAAACTAATTAGTTCATCAATACATGCAGGGGGGGGGAAATATTTTTAAAAAGCACCTGCAGTTATTCCCTAACTATACAAGTCTGGCACAGTCACCTTTAAGAGAACAAACAGTCTTCAGAGTCTACTGCATGGAGGTCAGAAATGTGCTCTAGCGAGCTTCTCCAAGGCCTGTCAGAGTTAGATTTTTCTGTAGAAGGCAGCCATTCTATTTTTAAGCTAAGGCAGAAAGGGGCTTGAATGCTGTTGTTAAGGGTGAGTGGGGGAGAGCAGCAGTTTTCCACTTTGGTAGAAATTTAAGCAAGTTTGCAGCGATGTGCTGTTCTCTCCCCACTCACCCCCCCAGCCAAGAACCATGGGGACAGGGGAACAACTGAAACCAACAATCATAATGGAAAGAGTTTTATGTCTAGTAGGAGATGGTGAGCAAGCAAGCAACACAGAGCCTCCCCCTTTCATACATCACTTAAGAACTAAACAAAACGGGACCCTGGCGTACTGAAATACAATAGGACTCTCTCCCCTTCATTGTAAAAATGTTTAATTAAAAAAAAAAAAGCAAGCACTCAGCGCACCACAATACATTTGGCAAACTTTTCTTTGTGCTGATTAAACAAAACTACATTACGCCTCCATCTTGTACAGCCTGGTGAAAACAAGAGAGCTTGCCAGGGCAGGGCAGTTCTGCTAACTGTAAAATGTGGGCTGAACTCCTTCCATTTCGACTGAAGATGAGAATGAGTTTTATTGACTTATGAAATTTAGAGTGGCTTAGTGAATGACTGTGGTGTGTGGTGATAACTAGGATTATACAGGCTATATAAATAAAAACTATTGTTTCTTCAGTATGACTTTGTACTTTTGTCTGTAATTTATTAAAAACTGTAACAAGATACTTAAAAAAGGCTAGATACAAAAGTAGTTAAGCTGCTCACGAACATTAAATTTCTTCAAAATGTACCTTCAAATAATCATGATCTTATAAACATTTTACAGTTACCAGGTAGTGCCTAGGCTGAAATTTTAAACAGTCTGAGACACAGCAGAACAAGTGTCCAGGTTGGAGTTGGAAGTGGAACAACCTTCTGACTGATTGCTCGAGGAAAGAGGGATACAAAAATGTTGATTGTGAACGATTAAATACTGTGCATTGGCTTCCTTGTTATGTACAAAAAGATCCTCACTAAGGTATACAGATTACATGCAAAACATTAGTGGTGGTATTTGTGTGCCAGAGTCCAATGCAAAGAGACAAAACTTGCAATGGCAGTGGTTTTTTGTAAGCAAACGTGAATGATTTCAACTCTTAGCTCTAACTGGCAAGAACTTTTTACAAGTTCAATATACATGATGCACAACTGCAGCCAACCACAAAATTAAACACCATTAAAAAAAGTTAAAATAAAACACAGAACATACTTCATCTTTTATTTTGAAATTCCCTACTCCCTCTATACAAGAACCTTTGCTGAAGCACTTTCCACAAAGGCAGCAGTGAATTTTCTTAGAACATTTTACATATTCCTTCCCCACCCTCCCCCGGCAAAAAGCTAAATCACAGTGTAATTTATATTGTTCTGCTGTCATCTTTGGCTGGGGTTGGCCAGGAAGCCGGCAACTAGCAAATGGTTACAGTCCGACATTGCTAGTGCTCCTTCGGCCCCTTGGGTTGCAAACTTAGTACAGGAATGTTGCATTTAGTCATTGCAATACCAGCAGGGAGAGTATGACAGCATTAACTTTCATAAACTTTTATAGACAAATGGAAAATCTACAAAAAAACTAGCTATTAATATTACACAGCAATACACACTTTTTATACTCTACACAAAACCAAAATTTTTGGTCTTAATGGCGAGTAGCAACTTCTGCTTGAGAATCTGTTTAGAAGAATACAGAGGGACATAAAGGCGAGAAATACAAGTGTTCGCTGTAGGAAGGTGTTGGTCATCTGGCGGCCTTATTGTGATGGATGGCATGGGCTGAAATCCTTCTTCGCTAGCGGGCAAGGATGGGCTTGACGTCCAGAAATAAACCTAAGGTGCAAATAAACAGTGACCTGTTAATGATTTGGGGAGGGGGGAATTCACATGCCAATTTTATATTTCAGTGGCATGCAGTGAAATTTATCGTAGGGGGGGACAGTTAGGGCCAGAGGCGCCAGCTTGCGAGGGCGATTGGGGGGGGGGGAGACGTTGCATGCATGACGTCCTGCCCTCACACATGTGAGCATCGGTGGGCTTTGGGAATGTGAAGGGAGGACTCTTGGACCCCATCAGAGCATTGTGCTCTGGGCTTTGGGAAGCAGACGCCAGGTTTAAATACTTTAATACTCTAATTTACTGGGAACATTTAAGGCACTAGCCTAGTCCCTCATGTCCACACATCGTTGTTACTAATGTTACATCCCTTTATGCCAAAATCCTGTAGATTCAAACAATATTTAAGATGTTATCTGTCAGCGCCATCTTTGATTCTTTGTTTTTCTACAAATAATGGAGTTCTATGGTAGAGAAAATAATTAACACAGAGCTTGAATTGGTTAATAATCAGTAACAGAAACCTACAATGCTCAAATAACGAATGTGAAGCATTTCAGAAAACGACAATCTCATTATTAATTTTATGAGAGTAACTAAAAGTAATCTACTCGAGATTCTCATTGTTCAGTCTTTTAAAAAACTAAAATGTTGAAATCAGAACTAATGCCCAAGGGGAAATGTTACTGATTTTCTTTTTTTATGGCAGACTCTGTATTATATTGTAGCCTGATTTTAATACTCCCCCATCAGTTTCAAAAGAGGTTTGAAATGTACCAGGAGAAACCAATCTTGAAGAGACCCCAAATCCCAAACTCCTGAGTGACTGAACTTGCTCTTTGGGCCCAGGAGGAAATGATACCATACTGGGGTAGTCAAAATAAGAAACTGTTTTTCTCCCCAATGTGGAGTCATCTAGTACCAACAGGGATTAACAAATCCCATATGTTGACCAAAAGAAAGAATACTTACTAGATCTTGCCTTTCAGTCATACTCATCTTCTCAACTATAGACCAAAACCAACGTTTGAACTGCAAAAGCTTTTCAGCATTTTCTCCTGTTCAAAAATGAAACAAATTAACAGAAGAGCAAGCAGATAATAACATTTAGTTGTGGATATCAGAAAGTGGATTTAATGGAAATACTCTGGTTGTGCAAATAGCAACAACCAACTGTGAATTAAAATGCCAATAAGAGCAGACAGAGGGATCCAAGGACATGGTTTCACTAGACTACTTTTAGTATGCAAGTAAGAGACTGGTGTGAAGGAGAAACGGATGAGCCATCTGCACTGTGATTTTTGTAGATCTGCAAAAATCTACAAATACAATGGAGAGACACGGGGCTGGATGCAACCAACCCATTCTACTAGCACTCTGAGCAAGGATTCCCACTAGGGCAACAGGGCTTTCTCTCCCTCTTCAGTCCCCCAAAACCTATTCTGGAGGGCCGGAAGAACCCCTAGATCAGCATGTGGCAGGATGAGAGGGGAGATCATTCCATCAGTGTGAGCAACACAAATGGTTGCTCACACTGAATTTCCCCCATAGTCTGCATGCTTCAGGAAACATTGCATTTGTCTAACCAATATGCGGGGGGGGGGGGGGAGCAGTCTGGAGCAATATTACTGCTGCATCACTAAAAGATTACACAAGGAATTTCATACCTGATTCATCATTGAAGGACGTAAAGCTGATTAGCATTTGCACATTAACTTCACCACAGCCATTTACGAGAAGCCTGAAATCTTCTGCTGTCAAGTCTTCTAATGAATTCTTTGGAAGTACATCCAGCAGACCTTTCCTCATTGCCTGAAAAAGCCACAATAATTTTAATTTAAACACTACCAGGAACTGCATATTGGCTGGTTACTGCACAACTAGACGGAAAGAACCAACGACTGGCAGATAAATCTGTTTGTCATGGCAAGTGAGCTATTGTCCTCTGGCAAGCATCATGAAGGAAGCCCTACACTTGGAAGATGGAGCTTGGCGACAGGGTTGTACTGGGCTTTCTGAGTTGTGGAGGAGAACTGACAACTTTACATGACCTCATGTAGAGAGACAGAGCAAGGTCAGGAACAAGAGGAGAGGCAGAATCTTGGGGTTGCAGCAAACAAAGTTCTACTTGAGCATTGAAGCTGCTGGACATAAGTAAGCAATGCCCCTTAATTTCCATGGGTCTATTCTAAGTTTTACTAACATTGGCTCCAACCCTTGGTGTTTACAAGCTTTGGCCTGGCTATTAAGGTCAGCCAACATTTGCAAACACCCAATTTCTAGCATGTTGAGTTATAGCAGGGGTCCTATTTGTTCCTCACGACATGGCTTGTGTTTACTTCTGCATAGGAATCACGGACCAATAAGGCAGCACCTTCACCACCCAGAAAGTTATTATAATCACAAACATCAAGTGAGATACTTTTTTCATCTCATTTACAAAATTTCTACTCTTTTTCCTGATTGAATGGCCAAACTAAAAAGTCAACTTGCACCAGCTGTCAGAAGTGGCAGCCAGAAAAAAACAAAACACCTGGCCTCCTTCCTCCAGAAGGGGAGAAACTAGAAGAGCAGAGCCTGAAGAAGAATATGCTCACACTCAAATCACAAGGAAGAGCGGCACTTCCTGTGCTATTTGTAAATTTCACAGGGGCCTTACACTCAGCAGGTGAGCAGTAGAAACCTTCCTGCAACCATTGTTTGCTCAGTTTCAGAGACTGCGGAGAAATTGTGATGTATCAATTCAAAGACACAGTTCTATGCAAATTATCAAATGTAAGTAAGAAAACATCAAAATAAACCAATGCCTTTCAACCGTACTACTTACATGTAGAGGCTGTTCTGCAACTACTAACATTCTGTGCTCTGCGTATTTTCGGACATATTCATAAACGTTTTGAGGAGTGACTGGTATATTTACACCATTGGAGATAAGTTCAACCTAGGAAAATATTGTGAAACTGAAGGTTGTGGTATTTTTAATATTAAAAAAAATCCAACTTCTTAAAATACTTACAAATACCTCGCATAATGGAAACATATTCCAAGGGGAATTTTCCTCAGCCATATGTTTTGTTAAACTGGCCACTAATATTACAGATGCATTCATCCATTTCCAATTAACAGCAAAAAGGGGTGAATGGTCTGAGTAACGGTGTAACTGCTGTTTACCTGTCCTCCGCCTTCCTCTTTGCATAGGTCTATTGCAAATGCTAAGTCCATTGCTGCAAAAACTGCATCAGCATCTGTACTTTGGGAAGCGAGGATAAGTTGCCGCAAACTCTCATACATTACCGGATCGAAAAAAGCAAAATCATGCCAGTTAACCTGAAAATAAAATGCACATGTAAAACATCACTTTTAGTTTTCTTGTCAGCTCACCAAGACAGCTACTCAGTAGAGCAGTTTGTTTTGCTGTTAAGAACTTCAAAAAGCTTTCTGAAGGCTATACCAAGCAAGTTAGTCAGGAGAAGTGTTATGTCCATAGCTGTCAACTTTTCCCTTTTCTTGCAAGGAATCCTATTCAGGAATAAGGGAATTTCCCTTAAAAAAAGGGAGAAGTTGACAGCTATGGTTATGTCCAAATCTTCTGTTCTTTCATAAGGAAACAAATGTGCCTAGTTCAGACACAACACTCCTCCCTCCTTGCACACTTGACCTTGGCACTGGTTTCCAAATTACAGTTACTACTTATGTGCATACCAGGAAACTTTTTTGAATACAAGCCACAATATCAGGGTAAGCCTAGAGGGCACCATAAGGGAGGGAGGGCACACTGCTTTCTCTCACATTATGCCATGTCTGATCTGGGCCTATGTCTCCGTTCAAACTTATGCCCATGGTTAAGACAGGTTAACGATCCGAAACACCTTTGAAATAGGTTTGCACATCACAGTTTTTCCTGAGGGGCCCTGGAGGTGGCTACAAAGTACAATTTCCTAATGCTCAAAGAAGCCTGAACATGGAACTCTGGAGGGAGTTCCCATTTTCTGGTAGAAAAAGTACACAGCAGAGGGAGGAAGAATCACTGCTTTAAATGGAAGGTTGGGTGACATAGCGGCAATATCCAATTAACCAAGCTCTACATTTTAAACCAAGCACCACAATTTTAATCAAATAACACTGAAGCCCTATAATTAACTATTCTTAAGATTTATATGCAGGTTTACCTTTCTGCCAAGAAGAACTTTTATTACATGTCGATTTAACGTGATGGGGCAAAGTTCATTCTGTAGCAAGCATAAACCTAGAATTCTGAAGACAAAAACGTATCAGAACAAGAAGTTTTGTTTTTTTAAAAAAGAAAAAGTGATGAAGAAACCAAGTCAAAAGAAGAACACCTAAGCAAATGAGATCAATTACCGTATTTTTCCGTGTATAAGACTAGGTTTTTTAACCAAAAAAATTAGGTTTAAAATTGGGCTCGTCTTATACACAGGTAGTGCTGAGGGGTGTTTTCTTAATTTGGAGTCCCCAAAAATTGGGGGCGTCTTATACACGGAAAAATATGGTATATTTTCAAAGTATAGTTGAAATCATTGTAAACCTGGTGCTGAATTGCAAAATCTTACGTCTTTTCGTGACAGTTACTTTTATACACATTCTAGTATTTTTCACACAAAGCAATGCACACAAATCTTGAGAATATTTTACCTGCCAATATTTCTGAAACAATTTAGTCTGGCTTCTGTATTTTTGCCAGGCCTCGGTGTATAAAAGCCACGCTTTCCAGGTTGATAGAACAGTGGTGCATTGTCATCACCATCATCTGTATCATCTAATTCCATGTCTACCACACTGCGACTGGAACCATGACGTTTTCTGTTTTCCTTTTTTTAAAAAAAAGAGAAGTAAATAAGGGGTGTTTTTTTCTGCACACTAATGAAGACTGAAATATTCTTCACTGTTACAAGTTGTCTGTCAAAACCACATCCAAGTAAAAAAAGGGAATTAAACAAATGGTAAAGTTAATGGAATTGCACACTTAGTTAAAGGGGAAAGTTTAAATAAAATTTAGTTTCATCACCACAGTACTAGACTGAAAGAATCTTTCCCTCTTGCAAACAGTCCAACATATTCCATGCACATAACAGTAAACTAATAAAGGCACTGTTAAAACATTTGTCTTACTTGTACTTTATCTGAAGAATCCAACAAGCCAAGGTCTAGGATACTGTCAGCTCCGTTTTCCCTTTTGAACAGAATGAAAGAAAAATATTTAACCAGAGTCAATGTCATGCTTTAAAATTCAATTTAAATGTTATTGTAATTTAGTAAAATAAATCACTCTTTTTGTCCTTCAAGAAATATGGAAAGCGGGCACAGATGGATTTTACTAGCTGCTAAATGATCTGTCTTCCTTTCTCAATATTCTGAATACCCAACGAATAGTTTTCCAGTGGGAAAACAAGGAAAAACAAGTACAAAACCACAGGAATTCTGTAGAGGAGCTACAACATACAAAAGATCTAATTCAATTTTTCCCCTGTGACAGCTCAAAGCCAGGCGCAATCTAAAAAAGTTTTCCCTTAAGGATTTACCCCTAACGTTAGTTTACCTTCCATGCGCAATAATGAGTTCCATAGCTTCATCCACTCTCGCTCGAAGGGAATCTTCACTGGCGAGCAACAGAAGCAGCTGAGCAGGAGACAATTCCAACAGCATGCCTGTGATCTTGCTTGCAAATGCCTGGAAACAAGAAATTAATATCTTATATTCCATTTTTTCCCTAGTCTTCTCCATCTGCGTGGAAATTACAGATTCGGGAAACTTCAGCTGCCCTAGATTCAGCCCCCTGCTGTAATTTATGCTTGTGGGCTTTTGCATTTATTTAACGCGAGGCAGACGCTCTAGGTATGGATCCTGTTACATATTTAACTGCTGCTCCACTGGAATACATCTTGAAGCCCTATGCCTAGGGGAGTACAGGATCCTCAACGGAGCCCTACAACTACAAAGAATTGCAGGTCTAAGGCAAAACTTTTTGTATTCTTCAGCTTATTCACTATTCACCAACATGTCAAGTATGTGTAGACAAACCCAATTTTTAAGTGGAATACAGTACATATTAAGAAACAAGAATGATTTTTGCCACAGTAGACAGAAGAGAACATTAGCCTTACAGGTTGCATTGCTTGTACACGGGGATAAAGTCTTTCACCCAGGGCCTGCCGATGTGCTGGAAGAGGATCGGGGTCATCACTAGGATTCCCTTCTGATGCGGGTCGAAAAGGCCTGGTATCAATGGAGAGCTGCCTTCTAAAGTCCCTTAAAAACAACAGCAATTCATCAGAAATTGTCTTTGCTCTCCGAAAGGTCCACATCAAATGCACTACAGGGTACGCTCCTGCTGCGCTAAACCCATCCTTCCCCACCTTTAGTTTTGTGTCCCAGTAAAGTGGCAGGTGCTTCCTAGTTAATTCTTTTGCTCACTTTTGAGGCCCCGTTTCTGAGCAGCAGCTAATTTAGAGATTTATTTTCTGCCTTTCAATGAAATTCCTGGTGAGAACGAGCAGTTTATTATTCCAAATCGCCTCCTGATTTGAAGTTAACTTCAAAAGAAAGCTACTTACCTATCCCTGTCCCTCCGAGAGCCAGTTCGCAAGCCGCTGCTGTTCCTCCTCATTTCTCTTTCGCGCTCCCTTTCCCGATCCCTTTCCCCTCTGTTTCGTAATCTCTGCATGAGACCTTAAAGGGGCAAGACATACTTATGGTTTGTAAACAATGCTCACTTACAAATACTATGAAAGATCATGAAACTGTGGAAACCAAGGCTGAGGGAGAAGAACACAAAATTTAGCCTGGAATCACAATTCCAAATTAAGATTTAAAGACATATATAAATCAGGCTTGTTCATCAAGTTCTTTTCTACCACCACACAATATTGGAAGTTTACCTTAAAATATTTGAAGGAAACAAAGTAAAAATGTAACCCTTCACTGGCTGAAGCCTTAAAAAAACAAGCCAAATACATGTAACTAAAATAAAATCCATTTGCTTTCCCCTGTTTAGTCCTGCCTGTTACTTTTCCTTTCTTCAGTTGACTCCCCTTTGATGAAGTTTAGCATATAGACTCAAGGCAGGAATCTGTTATCTTGTATTCTATGGAAATAATATGGAACCAAGCAAGAATTCTGGCAGTCTGACAATTCTTCCTGTTCCCACCCACGCACCCACCCAATGTTCTCTTAGTGATCTGCAGGCATCTTTATTTCATGCTAAAATGTTCTACACTATGTTTAAATGAAGGATTGATGGAGAATACAGATTTCCCCCCATCAGAACTGTGTGTATTGTGACCACCTTAAGTGCACAGACTTGTGATGAGTGCAAAATTCAGGATCCTCAGATTTACTGTTAAATAAGCAGATGTGCCCCTCGTAATGATTTGAAAACCTGAGGATAATGCAGAACCCTGCATAATTTCTTGTCCCTCATCCTGCTTCACTGTTCCAAGTCTTCAATGTTATACATAACACATTTATTACAATATACTTACTTGTATGTGTCCCTTTGTTGGCATTCTGAATACAGTCCAGATTTGGCAGCTTCTCGTTTGACAAAAAAGCTTGTGCAATGGCAGTGTAAAAGCTTCTTGCTACACCACTGCCTTCTCCTGGCTCATCCTTAAACGTGACCTTTACCCTGTGGACAGCCATTGGAGTTGTAGCACATCGGCGACCAAAATGATTGTTGAGCTGCCTCATCGTCTGCTGAATTAGAAGATCTCTATCCCGATCAACCTAGAAAACACATTAGGAGGACACGGTAAAGAACAGACAAGCTAAAGAATGAAAATATGATCTACAGCCACACTAGCACCCAAAAACATCCTTCAGCTGCAGCATACACAGCGATGGCTGGGCCACCATTTTACATCCTAATTTACTAATTGCAAGAGCAACAGGATAACCACAACTGTTCATGTTTTAAATCTAGCTAAACTCAAAAAGATAACACTGAAACTTCTTACCTCTAGTGTTAAATCTCTAGATTGTTGGTTTCTCAGTTTTTCCATTTCTCGGCGGAATTTAGATTCTTTTACTTCAAACCCACCTAATTCAGTCAAAATCTACAAAGAGAAACAATGTATTAGTAAAAGGAAAGGCCTACAAAACAATCTAGCTGTCTTCATTCAAGAAGATACTTACCGATCCTGGTTCCGCTCCTACATCTTCCATGAACACTCTTCCAAATAACTCTAGGGAAAGCCGCCAACGTCCAAGCAGCATATCATGAGAAATAACCATCCCCATAAAACTGCACTGTGGCCTGGCAGACAAAAATTTAAAAAGAACCAGGAGAACAGAGATTACTTTTATATACTAAGCAAGTTAAAATTAGGATTATGTTGCGTTCAGTTGCTGCCAAACAACTCAAAGTTTCTAGCAGGAAGAGTCAAGTAACAATCTCTCTGCAGTTTCCATCAAAGATTATCTTGATCACAAGCACATGAATTACCGTATTTTTTGCCCTATAGGACGCACTTTTTCCCCTCCAAAAATGAAGGGGAAATGTGTGTGCGTCCTATGGGGCGAATGCAGGCTTTTGCTGAAGCCTGGAGAACGAGAGGGGTCGGTGCGCACCGACCCCTCTTGCTCTCCAGGCTTCGCGGACCTCTCCGCAAGCAGCGGGAGCCAGCGCTGGGCTCCCACGGCTTGCAGAGAGCTGCCTGTTTGGGGGCTGGGGTTGGGGGAAGCTCGGGCCTCCCCCGCCCCAGCCCCACGCCTGGGGGGGAAATAATTTTTTCCCCTTTATTTCCCCCGCAAAAAACTAGGTGCGCCTTATGGGATGGTGCGTCCTATAGGGCGAAAAATACGGTAAATAGCAAGGTAACGTACAAAGAAAAGTGGCACTCGCGAAAACAATGCAAATACCAAACAGCAATGGTAATTGCAAAAATTGAATAAGAACTAAGATGGAAACCCTGCGTTCACAACACAGCCATTTCCTCTCTCTCTTTCCTGCTGCTGTTGCCTTTCCCAAGCAGTCATTTGTGGCAACTAACACTCCTGGCTATGCAGTACTGAGGACAAAGGAGTAAAAGTAAAGGTGTTGTTTCGTAAGTAATGGTACCTGAAGGATGTCAGAGGTGGACCTTCACTTTCGGTCAGTCCAATCTCTGCCAGTAAACTGCTTTTCAGCTGTGCTGCAAGATCATGAGCTGAAGGGCCTGGCTTAGAACTCTCCGATTCTTCAGATGGCACATTTTGTTCTTCTTCCTTCTTCTGCCGATTCTGCATGCTCATTACATTTTTTAAATTTGCTGCGTAAGACATTTTGGTTGGAAGAACCTAAACGAAAGGGCATTGAAACAGGTTTGTAAAACACTGCAGGGTATTTTCATGCTCTAGACTCGTCTGCAATACTATTTTGGTACAGTCTGCATATCATCATTAACCACTGTCAACTTTATCATGAAAGAGCTGATCTTGGCTTCTTCGCTCTGCCCCAACAACAAGCAGGAGAAACAAACCTGGCATTATATCCCAACCAGGGACTCTGGTTTGTTTCACTCAACCAAATGCAATCTGTAAATCAAGACCAAACTTTGCCTACAGATCATGGTTTGTTTGGAGCAAAACAAACCCCAGTCACTGGTTCAGACATAATGCTACAGCCCAGCTTAACGCATCCATAGTGAACCATTAATTCATGTCATCATGACATGCAAACAAGGTCACTATAGTGCAAGAACCTCAAGTCTAATACTAGCTGAGTCAGAGTCTGGATTAACTTGACTGGTCCTATAGAAATCAGTGGGATCAATGTTAATTTTTATTCATGGATCTCTCCACTGAAACAAAGCAAGCCCTAAAAATGTCCAAGCTGATAATATATTATACATAGTATTATAGACTGAGATGAGAAGCTCTCTAAAATAGCAATGTGGAATTTTCAGATCTAATATTCTATGGGAGCAGGCCTTTTCTCTTCCAAATTTAACTTTGCATCCACACCAATAGCCATGAACATTTGGAAATATCCATTGTGGATGCATCCATCAAAAAAAATATAACAAGCTTTTTTTAAAAAGAACTTCTATGCATTCCCTCTTGGAGAAAGAGTTAATATCTATCTGACTGCTCACTAGAGGAGCAGGCAGCAACTGCATTTGGGTAAGGCCTGCCTTCCAGCCACTGCAATTGCATTTCCAGAGTCTGAAATGAATACTATGGTAATCTTGTGGCTCTTTAAGGCAAGGTAAAGTCCTTAGCAGGCCTGGAAGGGAATTGAGAGTAGTGGATAAAGAAATATGGATATATAGACTTGCTCTCATTTTTTTAGCAAAATAAGAGTGAAAAGAGAAAGTGGACGAACAGAGAGGGAAAGAAGCAATGTTATGAATTTGTAACATGTATCACAATAAATTCATACCTCAAGACAGTTTCTATCCACAGTCACTTCCATTAAACACTTTCCACTATTGGCAGAGGATGAATATAGACCCTGACTTGGCCGACCAAACAAATCTTCTTTTCTAGCATTTGGCTGAAAAAAACCCAGAGGTAATTTACATGTGAGCCAACACTGATGCAGATGCAACTTTCCTGATCACAACGTAAGCAGCTGATCCATGCATCTCTTCTCTACAGTGAGAATTTCTTTTCTTCCTCACATGCCACCATGCTTTGAGGAAGAGTAACATGCCAAAAAACTACTGGCTGTATCAATTCCTGTCCTGCATCTGAGCAAATTAGCTACCCAGGCCCAGGAACGGCACTCCAAATGACTATTACAGGGTTTAATCTTAAGGAATATTTTGCTTCACTAACATTAGAACAAGACTGATTAAGGCACTTGGGTAGTTAGCTTGCTTTGTAATGGGTGCGGGGGAACTAAGCAAAGCAAAAAAAGCTGTTGTTTGGAAAGACGGAAATTGGAATAGTGTACTGTATCTTAACAAAAACAATATTGACATATTGAACAATAAGGGACTGAACTTCCTACTGCATGTATTAGCAGAAGTTGTGGCTGATTTACAATCTGCTCACAATTGTTTAACAATGGCTAATGTGTCTGGAGTATTAAATTGTGTGTGCAGCTTAGGAATCAAGCAATTTAAGCTTTCTCAGTTAATATTACCTGTAACAGATGTGGCTGGTCTGCTAGTGGAATGGCCTCTGCTAGAGGAACTTCAAAAGGGTTGGGCGGAATACAGCCAAGGAATGTCATGGAATCTGATCGTCGGAAGAATGGATGATTTTGGCCTGTTTCAGCTGGAAGGGAGTCATCATCTTTGTCATTAAGTGTAGCACCTGAAAAGTGTCCAGTTAAAACAAATCATTACAATATAACAGTGATTATTTGATACAGATTTGCTCTGTTACTTTATGCTAACACTTCTCCAGTTTTTTAGGACAAAATATCAGAAGTTCCACTTTTGTCTGCTTCCACTTTTGTCTGCTTCTTGATTATTAGCTTACATTTTTCTGAAATTATTAAAAATACTAATTGTGATTTATTATTTATATGCTCCCCATCTGATTGAATTGACCCAGCCACTCTGGGCAGCTTCCAACAAAATAACACCCATAATACTTTTGCAAGTTTAAAATGCTATATAAAAACAAGGAACAGCATTCAACTACTCTTCCCTTTTAAAATATTACTATGACTCCCTGTCTATTTTTTAATCTCCCCTCTTTTCTACCATTTACTTCTCTTCCTTGTCATTTATCTTTCTATCTTCCTCCAATCTTGTTGCTTTCCTCTCTTTCACTTCCATTCCCCCCGAAGGAAACTTCGGCATCGTAACAGTGATTGCAGCCAGTTCCTTTATTCTTTTCAAATACTTCAAAGCTGAACTTGTCAGATTACTCATTGGATTTCTATTCAGACTGCAGTTCTGCAGACAATTTGTCTTCTTTTTTCAGTCTCTCACTCTCTCTCAGGTGCCCACATCCAACAACACAATCACTTTTTTGCAACTAAGCTACTGGAATTTTCCACCCTACTTTCAGGGGAGAAGCAAAAAGTAGAGAAGGGTGACAATACAGGATCCTAGTACCCACATAAACCTGTGCTGGCTAGACTGAAAACTTGAGTTTCTAAAGCCTTCTAAACTCAGCCCACTAGAAATTCCATTTTCCAGCGTCTGCAAATGAAGTGCAGTCCATGTGAATGCCTACATCTTAAAATGGTATTGCTACTGCCACAAGCCCTTATTTCCTAGCTTCACAAAGTTAAATCTGGGAAAGGAGAGCATAGGAACAAGCAGAGAGGGACAGTGGGGAGCTCATCCAGGTGCCCTAACGTTAGGAGTTTTTGGAAGATTCTTTTAAAAACCACACTAGGAATACAAGATGAATTGGTGCAGGTGAACCCGTCACTACCATAAACCCCAGAAGCTGACTAGGTAAGTTATTCAGTGGCAGAAGAGACACTATGAACATTTTCAAAGGCACTGAACCCTGGCACTGAAATAGGTCCTACAGCTGACCCCTGGAAAAAACCAGCTAGGACTTCATTTTTATCAATTTTATTGTGCTTGAACAATTATCAATGTCCGTGAATCATTTAAACCCAAGATCCAGAGATATGATCAAGTCTCTATCCAGCTCCCCACAACCCCAAACTGTACAAGTACTAACTTTGATTTGTGTCATCATCATTTTCATGCTCTGAATCCTCATTGTCAAGACCAAGTTCCAAAAGTTCCCGGGTCCTTAAAAAAAAAGTGGATGACAGGTTATTTTAGATGGCACGTAGTACTAAAATTTACAACTAGTGCTACACAAGAAAAATTATTAAAAATATTGTATCAGCTTTACAGTCCTACAGCTATACCATACACATGCGGGTCCCGCTTTCCTTAGAAATCGTTCATTAAGTGAGTGTTTGCATAAAAAGCTTATGATTTCCATTGATTCCTATGGGGGGAAATCCCAACGCATTCCCACGGCTTGCTGGCCTACTGCTTGCCCCTCCATCCTGAATTACTTCCTGTAAAGCTGCCTTTTTCACCAAGATCAGGGTTCTTATTGTGCTCCTATTTCCTCAGTCACAGCTTCATTTGAGAAGGGTCGTCCACGTCCAGCTGCTGACCGGAGCTGCAGCCTGAGGCGCCATCCCACCCCACCAAGCTGTGACTAAGGAAATAAATCCAATAAAGAGCCTGAGCTCAGTAAATTGGCAGGTCTAAAAGAGGCAATTCTCAGATATTTGTATACACAGAGGTTCTGCTGCTCGGGTATCTGATTCAGATGTTCATGTAATGAGGTTAGGGTACAAATTCTTATTGTCTGGATAAATGAAATTTTGTATAAGTAATTGGAAAATTAAGACCTACATGTATAGTGTACTCATATTTTTATAATGTAATGTTCTAACTATAAATGCAAGTGAAGGCTTAGTGCCAAACATATTTATTTGTATCATTGTGTGTAACACCTTTCAACAAATTGAAAAGGGTAGTTTAAATCCAAAAAGCTGAATATATTTAAATCCTTCCACTATTTTAAAAACAAACTGAAGCACCCAAAGCAACAACATTCATTTCCTAAGAAAAGGATAATTGGGAGAATAGTGTGTTTATGATTATGATGAATGCTTCACTTGCCTTTCAAAAAATACTTTGAAAGACAAAAGAGAAATAATAGGATTGGTATGTGGGTCCTTGTAAATTGGCTTCTATGAAATTATTATGTTTCTTGGTACGTTGTTAAATTGTTGTTTCCTGTTGAAAGAGCTTGAGTGCCTGAACTTTGGTTTCGTAAAAGAGCTATGAATATATCCTGGGAGAGGAATGGAGGCATGTGACCATCAATACTATTGCTCTGACCAATGTATCATTCTAGACCACCTTTCTGGTTTGGTACTGGGGGTCCATAACGTTCCCTCCTTCATTTTGCAGATGCCCAAACTGAAAATGTTCATTATTTCTAGTGAATTGCAATAGCTAAATTCCAGGTAACACAATATTTGATTACCAGAACTGCATCATCTTCAGCTATACATATATACTAATCTACTGCATATGCTACATATATAACCACAAGACACATGCATTAGTGTTATGAATCAAAGGGGACACCAACGCCCGTGCACAATCTAGCTATATTTCCATTGAGTAACTGGCTTCCGTACCTCTTCCGTTCCAGCTGAGGTGTATCCAAGGTAGTCTGCTGGTTCATTGCTTTAATCCAATAAATGAGAGCTTGAAAAACATACGCTACATGTTTCAATGAGCAGACATCCAAAACTGGAAGAACATCAGAATGCTCATCGTTGTGAGAACGCATCAAGGAGAGGGCATAATTTAGGAAGTCCCCCCTTGCCGACATCATCCCCTGACGAGCACTAAGCAGTGTAGCACGCCTGTAATGATAAAAAACAAAACAAATTGTTTTGGGACATGGAAGCATTGCATTTTAGACCAGGGGTGGCTAATCTTTTGGTCAGCCAACCCTCCAAGGGCTACATATCAGTGTGGACAACTGCACTAAATTTTTGGCTTGTGGTTACCTAAGGGGGGAAACTAACATACAACTATTAAGGTACATTTGCATACCTTCTGCCCTCCAAAGTTCTTAAGCTAGCTTCTTCTCGCGCTGTCATCCTCTCCCTCCTGGTTGAGTTCTGTGATGCATGAAGTGGGTGGTTTGGGTGCCCTGGGTCTCCAGCAGAGGCAAGGGCAGAACCATAGCGCAACTGAGCTTCGGTGGAGTCCATAATGCTCACCATCCAATTCCACGTGGGTATCAGTTTTTCCTCAACGTAGTTCTAAATCAAATGTGATCAACATTTTGTATACATACGCACAAACATAAAAAATTCAGACAAGTTCTGAACCATACCCCATTGAACCAATTACACAATGTATCCACTTTGTTCTTTGATTCCCCTAAATTTCAGATTCAACTGTTACCTTTACTTAGTTCCCCATCCACCAGTTTTAGGGTCTGGAGGAGGGGAGAAATTTCCCTTCCTGGTGGCCAATATAGGGGGCAGAAGAATGATAATAAGCATGAAACAGTAGTTATTTACTGTGACTATACCAAGGAATTTAAAGCCATATTTTGCATTAAAGACAAAATTTAAAGACGGGAATTGGCATATCTTTGTTGCACTTTACCTGCAAATTCACTGCATCCTGGTACGTCAGCTTCACAGCAGCTGGGATCTGAGAGTACACCAGGTGATTGTATTTGGGAATGAGGCCCATCAGATCAGATATTTGTCGGATCACAATGCTATATGCTCTCGCCAAACTGCTTGCTGATGTTAAATAGCTGCTAGCATTGCTAGCCTCAAGAGCCGCTGCTGCTGCTGCCGCACTTGTGCTGATGGTGCCACTTCGACGCAGGTTTGATGGATCAATATAAATCAAGCCTGCTGAACTTGCTAAAAGTAGAAAGAAACACATTCAGGGGACGTCAACAGCTAAACAGAAGTGAGCTCCAGTATTAGCACAAAGCAGGTGATCAATATTTGATCCTACCCAGTCCATAAATGATTCTTAAAATAACAAAGCACTTCACAGCAGCTTATGAGAAGATGCACATAAATTACTTGTACCCCTTCTGATCAAGAAAAAGCAAAATCAAAAATCAGTTCACTGGGTAGGAAATCAGAAAAAAGAAAGGCCCAGTGGGGTAAAAAAATAAAATAAATAAAATCATTTTTATAATACCTGCTGGAGCAGAGGTACTAGATGGAGCAGTGCTAGTAGTCCTCTGATTCTGAGTGTTACGTACAGCCCACTGCATTGAGCGGGGTGCCTGGGCAGCACCATTGGCATGAGAGCTGTTTGTTGTTCGCTCCAGAGGCTCGTCTAGCATAAAGGTCTCTTGCTCTATATCATCACTCTGGCTGCTGCTGCTATCTGAATCACTGGTGTCATTGGACTGAGAGTCATCCTCAGAAAAAAATGCTGGAACACTGCTGGCACCTGAGGGGAAAAGATATACTATGAGGGTCACTGATAAGAGAGCAGGGAGAGCTTTATTTATTAGACCAGAAATCCAAAGTATACTGTGGCACTCACAAAGTAAGAAAAACTTTTTAAGAAGCACACAAATATTTTCCTTCCTTGCGTTTTTTCAACGTGTTTTTAAAAGACAGAGCTGCAGATGCAACCCCACCTTTATACATCCCTCAGGCTGCAAGCATAGCAACATTATTAACCTGACAGTTGCTGCTTGATTTTATTTTGTTTTAAATTGTTTTTGTTGCTGTAACCCAGTCTAGGAGCTTATGGTGAAGAGTTCTGTTAACAATAATAATTAACCATTTCTGATTTTCTCCTACAAAACAGTCAAGGTAACTTAAAAAATAAGCAACTTGTAGACTTCAAGGTTTGCCCATCAACCTCTCTCAGACTAGGGGACACATTAAAATTCTTTTAATAATGTACAGCAATATATTGTTTCCCCCCCAAAAAAAATACATAAAAATGAAGGCTGATAAAAAGAATATTACCTGCTTCTGATCCTGCTGTAGCTGCAGTGACAACACTTCTGCGCCCACTGGCATTGTCCTGGTTGCTATGGTTACTCTCACTATCACTCTCAGTTTCTGCTGCTGCTAGAAGATCCAACTCCATATCACTTCCTAATAACAAATTTATAGAATTATGTTAACACAGTGGTCTGCATGATACAATATTTCAGATTCTTCA
This sequence comes from Podarcis gaigeae, assembly GCF_964106915.1. Lineage (NCBI taxonomy): Eukaryota > Metazoa > Chordata > Lepidosauria > Squamata > Lacertidae > Podarcis > Podarcis gaigeae. The sequence continues at coordinate 22,886,770 of NC_139683.1, read as the reverse complement.
CGAAGCTATCTTTCAGTTTAAGCTCTCCCACTGCTCAACTGTTGAGAAGATTAAGGCACTCCAGTAGTACATTAACTACTGCTTAACTCAACCTCAGAAAGCCATACATTTATCTCACCAGCTTGCTGTTTTTGATACCAATATTAAAGGTAAAGGTAAAGGTACCCCTGCCCGTACGGGCCAGTCTTGCCAGACTCTGGGGTTGTGCGCCCATCTCACTCAAGAGGCCAGGGGCCAGCGCTGTCCGGAGACACTTCCGGGTCACGTGGCCAGCGTGACATCGCTGCTCTGGCGAGCAAGAGCCGCACACGGAAACGCCGTTTACCTTCCCGCTGGTAAGCGGTCCCTATTTATCTACTTGCACCCGGGGGTGCTTTCGAACTGCTAGGTTGGCAGGCGCTGGGACCCCGCCGCACCCCGCCGCAGGGATTCGAACCGCCGACCTTTCGATCGGCAAGTCCTAGGCACTGAGGCTTTAACCCACAGCGCCACCTGCGTCCCCTGATACCAATATTACTAATGCACAATTACCAACACGTATAGCAATACAAGTTAGAATGGAATAGGGGGTTGCAGTAGCTTTCTGTTTCGTTTCTAATCAACCCAAAGAAGGTACAACTTACAGTTCCTTGTGTATGGCAAAACCTACAGGTTGCATCCAAACTAAGCCACACTTAGGTCCCACTGAAATAAATGTAGAATGTCAGCCATCACTACTTTCAATGGGACCAAAGTGAGAGGAAATAGGACTCATTGAGGTACAGAGGACTTATTCTGGATCCAACCCTGTGCATGTCTTAAAATGACTAATAAACATGTCCACGTATCATACCATCTTCATCATGCTCATCATGCTGCCCTTCTGCCTCAGCATTTTCCTCGCCATGTTCTTCTTGCTCATCGTGGTGGTCTTCTTCCCCAGCTACCCCCTCTACCACCTCAACCTGAAACAAAAAGATTTTTTTTCTTTTACACCGTGTAAATGCTTACGATCTTCAAGGATGTTTTGTAAATACAGCTCTCAAAGCTATGGCTGTTTTAGACATTTTCTATATTGTTCAATGCACTTATTTTGCGCTCCATTCCATACAGGCCAGCCCTGTAACATGTTGCTACCTTAGGCAAATAACAAAATAGTACCTCGCACGCCTAACTCCACCTACAGAAGTATGGCATACTGATAGTTGAATCTTATTCTAAGACTGGTGATGGGACATATCTGCTGTAGAATGTCAAAAGTAAGTGATGCTCTACTATTTTTCAAACATATACATTTTTTGTTGCGATGAATATAAAGTGAACACATTGAAAAGTGTTGCTGAGTTCATAATAGCTTTTTGTTATTATGTATTTTCTAAATTAAATAGAAATTCAAGGCTAAAAAGTGGTGCTCATACTCATAAAAGTTGGGGAAAGAGGGCCTCAAATTGGCTACTCCCAGCTCAGACAATAGACAAAGCCATTCCCTAACGTACCACAGGACTTTCTGCTGCTAGAGGCTAACATGGATTGATTTTTGGTAGTGTGTAACACCAAGGTTGTACACTCATTTACATCCCAAATTGCAGTACAGCTGAAACTTTACAAGCCAACTTATTATTTTGCATTCTAGTACTAGATTCATTTAACACTTGCACTGATATCTACTTTAAAATAAATAGAAAGTTGCCCATTGAAAACAATTAAGACAACAACCTCTTCAACATCTGCTGACACAATGTCATCTTGTTCTTCATCTCTGCCACGAACTGGTTGAGACTGACTGATCCGCCTTTGCTGTGGATTTCTAATAATATAGGACGACTGAGACTGACTGGAACTACAAGAAAGAAATAAGCCTTTTAAAAAAATATAATTATATATATTTACACAGCACCATCGCACATGATTTTCTTTTCTTCGCACAAAAGTATCAACTTGAATACAGCAGACAAAAGAACCTCCATAAGTATATTAACATTTGTTGAAAATAGTCAGTTGAATATAATAGATTTCCCTTCTTGTTTTTGATAGCTTCTTCATTTAAGTTATTTTGAGCTACCAGCCCAGTCCACTTCCCATGTTAGCTGCACACCTTGTTCTACCCATGGCTTGTTTAACAAAACCACAAGCCATCTCACAGATGAACAAAGGAGTCTCAGCTTGTTTCTCCAAAGCTTGGTTTGTCTGCCAGCTGCTCCTGCTTTGCGCCTCTCTACCATAGTGAATGTCTGGGGATGGATGGCCAAAACATATATGATTTACAAGAATGCATTTATAATGATAAACATTAAGGAGCATTACCTGCTGGATTGATCAGATGACGGCCGGGGAGGTAGTGGTTCTACTGAGAACAGTTCTTCGCTGCCTTGCATAGCATCTATACTAGTGCTTGCCAATGTAAAAGGTGCCGTAGGACGTGCGATACCCATTCTGACTGGGATAATGAGGGATTCCGCTACATTGCACAATTCCTCCACAGCGTAAGGTAGCAAAGCTTGGAATACACGCTTGCATTTCCCAATTGGCTGCGGAATGAAGTTACTGGAAACAAGACGTGGGAAGCGAAAACACTGACATCAACAGCCACATTCAAAAAGGTTCAGAATACACAAAAACCAGAACAGGTTGTTTAATGGTTTTGTATTCGCACAACTATTTCTGTTCATCCTGTTCAGTCAATAGTCAAGCTGCATTGCTTCCCTCTTAACACTGCTAAAATACAGCCCTTCTTTCTGTCTCTTTGGCAAAAATTCTGGTCCCCACCTCTAGTCTAGTGGTTGGCCTACTGTTCCACTAGCAGCCCAGTGGATACAAAAGAGTATGTTGAACTTTACCTTAAAACTGAAATAAAGTTAGAAGTATATTATACAGTTGGAGAACTACATTTATGGGGAAAGACTCAAAACACAACAAGCTTAATTATAAAACGATGACTAACCCATTCATGTAGCTTTTCATAAATCAAAGCATTTTATTTACTCTGCAGTCTTTATAGCAATATGAATCAGAGGCATAGTGTGGTACCCAAGTTATACAACCATGGCAGGCTTTGGCTTACAGATGGTAGAGGACAGTGATACTATGTGGTATGCTGTATGGAGACATGCATCCCCATTTGTTCCTATGTTTCAGGATACACAGCATGAGAAAGCCCCAAGGTTTCTGTGTAATAATGCTATCTGTAGACACAGATGTGCGTATTGATTTCATTGTACTAACTGAAACATGGTTTGAATTCACTCTCCAGAGGACTGTTTCCAGTTGACATGTACACCACCTACAAAATACAATGACATCTACCCTTGAAGATGATCTGGAAGTTGCAGATGGTGCAGAACATGGCCACATGGCAAGAGCGGTACAGCAAGATGGGACCACACAACACCGATCCTGCATGAACTACACTGGCTACCTATTTTTTGGTGCTGGGTCCAACTCAAGGTCTTTATATACTAAAGCGCCAACAACTTAGGACCTCACTACCTACTAGTTCTCTCCTTATCTGCCAAGCCAGGCCTTGCAATCTGCTGGAGGCAGCTCATTTTGTAGACACACCAGTGAGCATAGCTCGCTATGCGGGGGGTGACATGGGATAGTCTTTTTGGGTAGCCTTGCACTTGCAGAACTCCCTCCCTATGGGGATCAAGTTGTCCCTCTCACCGTTTTTAGAAAACTGCTTCATTCACACAGGCATTTGGGAGAAGTCTGAGAGCATATAGCTACTCTTGATGCTACTGAACTGGTGAGGAGCATTTTATAAATAACAAATCTTAAGCATTTTCTTTCACTGCCCCAAGAAGTAATTTAAGTTTTTTTATATTAAAAAAAGCTTACTTTTTCTTTTTTGAGGAAGCCATTTCCACACTGAGGATAACAAAAACTCTTGCCACAGAACGCAGAAACCTCATTGTAACAGAAATTGCTTCTTCTCTGCGACCTGGAGTGTATTTGTTCTGCAGTTCCTTTACAAGTGTCCCCAGCAAAGTATCTAAAAGCTGTAAAGAAAAGTTTACTGGAGCAAATGTCTACTATGGCTACGCAACCATGCAAATTCTTGTGCAAAGGAACTGAATACAGAAGAGTTATGACAAACTTGCCACAACTTAGATCTGCTAATCACATTAACGTTCATACCTTCTAAGCGCATAAGCACCGAATGGACAAATTTCTTTGGCACTGTGTTATTTAAATATGCCTTACCAGTATGTCTGCTGTACACTTTACAATAAGGCAGTGTGTAAAACAGTCCAGCCGAATAGTTCCACTTTGCTGATTAAGATACACTTGTTCTTCAGGCAACAGATGACCAATCCTACTGCTTGCACTAAGACTTGGAAAAAAGCAAAAGAAAGCAGGGGAAGAGGGAAAATAATGTAAGTTGCCAAGTCTATGATACAAAGTCAGTGCTCAAAAGTGTAATCACATAACTAGTTCATTAATACACACGGGTCTTTGTTCTCCTGTGAGCCAAACATGATCATAGACTTCAGTGCATTCCAATCTTGCAAAACCCGTTCCAAGGCAAGCTGTGCAAATCGTGGAGGTTCTAAATCATGATCTGGCATATCCGAATCTAAAGCCAAGGAATTAAAGAAAAGAATGTAAGCAGTTGCTGCAGCAGTTGCTACAATAAGAGAAAAATCTTGCAAATGAGAAAAGGGTCCCACCTTCAGGATTTGCAGTCTTACGATTACGGTCTTCCCTAATTCTTGGTGGCCTGTACTGGCAATGTTCTACTGTTTGTCTTGCAACTGTCTGCACCAAGAAGAGCAAAAGATGTTCCCCCCTGTAAACATACAAACAAACCAAGAGTTGACATAGAGACTACACTGGGGCTTTTTGTGGGGCAGAGCAATCCCACTATACAAGGGACACTTGCCTACTATTTGGCATGGTGACAAGATTCGTGGTGGTAAGAAGCCGGAAAAGCAAATCAAGACGAGCAGACTTCTGTCCTGCAATTAATGTTTTGCACTTGCATTTCTCCCAGCAGTCACAGTAGGCTGTTGGGGATGTGCGTTTGAGCCTGAAAGTAGAGACAAAATGTGTAAATACAATTTCTAAATTTAAAAACAGCAGTTTCCATATCAATATACACTACAAGTTTCACTATGTCCATAATAATTTTTTTAAAAACCCTGCTAATTCAACTGAAGTGTTTTTCATCTAAATACCATTTTCCAGTTCTTGTTTATGAAAGGCTACATTAGTCTGAGGAAATGGTGGCCTTGAAAATGGGGTAGCAGCTTCTCCCCCTATGATCAGTCCTAAGCAAATGCCTGATTTATCTCACCTCTCTCTGACACTGCTGGAGAGGAGGCTACCTAGCTAGTTACATCTCCCCTCCCCATCCCTACACTGTGGACCCAGGCCCAAGTTGCAATTCCAGCTTCCTTCAATCATTTATCAATCTGTTCACTAACAAAAATTTTAGGTAAAGCAGAGCACTAAAAGAAATAAAAATCTACTGCATTTTCCAGCAAAATGAAACTGAATCATCCCTGAAAATACACAACAACCTACAGAAGTCTCGATGTTAGGAACAAACACACGTACTTGCAATCGTGACCTTTGTGGCACACCCTTGCGCACTCTGTGCAACAGCACAGAGACTCCAGTAAACCGCATGTTCTACATTCAAATATATCCTACAAAGAGAAAATTGAGCATTTTAGGGGGGGGGAATGGAATACTATGTATAATTTTACAATGCTGCTTTTAAGTGGTAGCTAACAATTCTATATATGACTACTTATAAGTAAAGAATCGTCAAGTTCAATGGAACTTACTCGCAGGTAAGTATGCACAAAATTGCAGCCTTATTTATTCTTCAAGAGTTTTCAAGTTAGATTACATTAAAATAATGTTAAGCTTCTTGTTAATGGTTTCTTGTTAAGCCAAAGAGAGCAGTAAGAAGCTTCCCCCCACCCAGCCCTTTCCCCAGAAAACCCAGCAGTAAGAGAAAGGCAAGCATTTAAAAATCTATGCTTAAAAGCTCAGGAATATGAGCTTGTCTTTACACCTACCACAAAAAACCAATTAAGTTCCCTTATTTTACCTGATTTATGTGCTCTGCACCAGTCCATGTAAAGCTGCATGTATCATTGCAACATAGGACATATAAAGGAGAGTCATCTGGGTTTGTGCCAGTTGGACAAACCATTCCCATAAACACATCCTCTTCTTTTTCACCTGAAGTTGCCTCTGCTTTTTAAAAAAGGAGAAAGATAGTGCTTAAAATGAAGTTATACATACTCTTTGAAGAGCTAGCAACTTAAGGTAATAATTCTCAAATAATTCTCAAAGGTCCTCTATGAAGAAAACAAAACGTCACGGCACTTTAACATTACTGCTAAACCACACTGCACATCAGCTAACTGAATGCACTCATGGTTCCCTCCAAAATGACTTCAAATTGTATTAGTTATACTAAACAAAATTCCTCCTCTATAGAGAACAGGTTTTTATCTTTGTTTCATTGAAACCTGCCACTATTCGCAACCTTCTATCAACAATTGCCCTGACCTATTTTCACAGAAACGAAAACCAATGGATATCAAAGCATAGCCTCCTACAGGGAAATTATTACAGGAAACTGTATCTATTGAATCAGACACTTTTTAAAACCCAGAAGGTAACAGGAAGTTATTCATGGACAGCAGGAAGACTGGCATGTTCTATTAATTCAATATTTTACATTTTATTCCAATGTCTAATCCAGAGATTTAGGAAGGGGAAAGCCCTCAATTATTGGCATACATAAAGCAAGAACCACATACAGTATTCACATACCTTTGGCAACTTTTTGTGCAGTTTCTAAAATGGTAATTGCTGCAGGATATGCTCTGCCGCTTACAGCAGACATAAACGGTGTCATACCTCTTGCATCCCTAAAAAACAGTAATATGTCAGTATCATTTTCAGTTAAGTTAAAAAGGCAGTCTTCTAGGTTTAGCAGAAAGAGCCTGATTTAGTACTGCCTCAACTTTTAAGGTTAAAATGAAGGTGACAGATCTGATGCATAAACCAAAATGGAAAAATCAATATATTAACAAATACAAAATGGAACATAAAATGAAACAGTTTTAACTTCTTGTTGTTTATATCAAGGCTCAGTGCAGCTTTATAAAACATACCCAATTCCCTCAACCATTCTTCATAAAGCTTGGCTTCCCAAGTAGATGAAAACACTACAAGACATGCACATAAAGACCCCTTACTTGGCTGATAGCAGTTCCCGAAGATAAGGCTGTAAAACCACACTGTCGCATAACAATTTCAATATGAAGTGAGCATTTGCCTTCCGATCCTTCGATTCCACTACAGAGGGTTCTGTAGAAGGACCTGCAAATTGGAAAAGTATTGGTGAAAAATAGCTGCCTACAAAAGTAGCTCACTTACTTAAAACATTCTAGACAGGAAGAGGGATTCTTGTATCAAGCTATTATGATTAGCCAACACATTCACAATGTCAGAAACCTGATGCTAAGTTATGAATTTGAGTGTATGTAAAGGACTGGAAACTTCATGTCCTGAAACCAATATTGGCCAACATATTTTAATGTGTGAAGCAGTTCCAAATAGTTTAACAGGACAAACAGACTGATATGTTAAGCACCCTTATTCATTATACAGAACGATGGGAAGATGCACCTTCAAGTTATAGGAGGGAACATTTAAGCTGCACTAAAATACATGTATGAAGTGAGCATTTGCCATTTCTTTTTATTAAGTCATATGCAAGTGTACAAAATAGCATGTTCTCACCTGGTATCGTGGAAGTGCTGGGTCCTTGGCCAGTGCCAGTTGTTGCTGTGGTAAGAGATCCCACAGCAGGGGCCAGGATAAAATCAATGTCACCATCTTTTAGTAAACAGAACAGTAGGATGCACATCAATACATAAAACACATCCCTGGCAACATGCGCACTCCACAGAAACTAACCACACTATATCTTTAAATTTTCTTTCCTTCCAAAGGCTATTCAATGAAACTACTGTTAAGTGCAGCTAACATTATAGCAGATAACAAGTCACATTATTGAAAATAAGCAACATCTGCCTACAAGCTGTAATCAGAAAATTTTAACACTCAGTTTTCACCTGAAAGCACAGAAGTGGCTAACTAGCTAAATGCTTTGCACCACTGAAGTTGTAATAACATTGATGCAATGCATTTCTTATTCCTACGCTCTTTCACAAGTTCACACAAAAGGCAATTTATATCTACTTTTACACTTATGCACAAGTGCATGTGAAAATCTTACCAGGGTCCATAGCAGGAGGATCAGGCACCCAGCTTGGAGGAGCGATGGGAGGAGAAACTGGATCCTGATGATCACTAGATGAAGCCCCTGCTTCATGTCTGCCCAAACCTGCTGCTCTCAGAGATCTTCTCATCATCTCTCTCAGTCGCAAACTAAGACCAAACAGAAAATCCTAAAACTAATGCTTGCGCAAGAAGCATAATGAAGGCAACCTAGTGTTCGAGAATGCCAAACAAACTTTTGTCCGCATTTATAACTAATATGTGGAAAAGAAAGCAATATAAATGCCACACCAATTATTAAATGTGAAAAAGAAATACGGCACGTAGTTTAGACACAGTACTGTCAATGTACCAATTCAACTTTACATTCTCCTCGTAACTGCGGTTAGCCTGAAGCTGCTCTTGCATTTAATTTATAAGCGAGTGCCCCCCCCCAAGATGGGGGGAGAAGGGGGAATAACTAGCAACCAAAAACACATTGCAGGTGGTTTGCAAGTGAATGGGCTCCAACGTAGGAGTACAGGGTGCCAGTGTGGTGTAGTGGTTAAGAGCGTTAGTCTCGTAATCTGGTGAACCGGGTTTGCGTCTCCGCTCCTCCACATGCAGCTGCTGGGTGACCTTGGGCTAGCACACTTCTGTGAAGCCTCTCAGCCTCGCTCACCTCACAGAGTGTTTGTTGTGGGGGAGGAAGGGAAAGGAGAAAGTTTGCTGCTTTGAGACTCCTTAGGGTAGTGATAAAGCGGGATATCAAAACCAAACTCCTCAGCAATGTATCAGATTCTTATCTGGTGAAAACAGGCTTTATCTGGTGAAAACATAACTTTATGACCACTATTCCATAGCAATTGTTGTTATACTTTTCCATTCACCATATAGATGGGTTTATGAAGCATTTCTGTATCCTTCTGCTGTGCTGAAGAAGAATTCCACGAAACAGTGGGTATATCTGGAATCACTGTTCACTACGTCTATTTGCGAACTACTTCAGCAACATTGGATGCCATAAACAAAGCTTTTCAGCCTGTTTTCACCAGATAAGAATCTGATAAATTGCTTCTTTCAGAGACTTGCATAGTCTTCAAAGACTTTCAGAGACTTATAAGACTTATGTTCATTTGGTTTTATGTTTTCAAGAGAATCCATTAAGAGTGCATATTTTGTGATTTTCAGAGATTCGTAAGTTTTCTGTTTATGTGATTTCATATATTTCATATTATATAAAGAGTGTATTGTATCATTGTATTTGGTCATCGTGTTATCTTGCTTTTAGAAAGACTGGAGCCAGAAACAAATTCCAATTCTCCTCTAATAAGGAGTTAAGGAAAGACTGTCGTCAATCCCAGCCAAATATGAAAGAACTGTGGCTGAAACCAGAGAAAAGGGCACATAGTCCTGTCCACCTGATACAAGTTATGCCTCTCTGGAGGGTTGCTGCCAGCCAAACCCTGGGTTAGATGGAGGGTGCTATCAGAAACAAGCAGAAAGCGGGAAAGCAGTAAGTCAGGGAAAGAAGAAGCGAGCTCCCATGCTTACTGGAAAAGGATATTTATTGTTGTTGCTCATCAAAAGATTTGAAAAGTAGTTTGTGATACGGTATGGTGGTTTTCTTGTTCAAAGAAATCTAACCTGCACACACTTAGGAACATGAGAAGCTGCCTTATAATAATCAGGCTGTCTGCCCATCTAACCCAGTATTTTTGACTGGCAGCGCCTTTCCAGGGTCTCAGGAAGAAACTCTCTTTCTATTACCTGCTACCTGATCTTTTAACTGGAGATGCCAGGGAGTCAATCTGGGACATTCTACATGTGGACGATGTGCTCTATCACTGAGCCACGGGACCTCCCAAGCAGCTCTTTGGATCCTGGCCTGCATTAATTCATAATGTCTTGCCGGTAATTAATACTGCAATAGCAAAAAGAGAAGTTTCCACTAGCTTACCTTCTGCTGCTAGAGGATCCTGCACGATTTCCCGGTCCATTACTTGACACCACTGAAATAGCATTTGCAATCGCCTCGACGGCAGATAACCTTTCAGCAAATGTGTTCCTTTCGGAGCGCTCTGCTTCTGAAGCATAAAGAAGAAACTTCGCATCTGTTTTTTACAGAGATATTAAACACTAAAGAACCGAAAGCTTCTCTGTCACTTTTATATAAATTCTGTATATGAAATCAACATGGAATTTCTCAATATTTATATGCAAATGTATAATGACGATGGGTTTGATTACTGAACAGCAAAAAGCCTCCAGCAGAGAAGAGAAAGACAGGACAATTTAAACTGGAAAACACATAACACACAAATACACAAAGCTTAGGTTCTTTTTTGCTAAATAAGGAAACCAGTCTCCAAGCAGCCCCATAAATCATTCATTTGTTGGACAACACATTCAAAGGTTCAGAAAAATGTATGTACTTTAGAGAATTGGTAAATGAATTTGCTTGCTTTCCCCTCTACTTCCTCACCCCTATTTCCTTTGCAGCATGCTTGGTAGATTTATATGCTATTATTTTTAAAATTGTACATGGCCTTGAGCAAGTTAGGAGAAGGGTGTAAATGGTGTAGAAATGTATTTTAAATGATTTAGAAAGTTCACTTTCTTCTGCTTTTAGTTCCTCAAAAACTTCATGTATTTTGCCCCACTGCAGACATATACAGTATACATAGATGTTTCCATATTTCTAGTTTAATAGGATTCTCAGTTTTGTAGATCTCCAGTTCATGCTGCAAAACACAGTTTTAATGCATCATACGGGCCATTTTTTGACATAAATTTCTCCTTTCCACCTTTCTTTCTTTCTTTCTCTCTTTCTTTTTTGCTTTGTTTCAACAGCCATGACCTTATGCTTCAAGTTCACAATGGCCTGTTTCGTCTTGAAATTCCTGTCTTTCTGCAAGCGTCATCTGCTAATTTCCCCCAGTGTACATTAGAGGCAAGAATTATGGCTGGATTCCAAGCACTTCCACACATGCAGGCAATGGAGTTGGCACTAGCTTCTCCGTGCTGCTTTGAATACTGCACCAGATGGTCCCATAACCTCCAAGCAGTTTTTCAGGACTGGAAGACTGCAGTGGGAAGGGAGCCTTGAAATAGCCTGATACACGCATGGAACATTGAGCGCAGCATTTCAGATCCCACCCTTATTTCCAAGTGACTTAATTTACCAAGTGGAAAATGTGATGCTGAACTCAAAACTTGTTGCCAATTGGGACATTTGTTTCCCTTTCTACCATACTCTCTTCCTGCATTTTCCAACCGGATTGCCTTGCTGGTTTATGACACATCTCATTACTAATGAAGTTGCTGTGTGTGTGTGTGTACCTGTGTCTGTGTTTGTGTAACTATTTCAGAACAGGTTTTAAACAATTCTGACTCATCTTACTAGCCTTCTTGCAAAAGCTCTCAGAATAATCTCATCAGCATGAGATCATTGAACTCACCCTCTTCCTCTTTTGTTTCTTTATTACTGGTTGGAAAGCACACAGATACACAAGCATGCAGAATATTTCGATTTCCATCACATCTGTGACTAAGGAAAGTCTGCAGCATTTGTGGATTCTGATCCAAGACAACAGCTTGCTCGAGGTTCATCAAATACTGTCTGCAGGCCTCATAGTCACATCGGAGAATATGCTGCATTAAAGTTTGCTTCTGTGCTCAGAAAAATTGAGAGAGATGTTAATAAAACAAGAGCAAGCAACATTCCCTTGCCCTATGCTACATTCTGCAGCCTCTTTTAGCATCAGTACTTTATCCTGACCTAAACAAAGTACAGGATACAAATGAGATAAATACCTAAAACTGATCGTCTAACATTTTAAAAGTACTATATATTTAAATGATAAACTAAGATTTTAGCTGTCAAATGCAGGATCAACAAACTGATTTGAGGACAGGCAGGTTGGGAATCCTATATCCCAGCTACAATGCTTTTAAAATTGAACATGTAGCAAACAAATTTTACTTATGCATTTATTTACATTTTAAAAATCTTTATATCCCATTTATCCCTTTCATAAAGAAGTTGTCTAAAGTGGCTTACAAATAAAAAGCAAACATAAAAGCAACGATAATCCAGTTATGAAAACACAAATTAACAACATTTAAAAAGCAACTAAAAAGTAAACACACTAGCACTAGAAATCAATATTAAAGCAACAGAATCAAAGCTTGTTTTAAAGAAAAGTTTTCATTTGCTAGTGGAATTTAAATAAAAAGGACTATAACCTATTTTAGCATTGTTTTTAAAAGCATTTTGAATACCTAGATATCCCATCTTATTAAAAACTGTTATTTAAAGTTAATTTCTGGGGTGGATGAATTTTTTAAAATAAATCACAACATCCAAAAATGATGTCCCAAAACTGCTATCACAGTAAAACAGAGAAAAGATGAATGTACACAACTATTTGCATGTGATTCTATGAATCTATGGGCTCTTTTAGGCTTGCCCTTCCTGACCCACTTAAAAGTGGAAATCTGGATTAAGCTATGTTTTTAAAAAATCACATTTTCTCCCTGTATTAAAGAGAGTTTAGGTCCAGAACACCTATAAACAGTAATAGCAAACGTTTGAACAAAAAGTAGACTTTATACTAGAAGTATCAATTTAGGCAGCTGCATTTTGTAACTAGCAGTAAGCTACTTCTGTCAAAGAGCTCTCATATCTAAAATTACCGTTTAGATATATTTGTAAAAAGGAAAAGTTCAGTTGAAAACGCTGAGTAATCCAGGTGGTGCAGGATAATGTCTCTACGAGAGAGTATGACAGATATATATATGAATTACCTCAACAGCCATTATAATGATAGCAGCTTTCTTTTTGATGGTTGAATTGGCAGGAAGGTTTGTTAAGGAATGAACTCCCATTCCCAGGCTGCTAATAGGTGGAAGATCAAGCCAATCAGGGTCTCTTATTCCTCCCATACAATCTTTTGCCATTGGATATATAGTGCCATTTCCATCTCGTAGAATGATTGGAGATTCCTGGGAAAAAAGTAGATTTTTATAGAATTCAATTTGTCATTATTTTTCTCATTCGTTATTGATTTGTAGCTCTATCACCTGACATATCAACATAGATGCACTGATGAAGCCCGTCTGGTGTTCCTGCTGATATGCCCACACAGTGCTGACGTCTCCATCACCTGATACCTCTCCCTCCAGGTAAGGTAAGGTAAAGGTAAAGGACCCCTGGACAGTTAAGTCCAGTCAAAGGCGACTGTAGGGTGCATCACTCATCTCGCTTCAGGCCGAGGGAGCCGGCGTTTGTCCACAGACAGCTTTCTGGGTCATGTGGCCAGCATGACTAAACCACTTCTGGCACAATGGAACACCATGATGGAAACCAGAGCGCACGGAAACGCCCTTTACCTTCCCACCACAGCGTACCTATTTATCTACTTGCACGGGTATACTTTCGGACTGCTAGGTTAGCAAAAGCTGGGACAGAGCAATGGGAGCTCACCCTGTCGCGGGGATTCGAACGGCCGACCTTCCGACTGGCAAGTCAAAGAGGCTTAGTGGTTTAGACCACAGCGCCACCCGCATCCCTCCAGGTTGTGTCAGACAACAGGTGTAGTACCTGTCGTCCTCACCGAACACTCCTGCAAATATCCAGAATGGACTAGAAGACCGAGTTCAAATGCTTTCTAAGTGCAGTTTGAATAGGGGAATACATATACATTACTACAATATCTAGTATCAGAAGCATGCATGGTTGTGTCCCTCTCTTCATTGTGTGGGGATAAAACACTGGCGAGTCGTGTCTCTTCAAATTCTGCAGTTAGGTTGCAAGGCAAGTGAGAAGAGGAGGGATTCTTCCCAAGAACCATTAACTTGTGTCAGTAGCTTACAAAGCCTTATCCCTCACTATACCATTGATCTACCCACCTTTTTCTTTTTCTTTACCACTTCCTTCACCAAATAGGGATCAGGAACACTGACAGTCAAGTTAAGTCTGCCATGAAGATTTATTTTTCAATATATCTTGTTTAATGTAATCATTTATCAACATTAAGTAACCCATTAAAGAGGTACTTTTAGGGTTCTAGGAAACACCGAAAACGGATGAAGCTGAGAAGAAACAAACCTGCCCAGCAGTGAAAATAGCAACACTCCTCTCATTCTGCCCAAGGAAAGCAATACTGCTAGTGGGGAAATTGTTTTCTTGTTCTGCTTTTCCAGTTGCAAGATCAAATATGCAATATCTAACCCAGTTCCCGGTCTTCAGGACGGCATGTACTCCTGAAAGAGTGCAAAAAAGAACACTGACCAACAAACTATTTGCTCCAAAAAAATATTTAAAACCATTAAACTAGCAAATATTGATTAATGAAATTAAGATGACTAGTTTAACAATTCTCTACTGGGATAAGTACCTTTCTTTTTTCTAAAGCAAGCAATAGATAAAATGAGAAGGAAAAAACCCTTCATCCTTACCTTTGGAATCTACATTCACAGCTAGGATTTCTGTTTTTTCTGGAATACATAACTTTTTAGGAGTCCTCTGAAAACAATCTGGAACTTTTGGTGTCCCACCAGTTTTTACCACCTGTAACAAAAACAGATTTCTGTATTTCCAATGTAATCTAAAGAATTGGGTTAATTCCGCCCTCTTTAAGAATGTACAATTTGCTTGAAAAGACTATGATTCTTCTGCAACAGCAGCCAACCAGATGCCTAAAAAGCTCATTAGCCGTGCATGATGGTGAAGGCTATCCCCTCTTTTTTGTCCCCAGCATGTGATAAGCATAAGTATGCCATCTATTAATGTGAGGGTTCCACTTAGCTGTCATAGCTAATAGACAATGATCAACCCATGAATTGGTCTACACTTTTTAATGCCGTCTAAGCAAATGACCAGCACTACATCCCAGCCATGTATTTAAAGTAATTTATGTGTTGAGTGAAGTTCTTTCTTTTGCCTGTTCCGAACCAACTGCCTAATGTCACAGACTCCAGATTCTTATAAAAGAAAAATTACTCTGTGTGTAATTTCTAAAATCTACCTTACATCTCCCCTTAGATGTCTGTCTTTCTAAACTAAAAAATATGCAA
This sequence comes from Podarcis gaigeae, assembly GCF_964106915.1. Taxonomy (NCBI): domain Eukaryota; kingdom Metazoa; phylum Chordata; class Lepidosauria; order Squamata; family Lacertidae; genus Podarcis; species Podarcis gaigeae. Next base: position 22,871,461 of record NC_139683.1, on the reverse strand, counting down.
CTTCTGAAGACTTTACTTTTAATATCTCTGGTTCTTATATTCTCAAAATCTGACACCTCTTTGAGATGGAGTGATGGAAGTGAACATAAACTCTAGAAACTGTGGCCACAGCAGAGATAATCTAACAGCTTCAAGGGCCAAAGTCTTGGCATTGCAAACACACCTGGAGCTCATCTATCCTGAGCAACCGACAATCTTGGAGAAGAGAAGATGGATCAGGATCCGAACCAGAGCTGTTTGTACAATTTGCAGTAGTAGATGTCCCCGGAAATTTTACAGCAACATAAGCACCATCCACTTTCAGTACCTATAAAAGAGAACATATTGCATAGTGTTGAAGCAGAAATAAAACTCTCTGAAGTGAAGCAGGGGGTGGGTGGGGAATCACTGTATTTAAAATCACTGTACTTAAAACATCCAGAAAAGCAAGCAGTGCCACCACACAAAACCACATTTTCACCAATAATTTCAAACCGCTATGGCTAGGTTTGCTGTAAAACAGCTTTCGTCTATCCATTTTTAAAGGATTGGTACACAGCAAATGAAAGGAAACTAAGAGAGCTTATTTTATACAAACCTTCCCAACAGGAACATTCTTAACATCTTCCACAAACACAACTTCCCTAAGAGACCACTGTTCTTCATTCACTTTCTCCTCTTCTTTGGGGGCAGGTGTAGATCGCCGCCGCTCTTAAGAAAAAAGTAACAGATTAAAAGTCTCCTTTGTAGCATGTCTGCAACATGCATATTCTATGTCTAAAAAAGTAGCACATGGCTACTTATGTCACTTTTCACAGGAAGTGCCTTCTGTGAAGTTTGCACCATCTACTTAAGTTGGTATTTTGCTAATTTTATCCTGTAAGTATTCCTCTGGGGACGCGGGTGGCGCTGTGGGTTAAAGCCTCAGCACCTAGGACTTGCCGATCAAAAGGTCGGCGGTTTGAATCCCCACGGTGGGGTGCGCTCCCGTCGCTCGGTCCTAGCGCCTGCCCACCTAGCAGTTCGAAAGCACCCCCGGGTGCAAGTAGATAAATAGGGACCGCTTACTGGCGGGAAGGTAAACGGCGTTTCCGTGTGCTGCTCTGGTGCCGATTTGCCAGAGCAGCTTCATCACGCTGGCCACATGACCCGGAAGTGTCTGCGGACAGCGCTGGCTCCCGGCCTCTAGAGTGAGATGAGTGCACAACCCTAGAGTCGGACACAACTGGCCCGTACGGGCAGGGGTACCTTTACCTTTACCTTTAAGTATTCCTCTATGGAACACTGTTTCTTACATTATTCAGGAATTAAATATGGCTACATTAATATAATTGGCAGACGTTGCACCACAGTGGATTTCAACAAGGCAAAAAACCCCAAAACCTCCCCATATGACTTACTATATGGCATTGATGCACTGCTTGCTATTGAAGAAGCATCACTACAGGTAGAAGCTGGAGACGGTGGTGGACCCATTTCAGTTTTCACTGGTTCCTGTTTGCTTTCAGGCCTAGGATTTATTTTTTAAAAAAACAAGGCAGTTGTTACATTTATTTTCCATGAATACAATGTGAAAACTAGTTAACACTTTGGACAGAAAAAAATTTCCTTCCAGTAGCACCTTAAAGACCAACTAAGTTAGTTCTTGGTATGAGCTTTCGTGTGCATGCACACTTCTTCAGATACATGGAAGGAAAAAAATTTTTTGTTGTTTTGACTATGGCAGACCAACACGGCTACCTATCTGTAACTTTGGACAGAGATACTAACTTCTGAATTTTTTCTTAAGTCAACAGAAGTTTTTGCTGATGCAATATAACAGCAAACATATACTGCAACAATATACAGAAGAACTGTTTATGGCTATTTTCAAATCATTAATTTGTATTGGGGGGAAATCAACATACTCTTAAGTATGTGGTTTGTCAGTATGAAAAGGCAATGCAGAGCACATTCTTTGTGTGACTTGCTTCTTTCAAGTATTTGCTAAACAGTCTTCAGAGCAATATTTACAGCCCTCTATTGCACTGTTTCATTTATGGAAACAGTGAGGAGCTGGAGTACAGAGACCCACAATCTAATATCTTTTTCAGCCACCGTCTACTGTGTCCCTGTCAAAAGTTTAGAACACTTACTTTGCTTCAGTTGTTTTACTAGCTTTCTCCATGTTCTTTAAACTCTCTGGTGACCGGAGCTGAAACCGACAGCTATCATTCATATTCCAAACAGATTCCATTAAGACGCCAACTTTAGGAATCCCAGCGCTAATTGAAAAAGCAACAGCTCCAGCATGATAGAGAGGATTATTTCTCAAACACACCTGCAATCAATCAACAAGGGAGGTAAACAAGTATTTTTATTTGTTTGTTTGTTACCCACCCTTCACCCTAAAGTCCCATTCATTCCCAATGAAGAATCAAAACTATGTAAGCAAAACAACACTTAGAAGAGGTTAAGTACTTAATATATTTTGACCAGGTTTTTTAGTCGTGACATATGGAATATTATCTCTATCTTAGCTGCAAAAGTCTTAGAATAGGTGTAGCCAATAGGGTGCACCTTCCAGATGTTTCTGGACTACAACTCCTATCCTCCTTAGCAATTGGCTATGCTGGCTAGGACTGATAGGAATTGTAATCCAACAGTATCCGGAGGGAACCACATTGGCTACCCTTGTTTCCTACCACATAGTTTCCTAATAAGGGCACCTGGTTTGAAGGGAAGGAAAAGGTTAAGGCAAAAGGGCAACTACAGGCACACCAGCATATCGGAAACTTTTTAGGAGCAACAGTGACAACGCAGAGAAGAAAGGCAAGAGCCTAATATGGTTACAGCTAGTTCACAGCACAGAGCTGCGTACGAACAGGTGGTTTAAGCTCTGTCACTTCAGGTTATGGGAGCACTTACATTAGAGTCTATCTGCAGACTATTTGCACATGTCACTGCATCATAAAAAGGGTCTTAATGGTGGATTTGTTCCTTCTCAAAGCTTTAAAATGTCACACAGTAAGCCTCTACATACCTGAGTACCAACAGTGATATTTGGCATTGAGGAGATACCAGCACTAGACTTAGGCTTTTTATTTTTGGCTCTAGCCTTTTCCAGCATCTTCTTCCTTTGGCTAAAAGGAACTACACCCCTAGGAGGAAAAATACTAATATAAGGTTAAAAAAAAAAGAGCTGTGTTATCTTTATTATCCATAAATGTGATTTTCAAGGTGATGTGGTATTGATTAAAAGGGGGGGAAAGTGCATTTTCAAATGTTTATTTCCAGAGCTAATAAAATAAAATAAGATCTGAGAAGCTGAGCTCCCAAAAACATTATTCCTGCTTACAGGTTCCTTCAGTGAGTATCCCATGCAGTCATATGTATGGGAAATGTGTCTGTGTAAACCAAACAGGTCCCTCCAAGAAAGTCTGAAAAAACTGAAAGCTCAGAGATGCTGCCAACCCTCAGTCATACACAGCAGCTTTCCACACATCGGCCAAGGAGGCAAAGGCAACATTTTACCACTTAGTTCTACCAACAAACCATTGTATACAGCATGACCAAAGACTTGCTTTTAAATTGATTTCTTAATTGAAGTATTTTTAAAGTGCCCTTCATCCTAACTCAAGCAAGGGCAGCATATAAAACTTAACATGGCAAGAATACAATACAATAAAACAATACAGCAACATCAGGCATAAAGCATTCAGAGCCAACTACAAGTTTCAACAATTGTGAGTGCTGCCTAAGAAAGCAAAGAAGGAGTTGTGAAAATCTGACTGAGATCTTGCTACCACATTCACAACCCTAATTAAGCAGAGCCTTACTGACTGGGGAGAAAGGTGGAAAATAGTTTTCATAAAAAGGATAAAGCAAAAAACAAGCAATTGTATTCAGGGTTCAAATTTTGTGACCAGAAAGAAACAGAGGGAAGGCAATGGTTTCACCTCTTTTCCAACGTGTGGAATGTGGCAGTCCATGGGGCAGGAGGGGGAAAGCACTCCTAATCTTTCAGAACTTTCTAGAAGGTTCCTGCTATGATCTGTGCAGCCAGTGGGACTGTTCATAACCAACCATTGCTGACCAATGCCACTCAAACAGTTGAATCATTTAAGGACACATTGGTTCTCCTGCACTACTAATCTGATTTAATTTAATAATTATTAAAAGATTTTTTAGGCTACATTTCCAGACAAAGTCCTCTTCAAACAAATGTATACAATATGCACTATGAAACAAAGTAACATTATTAAAATTTTGATACAACTTGATATGGAATACATTCATGGTCAATTTCAAGTCACCTCTTTAATCATTGTCTGGAAGAATTAGGAAAACTTAATCTATAAAGGTTTTAAGCCATTACAAATCTGCACAGCCTGGCAAAAGCACAGAAGAGTTTAGACAGTTACAGAGTAATATCCTCCCTGCACTATCAAACTGACACGCTTATCACACATAAAATCTTATTTACAAAAATCAACTAGCACTATTAATATGCAACTTGGCTTTTGTGCTAGTTTAGACATCAGGCCCCAATGAAGGAATGGAAGTAAAATTAAGCAGTTAGAGCATCTATATTGCACCCCTGCTTCTAAACATATTTTTGCAAGTGAAACCCCCAAAGGACACAATACCTATGTAGTCACCCACTGACATACAAAACTGGACTGATCCTACAGAAGATGCTTAACCACCTGTGATGAAATACCTCAACTATAATAATCACAGTTGTGTCTTAGACAACTCCGATAGCGGTATCAGCCTTGTATAAACATTTATTTACAGATTTTATGTCATATGCAGTGGAATATCTATTGTCGTATAACTGTGAAGGTTTGTTACAGTAATAAAGCATTAGCTCTTCTAACTCTGAAAGCATCCTAAATACAAAATTCATTAAAATAATTCTGCATCAAGTCACTTCAATGCTTTAAGGACAAGAGCATGCATTGTTTCTCTTTGATCCAAGAACAGTCCTTTCTTCAAAGCAATGTAACCTCCTAAGAATTCTAACTAGAAAGGAAAATTCAGTTTCATTAAAAAAAGAGAAAGGTGCATATGAACAAGGATGGGTAAATTCAATGTACCTTAGTGACCTAGTTCACACCATGGTAAACCAGTTATTGGCTTATTTGGTTAACATGCCAATCTTATCCACTTTGCTCCTGTATGAGCCACAATCACTGTCTTAGCTTTATGTCAAAACTAGGGATAATGGTTAGTTTCAGTCAAGCAAATAATGCTTAGGGAGCTAAGAACAAACCTTGACCACAGGTTGTAGTCTGAAGCAAACAAACCATAATCTTTGGTTTCAACATAATGCAAAACCACAAATCATGGAGAAATCACAGGGGGAAATGCTATGAATAAGTCAGAAATTAAATCGTTATAACAAAAGGGGAGAAAACGCTATGGAAAATCGCTTAGAATTTTTTTTGCTCTCTGGCACCACCTGGTGTTGCATGTTTATAACGCATTCAAAATGCTGTTTCTTGACTAATGTAGCTGAGTCCATGGTTTGTTTCTCCCATTCATTAGTCAGGCAATAGCACAGGGGACAAGATCAGCACATTCTTAGTAAACCATTAACTGCTGCTTACCATGCATGTGAACAAGGCCGATGTCAACTTCTCTTCTATTGTTTTTCAAAGAGCAAAAAACCATTATTTGGACTCTAAACTGAAATATGCACTTACCACCAGTACAGGTTATTCTCCAGCTGAGCACAGGTATAAAGAGCGCAGCAATGCAGGGAAACTATCCGCTCTCCTTGAAGTTCAGAGTACGTCTGTGCTGTATGTTCTAGTTTAGAAGCTACAGAACTCAAGGTTTCATCTACCCAGGTAGCTACCTAAAAGGAATAGAGCACAGCCCCGGAGCGGATCTTAACACAAATATGACTTTGTATTCATGCAGGGCACGATACAAAACAATGAGAATATAATCTTGAGATTATTCAGGTGCAACCACTTCCAGTATAGTGCTTTGAAGTTTTGCTTCAATCCTTTTTGTTCTAAGCATGCCTTGGCCCTGCTGCAACCATTTTATCAAGCCAGAAGTAGTTCACATTATCACAGAACTCCCCCACTGTACCCATGTCTGCAAGCCTTTGTAGACAGTCACTCCTCACTTCCTTGAAAAGAACAGGAAGCTTTCGTAGGTGGAGCCACGATATGCATCCAGCAGAGAGGACAGAGTGCCTGGACTTTATTTAGAAATCTTGATCTCAGAATATTATGCTAGAATATTTGGATTAGCAACTTTTAATACAATGGACTAACTACTTGTTACTCACTTGAGACCGAGGGGAAGTTTGTCATTAAGGAAGACAAACCTATTTCTGAAACCTTAAGTGCTACATTTCTATGGAAAATAAGCTTTCTAAGACACATGGACAAGAATAACTCAAGACCCTGCTTTATATCAGGGATGGCTACCCTGTTGCCCTCCAGATTTTGACAGCCTATAACTCCTGTCGGGCTCAGACAGTATGGCCAACTGTCTGGGATGATGCGAGCTCTAGTTCAACAACTTCTCAAGTGTCACAGGATAGCCACCCCTGCTTTACACATTCTCTACTTTTACAGCAGCTTCATTTTTTTCTTATGGATTATTCTTCTAAAGAAGGAAAGTTTCTTTAATTTTGTTACTAGGCCAAAGTCTCCTCAATTTTAACAGCAAACAGAGTCAAAACATTCCTTTATCTTCTTCCTAGCACGCCCTGGCTTGTTTTTGTGATGAAAAGTTCTTGCTTCAAGGTTATTCACAAAACCAATCTCTGCAAATGATTTGCTCAAGGCCAGCTGTAATCTTTTTCTATAGAATAGCAATGCAAGGGGGAGATTAAAAGCACTGAATTTTATCCTCAGTGTTTCGTACCTTATTGTTTTCTGTGGCAACAGTTGCTCTGATGCTGTTTGCAGAAAGGAGGACGATCTTCTCGTTAGTTAATCCCAGGGACACGGCACGTGGGTGATGTATAGAAGGATTCTTTGAAACAAAAATGAAGCAGACAATATTTTAAAATGCCGCCACTGAAATATCACTTGTGGCTACCAAACATTTGGCAGGGAGGGAGACCTAGTCTTTGTCTCTCTCCCAAGTCATAACAAGGGAACAGGCATTACCCCATACCAAGAGCAATGGTATACCTTTTGCCATAGAAGCAAATGGGCGCTATTCATATATGACAGAACGTTACAAGGAAGCCAAGCAACACATCAAAGAGCCCCACCACTTTGCTATGGCTGCTCCTCTCCAGCTCTCAGGTTGCTGCTGCTGCTGAGGGGAAGGAGGAAAGATGCACAATTTCAAGCACAGCCGGAGGCAAACCTTTCCTGACTGACTTTCTCCCAGCCACTGAAATCTTCAATTAAAATGGCGAAGCTGCTAAGGAAGAGGAACTGGCAGTGGCTTTCCAGATCCAGCACTAGGCGCGGAGAGCTCACTATTCACACTGAAGTGTAATCAAAGCAACAACTGTAATGTAAAAGATTTTCCACATCTGCTTTGATACCATGTGGATGACTGCACACAAGACTGAACTTCTGAATGTGTATTTGTCCTGCAAGACAACACTATGCTGGGTAATTGTTTATTTAAAAATTCAATAAAGTTTGTAATAAGAATTTTTAAAGATGCACAGGAAGCTCTGTACTTTTTTTAAAGCAACTACATTTTTGTATACAAGAGATTACCACATCTTTACAGAACATAGCTAGACATACCTGTGCATTTCTGTAAGGTTCAGATTCACTCCATTTCCACTGATACAGCTCCCCTTTACTGCTCACTGCCACAAGCTCAGAATACAGAGCACCAATAGAAATAAATTTCATCCCATCCTATAAAAGCAAACAAGTGAAGCTTAAAACTTCAATATTATGAGTGCTAAACACTCACATATATTATAAATTCATCACAAGGAAAAAGAGCTGTTCAGACCATTTGGTGTCTGTGAGAAGTTGACAGGTTATCAGACATAGTTTTATATTTGGTAAAAATAATTATTATAGATTGTATTTTATTTTTGACATTGATAGGGTTTGGGCTGTATCATTAGTGGGTTCTGTGTAATTCCAGAACTGAAATGTAAGGGGCTCTAAAACCAAAACAGCACAAGTGACTCTTGAAACATTTATCAGGTAATGTTAACTTCTGTATACTCAGTGGTTCAATGGTTGTAGATGAAGAAATGAGAAAGGTTTTACAAACAAAGGAACACGTGTAGTAGATTATATGGTCATTCCTCTAACACTGGCTATACAAGTGGAAGAGTTTCTAGTTGTATTAGGACTGAGAAGTGTCCTATACAGAAACCTATCCTTGGAGTAATATAGAAGAGGTGTCACAAAGGAGGGTTTGGTGGCCACCTGAATTTAAATTAGTCTTCATTTGCTTAATTCAAAAGAAATGACAGAATGTTTTGTTGTCATCTGTAGAAACCTCATCTGGAGAAGCTGAAGAAATGCTGTTGTGCTTTGAACAAATTATTTAATTATTAAAATCAAAGCTGCTGAGTAAGTCAGGATTTTCAGAAAGAAGAAAAAAGACCAGGCTTAGGTATGATAGGAATTGCTGGACTATTGTGCATGAAGTGAGGAGGTCATTTGTTAAGATGAAAGAAACCATGGAATTCCAAGATTTGGAGAGAATATAAACAATGGAAGCAGCAAAAGAAAACCAGGTGCTATGCAGTTTTGAACACATATTATGCTTGCATCAAGGGGCAGATAATCTTTTTGGAAACTGATCATGACTGAAACAAACTGAGAGCCTATTTTGGAATTACCTTTACATCCAGCCTAACAGCTTTCTGATAACCACTTGAATTGGTGTGGTGAAATGCTGTGACCTTTCAAAGGAGCATAAGATATTTTGATCCAAATTCTACCTGATCATCAAGGATTAGTGATGCATTCTGTTAATCCAAAAGACTCGACTGAACTTTGGACACACGTTTTACATCTTGCCTTTCCATCTTCCCCCGCCAATTAACTGCAAGTACTCCAAAAATGTTTAAAGCACATAAAGTTGTGGTCAGTTCTCTCGTCCCACTTCTCTTGCCTTGCTCTAGGCAGGGGCATTATAGATCATGTCACAGCAAGTCTTCGATTCTCCAAAGAAGAAGCAAGCCAAGAAGCTTGACTGATGACGCGTGTCTTAAACTGAACCCAGGAGAATACAAATCCAAGAGAGATGAGAATGGAATAAACAGGCCCACCGCTTAATGTTCCTGTGCTGAGCATCTCAGGTTAAAAAATAAGCCCACTGCATCGAGTAAGATTCTGCTAATTCACAACAGCTGTAGCTCAGCAACTGAGTGCATGGCTTGCATGCAAGAGGTCCCCGATTCAGCTCCTGCCAGGTAGGACTGAAAAGATCCCTGCCTGAAATTTGCAGCTTCCTCTAGACTCCACTGTTCTCAAGACTCTCCTGCACTTCAGATACCCATTTAATTATATCTCCTGCTTTGTGAAAATGCTACTTCACAGTACGTACCCCCAAAATATTGGAAGCAAATAATGAAGGGGAGCAGATACTTGCCTACACTAATTAAGAGTCCAGACTGGCTTTCAGTCTTCTGGGAAAGGAAGGCACAAATATAGGAAGTAGTTTAAAAGACAAAATAGCTCATGTCCATTCAAATAGGACCACTAGCAATAGTAGAGTTCTTTAAGCTAAATATATATCATATGGCCCACCCACTCTTCATGACATTTGTTCCTTAGAAGGGCAGGGAGGAAAAGAGAAATAGGTTCATGGCTGTTTTTTATACCATCAGAGCAAAAGGAATCATTTTCAGCTGACACTAACAAATAATCACACTTCTCGAATGAAGGAGGAAAATAACAGCAACAGTGTGAAGATGAGTTCTTTCATCCGCAAGGCGACAGAAAACAAGTGAACCAACTGGTGAAAGGGGAAAGAATAGACAGAAGAAACGCAAAGGATCAGCTTAAAAAAAATATATCACCCCACTGCTTCAAAGGACGGCAAAAGCATTGATAAAGACAGAAGAGTACTTGTTCAGGCTCCCAAAAAGTATCAGTTGACACAATTTTCTTTCCAAGTGAAAGGGATGCTAACTATAAACTACTTAAGGCAGGAGGCCTGTGCATACTTCCATTCAAGCAACTCCCTTCTATTAAATTCAACAATACTTAATTTTCCAAGTGAATGAGTTTATGATTGAGCAACACGTCAAAACCGAAGTGACATGAACACGAATGATCCACATTCAATGTAAACATGTCCATAATATAGGATTTACATGCAGGGGCGTTTCATGAGGAAGGTGGCAGAGGGAGGAAAGAGATAGATCCACATTTACAGACAATACAATATATTCCAATTTTGCATTTTTAATAAAAATAAAATACAACCAAAATACCTTATCCGGCCACCACTGCAAGTCCTCTCCTAAAGAGACCGGGCTTTGGACAGGTGTGTTCTTCTTGTCAAGGTTTGGCTCCCCTTCTTTGCTTGTAGAGCCTCTTTCATTATCAAATGAGGCTCCATCAAGCCACCTTCTTTCACGCAAACGTAAAACGGACTCACGTTCACGCAACAGCTCAGAGTCTCTCTCTAAGGGAAGAAGGAGAACTGGTATGCAATTGGGTCACACCAGTGGGATAAAAGTAAGCCACTCTCTAGTAAAGACCCTTCAGGATGCAACTAACAGCAGTTAAAATCTACTTATAGATTTCACTTAAGTGGAAATATAAAAATGACATGCAACACTCAAAATATTAACCCTTTCAAGCATATGTACTTTGGTACTGCCAAAATAATTTGAAATGCAAGAATGAGACTAGAAATAAAGTTCAAAATCTGAAGTTTCAAGCTACTCAAAAAAATGAATTAACAGAAGGGGAAAAAATACCTCACTGTTTACTTAGGATGAGATAAAAGGTGATTTAAGATTTTTATAGTACCATATGCAAAGAGTATATTGTGGGTGATCTTATCAAAGAACAGCAAGAAAAATAGATGCCACCAAACAAGGCAATGTCTCTTTTAGAGACTTTTTAAGCTAACCAAAAAGGAGTGTTTATTAGAGAGTCTCAGAATTTTTCCCAACCACCACCACCACCACCACTTGAAAAGGTTAAAAAACAATCTTAAACTTCTGTAACATTTGCTAATCCAACCCCTTCATTTAAACAAACATATAGGACTTGCTTTGATTTTTAAAAGCTTGTGGCAAAGTTGCTTAACTGAAAATTTTTGTAGTCAGACAACGTTCTAAAAAAAGATTTTTGAAGGAGAATGTTCCTTACCAAAATGCTTTCCCTCCAATTGGCCTAAAATTGTCTAAAGCCAGTACTCTCCAGTTCTCTCATACAATTAAAATTTTAAGTCAGGTAATCAAGCTAAATATCCAAGAGTCAAACATACATGGAAAATAAGGATTTTTTCAGCTTAACATAGAAATAACCTTAGAAAGGAAAAAGGGAGTGATTTAAGAAAAGTCAGAGGTTGAATATACGTACATGCACATAATGCATTTAACATATGAGTCTTCATTTGTATTGATAAACTTTTTAAGAACAAATCTCTCGTCTTTCCTCCTTGCTCTCTTTTTCCTTCTGGTATCTGTCATGTCATTCTCTTCCTTTATTTCAAAACTAATCTCCACATAGCTTACTTCTCTTCTCCCCCCCCCCCCCCTTTGCTCTACAGCTCAATTCCTAACAACTTTTCTTTTTATCTCCCATGACCCATCTATTCGGACTAATGATGGGCCAAAAATCATCTCCCACCCTAATGGTGGTGTTCATGCCCCATGGAAAGGTTTTGGTGGATATTTTCTGCAACCTTTGGGGCTGGTAAGGCAAATTCAACAAATTGAGAAAGGCCTCCCTCTACGATATGAGGTGGTGGAGGGTTCCTTATGCTTCAAAAGAAAAAAGTTAATCAAGAAACAAAGGTGGTTTCCTTCTGCTTAGATATTCAGGTATTGGAATATCTAACAGAAAAAAATTGGAATGGGCAGAGCAATACTCCATGAAGATCATGATAGAGGTTGGATTAACAATTGGCAAAATTGAGCTACAATTGACCATCTGTTGATAGGTCCTATAAAATGCTAAATAGGAATGACTAAATCATGACGAGCAATTGTGTTCACTGCAGTAAAAAAATCTTCCATTTGAACAAAAAGGTAGCTGTGATAACGTTTTCCTTCATACTGATATCAGTAATTTTCAGTCTCTCTCCACTTCTGTGCTTGTATGAATTTTACTGCCATTGTTTACACCAGAACTATGCCTTTGGGTTAGGGAAAGGGGGGGTATACTTGGCGGGGGGGGCTAATTTATTTTTTTAAAAAAAGATGAACAAATAGTAAAAGCATTAAGGAAACCCTCAGACACCTCAATATTGTATAGGGAAGCCCTCTTGCCCCCCAAAATCATCCAATATGCCACCCCCCTCAAAAGACAACTCTGGCTGTTCTAAGTCCACCCGTTCCCCATCCCCAAGATCACTGGAGGGAAATGGGCCAAATAGGTCAAACTTAAATACATTTAAAACAGCTTTTAGAGATGAAGCGTAGACTAGAGGATCGTGTAAACCTTCTCCCCACCACCTTCTGCATAAATTCCTCTTCTCTCCTCCTTCCAGCTTTGGAATTACATGCGGCCATTGCCAATCCAAGTTAAGATGAAACCAAGCATGTAATAAACTCATTCCAAGAACCCTAATAGTTTTGTCTCTCTTTTAATGTAGATACTGAAGACAAAGTGTGTGCACTCGGAGAGGTAGCAGGAAGATGCATGTGATCCTGCAGCCTGCACTCAACACCTAAACCAGGGGTCGGCAAGGTTACCAGAAGATGGGCCGGTCTACACTCCATCTGTTGGAGGATGGGCCGGAGCGTGTGTGCACACGCACTCTTCTGGGTCAGAGGAGCGCCTGTGCGCCATCAATCCGGAAACTGGTCCCCGTGCCGCACTGGTAAGAGCGGGAAGTGGCAGGGGTCACCATGGGCCAGTTAGACAAGCCCCGTGGGCCGCTACTGGCCCATAGGCCTTAGGTTGCCGACCCCTCACCTAAACCCTAGCTTCAACGTTATGTCTGAACCATGTCTCAAGAATGATGACAAGGTATTTTGTTCTAATCCTCTACGTCACCTACAGAAACTGCATAAATATTTTTATGACGCTAGGTTGGATAAATCTAACATGTCGAGAAAATTAAAATTATGCCTAATACGTACAGCAATCATTTTACTGATCCTAACTTGTGATAACACTTAGATATTCAGGTATTGGAATATCTAACAGAAAAAAAATTGGAATGGGCAGAGCAATACTCCATGAAGATCATGATAGAGGTTGGATTAACAATTGGCAAAATGTTATGGATACGCATAATAGTTATTTTTAAGAAGCTATGAAGGAATAACTAACTATCAGATCTGGTATTACATTTCATACGCTTTTCAAGTCATGCTTAGCACTTGACGCCATACAAAGTATTCTGTCATTGCAATGGGTTATGAATAACAGACATGGAATTTGAGCACTGCAAGCCATTTCATAATGCAGTTAAATTCCAGCTTGTCTGACCTACTGTTGAGTATGTCATTATTACTACGCTTTGCAAAGAAAATGTTTACTCTTAGAGCAGTGCATAAGGAGCAGTGGAAGAGCTTTCAATGCTACCTACTGGAACAGATGTAAGACTTCTAACTATACTATTAGTTATGCCTCCAGACTCAGGAAGGCACAAAATTCCCTGTGTACCATGGATACTGAGCAATTGAACTCCCTTTCAGAATGTTGCATGAGAAAAACATAGAGTTTTTCAGTAAGTACTCCCTAAGTAGGCATGGTTTTTTAAAAATTGGCAGATTGCTTTTTGAAAGCCTCGTGCAGATTTTACCTGTCAAACTTTTCAAATATACTGCTAGCAATTAATTTCACACACTTACATCATACAATTTTTACAGCTTAATGCAAGAAATTTTATTTATCTATATTTAAAACAGAAAAGGGTTGTACACACAAAACTAAAGACAAAAATCACCAGCATGTGCTATAACTAGTGTACTGCACAGCAATGCTACTTATTTACAAAGAAAAAAAAGGTGCAAAATTACCTCGGGACGAGCTTAGCCTGGAAAGTGATGAGCGCCGAAAGGATGGATAACCAAAGTAACTAATATCTTCTGAAAACATAGCATCAGCATCAATAATGACACTTGGGTGAGCAGAATGTATGTCAGCATCCAGAAGAGACATAAGATCCTCTATAAGAGGAGACAAGGATCTGAGGTGAATTATCAGCTACTTGAAATATCATCTTGAAAGACCATCACCAAACAAGACAAATCCACCAACAAAAACTGATGTTCTGTTCTTCAGATTCCCTAGCGTACGGATGTATTGCCTACTGCTCACATATGCGATCAAGCAAAATGTCCTGATTTAAGAAACCAGTGTTAGCTATATCAACTGCTTGGTCTAAACTAATCCAGACATGGTTCAAAGCTGGAAGCGGTTAAACAATATAAAAAGAACAAGGCTCAATAAGTTTATGTTCCAGAAGAAAGCAGATAAAAAAGACTTCCTCCAAAGCGAATAAAGCTCATGTTTGCCTATTACTAAGACAATAACTTCCTAAACTGGAAAATGTCATTTTTAATAGAATCTACTGATAACGTCTGAAAGAACTCATAAGCATGCCCCCCCCAAACAAACTCTACATTTTCTATCATGAAGTAACTGATTTTAATGGTAGGACAGTGCCCTGTCTTTTAATACTCTATCTTGAGATGATAAAGATCCTACCTTAGGTGCTGGAAAAAAAAATCTGCCTTCCTGACTTTCTGTTAAATTCTATTAAATTTATTTTCCAACACAAAGCAGGATATGCTGTCCACATTGACAGCAGATATATTTTTTTATTTCTGGCAGTGTTTTTCAAGCTCTATAAAATCACACCCCGCTTCTTACATTAACTAGGCTTTCCATAGACATTCCCAACCACAAGCCTTGCTATGGGTACTCATCTAGGTGCACTGAATGCGTCCACCCATCGTGGACATCTCCCTTTTAAAGTACTGGTAATCTCATTGAGACTGCCACTTTAACTTTGAGAAACCCTGATGTTTTCATACATCTGATACTAATTAAACATGCAAAATTGTTTTCAGCTTCTTTCCTCCCTCACCTAAAATGTCCTTCACTGGTACCTTGCACCATCCCAGGGATCCCTCCACTAAGACAAGGAAACATAGGTTTATGCAATCCTTTCAGCGTCCATCCTAAGAATCACAACCTCAACACTAATTACTTTCAGCTTCTCTGCACATGGCATCCTCTAGAACAGTAGTTCCCCGCCCCCCAAAATAATCCCCACAAACCACTTGAAACTTGCTGAGGGTCTTGGCAGACCACTTCATAATTTTTCTGCCTGTTGTAGCAACTGTAATGTGCTGTGCCCAATGCTATATGATTTGTAACTGTGTTTTTACTCACATATCACAGGGTACCTGAATGAAGCTTGCAGACCACTTGTGGTCCACAGACAATGATTTGGGAATCCTTGCTCTAAGAACAAGGATGAAGAATCTGTGCCCCTACAAATGACGTTGGGACTACATGGCCAATGGAAATTTCACTCCAACAACATCTGGAGGGCCACAGCTTCCCCACCCTTGCTCTTAAAAAAAGGGTTGAAAATTTAAATTACTAGTAACCAGTGCTTTTTGTCTAGAAAAATAGGTGCTGGTATCCACCATGAAGCTGTTACAGTTAAGTGCCACACTTTTTAACAACAACAAAAAGAGGTGCCGGTACTATGTACCAAACAAAACATTCCTTACACAGATATCACCAAATACCCAACTGGATAAATATACATATGTAACTGCATTCTAAACATGCTAAAAACAACAACACCTATTTCACTATCTGTCTGTGAACTATTACCTCTGAAATATACCTAGACAAAGCTAAAGCTAATAGGGCACACCACCACTTGACCTCTTCCTAATGCACTGTTCAAAGCCTCCAACAGATGCTTATTTCATATGAAATCCCCCGATAGAGTGATGATTGAGAATTTGACGGTCACATTAAAAATAAACAGTAGAGCTGAACTCTCCTGTAAAACAATGGAGTAACCTGGCTGAATAAATTTGCTTCAGTGCTGCAACACAGATTCCAAAGCCACACCAAAACTACTACTGCAGCTCAGAAGCCAAGTATTTTCCCGTGACAATGGCCATCAGAACACAAAGTTAAGATAAATAAGCAAAGAAACCAGAATGTTGAACTCTGGAAAATTCCGTGTATATAGAATACCAGGAAAGGTGGGCAAATACTAAACAGCAAGGCTTTGCTCTCCAAGCAGCACCCTTTTTCATGCAGCCTCAGGACTGTTTCACGTCCATATTTTATCAACATGAGACAACTTTGGCAGTTACCTTTTGGGAGAGATGCACGTGCCCCAACGTGCACCTAGAATACCATCGCCTTGTATCTCAAAATTGGGACTTGCTAAGCATCTATTGAACCTTACAAGGGATGTGATAAACCTCCCTGACCCCAAAGTGCTGTCAAGTCTATTTGAGGTAAAAGTATCGCTGTGTAAATTTTGTTTTGTTTTAGTAAATTTTACCTAATTCATATTTAATGTCTCAAAGCAACAGAAGCATTACAACTGTAAGCACACTTTGTAGGAATAAAGGATTTTTTTTAATAGTCATGCTTTCAAATATGTATTTCAATGAGTAAAAACAGTGGTGCTTTGTCTACCTGTCTGTGAATCATCTGCCACTGAGCTTGCTCAGTTCTTCCCAACAACAAGAAATCACACAAGCAAACCAAGCCCCACAAAATACAGTCTAAGAGAAGAACACTACCCTTTGAAAGGGGTTGGGGATGTAGGAGATACTCTCATCCCCCTTCCTTTTGTCTGTCACAGAAGCTCAAGACAAGAAGAATGAGATATGGAGACATGAAAAAAACTTTAGCTGAAAGAAAGGAGCAGATAGGGAAGATTTTGCTTGGGCATTTTATTAATATTTTAAATAGGCATCTATGGAAGATATGAAATTTAGCATCTAGGTTTAGAGATTGCCATAGTTCCTTATCTCAAAGGCAAGGCACAAGCCAAGAGGCAGAGCATGTTTATAGAATGAGAAACATGAAAGCT
This sequence comes from Podarcis gaigeae, assembly GCF_964106915.1. NCBI lineage: Eukaryota > Metazoa > Chordata > Lepidosauria > Squamata > Lacertidae > Podarcis > Podarcis gaigeae. The sequence goes on along the minus strand of NC_139683.1, from coordinate 22,854,319 downwards.
GGATGCATTAACAGAGCAATACTTTTGACTGCTTACTCAGAAGCAAGCCCCTACTATGATCAACAGAACTTTCTCCCTAGTTTAGGATTTCAGCCGAATATATTTATAGTCTTCCCTTTACACATTCAAAAAGGCCCAAAGCGGCAAAAATTTGCACACCAACCAATGCAACAATTTTTAAAAACCTTTTTAAAAACAGCCACCAGGAACAGTTCACACAGGTTGGTATCCAGTCATTATCAAGGAGAGCTTCACATGGCTCAAAGTTACATTGTATAAATAGGCCCTTTGCCTAACAAGCACCCAGGTTAATTCTTGTCCCTGGCATATCGCACATTATGAATCACTAGCCTTTCACAACAATAGTAATGTCAACTGCTGTCAATATTAAAACAAAATTGCTAATTCTTCGCTTGTCAAAACAAACATGCAAATTATTTACAGTCTTCCCACTTTATAAGCTTCCCACTGTGGCCCTTTGTATTCTCCAGTATTTGAGGAGCAATACAGTCTAGAGATCTACATATAGAGGCTTTGTGTGAAAGTGCATATGAGGTATGGAAAATCATGCCCCAAATAGGAATGCCGATCAATTATATAAAATGCCAACTTACTCAAGACTGGTACATTTTAAGTGTACAGCTGTTCTAGCATAACTGTCTCCTGATAGTTACAAAACAGAAGGTCTTAGCAATAAGAGCTCTTTACGCTTGGGGGGAGACCCTCTAATAATAATAATAGTAATAATAATAATAATAATAATAATAATAATAATAATAATAATAATAATTTATTTATACTCTGCCCATCTGGCTGGGCTTCCCCAGCCACTCTGGGTGGCTTCCAAAAAAATACTAAAATACTGTAATACATCAAACATTAAAAGCTTCCCTAAACAGGGATAAATGATGATGGTCAAAGTATGTACAAGCTTTCGTTATACCAGACCTCTGAACTGTTGCTTCAAATCCAATAACTTAACTCAAGACATTCACTTCCATACAAGTTAACCTTACTTTTGTCTTGCCTATTACTTTCTCTCTTATTTACTGGAACCAAAGAGCAATCAATATTTCTGTATCTCCATAGGGCACATAACAAAGAACACAAGGATAACTCTTTACCAGTACTGCAAACTGAAAGTCTATTGCACTTTGACAGAATAACTTAATATTGCTTTTAATGATGAAAACAAGGAAACATTGCCCAATACAAACCTCCAGGAAGGTAAGATTCACTCGCTGTGTCGTCACCATCATCCCCATCTTCATCATCACGGCTCAGCAAGTTGTTGACTGCAAGATTTACATCAAGATTTGTCCGCTGGAGCTCTCTGATAATTACACTCCTAGACTTTCCTTGTAAAACAACTTGTGCCTATACAAAATAGAATGCATTTTAAACAATGTAACATTGTAATTTTCATCAACAGAACCAAATATTTCTGGAGTAGTAGAAGTCAACAATATACTCAATATAAGCATATATCATGTTTAACTGGGAAAAGGTAAACAGGCTGGTTTTGGATAATGCTAGTAAGTAATGTGAAGTCTCAGTAACTTCTGGCTGTGGAGCAGTTTATAAATCTGTAAAAATAAAAATCTATTGCTTATTTCTATTCTTTGCTGCTTAAACATTCCTTTGCTCCACTCCACAGGCTACTTTTAAAGAGGCTACTGATGTTCCTTTTGGGGGACATCCTTAATAATAACTTTCTTATACCCAGTCTTCCAGGAACAAGCCTCCAGCAAAGACATGAAGGATTCATGCCACCCTCGCCTCAAAGCTCATGGCACACAGTGTATATATATGGGTGATTCAGGACTCCTCTCGAAGTAGGTGGAAGGAGTGAGATTCTGACCCCTGCCAAGCCAAACCTCTGGAGCCCCTTGCCAGGAGAATGGGCATGCCAAAACTTCTGACAGCAGCTGTATATTTACTTTCAAATCATGCTAGGCAGGTAACAAATGTGAGAACACGGTCCAGAATTTGGAAGAATCATCTCCTACCACATTAAACATTTGCTCAAATTGCCAGGGGAGGCCCTTCTGCTCATGTGGCTTCAGAGGTGAGGCTGGCTGGGGCACAAGGAAGTGAGTTCACCCAGAATAAAAACTTATGCAACATTTGAAGAAGAAAAAATGTCGTTCAGGGAGGCTTTGGTCTAAGAGGCTGGAGATATTTCATCTGACATATTTTTACCTGACACATTATTTCTTTTGGATATTTGCTGTTTGGTTTTTTAAAGTATGATTATATAGTAGTTCATTTTTAATGAAGTATGCCATTTCAGTAACTCGGTACAGATACGGCAAGGATAAATATCCTGCCAGATAAAAATGATTTTCAGGGACTATTGTGCTTCTCTGTTCCTTGGCTGTACTGAATATGTCAGCGTGTGTCATATAGCACAAAGTCTGCCTCTTATAAATATATTAAAATTAAAAATTAGAAAAGTGATTATCAATTTACAAGGAAGATGTGAATTTACCATTAGAGAATATTAGTTAACAACTTAATGTGAATAAAATCAAAGTGTTCTAGTGCCCAGGTGGGGGTGGAGGATGAGTCCAACAGAAAGAAGGCACAAAAATAATACAAACATGTGCAGTGTCTGAAGAAATTTACCCACAGGCATTATAGGAAACAGAAAGTAATCTCAGAGCAATTATCAATTATCCCTGGGGGTCCAGGGCCAATTAGACTACTCTCAAAGGCCTGAACAACAAGCTCCATCATCTTTACACAATACTAAAGAAATACTAACCAACTAACCTACTTTTAAAATTCTTGCTAACCCTCATGTCAACATTCTTGCTAACCCTGATGTCAACAGAAATTGTTCCTTCTCAATAATCTGTAGTCTGCCTGCTAATCTTTAGAGAATACAGTAGTCAACACAAATGTGTTTTCAAATTTTCGAAAATTAAGTGACTTGCATTATGGGTGGTGTTTATTTCTTTATTCACTGAAATTTGGGCCAGGTGTTTTTCAAAGGCTGACTCAAAATATTTCAGTCCCAAGACCACAAACCAAAATGTGCTCACAGTCAACCTTAGCTTTACATGAATCTGATGCAGATACTCTGCCTTTTCTCATGTTTCCAAACATTGTGAACGTCTAAGGGCACAGAAGCATTCCACCTTCCTCCAATATATATACACACATATGTAAGAAACTTGCAAAATAAAGAAATAAATAAGCAAGCATCTCCCAGTTACTCATTTTCCACAAATTTGAAATATTTCATCACAAGAAAGATTCATACCTGTGAAATGAGTTCTTCTGGAATAACAGATGCTGGAATCACTGGCTGGGGCTGACTACCCAATAGCCCAGATCCTCTATCCCGTCCTGTTCGAATAACTCGCGTTTGCCTCCTGGAATCTCTAGCTCCAGTTGATGATCTACCAGAGGATCCTCCTCCACTTCCTCCGACACCCGAGCTCCAGCGACTCCTGAGGAATTTTAAAAACGGCAATAGATTTATGTGTTTGAGCTATTTCACAAGCTATCATGTATCTGAATTTAACTGTTGACCACAGTACACTAGCCATGTACACTAGCCTTTTAAAATGAAGCTAGAATGTTTGATACAATGGGATCTTTTCTGTACAGCAGTTTTGCAAATGCAATTTCTTTAAAAGACTCCAAAGAATATAAATTCACAAGCTAGTTTGCATTAAGATGCACTTCTTTACTTTCAGCTTTTATTTTTATTCTACATTCCAGCAACTTCTGAAATTATTAACAATGAAGTCATTGCATACATGTGCAAAAGATCAATATGCTTATGTTTACATATCCAAGAGCCATACGTTCTGAGTTACAGAATCAGACTGCTACACTATAAATAATTAAAACAGAACTCCCCCTATTAAATATGACATTTTCTATGCAAAACATTTAAATACTACCACATCTTAATGGCCATATATTGGTTAAAATTATGAATTGCTTCAGAAATAGTCATCCTTCCAGTAAAGATCTCCTTTGGAAGAAAGGGCACAATATAAATATCTTTACCAATAATAAGCGGTAATTTATTTTGAAATATTTGTATTAGTGGAAATGTAGGATATCATTTATTGTTGCTGATGTGATACAAATGCAGCAGGTTTAACTAGAAATCCTCTGTTTACTTCTAAATCATGCTAACTTTCTTCAACAACATACCGGTAAATAACAAAAATGTTCAAATACAGGTCATGACACACATGCAGATATTTTTCCTACGAATGTTTTCATTTGTATTTTTAATTTTAATCCCGTACCACAAAGCAGATTCATGCGACATTTTGAGTCAATTATGTTCCCCTAAAATGAAGTCATTGTTATTCAGGAAAAAAAAATCTAAAAGGACTACCCACAGTAGCAGACATGTTTTTATTACGGTTAAAGTAAATTAGATGGCTTGCAATTGTAGATTTAACATTCCAAACTTAACAGCTTAATAGCATTTTTACAAAAAGCTAGCTAAACTACTTCTGCATTTCGGTGGTCTTATACATACGGGAGACAATGTTATGTGTAGCCACACATAACCAAGCGCAAACAGATGGTAGCCTCAACCCTATCAAAACTTACCCAAGGGTGTTGCCTGCCAGTCTGCCCAGAGTTTCAGAACCAGACAGAAACCATGGGGAATCACTAGTTCTGCCTGGCCTGGATGTCCTTCCTGCCCCTGAGCCACTGCTCAACTTTGAACTGAAAGTAAAAGATGGTAGATCAGTCACAATACAATCCCAAATGGGTTACGAACAAAGCCTGGAATCCCAGGTTTAAATTATCAGGGACTTAGTCTGGTAACACACCAGCTTAAGCAACACCCTTGGGGAATCTTCCATACTTAGCTGCAGTATATGATGTTCTAATATGAAAAAAGAAAAGGCATGTGAAGCATGCCTAATGAATTTAGTGGTTGACAAAATGATGTCCTACTTAAAAAAACAACAACTCGGTGTCAGGAATTATGGTAAGATTGTGAAGTATCTATATAAATGAATGAATATGCATTAGATTATAAATTAATATAATCGTGAGTTAATGTAATGCCCAAAAACCTGTTTAAACCAAACATTAAACGTATCAGATAACAGTTCCCAAAAAATTAATTTTGAGCCAAATAATAACAACGTAGATCCAGAAAACATACCCTGGCAAATGGTAAATATGTAAAAATGTAAGCTCAAACTTGAGCGATTACTGAAATAAATTATCTGAAGTAACTCGTTATGGCACTTATATTTAGGATTGTAAGATTCCGTTCTCATCATTTAATATAAAATATGTCATTAGATTGGCCTTAATTTTGGCTAAGGTCTGTACAGCCATTACCAGTTTGCTAAAGCAAGACACCCCAAAACATGGTTCTCCCACCTCCCGTTTCCATTTTCAATTCTGTGGATGGTTCAGAATCAAAATACCAGGAGAAATGTGTTAGATACTTCTTAAATACACAACAAAAGTAGTCCTTACCCATCATTATTATCAGGTTTACCCAATTCCAATCTGTCTGGCTGAACTAAAAAGCCAATCCTGCAGACTCTACCATCCTAGATTTAAAAGAGAGAGTGTCCAATATTGAAACAATACTAAACTTTAATTATGCAAAAAATAAAAGTTTTCAGCTGTGGGTCAAGTTGGTCTAATTGAAATTGGGAAAACTATATTTAACTATATGAATTAAATATCAGCACAATATTTTTGACAAATATATTTTGAACAAATTACCTCAAGGAGAAATGCAGCATGATTTGGTCCCACCACACACTGTTTAATAGTGGCCTGCTCCAATACATTCAAAGGGGGGTGGCTGAAAACAAAAAGCAAGCATGGGTAACATTTTTAAAGACTCCTTAACTCTGAGAAATAAACCAAGTGGAATATGGAATGTATAATGAATATAGCTGTAACATCTGAAACTGATTAAAGATGAACATTAGTTGCAGCAACCCAATGTATTTTCAGCCATAAGACAAAAAAGAACAAAATGTTAAAAGCCACCAGGGAACATTATACTATATTTCAATAATGTATTTTCCAATACATATCTTTATGAAGCGGTGTTCCCCAAGTGCTATTTTCTAACAATAGCTGTGAAATATACAACAGCAGCAAGTTTTAACCCTGCCTATGCACTTCAATTCATTTAAGTGCTAAACTTATTTTTAATGCTAAACTCCAATTATCATTATCATCATCACCAATACTGATTTACTAATCACCTTCTAAACAACCGTCTTAGGTGATATATACATAAATTAAAACAGTTAAGAACAGAAAAACAAACAAGACATTTAAAACAAGACAAAAAAAAACCCAAGATCAAATAATTAATTTGGATACCAATGAAATAGAAAACCACATCCACATGGCACTTTGACCATCACAAGTACATCAGGAGCTCTTCGTTTCTGCATTTAATTGGGCAACAAGACTTATGTACAGTGGTGCCCCGCAAGACGAACACCTCGCAAGACGAAAAACCCGCTAGACGAAAGGGTTTTCCGTTTTGGAGGCGCTTCGCAAAACGAATTTCCCTATGGGCTTGCTTTGCAAGAAGAAAGCCCGTAGGGAAATCTCCGGGGACCTCTTTTAAATGCTAGCGGTGGGGAGCAAAGCCTTTTCCCCCCCCTCCGGCCTTCAGAAGAGGTCCAGGAAGGCCGGCGGGGGCCGAAAGGCTTTGCTCCCCACCGCCAGCATTTTAAAAGCAGTCCGGGATAGCAGGGAAGCGCTTCCCGCTATCCCGGATGGCTTTTGAAGGCAGACGGGGGGGAGCAAAGACTTTTGCCCCCCGCCCGCCTTCAGAAGAGGTCCTGGACCTCTTCTGAAGGCGGGCGGGGGGGCAAAAGTCTTTGCTCCCCCCCGCCTGCCTTCAAAAGCCGTCCGGAGGCTTTTAAATCGCCCCGGGACAGTCCCAGGGCGATTTAAAAGCCCCCGGGAAGGCAGGCAGGGGGACAAAGACTTTTGCCCCCCGCCCGCCTTCGGAAGAGGTCCTGGACCCCCGGGACAGTCCCAGGGCGCTTTAAAAGCCCCCGGGAAGGCAGACAGGGGGGACAAAGACTTTTGCCCCCCGCCCACCTTCGGCAGAGGTACTGGACCTCTTCTGAAGGCGGGCGGGGGGGCAAAAGTCTTTGCTCCCCCCCCGCCTGCCTTCAAAAGCCGTCCGGAGGCTTTCAAATCGCCCCAGGACAGTCCCCCCCGCCTGCCTTCAAAAGCCGTCCGGAGGCTTTTAAATCGCCCCGGGACAGTCCCGGGGCGATTTAAAAGCCCCCGGGAAGGCAGACAGGGGGGACAAAGACTTTTGCCCCCCGCCCACCTTCGGCAGAGGTACTGGACCTCTTCTGAAGGCGGGCGGGGGGGCAAAAGTCTTTGCTCCCCCCCGCCTGCCTTCAAAAGCCGTCTGGAGGCTTTTAAATCGCCCCGGGACAGTCCCGGGGTGATTTAAAAGCCCCCAGGAAGGCAGGCAGGGGGGACAAAGACTTTTGCCCCCCGCCCGCCTTCGGAAGAGGTCCTGGACCTCTTCTGAAGGCCGACGACCTCTTCCGAAGGCCGACGGGGGCCAAAAGTCTTTGCTCCCCCCTGCCTGCCTTCCCGGGAGAGCGGAAAAACGCAGCGCTGCGTTTCTCCGCTCTCCCGGGAAGGCAGGCGGGGGGAAGCAAAGACTTTCGCCCCCCGCCGGCCTTCAGAAGAGGTCGGGGAACAGACTGTCCCCGGACCTGGTCTGAAGGTGGTTTCCATAGGAACGCATTAATTGATTTTTAATGCATTCCTATGGGAAACCGTGCTTCGCAAGACGAAAAACTCGCAAGACGAAAAGACTTGCGGAACGAATTAATTTTGTCTTGCGAGGCACCACTGTAGTTAGGCAAGTTGCGAAACCAATGTAGAGACAAAATTACTAATTCTGGAAATGGTGAATACGAACACTGAACAACTAAGCAGCTTTGTCCAAGTTCAGGTCTTCCAATTTTGTTGGACTACAGTTCCCATCATTCCTTATCACTGGCCATACTAGCTAGGAATGATGGGTGCCACAGTCCAACAACATTCTGGGGGACGCAAGGTTGCCCTAAAATTACTCTTCCTTTGAAGTTATAGCCTATAACACTATCTCACCTGTTTAAGTTGTATTTGTTGAGCTTCTCTGAAACTTCCCTTAACCTGCAAGAGAAAACAAAGGATCTTTTAGCATTAATAAGTTTCAGTCAAAGCAACACATTTCTGACTAAAATTTACTTTGGCTATTAATAGATCTGTTTATAATGATACAACAAATGCTCATGGTGAGTGAAACCTCAGAACCAGATTAGTAGCTGAGATTTCCAGTTGTCAAGAGACAGGTCAAGTTATGAATATTGTTCTAATTCTCTTCCATTTATATTCCACTGATTTTCTGTCTTGCAACCCAATACATGCGATTCCAAGGCAATCACTCATCCAGGTACTGAAAAGAGCCAGATATGCTTAGCGTAAGCAAGGTACAGTGGTACTTTGGTTTACAACCATAATCTGTTCTGGAGGTCCAGTTGTAAACCAAAACAGGTTGTAACCCAAGGCGCACTTTCGCCAATGGGGCCTCCCAAAAAAACGTGTTGTAATCCAAAAAAAGGGACACACACTTCCAGGTTTAACGTGGTTGTAATCCAGAATGGTTGTAATCCAAAACAGTTGCAAACCAAGGTAGAGGCCTCATGTGCCTTCAGACCATGACCTTAACAAATGCATAAATAGCATTTGGTTAGCAGCTTTAAAAATGGACTCATCTACCAGGGTTGCCGAGCACCCCTTTATGTCACCACTCTCCTAGCCAACATATTCTTTGCTCTTCTAGCTCTAGCACTCCATTATCTGTAGTTCTCCTGTGCCTCAAACTCTGTCCTCTTGCAGTGCCTCGTACCTGTCTGATGCCAACCTGACTTCCTTCAAATTCCTCCACAAAGTCCACCTTTTGCATGAAGTCTTTGTCGAAATCCCTTGGCTGCCATACTACTAAACTCAAGTACATACAATTGAAACAAGTGCATGTTCTTCCCCTGTTTACTTTGTCGTCGTCGTCCCTCACTTTGTGTGATAAACTTAAAGTGGTTTTAGAAGGGAGCCTGTCGTATTCTACTTTATAAAGCACAATATAAATTCAAAGCATTATATGAACAAGACAACATAAGAGCTGAACCATGGATATTTTCTGTTTTCTTCATTATGCACTGGACTTCTTGCATAAGTAACTTCAAGCACACCTTGAAACACACAATTTGCAAGGAGGTAAAGCATGTATAATGTACCCATCTTTCTTTTGGTTTGATCACACGATACACCTGCCTTTGCCAACTTGGTAGCCCCCAGGTGAGTGTTAGAAACTCAGATATATAAGCTGAACACCAAATGGCTCCTTAAGGTAAAAAGGTAAAGCTAAATGACTCCTGGACAGTTCAGTCCAGGTGAATTCGACTATGGGGTAAAGCACTCATCTCTGCTTTCAGTTCAAGGGAGCCAGCGTTGGTCTGCAGACAGCTTTCCGGGTCATGTGGCCAGCATGACTAAACCGCTTCTGACACAATGGGACACCGTGACTGGTGCCAGAGTGCACAGAAACACTGTTTACCTTCCCGCCATAGCGGCACCTATTCATCTACTCGCGCTGGTATGCTTTCGAACTCGTAGGTTGGCAGGAGCTGGGACACCCACATGACCTTAAACCAGGGTTACAGTCACTAAAATGGGGTACCTAGTTGTCATTTGGGGGCCAGGCGACTTGACAGTCATATTTTTCAATACAACTTTTTGGTTCCTGAAATTCACTCTGATGCTGCAGATAAAATATAATGGATAGGATGTGCTGCTAGTGTGTGAAAACAGCCAAGATCCAAGGATCCCCAGGCATGGACCGCTAGATGGTGAAGACATCAGGTGCCATCCTGGTGCCCGGGCATCTTCACTTGGTCGCAAGTAGCCAATAGCCAGGTGCAAAATGTGCCTGGTGAATTCCAAACACTGTTTTAGATTACAATTCCCATTGGCCCCAGCCGGAACCACTGTGCACAAATGAATTCAGCCTCATTTTATGTATGCCCCTCCTTACCTACTTGGGCCAACCTTACTGTTAACATGTCTGCCTGTTCAGCAGCAAGTGCCCTGCCACTGGGAAATGAGCAGTTGTCTTACAACAGCCTTCTAGCCAGGGTGGGGCAAATAAGCGCACCATCACCCAGAGTTCTGCTTTATTCCCACTCCATTCCAAGGATATATGTTTTTGAAAGAAAGAAAAATTTAAAATTTGTGACATAACAATTGACAGCCTCTATTTAAAGAATGAAAGCTCATTTTAACGACAGGAGCAATTTAAGACAGGACTGCTGAAAAACTCACTGAAGAAAGCAGGATGAGTACACAACAAAAGCCTCATCTAGAAAAGCCCCCAAAGACTTTCCCTGACTGAGGGTAGATTCTTCATGATCACAATAACCCTTTAATTAAGTGATCCTGCAGAAAAACAGCCCCTACAGTAACTCAAAGAGATCAATATTTAAATTTGTATTATGAGCTAAAGTTACATTCCACCACTTGGACTTTCCTTTGCTCTGTTTTTCAGCTTTAGTTGTGTTGTCTACCCAGCCAGCCATCAAGAAGAATGTTTGAGTGCTTGTTGTAAGAAGTGAGGGTTAGTTTATTCTGCAGTTATTACGATGAGTAGAGGAGGACTGGGCACTTATTGCAAAAAGGTGAAATAATGAGGCAACCTAAAGCAAGCTAAAATACATCTACCCCAAGTAATTCTTCAGTCCTTTAAAGCACTCAATATACTCAAAATCATTTTTTTCTTCTTTTTCTTGTGATGCTAGACGGCAAAGGATGAAAACAAGCCTAGAGGAATAAAAACACTGCTGTGCAATCTACAGTTGGCTGGCTGGCTGGCTCTGCTGTAACAGGCCTAATTTCTGATTTTCCCAGTACATGCAGCTCAGCATGAGGCCTTTCCAAGGTTTCTGGGAAGAAATATCAATCCAGCAACCAGTAAAAATAAAAATCCAATGGATTTCTACAATTAGTTTCCAATCACTGTTAGCCTTTTAGTCCTTTATATAGCAAACAGTAAACAAAAGATCCTTGACCGTCCAACAGAAAGGAAGATCTATGGAAAAGTTTGTTTTTCATTATGGAATCTAAAGCTGAGACACCTAATCCAGCATTAAAGCTAAACTCACTGCCTTGTCCAAAGTAGCTCAGTTCATGAAGAATTAGGTGAAAGAAGACTGTAGCTATTGGCAAAGTCAAGCTTTTGAGCTTATTTATTAGATGAATATACTACTCTTCTTAATAAGATCTCAAGACTTGTCCTCAGCACCACTCCACACAAGTTTTTACTTTCTAAGTTATAGCATAAACTATTCTATTTTGTTTTACACCTTTTCATAGCCTTGTTCACTGTATCCATAACATCCTTAGCATCATAGAGTTGGAAGAGACTCCAAGGATCATCTAGTCCAAGCTTCCTCAAACTCGGCCCTCCAGATGTTTTGAGACTACAATTCCCATCATCCCTGACCCCTGGGCCTGCCAGCTAGGGACCATGGGAGTTGCAGGCCAGAAACATCTGGAGGGTCGAGTTGGAAGAAGCCTGATCTAGTCCAACCCCCTGCAATGTAGGAATCTTTCACCCAATAACCCACAACCCTGAGATTAAGAGTCTAATGCTGACTGAGCTATCCCTCAGGTCAAACAAAAAATATGCCAGTCATCTAATTCCTGGTGTTCACACTAAATGCTCTGTTAACATGACCTTTACATATCCAATTAGGTAAGTTAACCTGCCTTTTCCTTCCTTTGGACTGGCCCTCACCTCTTCTCCATCCGTGAAGAAGGACTGGCTAGCACTATGCCCCTCCAAAACACCCCATCTTGAAATGTGGCTGCCCCACCTAACAAGGAAAGCTGGCGACGAGGCTGCCCTACAGGCATCTGCATCATCGGCACTGCTCTCAGGAGGCAACACTACCAGTCCAAGAATGCCATTTACACCAAGCATGCCACCTAAGGCAATGTGAAGACAATTTTCAAGGTTATTTAGTTTGAGAAGCCAAACTCTATCAGTGCAAACTACTTGGGAAGGGATATCATTATGCCATGGCTGGGCCTCAAGCAGTCTGGCTAGACATATTCCAGACTCCAGGCTAATAAAGTTAGCCACTGCTGCAACAGGCAATGACTGCAAGTGTTTTAGTATTTTCCACGATGTGGATTACATTTGTGCTTCATGTTTTTGTGTCATTGTTCCCCCCCCCCTTTCTGTTCTGTGCACATATAGGGTAAGCCCCCTCACAAAACAGGCTCCTGTACTTGTACTCTGAACCACCTGCCTTACATAAGAAGTGAAAGGAAATCAGAAGTGGAGCAGTTAACATGAATTGCAATTAGATCAAAAATACATTTCACTGGTAATACATTTCTCTCTGTGTTCATTTCAACAATACAATTGCTAACCTTTCAACAAGGTGATCTCACGATGAGAAGGGGAAGACTGTGATTCACTAAAGGTTAGGAAATAAAACCACTAAGAAGAGTAGCCTTGTTTTTTTAAAAAAAAAGGTAAAGGACCCCTGGACGGTTAAGTCCAGTCAAAGGAGACTATGGGATTGCTGCACTCATCTCACTTATCTCACTTTTCAGGCTGAGGGAGCCAGCGCTTGACCACAGACAGCTTTCTGGGTTGTGGAGCCAGCATGACTAAACCAATACTGGTGCATGGAGGACCATGACAATGCCAGAGTGAATAAGTTCAAATTTACTATCCTCCTTTCCCACACTTTCCACTTCTGATGGGCTGGTGGCCTGGGGGGAGGGAAGGGGGAACCAATACTTTTCTTCTTCTTTTTATTAATTTTTATTGAATGATTTTATGTTACAAAAAAAATACAGCCATACTACCACCAAACATAACCAAGAAACAAAAATTACATACATCAATATTTAGTTTGTTATTTGGTATTTACCATCTTATTTCCTCCCAAACATTGCATAGAAAAACACTCATATGTGTAGACACCCCCACATACCCACACCCGCACACGAAATGAAAGTAAATATTTTTCCCAATACTTTTCTAATGTATGAAGCTCTTTCCACCTAGTCATATTCTTACTCTGAGCAGCTAGCATTTTTCTAGCTGGTGAGTGTGGAAAGTCCCAGGCTTTCTCCAAATCTGGAGAGGGGGCAGGGATCACCACTGCAGGGCAATGCTTGCTGAGACTCCCTTCACAGCCCACACAGTTGGAAGAAAGCTAAAGACTGTACTTCCAAGGTACTTCACACACCTCTGAAGGGCATCACCAAAACAAGTTTTCCTCTACAGCTCCCACTACAAAAAAGGCAGGCTTGTTTTTGTACCACACTTGGACACAGCATAATTCCATGGACATTTTCCCACCTGGGAAATGCCCCAAAGTCCTGCTGTACTTTGTCCCGCTAAACGAAAGTCCCGCTAAACGAAAGGGTTTTCCGTTTTGGAGGCGCTTCGCAAAACGAATTTCCCTATGGGGTTGCTTCGCAAGACGAAAAAATCTTGCGAGTCCCTGTGAGGTTTTTTTTTTCTTTTTCCCCCTTTTCCTAAGCCGCTAAGCCGCTTAACAGCTGATCCGCTGATAAGCCGCTTAACAACTGATCGCTAGAAGCCGCTAGACCGCTGTAGCGCTAATCCGCTAAGCTGTCAATGGGCTTGCTTCGCAAGACGAAAAAACCGCTAGACAAAGAGAATCGCGGAACGGATTCTTTTCATCTTGCGAGGCACCACTGTATATCCAAGTCCCTGAAACAGTAAAATTACTTAGTGCCACCAATACCTTATTTAAAGTATCCTGTTCCCTTTTAAGTGTTGCAATTAAAGAAAAATGTTGACGAACCAGAAAAGACTCAGAAGGGAACGACGAGAATAGTAAAGGCTGTGGAATAATCATGAGATAAGCCTAAAGAGAAGCAGGGATTCTTCACTGTAGGGGACTCTGAAAAATTAGGATTGATGTGCACAAACTAATTAAACTCTGGGATGGGCCCCACTTACCCATGTGTCACATGCACACTCCAAAGCCACATCATATATTGTTTCAAGTTCATTAATGTCATCTAGAGATCTATTATGAAGTGGGAAACTGGGCAGGTTCAAAGTTGTATTTTGGGGTTTTTTAGGTGACCACTGAGAGGAAGTGTGTGTGTGTGTATCTTTATTAAACACATTCATGAATCTATTTGTAAACAAACTTTGGGAGCCAGGGAGTTAATAAGTGAGTAAACTAAAACTAACACTGTCCAGAGTATATATCTCAAAACTCTTGGGGGAGCAGAACAATACATCAATATGCCAGGTATTTGTAGCATAAAATCTCCAATCATTTCAACTGAATTGGAGCAGAAATCAAGAGTAACACTGAAATTAATGAATACTGTGGACTGCATCCTTATCTGTTATAGCTTCTTGAAAGCATAGAGTAGAGGTTCCCAGCTATGCTCCTTTAAAACCGTTTGAGAATGTTTTGTCCTCAGGGTGCTGTCTCTTGGAGCCACAGCCCAATGCGAGCTCCAAACGTTTAGACCTCAAACTATGTAAGATTTCAACAAAATATATAGGGTTGAATCCAAAGAAAAATAGCTGAATGTATGTTTCACTGAAATCAGTGGAACAAGTAATTAACCTTCTCTAATTTCAATGGGACTTAAGATTAACTAACTCGGTCCAGATCCAATCTACAGCATCTAGATAACTGCAGAATACCCTGTTCTAGCTAAGCATGAGGATATTTTAAATAGTGTAATGGAATTTTGGAAAGGTAGGGAGAGTTCCAAAAGCACTACAGTACACACAAGCGGAAACACAGAGTTGTTGCCAAAATCACCTTCCCAGATCATGCTGGACATCGCTCCCTTTTAATGTATAATACTTAGCCCATGTTTCATAAACATGACATTTTTAATTTCCCTGCCACACAGTTTTGTTGGCTGGTAGGGGAAGGAAAACATTACAACGGCAGATATTTGTATTCTTGTTGCATTCTTCTTGTTATTATTTTTAAGTGTCTAATGGCTGTCTGCTAGACACAGTAAACTGAACTGATACACATTACATATTAACAAAGCTTAGTAAAACATATCTAGATTCTAATTTGAACAATCTTCTACTGAAGGCACATGCTTTTTAATCGGTAAAGAATGGCCTGATTTAACAGTTAGATCTTAACGCTGAAGCAGCAGATACGCAAATAAACAGCTGCTCCAGGCAGTGTCACAAAACATGATAGTACACCACTGTTACAGGAAAACTATGGACTTGTGGTCCTAATTTATTTTATCCCTTTATGATGCTGTACACCAAAATACATGGTCAAAAGCGGGATAGTAAGAGGCAGTTAAATGTTGGTTTACCAATCCTAAATTGTACTGTATTCCATCTTCTGCCCTGTGAATCAGAACTAAAATCCTGCTTACCCTCACCAAGGGAGACGTTCTGAATCCCTAATTCCTGAGTAGAGAGGCTTTTCAACACCTTTTAAATATAGAAGAGCTTCCCCTCTCTTAAGTCACCATGATTACAAGTCACAAGTGCTATGGCACCAAGCATGTCGACTCAAAAGGGTATTTGATATTAATGCCATTCTACATCAGAGAAGAAAATATATACCCAAAAGGTAAAATTAATATTTATTACTCATCTGCTTCTGGTTTCATGTGATCAACATAAAAAAACCAATTCACACAGCAATGAAATAGGTACACAAAAATAACCTGATTTTTCCAACAGTCAAATTGTGATCATTAATTAGTGGGAGCCATTTTGATAGTGCAAACAGATACATGGTGTGCAGTAGCTATCAGGTGTCTAACAATGGCCAGGGAATCCCTAAGTCAAATCCCCACTTGGTCATGGAGCTCACTGTGTGAACTTCAGCCAGTCACTTCCTCACAGTTTAACCCAGGGGTAGGCAACCTAAGGCCCGTGGGCCAAATGTGGCCCAATTGCCTTCTCAATCCGGTCCGTGGACAGTCCGGGAATCAGCGTGTTTTTACATGAGCAGAATGTGTGCTTTTATTTAAAATGCATCTCTGGGTTATTTGTGGGGCATAGGAATTCATTCATATATATTTTCCAAAATATAGTCCGGCCTGCCACATGGTCTGAGGGACGGTGGACCGGCCCACGGCTGAAAAAGGTTGCTGACCCCTGTCCTAACCTAATGGACAGGGTTGTCTCAAGAATAAAAAGGGGAGGAAGAATCATGTATGCCAAGCTAAGCTTCTCTACAATCAGACCAAAAAGCTCTGCAATAGTCAAACATGTTCTATCCTTGTGAGCATTTGTTATTACGTCAGTAAAAATGAACAACCGGAATAAAGTTGTCCTTTAAAAGTGTTTGCATAAATGAAACCAAATCTATGCTTTTCCAACTAACAATTCAAAAACAAATGCCCATATTTAGGAAATAATTTTATGAATTTATGAAATAATCATTTGTTGCTAAGAAGTTATAGCTACCAACAGCCATTTTATAACGTGTTTTGTACATTTAAGTCTGCACTAAAATTGGCATTCCTCACTATCACAACTTCATGAACAATTTGGTTATGATTCTAAAGTTACAGCCATAATCAGTGTCACCAGGAAGAAACCAAATACCATGGGACCCAGTGGGATATATATCTAGGCAAACATATTTAGAACATGGCTGTAGAAGTTACATGAAGATGCTGGTGTACTTGCCTCACACTATTAATGTACTATCTCCACCCTTCTATGACAGAAACATGCCAAATTCATAGACATTACTGAGGCTGCAGCCAATCTCTGAGGTGGTATTTCTCTTAGCACATGACACTCACTGCAGTGTTAAATGTGTCACCAGGTCATTCAAGAGAAAGAAACCACACCCAGACAGGCAGGCCCGTAATAGTTTGGATAAGATGTAATCCTCACATTGATGTACGTTACTTGCTAAATATTTAGCTTTTCATTTTCTACTGAAACCTTTTTCAGACATCTTTCTTAGATAAGCATACAATCCTATGCACACTCATCTGGGAATAAGCCCCACCAAAACACAGGGGTATTATTTCTGAGTAAATATGCTTAAGATTGTGCTGCACAATAACAGCATAGACTTGGACCATAATCAAATTTAATAAAGGCCCAGAGAGTACAATAGGAGAGAAAAAATGTCTACTATCTCTGTTGCTATTTTAAAAAGAAGTAGTAGATATATCTACATGTTAACTGTAGCAAAATTATTTTTGTGTTGTAATACAGAAAGTTAAAGATTACTGGAAATCTCAAATTGCTTGCAATTTAGGCTTTCCATTATGCTCCCAATCATACACATTTAGCAGTTTCAAGACTGTCAACCTCAATGCAATCAAGCCTATTTCATAGATCTACCCTGCATGAACACCAGCCACAATAAACATACTGATTTCCCTATCCCTTTCCCATCACTAATTTGTAGTCGCAAATTCCCCCTTAAGTCCCCTTAAAAGCATATTTAATTCAAAACCTAGTCTTGCTCCTTTGCTTTCTACGCTTAAGACAGACAAGATTAGCAGCTTCTTCGACATAAGATGGAAGAGTCCTTGAGAATTTTATCTGATGGTGTGCAACGTTCGAAATAGCTAAATTTCCATTGCGGTCAAGATTCCCGTAGCGCCAGAGTTAAAATATACACACCATCAGAAGACGCCAAGTTACACGATGCTTACAGCGTGAAACCCCACGCGGAATCGCACTGTCAGTCGAAGTTTTTATTCAATGCCGGGAAGAGAAGATCCGAGAGTCTGCTCAACCCCACCTTTTGCAAACCCAAGAGACAAAAGCAAAACCAACACGTTTCCAAGCCGGATCCTGTATACAGTACCCACGTTTACCCAGGATCCGACGGGATCCTTGCACTTGGGTAAGCATGCATGGGACCGTGCCTCTCATTTTGACACCGGCGGCTTCACTTATTTATTTATTTATCGGTTATTTTTTGTTTAATTTTAAGCGTCCTAATGCACGAGGCGCCTCCTGCATTCACAACCCAGGCGGAGAACCTTGTTGACGCTCACAACGTGTAAACTGAAAAGGGGTGGGGGAAATAAACAAAATCCCGGGGAGGGGGTGAAGGAGAAGTGTCCCCCCCCCCACGCCACATTCCACCTCCAACCCTTCACTCCCGTCAACCAAACACGCGGGGCTCCTCCCCTCACGCACGGGGGCTCCTCCCCCTCTCCTGCTTCCTCTGTCCCCCCCCCATCCCGGGGCCCCCGAGTGGCCTCCCCTCGCGCGCTCTCCCTCCTCACCGGTCATTGAGCTGGTCCTCGGTGCCCGGGAGCGGGTGCACCACGAAGTGGATCGATGTCATGTTTCGCTCCCCCTCCCTCGAGGGAGGCGGGCAGGGGCCGGGCGCGCGAGGAGGAAATGGAGGGTGCGGGGGGGGAGGAGGAGGAGGAGGAGAAAGGACGGGCGACGGCGGGCGGGGGGGGGAGAGAGGGAGGGCAGGAGGGCTTGGCGCCCCCTCCGGAGTGCCGCTGGGTGTCTCGTTCACACTCGGGAGCCTCCGCTCGGCGCGAGGGGAGAGCGAGAGGCTGGTCAGCGGCGTGCGCGGGAGCGGGGAGCTCGCGGCGGCGGGAAAGGGTTCGGTCAGCGCCCCGCTCTCACACGCACCGCCATCTTAACTTCCAGCGGCCCCTCTCTTCCCTCCCTCTCCTTGCGCCTCGCCGGGGAGAGAGCGGACGGGGCGGGGCCGCGGCCCCCCGCAGCCAATGGCAGGCCGCCGCTCAGCAGCGGGCGGCCGTCGGGACGATGTAAAGCTCGCGAGGGTTGGCCGGCGGCCGGCGTGCGTTGCGT
This sequence comes from Podarcis gaigeae, assembly GCF_964106915.1. Lineage (NCBI taxonomy): Eukaryota > Metazoa > Chordata > Lepidosauria > Squamata > Lacertidae > Podarcis > Podarcis gaigeae. The sequence continues at coordinate 22,835,457 of NC_139683.1, read as the reverse complement.
CAGGCGCGGGCTGGGGAAGAGGGAGGGCGGCGTGGCTGCGCGCGCCGCTTTCGCTTCCAGTGCGGAGAGGGGAGGAGGCGGCGATGCGCGTCGGAGATGCGCGTCAGCGCCGCCTTCTCCCGACGGTAGCGCCGCAGCTGCCGCCTTGGCCGCCCGTCTTCTGGGCCTTCCCGGAGAGCGGGAGATAAAAGAGCCGTCGTCTTTCTCCTCCGCCGGAACAGACCGAGCGACTAGCGTGGAGGGCGGGGAATAATACCCTGTGTCGGGGAATCCGCCTCGCGAAGGCAAAAGCCCCCGAGTGGGGAAGGCTGGCAGGGCGCCATAGGCTTTCCCTTGACTTGCCAGCCAGACTCTGCCTGTAGGAGTTGCTAAAATCTATGTTGGGGTGGCGGGGAGGGAACACGCGAACGTGTGAACGGCGCACTTGCAGCTTTGCCTGGGAATAGCCCCGGGGAAACCTTTACTGCGGTTTGTGTGAAGCGGGCCCTCCGTGCGTGACGGATAGGCAAGTGAAATCCATTGTCTCTCAAGACAGACAGATGCCAATAACAGGTTTCCTTCCTCTGACCTGCCCCCATTTTATCCTCACAACAACCTTGTGAGATAGTTGTCCAGTAGTGAGTCACCCAACAGGCTTTGTAGCTGAAGGTCCCGTCTCCACAATCCTAGGCCTACACTTTACCACACTTGAAGATAGTGGTTTTAATTCTGTTCACTGGCTGTTCGTTTGGTTGTATCGCCACCCCTCTTCTTTTTCTCCATGAGGTAAAGAGTGTCAAACCGCTGACCTTCTGATCGGCAAGTACTAGGCTTTGGTTTAATCCACAGCGCCACCCACGTCCCTCTGCAGGTTATTGTAGCTACCTCTGATCCAGCTTGGGGAAAAACAACAAGTTTGAATTGTACCTTTGTACAATTGGATAGGGGACGTGGGTGGCGCTGTGGTCTAAACCACTGAGCTTCTTGGGCTTGCCGATCAGAAGGTCGGTGGTTCGAATCTCTGTGACGGGGTGAGCTCCCATTGCTCGATCCCAGCCCCTGCCAACCTAGCAGTTCGAAAGCATGCCAAAAAGTGCAAGTAGATAAATACGGTAGGAAGGTAAAACAGTGTTTCCATGCGCTGCTCTGGTTTTGGTGTTCCATTGCGCCAGAAGCAACTTAGTCATGCTGGCCACATGACCCGGATGCTGTCTGCGAACAAATGCCAGCTCCCTCGGCCTGTAAAGCAAGATGAGGTCTGCAACCCCAGAGTTGTCTGCGGCTGGACTTAACTGTCAGGAGTCCTTTACCTTTACCTTACAATTGGATAGTTACATGCACACTTCAAGCAAGCAAGTAGCTTTATTCAGAGCTCAAGGGCACCAAACCACTCAAGTAGAGTGCAAAACAGGGCCACCGAAGGGTGTGACCTGGGAAGAGTCCTAAGAGCCAGAAATAGAGGCTTGGAAGGTCTCCAGATCTTAGGTTCCATTTCCCTGAGCTAGAGTATAGAAGCCCCATCGTGAACTATTAACCTATGGTTATGTGATTTGTGTGTAACTTTCTGAGGTCAAAGGCCTGAGCTTTAACCTTGCTGCAACTTCTTTTTAACATCTAAAATACGTACCTATCAGGATTCCCAAAAAATGTAGTTTGTGACTGCAACATCTATGACTCTCAGGCAGGAACACCTTTCCAATTTCGTTGCTGCTTCCTACTATGCTACCAGGAAGTTTGCAGTAGCTCTTCTTGCTGCTGCTTCCTCTTAGCACATAAACAAACATACAGTGGTACCTCGGGTTAAGTACTTAATTTGTTCTGAAGTTCTGTTCTTAACCTGAGGTACCACTTTAGCAAACGGGGCCTCCCACTGCCGTCTCGTGATTTCTGTTCTCACCCTGAAGCAAAGTTCTTAACCCGAGGTACTATTTCTGGGTTAGCGGATTCTGTAACCTGAAGCGTCTGTAACCCGAGGTACCACTGTACTCCTGATATAGGCATTGTTCTGAACATTATTGCCTGTGTGGAATCAGTGGCACTAAATTAGGACTTCGTCCTTTTCCTGGCAAGCCCGTAACCTATCACTTATCCAGGATGACCAGTAGGCTGTAGGGTTTTATTTGCTACATTTACATGCCATCTTTCTTCCCATGGTGGAAATAAAGTAAGAATGTGTAGGATTCCCTCACAGTGCCCCATTCACACACCCTGGGCCTGGTCGGCTTCATCAATAATATCACATCGTGTATCTTCACACCATGCTGCTGACTGTTACATTTGGCATTCCTCTGGCTGGCCTTGGCTGTTTACCTGCCAAACTGGCTGTAGAGTTGTGCTGGCTGTGTTTAGTCTTTAAACCTCTGAGTAAGCTTGTGTCTGTAGGTGTTGCTGCCCTCCTGACTGATGAGTCATGAAGATCTCTAACGAGGGGGGACACTATTGCTGGGGTCCCCAACATGGTGTTCATGGCACCATGCTCCCTTGATCATCATCATCATAATTTATTATTTATACCCCGCCCATCTGGCTGGGTTTCCCCAGCCACTCTGGGCGGCTTCCAAAAGAATATTAAAATACTGTGATACATCAAACATTAAAAGCTTCCCTAAACAGGGCTGCCTTCAGATGTCTTCTAAAAGTCTGGTAGTTGTTCTCTTTGACATCTGGTGGGAGGGCGAGTGGCACAGGGAGGATGCCACTATCGAGAAGGCCCTCTGCCTGGTTCCCTGTAACTTGGCTTCTCGCAGTGAGGGAACCGCCAGAAGGCCCTTGGCACTGGACCTCAGTGTCCGGGTAGAACGATGGGGGTGGAGACGCTCCTTCAGGTATACTGGACCGAGGCCGTTTAACACCCTGATTGGTGCTTACCAAGGCCACTGGGTACAGCCAGTTTTTAATCTTTGTAAAAGAACTTCAATCAAGTTAAGGACAGCTTTTGGATGAGATGAGTATTTTGCTTGTTTGGTGGAAAAGGTTCTGCACACCACCAATTTTTCTTCCACGAAATGGGTGTTTTGTGGTGCAGTTCTTAGGTCTTCAAATGGGCATTCTGCCCCCCATAGTTGGAGACCCCCTGCACACACAATGGGCTCTCCTTGATAACATGCCGATGGCACAAGCCAGAAGGGCTTTGTAAGTGACAAATCTCTCACTTCACTCTCCTATTGTCCCCATTAGCAAATACTAATGCTATCTGCTCTTTTTGCTTAGAGAGCAAAAAAACCTAGTAGATAACTATTTAAATAATGTAAGAATTACTTTTGTGATCATTGTTTTCTCAAAACAGTTGGGAGTTTTAAGAACTGGGAAACTAGGAAACGTAATGCCTTAAGATGAAGTTTGAAATTTAAGAGTCTTATAAGAAAAAACAGTATGCGCAATACAAGGTATTTAAACTATAAGATTTTGGCCATTTCAGTTTCTGTTAAAATGAGTGCCGTGGTGTCTCTTAACGCAATAACTTTTGGACAGCAACGTAGCTGAATGTTGGAAGATTCGGGTAAAAGAAAGTCCTTCATACAGCACATACAAACTGCAGAACTTGCTTCCACATGAGGCATTGAGGCCACCAATTTAGACAGCTTTAAAAGAGGATTAGACAAATTCAGGAAAGAGGGCTATCAAACGCTATCAGCCCTGATTGCTCTGCTCTGCCTATAATATCAGTTGCAGGAGGGTTTCCCACAGGGATCTGGTTCACCACTGTGAGACTAGGATGCTGGACGAGATGGGCCACTGGTCCTGATCCAGCAGGCTCCTCTTAAAGAATGGCTCAGGCCCACAAACATCTGTATGATTTGTACACAGTGTGTGAAGTCTGGAAAATCAAATAGTGCAGTTAGCTCAGTAGATATACAGTGGTACCTCGGGTTAAGTACTTAATTCGTTCTGGAGGTCCGTACTTAACCTGAAACTGTTCTTAACCTGAAGCACCACTTTAACTAATGGGGCCTCCTGCTGCTGCCATGCCGCCGGAGCACGATTTCTGTTCTCATCCTGAAGCAAAGTTCTTAACCTGAAGCACTATTTCTGGGTTAGCGGAGTCTGTAACCTGAAGCGTATGTAACCTGAAGCATATGTAACCCAAGGTACCACAGTACTAAAGATGTATACTGTTCAGCTGTTGTTATTATTCCAATGTGATTTAACTTTTCTGTTCATCTCAAAGCTAATTTATGGAACAGGAAAGGCCTGTGAAATCTGGAGGAGCATCTACTAAGCTCTTTTTCTCAGAATGTTCTCACCCTGCAGGGAAGATTTTGTAAGGCCTTAAGAGGTACTGCCTTGGGGGAACCCACACCCATAGCTTTATGTACAGAAATATTGAGAACTACAGAGTTGGAAAGGGATCCAATGCAACTCTATCCAGATCAACCCACCAAGCCTTCAAGGATATATTAAAAGCAGACTTCCTCAAACTCGGCCCTCCAGAAGTTTTGAGACTACAATTCCCACCATCGCTGACCACTGGGCCTGCTAGCTAGGGATCATGGGAGCTGTAGGCCAAAAAACATGGAGGGCAGAGTTTGAGAAAGCCTGATTAAAAGCAACTAGTGAGGAGGTCCCTGCTCCTATAATTTGCTCAAATTGCCTCTTGCTGCCCTCTGCTGCCACCTGGAGGCTGGTTAAGGGATAATGAGCCAGTTCTGATTGCAACTTCTTGTTGTTTAGTCGTGTCTGACACTTTGTGACCCCATGGACCAGAGAACGCCAGGCACTTCTGTCTTCCACTGCTTCCCGCAGTTTGGTCAAACTCATGCTGGTAGTTTTGAGAACACTATCCAACCACCTCATCCTCTGTCGTCCCCTTCTCCTTGTGCCCTCCATCTTTCCCAACATCAGGGTCTTCTCCAGGGAGTCTTCTCTTCTCATGAGGTGGCCAAAGTATTAGAGCCTCAGCTTCAGGATCTGTCCTTCCAGTGAGCACTCAGGGCTGATTTCCTTAAGAATGGATAGGTTTGATCTTCTTGCAGTCCATGGGACTCTCAAGAGTCTCCTCCAGCACCATAATTCAAAAGCATCCATTCTTTGGCGATCAGCCTTGTTTACGGTCCAGCTCTCACTTCCATACATCACTACTGGGAAAACCATAGCTTTTACTATACGGACCTTTGTTGGAAAGGTGATGTCTCTACTTTTTAAGATGCTGTCTAGGTTTGTTATTGCTTTTCTCCCAAGAAGCAGGCGTTTTTTAATTTTGTGGCTGCTGTCACCATCTGCAGTGATCATGGAGCCCAAGAAAGTAAAATCTCTCACTGCCTCCATTTCTTCCCCTTCTATTTGCCAGGAGGTGATGGGACCAGTGGCCATGATCTTCGTTTTTTTGATGTTGAGCTTCAGACCATATTTTGCGCTCTCCTCTTTCACCCTCAATAAAAGGTTCTTTAATTCCTCCTCACTTTCTGCCATCAAGGTTGTGTCATCTGCATATCTGAGGTTGTTGATATTTCTTCCGGCAATCTTAATTCTGGCTAGGGATTCATCCAGCCCAGCCTTTCGCATGATGAATTCTGCATATAAGTTAAATAAGCAGGGAGACAATATACAGCCTTGTCGTACTCCTTTCCCAATTTTGAACCAATCAGTTGTTCCATATCCAGTTCTAACTGTAGCTTCTTGTCCCACATAGATATTTCTCAGGAGACAGATGAGGTGATCTGGCACTCCCATTTCTTTAAGAACTTGCCATAGTTTGCTGTGGTCAACACAGTCAAAGGCTTTTGCATAGTCAATGAAGCAGAAGTAGATGTCTTTCTGGAACTCTCTAGCTTTCTCCATAATCCAGCGCATGTTTGCAATTTGGTCTCTGGTTCCACTGCCTCTTCTAAATCCAGCTTGCACTTCTGGGAGTTCTCGGTCCACATACTCTTGAGCCTGCCTTGTAGAATTTTAAGCATAACCTTGCTAGCGTGTGAAATGAATGCAATTGTGCAGTAGTTGGAGCATTCTTTGGCACTGCCCTTCTTTGGGATTGGGATGTAGACTGATCTTCTCCAATCCTCTGGCCACTGCTGCGTTTTCGAAACTTGCTGGCATATTGAGTGTAGCACCTTAACAGCATCATCTTTTAAAATTTTAAATAGTTCAGCTGGAATACCATCACTTCCACTGGCCTTGTTATCTGCAGTGCTGATTGCAACTAGTGCCTGCTTAAAGGTGGGTCAATGAGTTTTAGTGTAATGAGAATCAATAATTACAGTTATTTATGTTGTTGCTGCAATCAGCTAAATGAAACCATATTCCCATGCATTAAAATCTTCTGAGGAGGGTTTCCACCCCGCCCTACCTCCACAAGGGACCCCTCTAGCAAGGGCAGGTTGATCCTAGCGCAATTTCAGTTGTTGGCTAGGATGCTTACTGGCCTACTATGTACTCCCAGATACAAGTGTCATAATGTCAGGAAACTCTTGTGTATTAGATAGAGGTAAGAAAAAGATAGCTACAGAATATCAGGGTGTGGTGATTGCTGCTCAGAGTCAGAGCTCCAGTTGCGTGCAATCTACTTGGTGTAAATTGCTGCTAGTCCACAGAAACTAGCAGACCAAGAAGTGGGTGTTGTATCTGCTGTTGCACCAAAACCAGAGCTGTGCTATCCCTAAACAAGAGGTGATTTGAAAAGTCGGGGACTACGGCTGGTAGCAGGCAGAGCCAGGACCAAAAGATGGTGGAGTTTGCAGCATTACATAGCTCCTCCTCTCTCTGTGCCACCCCATTCAGTCTCTTACATTTCCCTTCCTCTCTCACACACAGCAAAAGAGGATGTGCTTCTCAGAGAGGCAGTTTGGAGAGCAAAAGGTGAGCCTACATTATCCAGAAAACAAGGTGGCACTAAGGGTACATGTGAAATTTAGTCAAGGCATTATTTTTACTTCTTAGAACAAAATTTATATACCGCTTGAATTGTAGTAAAACCTCTGCAATTGGCTTTTGGGCTTTAAACCCTGCGATAGGATGAACTTTTTACCGTCCTGCGCAACAGTTGCCTAAAGGACCCCCTGAAAGCATTGTTAAAGATGGGAGTTGTACCCAACTAAGTTTTACCCAAGAGTAGACCCATTGAAATTAATGGGCCCAAGTTAGTAATAGTCATTCATTTTATTGGGTCTACTTTGAGTAGGACTACCACTGGATACAAAGCAGGATGTTAAAGTACTTCGCCGATTCATAGAATTTTGTAAAACCATAGTTCAGGTCATCCTGATCAAAGCAAATGTCTGAAAATTGAGCCTTTTATATTTCTCGCCTGAAACCTGTGACATAATGGCCATTTCATAATATCAGAGTAATTACAAGCAGTAGGAGACAGTGGGCACAGAAAACTGAATCCCAGTGTATTTTAACTAAAACCATCTGAGGGAACTTGGTGTTATTTCTGAAGGAGGTGGAGACGTATTCAGTCTTGTTACCCAGGAATTAGATCTTCAGAAAGTTTGAGGGATCTCTCTTAGGAGGCCACACTCTGAACATAAAATAGTTCCTGAACTAAATTTTGAGTTAAAATTTAATAGTTGGCCCCCAATAGTAATATTATGAAACATTATTCATCAGTGGATTTGGCTTTTCAGGATATGGGCCTGATTTGCTTTCTGCCTACATGTTTTATGTTTCTGTGTTTATAAGGACAATTGTACAATGTCCAAGTATTTCGCCCAAACCAATCTTTAGTTCCTATCACAACACCATTAAGACACCCACATCGCACTCATTTCCTACCAAGAGGCCAAAGTACAAGATACCCCCCTGAGAAATTCTGAAGTCTGTAATGTGGGCTTTTAACAGAAGTCTGTAATGGCTTTTAACAAATACCACAAACTTGGAGCTTTCTGACTTCATTGTACATGAAAGAATGACCTTGATGCCTCATTGGGGTGGCATTTTACATTCAGCAGCTGAGACACAACCAGAGTTTACTGTTCCCGTGGCGATGGCTAGACTGTGACATATTTGCAGAGCAATGATGTCATAAACGCCATGCTGGAATACAGCCAGAACACCAGTTGCTTGCTCCTTAATGCAAACTTCTGGCCGGGGCTTGCAAGACCAATTTTTTTCCCCCTGACGAGTGCCCTTTATTGAAGGCTGTACTCGTCGGTTAATATGGTTTAATGCCTACTCATGGCAACCCTCTGCAACGCCCTCGAAGCTGTAAGGCGAGATTTAAGGCGAACCGACAGAGAAATAAAGAAGCGCTTAAGGCTTATGGACATGAGTTGCTGCCCTAAATCCTGCGAAGTCCAGGCAACCTGCCTTTGTGATATAAGTCTCCACCCGCATTGTTGCTGTCTTCTCCACCCCTACCCACACTGCCTGTGTGACATCCTATGCTGTCGTCCCTGTAGACCGCCTTGCCTCACACCTTTGGAGCGTAAAGCTATCAGGGCTAAGATAGAAGCTGAGCAAGAACTGGCCAGGTAAACGAGTTTCTCCAGTTTGTCGCTTGCGTAATTATTTAAGGTGTTAATTGTTAAGGTGTTAAAAGGGTGGAAGCCTTTGTTCCTGTGTATCTAGTTCTGTGAAGGGACGCGGGTGGCACTGTGGTCTAAACCACTGAGCCTAGGGCTTGCTGATGAGAAGGTCGGTGGTTCAAATCCCCACAACGGCGTGAGCTCCCATTTGGTCCCAGCTCCTGCCAACCTAGCAGTTTAAAAGCACACAATGCAAGTAGATAAATAGGTACTGCTCTGGCGGGAAGATAAACGGCGTTTCCGTGCTCTGCTCTGGTTCGCCAGAAGCGGCTTAGCCGTGCTGGCCACATGACCCAAAAGCTGTCTCCGGACAGACGCCGGCTCCCTCAACCAGTAAAGCGAGATGAGCGCCACTACCCTAGAGTCGTCCGCGACTGGACCTAACGGTCAGGGGTCCCTTTACCTTTACCTTTATCTAGTTCTGTAATTTGACCACTGCAGCAATAGATGTCCTACGAAAGAGGAAAAGGAAGCACATTTGCAGTTTCCAGGTCTGTTTTAAACTGCATGTTGCTATTTTATTGCTTATTTGTTAAAGTTGTATACTACCCTAAACCCATAGATCTCAGGGCGGTTCAGAACATAAAAGTTATTTAGGAGATCACCAACTTGGATGGAGCCAAGCCCTGCCACCCTCCCCACCCCCACCCTGCTTTTTTTTTTTAAGATTCAGAATAAAAAAAAGAAGAGATGAACTGCTTCTTCACACAGTGGTGTAGTTAAGCTGTGGCATTTGCTCCCACAAGATGCAGCGAAGGCCACCAATTTGGGCGGCTTTAAAAGAGGATTGGACAAATTCATGGGGGATAAGGATATCTGTGGCTACCAGTCATGATGGCTATGCTCTGACTCTGCCCTTGAAGGCCATACTGCTCCTGAATGTCAGTTGCTGGAAAACGCAGGAGGGGAGAGGTGCTCCTGCCTTGGATTCTGCTTGTGGGTTTCCCATCGGCAGCTGGTTGGCCATTGTGAGACTAGATGGGTCATTGGCCTGATCAAGCAAGCTTCTCTTGTGCTCTTAGAAGTGCATTATGTACAGTGGTACCTCGGGTTACAGACGCTTCAGGTTACAGACTCCGCTAACCCAGAAATAGTACCTCAGGTTAAGAACTTTGCTTCAGGATGAGAACAGAAATTGCGCGGTGGCAGGAGGCCCCATTAGCTAAAGTGGTACCTCAGCTTAAGAACAGTTTCAGGTGAAGAACAGTTTCAGGTTAAGAAAGGACCTCCAGAACGAATTAAGTTCTTAACCCGAGGTACCACTGTATGTACTTTTAAAGCCTGTGGAGGCACCACAGCTTTGGAATGCCCTCTCAAGGGACGTACACCAACAAAGACACTATTTCAGGCATGCCGGTTTAATCTGCCCCTCCCCCCCCCCCCCCCCCCCCGTGGCAGTTTATCTCCTGGGGTAACAGCTCAACAACTTCAATCCTAAAAAAAAGCTCAACAACTTCAGTTGTTCTTCACTTCATCAAATCTGGCCCTGTTTGAAAAAGGTTTGGGCCCCCCTGCTATATTTTCTCCCTGGCGTGAGGTCGCAATCGTTTGTACTCCATCAACATTTATCAAGAGGAGACCCATTGAAATTAGTAGCCATCGCTAACAGGCCCATTCATGGGGTTCTGCTCTGAGTGAACATTGGCTGAATACAACCCAATCTTTTTATTTGCCTCAGGCACTCTCCTTCTCCAGCAGAGTGTCTGAACTCTACCCTGCGACTGGCTTATCCGCACCAGGGGTGAGCAATGGCTACATGAGGTTGCAGAGTGCTTCTAGGTGGGCATTCATTGGGGGATCTGGGGATCTCAAGCATGCACTTCCTTTGCAGTGTCTGCACAACGTAGTTGGCATCAAAATGCCAGCGGGGTATTCCCATTTAATCTGGATTTACCCATTTAACAGAAAATCCCTTAAGTTTCTCGTTTGTTTGTTTTGAAAATGTTGACAACGACCCATTGCAATACTAAGCCCCTGGGATAATTGTTCCCAAAGCATGGGATAATCTCCCCTTCAATGCAACTCTTAGGACTCAGCTACATTAGTCAAAAAACAGTGCTTTGAATTTATAAACATGCAACACCAGGTGGCGCTGGAGAGCAAAAAGATTTTCTTTGACATTTTCCATAGCGTTTCCTCCTCCTTTTTTGTTATAACAATTTAATTTCTGACTTTTTTATAGCATTTTTTCCCTGTGTGTAGCTGGTTGGCCCCTATGGGAACAGAATGCTAGATTAGGTGGCCTTTGGTCTGATCCAGCGGGCCTTGTTAGTATCACAACAGTCAAACAAATAAAACATATCAAGAAGCACACAAGAAGGTTGATCAATTTCCACATAAATCTTAACAAGGTCTAAAAATAATAATTGCAGAAAATTAATATCAGTAACAGCAACAAGAAACCCCAACGAGAAAACACTAAACAGTCCCCCATCCCAAGAATCTGTTCAGCAGCCTCCACTTTTGTAGTTGGAGTCAGTCAAGGCCCTGCCCTCCCAAGCCAGGTGGGAAAACCCAGCAAGGCAGGGAGCAGGTCTTCCAGGACTCACAGCCAAGATGGTCTCTGGCTGTACTGTATATAATTTGAGACTCATAAAAGCACCACACAGGAAACCAAAGTTTTACAGCCAGTAGTTAGGCAGATAACAGAACTGAGTCTGGCCAAAATACATACTCCTCAAATAAATTCAAGGAATGGCCCTACCTCACAGGGTTGCCGTGAGGATAAAATAGGAAATTCCATGTATGTTGTCATGTTGTCATGGCAGAAGGGTGCACTACAAATATGTAATGACCTGCCCTGCCGCTGCATCATTTATCATTTAGCATGTTCACGTTTCAGCAAATCTGAAAGTGGCGTTTGGATTTCTATTGTAAGTGGAATAAAAGAGCCGTGTTCATGGTTCCTTTTGTGTGCTTGTATACCACTTTTCTCCTGCCAACCTAGCAGTTCGAAAGCACGTCAAAGTGCAAGTAGGTAAATAGGTGGGAAGGTAAACGACGTTTCCATGCACTGCTCTGGTTTGCCAGAAAGCAGCTTAGTCCTGCTGGCCACATGACCCGGAAGCTGTACGCCGGCTCCCTCGGCCAATAAAGCGAGACGAGCGCCGCAACCCCAGAGTCGGTCATGACTGGACCTAGTGGTCAGGGGTCCCTTTACCTTTATACCACTTTTAGTCACCAGGTAACTTCAGAACAGTTTCCATAATAAATAAATCCATGGGCAATATCTAGCAAAATATTTCCATTAGCACAAAGACTTCTGACTGTGCAATAAAATATAGCTCATTTGGTCAAGCAGGAGACTCTTAAATCAAGGTCGTGGTTTCAAGCTCCACATTAAGCAAAATATTCCTGCATTGTAGAGGGTTGGACTAGATGACACTCATAGTCCCTTCTATAATAAAAGATAACCCCCAAGCTCAAAAACAGTCTAACAGAAGCCTGTGACAGCTAGAGAAAGAAGTGTTTTCAGCAGGTGATTGAAAACCCCATCTGTGCTGTGTCTGCTCTTGACACCACGAAGAGGGAGCGCTGCAGAGAAGTCTCTACTCCAGGCCCCTTCACAATAAGAGATGTCCATTGGTGGATCCACAAGCAGGGCCTTTCCTGCTGATCTCAGGGGCGAGGGAGGAGACATTGATAAGTGCTGCTCCATCAAATCAAATACCCAGGATCCTATGTCATTCAAGAGCAAGTATGAGCAAACCTGCAAGTTTCTATTTTTTCACAATCCTACATTCAAATCACTTTGCGATTTTTTTTAAAAGGTTCTCGTGAAAATTTACCATCATTTTAGTGTGAATTTCTCCTAATGAACACATTTTAATGTATTTTTGTGTCTTATTGTCACATATACGTGCATTTCAATGCACACTTTACCCTAGTATATTATTTTTTTGTGCACATGACTGGAGAGCGGCATTGCAAAATTTGGAGAAGTGTGAATTTTGAAGGATGGCTTTCCTTCAGCACTTGTTTCCAACTGTGTATTCCTTTTCTACATAGCCACATTTCTTTATGTGTCTTCCTTTTAACTATCTCTAGATTGCAAGATTTTTAGTATGCTTATAAAATGTCCTGCATTAGATAATGTTTATATATTTATCTCCTATATATAAGCTAATTGCCAAATGGCACCTTCAGCCTTAGTTACAGTCACTACAATGGAATGTATAGGCTGCTCTTTTTTGTAACGATTTTTCATTTCATTTCCATGCCACTTTATTTTTAAAAATAAATAAATCTCAAAGCAATTTACATTAAAACATTCAATAAAACAATCTAGAATAAAACAAATGCAAGCTTCAAGGAAAATATTTCCGATCCTTCTCTAAGGGACATTTCGCTTTTCCCAGATTTATTTACCTCCTTAATTTATATAGCTGTCCCATAGCAGAAGTACTCTAGGAAGCCAGTGTGGTGTAGTGGTTAGAGTGTCGGACTAGGACCTGGGAGCTCAGGGTTCAAATCCCCACTCAGTCATGAAGCTCACAGGGTGACCTTAGGCCAGTCATGGCATCTTCACCTCACAGGGTTGTTGTACGGAATTAACTATGTACCCCTTGGAGAAAGAGCTAGATGCAAAAAATAAGCTCTTCAGCTTATTTGCTTAAGAAAGCTGGAGGGGCCAGCCGATGGAGATGTCAGTCGCCAACCTGGCATCCAGAGATCTCCACATGGTCGCAATTGGACCCGCAACAGTTGCAAAACGCGCCTGGCGCCTGGCTAGTTTCTAACACTGCACACACCCCTACACACACAGACACACAAACAGAGAGAGAGAGAGAGAGAGTGAGAGAGAGAGAGAGAGAGAGAGAAGGCCACTGGCAAATGATTAGAGTCTAATGCAAACATCACAGATTTGTCACCGTCCAGTTCTACCAACACAAGGATATAGATGAGTTCAACCCTGTGGCATTTCCTGTGAACTGGTACAAGCTGATGTACTGTATTGCAGCCATTTGGTTTCCACTGCCACATAATGTGAATCCACTGACACAATGTACCGTCGAATCATGCCTATTTATCAACAGATTTAGCCTCCACTTCTCATCCTGTATTTTAATACTTTGTTGTCTTAATACCACTTGTATTTTAATACTTAGTTGGAAGCTGCCCAGAGTGGCTGGAGAAACCGACTCTGGGGTTGTGGCGTTCATCTCGCTTTATTGGCCGAGGGAGCCGGCGTACAGCTTCCGGGTCATGTGGCCAGCATGACTAAGCCACTTCTGGCGAACCAGAGCAGCGCACAGAAACGCCGTTTACCTTCCCGCCGGAGTGGTACCTATTTATCTACTTGCACTTTGACATGCTTTCAAACTGCTAGGTTGGCAGGAGCAGGGACTGAGCAACGGGAGCTCACCCCGTCACGGGGATTCAAACTGCTGACCTTCTGATCGGCAAATCCTAGGCTCTGGTTTTTTATCATTATTATCATTATTATCATTATTATCATCATTATCATCATTATCATTATTATCATTATTATCATCCTGTGTGCGGGATTCCGGCCGCTTGAAGCAGCTTGGCTCGTTCTTCTTTCCTATGTTATTATCGTAACCATTATTACTACTGCTGTTGCTATTATTTTGCAGAATTCGAAGAAGGATCACTAAGATGATGGCAGCATGTAGCCGCCCAAAGCTGCTGGCTTTAATGGACGTTAAGGGTTTCGACCCGGAAGACATTACAGTGAGGGTACAAGATGGGAAAATTAAAGTGTCGGCTGAGCATGAGGAAGAATTTAAGACTTGCAGAGGGAAGGAGTACAACTACTCAACCGTCACCAAGGAGATCTGCTTGCCACCAGGGGTGTGTGAGAACGAAGTCACTTATACCATCGGACCCTGCAGTCTCGTGAGGATAGAGTCCCCAGGCTGTGTCCCTTCCTGCCTGCTTAGCCTGCTTTGAAGAAGACACTGGATGATCAGCTCTGGCAGCTGTTCAGCATCTGGATGCGACCTCAGTGGATCCTAAGGGGAATGGTTGTGTTTGGTTCCTTTTTTTCTCTCTCTTTTTTAATATCGCCCTTTAAACGTGTTGCTGTCCATGCGAACCTTCTTCCAACAACGACAATGCTGAGCATCTGCTGGTGTGACTGTGTTTGTTTTTATTTCCAAGTTGTGTTTTAAAGGGTGTCTTCATAGCCGGTCGCTGCCACAGGAAGGGGAATGCAATGCTGGATTATCAAATAGCCAGAATAGCCACAGGCGTATAAGCTCCATGCCTTTTAGGGGGCCTGCGACAATGGATCAAAATAATATTGATCTTGAAATAAAATTACAATCAAGCTTTCTTAGTTCAGTGTGAGGCTCCCCCAAGATTTTGACTGCCTAGTGGCCTCTACAGGGTTTAATCCAGCACTGGGGAATGCCATTCCTGTTTATTTTTAGCTGCAGAGCTGGAAATTATGGGGAGGGACCCTCGCTCAGTAGTAGATCACATGCTTTGGGGATCAGGTAGCAAGGGATGGGGAACGACGCTATGTTTGAGATCCCTGGAAAGCAGCAGCGAGTCAACGTACAGTTCAGAGCTTGATGGGCTAAATAGGTTGACCTGGCAGGAGACAGGTTATTCTGCCCCTGAGCAAGTAAACTTGTAGTTTGTACTGCAGTAAAAACAGAACAAGCCCCATTCCACTCAAAGGGATTTTTAACAATCCAGCAGTGTATAAGTGTCATTAAAAATACATTTATGTCTTTATTAGATTTATATACCGCACTTCAGCGGTCTCAGGGCAGTTCACAGAATAAAACAAAACAGCAAAACAAGAACACCCCTTTCCCACAGAATATTAATCAGCCCAAGGCCTGGTTGAAGAGGATCATTTTCGCTAGGCTCCTAAAAATATATAATGAAGGGCACCAGGTGAACCTCCCTGGGAAGGGCATTCCACAAATGGGGAGCCACTACAGAGAAGGCCCAGTCTTCTGTTGCCACCCTCCGGACTTCACCTGGAGGAGGCACTCAAAGAAGGGCATCAGATGATGAACACAGAGTTTGGGATGGCTTATAATAATAAATTGGAACTGGTAGGGCAGAGGTCAGGGAGACCGACAGTAACATACCCTCCAACATACCCTCCAGGTCCTCTGACGAAAATTGGGATGCGCGTCTTTGGGTGCCTTGGTCTTGTGCGAGTCAGCAACACCACTTCAAACGTCCCTGGGACATTTTGGGTTCATATCAGAAGCCGGGGTGGCTTCTGTAATTCTGGGAATGTCCCTGGCAAATAGGGACAGTTGGAAGGTATGCAGTATGGGGAACCAGAGCCAATGACACACAGAGGCTATCCTCCCTGCTGAGTTCCGTAAGGGGTATACCTGAGGAGGAAGCTGACAGGC
Source organism: Podarcis gaigeae (assembly GCF_964106915.1). NCBI lineage: Eukaryota > Metazoa > Chordata > Lepidosauria > Squamata > Lacertidae > Podarcis > Podarcis gaigeae. Next base: position 22,819,667 of record NC_139683.1, on the reverse strand, counting down.
CGTGCCTCTCCCTGGGCCTGGTTGAGGTTGACGGTGTAGCACCCTGCTTGTGGTTAACGCTTAGCTGGAATGAAATACCGGCATTCAACGCAGCAATAGAGAAATTAAAATAATAATTAATTTTTCAGACAAATAAATGATAGGCACAGTGGTATATGGTTACCAAAGCTTTGCCCCTTTCAGCCCTGATGGCCAGCACTTATATTTCCTCAACCCAGCCCCCCTTGCTCCTCCTTTGGCTGCCTCTGTCCAATCAGCCTGGTTGAAATTCCTATTGGCTGTTTGCTAGAACCAATCATAAAAGATACACCCATTTCCTATTACCTTTTATGGGAGACAAAGAGCTATATTTCCTTCTATCTATAAATGGCAGACAAGTAGCCATATATCTTACATTTGCCTCGACAAGGCACCTTAATTACCAGATCACCTTTTGCCCCTGTTGCCCCTGCATTCCAAAACAAATGGCTAAAACAGATGGCTCATGGTATTATTTTCTGTTAAACAATAAATCTTACTATTTACCAACTCTTAATTAGTGTTTTTGCAGCTTGATTGTATTCTGTAATATGTAGGGTCAGTGTAACCTTTGCTCCCAGCCTGTATTTCCCTTTTACAACTTTGAGAAACTTGTCTCCTGCTACTGCTATAAATCGGGGGGGGGGGGGCTTTTCAGGAGGATAAACAACTGCCAAAGTACTTAGCCAGCTGCTTTCTGCCTGGCATGAAACATACAAACATTTGCAAATATATCTTTAAGCTCATTTTAAAATACAGGCCTTGATCAGATGCCTCAACGGGGCACTGCTCCATTTGTCCTGAAGGATCAGCCGCCACTCAACGTAGAATAATCTTTCCTAGTTGATGGGAAGGACTTGGCCCAATTGAATTGTAGGGTTGCCAGTGATAGTATGTAAAGGTTTAACAGAACGACAGGGTCACATTGTTTGGAAATTATAAACTTGGCTAAAATATCTGTTCAAGATCTGCACACCGCAGTTGCCTAGCCTAGTAAAAAAAAAAATGCAAATATTAAAGACTCCATGTTGCAATTGAGAGTTGCTATAAGAGCCTTCAGCACACACAATAGGAAGCTCTCGGCTGAAATCCTTGTTGATCCTGCCTGACAAGTGACGTTCCTTGGCCAAAGCAGCAGACTACATTGCTGAGTCTTAAATAAGAGCACACATCTAAAGGAAATTGTATGGTTCATTAACGTTTTGGAAAGTGTTTATCATTGTTCTCAACATCTAAAGTGTACTTTATCCAATTAGTGTGAACATGGGTTCAGAGCTAAAAAGAAAAGTAAAGTACAAGCTATAAAATCCATGTCATTGCTTATTCCTTGGTTTTTGTTCAGCTTCCGAAAGCTGATTCCTACATAATGAGTTCTGGAAATAATATATATGCTGGAGCTTGTACATTAAGCCACTTGTATTTGCGTTACTACATGAATACACAATCATAGGCCGTTAGGAGTAATCCTGATGGAGAAAAAGATTCCCTTGCATGGCAGGCAGCGCAGATGTGGAACCTTTTTATAAATAAGCTGTACATAGATTTCTAAATTGGTTTCCTGTTATTGCGAGGACTGGTGTAAAGATCTTAATTAGCTGAAGTTTATCTTTGGGGAATGGTAAACATGCCGTAATCCTTGAGGATTCTTCACAGTTTTCAGTTTTAACTTGGAAGAATAAACCTCATCCTTGGGGCGGGGGGGGGGGGGAGTTTGGTGCAAATAAGCCACGCAATACAAAAAGGGGGGGTAGGAAAGAAAATGTCAAATTTACATCAAGCAATTCATCCTATGCCATCTGGATCCACTGCAGTTACTTCGCCCCGGCCACCCGAAAAAGGGGACTGGTGCTATCTTATCAGCAGCTGCCTCTGCTGAGAAACTTGCTTGTTCTATGTGAAAGTGGTTGCAGATATTCTAGGTCAAAGATGGGAAGCCTGTGCTCCCCGCAAACACTTTTTGCACAGCATGGCCAGTGGTCAGAGATGATGGGAGTTGAAGCCAAAAACATCTAGTTTCCCATTCCCTGCTCTCCAGGCTTAAGAGAGGCACACTGGAAGATACTTTTACCACTAGGTGGCATATATTTGTCTAAAGTAAGACCTCATTGTGTCTATTTATATCTTCCTGGCAGGTGAAATTTCACAGGCTGAAATAAGCACAGCCTGAAATGACCCCTGCTCCCTTCCCATATCAGGCTAATGTTGGCACTGGGTATTGATTTTCCCTAAGTGGGCCACGGATACTCCTGAAACATTAAACCACTCCAAACTACTGTGCAACTCCCTGCTTATCCCATGCGCTGCTAGATGAACAGTGAGAACAAAATCACCCCTAGCCTTCATTCGCACGCATATACGGACATCATACTTTCAGATAGCACAATTATTTTACCTTCTGCCATCCTATATCCTAAGAGTGAACCCGTTCTCCAAGTGTGGATCTTTATATAGCCAAACCGGCACCATCCATACACAAGTTATTGGCAGATTTGGGGGGAATCCCAAGGTTTGCAACAAACTTATTTATTTATTTTATGAAGGAGGAGACCCTCACAGAGGATTCCAAGGAGGACTCAGCATGCGCAGTAGCCACCAAACACTAACTCACTTTATTTAGGGAGGAGGGCTAACAGGAAACCAGGGGATTTAATGGTGTATCCTAAAGAGCTTGTCTGGATGGTTGGAATCCTGAACAGAAGCCCTCCACGCTGCAACATTTTGTTGCAGGTTCGACTTACACTATTCCCAGTGCTTTTTTTCTGGGGGGACGCATACCCCTAAACATTTTGTGAATTTTTGTACTTCTGTCCATTTACTGTATTTATTTTCCCCCGATTTGAACTATAAAATGGTGGTTTTCTTGAGTCAAAATGAGAGTACCCCTAAACATTTTTTTTTAGGAAAAAAAGCACTGACTATTCCTAATTATAAATGCAGAACTATCTCTATACCAGTAGCCTGTCCCCACAGGTTTCTTCTGAGGAAGAACCCCACATGCTCTTCTCAGTCAGCTGTTTTTATTAAGTGATATAGAAATTAAATAATTGGATAATCATGCTCACACCAGCCCTCATGGCTCCCCACTGGACAGTCCTCAACATCGCTACATACTGTCAGCTAAAACCTCGTAACCAATTGCTCTTTTTCCTCGGCCAGTGAATTTGCATGCTTGGTTCCTATTCGTGATGAAGATTCCTCAAGAAGCTGGTTGCACAAAGTTGCACACCATAAAATAATCTGTAACCCATCCAACTGGTGCTAACACTGAAAAGTTCCAAACAAATGTAAACATCTAAAACGGCAACTTATATAATTATGTCAGCAGGTAAAAACAAATATAGTGCTTGCTTACGTCAGTCAACCTCATTAGTGGAAGTGGGTTTTGTTTTTTTTAAAGAGAGGCCAGGGTCATTGGGGTAAGTTTAAACTACAATGTTGAACCAAAATTCCCTTTAAAAAAATACTTCCCAAAGCCTCAACAGTTTTGAATCAGGATTGCCTCATTGGCAAATGGTTTTCTGGCTCAAACGCTGTTTAATTCTGCAAGAATAGTTATTAATCTATTTTAACAAACTAAGTCTTGATGACCTCAACCTTCTGATAAACTCCTCAGCAAAGCTGATAAAACCTCTCTTTGTTATCAGTAAGCAACACCAACAATAGCACAACCGATAAAAGTATGACTTCGCTCCACTAGTGAGGTTAAAGATTACGAAATGACAACATATCCAACAGGAGAGCGCTCGAAGCATTATCAGGGGCAGTTAGAAATACATTTAAAAGTACCGTATTGGCCTGAATATAAGCCGCACTTTTATTCCAAATTCCAACCGTGAAAAGTTAAAGTGCGGCTAAATTCGCAACCTTACAAAAATTGGCTTTTACGATATCGCTGCTGAAACAGACATATGATAAAACAGAACAGGTGTGAGTGCCTGCAGAATTTTAAGGGAGCAGCTTATATTCGGGTATTGTGGGCATTCTCCCCACCCCCTCTTGAAATTTAAAGGAGCAGCTTATTTTGGGGTGCGACCAGGGGCGCCGACTTATAAAAAATATTGGGGGACGGGGGCCCATACCGACTTATAAAAAATATTGGGGGGGCCCAAGACCTCCAAACCGCTGCTGCTGGGGGAACGAAAGGGGCGAGCCCCGGGCTGCCCCGACCTTAAGTGAACCTGTGAGGGCCCGCCCTTTGCAGCAGCCGATTGGCTGCCGCCGTGGGTGATGAATATTAATGAGCTAGGGGGAATCCCCGCTTCTCGCGGGGCTGACGCCAGCCCCGCGAGATTGTTGATGGGTCGAGAGCCCGCAACCCCACCCCCTCTCTAGATCGGGAGTGGCTTTGTTTTAACTCATTACTGAATGTATTTTAAAAGGTAACTATCGTCAAACAAGGAAAATAAAAAATACCAACATAATTTTGTGATTTTACAAAGCATAATATAACTAATAATTTTCTTAAATTATTGGGGGGGCAGAGCCCCCCCAAATGAATTTTTGAGGGGGCTCGGGCCCCCTCAGGCCCCATGGAGTCGGCGCCTATGGGTGCGACTTATATTCGGGCCAATATGGTACTTGTGGTTAAGGTCATTTAAGGAGACACTATCAGCTAGTAGTCTCCAGTTTCGTGCATGAGTCTGTCTGTTTAGGAATTTTCATCTATTGCTATGTCATTACTGGGATGCAGGCAATGTGAACAATTTGATGTGTGGATGTTTCTCTGAGGCTATGTCCACATTAATATTTGCTATGGCACTTGTGAGCTCCCACCACTGGTATTTGAAGCTAGTTACACATTAGCCACAATCCATATCTCTTCTGTACTTCCTTAAGAGATAGTGCTGTTTGATGCACTCCCCCCCCCCCCCAAACCAGCTTCCATCAGATTTCAAAATGTAAGCTAGGTTCACTTCACAGTAAGTTGCGGTATGTAAACTTGAGACGGCATTTGCCTCTGCACAGAGTACAGGAGGGTTGCCAGGGTGGGGAAACCAAACAAGGAATGTGCACAAGTGAGGACATCCCAGTCCCCTGTCTGGTGTGTATAGCAATGTACAAATCCAACTTGAAATGCAGCAGATCTTATTGCATTCTAAGGCACTAATGTGTATATAACAATAGAAATTGTTTGCAATTAAATATATATAGCATTTCAATATCTGAACTGTAGTCTGAAAGTGAGTGTGCTTGCCATACAAAGTTCATGCAAAATATTTGTCAGACATTTTCTCTTTTCTTTACAAATGCAGTAAGCCTTGCAATTTCCAACTTGTGTGCTTTATGTGCTTGGCAAAAAAAAAATTTTTTTTTTAATTAAAAGGTAGTGGAAAGCCGGTAGGGATCCAGGGGAAAAAGACGTTGGCAATCCCATCTGACATTGAATCCAATCTGTTTTGACTATACACAATTTTGACGGCAGCAGCAGCAACAGCAGCAGCAGCAACAACAATTTATTATTTTTATCCTGCCCATCTGGCTGGGTTTCCCCAGCCACTCTGGGCGGCTCCCAACAGATTAAAAACAGAATAAAACATCAAACATTAAAAACTTCCCTAAACAGGGCTTCCTTCAGATGTCTTCTAAAAGTTAGATAGTTGTTTATTTCCTTGACATCTGATAGGAGGGCGTTCCACAGGGCAGGTGCCACTACCGAGAAGGCCCTCTGCCTGCTTCCCTGTGTAGCAGGAACCCCCCACCCCAATCATTCTGTTTGTATAAACTTCACACACGCACACACTCACACACTACATACGCCACATTTCTGTTATAAATTCATAGAAAATCAACCATACATCGGATTTGCACTGTTCCATTTTTATTTTACTCCATTTTACTCAGCACATCCACAGGAGCCCTGCCCATGCCAACCCTGATGATCCCAGACAGAAGACAATCAAGATCACAAAGAACTTGCATATGGGAGTGGATTCAGCATGGACTGAAACAAAGGACAATGATCAGATCTTCCCTCTGGGGGCAGGAAACTGCAAACTCCCCTTTGTCTCCTTGAAGTGACTCATGGGGAGGGGGGAAGGGAGGAACCAGCCAGGTGACAAGACACTCAGGTTACCACCAACTCCTCCCTCAACCCCTCCTTTCTGTAATGTATGCATGATGTTTCTGGGGGTGGGCTTGATCTAGAGGAGGGGAATTTCAAAAGTTTTTATAAGACCTTGCACACTATTCTTCTGGGTCTTTCCTCTCTCCTGCAAGTGAGGGGAACACCCTGTTGCAACAGTTCAATAAAGGCCAAGCCTACAGGCTGCTGTTTTGCTCCAAGTTATCCTGGTTGGTGTCTTTGTTTTGTCCAAGGGAGCCCTCGGATTTTTCCTGTAACACCTGTAACCTCACTTCTCGCAGTGAGGGAACCACTGAGGCATCTGATCAAGGCCTGTATTTTAAAATGAGCTTAAAGATTTGCAAATGCTTCATGCCAGGCAGAAAAGCAGCTGGCTAAGTACTTTGGCAGTTGTTTATCCTCCAGGACAAGGGCCCCCCTGATTTATAGCAGAAGCAGGAGACAAGTTTCTCAAAGTTGTGAAAAGGGAAATACAGGCTGGGAGCAAAGGTTACACTGACCCTACATATTACAGAATACAATTAAGCTGCAAAAACACTAATTAAGAGTAGTAAGATAGTAAGATCTCTGTTTAGATAGAACTTAATACCACAAACCATTTGTTTTAGCCATTTGTTTTGGAATGCAGGGGCAACAGGCAAAAGGTGATCTGGTAATTAAGGTGCCTTGTCGAGGCAAATGTAAGATATATGGCTACTTGTCTGCCATTTATGGATAGAAGGAAATATAGCTCTTTGTCTCCCATAAAAGGTAATAGGAAATGGGTGTATCTGTTATGATTGGTTCTAGCAAACAGCCAATAGGAATTTCAACCAGGCTGATAGGACAGAGGCAGCCAAAGGAGGAGCAAGGGGGGCTGGGTTGAGGAAATATAAGTGCTGGCCATCAGGGCTGGAGAGCAGGCAGAGTTTGGTAACCATATACCACTGTGCCTATCATTTATTTGTCTGACAAATAAATTATTATTTTAATTTCTCTGTTGCTGCGTTGAATATTTCATTCCAGCTAAGCGTTAACCACAAGCAGGGTGCTACACCACCAGAAGGCCCTCAGAGCTGGACCTCAGTGTTCAGGCTGAATGATGGGGGTGAAGACCCTCCTTCAGGTATACTGGGCCAAGGCCATTTAGGGCCTTAAAGGTCAGCACCAACACTTTGAATTATTGGGCGAAATCCAATAAAGTAGTTCCACTAACACAAGGACTTCCAGCTGCATAACAGAAATTCCCTTCCCCCTCCTTTCCCTTGCACCCCTAGCCCTTTCTTAAATCTGCTCTGCAGGATTAGAGAAACTCCCAGAAAGGGTTTAGCAGGTACATACGTGGAGAGGAAGTTCCATAGCACAGTCAAAAGTCCTTGTGCTAATAGAAATAAAATCCAGTTTTATTTGTTATTATGGAAATTCCTCCGAGATTACCTGGTGATGAAAAGACCAATGGCCTGACTTCGTAAAAGGCAGCTTCCTATGTAAAAAAAAAAAAAAGTTCAAAAAAAATGAATCAAGAGATCAAACCATGAATATCTTGCAGGTGTAGTTAGGCCCTAAAATGTAGAAGTTGACCTATCCCTTGCCAGGGTATCCCTACAGACAGGAATGCCAACTTGGCCCTGCGACCATGGGTTCCCGGCACCATGGCTGCCATGCAGCGTGCATGGCCCTGGGGCCAAAATTTGTGGGTGCCCAGCCCCTTCATGGGGAATTTTGCAGGTACTCAGGCACCCAGGACCCCAGGGAACTGACGCTTATGCCTACAGATAGTTATCAATTTGGGAGGAACGCAGAACATTTAAAACATAACAGGACTAGAGAAGAAGTGTGCATGCACACGAAAGCTCATACCAAGAACTAACTTAGTTGGTCTTTAAGGTGCTACTGGAAGGAATTTTTTTTGTTTTGACTATGGCAGACCAACACAGCTACCTATCTGTAACTAGGACTAGAGAAAAATACTTTAGAGTTAGAGGGAAAGGAAAGGCATCTTCTACCAGTCGAGAATGTATGCTATGAATATTAAAGGTCAGTTCTCAGAAGTGCAATGTTATAGCAGAATCACATAACCGGCTGGGTCACTTGCCCATTCCTGTGACCTATGAACCTCCTAGTCACTTTAAATGGAGGACTACCAATGAAAGATATTTACACTTCTCAGTGTTGTATGTCAACATGTCTGTACTGTTTAAAAATAGCCCTAAGGGCTGGCTGACCCATTTGATCACGGAGCCTTTCAGTTTGGCAATGTGCTTATGTTTTGGATGCTTCGAACGCTTACCTGATTTAGAAGCAGGACAGCAGCCTTGTTCCAGAAGGAAGGACCTCATGGCGATGTTTGAGAATGTGATCGCTGCCTCGATCCAAGCGATTTGAGCGAGATAATCTTATTATTATGAAATTAATTTGGGAGGTGCATGGGCTTTTGACTTTTTGCATGGAGTTTGTTGTTGTTTTTCATTCCAATTTGTTAATTGCTTTCCGCCAAAAAAAGTCTCAAGTGACGATAAAATACACAGTAATACAATTAATAAGAATCCATTAAAAACAATAGCACACTAAGTTTTTATCCACCATAATAAATTAGAAAACAAATACTTTTCTTCCACACAACATCAGGATGAACACCCAGATGTATTTAAAATGGCCACAAGGAACACAACAATTACCGTATTTTTCCCTCTATAGGACGCACCTTGTTTTAGAGGGGAGAACAAGAAAAAAAAATTCTCCCCCTCTCTGCTCAGCACCCCTTCAGTGAAGCAGCAGGAAAAACGGAGCCCCTTCCATTTCTCCTCCCGCTTGGCTGAAGGGGCGCTGTGCAGCTCTCCCTCCCTGCTGAAGCCAGGAGAGTCTTGCTCTCCCAGCTTCAGCAAAAGGAACCCAAAGCCTCTGGCTATCCCTGAAGCCTTTGGAGCACAGCGTGAGTTCCCGCTGCGCTCCAAAGGCTTCGCATTGCTTTCGCTGAAGCCAAGGAGCCTGCATTCGCTCCATAGGACGCACACACATTTCCCCTTAATTTTTGGCAGGGGAAAAGTGCATCCTATAGAGTGAAAAATACAGTAATATCCAGGTGCCTGGGAGAATAGAAACATTTTCACCCAGCACAAAAAAAATTAGTGCTGGTGTCAGGCGGAGGCTGCCACTCAAAAGGGTCCATTCTCTTGCTACCATCTTATGGAGACTTCACTTGGAGGGTCTCAAATTACAGTCCAGGTAGGTTAATATAATGAAAGTTAATGCCTGAAGTCTTGTGGTCCCAAGCCTTATTTGCCTTTAAAGCAGCATTTCGAATTGGACTTGTAAATGAGTTGGCAGCCCGTGCAGCTGGGCCAGATTTCCTATACCACAACTGCAACTAAGCCAAATTTTACTGCCTGTGCAACTTCTCCTGAATGCTGTATGGAAAGGTCAAAGGTCAGACAGTCAAGTGGCTCCAGTCCAAATCCTTAAGCAGTACCAACTGCAACTAATCTAACAAAATTGAACCAGACAGAGTTCTGGGTGTCTCTCAATGCTAGGCTGCTGCAAGAATGGAGCCCAGGTCCTAACAGATATCTTCAAAACGCCTTGTGCATGAGTCACAGCAGGCAAAGCAAGAGTCCAGTGCCTCATTTTGGCCAGCATACAAAAGGCTTCAAAACAAATGGAAAAGCTGAGCTGGATGGCATACAGAAGATGTAATGGAGGTAGCAAAGAAGCTCTTCTTTCTGTAGGCCATTGAGTAGGCTCAATAATGAACAAGTAGTGCACAACACTAGCGCTTCATTGCATTCAAGCTGTACACCACAGAACCATCTCAATTCCTAGGGAAATGAGTGTGTGTTCAGCAGCAATCATGTGAATCACCTGGGTCATATTTGCGTTCCACAGGTCCACCAGATCCACCAGCCATATCAGCTGGGAACAACCCCCCCCCCAAGCCAGCTTATGGGGGCAGATTATACTAATGAACACCAAAAGGTGATAAGAGAAATATATAAAAAAATAAAAAAGATTGTCCAGTAGCACCTTAGAGACTAACTAAGTTTGTTCTTGATATAAGCTTTTGTGTGCATGCACACTTCTTCAGATACACTGAAACAGAAGTCACCAGACCCTTATATATGGTGGGTGGGTGGGGTGGAGTTTTTCTCAGTAGGAGATGGGCAATTGACTCAATGGGTATGGTAAACCTGTTGAGGACTGTTAACGACTGCAATTAGTCCTACAGGAAAAAGCAAGGGATAGTATGCAGATGATTAGCATATGTAATGAGACAGGAATCCGGTATCTCTATTAAGACCAGGTCTTTCCATAGTTTTCAGTTTAGTGATAAGTTGTAATTCAGCAACTTCTCTTTCAAATCTGTTTTTAAAATTCTTTTGTAATAAGACAGCTGATTTGAGATCTGAAGTGTTCTCCTACTGGCTTCTCCATCTTGTGATTCCTGATGTCAGATTTATGTGATAAGAGAATGGTGGTAAAATTCTCCACTCACCCTCTTTCTGTCCAGAGTGTATCTGACTACGTGCATTGGGCCAGTCCCGTGACTGCTGAGATACTAAATAAGTCTGATTCTTAAAAGGTGCTAAACACTAGTATGGTGGGGTGGGGTCATGATTTTATCGAGGTGTGATGCAGCTCTTGTATTTTGACCTAAGTCAAATCAGAGCCCTCACAGATTATCGTGAATCACATAATAGTAGAGTTGGAAGGGATCCTGAGGATCATCTAGTCTGTAATACAGGAATATGCAGCCGTCCCATATGGGGACAAATTGTGTTGCTTTATACGATACAATAATCTTTATTGTCACTGTCCCATACAGAACAACGAAATTGGAAAAAATCTACATCAGACATTCAAAGACCAACAAGCCCTCTATCCCAGCCTGTTTAACCCCCTAAAAACTGATCCCCCAAAATTAAATACAATATACTCCCACAGAGACAACCTTACACTGCGTTTAAAACCAAAATCGCATTTGGATAAAAACTGTTCTCTCTCTCTCTCTCTCTCTGGTGTCCTGTCTGTTTCTTTAGGCACATGGACTTTGAAAGAAGGATGTCCAGAACATGGTCTGTGGAACACTTAAGAGTTCTGAATTCATGATGCTGCTAATGCTGATACGATGCTAAAGTAGTCCAGCAGAATTTTATTTTTAGAAACTAAAGGGTTCATTTAACTTTTATTTTTTTAAAAAATATGCTGTTTAGCTTGGAAAGATCCATCCAGAACACTTCAGATCTCTACAGTCACCTTGAAATGCCTAATGAAGGACAAACACAAGCATAATAAAGCTAAGCTGGCTAGTAGGCCTGTGCATAGCTTATCTGAGGCCCAAGGGCGTCTGGGAGGCACGGGGTGTTCTTGGCATGACAGCATAAGTCTGGCAGGCACCCCCACTGACCAGCTTAGCCCTCCAAGGCCCAGGGCAAGTGTACCCGGTTGCCTTTCCCCTCTGCACAGGCCTGCTGGCCAGTGTGAAGCTGCTAACATTCTTAAAAAAAATTACAAGCAAGAATACACACCACGAAGCTTTTATTTTAATGTAGGAAAGAGCAAGGGACAACCTCCCACTCCAGCAATCAGAAATATGAAATATGGATTTCCCCCTTGTTTTTCAACAAATCAAAATTTAAAGGGACCAGCAAAGGTGTGGGTGGGAGGAGTGTCACAGAGGTACCTGCATGTAATCAGGCAGGCTTAATCAACCATGCTGCAAATAAGATTTTTCATGTTGGGGTCCATGGTATGGTTGCAAATATATAACATTATTTTTAAGACTCAGGGTTTATGTTTACAGGCACTTACTGAAGGGAACATATATGGACTTACAAATTTTGATGCACAGTACCATGCTCTAGGATCAGTGTTTCCTAAACCTGGGTGTCTAGCTGTTTTTGGACTGCAACTCCCATCATTGCTAGCTAGCAGACCAGTGGTCAGGGATGATGGGAATTGTAGTCCGAAAGGAGCTGGCAACTCAAGTTTGGGAAACACTGCTCTAGATAATCTTTTAAAAAAATAAATCGTAACATTTATACACTGCATGATTGTGTGTGGGGGGGTGCCTTTAGAAAAGGTCACATATGTTTTAATGAATGTTGCATTTAGGTTTTAATGTTAATTTTTTCATTTGCTTGGAAAATTAAGTGAGAACACACACATTTTATATTAAAGAAAACTGTATCTTTATTGTAAACAAGGTATAAAGTACATTATAAGAAATATTGTGCAAAAAATTTTAAGTAGTCACAAAATAGATATTACACCATTCTCCAATAGTTCACTTTTCTTCAGTATGGTACAATATAAAGCAGAAAAATGCTTGGATAATTCTGGCATTTGGGGCTGGTGTCTTTACTCTTTCCATTTCCTACACAACCCCCATTTTACTGAATTTAATCAATTTTAAACTATACCTTCAATATATAAAAGCAACTTATATACTTCTATCATAAACTATCCTCCAGAGTAACTGTTCAGAAAGTAGCATACCATACAACCTTTGTCCTTCCTTCTGAATACAAGCTGCGTAGTTTACTCTTTAAGGATTATATTTTAAACAAAGTGCACTGTATTAAGGTTTTGAAAAATTCAGTGGTATAGAACTGTATAGGTATACAGGAAACAATACACAACTTAAAAGCAGAAATATTCAAAGATGCTGGTACAGCTAATGGTACTAATCATGTTGTTTTCTAAGGGTATAGTAAAAATACTATTGGACTTGCTTGTAGTAATAATTGAATAGATCAACTGGAACCATACGGCATCTCTCACTTAACAGTTGTTTGGAACAGCTATAGTTTATATGCTAAGATATGGAGGTACACTAGTGGAATTCCATCATCTTTCATAATTGGGCCTCAGAGAATAAACCAAAAGGAAATTACAGCACTCTGCTTTAAACAGGTCATCCCTGATTCCATAAACTGGTACTTCTTATGTATTTTGTTTACAACACCTCTTCAGAGCACCTGCATAACTCTGGCTTAAACCTAGCTGATGCATTGAGCAGCTGAATAGTTTTCCACATGTTTAAAGCCACATTCTTGTGCTGGCATTGACACTTCCACTTCTCCAAGTACAAAGGAAACCTCCAGCCCTTCTGGTCACTGCTGCTCTCAGAAGTACAGCCAGCCATTGCCTCTCCGTCTGTTCTTGCACCATCAAAGGATGACAGTGCAGAACCACAGACATTTTGCAAGCTGTTTTGTGTCACCATGAACCTCCAACCACAGTGACAGTAGTTAGTTAACAGTATTGTCAGTTGGTGTTATTTCACTGTGCAAGATCAGAAGCAGGAGGTACAATAATATCATTTAATTTGCTCACTTCCATCTGCCAGTTTGGTAACTTCTTGGCTGACAAATGGCGACGTGCATGCTTTGTTAAGTGGTCACTCCTCATGAATCGGCGATTACACATTGGACAGGCAAATTTTTTCTCTCCTGTGTGTGTTCTGCGATGGCGAGACAGTTCATCAGAACGTGCAAATCTCCTATCACAGCCCTTCCAACTACAGCTGAATGGCTTCTCTCCTAAAATACAAAATGGTAGAAACAGAGCATTTATTTACCAACAGAATATACAGTTTTTGTTGCACCCATTTTCAAGAAACAGAACAAGACGTATTCTAAGAAAAATCCTCATCTGCGCTGTCAACACAGACCAGACAAAACCTTATAGAATCACTGTCTTTGTAATTCCACAACCTGTACAGCCATTTTTCAAAAAGCATACGGTACTTCAAATTAAGCTTTCAGACTTCCAATCACAAACCTAGAAGAATCCCTAGACCATCAACGTTATTATCCAAAGTACATGGGCAGACAACTACTATTGAAGATGGGCATTCAAACCATCAAATAAAGCATTAGTTTTATATTGCAGTAAGGTTAAATTTACACAAATAATCTGAGGTCTCAAAACCTACCTTCATGAAAGTGTGATTATGCAAAATATTGGATTTGGAAATTGCCAGGCTCCAAAATATTACTGAAATGTTTGGTCATGATTGCATTTGTGCATAATTACATAATACCTCTCTTTTACTATATTTAGCTTTACTGTACCACTATTAGATTCACTAGCCATTCTAAAACAGCAAAACAGTGACAGAATGAAACATATGCTTAGACCTCAGCAGTGAGATAAAAATGCAATAGCCTTTGCTAAGATTGCAGTCCTATACATATATATCAGGGAGAAATAGCCCACTAAACTCAATATGCATAGATCTGCACTATTAGTGAAAAATTCCTATGCAGGTGAAATAATGTTGAGGAAAACTTTGGGCTTTCCGTTATGTTTTCCACAATACAAAACTCAGTAAAAGAGAAACCTCAGTATTACATGAATGAAATGCAGACACACACAAACAAAACAATTTCCAACTTCTCAAGCAAAATTTACCTGTGTGTGTTCTAACATGTGCTTTCAAATGGGAACTCTTGAAATATGTTTTTCCACATCCTGGATAGCTGCACACATGGCTTCTTATTCTTAAAGAGTCAATGGATGGAGTGATTTTTGTTGAAGCAGGAGCAAAACCTGGAGCAGGAGCGATAGGTGAGAGCCTGGTGCCATTGGGACTGATCACAGGTGCTTTTGGATTCTGAACAACAGTCTGTGGAACAACAAACATAACAGCTCCTTTGGGAACTTGGGCTCCCATGAACACCATAGGCTGACAAAGGTTTGGTGACAACTGACTGCAGGGAGTGTTGGGTACTACTGCTGTCACAACAGAGTTGTTAGCAGACAGCGGAACCATCTGGCAAACCAATGGCACAGGAGGGACTCCCCCTGCTTGCACAGGAGATGTGGGAACTACCAGGGAAGAGCGTTGTGCTGAACCAGGAACAGGCAGAGGACTACTGAGTGTGGTCTGCATGAAAGGCACTGGACTGACTGCCAACACTGAATGTTTTTCTTCTTTCACATCGGGCCACTTATCTTCAGACACTGCAGCAGCCGGTGACACGCTTTCACAAGATGGATTTTGTTTCGGTTTTGCATTGCCTTCTTGCCTTGCTTCCCTTGTGTAATCATCCCGACACCTCAAAATGCTGTCTGTTCTTGCTGGACAGATTCTGTGACTGCAAAGCTGAGCATCGGCTGTATGGCGAATGACACTTGTCGCCTGTGCTTTCAGCATTCTCGATTCTGAAACTTTTTCAGTCTTCTTAAAAGCTGTTGGAGGGCCCTGCTCAGAAGTGTCAACAAGTGACTTGCTCTTTACAGTAGGTGGCGCTGGTGCAATGGGATGGACTGACTGAGCCATTTCAAGGTCAGAAGGGCTGTAGGGCGGAGTCAAGCACTGGAAGAATAAAAACATGGTGCAATTAGCTCTCTATGCAACACAACTAATTAGCATGATCTATGAACTTCAGGCTGCAATTCTACACATGCTTACTTCAGAGCAAGTGCCAATAAATGGAGTAAATTTCCTTCTGAAGAAGCATGCATAGGACTTAGTTGTAAATAAGAAATTTATAATAATTGAATAAAGCTTACAAAGGCTGATATTTGAAAGTCAGCAGCAGGTAGCAGGTTGTCCTCAATTTCTTCAGATGTATCTGATGCTGGTGTTATTGGTCTCAGTTCAACGTACTTCTTGAAGTCTGATTTCCAACTGCAGCTCATGGACATTAAAGCTTCTACTGCTTCAAAATCACTCCTAATGTGCCGCTTTTCAGTTATCACCTCCATTCCTTCCTGCTATGAAAAAGAGAGGGTGCTTTTCAGTATCAAACAGCAAATATAAGCTTATATGTTCATCAAATATTTAAAAAAACAGATTATATGTAGTAACTCCAGTGTTTTTAAGAGCCTCTCCTTTTTCCTATACCCCTCCTTTGAATGGATTATTTATTCCTAGGTTGGATACCATGAAAACTGTAATCAGCCAAGCGTAATGAAATCTTATTGACCTCAATGAAACTCAGTCCACAAAACAATTAAGCTTATAGTTAAACCAATGTATCTCATTCGATCAAAACAGTTTATGTCAAAGTACTTCAGTCCAATTGGATTCAGATCAGTCTGCAAGGTTATGTAGAAACACTTAAAATGTTTCCCAGATCATTCTATAGACACCTATGTGATGTCCTATGCCATTTTCCCAGAATTGTAGTTGGAAGGGACCACTAGCACAATCTAGTTCCAACCTCCTGCACCCAACATGGGGCATGAACCCATGACCCTAAGATTAAGAGTCTTATGCTCCAGCAACCAAGCTATCTCAAGTGTTAAAACAAGTTTCAAAAACTGAGTCTTCCCATCAGGGAACTGAACCTTGGGTCTCCTGCGTGACAGGCAGGGATACTTACTACTACACTCTTATTTCATTATTTTTATGGTGTACCTTTGCTATTCCAAAGCACAATCCTATACAAGCATGCTCGGAAAGTCATTTGTCACTGGAGTTTGGTGGCACATACCCCCAGGCAAACATGCACTGACTTCAGCCTTCAAGGTTCCTTTATTGCTACTATTGTGTTTTAGACAAGCTAGGGACACAGCCTTGTGTTTTTAAGTACTTGCTTTGTGCTAATTCATTCCATTACTAACACAACAAGGGAGCTGTGCTTCTCTCAAAAACGCGTGGCCTACACATGGGAATTAAAACCAAGTCTTGTTTCTGTAGGGCTTCAGCTTGGCTATCCTGAGGTGCTCCAAGTTGTGGCTTAGGGTTTCCTGTGAACAACTTGCTCCCCCCCCCAAAAAAAACACGCCACCCCTCAAATTCCTTGCTCGTTTCCTGCGTGCGGAAAACGCGCCCAGCCAGAGGTCTGAAGGATGCGTTTTGAATTTATGTGCAGCACTTTTTACCCGCCTTTATTAAAGCCCCGTGCATAAGATCTCTTTCCCATGAAGTTGGCTAACCCGCCAATGCCTGTCTTCGGCGGCAACCCCTCCACTATAAGTCACGCCCTGAAGCGCGCGCTGCAAGGCCGCCATACAGGCGCGGAGGGCCGAGCACCGAAAGGGAATGGCTACATCCGCCGCCGCCGCTCGGCAACTACAAGGCCTAAGGAAGGCGGGGGCAGGGAGATCCTCGCCGGCAGCCGGATCTTGGAGCCCAGCCACGTTCACCTCAGAGAGCCTCCGCCGGTGACTCACGCGCCCCGCCCGCCCATTCCAAACAGCACGCACTCGCTTCCTGAAGGACCGCCCTGCCCGCCGCCTATTGGCCGCCAACGTCGGGCGCCGCGGGAGACGATTGGCCGGCGGCTACCCCCCCCACCCGAGAGAGAGTGTAGGCTCAGTGGGCGGGGACATGTGAACAAAGCGTGATCAGCGGCTGTTGCTCGGCGCTCGGGGAACGAGGACTGGGAATTGCCGCTCGGCGACCTTTCCCCTACTTCCTTGCCGCGCGTTCTAGAATGCGAGAGACAGGGAAGGGAGGGGCGGCTCGAGCTCTCGCAGGCCCCGCCCACTCTCCCCCTCCCACGCCTGGAGGCGAAAGGAGCAGAAGCGAGCATCTGTGCGTGCCGGAAGAGATCTCGCCTGCTGCTGCTGGGAAAAGCTGATGATGCTCGTCCCCTTGTATCTCCCGCGCGGGGGCGAGCCTTGAACTCAGCGCCCCAACCCTTCCACCCCACCGGTCCTTGAGGCTTCTGTAAACGCACATTTTTTTCTGGGAGGCCCCCTACCCCCCCCCGTTTCCTGCGCGTGGGTTTGGGCAGGCCTGGCCCGCTCCCCCAAAGGCACCAACAGCCGGGCGAATGTTTGCTTCCTCCTCCTGCAACCTGATGGGCGTCAGGAAGCCGCGCGCACACAGAAAAGCCAAGCCCTCGAGGCTGCAGCGCTACCCTTGCGCGGCGCCCCCGAATCCAACGCGCTCTGCTGGGGACAGAAAGCGGCTTCCGCCTGCAAAATGGGGGGGGGGGGGGAGAGAAGTTCCCGACCAGGCTCGTCTGCTAGAGAAGGAGGCGGAAGGAAAGGGGCGAATGCACACCGCCAAGCGGGAGCCTCGCCCGGAGGAATGTGGGGCGAGCGGTTGGCGCCCTCATTTTATTCTGGAAGGCCCGCCTCGCCCGCTCAGGGAATGCGGCTCGCCCTCGCCCGGCCTCTTTCCGCTTTCCTCCAGTCATACCATGACCCACCCCGGGGCCGGGCTCCCCCCTCAGCGCCGCCGCCACCCACCCACCCAAGTCCTGGCGCCCCCCAAACCGCTTCACCGAGCCCCCCGTCACCCACACATTGGGTCTCACTCACGCCCTGTTCGTTTGTTTGCTGCTTCCCTTCCTCGCATTGGGGCTCTCTAAGCGAGCTGCCTGCCGCCACATGCCGCCTCTTCAGTTCCCGACCTCCCTCACCTCTCTTTCCACACGCGGGGTTGCTTTCTACCAGCTTCTTTTTCGATCTCTTATTTCCCGGGTAATTCCACAATAGTTGTTCTTCCTCGGCAGTCTTTAAGCCTCTTTCAATCCCTCCCCTCCCCCCGCCCGCTTTTTCCTTTTCACTCAAAGAGTTTTCACTCAAAGAGTTGCCTTTCATAGAATTGGAAGGGACCCCCAGGGTCATCTAGTCCAACCCCCTGCTGCAATACAGGATTCTCACCATAGACTCAGGCCACATACCAAAAGGTTTCCCCTCGAAGAGGGCCGCACCAGATGCTCCCCTATAGCCATACTCCCAGGCAGTTTCCAAGAGCTTCGCCTCCCCCCCCCAAAAAAAGCTCCTTTCAAACTCAAATATATATAATCCAATTGTGTTGCGTAGCAACATTTATGCACTGCACCCCAGTCCTTACAGCTCGCTGCACACACCCGTTTATCAACCAAATATTCGTTTTCACAACACACACACCCTTGCAAAAAAAAGGTTCCACTAAGCCCCATTTCCTTCCTCCCCAACAGGTCTTTCGCTTCTTAAAAGCCTCTGACCGAGACACACCTCAAGCTGGCTGGATCTCTCTCTGCGTTGCCCTTTTGAACAAATACGCCTTTTCCATCTCTTAACAGAAATCGCATCTTTCCCTTCTCCGCCAGAAGCACTTTTTCCCCAGCTGAAAGCTTGGTCCCCGCCCCCCAATCCACTCCACCGCTCCAACTGACTCTTGCAATGGACGGATAGATCTACTTACAGCAAGCTGGAAAGGAGACACTCCAAAATTCAGCATGACCCCCGATGGAAGGCGCCTCTCTCTCCCCCACCCCCCCGTCAGGCTGCAGCCCTGATGCTGAACCAGCGAGGCTGCAGCTGTTGACAAGTTCCCTCCCCGCCCCGGGCGTTCTCTGCCTGCCGCTGTCTTTATTTTCCTCTTTTTGTTCGCGGGCAGCTCCTCATTCAGGTGGCGGCTCCCCAGCGCAGCGCGAGCAAAGGCGGGCGCCAGGCGCGGCCAATCGCCTGCAAAGGTGTGTGAGGCCCTGGCCAATGAGCGGGCGGGGGCTGCGCGTGATCAGCGGCTGCCCAGCAGCGTGGAGACAAAGTCATCTCGGCGTGTACACAAACCCGGCAGCGTGTCCCGGCGCAGCCTTCGGATAAGTCCCAGTTGCTGGCTGAGTCAGTGTCACGTCTCTTCCCGCCCCCGCCCCTCCTCCCCTCCCCTTCACCGGATCCCTGTGGGAGAGGCGAGGTGGGCTGCAGGGATCTTGTGCTTAGCAACTAAGACAGCTGGTGGTAAAAGTGGCATGCAAGAATTTCATTTTATTTTTTAACCCTCCCCATTCGGCTCCATCGTCTTATACAGATAAGATATGCATATAACAGGAAGTAACCATGAATGTGGGTGGTAATATTGTTCCACAGGGAACCAGTAGCTAGGCAACTGAGTGTAGCTTTTAAGCAGCATCAGAGACAACAGATTTATTTCTTTGTTTTTAATCCTTTGGCACTTATCAAGCTCACTGTAGCCCATGAAAATTTATGCTACAATAAGCTAAGGTGACACAAAACTCCTGTTTTCCCTAAACTAACAAGAGTTTTGTGGCACTTTGAGTTACTGCAGCATAAATGTTCATGGGCCACAATGAACTTGGTAATCTTTCAGGTGCCAGACAACTCTTTTGTTGCCTGTCTAGAACCTGCTTAGGACTGGGCACTGTTTACTATTCACCTATTTGAGGAAGAGTGTGATAATTTGTTTAAGAAGCTTGGCAATTAAGACTTCAGAGAATTTTAAGACCTGAAATTTTCTGGTAAGGCTTGGGAGGCAGGGAACCAAATTCTGTTCTTTTATTTGTTTGTTTGTGAAATTTATATACCAGCTTTTCCTTCAAGAAGCTCAAGGTGACATATATCCCCTTTCCATTTTATCCTCACAACAACCCTGTGAGGTAGGTTAGGCTGAGAGATTGTAACTAGTTCAAGGCTACCCATTGAACTTCATATCTGAGTGGGGATTTGAACCCTGTTCTCCTAGGTCATTGTCTGGCATTCTAACCATTCCACCACACTGGCTTTCTTCCTGTATCAGAAGGAATAGGGAAAACATCAACATTAGGGATTGCATGAAAGGCCTGTCTCTGCTGAGGTGGGGATGGCTGTACAGTTGCAAGGTGAGCGAGCCATAAATAGTACTATCAGTAGCAATGAAGGTATAATACAGCTAACAGCAGTAGCAGACGACTTCGCTCCTGAGTTTAGCCTACCTAATTCCCTTTCTTAGCCTCCGTGTGGAAATTCTGTTGTGCAGCTCCTGGCTGAGCCAAGTTCTGGAAAAAATCTTAGCTGACTATCCATGTCAGTTTTTATGGACATCACAGCCACCCACTCCATGCTGCTCTGAATATCTAACATGTTTTGCCATATTCTGTGGAAAAAGTTGAAGTAGCCTGTTTAATCTCAGGTATTCCTGTCCTCCTTTCTGTTCTTTGTTTGCTGTAATACATAGAATCCAAAACAGAGTTCAGTTTTTGTTTATGCTGGCTTCAGAAGAGTTCAGATTGCAGTGTTAACCCTAAATTATTACTGTTTACATTTGTTTCTCTTTGATCTTAATATCTCTGAACAAACATATCAGTGCTTTCTATCATTCTGGTCTACGTGCCTTGTTCTTGCCTGTAGTTTTCAATGCAGAATTAGGTGCCCCCAACTTCTGACACATGTAAATGAAGAGATGCAAAGTGTTGTTTTTGAAGTAGGTTAAGTGATACTTCCTTCTGAGTAAACACGGCTAGGATTGTGCCACAAGTCCTGTCCATATGTTACACATATGACTACGGTGTGAGTGTCTTAAATCCCTATTAATTGCCACTACCATTGCTCATAATAAGGATTCATTCCTGTTTGGCTATTAGTGTGGTATTAAGTAAGATGTTGCTGTTTTGTCTGGATAAGAAATGTTCTTGGATTCCACGGTGGAAAATGTGTGGCTCTTTTATCTGTCCTATGATTGTACAGTGGTACCTCAGGTTACATACGCTTCAGGTTACAGACTTCGCTAACCCAGAAATAGTACCTCGGGTTAAGAACTTTGCTTCAGGATGAGAACAGAAATCGTGCTCCGGCGGCGCTGCAGCAGCAGGAGGCCCTATTAGCTAAAGTGGTGCTTCAGGTTAAGAACAGTTTCAGGTTAAGTACGGACCTCCAGAATGAATTAAGTACTTAACCTGAGATACCACTGTACTTAGGTAGATTCATTTTTCTGCTAATGTATTTCTTTTTGTTTCTATTTATTATCATTCAAAGATCACAGGGTTGTTTACAACATACATATACAAAATGAGAGCACACAATGCATAACAAAAAAACCAAAAAGAAACCAATAACCCCCTTCCACAAACACATCTGAAACACCATGGATTATAATCTGACAAAGTTATAGAGAAACATCAGGTGAAACACTGGACTCAGCTTCATTTTACTTCTGCAAAATGGAGATGAGTCATGGCTTCCTTTCAATTATGCTGGTGAGCAGGAGGACTGTACATGCTTTTTATACTGAAAGTATATGAACTACGAGCTGCATGTGCACTTATTTTGGCATTCTGATATGAAACAAGAAAGAAAGAAAAGTAAGCCCCTAAGAGGAGAAACGATGAAGGGTGTGATAGCTGTGTGGTAGCGTGTCAATTGCAGTGCAAGTGTGCTGCTCCTGTGATCACGCCTTGTCATCTAGTATGAATATGTATGTGAATCCACAGCTTTGGCTAAATAGGACACAGTGTGAGTTGACATGATACTTCTATGCACTAAGTTCAGATCAAACTAGTAGTTAATGTCTTTCCAATCAGGAAAAGAGCCAGCACAATGAATGTTAAATTTGGTTGTGGGCAATGTTTGTTAGAATCCTGTCTCAGCCCAGGACTCATTGGGTGCTGTGGTACCATCCATGCCTTAGTTGGGAATCTGGCTTGTCCTCGGCCACCCAGAGAGCCTTTGCCAGAGTAAGAATTTTAACTAATACATCTCGCATCTGATTAACACTTTTGTTTGTGCTGGCTCTTTCTTGGTTGCCTGACAGCTGCACTAGGGCCCCTTATAAACACACGTCTGTTTTTGAATGGGCTTAGTCCTCACCACTGCATTACAGTGCCCCCATATTTGGTGAGATGAGACCTAAACTGCTTTCTTAATAGCGAATTATTATTATTATTATTATTATTATTATTATTATTATTATTATTAGCTATTAAGAAAGCAGAATTTATTGCTTTCGGTTACTTATGATCACTTTAATTATTGTCAAAACAAAAAAATTTCCTTCCAGTAGCACCTTAAAGACCAACTAAGTTAGTTCTTGGTATGAGCTTTCGTGTGCATGCACACTTCTTCAGAAAGGATTTTGTTTTGTTTTGACTATGGCAGACCAACATGGCTACCTATCTGTAACTTTAATTATTGTCGATATCTTTGACTTCCATATTTTCTCAGGAAGCCACAAGTTCGCCTTCAAGGTCGCATTCCATTGATGTAGCAATGCTGAATTGCCATGGAATTGTCAAGATAATATACCAAGGAAATTTGGAATGTGCTGGGCCAGCTGGGTGAACATAAACAGATCTATGCATTGTGATAACTGCAGCTCCTGAGTCAGAGGCAGAGCAGCAAAAGTGGATGGAGAAACCATAAAAGTGCAGAGGCGCTTGACCCTTTCTGCTTAAAGGCATATAAAAGGGAAGACTGCTGTCTGGGGGGGGAGTCAGAGACTGGGGGAATTGCATGAGGTGAGTATTGCACCATCCCTAGGACCCTTTGGTGAGAACAGAAAGCTGGGGAAGTAGGTGAAATCCTGGTGAGAGTGGAGCTTTGAGAGAGGAGGATAGGGATAGGGGGACACATTGAATATCTGGTCTGCTGTTAACTTACATTGCTCTTTGTGCAATAAAATAAGCTGCTTGTGAGGAGGCTGCTATTGTTTGCATTTGTACTTTATTAATATTTCTGCACTGTGGCGAATTTTGTCATGCTAGACCCACTGTAAATGGACTTCCCTGTATTTTGCACTGAGACCCTCAAGGACATAATATGTGTCTGTGTGGATATGTGTGGATAATATGTGGAGACGGGAGGGAGCTCTGAGCTGACGTAATTAACAGGGTGATGGGCAGAGGGAGGTGCAGCCGTGCTGTTTAAAGAACAGGGTTAACAGAAAACTGGAAACCGTCACCCACTCTGAACCATCCCTCAATCAACAAATATTCGGTAGCCATGCCAACCTTCCCTCCTACCATGTGGCGCCGCTGGTGAACACATCAGGCCATAATAAAGCAACATTCACAGTATGATTGCAAGTGAAAGGACTGACTGTGGACTGGGTTGTAGTGGGGAGGAGAGGATATAGTAATTGTGATTTATCCTTCCAGGTTCCCATGTGTGTTGATTGATCAGAGTTTCAAAATCCCATCCTTGGCAATAAAAGCATAGGAATTAGACGACACAGCCTTGTTTTGAGCAAGTCCACCTATGAAGCAAGGTGTCCCCCTTTCTTATTCTGCTTAATGAAGAATTAAGCAACAACCTGCGAAGTAAGTTTAAAAATAGGATTTACTTACTTTATATTCATGCATTGGTTCACAGCAACAGTAGCAGTAAGAACCATGCAGGCAAGATACTTATATTTACAGTATAACAAGCTCCAGGCATGTGCCTTAAGCTGGAGAAAGTGGCAGCATGTCTGCATCCAACACTGGTCAGAGCAAGGGAGAGGAGAGGGGAACCTGGCAATTTGGGGCACAGGGTCATTGAGGTGCTAGAAACACTCTGCTTTATCTCCATTCCATATGGATTAGGAGAGGCTGTGCAGGTGTTGTTGCGATGCTTAGAGGCAGTGATGGACCAAATGGGACCAATAAACTGAATCTGTTCAAGACACAGGTGCTGAAGGTATTATTATTATTACTATTACTACTATTACTTATTAAATTTCTATAACCCCTTCATCCAAGGATCACAGGACAGTTTACAATATAAAAACACAAAAATATATAACATAGTAACAGACAAAACCAATACCCCTACCCCCCCAGTTGAAAAGGCCATAGATTGTTTAATTAACCAAAGGCCTGTGAGAAGAGGAATGATTTGGCCCGGTGCCTAAATATATGTAATGAAGGCAGCAGGCGATTCACCACAGGAGAGGCCCATTCTCCTGTTGCCACCCACTAGACTCTGATGGAGGGGGCACAGGAAGATGGGGCCCCACAGATGATGATCGCAGCTGTAGGTGATTCTCAAGTCCTGGAATTTGGTAGATGGCTTGCTCTGGATGGGTTTGCACTTCCCAAAAAGAACAATAAGGGTTTTCCTCAAGTCAAGGCTGTCAGTTGAGATCCAGGTTGCCTCTGCAACTGTTAACTGGATCGTGAGAGCCTGGCCTCAGTAATCCATGCACTAGTAACCTCTCGATTTGATTACTGCAATGCATTCAACATGGGGTATGCTTGTTAAGGACATTCTGGAAGCTGCAGCTAGTGAAAAACACAGCCACCGTGCCATTAGGTGTCATGAGACACCGATCCTCGGGAGGAAAGGGTTAAATCTCCTCTCCCCCCCCCCCACCTGTGATTTCAGTTATTATCAACCACCACCACCCAGTGGGGGAAGTAAGTACAGTGGGCAATATCCAGTCAAGGAGTTAAACATTAGTGCAACAACTTTTAGCTATCCAGTGTAATTTCCCCACCTTCTCTTCTTCCTACCCGCACTCTTGGCCCCTCCATTAAATCTGTTCCTTAAGGTTGGGGGGAAATCATCCCATGTTGCAAATGTGACTACTTCTGGGTCTAGATAGCAGACCCCTTCCAGAAACCAGCAACTCAGATGCACAGTTCCAGTTCAGTGTTGATATGCCACACTCTAGGAGTTGTTGCTTGGTGCATCCTGTCTATTTTGTATGTTTTATACTTTGCTAATCCTTTCTGGTAAGACATTCCTCTTTTGGGTTTTGGTTCTGGATCAAACAGCACTTAGCAAAGTGTCTCTTGCTTGTTTTGTAGCAAAACAATAATTACTATACCATTGTTGTTGTTTCTTTTCTGTGATTTCTCTAGCTAGGGTCCTTCCTTTAGCAGCATTTAAAAACGTTGCATGGAGACTGTTACTGTTCACTGCCAAGTTTAATGTTGACTACTGAACAAATGATACCACCAGCTTCTTAAATTATGAATGGCAGACTGGCTGTTGACAAAGCAATTTTATCTTGCTCCCAGAAGCCCAATCAAATTTTAATTAAGGCATGGTAAAAAATAGTTCCACATAAGAAAACTGTTCTCAAAATTGTATGTGTGTGAGAGAGATCCTAGACTTCAATGTTTATTCAGATTCAAACACAGAATAATTATAAACGACTTGGCTGAAGGAATTGAGGGGATGCTTATCAAATTTGCATATGACATCAAACTGGGAGGGGCAGCCAATGCTGAAAAATAAATAAATCAGGATTCAAGATGACCTTAACAAATTGGAGAACTAACAGAATGAATTTCAGTAGGGACAATTGTAAGGTTCTGCACTTGGGCTGGAATAACTGGCTGCACAAATATAAGATGCGGGACACCTGGATTGCCAGAAGTACATGTGGAAAGGATTTAGGAGTCTTCATAGACCACAAGCTCAACATGAGTCAACAGTGTGATGCAGCAGCAAAAAAAGAGATAATACTATTCTAAGCTGCATCAGCAAAAGTATAGTGTCCCGATCAAGGGAAGTAATAGAACCGCTCTATTCTGCCTTGGTCAGACCATACCTGGAATACTGTGTCCCGTTCTGGGCACCACAATTTAAGAAGGATATTGACAAGCTGGAACATATGCAGAGGAGAGCACAAAGATGAAAAAAGGTCTGGAAACCAAGCTTTATGAGGAACGGTCAAGAAAGTTGGGTGTGTTTAGCCTGGAAAAGACGAGACACAGAAGAAATATGATAGCTATTTTCAAATATCTAAAGGACTGTTACATGATGCAAGCTTGTTTTCTCCTGCTCTGGAGGCTAAGACCCAAACCAATGGCTTCAAGTTACAAGAAAGGAGATTCCGACTAAACATCAGAAAGGACTTTCTGACAGTAAGAGCTGTTTGATGGTGGAATGAACTCCCTCAGGAGCAGTGGAGTATCCTTCCTGGGAGGGTTTTAAGCAGAGGTTGGGTGGACATCTGTCTTAGCTAAGATTCCTGCATTGCCGGGGTTGGACTAGATGACCCTTGGAGTCCCTTCTAACTCTACAGTTCTATTATTCTATGGTTCTGTTGTCTACCTGCTAAGCAAATACATCTGCTTCACAGATAAATGTGCACTCAGTAGGCTTTGCCAAGATTCGCACGAGCACGGAAGCAGGGACTGATGCAAAACAAGAGAAAGTAGATAGAAATATTTGTACAGGGTTATGTGGTGAGAAGCCAGGAGTTCTGTTTACAACCCGCCTGTTTAATCTCCAGTTTAGCCTGTTCCCTAACAAAAAAAAATTAAGGCTGATGGTGACTTGTCTGAGATAGTTAATGAATCCATGATGGATCTGGGGCAGAACCAAGGCTAAAATTCGTGACTTTATGGACCATGTTGATGTTGTTCCAGAGTCATCTCTTAATATTGATTGCCAGCATGCATAAGCCAAATCAGATGCCCTTTTAGTTAGCCTGCATGTTTCCTGTTGTTCAAAGAGTGCAATTTATCAAACATGGCATACTTAATGTTTTTAGTGTTTTTCTGGCATCGTCAACTGAACCCCCAGCAAATGCCTAAGCAGTGAGTTTCTCCACTAGCCATTCAGCGCCAGGCTAGCATTTTGTTCTTTAAAATTAAGGTACTGTACTTACAATATTTTGGTAGTTTAGAGGAAGCTGCTCTGAGGGAAGCACAACATGTCATGTTTGTGCAACATTCAAAACCCTTTGTGTCATATCCCAAGTCTGGATCTGAAACCCTGCTTTGGTTTGTCCATAAGGGGGGAAGCAGGACTGTTACATAAGATAAGCTGCTAGCTTCCCTGGTACTTGGTGAGGAGAGAAGAGGATTTGAGGCATGTGAAGAATGAGACCTACATAAATAGAGCATATATGTATGAGTAGCAGTGGACTTTTGCTTTACATACCAGCTAAGTGTGACTCAAAAGTTGTATACAGTATGCACTGCTTCTAATTATTATAACCCCAGCTCTTGAGTCTTGTACCAGGCATAGGCAAACTCGGCCCTCCAGATGTTTTAGGACTACAAATCCCATCATCCCTGACCACTGGTCCTGTTAGCTAAGGATGATGGGAGTTGTAGTCCCAAAACATCTGGAGGGCCGAGTTTGCCTATGCCTGTCAAGCTTCTAACTAGAAAGCATACTTACAGTACAATTGAATCATGTTTACCCAGAAGTAAGTTCCACAGGCTTTATTCCCTGGTAAATGTGTTAGCAGCCATAATCCTAAACTTTGTTTTCTTCTTATACTGTGTTTAGTCTTGCAGAGAAAAAAAAAGCAGTGTTCTGGACTTAATGTTTCAGGTATTTCTCACAGATTAGCTACACACCCAGCTGCGCTTGTTCTCCTCCTGCCTTAATTTAGTGATGTGATGCATGCATGCTTTGTTTTTAAGCAGAAGCAATTAAGGACTGACCTTTAACTCTAAATAAAACCTTGGAGTCTGTTGCAGAACAATTTGCACCAGAATGACACAGTCTGGGTACTTGTTGTCATGCTACAGAGTGTTACTAGGGAGAAAGCACATAGTTTACACGCTTTCCAAACAGGTTCTGGGTACATCAGAGCTTGTTTTTACTTCATTTTTCTTTCTCTCCTGCCTTAGATCCTCTTCTCCTTTCCTTCAGTATATTGCCTCCCCCCTCCCCTTTCCACATATCATGATGATGTTCTTTGGTCATGTGTTAAAGTCAAGGTCCATGAGAATTTTATGAGGTTGATGCAGATAGTTTCAAAGTGAAAAGAGGACTGCAGTCATTTATCTGGCCAGTTAAAGCTACGGCTATCAAACTTGGAAGGTGGCCCTGTGTACACAATCAGCTTTATCTGCAATGTGATATGGATTACGAGATGAAGAAGAAATATGGTAGGCAACTAGAAAAATTGCACCGGGTGACCTGGACCCCACCATTGGTTGATGGTGTGAAGAAGACCAAAACCTTTGGTGGGGAAGGAAAGCAGAGGTGAAAAGAGAAATGCCACTCCTATCCTCAATACAGTGGTACCTCGGGTAAAGTACTTAATTTGTTCTTTCTAAGGTCCGTTCTTAACCTGAAACTGTTCTTAACCTGAAGCACCACTTTAGCTAATGAGGCCTCCCGCTGCCGCCACCAGAGCATGATTTCTGTTCTCATCCTGAAGCAAAGTTCTTAACCCGAGGTACTATTTCTTGGTTAGCGGAGTGTGTAACCTGAAGCGTATGTAACCTGAAGCATATATAACCCGAGGTACCACTGTATGTTGAAATTGCAGTGGCAGACTTCCTTCTTTTAAATGGCACTTCCTTCTTTTAAAATGGCACTCTGAGTTGCAACAAAGATAGAAGCAATTGTTGGAGCTGTCGCTGAATGAACAGAAATGTGAACACTCTCAAGTAATCCAGGAGTTTGAAGGATGGAGGGAGAACAATGAGGGGGAACATCCAAGTGAGAGAAGGACAAGGCTAAAATAATTCTAGCAAATACACTGAAACTAGCTTAGAAATTATTGGTAATTGTTACTTGCCTGCCCATAACTATTTGCTATCTCTTCCATATTTCCCTTCTTCTCAAACTCTGAATCTGTTGTCCTCAAGCTTCTTATTTTATACAGTGTTTAATTGCCACTAGTGTATTGAGACTTGTCTTAATATGTGCCTGCTAGTATCCTCTACCTGCACTTGTCGGATAGGTACAGTGTGTATTTTCTCATTGTGTATTCAGGTTAGTTCCTAAATACTGACGCAGCACTTGCTAGCTAGGAAAGCAGGCAAGGTGCCAGGGCTAGCCTGTGTCCCTGAATGCTCTAGCTCAAATTTCCATCACTGTGGATCATGTGAAGGGCAAGTTCCTTCATAAAACTATGTACAGGTGTTTCTGCCTTTGGACCTTAGCACATTACTCTGCAGTTGTAGAAAGGTTTGCCTTGGAAACATTTGTCTGAGTCATATTTGTGGAAATGTTGCAAGAAGAAACTGCATGATTTGAACATAAGCATCACAGATTTCTTTTTGTGCGGTGGGTTGTTATCAAAGTGTCCTTCACACCCACACACCCTTCTTTGCTCACTTGAAAACCAGTAGCATGAATTCCCAAGTAAATATTTCCCTCCCCTTAATTTCTCTTCTCCCTTCCCAGTTGCTTGTGCTGTTCTTAAAGTCATGACCTGGTCAGCTGGACTTGATTGAGGGTGGGGGAGATGAGTCTCTTGCCCCCTTTTTTTCTACTTCCTTGCTGAGGAAAATGACTCCTGCTGAATTATTTTACAGTCTTTCTATAGGGGTTTTTTTTGGGGGGGGGGGGCTTTTCCAAACAACTTCCAGCCAGGAGCACTATGGACAACAAGTTTGAGTTCCTTTGTCCTTTTAGTAACTCGACTTAATAACACAATTTAATATAATGTATAATTTTAATTTTATTCTATTAGTAGCTGCTTGTTTGGGCATATCACAGGGCTGGAAGGAGTCCTCAGGTTTTTATATAAATATTTGGTTCCATAAAGTATTGTTTATTTATGACGAATTGACATATAAACTAAAGGTATCTTGGGTTACAGCTAAACCTATGGATTTTGTCTCCATTTGTCAGCCATTTGTTACTCATACGATAAGCCAATCACAGGGATGGCACGTCCCAATGAAATATGGCTTTATTGATTATTCCTAACATTTGTTTCGTACGCTTTCTTTGTGAGGCTGGTTTTTGTTGGAATATCTTATTCAATGTGTAGTCTCTTGGGAATGTTCTTTATAATGGATGTGAAACCAGGTTTGATTGGATTTTTTTGTACTGTTTTTCACACTGTTTATTTATTTCATATTTCTTATAGCTATGCTTCCATGTGACAACCATCAGAGCAGATTTTCAGAGTTAAATGAATTACTTGGGTACACACAGTAGCTTTTTTTTTGCTGAAAATTGAAGCAGTGTGACTTGATCTGTCTTCAGTTTGGCAAGCTAAGTGAAATTTCTCAAAGGCTACACTGTGCTCAGACGAGTTATATAGGCACCAATTGGATATGCAGTCAATCCACATTAATTTTTAAAAGTTCGCAGTAAGGGGCAAATGCAGAAAAACCTTGAGAGGCCACTATTAGACAAGCTAATAAGCTAAGAATGAGAAGTGAAGGAAAAGAAGACCTGCTAATGAGATAATTTTAATGCAGCTTCTTCATACATTACTATTTCTAATGAGGAAATGAACCTGTGTGAGAGAAAAGCATGTATCTTGTTGCTTGTAAAGGGTGTCTTTTTTGTTTGAATGCATACCAACAGCTGAATATTATAAATACTCAGCTATTACAGTGGTACCTCAGGTTACATATGCTTCAGGTTACATACGCTTCAGGTTACAGATTCTGCTAACCCAGAAATAGTACCTCGGGTTAAGAACTTTGCTTCAGGATGAGAACAGAAATCGTGCTCCGGCGGTGCGGCGGCAGCAGGAGGCCCCATTAGCTAAACTGGTGCTTCAGGTTAAGAACAGTTTCAGTTTAAGAACGGACCTCCGGAACGAATTAAGTGTTGGAATTCTGCCTCAGTCAGAGGGATGTGCCAGTCTTCCAGGCACCGGCAGATATTCCTTGGCGACCTCCCCGCTGCTTCACTCTGCTGATAAGCAGCCGAGGTTTCGGCGATTCTTCTCAGATGTGTGAGAGGAACACACCGTTCTTCCTCACTCCCCTTTGGTGTCCCCCAGGGAGGGGAAAGAAGCAGACAGAAATCTATTTACATCTTTTATTTCTGTCTCTTACATCAGTACAGAGAAACATGTCTGCACTCCACAGCAGTAAGAATAAACTCCACCCATGTACTTCCAGTACAGGTCATATGACACACACTCTGAGCTAACATCCGGTGCTCAGTACAGAATGGACTGCCCCTTTGTTCCCATGGCAACAGTCACAGACTTCCTGTTTGGCTTTCCAGCCACAAGCAGCTGACTGAGCTGCTAGAGCCTTTGCTTGCTGCTGCATTGCTGCTTTAGAATAACATTAAGTACTTAACCCGAGGTACCACTGTACTGTATTTGAAACAACTTTAGATATTTAGCTTATTGCGACATGTGTCCCAACACACAAATTACTAAGTAGACCCACCAAAATTAATGGATCTAACATGGTCATATTCATTCATTTCTATGAGTCTACTCTAAGTTAAACTTCATTGAATACCATGTCTTTAACTTTGCAAAAGTCTGTGTCTTGCAGACAGCGTTCAAAACTCTCATTGTTCTAGGTGCATTTTGTGACATTAGCTTAAGCATTAGCTTGAGCTCTGGGCACAGTACTGTGCCTAAGATTTCAGATTAAATCTGCAGAGTGGAAGGAAAGGGGGAAAAATTTCTGCCTCCCCACTTCCAGCTATTTTCTGAAGACTGGAGAAGAGACCCTCTGAAGAATATTAGGGGTGTGGGCAGGGGAAGGACTAGACCATATGAAAAAGGAACATAATATTTTAGCTGCAGTTCATTCATTTTCAGCTTTGTATTCTTGTTAT
This sequence comes from Podarcis gaigeae, assembly GCF_964106915.1. Classification (NCBI taxonomy): domain Eukaryota; kingdom Metazoa; phylum Chordata; class Lepidosauria; order Squamata; family Lacertidae; genus Podarcis; species Podarcis gaigeae. Next base: position 22,787,539 of record NC_139683.1, on the reverse strand, counting down.
TTAAAAAAGTGTGCCTAGACATTCCATTATTGCGCCCATAACCTAGGTTTAAGGTGCCATTTAGCTCCTCGCTTTCATATCTCAGTTTCTAACACTGGTTACAGAGCCTTGTTTATTTGACACCATTTTATCATAAAAGTGAATAGCAAGGTAAAATATGGTGTTGCGCAAAAAGCCTTGGACTGGGGTGACAGATGGAAAAACTCAGTCCAGGCAACACTGGCTACGTAAGCCCTAAGTTGTTTGTGCTGCACTTAAGATGTCAGTCACAAGATATTGTCTTTTTATTCTAGGGCGTCACAGTGTAAATGATTAACACGGGCCATAGCATGGTTGGCACCAAGATGACACACTACATTTCAAACTGGAAAACATAATATTGTTCCCTTAGTAAGAAGGATCCCAGGAGGATTTATATTTTTTTAGCAGGGAAAGGAGGAAGAGCAAGGATTTGACCCTTTGAGTTAAAGCTGTTGTTTTTATGAGTCTCTTGCACCAGTAGTACCTCAAACTTATTTTGAACTTGGGACTTATTTTAAAATTCTTCTACTTTGTGGGCTCCCCATATCCACTACCTATAATAATTTGTTTCCAGGTATCTTTTCCCTCCTGGAGCAAACAGGGCAGGCTGAATGGTACCTGAATGGTACAGGAAGAAAGGGTTAAACACCCTTCCCATCCTATCGCTGTTCTAAAGTAATTGGCAGCCTACATGCACACGACCCCTCACTGCACCGCAGTGTGTTTTTAAAAAAATGTCTAGAGAGCTGGCATAGATCTCCTGTCCTGGAATAACCTGTAGTTTGGCCCAGAGTTTAGTGGTTGGCTCCAGCCTCTTCAAATCAAATAGACAAGCAAAATATGACCTCTAGTGGACACTTTGGGACTGAGATTAACGATGTGGCAAATCATGAGAAACCAGGTTGAAAGAATCCACACTGATTGGATTTGTTTATTTTGTTTGTCTTTTAAACCCCACCTCTAGGCAACCTCAGGACATAGAAATGCTTATCTTTCAATGTTGTGGATCACATGTTATACGAGCAAATTGAAATCTATACAGTGGTACCTCTGGTTATGTACTTAATTCGTTTCGGAGGTCCATTCTTAACCTGAAACTGTTCTTAACCTGAAGCACCACTTTAGCTAATGAGGCCTTCTGCTGCCGCTGTGCCGCTGGAGCACGATTTCTGTTCTCATCCTGAAGCAAAGTTCTTAACCCGAGGCACTATTTCTGGGTTAGTCGAGTCTGTAACCTGAAGTGAATGTAACCTGAAGCATCTGTAACCTGAGGCACCACTGTATATGTATTCCATTCTTTCCAATGTACCCAGGAAGGCTGTAGCTGCCTCTGGGATGTTTCAGATCCTTGCTTGAGATGTTCAATTAAGAAAAACATAATTTTTAAATCCTTTTCCTTTCAGAGAAGAAAAACTTGTGTAGTCAGCCAAAGGTCCTCTATTACCATTGTTTTTGGCTGTGGAATAAAAGGGCACTGGGAATCTATAATACAGGAAAGTACCAAGTCAGACCATTGGTCTACTTAGCTCTCTATTTTTTAACTCCCTGGCAGTAGCTCTGATGAGCTTCAGACAGGAGTCTTGCCCTGCCCAACCTATTGATGTCTGTGATTGAGCTCAGGGTGCTTTGCATGTAACTACCAAGTTACAACTCTCGCACTAATATCTGGCACATATTTTCAATTTTGTTAATTTTTAGTACAGTCATACCTTGGATCTCAAATGCCTTGGCTCCCAAACGATTGAAATCCGGAAATGAGTGTTCTGGTTTTTGAATGATTTCCAGAAGCCGAATGTCCAGCGTGGCTTCTGATTGGCTGCAGGAGCTTTCTGCAGCCAAATGCTTTGGTTCCCAAACATTTTGGAAGTCAACGGACTTCCGGAACGGATTCCGTTTGACTTCCAAAGTACGACTGTACATTAACTTGCAGAAAAAAAGACTACCTATATTTCTGTGCTATTTTGTGTCCAACACCAGATTTTGCAAATCTAGTACACAAAATTATTTTTTTCTTCAAGTAGAACTTAATATTTCTTATGCTTACATTGTTTGAAGGTTGAACAGCACCTGATAAGAGTGAACATCCCAAAATACATATTTTCCTAGCTGATCCTAGTTTAGAGCCGAAAATGCCCAGAGATGAATCTAGAAACATAGCTAGCTTGCTTGGGACATTGAGAAGAGGCAGCCTTGGAACTGGTTGGGCTTGCCACAGCTGACACTAAGAAATGGGGGGAGGTATCATCTCTCTGGTCAGAGAAATGAGATGGACAGTTGGCATGATCACTCCCGATCCTCTGCTCAGATGCTGAGGCCGAATCCTGGCACGATGGATGCTCTGTGAGTGCCTGGTTCCCGTGTCTGAGAAATGGCTGGCTGCCTTCCCTGGAAAGTTGGGCTCCCACTGGAGGAACAGGTTTGCAGTCTGGAAATGTTTTCTGGATCCTACCTTGTCAGTGGAGATCCAAGTGGCCTTGGTGGCTTGGAACGCCTTTTGTCAGCTGCAGCCATTCCTGGATTGGAACAGCTTGATCTCAGTACTCTGGGAATTGGTAGCTTCAAGACTGGATTACTGTAACACTCTCTTTCTGTTTGGTCCAGAAGCTAGAGTTATTGCAGAATGCTGCAGTGTAATTGCTGACAGAAGTGAGACACTATCGGCATGCAACATTTCCACTCCCCCCCCCCCAAGTGCCAAATAATGTTTGTTCCACACTTGCAATAAATTCATCATTTAGTGTGACACTGCCCATTAATTGTATTGTTGGCACTGCTAAAGTGGCACTGCTAAAGTTTGGTTTCAGCAAGCCTACCTTGGCATATAATTTTAGCAAGCTGCATTAGCATGTGATTTTTAGTAAGCGTAGTTGTTTTTATTTTATATATTTTTAAAAAACATGTAACTTGTTTTTAATGTTTGCTTTCATTGGTATTTTTTAACTGAGATTTGTCTTTTGTAAGGCTTTTAAGAGTTCCTTTGTTAGAGGAAGCAGTGCATAACTTTTCTTAAATAAAATTTAGTGCAGCAACTAAATCTTGGGGGGAAATGTCCTACTGTAAAGCAACTGCATAGTCCTTGCTCTAAATGCAAACCATTCCCTCTCACCACCTCTACACTGAGGTCATGCAGAGGACTGAAGCAACACCCAGCTCTATCTCCTTTTCATCAAATCCAGATGAGACAGTGGATTTTCTGAATCAGTGTCGAGGCACAGTAATGAACTAGATTAGTACCAGTAAACTAAGACTTAAATCAGACAGTATTGAAGTTTGTTTCCCCAGCTGAGTGGTATTCAACCTGGAAATAGTGGGTTTGTTCATTTATAAAACTACTTTATATAAAAGTAGTTCATTTATATAAAGTGGATATACGCTGCCATCTCATAAAATACCAGGATGTGTGTACAATATGTTGTATGAAGATGCTTACTGAATCTCTGCTGGAAGAGGTTTCTGGTGGATAAAATAATAATTTCATAAAACTTTTGAGTCTGTGGCCTAGCTAAACTGGAAAGGCCTGTGGCTACCTACCTTTTCCAGTACAAAACTAGTTGCATTTAGGTACTGTCTGTAGCAAATATTCATACTGAAAATAATAAACTCTTAGAATCCATGGTGGCCATTGTATGCATGAAAATAGCCGTGGCAATTGTGATCAATCCTGAATTGTTTTGTAGGTAGATGAAATAGGATACTAGAAGGCATTTAATGAATTGGAAAATTAGTCAAAGTCTTAAAATCGATTGTATGTAATCACATGATCTGAGGAGAGCTGATCTGGAGAGCTAAATGACACTGCTTGGTTCAGAATGACATTAGGTTGCAACTGCCAAGATTACTGTGATCCTTTGATTTGTGAAATGAAATCACATGTATATTCTGGAGGTGTGTAAGGAACATTGCTTTGGATGTGGTTCTTTGCAGCCTCCTCATTTTTGAGGCTGTCCCTATGCGCATTGGCATTTCAGTAAAGGCCAATATTTTCAGTTGGAGCCTAAATCCTTTTCCTTTGGGTTTCAGGAAGGGATACTTCCAGTCTAGGAACCCCTTTAAATTTCTCTAACAGTTCCACAGCATGGAACTGGCGACACTAAATGTGAGACTTCTAGTTGATGCCAGTTGGGTTCTCTGTGATATGGAGAAAACTAACAACAGTCCTCTGGACGATCTCAGTGTTTGAAATTAAGGGGTCAGGCAATCCTTATGGTATATTGGATCCAGGTTTTTCAGGGTGTAGTAGACACTTGGACCTGGCCTGGTAGCAGAGATGTGACATACTATTGGCTGCCTGCCCCCATCAGCAGTCTTAACTGCTGTGTTCTGCCCTAGCTGGAGCTTTTGGAGCAGTCCCACATAGAGTACATTGCAACAATCCAGCCTCAAAGTTACCAATGCACTCCCTGGGATAGGGAAGCTGGGCACATACTTTGAATGTCCTTTCCTGTTTAGGGTGAATGAAGCATCAAATAAATGGGTCACATACTCCAACTGTACAAGAAGCACCTGATAAGCTGTTGGTGGTATATCCTGCACTCTTGACAAAGCTAGAAACAAAGTTCACTGTAGCAATAACTACAGCTAGAGGAAAGAAGCCTGGAAAACAAGAGGAGCCTCCAGTGCTACAGAGGAAACTCAGCACTTGCTAGAGGTATCTATCAGAGGCAACATCTGAAGCTGTCCATTTGTGCAGACTATTCATCAAAATAGGGGAACACTTGGAAGACTCGCTTACCCCAAACAAGAAAGAACATCCATGGTAAGTGCCCAGTGTTGACTTAGTTTGGGGCAGAGGCATCCTACAGTAGAATATGTCTAAGCTACTCAGAACCTAGAATGGGAATTTGGATAGTTATTTAGAAGACAGAGGGGCAGAGTGTGCCCGCCAATGGCCAACTCAGATGCACTGGAATCCATCTTAAAACGTTTAGTGAACGCCAAAGATTATTTTCATGCTGCTGCGCTGCAGATTTGAAGAAAAGTGTGAGTGGGAAATGTTAGGCTGCTGGAATGAGTAGCAATCACTTGTGGTTTTGGAAAACATTACACCTCAAAGGCTTAGCACTCAAAGTGCTTGAAGCTTTCTTCAGCACAAAGCTAGGTTGGGAAGAAACAACTCTTAAGGGTCCTGCAAATGTCTAGCTTATGCCACCTTTATGTAGAGTGTGAGAGTGTTTGGGGGCAAAAGGAAGAATCTGTTCTTGCATTTGGTGAAAAGCTAAATCCATTTTTGGAATGAATGGCAGACCCATGTGCATGACTCCTGTCTCTTTGTGGGACTGAGAACCTGCATGTTGTGTACAGTGGTACCTCAGGTTACGAACTTAATCCATTCCAGAGGTCCATTCTTAAACCAAAGTGTTCTTAAACAGAGGTGCACGCTTTCCTGCCGCTGGTGTTTGGCTTCTGTTCGTGTTCCGGGGCAAAGTTCACTAACCGGAACACTTACTTCTGGTTTTGCGGAGTTCGTTGTCCGAAGCATTCGTTAACAGGGCTGTTCGTAGACTGAGGTACCACTGTACTTGGAAGGCTACCAGGGTTAGTAGGCTCCCTGAATACCCTCTTGAACACTGAACAGGATGTGAAGACCTTAAAGACTGCTTGGAGGTTGAATGATAGAAACCTATGAAACTGAGGGTAGCATTTATCTTCCTTTGTGGCTGTTTGTCTGCTGCAATTCTGTCATGACAATAGTAATTAGCATGATTGGGCTCCTGTTGACGTAGTACCTTGGGTAACAGACTAGGCAGGTGATTTGTGGGGAATGGACTTGAGGGCCAAATTGGAACCTGAACTGGGCCTGTTTTACCAAAGGGGAAGTGTTGTTTTCTGTCCCTCATGTGACAAGCTACTGTGCAAATATTAAAATATGTGACAGGTATGGAGTTACATTACATGTCCAATGAACACTGCACCTGAGAATAAAACCCATGCAATAGATGGAACAGTCCCTTTGTCCTCCTTTCCATTAATCTTGCCAACTGGAATCTCATTTAAAATGTCAGCAGTTTGGTGCATCTAAACATAGCTTCCATCCTTAGCAGTTCTATTGGGCAGGGCTATAGGTCTTCATGTGTAATCATTCAAATTAACAGTCTCTCTCAGCAACTAGCTATACTATACACAAGACAAAGTCCCATTAGTTAATTTGCTATATAGAAATCATTCAGTTTTATATTTGAATTATTCAAAAACTGATATTACAATATTGTAAACAGAAGAGATAGGTTTTAGCATATAAATTCAAATACATACCAAGTTCAAACCAGCTTTTATGGCAAACTGTCAAATACAATACAGACATTTCGAAGGTGACTGTACCATTTACAACAGAGTTGGTTAACTCACAACAGTTCTATAAACTTAAGAGCAGAATCCTTGGTATCTTTAGAGAGGCTTGATGATGGATATGACAACTGCCCCTGCTTTTTTAATTTCCTAATAGAACCCTGACAGATACTGGATCAAAACTCTGTAAAGTGATGTTATTTTCTTAATTGGAAAACTGATTTTGCTTTTTTCATTTGTGCTTTAACGTTCACAACCATATTCCACTGTCAGGGTTATTAAGATTTAGCTGCAGGAAGCATTCATGCAGATTAAAAGCATCTCATATGGTTAAAAGCATATAGTACCTGTTATTTTAAAAGGATCAGGCTGAAGGGAATTTTCCCAAACCCCTTCATCTAGCAAGTATGCAGTTTTAGCTCCAGTGAACTGGAAAGGGGGCAGAGAGAAGAGAAAGCTTCCTGCCAACTGGCATTAGTATAAAATGCATGTGCATCTGGCAGCCCATTTTACATTACCAAGTTATTTAAGTATACTAATCTCCGTTTTCAAATTAACTCTGGCTTGGTGCATTTCAAAATTCACATCCAAGGCTACTAGGTTAGCAAAATAAATTAAAGTGATAAATCAAGGGGAAGGAGGAATCTAAGCAACAATGAGTAAAAGCTTCTATATTTTGCTTGCTAAGTCTAGCTGCTACAGTATATCTAGAACATCAGGGATCTGGTTCCTAGAGATTGATGTAGACATCCGGTCAAAGAGCAAAATGCTAATCATAACTTTGTTGGAATACTGAGACTTTTAAATCCTAATCCTATGTTTGTTTCTGTGGAAAGTAAGCCCCTGCAAGATTAATGGGTCTTACTTTCAACAGTGTGCAAAGTAAGTCTTGCTTTTTAGACAAAAGAGAGCAATAAGTTAGCTTTCTGTTTATTATGTGCATTTTACTTCCTGTGAATTGATTTGCAGCACCTGTCTGCTTGCATGTTTTGGAGTTAGCTTAAATTAGATGCTCGAGGAAAGCAGCAGACTGCACTTCAGCTTAGTTTTTAATCATGATTTAAAATTTTGTCAATTTAATCAGTCTTTGAATAATAACCCTACACCTTTTTGTACTATCGGTGTTGCTTAGATCTCTTCCCTGTATTAGCAGGGAGGGGGTAGGTGGGGGAGAACAGTAAAGTCTACACAAAATTTTATTGCAATCGTACAAGGGTGGGTACTGCAAAGGTGAATACAACAAATACTATGATGCAATTTTACATTTATTAAACTACAGTTCAAAGCACAAATTTACACGTTCTAAATACACTAAACATAGCTAATGAAGTCACACTTGTTTCCCACTGACATTTCAGATATCAGAGGGAAAGACAACTTTACAAGACTAACAGAAATCCTTAGTATAAAAACTGTACTTGTATGTAAACTGTTTAACAGAGAACCCAAGTGATGGGTTTCCATCTCAACTAAGTCATCCATTTTGTTGCATATTTCGTTTAAATGCTGAGGGATTGAGTGATCTGACAAGTTTAAATGTTGTTTTTTAACCTTTACTCCCCCAGTGAATTGTAGTTGTAGCTGGTTTTGCCTGGTCCCAAATGATTTCAAGTTTCAATAATTCATTCAAGATTGTTCCATTTTAATTCCAAACTGGAATGTTGTGACCAGACAAGACTACAGACATGCAACTGCAAGGCTAATTGAAGCATTAGTGCCTGTTTAAGCTGCAATAGAAAAGCGGTCTTCAGGACTCAGCTGAATGCAAGAAGGCACAAAGAAGAAGTTCTTCATCAGTGTGTCAGAGGTGAACCCAGCATCTTGCATCTCACACCTGGAATGGAAAGCACACACAATATTCAGGCAAAATAGGGGAAGAAAGATTTCATTTGGGGGTTTTTCCTAGCACTGTAGCACCGCCCTTTCCTATTTTGCATACTGTTCTAAACACTGCAAGTTTAGCAAATTAAATTGCCTAATTTTAGCTTTTCCCAGCCATTATGTTAAAAGTATAGGTGGTACTTTTTGTGCACTTTTGATCATTATACTTCATCTTACGAGTAATGCAGTTGTATAGATGGTAACCCATTTAGGCACGATCGCCAATGTGTGGGTCATTTTCGACCTGGAAGAGGGCATAACAGGGTGTGCTTGTGTGTGCTCTGCTGACAAAACCCCAACATGAAATGGCCGCTGCCTGCATATATAAAATCCCATCAATCTGCAAGACTGATAAAATGAATTTAGATACCCACATCAACCTGTTCCTTCTTCCACAAGCTGACTTTCCATTCACTTAATGCCAAATTATGTCCTGGCCAATTAGCAAGATGGACAAAACAAGTAGAAAGGGAAACCTGTAGCCCTCCAGAAGCTGGTAGTCTAACTTCCATCATCCTTGACCACTTTATGTTGGAATCTAACATCTGCAAGGCTACAGTTTGCCCAAACTGGTGTGTTACCTATAGACCAGGATAGCAGTGCATGCAAGTGCAGTACTGTATAGTGATTGGTTAGAGGCAGCCAGGCTTCATGTAGCAAGGCTTGGGCTGGCCCAGCATACACTTTAAGGGTCTACCCCAAGGAGAGAACTGTACCACTGTTGCGGTTGCACTGAAATACTTTCTTTTTAGCACCTAAACTACATGTGACCTTAGCATGGGTATGAATGGACATGTAATTTTTAAAAAATAAATAAATATGGATCTGCAAAGCTAGTTGGACAGCCTCTACAAAACAAGAGCTAACACACATGCACTATCTAGATAAAATTATGCTTTATTGCCTTTGTATCTAGTGAGATCAGTTGAACACAAACTTTGCATTGAATACAGTGGTGCCTCGCAAGACGAAATTAATTCGTTCCGCAAGTCTTTTCGTCTTGCGAGTTTTTCGTCTTGCGAAGCACGGTTTCCCATAGGAATGCATTGAAAATCAATCAATGCGTTCCTATGGAAACCGCCTTCAGACCAGGTCCGGGGACAGTCTGTCCCCCGACCTCTTAAGGCCGGCGGGGGGCGAAAGTCTTTGCTTCCCCCCCGCCTGCCTTCCCGGGAGAGCGGAGACTTCTCCGCTGTCCCGGGGCGATTTTAAAATGCTGGCGGGCGGCAGCGAAACCTTCGCTGCCGCCCGCCAGCATTTTAAAAACCCTGGGACAGCGGAGGACTTCCCTGCTTCCCCGGACTGCTTTTAAAATGCTGGCAGTGGGGGGCAAAGCCTTTCGGCCCCCACCGGCCTTCCTGGACCTCTTCTGAAGGCCGTAGGGGGGGGGGAAAGGCTTTGCTCCCCACCGCTAGCATTTAAAAGAGGTCCCCGGAGATTTCCCTATGGGCTTTCTTCTTGCGAAGCAAGCCCATAGGGAAATTCATTTTGCGAAGCACCTCCAAAACGGAAAACCCTTTCGTCTAGCGGGTTTTTGTCTTGCGAGGCGTTCGTCTTGCGGGGCACCACTGTAGGAACATGGGTCTCCCCATGTCCAAATCTAGCACTCTAGCTATTGTCATGACTCATTTAAAAGTGAGCATGTGTTGCCAGGTGAAAAAGGAAAAGCATCTGGGGGGACGGGCTGCAACAATTTTCAAAGGAAGTTTGGGTTTCTCAAAAGGTGTACACACTTTGCTGGGATGTCTATGCTCTTAGAAATAGCTCACCTTCCTTCATAAAATATTGAACATAGTGTTTTGTCAAAGTTAGATTGAATCATAAAGTACAACACAATATAAACTTACCAGTTACTGATTGACATTATGTAGTAAACTGGTGGCTTTTGGAAATCATTAAAAGCAGATTGTTCACCCAAAGCACCAGAACCCATATTGTCAAAGAGCAGCCAGTCTCCAATATTCAGCTCAGGGAGAAGACAGTTTTCCACAATTTGATCAAGCTCATCACAGGATGGACCCCAAAGGCTGCTTGCAAATAGAGGCTCATCTTCCTTGTATTTCTGCATGAAAACAGTTCTGACAGTTAGATTTAAATTTATACATGTATGATTCTACACATACAAAAGCAATGATAATTTCATTTGGCAATTCTTGTTGAGTATAGCAGCTTATAGTACATAAAGGTGCTCTTACCTTGTGAACCTCTGGAATAGTAGTCAAATTCTCAGATAATTTGCGTGCAAAAGAACCATAAACACCATCATTCATGTAGTACATGAAGACTGGTTCATCACTCCTTATTTGTTCCACTGTAACAAAAGATGTTACATTTTAATAACAGTTTCACAATATGTTTCCATTTACAGCCCTTTCTTAAACAGTTGCCTACGTTTTTCAGGAGCATATGGAACATGCACATGAACAAGAAACATGATGAAGGAATATCAGATATAAGATGTATCCTGAGACAAATATGAATCATGACCTGGAACATTCTTAAGATTGCACATTAAATAAGATAGATTCTTCACTTAATTCAGTCTGAACACAGACATACTGCAGAGGTATGCCCTCGGTCTGCCATACAAATTAGCAGTACTATGCAAGTCAAAACCTGAAGTCTTAAAGCTTAACAAAAATTGAAATGTAACCCTCCAGGCAAAACTCTCAGCCTGAAACAGTATGTTTCTATGGAAACTGAAAATATGTTCTAGTTTACAAATAGTAAATATTTTTTCCTCCTGAGGGCTGAGCCCTTACTGATTCAAAAAAGCCAACTGTCTTTTAAATTGAAACCAGCTCAAATACTGGAAGAGACACAATACCTCAGGAGATGAAAAAGAGAAAACAACAGCCTGGTTGTCCCAATGTTCAAGATAAGGTAAACCCCCCATTCTCCCAGCTGCCACCAGGACTGACCAAAGACCATCTTGTTTCAAGGAGAGAAATTTAATTTAATAGCTTATTTTTACTGCTTTCTTTGATTGTTTTAAAATATTGGAACAATAAGCATTAACAAACTGCTTTGTGTGGTTTCCCTTAAAGGCCGTATATAAATACCACTAACAAATGAAATAAACAAAAGCTTCTCAGCAACATAAAAGAGAATATAAGCTATTAAATTAGAGGCTTAATTTTCAGCTAGGATCCAAAGCACTGCTGTTGTTTCTTCAATCTTTATGCTGATTTAAGTGTGGAACAGGTTTTGCTTACCTTTAGAGAGAAGAGGTTTGTCATCTTGAACAGCTTTCTTGGCAATGATATTAACCGCTAGAGTAAATGCAGAAGAAACATAATAGCATCCAGGCTCCGCAATCACGTTCACACCAGATTCTTCAGGAAAGTAGGTATCAAGTAATGGACTGACAATATGGTTAACCTTGAAGATAGAAGGGGAATGTCTATTTAAAAGCCTGTATCAATTTATAATTTACAATTTTAGTTCAAATTTTAAGTCTGTTCCTAGAGAAACGTTTGTCAAGTTGAAAGCTAAGGGGAGAAATAGTGCCACTCACTATCACAACTTGGGGAGGGGGAAAATCTGAACCAAACAAGTTGCATAGTTCGTCTGAATTTTACCTCAGAATAAAAAGGATACATGATGTATTATTGCTGATCTATTAAAATCAAGTGAATTGTATAAATTTTAGCACATTACCGATAGAGGACTACAACTGCTCCTATCAGGCTGTTTTTCCCAATGTTCAATCCTACGAAATATGATCTTGTTTTCAAATAATCTAGGTCTATTCAAAAGCAGCCATCTAAAATCTTGGGTAATTTGAAAATAATGGTTGATTTTGTTGTGATATTTAGACTCTTGTAGTTTTAAATTAGCACAATTGTGGTGTGTTCCTCCTCTCCTCCCTCTCAGTGTGAACCTGTATCCAAAAAACATTTTAGGTCAGTCAAGTAACTCCCAGCATGTGGGTTGCACAAACTGGAGAACCAATTCACACACATTGCTTTCTCATTTGTGCAACTAGACCAAAATACACTTGCAGCAATACTCATACAGCACAATATCTTTTAGAAAGCACTGTAGCAAAAACAGGTCATACAGATGCACATGCCACTATAATAAAATGTGACTGGGACCCAAAGATCTGCTTCCACATATGGAAATCTGCTTTCCAAATTTGGAGTGGTTGTTTTCCTCATTAGGAAAACCAGGCCACCTTTTAAGATGCATAGCACATATGGATACAGAAGCACTGAGAAAGTTATGAAGCTATAAGCAGAGTTAGCTAAACTGTGCAAAATATCACTTGAACAAATCAACTACACAAGTTGCATCTGATTTTTCATCCAACAGTTCCTTGGATCCTGGCCTGCACGGTGTAACTTCTTATCACTGCACAAGTTCTTCCAAAAAATATTCATTTTAAAAAGCGTCAGAAGCTCTGTAATATTAAAATTTTCAAAGTCCTTTTTGGATGCAACAAGAAAATGTGTCTTACTATTGTGCAAACAAGCCTCAGGTTACTGTGCTCCCATTTCCAATTTTGGTGTAGCAACAAGTTCAGAAACTTTTGTTTTAAAACTAATCAGTGCTCTCTGTTATGTCTGAACTCAGAGGAACGCTGATTATTTTATACTTTGGTTTGGTTAAACAAGCCAGGATCAAACCAGTCTGCCACTCTTATTTTCTAAGTCAGCCTTCCTCAACCTGGGGCTCTCCAAATGTGCTGGCTGTGGCTGATGCAACTTGTAGTGCAAAATTATCTGAAGGGCACCAGGTTAAGGAAGGCTGCTCTGTATCCAAATATATTGTGAACTCAAGTTTCAATGACTGAACTGGAACTGAAGACTATCAATCCACCCTCCATCTCTGTATTCATTACCTATTTCATACGTATATCCACTGCAAATGCAAATCTCAACTAACTGAATAACTAAATAAGCCAGTTTTATAGGAAAAAGCTAAATAAAAATCCGTACCTCCTCCAGGTCAGCTTCGTAATCTGTGAAACCACCACCAATGTTCAACAGGTTCATGGTAAAGCCAAATTCTTCCTAAAATAAAAATGCAGAAAGTTTACTATCTACAAGGTATTAGGTGCCCTTTTTGTTTTGTAATATAGACTCTTAAAACATTGAGCTCTTATAACAAGACAAGCTGATTTATTTGTTACCTTTTAAACGATTATACAGTAAATGGCAACAACTAATTTTCATATATTATGTCAAAAATAAATAGCAAACTATCTACAATTGTGTGATGGAATTAAGTAAAGTTGTACCTTGGTTCTCGAACGGGATCTGTTCCGGAAGCCGTTCGACTTCCCAAAACGTTCGAAAACCAAGGCTTGGTTTCTGATTGGCTGCAGGAGCTTCCTGCACTCAAGTGGAAGCTGCGTCGGACGCTCAGCTTCTGAAAAATGTTCGAAAACCTGAACACTTCCAGATTTTCGGTGTTCGGGAGTTGATTTGTTTGTCAACTAAGCCGTTTGAGAACCAAGGGTTCACTGTACTGAACATATTCAACATGTGAACTTAAGTGTGTGCAAGTCCAATAATTCACTTACAGCCATATCAAACACACAGCGAGCATCAGAAATAGCATGTTTGTATACTTGAGTTTCCTTGCAAGAGCTTGACACATGAAATCTGAAACAAACAAAAACAAAGACTAACTTTAACTTAAAAAACTCTGCAGATTCTATGCGATTTACTCTGGCTTGACAAACTCACAAAGTTTGCAATAAATTAGCTTCACAATTCTCTCATTCTCTCAATGGCTCTCTGCACTTATTGAAGCCTAGACCATAAACATGATGAGAATTACCCAGCCAATCAAATCTGTGTTCCATGCTAAACATACTTAGAAGAAGCTTCCACTGAAAGCAACAGGATTTCTTGCTAATAAATATGGGACTTATACAAAGGGTAAACAAGAAGATGGAGTACAGTACACTATTAGCAAAAGAGATCTCTCTACATTACTGAAATATCATTCAGCATTGAAGTTCTACTCCCAATCCTCACTAGTTATAGTTTTTTGCCCAAAATTATTATTTATTTATTAGTATTTATTGAATTTATATAGCACCCTATACCCGGAGGTATATTGACACTTGAGGCAGGAGACCTCTGTTTTCACTATAATCATCTTCTTGGTATTAGATGCTATGGGTGTCTAATATTTGCTACTAGGGACGTGGCGTTATATAGTTGAGACTATGGGAAAGCTGTAGCGAATTGCTTTGCTCTGAATATTGCTGTTGCCTTTCATACATGTATTTCTAAACGTTTACCTTTTGTTTGAAATGGGCTTGTCCTATCAAGCCTTACATGTTAAATGACTTTCATCTGCCATATGTATTCAAATTAGGTGGCCCCCTTTAGGAACTAATTTACAGCTTTAAACTGAAAAGGTCAATTTTATCACACAGGAAATGCATGTACTGTACACCATATATAGGACAAACTTTTAAGAATAATTTTCTAGAGGCCTGGGAACTAATATCCCTAAAGAGTTCAGTTTCTTTCTCTCTCTGGTATTAATACTTCCTATATTCTCTTCCCAAATATTTGGGTGCACAGAAACAAGACACTGTATTATATAGCATTTTAATAATATGTATGAGATATAATTGGAAGCATAGTTATGAAACACTGTGGCTACTTTTATAGACATTCAGGATACCTTCCTAACATGAACATTTCAACATTAGTGACTGACTATACCATTTAGGTCCACTGCTTTCCTCTTTCACATTGAAAAGAGCAGCAATGTGAAGGGAAGATGAGGGAGAAAGGACATGGTTACTTACTTAACACCAACTATTTGGACATTCAGCTCCTTAGCACATTCCATGAGGTGCCGACAGTTCTTCAGGGTGGTGCCAAACTTCATGTTCATCTCTTCCTCTCCATTAATGTCTTCTGTGGCAATATGAAGCAAGAGCCTAAGAGAAGGGGAAGATGATTGGGGCACAGTTGGTTTACAGCAGCATCAGCACATGTGAAGCCTGAAGACTGTCAGAAGTATGTTGATTATGTTGCCAATACTCCAGTTCCACCGATGGACGAGTCAAGGGAACCTAATAAAAATAATCCTGTACAGAGAGAAAACTAGCAATTAGGGCCTAAATATGGAGTCAAAAAGGATAAGTGGTTTGGAAATGCAGCAGCTAATAACTGCTGTAGCAGAAAACCTGTTGACTGCTGTAATAAAAATACATTACCTTGGATGTAATCATGGCTTTCATAAAGCTGCTCAGTGGTAACTTCTTGCAAAATGTGCTGAATATGGTTCAGTTCACATGTAACACTAAGTCAAACCATAGCCCCTGGAGAGACAGTTACAGCTGCTCCTTCTCCAGTCTTACTGCACTGCTGCAAGCTAAGATGTGGTTTGGTCAGCATGCCATCCACACTCAGGCTCATGGTTTGGCTGGAAGAGACGAGCTGTAAACCAAGAACAATCCTTGGTTACAGCTTGTGGTTTGTCTGGGACGAGACAAATCATGAACCACTATTTAGACAACATACTAAGCCAAACCATAGCTTAGCTTCATAGCAGGAGCAAAACAGCAAAGCAGCTGCAACTGTCTCTACAGGGGCCCATGCAGCCACAGCAAGCTAATGGTTCAGCTTACCTTTACATGCAAGCCATGTCTATGACTGGGTTTTGAATACTGTTTGCTTGATAAGATATGGCTGATTTGAAATAGAAGGCATCCCAGATTTTCCCTCCCGCTGGGTACTTTTTTGAAGTATTAATTCCAGTTTTATTAGCTTCACTGCTTGCTTCCTCCTGTAGTAGTAGCCAGAACAAGCTGGTGGGCAGCATTTCATTTGAAGGTAACAGGACTTACACCCTTACAAGAAACTGGAACTTAACTTGATGACTGAGAGCATAATGAGTCCTTGGTTTCTAGAAAGATGGGTCATTTCTTGCAAACCTGAGCATCAATTAGCTGCTAATATTAATCCAAAGAGATACATTAATTTCACTCTAAATGTCTGTGTAACATCCTTAGGGCCAAGTCTACCAAACCTTACTTTGGGAGCTGGATGCATTAATAGCCTTGCAAATGTCATACTCCACAAATGACTGCTGATTCAGTTAACAGAAGTGACTGCATGGCCAGTGCTGGGTATCGGAACGAGTGGGAAGCTAACATCTTTATATTTTCCAAGTGTGTATTATATTGCCCCAAAATAAGGTCCACAGCACTCACGCAGATCTGCCCTTAAAAACATGCAACTGAAGCACTATATATTAGCCTTTTTCTTAAGGATCAATATACCTGATGATAAAAGTTTGGATCATAGTATGGATTAGTAGTGTAGGAGCATATAGCAAATATATAATATTTCTTGAACACATGGCAATCACTGCCCTATTAAAATAATAAACTCCAGCAACTTTTTTACACAAAGATTGACAATGAGGAAGGAGGTGCCCAATTGCATGACACATTTACTGGATGAACTCTTCTCTCAAGGCCCAGGAAGTCTGCAAGAATATTAAATTACTGATACAATCTAGAGATTGACATGCAGCCTTCATATTCTATTATTTCAAAGGGGCATGTACTTACCCACTAACTGCCTTATCTGTTTTAGATAATCCACCGCCATACATTTGTTCCTCCTTCATGCTGATGCTACCCCAAGTAAACTAGAAGAAAACTTGATGTGCACTTCTGGTGCAGCACCACAGTTCTGGCACGCAGCATATAGCAGCCTGTTCCAGATTTGTACTTGATTTCCCCCCCTGAAAAATTCTGGACCAGCTCAAGGGATCTTGAGACAATTCTCACAGATGGTGATCTGAACAAACATGTGATACATTTCATCATGATGCCAGAGTCCCAAGCAGAGAATGGTGTGTGTAAATACATAGATATATTCATGTTTTAATATCGCCAGCCCACATAACCCAGGCAGGAGGTGCTTCCGAGTCAAAAGAAGTTTTAAGGTCTCTTGATAAAGCAATTTCAGGGTAAGTTAGTAGAATCTTCAAAAGCAACAGCTTAAAACTATGTTGTCAAACACACCTAGCTAGTATTTGGGTCATCAATTGGGCCCTATCTGGGTGGATGGAGCAGCCAAGTAATTTCGTTGTCCCTGAGAGGGGGCAATGACAATAAAGATATTATTATTATTATTATTATTATTATTATTATTATTATTATTATTATCATCATCATCATCAAGGTATACTCTCAAGTTTTAAAGAGTTGCATGTTAGAACAGCCAAAGGAGACTTCTCTGCAAGAAGTATTTCAGAAGGTTATCCCTTTAGAGATAATTCATTATATGCATATATTAAATTTACTTCAGTGGGCTCTGGTTCATGAAAGCTTATGCCATAGTACAATTTGTTAGTCTTCTAAGATGCCACAATAATGTTTTAAAATTGTATACTGTAATCCCAACTTCCCACAATGGTAAGTAAAATGAAAACATTTCTGTATACTTACTTTGCATTAGGATGGTTCCTAGCAATTTTCTTTAATTCGAGTTCACTGTCACATGTCAAAATGTTTACTCCAATTTTCGCTGCATATTTTATCTGAGAAGCTTGCTTGCAAGGATTTGTAAATATAATGTTTTCAGGAGAAATGCCCAGGTCTTGAACCAATGCCATTTCAGTCTGAAAAAACAAACATTTGAACAAGGTTAGAGGCAAATAAAGGTTGTGAAGAAGATTTAGAGTATATAAGGTTGGAATTTTTAAAAATCACAATAGTGGTATTAAAAAGGGGGGGGGGAGTAATACCTAATGCAAGACTTGTTATCCAAAGTTAAAGTTTGCAAGCTGCCCTGTCCCAAAGGCTAAGAAAATTCTACCTTAAGTTGTTTACCTCTAGAAACTCAAAGCCAGCTGTGTGTGTGTGTGTGTGTGTGTGTGTGTGTGTGAGAGAGAGAGAGAGAGAGAGAGAGAGAGAGAGAGAGAGAGAGGGAGGGGGGGGAGGCTTACAAAGTTTTGAAAGTTTCTAATGCTTGGTGCTCTGAAGCTGTCCTACATGCACATAATGTCCAAACAAGCTAAGCAAGTTACGCTAATAAAACACGCCATTCTTACATCACAATAGTATTTGGATTATTTTTATTTACTCCAGTTATGAGAGCATCAAAGTTGGGTACAAAAATCTCAATATGTGGAAGGTTCATAGGCTGGAGAGGAACCACAGTTCAGTGGTGGAGCCCATGCTTTCCACAAAGGTCCTAAGTTTAATCCCTGGCATCTCAAGTTACAAAGAGATCTTGGAGAGCTACTGTCAGTCAAAGCAGACAATGGGCTAACTGGAGAAAGTCTGGCATAGTATATAGTAGCTTTCTATGGTCCTAAATAATATTATATGCTTGCAGTATCACACACCTCTGCATAGCAATGATACCGTCAAGAATGCATTCCATATCTCTCCCCCCCCACAAATATTAAGATGTTTAAATTCCAACTTAAACACACCCAAGGTGGTTTACAAAAGCTTTAGAATATTAAACCCAATACAGCATTAGAATAAAATAAGACACCAAATGAAACAGACAACAGCACAAGCATTAAGAATAAAAAGACCAGGCCCAGCCACTGAATGTACCAGAGAATACAATTGTCTTCATAAAACTGGGAAGATGAACTGGCTCCAGCCACCGGCCTGAGAATGAACTGCAGGGAGTTTGCTCACCCCTTATCTTCTGTAATGAACACTCTGCTCCAAATGCTAGTTGGCCTACAATCACAGCAGTGAGGGGAAGGTCATTCTAACCTTTGCAACCAGCCAGCGGAATGTTCCTGGATTGTTTGTTTTATTGCTCTAATCTGTTGTAAGCCACTTTAAGAATATAAACACACACAGAATGAACTAGCTTCCATCATGCCTAGGAGGTGGGTACTCCATAAACAGGATCACCACCAGGACTATTTCTAGTCTCCAACCTCCAAAGTTCTGGCGGCAGAGGCACATGAAGCCAAACCTCCGAAACTGTTCTTAAGGAGTGAACAAGCTCTTATAGATATCCTCTACTAGAGGTTTAGGGTTCACAGCACCCTACCCTAATGTGGTCCCCTCCATGTTTTGGATTACAGCTTCCACCAGCATGGCTGTCCCGGCTGAGGGGAGCTGTAGTCTAAAACCTTTGCAGGGCACCAGGTTGGAGAAGACTTGTTTAGGTAAGATGTCAAATACTTACTTTGCTTGAACATGCAAATCCAGTTCCAAGAGCTGCCATTATCTCAAGTACACCAACAGTGGAGTTACATTTTACATTGTAAAATGGCTTTACTGGTGCCATCACATTCTGCCAGTGGATGTGCTGCTTAATCAACTTTCCCAGATCACCAACAAAAAAAGTATTGTTTCCAGTCTAGGAAGAAAAAGAAAAACAGTGAATCTACAGTTAAAGACTACAATAACTACAAAGATATACAGTAAGTAGCTGGCAGTCATAGGGGGCATTTTCCATTTTGTTAATTACTGTCCCAGACATTTTGCTTCCACTTTCCCTGGGCATACCATGAAAATGTAACCTTGTTTTTGAACTTTATTTGTGGTTGAAATGCCTCTAAATCTGAAAATCGGCAGTACAATGTCTAAGCCAGGTAAAGCTGTGCAAGTTCTGAACCAGTGTCTAGAGATGCAGCAGTGGCCTGGATAAGGGCCAATAAACGGAGCCTAGAATCCTGGCCTGTTGTCTTTTGAATTATGGTGCTGGAGGAGACTCTTGAGAGTCCCATGGACTGCAAGAAGATCCAACCTCTCCATTCTGAAGGAAATCAGCCCTGAGTGCTCACTGGAAGGACAGATCGTGAAGCTGAGGCTCCAGTACTTTGGCCACCTCGTGAGAAGAGAAGACTCCCTGGAGAAGACCCTGATGTTGGGAAAGATGGAGGGCACAAGGAGAAGGGGACGGCAGAGGACGAGATGGTTGGATAGTGTTTTCGAGGTTACCAGCATGAGTTTGACCAAACTGCGGGAGGCAGTGGAGGACAGAGGTGCCTGGCGTTCTCTGGTCCATGGGGTCACGAAGAGTCGGACACGACTAAACGACTAAACAACAACAACAACAGAATCCTGGCAGGACTGAAGCTCTATGGCTGTGCCATTTCAATGTCTAGGAGAAAGGCCAGTTTCCTGCTTTGAATGGAGCTGCACTCACCCTAAAGGAGTAGCTATGCAGAGTGGAGGTACTCCTAAGTCCAACTTTGTCATCTGAGGCACAGATAAACCTCAGTGGCTAGGAGTGCATTTAACAGCTGCAACGGTTCCTGCATAAATTAACTGTGATGGTTCAAGCAATGGTAACGTCAAGGATAGACTACTGTAACGCACTCTATGTTGAGCTACCCTTGAGGCTGGTGCAAAATTCTAAATGTAATACCTGTGTTAAGGGAGCCTCTTGGGCTGCCAGTATGTTACCAAGCTACAAATTCTTGCTATTAATCTATAAAGACAGACATAATCTGGTGTCCTTAAAAGGCTGCTTTATTCCCTACACCCCTGCCTGATCTTTGTGATCTGTCACTCAGACAAGTCTGACAATTGTGCATTTCATATGGTGGTAATGGGGCTCATCTAATGAAATCAAGCTAGTATCATATGTCATAGGTTTTAGGCCCCATCTTAACACCACTATTTTAACCAAGCCTTCATCAAAATGATTGTTTTTTGTGATTATTTTTTTCAGATGACCCATTCTTTACTTCTGTTTCTTTACTTTGCTTTAATGTTACTCTTGTGTTTTTTGCTTTTAAATGAAGTCCTATACAACTGCATAGATTTATTTTTTGTTTGCAATATAAAAATACAAATAAAAATACTGAAAATGGAACACTTACAACAGTATGTTCATAAATGCAGTTGTCAATGACATCTCCAACATTTACTCCTTCATCCAGTAAGCCAATGGAGTAGTTTGCATCCTCAAGAAATCCTTTCATCTCAGCCGTATTCCGCAAAGCCGACAGTCATAAACCAAGAAACACAAGGGATGGGCCACAAAGCCTTAGATCCGGGTCCTTAAGCTATGCAACAAACTGTTTGACAGAGAAGACAATAAAAAAATTACAATCGCAGCACAGCCTTTTAGAAAGCTTTAATTTCTCCTTCCCCACCCATGCTCTCTCACACAGAGATCAGGGGGCTATCAATAGTGTAAATATGCTGCTTATTTAAATTTGAAAGCAAAACAACAAAGCTAGCTATTCAGCAAAATTGGATTATAAATTGGGTGGGCATCCTGCAGCCCTTCAACTATTTTCATGCAAGGAGCCCAAAGGGAGAAGGGGGAAAACACTGAGGGGGCAGGGAGAGGGCAACAAACAGGATGCAGTGATGGAGGAGGAGGAAAAAGCCCTCTGCAAGTAATAATTTCCTATCTCTGGCAAGAGCAATCTGTTTCTTTCCTGACCTGATGCATAGTGAGAAAGGAGAGGAGTGACAGAAATAGAGAGGTAGGGACAGAAAAGGGATGAACCCCCGCCACCCACTTTTGGCTCTATCCCCACCCATTGCTGTCAACAGATTACCACTGAGGGAATGCTGCCTTCTACAGAAAAGAAGTTCCCTGCCCCTAGCAAATTAGCACCCCATGTGCTAGTTTTCCACTGCAGAAAGCTTTTTGTGATTTAAAAAAATGTATTCATTATCTATGGGAAGCAGTAGGCATACAGAAAGACAGTTTGCCAAACCTTTACTTTTACATTAACTTTTCTCCTTAATAATCTCAAACATTAAGAGGTCAGAGCCACTTTTAAAATACTAAAGCCATTTAGTGGGGAGGGGTGATCATTTAATTACGGAGTAGGCTAGCATGCAAAATAAATGTACCAATGTAATATTGACATGTCATCCAATAATAATTCAATTAAACAATGAACGTATGTTTACTTAGCATGCAAAATAGTTATTTGAAGTTCTTAAAGTGTTTGATGTGCGCACGCACACAAACCCCTTAAAGCTCCAAAGTTGAAGGAATGGGGGATGGGAAGTCAGAGAAACATTTCTCCAGACTTTTCTGGTCTGGGGGCTAAAGAACAAACCTCCAATTAGTCTACTCCAGTTCTCTCATTTGGTTACACCTATGTGTCACTTGTCTTCCAAAAGGGTGTTGGGGAAACATGTGCACACCAGGCAGGTTCTCTGAAGAACTGCCTGTCCCAGAGAGCTATGCTGACAAGAGTAAGGTAGGTTTTAGTCCCGGAGGCAAGAGCTCAAGCAGGTTTTCTCCTACAGCTGTCAGCTGAAGGTGGAGACCACTTTTAATAAGAATTTAAAATTATACCCAGACAAACCAATTTTAATTAATACCCTGTTCCTAGTAGGGTCCATTATATTTAACATCTAATTGACTTTTTCCTCAATAAAACATTTTATAGCACAACTTCAAGGTGCCTATTAGTCAGCTCTCTCACACACGAACAATCTGGGTGTGTCAAGGCTCTTCTAAGTTTTGGCACACCCCAAATGTAAGTATATTTGTGGTGAGCATTTCTATGAAGTTGCATGGTTAAGGTTTAATTCACTAGTTATGATTAATCTAAAATATTTGTACACAGCAGAACAAATCTTATTGCAAAATAAAAGCTTAGAGTGCCTAGGCACTACACAATCATTAAGGAAAACAGTATGGAATGCCAGCATGAAAAACTTTTAGGTTGCTTTAAAGATGGGCATCAATTCATCAGGCAAACATTTATCAGCAATACAATTTATTGGCAAGACAAATATGAGAATCTACCCAACTTTAGAAGATTTAAAAATCAATCAATTTAATTTTGACAAGAGGCTACATGTACTAAAGAAACAAATGTCCTGATCCTATGGAGCAGCTGTGCAAGTGCAATAACTCCAAGGATCATACAGTTTGATCCCAGCATGTCAGACCTGCCTATAACAAGGAAAATACAAAGAACTGAGGAAAAGCTGTCACAAACACGGAAATATAGTCAATCATGTTTCTTTTGAGTAAATTATTTCATCCAAGAGATTAAGGTAAATTTGAGGTGTATTGGGTTGTTCTAAGCACTCGTTTCAAAGCAACTCTAATAAACCCTGGTAGGGAAGGCTGCCAAATCAAAGTATCGTAAGAATTAAACATTCCAAATCCTCAGTGACTGAAATAAGGAAAGTTATTAATCTACTATGAAGGCAAGGCAAGATTACAATTGCATTCATAAACAGAGTAATTCACAAACTCTCCTTTTCCAGCACAGTCTACCCTGCAGCCAGCTGAGCCCAGGGAAACCCAAAGTACCACATGGTTCAGTAGTTGCAAAGCCTGTCAAGGCTGCTAGTCTTTGTGACAACAGTTGAAACAGCTTCCAAGCTTCAACTGCTTCAGCCAACCAGTTGCAGCAGTTACAGATGAGACAGCACAAATAGTAAATTTGCCAGAATTTAACTACTAATAAGGATCATGTGGGTGCATTTCAGCATGATTTGAAATATCACACCCACTGTTCTTTATTTCTCTGCAGATTATCAAAGCATTTCAGAGTATCAAACAATAAGTAATTAATATAGGTCTTCAAATGTAACAGGCAAGTCACAGTTTGGCTGCTGAGAATAGTTTTCAGACTCAGTTCTTCCTTCCAGGTTTCAGCAAAGCACAGTATGCTGTAATGTCCAAATCAGGTACACTATGTTTGTACAACCCATAGTTGGTCTCTCAAAGTTCAAACAGAAATTTCTCATTCTGATTTGGAAGCCAAACTACAGCTTGCGTAAACCACAGTTTGCCTGATTTAGACATCAGAGCAAATTATATTTGCTTCAACTAGAAAAAAAATGGGAATATGAACATGCAAGGAAGAGGATGATGATGCAAGAAGAAGTATACAAGTTTGAAACCTACAATCTCAATATATCTAAGTCAGGTCAGAGCTAGGCTTCCAGCCAGGCTAGTCAAATAGGCTGATTCAAAACACCAACAATTTAGCTAAAGGAAACAAAACCTGCAAGCATAACTTTTGTTTCAAGTCTATTTGACAGATTAGTCTTTTTAAAATTAAGGTGACATCCTCCAAGTTTTGCTTGAGTTCTGTCTTTTTCCATAATAAAATAGAATTACTGCTTGAAGCAGCTTCTCTTATATTAGTACACAAATGCAGCAGCAGGTTAGTATGTGGTACATTCTTTTGCAAGAATGCTGTCTATTATGTAATGGGACATGCTTCAACTAGTCATGTTTTTTTATTTCAGTAGTGTTTAATCTAAATTATTTTTACTTCCAACGAAAATGATAACCAGAATATATTATTAGAAGATGTCTGATAAGGCACCAAGTCTGCAAAACCAGATTTCCTGCTGTGGTGATACAGAACCGTCCATTTCTCTCCTCTATAATTTAAACTGTAACTAGTACAAATCATTTGTCCAAGACAGAATCCAAAAATCTCCTATAGTTGAAAAACTAACTTATGGAAAGCAAGAGGTACTTAACAAGACATGCCTTGGAGGCTGTGCTCTACAAGTAAAGTGCTGAAGTGATTTAGCAATGGGTATTTACATGTAACACATCAATAAGACAATTAAAGTTTATTCTAAACAGCCATTATCTCCCAATTAGCATACTGAGGTAGGTTACAAATGAACACAGAGGATTTATAAAAAGTATGCCTTTAATTTAAGGGAAGGCATCTTAAGGTCTTGATATGTAAACTCATACAAACACAGATTAAGGCCAACAGCTTTTCTTGAATTAAGATCAGGCTTTCACACATTTCCCTATCATTTGGAACAATTCATAAAACAAATTCCAGGAGGGAAAACTTAGTGAATTTACAAGGGCACAGCTGTAAAAATAAAGGAAAAGACTCACATGGACAAGTTAGGAGATGGAACCCTACTATCATCAGCTAGGTTCCCAAGGTGGCTCAGCGTTGAAGTCGAACTGTTCCCGATAAAGCACTTCTCCTAATCCCTCTGGATAGTTGTACACCTGGTCAGAGAGCTTGCCCTGTAAGAGGGGGGGAGAGGAGAATATCCATTATATATTCAACAGTAATGTTGCAAGTCTAGCTTTACAAAACCAATCTTCAAATACACCCATTGCAATACAGCAATTGTGCTTAAGAAAAAAAGAGGAAGTTTAGCATACAGTACAGGATTTGTGCAGAGGTTACCCTCTGGACCCCTACACATGTTGGTGGGGCCCACATAAGCCCATCCTGCCCCATCCCATCCCATCCTGTCCCATGATGTTTTTTAGTCACTTCCAGGTTTGGCACAGTCATGCACTATGGGACGTGCCTAAAATGGTTGCTGCCTGTATGTTTAGATCATTGATAAACATACATTCAGGTTAGAACACAGACTGAGAAGGCCAATTCAAACTTCACCAGAATTGTACAACATTCAGCTTGCAGTATGAAGGCTCCCAGGCAGAAGCAGTTTCATAGCAACTACAAGCCAGAAGCATAAATGAACATGCTGACTAAGTACTAAAATATTTAGCTTATCAACCATTTGCTGTCAAACTGAGTTCAGGGAGCCTTGGGGATCAGCAGAAGAGCTGTCCTGACCAACTCTGTTGCCACTGTCAAACTTCCCTTACAGTATGTAATCATAAGGAAAGTTTTGTGTGTTCTGCTCACGTGGCACAATAGATCTGACCAGCACTTTGTGTAAACAGGGTAATAAGAAAAGGAAACCAGAATTCTATACTGTGGAAACTACTTAAGCTCTGAGAAAAAGGGAAGAATGAAAACAAAGAATTAAGATAAGTGATGAACACACTTGCACATCATCCAAGTTCAACAAGAAGGAATAAGTTTAGATTAAAAATGGAGACTGAATTATTAAAAATGGAGAACTGCTGAGTGTAATATTCTCCAAGGGAAATGATGTGAAAGAAAGGTAAATACTGTACATCCTATAGAAAACATATAGAATGTAGATTAAATTAGCAGAACCTCTATTTTTGTAACTTCTGGTTGATGGAAACATTTTTCAAGGAAGCAAGTTACAAATAACAGCTCACCTTTCTTGAGACATAAGTTGGACATTAGATGCTACATTAGATGGCTTTTTGTGTACATATGTTTTATGAACACTTGCTGAGAGAAAAACTACGCCTTAGCAATTAAATTACTTAGTGTAAACAGATCACTTTCATCAGCAGACCGTATGCTATGTTGGCAACTGCATCTAGACTACATTTTAGAGGAACAGTGACATTGGTACAAAGTCTATAAAGTGGTACCTTGGGTTACGAACTTTGCCCCAGGATGAGAACGGAAATCGTGTGCCACTCCTATTAGCGAAAGCACGCCTCACTTAAGAATGTTTTCAGGTTAAGAACGAACCTCCAGAACTAATTAAGTTTGTAACCCAAGGTACCCCTGTATCAAGGGAAGGCACCCTGAGGATCATCTAGTCCAACCTCCTGCAATGCAGGAATACGCAGCTGTCCCATGCAGGGATCAAACCCACAACCTTAACATTATCACCACACTCTAATTCACGCCTTGATCAAGCAAATATTAAAATCTTACAAATGTAAAGTCTGACAAGAATCACAGTCACCTAGGCTATAGGCACAACTTCAGGTCCAAAAGCGAGAATCTTCTGGCAAGAGCCAGGGAGAAAAGTGGCAGACTGAAAGATCAACAGCAGCAAACTCCTGCCCACAATGGCTCGGAATAGGAATCCCTCAAGGGCAAGATTATAGAGCAGGGACATAATGGGCTACCATACTCTGTCAACACCCAAAACCTACATGAAAGTTTGAGCAGAGGCAGTAAGGAAGCCTAAAACTAGTAGTTGAAGGAAACCCTCACGCTACACATTAAATCCACCAACAGGCTAGTTTGTGGGCACATCTTGTTCTAGTTAATCAGGGATAAGGTCCAGAGACAAGCACAACGTCGGCGCAAGTAGCCAGCAGTGGGGAAAATAAAGAACCCAGTCCCTGTACCAACAGCTGTATAGCCCACTAAAAACCACAATTCAAGTCTTTCAGGTCCCCAGATAGATGTCCTAGTGGTAGTCCTTTACTTAACAACAATATTGTCCAAGGATGGCAATAGCCTTCTGAGGCAATCGGCAGACAAGTGAAACAATTCTACTTCTCTTCTGTTCTCCAGAACAGCTGTGCTGCAGGACAATGAGCAGCCACAGGGGAAAAAAATGTATCTGCTTTGAATGTGCATTTGGTGGAGGGGCAGTCTGGTGCATCTGTTCAGTCTGAATCCTTGCAGTCATCTTTCTATTCCTATCCTTTCTTCACTGTTATTCTTCATGTTTTATCAAAAACGACCACACTGTGCCCCAGTTAATCCAGACCTCGAAAGGCATAAGTACCCTCACCATTCTTGATACAACATTTGCAGGACTCATCTATTAAAAAATGAGTAATCCGGCAGACTGGGTATCCTAGCTCCACAGAGCAGACAAAAATTATTCTGTGTTGGTCCAATTTTTTATTTCCTCAGCACTCCTAAGAAGCAGGCATTTGAGGACAGGACTATATTAGTTGTGCTTGGCATCCAGACATGAAAGCAAGTACTTCACAAAACTATGCAGAAATTCTATGTATTCATCCTGTAAACCTCTTTTAAAAAGGTTTCAACCTAATGTCTCCAAGAAGCCCAACAAGGATCAAAATGGTCCAAGTTGGAACAGTTGATTGTTTAGTGCACTCCATACCCTCTGGCAGAGGTGGAAGTGGAATACACCTATTTTGGTGTGTATACTTTATCAGATTGGAACACACCTTATGTTCCCTTGCATTCTTTACACCTTTTAAACATACTGTGAAACTCACTCACCTCCATTTCTACCATTTTAACTGCTTCAGGTGAGTAACCATGTTAGTCTTTAAGATTCTACAGAACAGCAACAGACTAACAAACCTATGCATCTGATGAGGTGGTTCAACAATTTCTTATCCCATAATACATTTATTAATTCTTTAAAGTGCTACAAAACTTTGTTTCACTTGTACCACATATACCTAAAAAAATCTTTCTACATTACATTTGGAAATAGGAGACTGATTGAATATTTATGTCACAATATATCTATTTCTCATATTTGTGCCCTGTTCTCTCTGCAAAGAGATTTTCATTAGATAACCCCCAAGAAACAAGTTAACCAGAGTGAAGAGACTAGCACAAGTTCATGTGGTGATGACGTTCCTTACTACCGGTAAGTGGGTGCTTCACCTGTTCAGCACTATCCACTTAGCTCTTCTAAAATCTAAAATAAATATTCCTCCGTGTCCGCAGGACTTCGCAAAAGTTCAGTGCTATCATGGCTGTGAATTAGTCCTTTCCCTCCTAAAGGATATTCGTTCCTGAAACTCTAAAATCTATTGATGCCAACACCAGTTATTTTATTCTCCATGCTTATGCACATAACTACCCATTTTAAAAAATTACAGACAACTTAATCAAAACAACACATCTGTAAGCAGTTTACATAAAGTAGCATAACATATTTATAATGACGTACCAATAAAATCAACAAGCTTCAAAAACAAGTTCACACAATAAAGGCACGTGTCTGGGAGCCGCTTTCTCAAGTACAGTTGTGTTGCCTTTTTCATTTTAAGGCGTGTGCAAAGCAGCAGTTCCTTCGCCACAGATGAGCTCTTCGCGTTTTCAAGCTATAAAGCAGAACATCCCCCACGTGGAACGGGGGCGACCAAAAAGGAGGCCGAGTAGCCGATCACCCGGATGGCTGAACTGCCTTGGTAGTATCAGCAACCCAAAGCGAACTTCCATTGTGCGCCACCAAGAAGCCCTGCAGCTTATTCCAGCCGCCGCCGTAGCTCCCGCCCGCCTTCCCTCCCACGTCTACCGGAGGCTGCTAGGGAAAGCTCAGAGGCTACGGGCTTCCCCGCGGGCGGGCGGGATACACCAATGCGCCTGATGTGGACGACAGCAGCAGCAGCTCTCTGGCGAGGCTGTAGCTGGGCAGACAAGGGAGGGGAGGGGCTCGCACTCCGAAGAAGCGCATGGGGCGGGGGATGCCGTGTCGCAAACCGCAGCGGCGGCAGCAGCAGCAGCAATAGCATTGTTCACACCATGGCAGGCAGGCAGGAAGCGAAGAACTAGACAGGACCAGTCCAGACTGGAACAGACCCTCCTCCCCCTGCCAGCACGCCATGCTTCGCGGCGCAACTCCGCGAAGACCCCGTCGCCGCAGGGCTGCAGGAGGGCGCTCGCAGCTGGTCGCCAGCGCACATGCAGGGGAGGAGGAAGGGGCCCCGAGGACGATCGCGTCAGCTTGGTCACAGCGGATGGTGACGCTGAAGCAGCTAGCTCGAGCCTCCAATGACAGCGCTGCCTCCGAAAGGGGGCTGCAGGCTGGTCTGGCGAGACCTGCGCTCTTTTGAACTGTCCCTTATACTGGCGCCAAATATGTGCAGGATCCTCTGCATTTCAAAAGGCTTGCTTTCCTGCCCCGCGTGCAAAGCCCGACTCCGCCTTTCCCTGTACTTCTGCCGCATCCCAAACTACGCAGTTGAGATATACTGTAATGCGAACACACTGGACCTGTAGTACCATGCATGTTGGAAAAACACACTGCGATAAGTATATGCTCCCATAACACCTAAATCTTGGTTCTAATGCATTAATTGTGTTAACCAGTAATTGTGCTGTTTTGGTCAGAAAGAAGCAGGGAGATAAGGTATGACAAAAGGTACTTCTCCACTACCAGTTCAAAAAACTTAGAGGAACTCTGGAGACCAGGGTTCAAATCTTCACTCAGTCATTAAGCTTACTGGGTGACCTCTGACAGTCTTTCATTCTAACCATCCTCAAAGGGTTCCTGATGATGATGAAATGGGGAGGGAGAACCATGTATGCCACCTTGAGCTCCTTAGAAGAAAGATGGGGCATAAATGTAAGCAAATGAACATTGTCGGACAAGTAAGAGGTAGCAGTTATTCCATATTAACAGATGGCCAAAGTTATGATCCTGTACCATTCAACAGCTAAGAGCTTTTCCCACTGCCTTCCCCACAAAGAAAAAGGAGATGTTTTGTCACATTTGTATCCTCTTCAAAGAACTCAGCAGCATTCATAGAATACTCATCCCCCCCCCCCCCGAAAGTTGGTTGAGCTAGAAAAACTGCAACTTTCCCAACAGATGAGCAAGAATGTGGTCTTTCCTAAATTCAAATAACCATTCCAGCTTCTGCTGGAGGCATGGGTGTCAGATATCCAAACAGTTCCACCTGTGTCACTTCTCCGACATACGAAAAAATATGTACAACTCTTTACAAACTTTCTAAAAGCCAAAGTGTGCTAGAGACAAACCACATTCCCCTCAATGATGTCAAGTAGAATAGTTTGAACCAAGAAGCTGCAACCCTGCCACCTTCAAATCAGGACAGATTTTCTCAAATCCTTCCACACATGCTTAGGGACAAACTTGCAATGCTGATTGCCTGTACAGACCTAGGGGTTTGTGTTTATTCCTGAGTATTTAAAAACTAAAATGTTTGTTCTTGTACATATTGTGCAAGCGTCTGTCGGACCAGTAGGAATATTTAAGAGACATGTGCCCCAGGAGAATTGCAACAATTGAACAGGACAGGAGGTCTTGCTTCATCCCATTCCTTGTTATACTAGCATTAAGATATGTCTTAGCACCAAGAAAAAGGGCAGCTCCAATAATTCTCATCCAGCCATGATGGAGATAAATTACTTGTTCTTTGAAGAAAGCAGCAGTAGTATTAGTGTCAAATTATGTTACCAACAATAAACATGGTATAGCCACAAACAATGGGTGCAAAATCATTTTGAGGCAAACCATGGCAGATGTTCTACATCCTAGGTAAGTGACACCTGTCATGTTCCTCCATTCCTGTGGCCTGCACCACTTCATACACCTTGGCAACTGCTTACAGGCTTTGACAAAAGCAGCTGGTTCCCATTCAGAGACATGGTAAAATCATCAGCCACTCCTTGCTGACACCATCCACCAATGCGAAGAGAGGGCATTAAGGGTGGCCTTCCTTGCTCACCAGGCGCAGGAGAAGGAAAAGCCCTTAGGTTAGCGCCAGACAACAACACAACCCGGAAAGCTGGTCACAATTCTATATACACACACAGCACACCTACAAATGAAAAAGAAGGTGGGGGGAGGGAGAGGACGACCTCTGCCATGTCACCAGCTTCCAATGACTCATTTCATGGTCGCGAGGCCTAAATGCCCCCAGCCAGATCTCCCAGAGTCACATGAAGGCTTCACTTTTAGGGATTGAGGCAACTCACCATTGCCCACCCACCCAGAGCGCGGCAGGTGACAAGTGACCAGCCAGCGACAATGGCCACTCCGAGGGGAATAAGGAGTCCTCCTCCTCCTCTCGCACACGTCAAGCGCTGCTTCTCGCCTTCGGCCTCCAGTGCAGCCGCCCACCCCTACCTCCACCCCCCCTCCATCTCCAACGGCAGGGCGTTAAACGGTTGCTGCTGCTTCCCGCAGCTTATCACCATGAACTGACCCAGTTCTGAGGCAGCCATACACTCACTCACTCACTCACTCACTCACACAGGCGGTGGCAGCCTCCCACTCCCCTCTACAGGAATCCGCCATGTTAGAACAGCCGCCGAGGAGCCCCTCTGCCATGTTGTCCTCTGGGCTCCCCGCGCCTCGGTTCCCGGCCCCGTCCGCCGCCGCCACAAATGCCCGACTCGCGGGGGAACGGGGCCGCCGAAGCCCGTCGGGCGGCAGCCCCCTCCCTGCCTCCCTCCCTCGCACGCGAGCGTCCGCCATGTTAGGAGCTCCTCAGCCCCGCGCCTCCTCTCTCTCGCACACCGCTGACCTGCTCGGGTCGGGGCTCCTTGGCCGCCCTGAGCGCTGAGGGAAGAAGCAGGGAAGAGCGCACACTCGCCATCCTGAGCGAGCCGCCGGCGTGAGAGGGGTGTCCGCTCGGGGGAGCAACCTTCTGGCTCTTCCGCCCAGGAGCTCGGCTCTCTCCCTCCTCTTCTCCCCGCCTCGAGGGGGAATAAGTGTCGCCTCCGGGCTTGGTGTAATGGGAACCCCCCAGAGCCCCGAAGCGCGCTATAATGGGGGTGGGGAGGCATCTTCTTTACTGGGCTCCCAACGGATCCAGACCTACTGACAGCGCGCGCGCGCGCAGAGCGCGACGGACATCGCTCTTTCCTCGCGCCTCCTTTCGGAGCAGCTTTGTGCCGAGGAGTCACCATCTATGGCGCTCGCCGCCTAGCCAGGACCGAGGAGGAAGGAGACTGTTTCCCCCCCCGCCGCCGCCTCTCTGGATTTGGCCGAGGCCGAGGCACCTGCGCCCGGTTCCGCCATCACCCGCCTCCGCTGGGGCTGAAGGTGGATCTGGAAAGGCCCCCGCGCAAGGCAGGGAAGTAGAGCGCTGCATAGGGTGGGTGGCGTCCCCTTTCAATACACATATTCCCCCAATAAATAATCATAATCATATATAGTAGGTTAAGTACTCACGTGGGACAACGGCCCGAAAGATTTGGTAAATCGTCTTCTCTTTTTAGGCGGAATTTTTAAAGAGGGATGTGGGAACCTACAGCAGAAATACGGGAGGCGGCAGCGGCGCCTTCCAGGGCCATAGGCTGCCGGCGCGACCAGAGGAAAGAGCGCAAAGTTGCGCCGAGGCTTAAGAAAAAATAAGAGAGAGCGCGCACAAAAATGCGAGGAGGCGCGAGGGAGGCGCGGGGCAGAAGCCCGGGAGGAGAGGAGGAAGGCAGGCGGGCGGGCAAAGAAAAAACACACGCAAGACGGGAGACGGCGCGGCAAGCAAGATCGCTGAGGAGGAAGGCAGGCAGGAGGAAATGGCAAAAGAAGAGGAAGAAGGGGCGCCGGCGGAGCTTTTATAGGAGGAGCCGGGCTATAGGCGGGGCTCGGAGCCACGCGTCACAAGCGTGCGAGGAAGGAGGCGCCTGCTCGCCGCCCTCCTCGCCGGGGGAGCGAAGGCGCGCGCGTGCTCTCTCTCTCCTTGCGACTCGTTTCCTTCCTTCCCAACGTGAGTGACAGTTCCTCGGGGCTAGGAAGGCGTTGCGCATGAGCGCAGCAGGCCACATACGCAGGGCGCAGAGGGAAGGGGAGGTGGCGGTGGTTCTTCCCGAGGAGGCCGAAGTTCGCCCTTTACTAAAGGAAGTCGCCTCGGAGCCCGCGTTAAAAGCGCACACAGACACATAAAGGCGTGCTGTATTTGGTTGGGGTCTGGCCTACTGTATGAAGTAATACACAAACGGAAAGGCGCTGAGAGCGTGTCTAGAATGTGCTTCTTATTTATTTCACAAAATTTATACACCGCTGGATTGTAAACAAAAACCCCTCAAAGCGGTTTGCAAAAGATCAAACAGTAAAATCGGGGGAAATGTACAATCCTACTCCAAAACTTACAAAAGTTAAAAGACTAAAACGGATTTAAATTGTCTCTTGTTCTTCCTAATTAGTATACTTTGCTGTTTTTTTGAGCCCATAATATTTAGAGGCGCTCTGCACTTTAAGAGCTGTATAATAGGCCGAAACCCAGGAGATGATACGGTACATCCTTCCAGGGCAAGGCATTCTTCTGTCAAGAAATGCAGCATTTATGTGCCTGAAACTCTTGTGTGAAAGAGAGCTCTTCTGCCAACAAAACCAACCTTAGGTACTTCTGGAGGGATTAATTAGAAACAATTGTTTTTATGCCACAGTCTGCAATGCTGTTTATTTTGCTTGATATCCATATGACTGCTTATTTTAGTTCTGTACCCGCTCTCACACTTAGCTCTTTTTCCTTCCGTGTGCCACAATATTTGAAATACACTCATGTTTCTAGCACTGCATTCCTAAGCACTCTGAGTAGTAGGCAGTAAGCCTTAGTGAATACAGTGGAGCTTACCTCTGAGTAAACATTTATGTACAAATGGAACAAATGAGTACAAGTTAATATTGGTTTAAGTCATTCTGCCAAGCACTTGCCTTGCCACCATTTTAATCTGTGGCAAGGACTGCATAATTTCACCTGTCTGTTTGCATTTTACATTCTTCCCAGGCACTGGGGGATAGGAACTCTTTCAGAACAAGTCAAAGGAGAATTCTGGAAAACGCCTCATGACTCTTCTGTACCTTATCAGTATATGGCATGGAAATAACAGTGTGTCTGTAGGACAGCTCAGCTGTGCTTCTGACTCAGTACACTAAACTGGAAGCATTGCAGGAAAAGGCAGGTATATCTCCCAAGGAGTCTGACAGAAACTTATGAAAAACAAACAAGTTCTGTTTCTAAAAATTGGTTATTGAAAAAAATGCAACTTCGTGACTGCTGAAATCCTAACCCCACTAACCTGGGAGTAGGCCACACTGTGTAAACATAGGATTGAAACCATACCTGCCTTTTGAATTTTTTGTCTAAGGAACCTAACATTTAGCTTTCCAGTGTTTTAAATGTTAATCTTTTTCAGGTTCAGTGATAGACTGATGACCAAACCTAATGTTACATGGGAGCCAT
Organism: Podarcis gaigeae; assembly: GCF_964106915.1. NCBI lineage: Eukaryota > Metazoa > Chordata > Lepidosauria > Squamata > Lacertidae > Podarcis > Podarcis gaigeae. Next base: position 22,752,950 of record NC_139683.1, on the reverse strand, counting down.
GGGCATAGCGGGGGGGGGGGTGGCAGGGAGGGGCAGCAATATAACAATAGAAATACTTAACTAACTGACCAATCATGACGGTTCTGCAGCCCCCCCAAAAAGGCCTGTCATCCCCTCAACAAAAATCCTGGTTATACCCATGATTGGGAGCCATGTAAAGTAACTTTTTCCTAACTTTTTTTTTTAAGGAAAGCACTCTCAGAGGCTTCAGTTGGGAGCAGAGGAAGAACTAGGAAGGTAGAGGGCTGATTAGCATTTCCCCCTTCTGTCCTTAATTTACTTGAAATCACCCAAGCAGCTTTCCCACTCATGCATCTTTCCCTTTGAAGGAAGCAGGATTTTGAGCAGAAAATGTCAGGAAGCGAAAGGGTTAAGTAGATTTTTTTCATTCTCTCCACTACTTTTCATTCTTTTAAAAAAAATGTCACCAGGCTAATGCATGCAGCTCCTATTCTTACACTTAGGTTAGCCCACACAATATATTCTGCTACTTAGCATAAGTAACATGGTCTTCTTGACAGATCACATGCTAGACTGCTGCCAGTATTTACAGAACTGACAACAGGAGAGAAAGGGACTTGAGAACAAGCATGTGTTATAACCTCCCAGTGTGGTAGCTTTGGGTCATCTTAGTACAACAGTGAGAATACATTGGTACACACTGTACCGTATTAAACATCCCACATGGAGCTTGAAACACTTACATAATAAAATAAAAGATCAAAAAGAGAGAAGTGTTTTGAAAGGTTTGATAATTTGTAAAACAGAGTGTATATTTATGTAACACAAGGAATAATAACAGGATTACAAAACGCCCGTCTTGCATTAAAAGTATGAAATTGGGATTGTTTCTTACATTCCAGGACTAATTTGGGATGCAAAACGGGAAATATCCCTCCATTTCTGATGTTCAAGTGTGTGTGCCCTTGCTTTTGTGTCAAAAAAAATGGCATCATCCATTCACAAGAGGGAACTATCAGCTGTCTTGGAGGGAGCCTCAGTGTTAGCAGAAGTACAAAAAAAAACCTTAAGGGGAAACCCTGGAGTGGGGTTGAAACCCTGAGAACTGAGTGTGCTCAATGGCAAAAGAATGCTGACTAATTTTTTTTTTTTTGGCGCGGGGAATGGCATGGCCTATTGTGGAGCGCATAGCTGGCTGATTAGAACTCAATAGAAACAGTCCACGCTACAGCATTTCAAAGACACAGAGTTAACCTCTTAGAATTATACCTTTGTAGTAAATGAGGACATAGAGTAGCCCGTATGAACTACCGTCTGTGCTACAACCTTTTTGTGGTGGGTGGGGAGCGGAATATACTGCTGACAAATCACAACTATTTTAAAATGCTTGTTTCCTGTAGGCAGCTTCCCATTCATCACAGGGAGGGAAGTGGGAGATCCTAAAGGAGCCAGGTCATGCAGACTGCAAGCCTACCAATTAACAGTGTGATTCTACACATGTTTATTCAGAAGCCCCTTTGAGCTCAATTTGATTTGCCCCAGATCAGTAGGTATAGAAGACTGCAGCCTATGCTTGAGGGTGTTTGAGCCATGGACTGCATGGGCTTCAGCTGGCCGGTTATCCATCCACCCCTCCCGACTGCTAGCTCAAGCCCTGCCAGGGGTGCCAACTTGAATAAAATATGGGGGGAGCAGGTAAGCCCCACCATGCATAAGTGGAAACATGACACAGTGCACACACACCATTTGAATGGCAATGCTCATCAGCTGGGGGGGGGAATCAAATATTAAATTGGGGGACAGCGGCGAAGGGACTTCAACCCCTAGGAGTTGGCTCCTGAAAACACCCTAACAATGCAAGTTGTCTTGCTGCAACAAATCGAGTTGTAAGGGGGCAGATTCACCTTGGTTAAAAGTCCTTAAGCAGAGGCTGGATGGCCACCAAGCAGGGGTGCTGTTGTTGGACTAGATTCTCTCCAATTATAGGATTCTAGTATGAGCAAAATAATATGTGCCAAACAGTTTTAATCCTCTGCAATTATGAACTGGCTATTAATACTCAACCCTGCTTTTTCAGACCACACTCAGACAATGTATATCAAGAAAAGTTGTGTTACAGGCAAATGCATTTAAAGCTTCTCCACCTGAAATGGGGGGCCTTTCCATAGAGAATCGGCAGAATGAAGGTTGTTCTTGCCTTTACAAATTGCATTTATACATATATAGGTACCAACCAAAATAATTTGATACAAACTTCAAGGTATACTTAAGGTTACCCATTATAGGTTACACAGATTTTTACCTCTAGGTCATAAATATGAATCTGGGAAGGACACAAGAGGTGTAACATCATTATAATTTGTTAACCTCTGTGACATGACGCATCAGTGCTCAGTAAAAAAATAAAATAAATTATTACCTGTCTCTTCAAAACCGTCTGTTGTCAAGCAGGATACTATCTGCCATATATTGTCCTCTCCTCTCTTGGCAGGCAAATCAGTTCCCCCACCCTCTCCCAAAAACTTATATTTAATGTATCAAGTACTAATCCTTTTGGACACAATATTTTATAATAGTAAGATCCTATCCTGGAGTTATGCAAAGTGTTTATGCTGGCATTGCACCACATTTACACCAGTTAACACACGTCCTGTTTCATTTTCAATAATTACCTACTTTTGTGTTATTTATTTATTCTTTCTTTCTTAAGTACTTTATCGGCTGCCAATCTTATGTTGTGTCAGTTTGTTTCTTTGAAGTATATAATGTTTTGACAGCTGTGGTATTTTTTCCTTTCTTTTTGTTTTAACATTTAATAAAGATTAATTAAAAAATACACCACCTGCATAACCCCCTACCCTGGTGGCACAGTGCAAGTGCAAAGAAAAAAAAGCCTGAGCATGTTTGCAAATATCACGGGGCTTAGTTTAGATCCTGGGCTTGCTCAGGAGTTGGTCCCACCCTCCGATGATGCTGTAAGATTAAACCACAAAAGAGATGCTATAAAAACACTTTCATTAGAGTCAGTAGAGAACCTCTGAGATCTACTAACTTCCATTCCATCTGATCCCACAGCCATGTCAGGTAAACAATTCTGAAGCTGGATAGTAAATCCCAGTTTCTTATCCACACAAAAGTTCGAAAGACAGTTCAAGCAGAAAACTTTTTTGAGTGAAAGAGAGAGCATGCTAAGGTGTATATGTAAACTTAATTATACTCATATCATATATCTCTATGGCTGGAGTGTTGTCTTCTTTGAGATTCACAGTAAGTGTCACTGATCAAAATTGTTTGCACAATGCTCACTTCAGCACCATGTCAGAAGATAATATTCCAGATAACTGATCTGGAATCATAGAACCATAAAATTGTAGAGTTGGAAGGGACCACAAGAGTCATCTAGTCTAACCCCCTGCAATGCAGAAATATTTTGCCCAATGTGGGGCTCATAGCAGAGCCTCTGCAAGGGAAATCAAGCTATCATGCTTACCACTGCTCGCTGGAAAGCAAATGATTACTCCTAAACTGCTTTTGTGCTGGTGAAGTCCAACACAACGCCAATGGGAAAACTTGTTTCAACATAGTTATATTGCCACATCAGTGGGAGGCTGCTGCTTCGTAACCCTTATGCAGACAGGTGTGGTCTATTAACATTTTGAGAAATTTTCTTCTGCATGAGACAAAAGCAGCTGTTTTCTACCCTTTAGAGGAACAGAGAAAGCAAATCATGTAGATCTTCCACAGCAACTTGAATCCTACAAGTACAAAGTTATCTCATTAGTGCCCTGGGGAGTAATACTATCTATAAACACTGTAGATGTTGTTTGGACTCAGAAGGTAGTAAAGATCTCCGTTAGATTACAAGGCTGCTTAGAAGAAGCCAAGGATCAATGGGACAGCATTAGTTCTACTGTTTATTTATTTGGCAGGCATGCTAACTTATTTACTACAAAGGCATCATTCATTCTAAGAAGTTAACTAATTTCTCTGCCTTTAGCAAATCTAATATGCTATAAACCAAGACAAATTTATAATTTTTAAGGGTTGTGTTGAAACAATTTCCCCCCAGGATAATCCCAAACATAAAATTTGAAGAAAGCTGGTCCTTTAAATAAAGAACTTTGAAGACAGTAGCACCACAGTCCTGTGCATAAATTAAGAGTGAGCTCCATTGGACATAGTGGGACTTAGTTCTCAATTACATTGATCCTAACATATTGTCATACACACTACTAGCCTCGCCTGCTGTGCTATATGTTCCATGTTGCTTTTTATTATTCATTATTACTTCTTATTCTTTCTTCTTGTCATGGTATTTGATGCTTGCCTTTCTTACTGCATCGTTAGGAAAGTATGAGTTTACTCGCTGATGTTTTGGTTTTTAATTTCCTGGATTTGTTGTATGGCTTGTATCTCCACCAGAAACAGTGCAAACCCTGCTCTAGTTAGGAAACAGGTCACCGTGCAGCAGGTCAGATCTGTATGGAGATACCTCCATTTCCCTATAGACTTGAGGAACCAGGGAGCCAGTGTGGTGTAGTGGTTAAGAGTGATAGCCTTGTAATCTGGGGAACTGGGTTCGCGTCTCCGCTCCTCCACATGCAGCTGCTTGGTGACCTTGGGCCAGTCACACTTCTCTGAAGTCTCTCAGCCCCACTCACCTCACAGAGTGTTTGTTGTGGGGGAGGAAGGGAAAGGAGAATGTTAGCCGCTTTGAGACTCCTTCGGGTAGTGATAAAGCGGGATATCAAATCCAAACTCTTCTTCTTCTTCTTCTGTGATACTACGGCCGGGTGGCAGGAAGAGGGAAGAATGAACATGCTGGACAAATCTTGAGTGGAGGGAGGAGACTAGTGTTGTAATGGATGGAGGCATTAATATGTTATTTAACTGCAATAAGGAAATAATATAGCGGCCTACTTCAGATGATTGTTGCAAAAGCAACAAAGAGCCTTGTGGCACCTTTAAAAAGAATGCCGTATGTATTGTGGTGCATGTTTTCATGCTCTAGAATCCACTTAATCAGTTGCATCTGATAAAGTGGACTCAGGCCAGGAAAGTGCCCTGTAGCAAGTTGCAACTCCTGGCTGCAGCCATACCCAGGCAGCAGACCTCCAGTGCAAGGGACACCTGAGACAGACACATACGCACTGACTCTGTGATAAGAAAAGCTTTCCTTGAGTAAAAAGGGGCTGTGAAAATGACACATGCTTTTAGGGCAGCTGCATAACTCTTTTGCTGCTTTTTTTTTGTTTTTGACAAGGAACAGGAAGTCTTTAAATCTCCCAGTCCAGAGTGCCGTAATCAGAAAGCAGCCTGCCAGCCATGCTTCTCACACACCCCCCCCCCCTTTAAGACATACAAAGATCCCTGGCCTGGATTAAGTGAAGAGATGCTTCAGGTTGGAGGCAGGCCAGCCGTGTGAGTGGATGTATAGTGGTACCACTGATTACAAACTTGTTCCGGCGGTCCATTCTTAACCTGAAACCGTTCTTAACCTGAGGTACCACTTTAGCTAATGGGTCCTCCCGCTGCCGCCGCTCTGCCAGTGCATGATTTCTGTTCTCATCCTGAGGTAAATTTCTTAACCTAAGGTACTACTTCTGGGTAGTCTGTAACCCGAAGTGTTTGTAACCCGAGGTACCACTGTAATATGCTGGTCTGTGTACTTTCCCTCACCTTCCACGGGCTCTTGGGGAGTACATGAAGCCTTAGAAGCAGGAGATGGGAGAAGGACTGAATCCAAAGGTTCAGAGTCTAGAAGAAAAGGTTGCCACCATAAAAAATTGTAGAACGATGGCAGCAGGTAGGAAAGACTTCATGCAGTGGATTAGCCCTGAGGCTACACTGTTGGTGTATACTCTAATAAATTTGTTAGTTTTTGCTGCAGAAGAAAAACATGGCTACCCTTATGGGAATAGGATTGCTATGACAATATAACTCACTAAAGATGAGGGATGGCCAGCATGGAGTTCTCCAAATGTTTTGGGCTACAACTTCCACCATCCCTGGTTGTTGTGTTGGGGGGCTTACGGAAGTTGGAATTGAGCAACATCTGGAGGGCACCAAGTTAGTTGCCCCTGCTATAGATTGTAAACTGATGGAGTTGCAATCTTAGGAGCCAACCCCTGGGGCCTGTGGGGGCTTTGGCCCCCCACAATAAAATATCTGAGGGGGCTGAGCCACCACAAAGTTGATGGGCATTCAAATGGTGTGTGTGCACTTCATCATGTGACTGTTTATGCAGGGTGGGACTTACCTGAGTCCCCACAATATTTTATTCAAGATGGCCCCCCTGGTTGCAATGTAGCTTATAACAGTTAACTGAAAGATGGATTTATTCATTTCTTGGTAATGTGATGCCTTCTTGCTTCCTGCCTGATCTGTACTCTAGAAGAGCAAGCCAAGCTCTTGGACGTATTTCTGAAGGACACCACCACTACAGATGCCAGCTGAGAATCAGAGATCATGCCTTTCCCTTTAATTTCAAAATATAGTGAATTACAAGACACTACTGTGCTTCCTAATCCACCGGTCCACCAATCCCCACACTCAAGTGCTGTAGTATGCAGGACCTGAGTTTTGGTCCACTACAGGCAGAAAAGGAAGGTGGGCAAAGGTGGGGTATTGACACAGGTGGTGCAGGGGAAACATCTTCTCTTGCTACTCCATCATTTTAAAGGGACAGGTATGGTCTCTGGAACTGACAGTAGCCCTCAGCTATCAGATAATTATTCTGCACATTTTGCCCATAATGTCACAAGACTAAGGCCAACCATGCTCATGAATTTGCTTTGTTGCTTTGCTCATGAGCTCAGATGGAAACGCTTAAAAACAACAACACCCAGTTGTTTATTTTATTTTTTCAATTACTTACTGATGGCTTACTGCGCGGTTGTACAAGTATAAGGTGATTACATAATTCGATCTGCAGAAGGCAAGAATTCAACATGTAATTAGTTTCCAGCTGGAAGCCAGACAAACATATTTTTAAACGGAATAATTTTATGTGTACATTTTATTAAGTGCCAACATGAAACACCCTCTGGTTGCAGTAATTTTTACTGTAATTCTTCATGTTGCTACATGTTAAAGCTAGGTATCATTTGGCTATATTAATGTGACTTTCACATTAAGTCAGACTAGCTTTCACACTAGCTTTTTCCTCTGGAATTGATACCATTTTTTCACCCAATTAATCCAGAGAATGCAGAAAGCCTTGCACCATTGCATTCCTCTGTTTTATCAATTGTCCTCTCCCACTGCTGTTTTTAAGTGCTCAGTTTTAGTAGTTTGTTTTTTTGCAGCTCAATCCTTGCAAGCACAGATTGGCATAGTGGTTTCCCCCAACCCTGCTTTCCTGTTTCCATTTTTATTGTTACCTGCTTGCACCTTTGTCATTACATTTCCTGCTCATTCATTAGCATTTATTTTTCATTCGTATTTTAAGCAGAAGTGCAACATTTCCTCTCTCTAAATATATTAAAGTGAACATAAACATTAAACTTTGAGGGGTACTTCACTAAGATGATCAGTTACTGTATATATTGAAAGATGAAGTTACCTTTGAAATAGAGCTTTCCCACCTCTATGGCTTTTCCCCTTCAAGGTGAAACCAGAGAGGTGGGTTTAATCTGTTCTACGTTGCAATTTTAGTGAGGCATAACTATGAGACCTAACTATATGAACTGAGAATGTGAAGACTCACAGAGATCCTTGACAATGCTGAAGGACTGTATAGCAAATGCACAGAGGCACCTTTACAGACAAATCAACAGAGGGATGGGTTCCCTGCAGATATGAAGTTTGAAAATTACTGCTTTAATGTTGTTTAGAATGGCTGATATTATTTTTTTTAAATAATAGCTGCTGATTTATAGTGTCTTGCATTTAGAATTATCATACTGATGTACTGGGAAAAGATGAATGTTAGAAAAAGATTGAGTTTGCCTGGTTGGGTAGCTTGGCCTCAGTTCTTTTGAAATTAAGGCAGTGTACACACCTATCCATCTAGAGTGCAAAGGAATGGTTTATCAGAATGCAGAATTGTTCATATAGTCAGCCTCTAAAGCACATCCATAATACAGCCTACACAAACTTTAACTCCTCTATGCAGGGAGGCGGTGCTTTAAAGGTCTGATATATACGCAGCCCTCCTTAATGAACTGCTTTCAATCTATATGTATTCTAGGTCTTGCCATCAACAAAGGTGAGTGTAGTTACATGGTATCTGTTTGAAAATCATCCTGTTGATGTGGTTTTCCATGCCTTTCCCATTCACTCCAACACAATAATTGCAGTTGTGGGATATAACGTCAATAATTGCAGTTGTGGGATATAACTTCAATAATTGCAATAACTGTGTAGATCTGGTAGAAGAACCAAGACCTCCATGTGTACTGAATGTAGACTATAAAAATGTGTGCACACAGACAAAAAGTGATCAGACTATGGTAAGCAATGATTTTCCACGCCAGAGGCACCCAATGCAAGACAGCTTTTTCACCAAGAACCATAGAAACAAATACAGGATATAGTGGTGCCTTGTAGTGACTTGGCCATGTCAAAATTCAATGCAATTGTGTGAATCAGCAATTCAGTTACAGTATAGTACAAAATGTCATTAGTTGAAAAATTGATCCCAAAGCTGCCTGTGGCAATGAAAAAGTAATGCAATACACAACAATTCTGTTAGGAGAGGGGAAAGGATTAATAATAAATTTATAAGGGACAGTTCAGATATCAGAAAACGGCTGTCATCAAAACAAATGACTCCAAATACAGCCTACCAGATTTCTCCCACAATGCTTTTGTTGGAATCCGGTTTCAGTAGACGTTTATGTTGCCACTTCCTCGGTTACTGATTTGCGTGTCCTTTTTCTTAGGTGCCCAGTCTTGTGCAAAAACAGATTTTTGTGGCAGGTAGTAAAGTGGATGAGGTAGTATTAGGTTTATTTGTGAAAATATATGTGAGGAAATATCCTTATGCTAAGAGTCCTGAGCATATTTACTGAAAGGAAAACCCACAGAATCAGAAAGTGTTTACAGTGGTACCTCTGGTTACAAACTTAATTCGTTCCGGAGGTCCATTCTTAACCCGAAACCGTTCTTAACCTGAGGTACCACTTTAGCTAATGGGGCCTCCCACTGCCGTGGTGTTGCCGCTGCACAATTTCTGTTCTCATCCTGAGGTAAAGTTCTTAACCTGATGCACTACTTCCGGGTTAGCGGAGTCTGTAACCCAAGGTGTTTGTAACTCGAGGTACAACTGTACTTCTAAGCAAATTGGTCAGAGCAGAGGAAAAGACAGGGACTCCCTCCTAACTATTCCACATACAGAAGCGGACCAAATCGGCAGCTGACTCTTATGTCAACACTGGTGATGGGGCAGCTTCCCCCACTAAACTTGAGACCTGTAGGCTAGCTTAGGGCATGCAAGGAAGACCACTACCAATTCTGCCATTGCAGCCACTTCCCCACCTGACCTGTTCTGACCTTCCCATCTGCTGCCTGATGCTTGCTGTGCCTAAGGGAAAGGACGACCTTGAAACATATTGCGGAAAGTGTTTTTTCTTTCTGCACAACCCTATATGCTCATAAGTAAGTCACACTGAGTTTACAACAAAGCTTACTCCCCAGTGAATGGATATAGGATTGCTGCTCTGTAATCTTGTTGCCTGAGGATTTCTGCATAAACAATGGATCAACTCAAACACACAGCATTCTTGAGAGACTCCATCTGACTAGCCATTCATTGCAGATCATATTTTAGGAATTATCTGGGCAGAATAGAATGTCCTTCCAGGCATGTGCTGCTTTGAAACTTTAGTCTGCTTATGTCATTTGAAACCCTGTTTGGCCCCGGTTGAAAAAGGAGCCGGATCCCACAGCTGCTGTGTCTGTATTGGTATTCTTTAAGAATGGAATTCGCCAGGATCGAAAGTGGAATCTCTAGGGCTGTATCCCCCTTTGTATGAATTCATTCATCACCATGTATTTAAAAAACATAAATAATGCCAAATGGTCGGTTGCCTACGAGAACCAGGATTATGGGCTACCAAGCTCAGGTTGTTTTAAATACCTAAACTTAGGGAGGATTGGTGAAACAGTTCCAAGATATTTGCCTTTGACTGCTACAATTCAAACTATGCACATAGTTCCCATTATTGCCTTGAGCAGAGATGGAAAACAGCAGCAGCAGTGCTTATACAACCACAGGCCAACTTGGAACAAGGAAGGTTTCCACTCTTTGGCAGAGACTTTAATTTCTACGGAGTGTATGGAAATATGTGTCAGGGTCAAATATGAAAGAAAACTGCCCCCCTCCCAGTCTCTGATCTGGAAAGCCTCTCCTGTGGTGCAGCTGGGTGCTTTTTACATCCTGGACTTAATGGTCTTTCTTACAGAGATCTCCAGTCGCAAAGCACCTAATTGACACAATTAACATTTCTCCTCTTTCCTCCACCACCACCCGTTCCATAATTTACCACTGCCTCTACCTTCATGATATGTTCGAACAAAATGGAGCAGCAACAACAGTCAATCCTGTTTTCTTTTTAAAGAACTTCGCAGTGTGCAGTTTTAAGCAAGGTTAAATCATAGCACCATCATGACCACAAGGAATAAAAATGAGTTTGCTTCCGCTGCCCAAATGTTGAACATATTTACTTGGGAATAAGCAATATTTTGTGAAGGAAAATATTTTAAAAGCAAAATTAATAAAATGAGCATCTGTAACTACAGCATATGCATGCACAGCTAACTGCCCCCTGGCTATAACATGGTTGTGTGTTTTTTTTCATGGGGTGCTGCAGCAAGCAGTATAAACGCTGGAAGCCTGTGGCATGTTTGTGTCAGCCAGAGTGCGAATGCAGAATCTGTTTGCCATTGCCCTCACGTTTCACTCTCTGGGTGGTCATTTGAGGGCCTCTTGGGTTGTGGGGCTTGGACTTCAGGTCCCAGGTCCAACGTTAGCTGCCATACTAGGCTGTTCCTCTAACATGTGGGAACTTTCAGTAGCTGCTCAGTGGTGAGAGAAACGTACTCTTTGTCTTTTCAGAGTCACTTCATCTGTCCTTACCTGATACACTTTACAGCAGAATCCTGACAAGGTAAAGTCTCTTGCCTAATTCTCTGTGTGTTTCTGCCAGGGCCAGGCAGGGCTCTGAAGAGTGTGGAAGCAGGGGACCAGAGGACTGACCCAGGAGAGGGGGGGACAGTGATTTATGGGGGTTGGCACCACCCACAAGGCAGGAGGCAGGATGGTCAGAGCAGTCCAAGACAGAGGGAGGCATGCAGGGTGTGAGGGATGGGCCAGTTAGAGCAGCTATGGCTTCCATATAGGAGAGACTGATTATCTAGAGCCATTTTGATCTTGTTTTAGGCTTAGCTATGGGACAGAGATAGATTTGGTTGACCTATGCAGAGAACTAGACATCACTAGCTCTCTTTGAGAATGGAGAAGGGAATTTTTCCACTTGAGGTGAGAGCACAGGTTCATTAATATTTTTATCTACTGGCTTAAAGCCTGTTGGTTCAGGTTCCTTAAACTGTGTCTGGAAAAGCAAGTTTCTGGTGATGTGTGTAAAGAGGTTGTTGGCGGCAAGAAACAGTTTTGCACAATCCAATCTTTTCATTTTTTGGAATGCTATTTCTGTAGAAAAACTTGCCAACTGTGAAAACAGAAATGAAGGGCCCTGCACATTTTATGTTCAATGTGATTTGGCAATAGTAGCTAATCTTAAACTGACTTATTTGGTTCTATAAGATGAAAGTCTAATCACAGTAATAAAAATAATCTTTCAGAAACAGATAAGATTCCCTTTTAGAAACATGTTTACACTATTTGGAAACCCATGGCAGCTATCACAAGTATTAGATGGTTTACTCCTTGTGGAACTAAGCCGTTGTATTTGTGGAAGCTATAATTATCTTATATAATTCTGTTAATTTTATTTAAAAATACAAAACAATAAAGTTTTAGGATAACCCTCCCTCCCCGCTCCATCCTAAGAAAAGTATAGTGTGTTTATAAATTCATTATACAAAGCATAGGCATTGCAAGTGAAGGCACCTAAACTTAACATCTATGCCATGTAAGCATGCAGTGAACACATTCTATGGTGTCACATATCATGCTCCCTCACGACTTGGACTCCATGAGGCCACGCTTTTCCTTAGACTTTTAGTCCCAATCCTCCTCTTCTCAGGCTTCTCCTGATGCATTGTGAACAGGTGAGTTAGATGCATGGGTGTAGCCAGGGTGGCCAAGACCAATAAAAAATACTTAACTGAAGTTCTGCCCCCCCCCATATAAAGCCTGCTCCTACCAACATAAATCCTGGATATGCCCATGGTTAGATGTTTATTATCTTGTTTGTATGCTTGTTTTATATGGTTGCTTTCAGATGTATTGACACTGTTTATTATGTTTCAAAGTCCATTAGAGCAAGACCTTTATTCAGAAAACTGAAATGTCACAAAATAGGACGCCAGCTTTCAAGTTCTCCAACCCGTTTATCAAGCTATATCATAGGTCACCAGTCTGGGGAGGGGCATGGGCACATTTGCAAATAATAAAAACTGTTGCAGGCACCTTGTACTCATGGCAACACACACACACACACACACACACACACACACACACAGCGTGCACTGCAACCCTTCCAAATTGTTTCTCCTCCATTGTAATTAGATTTCAAAGAAGTCTCCTATTGTAGTCAAGGAAGCCTTCTACATAACTAACCAGGGAACAAAGTTTCGTTCTGCTGCTTGATACTAGAAGTCTTGATCCTGCAACAGAAGTGCTGGATCTCTCCAAGGCCTGAGACTGTCCCCTAAAAGGGGAAAAAAAGCCATTACTTGTCAGTGGCATTTTGAAAGGTTGTCCAGGTTGTCTAACCTGAGCGAGGCTTTTTCCTCTGGATCTATGATGATTTATTATTATGCTTGCAGCTAACAACAGTATACAGAGATGGGCAGAATGTGCAGATCATATCTTTATTGGATGCTGACAAGCCTGGCTCCAAACTAAACTAAGAAAGGTCACGTAGCATTTACAGAATTTGGAAGAAACCTAAGAGGAAGTACTTTGTATATGGAGGAAAGGTCAAGGGAACAATGGCGAGTATATTCAAGCCGGACAACTTGTGGTATTAGTAAAATAGGTTAAAGTTTATGGCTTTGTTCCACATTCAGCCAGAAACTTATAAGGCTATTTTATGCAGGTACCACACCATTCATGTAGCAGCTATAGTATGTAGTCGAAGAAATAATGAAAGAGTACTGTGAGGTCATTTATCAATTTTTGCAAGCACAGGAGATGGAAAAATTCTTGCATAAGGATAAAGGGGAAAGCAAAATGTAAGTAAGTGAGAACAATGTGACATTAGTTCCAGTTGTGTCAAATGAAGACAAGGCTTTGAAGAAGACCTCCCTGGACAACAGACAGCAGGACAGTCTCCTTTTTTCCATTGGTGAAACTTGCATTGGAGAGACTAGAAAAGATCCAAGACTTGCTTCCACTTGAAGCCTGGAAAACTGGCCACCTTCCTTTACTGAAATTGTAAAGTTATGTTGCAGTAAACTACGTCCCCTGTGGTGATTAAAGCCATGTGGGTGTTTGTTTTGAATTGTCTGCTAAAATTGCACTGCCCTTGAAATCAATAAAACTGATTTATACCTTTCCCTTTTGTGGTCTGGATTTCTTTTCCTGATCACAGTCTGTATAACCCTGGTAAACTTTCACAGTAATCCGTGTCAATGCCTACGATCTTCTTTGTTTCTGTAAATTTACATATTTCTAAATTTTGATTTCACACTTAGTTGTGCTTAAGAGTAGATTTGTTAAACATTAAACTCACAAGTCCCATTGATTTCAGTGGCTCTGTTCCATGCCTGATGGTTTCTGCAATCCTAATTCCATGGGCCTGGGATCCAGCCCCACTGGAATCATTAGGACTTAACTTTTGAGTAGACATGGTGGGGACTGCAAGCTACGGTAAGTCTGCCTCCAGTGCAATATCTGCTGTATTCGAGATTTTTTTTGCAAATAAAATAAATACTGTTTGTGAAGTCAGTATATGGCTATGTTAGGTGTGAATGATGTCATTATTAGCTGCACAACATACAATGAAAACTGGAAATATCATTGTGAAATAAACAGCAGTTCACCGTTCCAAAACTCTAAAGTCTAGAACTGCTTATTATGAAGTCACCATCTGTCTTAAGGCTGCCATCATTCTATCAAACCTTGTCTCATCATCAACAGAATCCCTGAAAGTAAGCAACTTTCTAAGAGCTAAAGTTTTAGATAGTAACTGAATTTGTCAATAGAGCAGCTTGCAAAAGGTACGAAAGAATATTTTCAAAGATAATCTACAAATTGTTAAGAATAAGCCCCCCACTTATAACTGCCAACAGCCCCCCTTTTCTAATTATATATACAATTTAAAATATATAATTTAAAAAAAAATGTGTGGCTTTCAAAAAGAGAAATTTTAAAAAGTCTCTACAACAGGATCCCTAGGTGTGTTCTCCCTCACGAAGTTGCCAGTGGGCAAACAGGCCGTGAGTAGCCGTTTATTCCACACAGGATCATCCCCTTTCTAGTTGAAATATGGGTGAAGGAAGTTAATCAGAAGCTGGTAAATACCAAAGTATAACGAAGGAAAATTGACTTACATATATACCGGTAATAACACTGTTGCTTGATCTATATGTAATATTTATTTTACCCTTGACCATTCTATAACACATACAAAATCACTTAGGTCTCTCACACACCCACCCCAAACACCCACAGCTGGTGCAATTGGACACAAATACAGAACAGGCACACCAAATGTTGTTAGACTCCTGGTCCCATCAGCCTCAGCCACGCTGCCATCAAAGGCACTGGGCAGAACCAGGAAAAGGTGGCAGCCCCCTTTTTATTTTTATTTTACAGGAAGACACCTATAGAGAATGGGTAGAATCCTTTTGACTTGATTAGGCATGCATTGTTGCAAGGCAATACTCATAATCACCACTACTTTAGGGTTGCTGTATTTTGAAGAGCAAAAAGGACGCATTTGCTGGTGCCTGGGGAGGGGAGGGGTGTGTGAACAGGAGTTGGCGTGTACCAGGGCATGCTGTGGGCAGGGCACACGCCGGAGCAACATTGGAGGGTGCCAGGGAGGGATGCAGCAAAATTTGTGCATGCAAAATGGGGGGGGGGGAGACATGTAAATATAAAGAAATCTGCCTCCCCCTCTCTGGGGTGTCCGTGGGGAGATGGGAAGGCATACAAAATAATTAACTAAAAAGCCCAGGAATGGCGGCTTTTTATGTAGAAGGAAGAGAATGAGAGGGAGGGAGGGAGGGAGGGAAGGAAGGAGAGAGAGAGGAGGATAGGAGAAAATGAAAAGGAGAGAGAGAGAGAAGAAGAAGAGAGCGGTTTGGTACCAAAGGGGAAAAAAAACTAGGACATTTTAGCAAAATCAAAAAATCCGCCAGGACAGAAATCTTTCCCCTGAAAAAGAGGGCATGTCCTGGAAAAAGAGGACGTATAGCAAGCCTACTTGGCCAATGCTTCTGAAGTGAGTGATGATGATCTAACCTCTGCTTGACCCCTGTAGGATAGTCATAATCACGGATGTTCAGGATTATTTGTAAAGATAATGATGGTGTGGTTTACTTTTTATATCTCTGATGTGGTAGCCTATTGGGTTCAGGAAACGACTCCTTCCCTTGTATATAAGCTAAGGTTACCAGACTTTTTTCACTGAATCTGGGGACAATTTTCAACTTCAATGGATTTTGTATGGGGACTGGTTTGTAAATCCAGGGACTGTCCCCGGGAAACGGGGACATCTGGTAACCTTAATATAAGCTATTAATTAAACCCACTTGCTTCAAAACTGCTACATGCAGAAATTAGATGTTGGGTGACATTGGATGTCGGGCACCAAATAAAATTCTGCTTACTTAACAGGTGCCTCACTGACTACCTTATTTGGGGCCAGGAAGGAATTTTCAGTAGACTCAGACTGCCAAGTGCTTTCTTCAGCATTATCAAGCATGGTGTGCCTGCAGGTATGGAGCCCCTAGATGAAATTGGACGCAAACCCCCGTTTTCCTTGACCATTGGCCATGCTGGCTGGAACTAATGAGAACTGGATTCCAAGAACATCTGATTTCCCTTCCCAGCTGTACGGTACTTATACTTTTTGTGGCACCGTGCACTCAGGATTGCATCAATTGATCTGTAAGGTAGTAAGATGCAAAAGGGAACAAGACTTTGCCGCTTTAATTGTTGTGTAGAAGAGCAAATTTCAATAGATGTAGCTTGTAGCAGTTAGACTGCATAGACACCATGCATTTAAAGTACACCCCCCAGAAAACCTGGGAATTGTAGTTTGTTAAGGGTGCTGGGAACTGTAGCTCTGTGAGGGGTAAGCTACAGTTCCCAGGATTCTTTGGGGGGGAGCTTTAGATGCAAGATGTGTACATATCCCCATACTAGAACTGAAGAGATTTGAATTAAAATTGACACTAAGCCATTAAAAAATGGCCAATTACTTTCACTCAGCCTAACTAACCTGCAAGGATTGTGGTGAGAATAAAACAGGTAGGGGAGAGCCATGTATTCTACCTGTGCTCCTTGGAAGAAGGATAGGATAAAAAGGAAAGGAAAATAGGTAGATGGTCTTTGCTACCTTCCCAATCTAGACTCCGTGAGAAAGGAGCTGCTGCTGTTATTGTAATAGAGGACTTTTCCTGAAAATAGGAATGCGATAATGGATTATTACTAGTCTTAAGCACCTGCAGACTATTCGGACCTAATTTAAATAATATGGCTTGATGATACTTCTCTCAGTAAGCATGCATTGTGCTGCACACTGTAACATATGATTCGAACCTGTGTTGACTGAGTAGTGTTTGCTTTTTGTGAAGCACAAAATTATAACTAGGGCTTTAATCCTATACACATGTATGAACAGTAAATCCTAGGCTAACTGGAGTGTTAGATTTGAACTGGGGAGACAGTACTTCAAAACCCCAGTAAGCCATGGGACTTACTTCTGAGTATAAATGTATTTGAGCAGACAATAAAAACAGACTTCGATTGACCCATAACAATTTCTCTTATAACCTTTATCAATGCAGGTCTAAAAATTAAACCAAGTTTTAATCTGCATTAAAATGTATCATTTTCTGTAAGAGCGAACAAACCACAACATACTGCAGCTCTGATAAATATGCATGTAAGTATTCCAAAGAAAGTTAGTGGCCGAGTGCCGTTGCAGTACTATTCAAAGAAGGACCTTCCTAAATTAGGATATTACTCCACCAATTATCACAATGTATCTTGGTGCCTTCCTGGTATTGAATCCCATTCCCCAACAGCAATTACTTACCAGTATACAAAGTTCTAGAAATGTGGCAGACCCCACAGAATATGAGTGTATAGTAGAACTCTTAATTCTCCTGCCACACTTTCCAGAGTTATCACCAACCATGAAGACTGATTGGCCTGCAATTTAATTGTCATGCCAGGCTACACTGCAGGCAACTGAATGTGCTGTGCTCCACATATGTAGCGACCACAATGTGCCACACATTTAAGTTTTTTCCTGTCATTTACCCCTCACAGAGCTACTAATAAACTGTGGCTCCCTGGATTCTTTGGAGTGAAGCCATGTGTTTTAAATGTGTTTTAACCATATGGCGTGGATATGACTTTAGTTTTGTCAAGTTTTGTGCGCACAGAACAATACACAAGAAAGAATTGTGGGTTAATTGGAACTTCAAGGATTAATGTCTAAGTATCAAGGTGCAAGATTAGATTACAAGGTACTTTCAGGCAGTGTTTAGCTGGTGGTTGTTCACCCACAATCCATGTAGGGATCATGCAAATCACAGCTGGTGCCACTGAAGTGGTATCCCCATTTATTGCAAACTCAAATTTGTTTACCTTTTCTGTACTCACAGCACTATGTATTTCTTGCATGTCTTATATGTTCTGCTACATTTGGCTTCCATTTGAGTCGGATAATATCTGCCTTGTTATTCTGCTTCATCCTAATGTTTATTGATGTGTACTTGCAGTTAATCACCACAATCTAGAAATGAACGTTGGACCTGTATTGGCAAACACGTTATTATGGCTGTTAGATTCCCTCTCTTTCTGTCGTGAAGAACACTGAATTTATTTGTTCCCTATCTGGCGACTGGCAGAGCAACTTGAAACCATGGCTAGGCAGTAGCTGAGTGTGACAGAGCAGTGTAGCTAGTAGTCCATCCACAACCCTGTCATTCATGCTGGTTGGGGCAGGACAGGAGACAGACAAAAGCCTGCTTCAGGCTCCGCCAGCCTGCAGCTTGTGTACTGACTGGGCCCAATACTGTCAAGTGCTGGCTGTAAGGCCATCTCACCCTCGCCATCCCCACTCCCAAAGGAGCCTAGGTCATAAATGTGTGACCAACCTCCTTAGTTTTCCTGAACTCCTGGATAACGTGGGAGGGGAGGCACTTTGCAGATTTACAGTGCAATCGTATCCAAGTTTATTCAGAGAAGTATCTCATACTATGTTCAACGGGGCTTATATCCCTGCAAGTTTGCATAGGAGCGCAGACTTCATTAGCTTAAGTTCTGCAAGCCACAAAACAGATTCCAGGTTTCACCAGGGCTACCAGGACAAAGTAATTAATTAATGAAATAAATGGTGTTGGGAGAGGAGCAACCATGATGTTTCTTTGTCCCAGCAACCCTTGGTGAAACCTGTTTTTCATCCAAGATGATCAAACTGGGGCTGCAGTCCTATGCACATTTGCTGGGAAGTAACGCAGGTGGCGCTGTGGGTTAAAGCCTCAGCGCCTAGGACTTGCCGATCGAAAGGTCGGCGGTTCGAATCCCTGCGGCGGGGTGCGCTCCCGCTGCTCGGTCCCAGCGCCTGCCAACCTAGCAGTTCGAAAGCACCTCCGGGTGCAAGTAGATAAATAGGGACCGCTTACCAGCGGGAAGGTAAACGGCGTTTCCGTGTGTGGCTCTGGCTCGCCAGAGCAGCGATGTCACGCTGGCCACATGACCCGGAAGTGTCTCCGGACAGCGCTGGCCCCTGGCCTCTTAAGTGAGATGGGCGCACAACCCCAGAGTCTGTCAAGACTGGCCCGTACGGGCAGGGGTACCTTTACCTTTAAGCTTCATCCTACACAGTGAAAGTGGGACTTGCTTCTAGAGGAAACACGCATAGAGTTGTGCTTTAAATCTATACAACTCCTTTTGCACGTGCTCTTAATATGGCGGCATTGTTTTCTTAATAACATGACAACCTGCGGTGCTTGGAATTTCCACAAGGCTCAACTCCTTACTGCTCCCCTTCTTCATAACATGCAGAAAACTCCACATTCGAAGAAGAAAAATATTAGTTTATCAGAAAATCGCCTCATACCGAGTGAAACTAGAGGTCAGAGTACTAGCTCAGTACTCTACACTGGTTGATACGGGAGTAGCAGCTCTCCAGGGATTTTTAGACAGGAGTCTTCCTCTGTCCTAACTGCAGGTATCAGAGGTTGAATGTAAATAATATGCTTTACTCTTTCCCTAATATCTGGATGTTCCTAATTAAAGTACTGCCCTCCAACGTTACTGCTGCATTGGTTCATTTAACAGAATCAACCTGTCACTTTTCATGCCTTCTCCTCTGACTTCATCATATAGTCCTGGCTTTCAGAACGAATGCCGAGGCTTAGCCCTGGTTCCCAAGAAACGAATATTATTATATGTAAATTCTGATTTATTTATTTTTTCCTCCTCATCATAATTTAGGCTGCCAACCTAATCCCATTACCTGGGAATCAACCCTGCTGAATTTGACAGGACCTACTTCCGAGTAGACCGGAATGGGACTGCACTGTTAATTAAATCATACCTGCGGAATAACCTTTCTCGCGGTCCCGACATAAATCTGAGCTTCACAGTGGGAGAGCAGAGCGCGGGCTCTTCTTCCCTTGACACGGGCGCCCCTAGCGGCCGTCCGCTGTCGTTACCAAGCGTTTTCCACCTATCACCAACCGAGCTCCGGCTCCAAGGTAACCCTTAGCCCCGCCCGCCGCCCCTCGCTCTCCGGCTTCCCTCTCGGAGCTCCGCCCCTCTCCATCCGGGGTAGCTGCGGCTGGCTTTGGGCTCCCAAACGGGAAGCGCCTGGTCAGCTGATCCGTTCCCCGCCGGTCGTCACGTGATGGTGCTGACAGGCGCCGCTGCTCCCGCGAAGGCCATGGAGTGACGGGAAGGGCCCCTTTCGGCGTCCGCCGGTTCCCCCCGCGCCTGAGCTCCGCCGCTCCGCTCGTACCCCGCTCCGCGGACGCCGGTGAGTGAGAGGCCCCGGCGGCAGCCGCCTTCGGGCAGGCTGGGCCACTAGGCCCCTGGTGCCTCGTCCGGAAAAGAGGCAGCTTCCCCGCTTCCCTTCGCCCTGACCTCTGGCTCTCCTTACCAAGAGGGGGGCCGGAGGGCGAATTTCTCTCCTGGGGACCGCTGGGTTTTTAATGGGTGCTCTCAAGCTTGCTTCCCCCGCGCCCCACTCAGGTCTTCCCATTGGTGGTCTCTTAATAAATTGTTGTTGTTGTTGTTATTATTATTATTATTGACTAGCGGCGTCAATGGGGCACGGCGGTCATTTGCGGGCTAGATCCCACTTCCTCAGATCGTGCAGTGTGTGTAAAAGCTGGCGCCACGGCGAAACTGCCGACCTAAGCTTTCGTATGTGGGGGTAGTAAGAAGCGAAATCCTGCTCCTCGCACGTTGACAGGAGAAAGGCAGAAGCAGAGGACGAACCCTTCACAAATAAACGTGTGCTTATTTTTTCCGTGTGGAGGGTCTCTTCAAAGAGCTGGATATCCAGTCACATTGCAGTTTAGTTAAGTGTACTGATTCTCCCACCCCCCTTCCAATTCTTTAAATCATGCTAACATACCAAACTCATCTTGCTGATTTGTGTGTTAATTTTACGACTTTGTTCCTTCAACTTCTGTCACCCAGAATAAATCAGATCTATATAAAAAAATACTTTGCTGGCACGTTGTCTGTTGTTGAGTCTTGTGACAGCAATGTGAAAAGATGTCCTCTAGATCAAGGGTGGGCCCTGCAGATGTTGTTGCAGCCCAACTCCCATGACACTTATTGGTCATGCTGGTTGGGGACTCTAACAACATCTGGAGGGCCACAGACTCCTCACCCCTGGCCTGGGAGTCTTTGGTTTGAAATATTTTTATATTGTTCCTTAAACAGATTGCTTTCTCCTTAAAAAAGAACTGCTTTCTGTAAGTTCCCTTCAGCATTGTTCTGCAACACAGTTTGTCTTAAATTTTTCAGTATAGGTAGATTAATTTGAGTTGGTTTATCAGAACTTAACCCTTAGATTTATCTAGTGCTTAGCCAAATATAGGGTTCCACTGCCTCTATGCTGTCACTGTTTGGAGGGATGGATTCAGGCACATACCAGGAACTTAGTTTTGTTCGGTTAAAGTGCTATGTCACTCTAGCACAAGAAATCCATTTTCTATGGTTAGGGAAATGGAAGGGAAATGCACTGAAAAGTGAGATAAACGACTGATTAACAGGAAGACAAGCACCCCATAAGTGAATTAGGATGAATTCTCCTTGTCATGTAACCGTCCTGTAAACAAATGCTCAATAAAGAACAGGCATAGCTGAACCACCTTGTAAGCTTAGTGTAAGCAAATGGAAGAATGTTGAATTAATGGGTTTATTCAGTTTAACATACTACTGGTGCTTTTATGGTAGTCCTTAATACTAGTGATTCCTCTAAAGATAAGCACTCTTTAAAAAAAGCATTTCTCTTCATTTCAAAAACACCAATTCTTATATGTAGATTACTCATTCCTATTTCTATTTAGTTCTAATCCACTTGCATTTTTAAATGTGTGGATATCTTATTCTGGTTTATTTAAATGCAAGGCTGCTTTTGCTAGGACCAAGGAAATGGAGATAGGAAGATCTAATATGTTATTGAATTGGTAAATAATATTTTCTGTAAAGAGCAGTGGAAAAAGGTTTATTGATAATGGATACATAGACCATACCCTCCCCTAAGTTCAAGGATTGTGAGTGGGGAGAAGTGACTAGAAGATCCAGAGACCCTTTTCACACAGCTCTGGTGCTAGGAGACCTACGTTAATCAGCAGAGTAGACTGCAAGTTGACAATTGAAATTGACACCTTTAACACAAGTTCCCTATTTAAAAGTTCTAGGCTATGGTATGTGAATTTTCTTCTCTTCCTTTTTTCATTCTCCTGTGCAAACTGTATAAGTAATGTCTGAAATCAATCTCAGTACTTCCTTATTCTGAATAGAGTTCATTGTGCAAACTCTAAGAACAATTGAAGTAGTTTCTTCCCCTCCCCCCCAAAAAAACTCCATCCAATGTCAATGACACATCTTTGCAGAGAATGCACTTGCAGTTACCCTGAGAGTTCATCCAAGAAAAAACAGCCATAATTTTGTGTGTTCTATTTTGGTTAGACATGAATCAATCACTGTATACTTCTTAAGAGATGTAGTATCAGTCCTGTGAGGAATAAGAAAAGGGGATTTTGATTTGGGTGCACATTTTCAATTCACATTTTCAGCATTTTATTAAACTGTTTGAGTAGAACTTTACTATTATTGCTGATTAAGCAGTTGTGGAAGTGTTGTACAATGTGCTAATAGTTCTCATGAAGCCTAATTAGCCCTAAAAGCAAAGCTTCGCAATTCAGTAATATAGCAAGTAGTAGCCT
Organism: Podarcis gaigeae; assembly: GCF_964106915.1. Classification (NCBI taxonomy): domain Eukaryota; kingdom Metazoa; phylum Chordata; class Lepidosauria; order Squamata; family Lacertidae; genus Podarcis; species Podarcis gaigeae. The sequence continues at coordinate 22,730,210 of NC_139683.1, read as the reverse complement.
AAAATATTCCACAGTCTCGTACACTCATTTTGTTATAAGAGCTGATAGGAAGTTAAAGTCCTACGTTTTCAAGTGTATTAGTCATATGAATATCAGGCAGGTTGCGTAAGTTTGTTCTGCTGGGCTTCTACAACAACATCAGAAGTTACATGGCTTGCTACTATTCAAAACTATGTGAATAGATGTTAGGAAGGTTACAGTTGAATTTCTTGTGCTTTGTGTTGATGCAAGGTTCTGTTGCCTAGTAAGATAGGTGTCCTGAGAAATAGCATTACATTTTTGGAAGGGCCGCTTAAATGCAAGTTATTATACAGTAGGGGGGAAAATAAATAAACTTCCATAGCTAGGGGTTCATCAAGAAACAAACTTTGAGGAGAGGGGGATGAGTGACTGTCATAAACTGTATTCTTCGCAGTATAAATATACTAATAATTTTTCCTTTTTAAAATGGTTATATTACCTATACGAACTGAAACAATAGAAAATATATTTTATAAAAAAGAAAAACTAAACATCATATAGTGTACAGTGTCTTCATGCTCACAATCGCCATACAACGCAGCAATATTAACTGTGGAACCAATTACCCTGCCCTCAGATTATACAGATTAAAGATTTCTTGTAGCTGGGCAGAGCAGTCTCAGAACCCTCTTGCCTGTTTATGGTAGGAGTGGCAACATGGCACTATGTTGGACTGGGGTATTGTTTAGGAAGGTGGGTTTTTTGCGCGGGGTGTGTGGTGTTGCTATTGTTAATGTTATTTTTTATATTTATATTTTTGTTTTTATTATGTGGAAAATGTTCAGTTTTGTGTACTTTTTGATGTTTTGTTTATTGTTTAATATGTTGTAAGCTGCCTTGAGCATGGTTTTAACTTTGGAAAGGTGGCATACAAATAAAATGACTGATGGATGTTTAACTGATATCCATGTGGATATCAGCTTGCCAGATGGAACAATCCCTCCCCACTGCCTCGTTCTGGATTATGGGCAGCAGGAGGGAGAGGAGCCCCATTGCACAAGTGAAATATTTTGTACAGGGCTTCCTATACAAACCACTTGATATTAGTAAAGAAGGGGGGAAATTACTACAAAGCAATTGACCATTCATCATCACAAAAAATCTAATCTCAAAATAGAAGTCTACATAATTCTATATGTAATAAAGTAATAATAATAATAATAATAATAATAATAATAATAATAATAATAAAAAATTTATTATTTATACCCCCGCCCATCTGGCTGGGCTTCCCCAGCCACTCTGGGCGGCTTCCAAAAAAATATTAAAATACTGTAATACATCAAACATTAAAAGCTTCCCTAAACAGGGTTGCCTTCAGATGTCTTCTAAAAGTCTGGTAGTTGTTGTTCTCTTTGACATCTGGTGGGAGAGCGTTCCACAGGGAGGGCGCCACTACCGAGAAGGCCCTCTGCCTGGTTCCCTGTAACTTGGCTTCTCACAGTGAGGGTACCTTCAGAAGGCCTTCGGTGCTGGACCTCAATGTCCGGGTAGAACGATGGGGGTGGAGACGCTCCTTCAGATCTACTGGACCAAGGCCGTTTAGGGCTTTAAAGGTAAGCACCAACACTTTGAATTGTGCTCGGAAATGTACTGGGAGCCAAAAGAGATCTTTTTCACAGGCTTTCCCTGACCAGGTTAGGCCCTGGTTTATGTGTATTAATGCATTGAATCAGTTTTAAATGCTTTTTGTTTTCATGCAGTTTTATTGATTTTTAGGCTGTATTTTTGTTTTAATGGATATTGTTTCACTATTGTATGTAAGGCACACTGCTTAGAGACTTTTAAAATATGAAGTGGTTTAGAAATGCTTTCAAGTAAGTGTTAAAACGTGTGCCGGGAGGGCAGTACTGTATAGAACAGTGTGCCACACCGGTGGCCCAAAGGTGGAACAGAAATGAAGTTATATATTCTGAAAGGACCTTGTTCTCTATTGTTGTTTAAATGTTTTTTTCCCCTGTCTTTCGCTTCCCCAGTGTTTTACCTCTATCTTTCAAAATCATCAGCGTCGCAATAAAGTGGCAAAAATGACAGAGTTCTGGCTGATTTCTGCTCCTGGGGAAAAAACATGTCAGCAGACATGGGAGAAGCTGTGTGCTGCAACCATAAAAAATAACAACCTTTCTACCAATGCAAAGTTTAACATTCCGGATTTAAAGGTATACCCATTCAAAAGCACATGGTTTTGTATTCAAACTGTTTGCACCTTAAGTTTAGGGGAAATGAGACATGATGGTAACTAACTAGCACACTCCTATTGCCAAAGAATATTTGCCTCCTAATGTTACTTTGCTTACTAAATGACACAATCGTAAATCACTTACCTAACTTGTGAATTTGTGGAGTGCATGCTCCTATCTTCTACAGCGTGAACTGGAACTGTACAGTAAGGGGGCTGTTAGGCTTTTTAAAAATTCCAAATTATATTTTATTTAAGTTGCCTCCCTGAATGCAGTATCACAAGCTAATGCTGAATGTACTTGTGATATAGAACAAATGGTTAGACCTGCTTGGAAATCCATATCTATTCCCTGCTGAGATTCATTGACTCCTATTCCAATGTACTGGCATGGATAATCTCTTAACATTGTAGTTGCTGGCAGATGATAAATAAAATGATTATCTTTAAATTTCAATGCAATGTTGTTGTTTTAAAAAAGACAATTTTTAGACTGAAATCATATGCATGCAAACTTAGAAATAAATCCCATTGTATTTAATGTGGGACTTCTTTGTTATTAAAAATGCATAGGATTGCACTGTTAGTCTAATAGTTCCTTCTTACAGTTACCTTGTTATATATGTCCTATCTAAAATAATTCTCATTCTTTCCTTTATAGGTTGGTACCCTTGATGTGTTAGTTGGCTTGTCTGATGAGCTGGCTAAACTGGATACATTTGTGGAAAGGTAACTACTTTTTAATATCCACTTAATATCACTGCTCACGTTTCTTCCGTTTTGTTGCAATATAGAAGCCTATGTATTGCCTGCTAATTGTCTGTTTTTTAGGTTAACCAGCTTAATGACTGTCAGTGTTAGCACATAATGGAAAGTGAAGAACCTTTGTGGAATAAACCATACTGTGCAGGCAGCCTGATCGCTCCCACGTACCTCCTCTGGTATAAGCAGATAAACTAAACAAGGAAGGGGCCGTTTAGTATTGTGACCAACCCCAGGGATATGCTTTGCGTTTTCCTAACACGCCAGGATAGCTAGCCAGCTTTAAGTTGCAGTTTGCTTTTGGCATTCCAATCCTTGCTTGTTATTGCCAAACAAACCACAGTCCTGAGTTTGTGTAATGATAAAGCTATCCCTGTCTTATTTTCTTTACTTTGTCAGTTGCCAGCAATCAGATTACGTGCACAGTATGGTTTATTATGCCATATTTCTGAGTCTCCAACAATATTTTGGGTTAATTAGCTACTTCTTGGTTTGGACAACCATAACAAGTCACAACAACCAAACTCGCAAGCAGTGGTTTGAGTTTGCCCTCCAAACTAGGTATGGAAACCAGCGTCAAACAACGAATTCCAATCCTGCTTTGCTAGGGAGGGGAAAGAGGTGAAAACAAGGATCATCTGGAGGCTCAGGAATGCTACCTGTGAACCAACCCAGTGTGTTAGTCTTAAGTACTTGCAGTTTTGCCATGTTTAGGAACGTGTGATTGTTCTTTGACTGTCTGCATTGCTAAAATGATCTCTAAGAACATAAGAGCCCTGTTAGATCAGATAAAAGGCCCATCCAGTTCAGCATTCTGTTCTCACAGTAGCCAAACAGGTACAAAGAGTAAGTTAAAGAAGCAGGAGTGCAACAGCACCTCCTATTTTGTGAACCACCCTGAGACCCCTGGGTATAGGGCAGTATATAAATTCAATTTTAAAAAAAATATCCCCGGCAACTAATCTTCAGAGACATACCGCCTCTGATCCTAGAGTTAACTAGTGCACTTTATCGCCTGACACGGGAGAGATTTTTAGATATTGGCCTAACAGAAAGCAATGAAAAATTCTTTGAATTGAGTAAAACTGACAAAAATCAGAGAAAGTGCCCAGTCTTAAATGACCCGTAGCTTTTGAAGAGCAAAGAACAGATCTTATACCACAACAAATTTCATGAGCAGCATTTTGGAGAGTATCATGGGGGACAATTTGTTGTCAGTTTGAAACAGTTCTGTGAAATGAATTGTGACCTAATTGTGAGTCTCATTTGATACAGCCCCCAAGTTGCTGAAACGTTTAGTCCACAGACAGAAAGATGAATGGGATCTGCTTTCTTTTATCTTAATTTTTCTCTTCTCTTCAGTGTTGTCAAGAAGGTGGCACAGTATATGGCTGATGTCCTGGAAGACAGTAAAGATAAAGTTCAGGAAAACCTTCTGGCCAATGGAGGTAAATGTTAGCTTTCTGTGAAGGGTGACATTGAAAGTTGATGGTTTGAGCATGAATTCAGAAGTGATGCATATGAGTAATAGGAAAGCATTTTCTGCAGCACAAGTGATAGCAAGAATTCAAAGCAAGCAGAAAACCTAGAAACCAACCTATAAATATAATATCTAAAAGGAAGCTTGCTCTTCAGCTGCAGTTCTGCTTTCCCTACCTTGTTTATAGTTCTAGATTTTTATGTGATCAGTGTCTTCTCCTTAGTTACATTAAGCACAAGCTTTTCATGTATGCTAATTTAAACATCCTTGAAATAGATAGATATGTTCATTGCATTAAAAAGACATACAAATAATTATCATGATACTGATCTTGTCCATTAAATCTTTGAGTGTGATATCTAATAATAGGCATATTCAAAGTAGCCCCAGCTGAGAACAAGGGCAAGATACTTATGTCTGTTGTTTTCAATTGGTTTGATCTCAGTGCAACTTAGTTGGCCATCACCCTGAGTCGATAGTATCAAAAAGAAATGAAAAATACTGTCATACCCAAAGAATGGTGTGAAAGATGCCCTGTTGGAATGTTGATCTATTTTTTCCCTTGCGGTCCTTTAAAAAAGTAACACCACAGATGCTTTTGTAAGAGTAGAGGTGCCATTTCTGAACACCAGTGAAAAAATTGATGTGATGTGTCTAATATGCCTTCAGAGTTTACTAAAGTAACTTCTGAAAGAGGGTTGGAGAATCTGTGGCCCTCCAGATGTTGGATTCAATCTCCCAGCAAGTCCTAGCTAGCTTCGCCAATGGTTGAGGCTGACGTCCAACAATCTCTGGAAGGCTGCAGGTTCCTCAACCCTGTTCTAACAAGCGTTTCATCGCCCCTAAACCAGTGTATCATGGCTGGCCAAAATAAGTGTTAAGCTGTCCCACAGTAGCTTATTATTGTTGGTTACCACCTGTAAATCTAGGTTATCATTAGGTGACCTGAATAAATGGAACACAGCAATCCAGTATCTTTAATTATGCTGAAAGAAATTGTCTGGTGGGGGCCACTTCTGCTCCTGCAGTACTGTCACAACAATGCCCTGTCGAAATGCCCCCCTCTCAGCAACTAAAGGTAATAGGGGCTCCATCCTCTTATTGCTTCTGATCCACTCTAATTATGTATGTGCACAAAATTCATATATGAAAAGAAACATCCCAAACAGCATACCTTTTAATATGGCCTTGCTGCAATGGCTTCTAAACTTTCTTATACTACAGATAGTCTTTCCTGTGTTTTAAAAGGCAAACATCTATATAAAGTCTCCAAGAGCATTGCTTGGTAGGTGTATTTATTCATTCATGCAGGTTGTGCGCTATCCCATAACGTAAAGCTGGCTTAAAATAGTTGTGTAAAAAAAGCAACTGAAATTCCAGGCAAACATAGCCGTTTTTAAAAGATGGGAACCCTAGATCAATAAACCAAACGGAACTCCACCTACCTAAAGTTAAAAACAGATTTTTGAAAAATGGGCCAGATTACTTAAATGATTTAAAAGTGAGCAGAAAGGTCTTCTTAAGGATAAGAAATATGAAGCCAGGCTGTTCCATAACTGAGATGCCACTCTCCCAGCAGTGACTCACCACACTTCATTCAATGGGGGCAGCCAGAGCTGGGTCTCTGAGGAGGAACTTGAGGTCTGAGTAGGTACATAGAGGAGAAGATGGTCTTTCAGATAGCCTTGACCAAGTTCAGAGCTTTTGAGGTTAAACCTGAATTTTAAATTGTGCCCATAAATCGGCCGGGAGCCAGCACACCTCACAAAGCACAATTTTGTGCTTAGTTTGCCAATACCAATATTCAGTCTTTGTGTTCACAGTTGATTTGGTCACTTACATAACAAGGTTCCAGTGGGACATGGCGAAGTATCCAATCAAGCAGTCTCTGAAGAATATTTCAGAAATAATTGCCAAGGTAGGATTATACTATCCAAAGAGGTATAAATCTTGTGTTATAATCTCTGTGGTACTGGATAGACCATGCACCAGGGTGTGGTAAAAATTGCTTCTGCTTTTTAGTCTCTTTGATGTTCTTTTTTTAAAAAAATAAGAAACCATCAAAAATTCCCAAAGTGACAAACAAGTGCAGAAAGCTTCTGTGGTGCAAAAGCCCCCCCCCCCCATAAAAGCATACAGTGATTTATCAGGCACATCAATGAAAACCTTGACCTGACATTTTAGGAAATGGAAAATTGTGTCCTATTAACATTAAGGACATGGGTGGTGCTGTGGGTTAAACCACAGAGCCTAGGACTTGCTGATCAGAAGGTCGGTGGTTCAAATCCCCGCTATGGGGTGAGCTCCCGTTGCTCGGTCCCAGCTCCTGCCAACCTAGCAGTTCGAAAGCACGTCAAAGTGCAAGTAGATAAATAGGTACCACTCCAGCGGGAAGGTAAACGGCGTTTCCGTGCGCTGCTCTGGTTCGCCAGAAGTGGCTTAGTCATACTGGCCACATGACCCAGAAGCTGTACGCCGGCTCTCTCGGCCAATAAAGCGAGATGAGCGCTGCAACCCCAGAGTCGGCCACGACTGGACCTAACGGTCAGAGGTCCCTTTACCTTAACATTAAGAAAGGGGGGAACCTGGAAAAGGTCAGGTAGTAGACTGACCTCTCATCAGGGTCTTGCATACTCTGGAAATGTAAATACAGTTAATAAAATATAGATATGCAACCCAGTTGGGCATCTTACAATATTGAATACTTTTAAGTGACAAAATTGGTATTGATCAGACATTTCAGAGGAATGAACACAGAATGGAAACAAAGATATAAAATAGGCATGTAGGATGAGGACAGTTGTACATGGTTAAAATAACAAAGTCCAAGTAAAGACTTATCAGTGTTAGCAGATTATCAAGTATAGTTCCAGATTTGTCATGTTTGTCTTGTTCAGTGCAAACCTACAAGACCATAAATCTGTATTCGTTTATAGTTTGCCCATTTATGAAGGCTCAGTCCTATACTGGCAAGTGTGGATTATCTCGTTGAAAATATTATTGATCTGATTTTCTTGTCTGTCTGTGCAGCCTTGCACCACAGTCCCACAGTCCTAACTCAAAAGCTTGTTCTCTCCCACAACTTATGCCTTCTCTCCAAACTGGCAGGATGTAGCAATCCTGTTTCCTAACCGCACTAATTGTGACTAAGACTCCTCTATATGGCATTTGCCCTTGACAAAAACCCAAGCCTTTTCTTTTTCTTCCCATCCCCACTGCCCTGCTTGTTTCTCCTATAGATATTTGGGAATGGATGGGAATAGCTTCTAATTAGGGAATAGCTCAAAGAAGGGAAGCTCTTTTTCCAGCTGCAGGGCGGCTGGCGACTGCTCTCTAGGAAGAGATTCATCTTGCTTAGTGAAATAGCTGGTAGATTAACTGTCTAAATAAATCATCACCAGTGATGAATGGTGCCATTGTGCTGAAGAGGAAAGGGAAGATAAAGCCAACTAAAGTGCCATTTGTGGATAGTGAGGCGTGCAGCTGTAGCTTTCCCTGGGTGGTCACCACAGCCAAATCATTGCTTTTCTTCTAGTTGGCCTCTTGGCAATTCCCTGCAGTAATTCCCCAAATATTTCATAGCTTCACATAAGTATGGGAACAATAACTATTCTGTATTGTAAAAGGAAGTAAATAGTCCCTCCCTGCCCGCTCTGTGATCAGTTTTGTTTCCAGTCCTTCAGAAAACTCTTGGGTGATGCCTTTCCCTTTCACCGTGAGCGCTGTTTACTTGAGCAGCAATTCATTAACTACCAGATCTTTCAGTAGATGCTCCTAAATACCACTTTTATCTGCTAGATGTTCAAATCAGGCATACTTCCTTGAACAAGCTTCTATAGTCCTTCTGTGTTAAGGTTGAAGCAGGAACTTGCCACCCAAGTTCACAGTAAACCATTAATTGTTTGCTGTGATGTGCTAAATGGGCCACAGTGGGTGGCATCCCCCTATTTTACAGAGAGTAGGACCAATTAAGACTGGAGTTAGCCATGGCTATTATTTTAACTGGGACTACTCTGAGTAGGATGAGCATTGGATATAGCCCTGTGATTTTGAAACTATTCTATTGGAACAACTTAGGAAAAAAGTTGTTTCAAGGCTGAAAATCCACATGGGTTTTCCAGAAAGGATCCAAGACCAGACCTAGTTAGAATTAAAAAAATAAGTTAAAAATAAATTTAAAAAAATAATCTTTGATGGAAAACTCTATGGTTGAGACCCACAGGCTGCCAGAAAAAAACTGGGAGTCCAGGGCAACAGTACCTCTTAAGGTGCACTTAAAACAGAGAGGAGTTTCAAGAGTGATTTGATAGTGTATGGAGGTTAAATGTCCAAAGGGAAAGGAATTTGAATTCCACTGGGTGTGTGGAGACCCTGGGGTAAGCCTCAAGTATGTTTCTGGATCCCACCCCCACATCATTAGCAACTTCAGTGACTGTTCTAGCCAAGTGTAAGCTCCGTTTAAATGTGTCATATATGCTACAAAATAATGCTATTTCATTACTTCTGAGAATAATTTTCTGTCTTTTAAAAAAGTTCATAAAAAGGGGATTCCAAGTCATAATCCTTTTTAAGGGAATTACAGATTTTTCGAACTCAGTTTACTAATATAGTAAACTTCTTTAAGAAACTGTGTGTAAGTGATAATCTGTGGCCTTCTTCATTCTGGTGTCCTCCAAGGGCTTATGGAAACTCTAGTCCAAAACATCTGGAGGGTAACAGCTGGAATGCTGGCCATTGAATGTTGTCTTATTTTCCTAGCCTGATATTCATTTGCACATAATTGTCATTTTTATAGGAAAGTCTAATGCAGTATTTAAATGCTTCTTAGAAAACACTGATATAGTTTTGCTTCTGAATTTTGTCCTTTAAAGGGAGTGACTCAGATTGATAATGACCTGAAGGCGAGGGCGTCTGCATACAACAACCTGAAAGGCAACCTTCAGAACTTGGAAAGGAAGAATGCGTGAGTTGTCTTCTTCTGTAAGGCAATCTGAAAGCAGGCTGATGAATTTGATATGTTCAATATAATAATAATAATAATAATAATAATAATAATAATAATAATAATAATTTTTTATTTATATCCCGCCCTCCCCAGCCAAAGCCGGGCTCAGGGTGGCTAACAACAATAAAACAGTACAACAGTACAACACAACACATATGACTTTTGATTTCTGAATTCATACATTTCTCAGGCAAGGGCCTAAATTAGCAGATTGCCCTACCTCTGGGTTTGAACATACTGTACAAGATAATGGTGGAGGTAAAGCCACATTTGAAACAAGCTAAGAAAAAACCTGAAAAAAAGAGGGAAGAAACATATTTGCCATCATGTTGAAGTCATACAGAGAATTGTACAACAACCAGCCATATAGCTCGATTTGTCAGTCTAGTATCACAGCACCTGATCTTTTTTTTTCAGATAACATTATCACATCACAGCTATAATAGAAAAATTAAGTGGTGGGTTCTGCATATCTTGCAAGTTTATCTGAAAACTTGGGATTTCATACTTTACCAAGCTTAAGTTATCCAGTCACTTGGATTGAGATTTTGGCGATTTGTCAGTTGGTTTTGGGGCATGTCTAATTGATTATATCACATCAAGAGCATTATAAAAATTGTAGCTATTTGCCGCCGAAAGTCTTATTATTCAGATCAAATTAAATATAAGAATTATACACTCATTTCTTGATCTTCTTGTTCTTTAACAGGGGAAGTTTGCTAACCAGAAGTCTGGCTGAAATTGTAAAGAAAGATGACTTTGTACTTGATTCTGAATATTTGATTACGTTGTTAGTGGTTGTACCAAAGTAAGTTTGTCTCCTGGTCCCAAAAAGAATCCTTGCTGAAACGTAAAGACAAGCATACAGAATGTATTAAGAGGAAGGGATATTTCGCAGAATAATTTGTTTTCTGAAACTGCTATGTTACCATGGAACAATTAAAGGCACATGTGGAAATGTGAAATCCACTTCTAAGGGACAGGGGAACAGACATTTTCTTTACATCGTCTCAACATCAGCAAAAGCACTCAGTGTTTCCATTGTAAGTTGAAGCCCTTTCACATGCACTGCAAAATCTGTACATTTATGAAGTCAGTCGAGAAATCTAGCTAAGCTGCGAAAACTGACCTCCAGGTTTCAGAAATTCTCATTGATTTGCTCTAACCTATTGAAGTGTTTAGCTTGTAAATTGGATTTACACAAGTCAGTCAACATTTTGCTTCTTATCACTGCATTTATCTTCCCTGCCCTAACTCTCTCTATATTAGTCTGCAATCTTAGTAAAGTATTAGCAGGCCAGGCAAATGAGGCTATTCTTTGTAATAATATTTTAGTCAAAGTAAATTGTGTTGAGGATGTATCTGAGTTGGTCAAAGGATGCTGGTAGCTCATGGAAATTTACTAGCTTTAAAAAAATTAAAACGGAAAATACTTGCTAAAAAGGTATTGTCTTGGGGGAAAAAGACATTTTTAGGCCAATAAAGAGTTGAAACTAAAGAACAAGGTGTTGAGTTTAGCTTCTTGCTTAATTATGTAGAACATTCTGTACATCTAAAATTATATACACAGCAAAAACTTAGTTTTATATTTCTATGTTTAATTTTACCCCATGCCTGCTTTATTCTGGGCGTTGAATGGGGCTTGCAGTACAAACCTTAGCATATTTGCTTTTAAAGTAAGTGTACATAAAAAGGCAATGAAAAATATGCACTTTGAGTTGTTATTGTTATTATACCCCATTCATCTGGCTGGGTTTCCCCAGCCACTCTGAGTGACTTGCAGCATATCTAAGAACATCATCAAGTATTAGAAGTTTGATCTCTGCTCTAATGCACAATGTTCTACCCTGTGAAAACCAGGAGTGATTTTTCCTATGCAATAAAAACAAGAGTTTGCAATAGGTACAACAAATTCCTTGCAAGTCCTGGGTCAATGGTATGATCTTAAAGCTGCACTGGAGAACTTAAGTCTGTCTAAGTCTTAAGCTGTACGTACCACTGGGAATGAATCCCTGGAGTTCAGAGTAAATTGAGTAAAGATACATACAATAGTGCTATAAAACTATTTCCTGACTTAGGAGCTGACAGAGCAACATCTGATGCAGTGCTAAGTTCTTCTGTAGATGGAAAGGAAACTAAGCAGCCCCTCTGTGTATTCATGGAGAAACCTGGAGGACACATCAGATGGCTCCTTGGATCCTGGGTGTATCCTGTGTGTACACCCAGTGTATCCTGAAAACACTCGTGGTGCTGACAGTGGCAAAAAGAACTTTGTGCTCCCCTCCCCAGGGATTTTTGTTAAGGCAACTAATGCTTACTTTTTCCATCTTTAGGATAAATTATAATGACTGGATGAAGCAGTATGAAACTTTAACGGATATGATAGTTCCACGATCCAGCAAGTAAGTTTGATTCTACTTAGGAACACAGTTGAAAATAGGCTGATGTACTCAAAAATAAAATAAAAGGAGAAACAGCTTTTGGAGACTTGGTTTGCCCAGTACTCTACCCGCCCCCCCCAAAGTTAGTTCTCTTTTAGAATTCTTTCACCACCTTGTGATTTGAGTCTTTGAATCAGGTCCGTTTCCCCAGAAACTGCATTCCTGAGCAATGAATACAGGTGCCACCTTATACTGAGTCTGGTTCCAGTAACACCCAGTAATGTGTGCAGCCAGCTGTACTGTTGGCCACAGCCCAACCACATGGTACAATTGTTAGGAGAGGTGATGTTCAAAAAAACATCTTTTTGTCATGGTCTCATTTGGACTTGAAGGTTGAAAGTCCAGTAATCTTATTCTGACCCAACTGCATTAGAGGAACCTTTGGTTTGCAGAGAATTCATTTTATGGGGCAAGGGAGGGTACAACTCTCATTCCCGCCCCTCCTCTGAAGCAGTATCAGTTCTTCAGTTCTAATGCTCCATTCACTTTACTAAGCAGGCAAGATTGGGAAAGCTACTGAAAGCTGTTAAGTAGTGTTGCAAATTTGAGGTCATTTTCTGAGAGAACACTTAAATTGCACTCAGCGGGTTTAATGCAGCTAGCTTTGCTCAGAAAGGACAATGCTTTGAATGTGAAATGCGACTTGAGCACTTCTCCTGTGAAGCATGGCAAAGGTGAGCTGCAATTACTCCTCTAATAGAGGTACACCATCTGTAAGCCTAGCACTGTAATCTGAAGCAGTACAACTGTGCAGCAGCAGCAGCACATAAGCTGTTTTTGCTGGTCTTGCGTTACAGGTTACAGTTTTTATTGCAGTATGTCTCTTCCTTTATTTTTTGACCTGTGCTCCCTGGTGTCTTTCATTCTTTGCAGCGTTCTTTCGGAGGACCAGGATAGTTATCTCTGTAATGTCACCTTGTTCAGGAAGGCCGTGGATGAGTTCAGGCACAAAGCCAGGGAAAACAAGTAAGTGGTCCTCCTCCCAGGTTGTTTTTCTACCAAACAGCAATTGTAAAGCAACCTCCAATGGTCTGCTGTTCTCCCGATGCAGGTTTATGGTCCGCGACTTTCAGTATAATGAAGAAGAGATGAAGGCAGACAAGGAAGAAATGAACAGGCTGTCTACCGATAAGAAGAAACAGTTTGTAAGTTCAATGTGTGTTAAATACATTTGAAGATAATTCTTCAACACTCCCGCCCCCAAATAGTTTTTCCTTCCCTACATCTGCCTTTAGGGACTATTGAGATTAATTCATTGATATAAGAAACATTGCAGTAAATGCAGAGCGAGCAAAGCAGCCTTTGACAGTATGAAAGCTGTTATTAGTAATTGTAGGTTACAGTTTGGGCTACGCTTTCCACTGTTTGGCTATTTAGTTTTCTAGATGGCATAGGGATATGTCAGGGCCCCAGAACCGTCCGCAAAGGCTGTGAGACAACTCAGCTCCCACCCAGTGCCCATTACCTCCAGAGAAGGAGAATTTGTTGTGTGGGTCCCTTCCTACATGTAAGCTCTCAGGTGTTTCTGTGCAGTGCCCAGTGTATTGAGGATTGCTACCATTTCTGTGGTTCTGAATGCATTGCATACATCTCCTGCTGGAGGTGCCCTATGTAATTTCTGAAAGACAAAGATCCATGCCAGTGGATAAGCTTGTTCCGTTTTCTCTCTGTCTACATTTTCCTGAATAATTTCATGACTTTTTAAAAGCTGATTCCCTCCATATGAACCTGCCTATCCAGTAAGATCATCTTTGGAGGCTCCCCAGATCTTCCCCCAGCCCTCCAGAGCTGGTTTTGAGAGGGGGGTGCTGATGAGGACAGGAGAGAAAGCACCACTGAGTCCATGGAAATGCATTGTGCCGGTGCAACTGCAGCCTTGTATACTGTCCTATGCAGTAAAAGGGATGCAGGTGGCACTGTGGTCTAAACCACTGAGCCTAGGACTTGCCGATCAGAAGGTTGGCAGTTCGAATCCCCGCAATGGGGTGAGCTCCCGTTGCTCGGTCCCAGCTCCTGCCAACCTAGCAGTTCGAAAGCACGTCATAGTGCAAGTAGATAAATAGGTACCGCTCTGGCGGGTAGGTCAACGGCGTTTCCATGCGCTGCTCTGGTTCGCCAGAAGCGCCTTAGTCATGCTGGCCACATGACCCGGAAGCTGTACGCCGGCTCCCTCGGCCAATAAAGCGAGATGAGCGCCGCAACCCCAGAGTCAGCCACGACTGGACCTAACGGTCAGGGGTCCCTTTACCTATGCGGTGCTTTTTTTCTTTAAAAAAATGTTTAGGGGTACTCTCATTTTCCTACTCATATTGAAATACTGATTCTCAATGAGGCCAAACTTAGATTCACAAAATGTTTAGGGGTATGCGTACCCCCATGTCCCCCCCCCAGAAAAAAGCACTGGTCCTATGAATTTTTGATGCCAGGTGAAGACGGTCCCCCCCCCATCATTTTAATCTGTGACTAGGTGAACCCTTGACTTGGTCTTTTATGTAATTGTTGTATGTATTTTTGTTTCTGCTGTTTTTATATTATTGCTGATAGTTTATAGTTTTAGGTAAGCTTCCTCTGTCTTCATATAGAAAGGCAGGAAATAAATGCTTAAAATGACAAGATGTTGATGTTCAGAATCTCAGTTTCCCCAGCCAAATGATGCTTCCATTATCTCCTCTTGGCATGCTTTGGCCTGTTCATTCTGCAGAGCAGCTGCAGTAACGTTGCCATACACAAAACAGATTTGAATACAGTGCAAAGTCTCCTGATGCTTAAAATGCCTTCTTGCTTTTCCTTTCCAAATACAGGGGCCTCTAGTACGATGGCTGAAAGTAAATTTCAGTGAAGCTTTCATTGCGTGGATTCATGTGAAAGCGCTGAGAGTCTTCGTTGAATCAGTTTTGAGGTATTTTTCTTTATAGATGAGCTATTGCTCCATTCCTTCAAGAATCACTAGCATTCCACATGTTTGGTCTGTGGTATCTTGGTAGCTGCGCTCTCTTGCACAGACAACAGGATTATCTGAATCAAATTTACTATTTACGCATTAACTAGGAACAAGGCCAATTTACAGATACTTCCATAATCCACAAGGCAGAGAGGTGCTCTTCAAATCTTCCCCTTTTCCTGCAGTCTGATGTGCTACTTTGTTTCTGCTGTTATTCTGGATGTCTGATGTTCTAAAGGGCATCCCTGGAACATATTTGGGGAGGCAGATAGTAGCACAGTGGGCTGCAGAAGGGATGAAAATTCTGCTCCCTCGCCTTTTCACTAATGGGAGCCTCCACTGGAGCAAAGTGCCTTCTTTCAGCAGAGGGACATGACATATATCAAATCGGTTGCTGCTGCTCGCAAGAGCTAGAGGCAATGTAGTGCAGTAAGGAGATTCGCAGTAAAATGCTATAACAGTTTTATGACTGCTGATTCTTAAACTGAGATAGCAAATGCAAGAAATTTGATTTCATACATACATAAATTTTCCACAGTTCTAATCATGCTCAAGGTGGCTTACAACATGAAAAAATATCATAAGTATTCATAAACAATAAAGAAAAAGTTAACAAATACACAACCAAACTGAACAATTTCCACATGAATCACAACAAGATCTGAAATACAGATACCAAACAACAACAGCAACCCTCCCCAGCAAAAAAACCCCAAACAACACCCCAGCCCAAGAGTCTGTTCAGCAGCCTCAGCTTCTGTAGCCAGAGTCAGGCCCCTGCCATCCCAGGCCAGGTGGAGAAGCCTGCAAGCCAAGGAGCAGGTCTTCCAGAACTCACAGCCAATATGGTCCAAAGATGATTCCAAAACCTTTGAATAAGACAAGTGTTCCAAAATAAGAGAGTTATCACTTTCAGATACCTGTTTTATCCTCCTGCCTGTTAATTAGGCTTGGAGCACAAAGAGTGAACAGGTGCTTACTCACAAACTTTTTTAATGTTTGATTTTTATTGACATTTTTTCTAAACAATACAGAAAATAACAACTGGTACAGCGACTCTTGGGTTTCATTAACGGCAGAGCTCAACATCCAATATACTATTGCTGCCCCTTCGTAATAGTATATTTCCAAAATAACTGGCAGGAGTGGTGACAACTGCATTCCAGAAGTCTCAGAACTGAAGCACATCCCCAACAGCTCTTAAAATTACTTTGCTCCTCTAGGTATGGTTTGCCAGTGAACTTCCAGGCTATGCTCCTTCAGCCCAACAAGAAAACAATGAAGAAATTGAGAGAGGTTTTGTATGACTTGTACAAGCACCTTGACAGCAGCGCAGCAGCAATCATTGATGTAAGTAACTCGCATTTTTACGATGTCCACCTACAATTCAAATTGTTGAAGTTGCGTTGACTGAGAATTTTCTTACACCAAGGAGACACTATCTGGCTCAGCCACATCTACCAGCATGGGAGCTGGTGCTGATTGGACAGTTTATAAGTTTGCCCTGATGTTGGTAAAGTAGAAACATGGTTGTGGTCTTAGGTCCTGCTAGAAGGGATGGCCCTGTGCCAACTACTAAAACAGTAATCACAATGTCTTGAGTGCTACAATGACAGATTTGGAACAATCATCTCCCATTCAGCATCACTTGGTGCCATGGAGACTCTGTTGATAGAGGCAGATGATGTCATTTATCAATCTCTGCGGAGCTAGTGGGAGTGGTTGAGAATCTCATTAAATTCTGAAGTTTCCCAGCTATCACTTGTGTTGTGTGGAAGTGGAGAAAATCTTGAAATCTTGCTTGTCAAGCATATGTTCTGTCACAAAGCTATGACCCTTCCCCAGTGGGAAGGAAATTTTAAAATGTACCAAAAAGATAAAATTCAGGTGGTTTTTGTCTGAGTCTGAGCAATAGTACTTGCATATGTTTAAAGAAAATATGTGGCCATTAACTCTCCTGCTAAACTCTTAGTTATTGAGTTAAAAAAAATAAACTTGTCTTTTATAGGCAACTATGGATATTCCAGGTTTGAACCTCAGTCAGCAAGAATACTACCCCTATGTGTACTACAAGATAGACTGCAACTTGCTCGAATTTAAGTAGATTACTTCTGACCCTGACCATCCCCCCATAATATTGGTGTCCAAGAAGAAAAGGTTGAAGAATGGTGATGCTCCTAACTCTCTCCTGTAAACCTATTGCTTGCTTGCTTCCTCCCTCGCGTAGGAGAATAATCCCCATCGTGGTCCATCTCTTTGACATTTTCTTTTAAAAAAGAAATGTAAGTATCGCTTTTAAATTGATCAGGTCTGTAAATGTATATTGAGAGAATCAGAGTGTATTTATAAATAGTCCTTATTTAAAAAAAAAGTTTTTAAAGGGTCATTCCTTTTTCGTACCGTGGTCTGCATCAATTCCATTGACTATCCTCCGGGAAGAACTTGTTTACAAAGGAAGATTGTGGGGAGAAAACTTAATGCCATTTTGTTCACTGTGTTTCATAGATATAAAACTTGTAAACATTGTTATTGAATTGTGATGTAAAATATGTGGAGATTGATATTCAGTCTGTGCTTTCTGAATGTTTTAAACTTATGCACAGGAAACATTCACAGGAGAAAAATAAAAGCACCTGTACTACTGTATTGACTGCTTTGTCTCACTCTGGTATGACTTTGTCAAAAGCTGGTAGGAACCATTTTGAGAGGTGAGATTCATACGCTGGGTGCTAAAGCAAGCGAATAGATTTGTGGTGGCCATAAATGAAGCCAATCAATAATGAGCAATCGCTGGAAGGAATTGGTGGGGCTGGCAAGGGAAGAATAGATGAAGACCTACAGGACACTAATCAATAAGAGTATCTTCATTGCTGGGCCCATGATGGGTCTTTTTAAAGAGCTGGTTGATTCTAACATGCATTTTGGTATTACGAAGAATAATTTTATCATATTTATCGGTCAGATCCAATTCTTTATTTCTGTTGCTTGAATATTTTAAAACTTTTTGGAGCTTCTGCACTACCACCACACTTTTGTTTCTGGAACACCAGAGGGCACCCTTGTGCCACTTTCAAACAAACAATATTACAGTAAATGTAACAACAGGTATCAGCAAAATATTAAAAGGAGAACTTGAAAGAGAGCTTCAGTAATAAACTGGTTTCTTCTAATAGAAGTGTGTTAGGAAAACAGCATGATATTTTTTAAGTGCCAGGAATAAGCCAGACTTCCATTACCTTGTTCTGCAGATTCTGCACACCTTTATTTTCTACCTTGAGCTATAGTAGAAGATTGCAGGTCAAACGCTACAGTGAACCCACTGTATCCAGTTGTGTTCCTCCACTCGCTGAATGCTGTTTGATCCTGCAGAGCCTTAAGCAGAACAGAGAACAAAGCTATCCAGCAATTTCCTCTCCTTTGGAGAGCCAGCGTGGTGTAGTGGTTAAGAGCAGTGGACTCGTAATCTGGTGAACCGGGTTCGTGTCCCTGCTCCTCCACATGCAGCTGCTGGGTGACCTTGGGCCAGTCACACTTCTCTGAAGTCTCTCAGCCTCACTCACCTCACAGAATGTTTGTTGTGGGGGAGGAAGGGGAAGGAGAATGTTAGCCACTTTGAGACTCCTTAGGGTAGTGCCACCCCAAATTTGTGGAACACTTTGGAATAATGTGGGCCGTGTCACAGCAGTTGCAGGAAGGAGGGAGGACCACCCAAGATCACCTCCATCCCTTTTCCACTGACAGAAGGCTCCACTGGATCAAATAACTTTCCAGCAGCTTCTGGGGTGCCAGTTGGATGCAGCTTGAGGTCAACATGTAGCCTAGCTCAAAACTGTTCTTTTGAAAATAATGCAGCCTGTCAGTGCTGTTCGAATTGTGCTGCAAAATGCCAGGACCCAGCTTCCAGAAAGTTCAACCTGTTGCCAGAACTGCTGCTTACATAATCTGATGGATACAGAACACAACCTACAGTTACTGCTCTTTATTTTAGAGAACACAATCCATTAAAACAACAAAGCATCACTAAACAACAGTTGATAGCAGCATCAACCGAGTCTCTTCCAAACACCTAACACCTGTCTTTACATTTTTTATTTTTTTAAAAAAAAAAGATTGTTATAAAAACAATAAACAGCAACATGAACATTTTACTAGGGAATATGTGAGAGGGATACAGGAAACAGGAGAATCGGAAAAATATTAAGAAGTATGTTGAAAATCACATTAAAAAATACAATTAAACGCAGTTCTTATAATTATTATTGGAATGGGTCCTTTAAGAGGATCTGACCAGTTTCTTTAATATAACATCTGAAGAAGTGTTGATTGACTATTATTTCATTATCATCTCTCAGCAAGCCTGGAGGTAGTGGGTACAACATATTTCATGGAATCAAATGCTACTTGATTCACGTCTGCCACAAATTGTGTATAGGTGGAGCCTGAATATGTTCTGGTATATTTGTGAAAACAATAAAATCACACCATGTGTCTATACATGCATCTCACCTATGTTGTCTATTTATACGTCTTAGCTTATGGGCAAGTTTTTCCAATAATGCTATAAGCTGCGCTTGGTGCCATGCCTCTTGATAATTATTTTCATGCCCTAGCTATAGTTATCCTGGCTGCACTGAGCAAATGGCTTATCAAGTCCTTTTTCATTACATGCAAGTTTTGGTATGTGAACAAATTTAGAAAGGCAAACGGAGGTGTCATTTGAACATCTTGTTTAGCATCTACAGTTACCTTACAGGTATTAATTTACTCAAAACACAAAGCCTTTCTATCTGCTGCAATACATTCAAAAACATTTTGCATGTTATAGATATAAGAGGCTTCTGTAATGAAGATTGTGAACTTTTTTTTTTTGTATTAACAGCGTTGTTAGACCTACACAGCATGTGAATTGATCACATTACTAGAACTAATGGACTCTTGAAAATGCTAAAAGCAACCTTTGAACTGGCACAGACTACATCCTTAGGAGTAGATTGTTGCAAAGAAAAAATAGATTTTGCTCATGCAAGCTGATAATTGCCCAATTAAGCAAAGCAAGAAGGTTGAAGTGTGACTTGTCTGGTGCTCTTAGAGGGATTGGGTTATGATAGACAAATCTCCCCCAGCGGAAGTGAAATACCGTATTTTCCCATGTATAACATGACCCCAATTTTGGGGGACACAGATTTACGAAGATGTGGAAAGATGACCACTGTGTATAAGACGACTCCCGTTTTTTAAAATTATTTTAGAGTAAAAAAAAAAAACAGTCACACACAGAAAAGTACGGTAATTCAAACAAGATGTAGAGTACAACCCCACCCCCAATACAAACCACACCCGGGGGGTGGAAATGTACAGAGACTATGAAAGTATCTTTCATTTCCCATTACATTTGGGCAACACAGGCACTTAAAGAGGTTTTCACTGCTTAAGCATCTCTCCTATTGGTTGAAATATGTTGATATTAGTTAAACATGTTTCCTGCATTATTGTGCTTTTTCATGCAGGTGACCTGACATTTCTTTGTTGCCAGCACAATGGTTCAAGAAGCATGCTTTCTGAAGGAAGCATGTTGCTCAGCTTAAAATGTGTTGCAAAAAATGTCTATAAAAACTAATACCACGTAATAGTCTCTTTGCTATAACTTGATTTTTTGAGAGTCTACATTGGGCCTCAGGATTTGGGGATGTGCAGTGTCCACTTCAAGGGACATGACTTTAAAATTGCCTATGGTCTTGGACCAGTTAATTCTTTTTCTGCTTCTTGTAGCAATAGCTGTGCTAGGTGGTGTATGATTTTTTTTTAATTGAAAAAAAGATTGAACTTCTGGATTCTAGCCTTCCAGTAACTTATCTGCTAAATCATCTCTGCTTCTTTCGAATGCCTCCTCCTATTGTCACTTTCAGACTGTCCCACTCACTCTCCAGGTGAGCTGCCAAGATCTAAGAACACCGAATGTTTTTCACAGACATGGACCACCAGAATGAGGCTTCCAAACCACTGGTGGTCTACGGTCCACAGTTTGGAACCCCTGGGTTGGACAACAAAAATTTGCTGGGGCAACTCCCATTGAAGACTGAAAAGTCTCCTTAAAGCAGAGACCATCTTGCTGGCAGATACTCCCATCTGTTCCTATGTCTTGTAAGTGATTAAATAGACATATGGGTTTTATACATATATATATTGAAGGCTTCTCACTTAGAAGGAAGCAGGTTTGCCTCTCATGCTCCTGCGCTTCCTTTCCATTTTTTAACAAATCCCAATTTCTTCCACACCACATGCCTCTCAACAAACAACACCTATCACTTTCACAGAGGTTACTGTTTAGAATTTTTGCCTGTTGCTAAGCAACACTTTCTTCCACACAGACCGGGTTCCATGTGCTAGTAGATGTGAATGCTCTCTTATCAAATAATGAAGTCTCCTCAGAGTCTGCAGTGCTTAACCTGGCTATATTGTTCTGAACTGCAGTAGCAGGCTTATTTTTTTTACCATCTGCAGGCAGTTTCTGTTTTTTATATTTATTTTAAAAAATTATATGCCTACCTCCTTGCTAGTACCTCAAAGCCACTACTAACAGCAATGTAAAACACACAAAATAGTAGAATAATAAAAAAACAAAAGCAGCAAATAAAATCAGCTGGCTATGGGGGAAAAAAATTATTTCCAGTTCAAAGGTGTGGGGGGGGGAGCTAGATAATGTAAAAGTGCCATTAATACGCCACCTTTCAAATTACAACAGTTCTATGGACTTCACTGCAATGGATGAATCATTGATTTTGGCCTGCGTAAAATGTGACTGGCGTAACTTGGGAATGCAGGAACCTGTGGCCCTTTAGATGATTATGCTACTTATTACCAAGAAAAAATATTAATCGCGTTCTAAACAATCGACTCAAAAGTGATTCACACATTAGGTAATTAAAGAGTTAAATACATAAAAACAACAGATACATTTAAAACAAGACTAAAACCTTAACAAGTGGGTAATCGTGGTAATGACCCATTTATCCAACTGGGAAAGCCCATCGGAGCAAAAATGTCTTCAACCTTCCAGAAAGTGGAGATAGCGGGCACCTGTGGTATCTCAATTTGACTACCAGCATGACTTTGACTACCAGCATGAGTTTGACTAAACTGCGGGACAAAAAAAATTCCTTCCAGTAGCACCTTATTTTTTTTTTTTTAAATATTTTTATTAATTTTAAGAGATACAGAAAAAAGAATAAAGGATAGTTATAAGAAAATAGAATAGAAGAGTAACAAATTTCCATGTTCTTTTTCCATCCAATCTAAAGGACTTCCCCACATCCTCCAAACCCTGCGTTCTCTGTCATATAAAACATCAGCAATTTGTTAACTTATTTCAAAACTTATTGTATCTTCCATTTTATCATGTTCCCTGATTTCAATTTTACTATAACCCAATTCTTATAAGCTTTGTATTAAACACAATAAAGTTATTTCATTATTTTACCTCTAAATTCTTGTGTCTTAATTTTCATTTCATTAACTTACATTTGCTGAAGCTAGAGTTTCCTGAAAGGTGCATTTTTTTAACATTCATACAGCTTATAGTGTTTTTTCAAATAGTCCTTAAACTTTTTCCAGTCCTCCTCAGTTGTTTCTTCTCCCAAGTCTCGGATTCTGCCAGTCATTTTAGCCAATTCCATATAGTCCATCAACTGTGATTGCCATTCCTCCAGCGTGGGTAAATCTTGTGTCTTCCAATATTTTGCAATCAGGATCCTTGCTGCTGTGGTAGCGTACATGAAAAAGGTTCTGTCCTTCTTAAACACTCTCTGGTCTACCATGCCCAGAAGGAAGGCCTCTGGTTTCTTAGGTAAGGTAAATCTCAGTACCTTTTTTAGTTCATTATGGATCATTTCCCAGAAGGCCTTCACTTTCGGGCAGGTCCACCAGAGATGAAAGAATGTCCCTTCCGCCTCTCCACATTTCCAACATTTATTGTCAGACAGATGGTATATCTTAGCTAGCTTGACTGGGGTCATGTACCACCGGTATACCATTTTCATAATATTTTCCTTCAAGGCAGTGCATGCCGTAAATTTCAAACCGGTGTTCCATAACCTTTCCCAGTCTACAAACATAATGTTATGCCCCACGTCCTGCGCCCATTTTATCATGGCGGATTTGACTGTCTCATCCTGTGTATTCCACTTAAGCAGCAAGTTATACATTCTCGAAAGTAGTTTACTTTTTGGCTCTAACAATTCAGTCTCTAGTTTCGATTTTTCCACCTGGAATCCAACCTTTTTATCTATTTTAAAGACCTCCTGAATTTGCGCATAGTGCAACCAGTCTCGCACCTTAGTTTTCAGTTTTTCCAAGCTCAGCAACCTCCAATTGTCTCCAATTTTTTCAATTATTTCCCAATATTTAGGCCAATGGGCCTCCATGTTAAGTCTCTTACGTGCCTTGGCCTCCACCGGTGAGAGCCACCTCGGAGTCTTACTCTCCAATAAGTCTTTATATTTTGTCCAGACCATCAAAATTGCTCTTCTGACAATATGATTTTTAAACAATTTGTGCACTTTAACCTTGTCATACCACAAATATGCATGCCACCCAAACGCATTGTCAGATGAGCTTCAGAAAAGAAAGTCCCTTCTTTCCCTAGAGGGTTCTTAACCCTCCATATGTCGACTAAGTCCATATTGTCAGTCATTTCAAAAAAGGTTTTAGGTAGTCTGCCATCTTTCGATATGTTGGCACTTTGTGACTTATCCATGTTTACAGACACAGCCCCATTCATATCACCCAACATAATGATGTTATTATAGTCCAAGTAATCCAGCATAGTCTCATGCAGCTTCCTGAAAAATTCCGATTTTCCCTCATTTGGAGCATATATTCCTAATATCAAAAATTTTTCTCCTTGTGTCTGTATTTCAATCGCCAAAATTCGGCCATGTTCATCTTTAAATAAGAATTTCGGTGACAGGCTCTCCTTTGCATATATCACCACTCCTCTTTTCTTAACTTTGTCCGAAGAAATAAATTCTTGGCCTAGTCTTTTATTAATTAGCACTTTTCTGTGGAGCCTTGTCACATGTGTTTCTTGTAGGCAGATAACGTCCAATTGTTCCTTTTTCAAAATGTGAAAAACTTTCCTTCTTTTTTCCGGGGAATTTCCGCCATTTATGTTCCAACTGAGAAGCTGCAGAGACATCCTGAATCAATTGACGGGTTCTACAATGGGGTGTCTAAGCTTCCCTCCGATCCCGGAGGAGGTAGTGCTGGTCCAGATCCAGGTGGAATGACTCTTGAAGGTGGTCCCGGTGGTGGTGGAGGCCAAGAAGCTGCAGCTCCTTTTTGCAGGTCCTCCTCGTGGTCGTGTAGGAACTTCTGCTGGTCCTCAGGTGATTTAATTTTTATTTTCCTTCCTTTGTAAGTAAATGAAAGTCCTTGTGGAAACTCCCACCTATAAGGAATTCCGTTGTGTCTCAACAATTTAGTCAGGTCTATATAGGTAGTCCTAAGTTCCAAGAGATATTTGGGTATATCTCTGTAAATTTCGGCCCTTTTGCCTTCTATCTCCAAAGATTTCTTGAAATGTAGGCCTAATATCTTATCCCTCTCTTCTCTTGATCTCAGAACAACTAAGCAGTCTCTGGACTTGTCTTTCTTTACAGATTTTCCCAGTCTAAAGGCTGTCACAATTTTAAAGTCCTTTTCTTCCTCAATTCCCCAGAATTTGGAGAACAAAAGTGTCAGAAATCCCTCTAAATTGTCTTTCTCCAGTTCCGGGATAGCCCTTATCCTGAGATTGTTTTCTTTACTTTTCAGTTCAACCAATGACAGGTAGGCTTGTTGTTCCCCTACCTGTCTTTTCAGAGGCCTTACTTCCCCTTTAACTTCATCAACCTTTATATTCGCCTGTTCTGCTTTTTGGTTGGCTTCCACAGCTAATTTGTAGTTTTCTGCCGTAGCTCCTTGCAGTTTCTCAATTGCCTGGGTGTGCTGCGAAACCTGTTCAGTTAATTTGCCAATAGAGGATGTAGCTTGGTCAATTTTTGATGTTTGATTGTCCACTTTTTGATTTAAAACTGCCAGTTGTTCCAAAATTTGTTTCAAAACTGTTTCAGATCCTCCAGTTGCCATATCTTCTGCAGCAGGCTGTACAAATTCCACCTCCTGTGCTGTCAGCACAGTTGGGACGGATGATCTGCGGTGATGAGTTAAAGTTGTTTGCATGAGTTGCCCAGATTTTTTCTCTTTTTCTTTATCTTTGGCTTTAGCTGCTCTTGTTCTCCCTGAGCCGCTCATTCCACACCTGCCTCTGTTCAAGGTCAAATGATCTTTTGTCCCATGGGAAAGACAAGTCCAAAGTATAAACAAATTAAACCACAAAGAATTTCAATAAAGTTCAATTCCCAGGCCACTATACTTCCACAGTCCTATAGGGGGAGTATTTCAAAGTTTCAAAGAAGAAAGGAACTATTTTCCGCCATTGAAGTTCCTATATTCCCCATGTTAAATTTTTGTAGTTCCCAAACACAAAAGGAAGGTTTCCAAAGCTTCCAGTCTCTTAGAATCCAGCCACAAGGTGTCAAGAGAGGCCCAAGCAACAATGTTAAACATTAATGTCTCAGTCTATGCAACAGTTTAAATTTCTGCAACAATGTCATCAATTTGACAGCAGTTTGACAGTTCTCTTCTATACACTGGCAGCCCGATGACGGGGTTATCCCTTTCAACTCCGTTTAGCTCAAAGATAGGGGGACAGTTCCAGAAAGCAAAAGTCCATAAGTTTCACAATTCTTTCCCTTTTATCCTCAAAATGCAAAGTCTATCAATGCACTCTTTCTTCCAGTTTTACAATCCCTTTTAAACACTTCAGCTCGCTTCAGAGCCCTTGCTTTGATCTAATTAGCAGAGTCGGGAGGCGGACTTCCTGTTACTCGCCTCCCGTTTTCAGCCGAATTTCTTCAATTTAGATTAAGAATTTAAACCCCTTACTCACGGGTATGTTGCTCCAATTCCGATATTTTCAAGAAGAAAGGTCAGCGCTCATCAGCAGCAGCAGCGCGGCTTTGCTTCCACGAAAAGAGCGATGAACTCACAGCGCCGCTCCCCCTTTCACGTTCCGGAGCCTCTTACGAGGCTCCTTCTCCGCTTCTGGGGGGGCTCAAGGCGCCCGCCGAGTCCCACGGCCGCAGGCTCGCTCTGCCTGCGGTTTTTCTTGATGGGTCTCCGCTTTGCCGCAGCGGACGACCCTTTTTCGCGGAGCCCCTCTTCACAGCACGAAGAGGACCGCCATTGCTGTTTCGCGCCGCCTCCGGAAGTCCCTTCCAGTAGCACCTTAAAGACCAACTAAGTCAGTTCTTGGTATGAGCTTTCGTGTGCATGCACACTTCTTCAGATACACTGAAACAGAAGTTTCCAGACCCTTCTATATAGTGAGAAGGTGGGGAGGGGTATTACTCAGAAGGCTGGTGGGAATGGGTGATAGGCAGATAGCTGTGATGAGCCTGTTGACGGCTCTTAACGACTGCAATAGGTCTTACAGGAAGAAGCAAGGGGTGAAAAGGTGAAAAATGGCTTTGTCATGTATAATGAGATAAGAATCCAAGGTCTTTGTTCAGGCCAGGTTTCTCCATGGTTTTAAGTTTGGTGATAAGTTGTAATTCAGCAGCTTCTCTTTCCAGTCTATTTCTGAAATTCCTTTGTAGTAAAACAGCTACTTTGAGATCTTGTATAGAATGTCCTGGGAGATTGAAGTGTTCTCCTACTGGTTTCTCTGTCTTGTGATTCCTGATGTCCGATTTATGTCCGTTTATTCTTTGGCGTAAGGTCTGGCCTGTTTGTCCAATATAGAGAGCTGAAGGACACTGTTGGCATTTGATGGCATACACAATGTTAGACGATGAGCAATTAAATAGTCCCGAGATGGTATGTGTGATGTTGTTGGGGCCAGTAATGGTGTTGTCCGGGTGTATGTGGCAGCAAAGTTGGCATCTGGGTTTATTGCAGGCTCTGGTGCCAGTGTCCGTGTTAGGTCTGGTTGTAGTATTATTGTGGGATAGGAGTTGTTTAAGACTGGGTGGCTGTCTGTAGGCAATGAAAGGTCTTCCTCCCAGAGCTTGAGAAAGAGAACTGTCATTGTCCAGGAGAGGTTGTAGATCTCTGATGATGCGTTGTACTGTTTTAACTTGGGAGCTGTATGTGATGACTAGAGGTGTTCTGTTATTTTCTTTTTTGGGTCTGTCTTGCAGCAAGTTCTCTCTGGGTATCAGTCTGGCTCTGTTGATCTGTTGTCTAACTTCATCTGTTGGGTATTTTAGTTTAAACTGCGGGAGGCAGTGGAAGACAGAAGTGCCTGGCGTGCTCTGGTCCATGGAGTCACGAAGAGTCAGACACGACTAAACGACTAAACAACAACAACAACATGCTATCTCGACAGAAATGCTGTTCCCCAGAACAGGAGGCAGCCGTACTAAAAGCCCTTGCTCTGGGCTTCTGCAGAGCAGGCTTCTGAGATCTATGAAATTTGCAGGAGAAACTCCTACAGAATGCAGCAATCTGCTGGGTGTGCAAGGGATAAGGCGGTCGCCCAATATTGCTGAACTACAACCCCCATTATCTTCTTGGCTATTCTAGCTGAAGAGCCAGAGGGACTGGAGTCCAATAACATATGGAGGGCCACAGGTTCCTCACCTTTGATGTATAATACAGGATGGTCACGGGGGTGGGTTAGATTTAATTAAAGTGGTTGTAACAAATCCCATCTATTCAAAATATTGCCACATGCTGCCATGGATAATTAAGCATTTTCCCTTTCTTCTAGTTACACTGGTTCTCTTCCTCTGAAAATTTCCAGTTAACACCCAAACAGATGCATAAAGCTGTTTCACTTAATTACTTTTCCGTACTAGAAAGGATGATAAAGGTACTTGTCAAGTATGCAGGATGTAGGAGAATAACCTTTGCTCTCCATATGATAGTATACCACACTCACCACAGTAAAATCTCTGCATGCGTTCAGGTGAGAGAGTTTCCAGTTAATGTGCTTTACATTAGTTATGCTATACAAACTCAAGGCAGAAGGAAGCTCAGTTAAATTATTCTGCCCTCACAGCTTATAAAGCATTTTTGGGTTTGAGTCGAGCTTTTCTATTCACAAAGCATTCCCTGAACTGCAGAGCAAGGTTCAATTGTCCCTCTGTATCAGAGAAAACCTGCCTGCATTGGCATTGTTCCTGAAATTTTCCTGCCTCACCTAAAAATAAATTATATCACTGGCTTTACAAAGCTCTTCCTGCTTGCACCCCACACTTTGCTCAGCCTTTTAAATGCTTGCCTGGTACTTTGCCAAGAGTTGGCATATTCATCCTCAAAAAAACTTTAAAAACCTCTCAAAGCAGTTTGCAAAAAAAAAACCACCACACCAATAAAACAATAAAAAATATCAGTAAAAACAGTTAAATAGCTATGTGAAACATTACCTTTTTCTTAAATGAGCAATAAGCTAAAAAATAAGGTTGAAGCACATGTCAACATTCTATACACCTGGGAAGGCTTCTCTAAATCCAATTGGTTTTAGCCCGCATTGAAAAGGGTGCAGTGAAGGTGCCTGCCTGGTGTCAAAGGGCAGGGAGTTCCAAAGGGTAGGTGCTGCCACACTGAAAGACTGATTTCTTACAGAACAATTATTATGTGGCAACAGATCAAAGCAGAAAAATAGCCATATATGGGGTAAGGCAATCTCACAAATAAACTCTCTTTTGAACTATGGCCTCTCCCTAAAGAGCAATAAAGGACTGTTCCTGATGCCTCCTCAGCTACTCTGGTAAAGCCTCAAAGTTGTTGTTTAGTCGTTTAGTCGTATCTGACTCTTTGTGACCCCATGGACCAGAGCCAGGCATTCCTGTCTTCCACTGCCTCCCACAGTTTGGTCAAACTCATGTTAGCAGCTTCAAGAACACTGTCTAACCATCTCGTCTTCTGTCATCCCCTTCTCCTTGTGCCCTCTATCTTTCCCAATATCAGGGTCTTTTCCAGGGAGTCTTCTCTTCTCATGAGGTGGCCAAAGTATTGGAGTCTCAGCTTCAGGACCTGTCCTTCCAGTGAGCAAACAGGGCTGATTTCCTGAAGAATGGATAGGTTTGATCTTCTTGCAGTCCATGGGACTCTCAAGAGTCTCCTCCAGCACCATAATTCAAAAGCATACAATTTGGAGGCTTTCCTCTCTTTTTGCTACCTGTGTTTAGTGCTGCACCCTTTTCTTCTTCATCCCCTAGCTCCTCCTCTCTTGGCCAGGACTGCAAGATTCAAACCCACATTTCAGATGAATGGCTTATGTTGCTTCTCGGTGAGGTTAAAAAGTCCACCCCACTTTTTCCTCCCCCTTGACATGCTAACAGTATTTTATTACAGGAAATAAAATTATAATCATTATCCCACACTGAATTAAGGAGTAATGCTATATCATGTTATGGGGGAAAGGAAAGAACGGATTACTGTGTCATGTTTTGATACGGATGCAAAAACCTACTCAGTGACGCTCTGATGAGTCAGTTCAGTGGGTGGGAGATGATTTTATGTAATAACAGTATCGTTCATTTTCTCTGCTCGCACTGTTACCCGGCAGCACACTTCCACTGCTCAGCAACCAGTGAGTCAGGGATGTGTACACAACCAAAATGGGTTATATCTCAAAAGGTTGACATAGGTAATCCAAATCTGCAGCTGGAGTAACCTTTGTATCTGAGGATTTCAAACTTCTTTCTGAACAGCTGATCACACGAGAGAGATTTTCAAAAGGCAAACGATAATATGTTTGCTCATGGTTCTCTTCCCATTTTTTTTTCTAAGAAGATCAAAATGCAAAAACAACATCAAGTGAGATTTTCAGCAGAACATTGCCGCATGGAGTTTTGTTCAGGATTCCGGACACCCCATTCCATTCCGCCCCTCCACCACCACTTCCCCAGTCCTTCAGTCCTGCACACACACACACACCCCCAGCAGTCAGTCAGCATTCCATAGTCACTGGACATGCTCAGTCCTGGGCTGTTCTCTTACGCCCTTCTCTCCTCCTCAGTTTCCCCCCTCTGCAGTCCTGCAAACCTTGCAGTTCCTCTCTAAGCCATGGGTAGGCAAGCTAAGGCCTGGGGGCCAGATCTGACCGAATTGCCTTTTAAATCCAGTCCACAGATGGTCCGGGAATCAGTGTGTTTTTCCATGAGTAGAATGTGTCCTTTTATTTAAAATGCATCTCTGGGATATTTGTGGGGCATAGGAATTCGTTTTTTTTTTCTTTTCCAAAATATAGTCTGGCCCCCCACAAGGTCTGAGGGACAGTGGACGGGCCCCCGGCTGAAAAAGCCTTCTGATACCATCTCTCTCCCCATTCTCCCTCTCTCTATTTGTGTGTGTAGCATCATTCTAGCGACATTGCCACTAAACTAAACATCAGCATTTGGGTCTCTGAGACAAAACCTTGTACTGTACTGCAGACTGCTTCTGTTCAGAGTTCTAGACATTTTGTTCCTCTTCCTCCCCACTGCTCTGTTTTCCCCTCACAACAGCCAGTCAGCACCCTGTGCCCACTAAACATACTCAATCATCACAGAATCAGATAATTGTTGGAAGGAACCCAAAAAATAATCTAGTCCAACCCCCTGCAATGCAGGAAACACTAAAGAATCGCTGGTGGATAACCATTCATCCTCTGTTTAAAAACCATCAGCTTCTGAAACAGCCCATTCCACTGACAAGCTTATCTCATTTGCTTGCTTGGGGAAGGGTTGGCTGGCAATGAAGTTGGAGCATTCCTGCCCAGTCCCAACTATATTAAAATATTTGATTTCTTCATTTATGCCTAAGGGCAGCTCTCACTGTGCACATTTAGAAATAGCTCCTTAGTGTGAACTAGGGAATGACCTACCCAGCGAATGAGGCTATGAGGCTTAAAACACAGCAAGGTCATTTTTACCCATGTTTTTATATTTTATATTGTATACACCAGAGAAGGGGGCAGAGATGTCTCCACTCAGTGCACACTACCTGGCTTGATTTCCTGCACCAAATTCCTATTCAGTGAAGCTGTCATCAGCCCATCTTCCTTTGATGTGTTTTCAGACAGATCATAAGGTAGGGTAAACAATTTTCATCTTTCATTCTCCAACTTATTCTCTCTGCCTTTCTAAACTTTACAGCTTCTATAAGTTTGACCCCCACCTCCCCAGAAACACTTAAGCTTCCCAGAACATGGCTGCTCTTGACTCACTGCTACCTCCTTACCATTTTTTCATTTATTTTACCCTCCCTCTCCCTTCTAGGGCAAGCTTTCAGTAATCTACCTTGTAATTATCAATAAAGCTTATTTTTTTCCTGGAAAATTTTCCTGTGTAGTCTCTGTTATTCCCTCCTGGGTACCTTGTGATGGGATTTTGTACCCAAACATGGGTCTTAAATTTATGCTATGTTCCTTTATAGTTTGAGATATATTAGTTTCTGGAACAGCTCTATGCCGCAACAGCCTGTCCTCAAGCAAAATACATCCAAGGCTATCAGAGGGAAAATATTCTGCTGGTACTACTAACTTGTATTCCAAAAGGGTTTAGTCCAAGAACATTGAAAAGAACTTTCAGATGTGTGCCCTGACCAAGCATGGCAATACACTGAAATCAATTTTTTACATTTCAACTGATTGCTACATGATTAAGTAAGCCCCATCAGTTAATTGTTCAGGCTCTCAGTCTTATCCAGCAAGCTTGCCCTTCCCTCTCCAAATACATCAGGGCACTGCAATTTCACAGGCATACCTCATCCTCCTTCTCTGCTGATTAAGTGTAGTTATTATTTGGAGAGGTGCTTTAAATTGCATGCAAAGGCCTCCGCCAATTAATCAATTAAAGACTGAATCCCTAATAAACAGACACCAGAGCACCAATTGTTATGCACATATTATACAATGCAAATGAATTTTAGTGAACTGAAGGGCTCTCATGTAAAGGCCATTCTTCTTGAACCAGTTATCTAGATCTTCTATTTTAGAGCTGTATTCCTCATATTTAAAGACTGCTTACGTAATCAAGATACTAGACACCTATAGTGGACCTACACTGGGGGGTCCCTGAAGCTTGAACTGTCATAGGCGGCCCCTTCACAACCAGCAATGAGGTCTGGGAAACCACTGTTATATTCTCCAACTCGGCTGTTCCACAACAGATCACCACAAATTGTGTTTTTGGGTATCTGCTTAAGTACTTTTGTGACCTGACCTCATCATTATTCCTAGGGTCTAGATCTCTGTTAAAAACGGGGGGGGGGGGGGAGAGAATACATCAGCCACAACAGAGCAGTTAGTTTACCACAACATTCCACCTTTACATCTGTGCTACTGACTCTCAGTTTTTTAAAGCAATGTGGATTAAAGATTCTTATGTGGCCTCTCTGGGAACAGGGCCTCTGAAGATTGTATCATTCATTTCATAGTAGAGCCACCTCTGTCTGTGCTTCACAACTGCATATGGCTGTCCACAAATAGAACAATTTTGAAAGTTTTTAATGAACTATCTCAGACAATCCCAATAACTCCAGCTTTAGCCTTATTTAATTTATATACTTCATATATGAACCAATTAAGAAGTAAGGAATTAATAACACAGCAGCTAGAATGGTAATAGAACTTGGAAAACTTTGCAACTAATGAATATTGATCACTGGAATAATAGTCTGGTAAACTGCCATAATGGAAAACCTGTGGCAAAAAATTGAAGGTGGCAAGGAAGAGAGAAAACAAGATAATTGTTGCACTGTAGGGTGTGATTTTACTAAATATACAAATGAAACAACACATGGACGAGAAATACTTACAACATATATTGCAATATGGCGCAAATAAGCCGACACTATTCATTAGGTTCACTCCTAGCGGTTAGTATTTTACCCCCTAGTGACCCATTTTTTTGTTAGTCTTGTTATTTTATGATTTATGTGTGTGCAGTTTTTTAACAAAAACTAATCGTCATCATCATCGTCATAATAACAACAAAACTGCTTATGGCCATCTAAAGCATTCGCCACCATCCAGCGCTCAATGAACTCCAGTCCCTTTAGGGTTTGAATTCACTGCAGAGAGGGTTGCAATTAGCCAAAATCTTGTGTATTTACAGAATCGTTCCTTTTACATTGCAATGGATTAGCACTAACTAATGTATTTAATTAACCAATTCAGTATTAATTAGACAAGGAGACTTCCCTGGGTCTGGGAGGAGAATGTGTTCCAGCCTTAGCACCAAACTGTTCAGTATCATGCCTCTACTTTCAATCGACGTGCCGAAGAGATGTCTTGTTAGAGGAAAAAGAAACAGCCAGTCCCGCTTCTGTATTAATATTAAAGGCAGTATCAGTTCAGGCTCTTTGCACAGCCTTCAGCCCACAGCCTGGCGAGGAGGATTCTAAATTCCCAGGAAATTTGAGGAGAAGAAAGGGATGGGAACAGAGAAGGGGGAAGAAGAAGAAGAAAAACCCTGAAGGGAAAGGAAAGAAGAGGACACGTAATTCTTATGGAAGAAGGCAACAGGAGGAGAAGAGGCAAGGGAACGTGAGATAGGAGAGAGCAGAAGCTCCGACCAGGACTGACAGGGGGCCGCCCTGAGGAGGCGGGCGAAACGGAGGAGGCGGGAAGCCATGGCGCCGCCTCCCGCCGCTCTCCCGCGCCTGGCCGGAGGCTGGGCGAGGAAGGCGGGAGGGCGATGCTGCTCTGGCCGGGCCGCTGACCGCGGTGCTGGCGCGGAGGGGGACGGAGGAGGAGGAGGCCCCGCAGGATGGGCTGCGGCGGGAGCCGAGCCGATGCCATCGAGCCGCGCTACTACGAGAGCTGGACGAGGGAGACCGAGTCCACCTGGCTGACCAACACAGAGGCCGAGCCCCAGCAGCCGCTTCCCGCCGCCGCCGCCACTGGCCCCGAGGGCGGCCACGCCGAGGCTGGCCTGAGGGAACCCGGTGAGTAGAGCTCGGGGCTGTGGTGGCGGGAAACGCGAGCCAGGCGGCCCGGGCCCTTCCCGCCTCCTCGCTCGGTCCTCCGCCTCGCTTCCTTCTGGGCTCTTCTCCACAGCCAAAGGTTTGGCCAGAGGAAGCCGAGAGGTGGGCCAGCGAACAGGTGGCGAACACCTCACCTCCCTGTTGGGACATATTTCAGAGAAGTGGCTTTGCATTTCAAGTTCTGTCGTCTGAGCTGCGCTCATGTATTTATGTATTTGCAGCCCTTGCTCCTCGTTCTGTGCGGTGGCTTGCAATGCAACCCTATTAGATCCTGCATATTCAGAAGAGAAGTGAAGACACAGTCACGGGCGGGGTTCTTTTTGGACCATTATCGCTCTTGCGACTTTTTATTTTTAAGCAGGGAGAAGGGTTAAAACTTTTCCTCCCTGCAATGTAAAGAGAATGCATGGCAATATGCAGCTCTGCTTAACTTACATCTTCATGTAACTTAACCTTATGCCAGTATCGTGATGCGTTTTTTGTTTTGTTTTGTTTTTTTGGTCCAAGACCTTGTCCGTATTATATAGGATGCTGCTGGTGTGACATTACAGAAAGATCAGGGAGGGACCTTTTGTTGCTGTTATAAGGAAAGGCTCTTCAACAGTCAGCAAAAGGGAGTTGCTGCTGAAAGGAAACCAGTGCGCAACGAAGATGGATTGTAGCCTCAGTTCTATAGATCCTGTGCTTTACCAGTTTGTGCCATGTAGTAAGTGGCACAAGGATTGTGAGGCTTGTTGTGAACAGGGCTTCACATATTTGGATGATTAGGCTGTCTGAGCAACCTGTCTGATCTGTGAACATGCAGATTTAGGGTTGTGCTTTAGTCAAGCTAGCAGTTCATAGTGTTGAAATCATGACTGAATGTTATATATTTCAATTACATGTTGCACATTTTCAGTTGCAAACATAACATCTTTGGTCT
Organism: Podarcis gaigeae; assembly: GCF_964106915.1. Classification (NCBI taxonomy): domain Eukaryota; kingdom Metazoa; phylum Chordata; class Lepidosauria; order Squamata; family Lacertidae; genus Podarcis; species Podarcis gaigeae. Next base: position 22,695,442 of record NC_139683.1, on the reverse strand, counting down.
CTGTCCATTTAAGATGGATGCTGTGCTGTGCTTGTGCTTACAAGGATACAAGACAGTCCTAATGCTTAGCCAGCAGCACCATATCAACTTAGCAACGTAGAAGAACATGAAATATTGTAACTAGAACACACTTGCCACAATGCAGACGGTAGGACTTCTGCACCAGTTATGGCATTGTGCCAAGTCAACTCTCCTAGCAGCTGCTTACTAAAAGCATCAGCAGGAACGCCTTAGCATCTCTGCAGGGTAGGTAGAACTCTTCTTGACCATAACCAGTGAGAGCCTCACAAGTGGGGAATAGAAGATTTGCTCTGTTTTCAGAACTAATGCTGCAGATAAGAGGTTTGCAGTATTAAGAGTTCAAATGTTGTTCATTGAAAACAGCACCACTCGTTTCCTGTCAGCTAACACCAGGCAACATGTTAAATACAATTCAAAAGAGATAGATGGCTGTCTGAATCATGAAAACATTTGGGTATTTAAGGGGACTGGACATCTAGGGGCTTGCCCCGCTCCCTTTTGTCCCATGTTTTGAAAGCACGGGTCCGAGAGGCTTGCCACTTGTTCCGAAAGCATGAGTCCGAGCAGCTATGCTTTTGTCCCACTGTTTCCCCCTGGAAAACACACTCAGTAGCTCTAAATTGGAACAAACAGTAATCCATGGAAAACGTGATTGCTATTTGTTCCAATCCAGTGCTAAATTATGGGCTTCTCGGGGGGAGGGGAGCAGCTGGTGAAACAGAAGTGTGGGTGAGTCCTAAGATGTCTTCTTTTTTACATTGGCTTTGGAAAATTGCCACTGAGATGCTGCTGTGAGATGGTTTGCTGTAGTTTTAAAGAATGTTTTGTTTTATTGCACTGATATATTGCTTTATGTAGTTGTTACCCAGGCTAATATATTTGGTTAAGGGTGGGACTTTTTAAAAAAAATAAATATATGATTAAAAAGAGAGCAAGAATAAGGTTGGCAGAGTTGCATTAGAGACTGGGATGTGTGCATTAAAGCCCTGTTGAATTCCTCATCATTTCATTACATAGTATTTAGTGAAATGGGCTAGGTATCCAGGGGATATTACTGTTATTTATTAATTAACATAGATTTTGCTATGTATGCTATAATATTTGTCTTTGGAAGTATGTCTTGTTGGTTTCAAAGCAACCCAGCACCAAGCTCTCTGCCCAGCTTAGGGATGTATACATGTGTTTTAAAGTAGTTGATTTTTCCCACCCCAGTCAAATCACTGTGAATGTGTACATGATAGGTGGTCAGCCATATGACCAGTTTAGAGGTGTGTGCCTGTAATAGATTATGTGGATTTTTATTCACAATCCATCATGAACATCCTGGTGGAATTGCTTACCATGCAGATTTAAAACAGGGGGGAAAGCCCTCAAAGGAGTTTTGTGAATTGACTCTTTGAAATAACGTGCACTTATGGTCACATTCTGCTTAATTTTGGCATGGTGGCGGAGGGGGAAGGTAATACCCAAATGCTATTGCATTCCTCCATAAACTGAGGAAATATCATTTGCTGTTGCTAACTAGGACTAAGCTACAATTACCTAGGACATCAGTCTTTGGATCTTCCGATGGGTTTACTTTTATTTTTTGAAATGCAGGTGTAGGGAACAGTTTGCTTATAGCAGCAGAGCTTCCCCTTATGCTATTTCTTTAACTGAAATCATAGTGCTGCTGCAAGGAAATCCAGCCCCCCCTACATTTCAGTTATGTGTAACGTGTAGTTTGAAATAATAATAATAATAATAATAATAATAATAATAATAATAATTTATTATTTGTACCCCGCCCATCTGGCTGGGTTTCCCCAGCCACTCTGGGCGGCTTCCAACAGAGATGAAAAATACACTAAAATGTCACATATTAAAAACTTCCCTGAACAGGGCTGCCTTCAGATGTCTTCTGAATGTCAGGTAGTTGTTTATCGCTTTGACATCTGATGGGAGGGCATTCCAAAGGGCGGGCGCCACTACCGAGAAGGCCCTCTGCCTGGTTCCCTGTAACTTGGCCTCTCACAGTGAGGGAACCGCCAGAAGGCCCTCGGAACTGGACCTCAGTGTCCGGGCAGAACGATGGGGGAGGAGACGCTCCTTCAGATATACTGGACCGAGGCCATTTAGGGCTTTAAAGGTCAGCACCAACACTTTGAATTGTGCTCGGAAACGTACTGGGAGCCAATGTAGGTCTTTCAAGACCGGTGTTATATGGTCTCGGCGGCCGCTCCCAGTCACCAGTCTAGCTGCCGCATTCTGGATTAGTTGTAGTTTCCGGGTCACCTTCAAAGGTAGCCCCACGTAGAGCGCATTGCAGTAGTCCAAGCGGGAGATAACCAGAGCATTTACCACTCTGGCGAGACAGTCTGCAGGCAGATAGGGTCTCAGCCTACGTACCAGATGGAGCTGGTAAACAGCTGCCCTGGATACAGATTTGACCTGTGCCTCCATGGACAGCTGTGAGTCCAAAATGACTCCCAGGCTGCGCACCTGGTCCTTCAGGGGCACAGTTACCCCATTCAGGACCAGGGAATCCTCCACACCTGCCCGCCTCCTGTCCCCCCAAAACAGTACTTCTGTCTTGTCAGGATTCAACCTCAATCTGTTAGCCGCCATCCATCCTCCAACCGCCTCCAGACACTCACACAGGACCTTCACCGCCTTCACTGGTTCTGATTTAAAAGAGAGGTAGAGCTGGGTAGCAGAACTCTTCTTTAACCTAGCCCTCAGAATGAATCCATGGGTTATAACCAATGCTAGTCCTACTCAGAGCAGCCCACTGAAATTAATGAACCTCAGTTAGTCATATCTATAATCTCCAGTGGGTCTACTCTGACTAGGACTAACACTGAGCAGGACTAGCATTGATTACAACCTCAAAATTTGTTTTCTCAATTTTGCCTTCTGATTTTTGTAGCCTGTGTATGAACCACCTATACATTTTTAATATATTTGAGTTTGGTTATATTTGTTATTGTCTTTGAGTAAGCAATGGTTAAGATTTAGCAGAAGTTAACTGCTTGCAAGTCTTATTGTATAAAGTAGGAGACAGTTTAACCATTCAGCTGAAATCAAAGGGACATAAACATTTATTTTTCTTAGACATTTATATACTGCTTAATTACTTGTATTTCTAAGCAGCGTACATAAAAAAGCAATCCACACAAAATGTGACAATAAAAAAAAATACTGGTATAAAGCCAAACACCTAAATTTGGCTGGATCTTATCCAATATTATAATTCTCCACTCATTTTTTTTTTCTTCTATTCGTTTTTTCCTCCTCATATCCCCTTTTTATCTTAATTTTCAAACTGCAGCAGAGGGTGATTTTTTCTACAGTAAACTGAAAAGAGCAATAATGGCTATAAACAGAAGTTTGAAATACAGAAACTGTAAGACCTTTCCATTAAGATCATAACAGAATTTAATGTACTCAGTAGTAAGCAACACACTTAAACCCGCCGTGGAACTTTTTACCTGTACCAAACAATTGGTGAAGAAGAAATATCCAAAAACCGGTGTAGCGATATCAGTCATCTGGGGTGGGTGGTATGAAAAGGCAAAGCCTTTAAAAGACCAGCAACGGTGCTATACTTTTGTGAATGGTCTCAAAAAAATGGGAGGGGAGGACAATTTAGCAGTAGTTCAAGTTGCTCCTAAAAGCTTCCATTGAAAGAGAAAATGTAGCATGAAATCCTCCTTTCACAGACTATTAAAACTAGAAAAATTATGTATTGCTGTTTTAAAAGCAGTCTTGTCACTCTGCTTCATTAGCTTCATCTAGAAAATCAAAGCAAACTATTGAACTGAAAGGTTTTGCATTATCAGAAGTATTATTGACAGTTGGATTAGTTTTTCCATAGGCCAGAGATCTGCAATCTCTATAATCACAACCCTTTTAGAGGGAGTTGCTTAATTGTATAGGATCCATTGCCTTCCCGCCCCCCGAAAACACTCTTAAGGGTATATTTTTCTGTGTTGAAACAACATTTTGTTATGTATTATAGCTCCTCCCGTTGCTCAGTCCCTGCTTCTGCCAACCTAGCAGTTCGAAAGCATGTCAAAGTGCAAGTAGATAAATAGGTACTGCTCTGACAGGAAGGTAAATGGTGTTTCCGTGCACTGCTCTGGTTTGCCAGAAGCGGCTTAGTCATGCTGGCCACATGACCTGGAAGCTGTCTGCGGACAAACGCCGGCTCCCTCGGCCAGTAAAGTGAGATGAGCGCCGCAACTCCAGAATCGTCCGCGACTGGACCTAATGGTCAGGGGTCTCTTTACCTTTAGTACTTCTAATGCTGTTCCAAGTGCTATGTGGGGAAATATGGTTTTAGAGTCACAGATGCATTTTGCATTATGCCCCTTATATTGTAAATAGGCAATGACATTTATACATGCTCCATTTTGGGAAATATTTACTTGCTGATCTTCTGGTTTTAAGTGGTGTGTGTGTGTGTGTGTGTGTGTGTGTGTGTGTGTGTGTGTCTTTCAAGGCTGTACCGTTTGCTTGCTTTGCTACCACAGTACTGGAGTGTTTATCTAGAAGTTTGTCATGCTGTTACTTAAACTTAGGCAGATGTACTACCCCAATCACCTGTCTCTATTACCTGTTAAGGAATGTCTACGAGATTATTTATTTCATTTATATTCCATCTTTTTCTCCAAGGAGCTCAAGACTGCATACAACATGTTTCTCCCTCTCCTCATTTAATCCCCAAAACAGCTCTGCAAAGTGGGTTAGGCTGAGTGGCACTGACTGACCCAAGGTCACCTAGTGAGATTCATGACTGAGATTTGAACCCTGGTCTCCTAGGTCATAGTCTGATACTCTAATCACTACACCACACTTGCTCCGATTCTTGCTAGTTGAAGCACTTGCCGTTTGAAGAACTAATATATATCCACCTACATACATAAGGAATCTAAACCACCACCATCATTGTTTTACTTGACTGCTGTTTTGCCAAAATCCCATAACTGGGTGTCAGCTTCATATTACTATATATTTGGAGATGAATGTAGATAACGTCCCCAGTGTAGTACTGTACTTGCAAGTAAACATGTCTCTTACATGCACTTTAAGTTAATAAGATGTGCATGGATTCATCATGCATGTTAAAGAACCCATTACATTGGATTTGCATTGTGTCCAACACTTGTCCATCGTCATGTATCTTCTTCTTCTTTGAATTTGTTAGTTGCTTTATCTTGCCAAGGCCAACCCAAAGCAACATACAACCAACCAGATAAACAACTTCCCGCCCCACATAGATACATGCATGGAGAGCCACCACAGAGCATGACTTTGGGTTTTGTGTGTTCCTAGCCTTTTATCCCACTTCTAGCACCAGCTCAAGTGCTATGAGAGGATGCTGAAGATTCTCCTTCCCCACCCTTTCCCTGTTTCCTATGAGTAGTCATATATGAGCTCTCTCTCTTGTGAAAAACATTTTCTCATATTATGTAACATTCAGGTAGATTTGTAGGGTTGGGGCAGAACATAGTCCTCTCGTGAAGCTGATATGCAAGTCTCTGTGACTCAGTCTGTTATGGACTACAGAAGGCAGAGTTGTTAGCTTAACACCTGCCCAAAACTGATAGCATCCCACCATTACTAGGTCATATCATTTGACACTTGTCTTAATACTAATTCACTTGGCCTAGCTCTCTAGATCACATGTGCAAGGACTATCTGCACTGGAGCATTCTGTGTTCTTGCTTTTGACTAGATAACACCATAAATGAAACTGCTAGAATTTTTTTCTTCTTCCCTGCATTGCAGGTAGACAGGGGACAACCATGGACTGAGCATGGACATAATATCTAGATTGATGGCAGTCTGTATTTTTGCACAACTTCTTTCTCAAAATCTATGACCGCCAGCTACCAAATATGTGTTTGATGCTTACTGAGAGTAAAATATAATATAGTTTATGTGGATGCCACAAGCATGTTACTCTTTTCTACAGTAGTCCCCAAGTGACGCCACTAGTACCGAGCAACTCTACACCCACAACTTTTATACCTAGACTCAAAATATAAGGGAACCCCCTTCCCTTCAAAAACACACACACACATTTCTTCCATCACCAGCTCCCTCATGAAAGCTTTGAGGGCAGGAAGGTGAGTCCTGGCAAATGGAAGGAGCCATCTTTTAATGACAAACCCAATCTCCCTCTCCCATGAAACTGGCATAAGGTGATATATAAAACAAATTAAAAATAACATAAGCATGCACTATGCATCCCAGCTATGCATTTTGCCTTCCATCTCCATGTTGCCACACAGCCTACCCATCACGGCTTTATTTTAGCATGGCAACAATGGTGTAGCACAGACTTGGCCAAATGTCAAGCTCATGCAGGCGAATGGCTGACCCCGTGCAGCATTATTCACTTGAATGCCGTTCTAAGCAGCTTCCGTGCAACTTACTTGTGTGAAGCCTCAAAACTCCTGCACAGATGATCAAAAAGCATGAAAGGAACGTGCTGTTACTTCAAGACTATTTGTTCTTGAACAGATAAATATGAATGCATACGTAATTTTTACATGCTATTTTTGGTACTTTCCTCCTTTTTTGTTCTTTCCCCTGCAGTTTTTTGGAGTGCATTCTTCCACAAAGCTTGAATATTGCTTCATTCATATGATTTGACGCTTAAAGAATACTTCATTAGCCCTCTAGATGCTCCTGTGTGGGAGGAGCATCCTGTAATCTTGCGTTGACTTTTAGCACCAGAAATGGGACTGAACCAATTGTTTTCCTTTCCCTGCATTGCAGATATACAGAGGACAAGCAAGGATCTGCTTTGATAAAGAGTCTTTCGTCATAAACATTTTTTAGGAGGTCTCCAAAAAGGATCACAGACTTCCCGTGCAGTCTTCTTGCTCTAGTTATTTGCATGTAGGTGGTGATGTGCACCCTTACAAATGCTATTTAGTTGGTAATATAGCACTTGCAAGAATAGTGATGTTGAAATTAACTTGAGACAGCCCTTTAATATTCCGTTTTATGGAGGACTTGGGTATGTCTGTGCTGTGCACGCCCCCCACTTACAACTACTGACAAATTTGATATGTTCCATCAGGGTATCAATGCTTAAAGGGATACATGTAAAATATTTAGGCTGCATGTCGAATCTAATTGGCGTTTGCTCTGGATGCAGTATGTGTACAAAATAGAAATATTGATGCAATGCCTGGTCTCATGTGAGTTAGACTTCATTGATTATGAAACACAGTATCACTTCCAAATACCAAGCAGCGTTCCTTACCATTCCCTAGTTTACAGCATAGACTTAAGCAGCACTCTGCTTTGGGCAGAAAACCGAAAAATTTTCTTGTTTCAGAGGGAGTCGCATAAAGAGGTTGGCTGAATATATTGAGCCAATTGTGCCGTTATCTCCTGTCTGCTTTTGCAGCTGCTCTCAGTCACCTGACACAAAGTAACAATGCCTTCAATTTTTCGTGAAGCATATATGTAACCAAGAATCATGCAGACAAAAACCACCCCCAGTGATTATACGTATTTCCTTTTATCGACAGCTTTGTTTGGTTCTGTATGCGGGGCTTGAAGCAAAAGCTATGATTAACTGATAAGAGCATGTGAAAGGTTCATTATGTGGCAGATAGACACGTATAACTGAAGGAGCTGGCCCCAAAGTTCACATATATTTCATATCAGTGGTAGCATCGGTAATCATAAGGCTTGGTACTTGGCCAGAAAACCTTGAGACATGTGCAAAATGTTCTGTAGGTGGTATTGATTGATTGATTGATTGATTGATTGATTGATTGAATTTACACTCTTCTACCTTTCCTCCCCAAGGAGCTCAGGGAAGCAAACTGGCCATCGGCCTCTTGCTGATGCAGGACATATGCTGCCACAGCATCCCTGATACAGAATCATAGAGCTGGAAGACACATCAAATATTGGCTTGATCAGGAGTGGAAAACCTTCTTGGCCCAGATGGCCAGATTTTTCTCTCTCCCAAACCCTGTGGGCCAACTTGGGTGAGACGTGAGCGAGGCCACTGACCTGTCAATCTGACATCACAATTACTTTAGATGAGAGGTGGGCAGTTGACCCATAGGGGTGAGGGGAGGAGTCTGACTTGCCAGTGCATTCCCCATAGGACTTCAAAGGCACCATGGTGCCCACAAAGGCCATGTTGGCAACCCCTTCTTTACCCAAACCATGAAGGCTTACCACAGAAACTTTCAGATGGCTCTGCTTGCTTTCTTTGACAGGTTGCACACAGTCATGTTGTTTCACTGAGACATGCTATATGATGATTGAAGGGCCCTGGTATATTTTATCTTTTGGAGAGAAAAAAAACAGCTGGGTGAAGAGCTAGATCAAACAGATGGGGAGGAAAACCGGCCTTTCCCCCCTGCCAATTCCCCAGTGCCCACAGCTGTTTCACCCGATAAAAAAGCAGGGGGAGGAAATTATGTAACTACACATAATTTCTGCCCTCAGGATGGCGAGAACGATTTTATAGCAAAAGTTCACAGAAATAGAAGAGAGGCAGTATGGGATGTTCTGAGCCATACAACGTATTTTTCCACAGCAGTATGGTTGCACAAAAGCAGGAAGTCAAACAGGACATAAACTATTAGCCATGGTATTCAACAGATTACTATTTATATTTAAAAGGGAATAGAGCAGGAGAAGAAGAAAAAAAATCAGTGTTCTATTTTTGTTTTCAAAGACATGTCTGCTTTGCTTATGTCTCTCTGAATAATAATTCAGGATCTCGTGCTCCTAACTTCTGTTCAGTTTCTAATTTGCTGGAGGGGGATAGGAATGTGCAAACGTAAAAACCATCTTTTGGTAATTGGGCATATACAAACTGTTCACAAACAATTCTGTGAAACTGACTCATTTTGTTAATATCTCTTTAACTTGAAAAATGTGTAAAACACCAGTAAATGTTTTGACTTAACAAAATGCGATTTTGTGTGTTCTTAGGAATTCTGGAGGATAGCAAATCAACTCAGACTTGTACCGGAAAGTCCTCAGCTGCAAGTGGAATAGGTAGTACTGAAATGAGAGCTCACTGTGGTACACAATGTACAAAACTGACAGTTCACCCCACTGGAACTTCAGCACACAAACAACAAAATGGCTTTAGAACCACAGAGGTAGGTGCAGAACTACATTTCGAGTGACTCCTTGTACACACTGGTATCCTCTTGAAGCTGGGCTAATGCTGTTTCTCCTCAGCTAAAGGCCTGTCACAGGGCTATTAAGCCTGTGTCCTTTATACCGAAGTCATACCTTCTAAACTAGTGTTTCTTTTTTAAAGTCACAATGAATACATTTCTCATATTGCAAGGCTCATGACAAAGCAGTAACTAATGGGAATAATGGCATGCGTTGAACCTGTTTTAATTAAGGACATAAAGAAGAATCAAGTGAATATATTAATACTGCTTTGCTGTTATTTTGAAGACTAGTCATGAGCTGCTTAAGTAAATGTTACAAGTAGTGCAACATATCTCCTATTGCCCACTGGGTGTTCCTGTCGCATCTCTGAGCCTGCCAAGCATCCATAAAATCCAGCGGAGCGTCTGTGAAGAAAAACTGGTGATTAATCCAATTGAACATGGTCTAGATCTCATGTTAGGACCTACTTTGTGGTAGCAAAGTATTGGAGGATGATAGTCTCAAGATTAGCCCAGGAGCTGGAGGTTTCCCACCCCGCTTTACATTTATACTTCCTTTGAACTTCACTAGTCATTTTTTGTCCATTTGGGGACAATGTAATGTTCATGGAGGTCTTTATTATCCTGAACACAACTTGGTGTCATCTACAAACTAGTCCATGTTCCTCCTCATCCCTGACTTCAGATCCTTTATAAACAAGTTAAATAACACCAGTTAAACAGAGATCACTTGTGAGTGGTAGGGAGTACGTTCCTTGTGATTACTTTCCAATTACTTTACTTCCTGTTTGCTGGGTAAAAATGCCACTGTATCAACAATTTGACTGGCGATTACTACAAGATTACTACAAGATCAGGATAGAGATATTGCTGAGTTTTGCTTGTTGTTTTGATTGGAATATTTTGATAATTTTTATTTTACTCTTGTCTTTTCTCCTTGTTTAGGAAGTTTACTTCTATGAAACATCTTCTAAGCATCTTGCATTAAACTAATTTACTGTACACTCTTTTTAAACAGGCTAAATGGGACAACAAGAAAAACGTCACAAAAGAAGTCGCTATTAACGCCACCAAAACAATAAGACAAATTAGTAACAGAAGAATTACAAAGAACTGTGTCAATTAAAAGAGCCAAAGGAGAAGATGACTGAATTCTGCAATATTTTGCTGCACTTTAACTGATAACTTAATGTGAAGATCTCAAGATGTTTTATTTTTCATGCTGAATGTAGTGGACATCTGCTGCTGAGTGCCTTTGGAAAAACCGCTATCCTTGCTCTAAACTGCTGCCAGCATTGGACGCTTTTTGTTCTATATTGCCATATTGGTGAGGCTGGGCCAGCAATTAGAACACAATATGTTTGGATTATATACATTGCCATTTAAGTAATTAATATCACATAAAAATGTATACCAAAATATTTCAGGAACACTCAATCCCTCACAAATTGCACCTGACACATCTGTTTTTAGGTACATGTGTGAGTGTCTGGAGGCGGTTGGAGGGTGGATGGTGGCTAACAGATTGAGGCTGAATCCTGACAAGACAGAAGTACCATTTTTGGAGGACAGGAGGCGGGCAGGTGTGGAGGACTCCCTGGTCCTGAATGGGGTAACTGTGCCCCTGAAGGACCAGGTGCGCAGCCTGGGAGTTATTCTGGACTCACAGCTGTCCATTGGAGGCGCAGGTCAATTCTGTGTCCAGGGCAGCTGTTTATCAGCTCCATCTGGTACACAGGCTGAGACCCTACCTGCCCACGGACTGTCTTGCCAGAGTGGTGCATGCTCTAGTTATCTCTTGCTTGGACTACTGCAATGTGCTCTATGTGGGGCTACCTTTGAAGGTGACCCGGAAACTACAACTAATCCAGAATGCAGCAGGTAGACTGGGGACTGGGAGCAGCTGCCGAGACCACATAACACTGGTCTTGAAAGACCTACTCTGGCTCCCAGTATGTTTCCGAGCACAATTCAAAGTGTTGGTGCTGACCTTTAAAGCCCTAAATGGCCTTGGCCCAGTACACCTGAAGGAGTGTCTCCACCCCCATTGTTCTGATCGGACGCTGAGGTCCAGTGCCGAGGGCCTTCTGGTGGTTCTCTCGCTGTGAGAAGCCAAGTTACAGGGGAAGCAGGCAGAGGGCCTTCTTGGTAGTGGCACCCGCCCAGATGTCAAAGAGAAAAACAACTACCAGACTTTTAGAAGACATCTGAAGGCAGCCCTGTTTAGGGAAACTTTTAATGTTTAATAGACTATCGTATTTTAATATTCTGTTGGAAGCTGCCCAGAGTGGCTAGGGAAACACAGCCAGATGGGCGGGGTATTATTATTATTATTATTATTATTATTATTATTATATGAAAGTTGAGCTTTCATGCAGCCTTTCTGTGGTTGGCACTTCAGTTCAGTTTGCACATCAAATGATTTCCATCCTGATCCTAAAGATGTTCACTACAATGGCTGTGTACAGATTTGCAGGTTCTGTTGTTTATCTCAGTGGCATGCTGGGTGAGCCATATAATAATGGTCTGATTTGCTATACCATATGAGACTTACGATGTAACTGATGGCCAAGGTTTGTGACGGCATAGATAGGTTTAATGTAGCTGAAATACATGTAAGAACTGTGGTACTCTAACTCTGCCTGCTTCTGTGTCATATAGCAGCTTTGCACTGTGTGGCAACGATATGCCTGCAAAAAGGGTGAAATATCCTATCACTCAAAATTGGGATCGCCCACAACTCATTGAAAAAAGGCAATTGATCTTGTTTCTCCTTTATCACTTATATTTTCAAAAGGAATTTGTGTATACATTTGCTACTGAAGTCTCTAAATTTTAAACAAACAGATTTGTTTTGAAGGAGAGCAAAATTATTCAAATAGTAATCTGAAGGACACAACTTCATTTTTTAAAAAGTTCTTCTGGCCTATAAATTAATAAAATTTATATGAAAAGTTAGTGTTTGGTGTCAAATCTATAGAAAAGGCACTTCAATCACAGATGAACAGGCCATTGAGACAAATAAAAAAATGTAACTAATAAAAATGTTTGTAAATTGTTTGACTTCTTAAAGAAATTGCTTGAGATGAAAATTCAGTGTTTGAAATCCATATTCAGTTTCTAGGCTTAATAACTGTTGGAGGATTGCTTATTAAGTTAAGATAACCATTGAATCATAGAACCCTGTATAGCAGGCATAGGCAAACTTGGCTCTCAGATGTTTTGGGACCACAACTCCCATCATCCCTGACCACTGGTCCTGTTAGCTAGGGATGATGGGAGTTGTAGTCCCAAACATCTGGAGTTTGCCTATGCTGCTGTAGACTTTACTTAAGACCTGTCTACTCTCAGAGTGATAAATTCAAATTACAACTGTGTGCAACATATATTATTAGGCTGCAGTCAGGATGCTTCAAGAGTGCTTATGCTCAAAGTTGGCAGCTGCAATACTCTCCAAGCTTACTTGGAAGTAAGCCCTAGAACAGTGTTTCCCAACCTTTGGTCTCTAGCTGTTTTTGGACTACACTTCCCATCATCCCTGACCACTGGTCTTGCTCGCTAAGTATGATGGGAGTTGTAGTCCAAAAACAGCTGGAGACCCAAGGTTGGGAAACACTGCCCTAGAACACATGATTCTATGGATTATGTCATATCTGCCAATTTAGAATGTGTGTTTATTTATTGTATTTATTATATACTGATTAATATTTCTAAGCAGTGCAAGTAAAATTACCAAAAAAAATAAACCATGCATAGAATAACAATTAAAAAATCATAATAAACCCAACACCACTTTAAAATGCCTGTTGAAATAAGAAAGCACTTGTCATATACCTGAAGCTCAGCAAGGAGGGTGCCTGTCTAATCTCAGACACACTAGTCATATCTATAATAAAATAAAAAGTTAACTTTGTTGGTTGAATAAGAGGGAAATATTCATAGCCTCCCCTTGTCCCGTATCTCTGTGATCACTGCTCCCACCAACTTCCCCATTTCTTACTTTAGACTGCAATCTTAAAGTTAGAGAAAGACAGAAATCTACCCCCCAAGGGGAACATGTCCACAACCCATAGTGCACAAATCTACTGCAATGTAGTTGCAATGAGCATATAATAGTTCCTCTATGTATATATGCAGCCTTTGATAATTAATTTCTTCTCCATAGCTTGAAAGAGTTTCTGTGGCTAGCTTCTAATCACCGATGCACAGAACACACTTGACAGACTGTCTTTTCCTATTTTGATTCAATGCCCAGAGACCTGACGAAGCAACTGACTTGTCTGTTGTTGAAAAGGATTAATACTGCAAAGTGGTGGTTTTCAAAAGTGCCAAAATAAAATAATTGGTGAGAAAAGGAAACACAATGAAGTCTCAGTCTGCAGTGAACCACACAGGAGCACGTGGGCTTTTAAAACAAAACATGCCTTGCGAGAACAGCCAAACTGAAGGGGAGGTTATGGTAGAGAATTTGTAATTATATGAGCATATCCTGGTTGAATGCTGATTAAACTGGACTAGGTTTAGTGTGAAATCCCCTCTATATATCACTATAATGATGCTGTGCTGTAACAGCTGCTCTGCTGACAAAATCATACATCAGGGGTGATGAACCTGTAGCCCTCCAGATGTCATTGGACTACAATTCCCATTATCCCTGACCATTGTTCATGCTGGCTGATGCTGATGGAATTTGATCAAGAACAGAAGGGCTACAAGGTCAATGCCACACAACCCCATGTGCAAGTTATGGTAGCTGCTTTTTCTGGAAAACAAAATGGGCAGATGCACAAGTAAATATGGTTCCCTGCATGTTTCAAAGGCCTCTTCATGTTTCTTTATAAACACCAGTCCAGAGCAGTTTTTAATGAAGAAGCATTAAACATTTCCATTTTTATATATTCTTAGGGATTCAGCATCCAACCTAACATATTTAGGAAACAAAATTACATATAATATTTCCTCCATGGTCAAAAGAAAACATGGGTCACATCCTGCTACAAATAAAATTCACTTTGACAGGTGAACTATATTACATGTACAGTGCTACCTCAGGTTAAGTACTTAATTCATTCTGGAGGTCCGTTCTTAACCTGAAACTGTTCTTAACCTGAAGCACCACTTTAGCTAATGGGGCCTCCTGCTACCGCCGCGCCACCGTAGCACGATTTCTGTTCTCATCCTGAAGCAAAGTTCTTAACCCAATATACTATTTCTGGGTTAGCAGAGTCTGTAACCTGAAGCGTATGTAACCTGAAGCATATGTAACCTGAGGTACTACTGTAAACATTTGGGGTAATCAAAATGAAAGTGGTGCTATTTCTAGTTTCCTCAAAATGCATTGGGAACTGTATGTACTTAACCCAACTGTTCATTTCAAAATGGACATTTTCCACCTGGGGTTGCAAATCCTTGGCCTTTAAGTGCTCTTTATAATTATGGGCAGAGTAAAGTTCAGCAGGAAGAAATAAACATTTCCTCCCCCAAAAGCAATTCCCAAAGTTCCCAGGTTTTATTTCATTGTGCTCCAAAGTGTAAGAATGTTCCTAATTCTTTTCTTTCATCTCTTGGCCAAGAAGGGAGTGTTGTGTTGTGTTCTGAGAGGACAGACTCACAAGTGAAGTTTCAGCAGGAGAACTTGTTAATTGCTTCTGGCCTTGATCCAGCTCTTAATTGTGCATAACAGCTGGTGGGGCTGGGTGGGGGTGTGCAATGCCAGCTGCATCAAAGGACACATCCACCCATCAGCAGGGCCTTGGTGAGCAATGCAATGTGGTTGTGTGATCCAGGTGCGTGTGTGCATCCACTACACACATGAAAGCTTTCTTCAATACACAGATCTCCCTCGTTGCATGTGTTTTCATACACAGCAATGCCCAATGGGGTCTAAATAGTTGCTCCGAGGGCAGACTGTATCAAATGTAATTGCAGTAAACAAAGCAAAATGGCAGTTGGATACTTGCCTGCTACTCCATTGGTGCAGTAATATTAATGGTCACTTGGCTACAATGGCCATGAGAGGCAACCTAGGAATCTGCAGTGTCGGATATTACTTCTCACCTCTTTGAATATATCTACAACTCATGCTTAAACTGCTGCATTGTCATTTCATGTGCCCAGAGAATTGTAGCAGTGGTGGCTTGTGATACCTAGACCGGGGAGACGGCACCAAGGAGCTAAAAATAAAAATGCAAAAAAATAATGTCAATAACTGCAACAACAAAAACCCCTCTGAAATATCCCAGCCCAAGAGTCTGTTCACCAGCCTCAGCTGCTTCTTCTTTTTGAGTCAGTCAGGATTCCACCCTCCCATGCCAAGTGCAAAAAGTTCTGCAAGGAAGGGAGCAGGTCTTCCAGGACTCAGATGTCTCCATTATTGCTTGAATCACAGATGGCCAGAGAGGGCTTGGTCCCTTTATCATTTTTAGTAGCCCGCTGAGCTACTGTTTTTAAAGGGCTACAGACTGGCTAAAATGGGAGTGAGCCAGGTTATGGAACTTGTTTATTTCTTTTTATTTCTTGTTTATTATTTCTAATTTTCTTCGCAAAATTCAATAATGTATGGTTTCCAGAAACATCAGTGAAAAAAAGAACTGACAGTTGTGGAGCACATAGCCTTTGCCTTACTTATGGTAATGCTAAGTCAGGGTTCAAAACTGGAGGAGGATAATCACCTTTAAAATATGCTCTAAGAGTCTGCAGAACTATGGATTTTTTATTTTATTTTTTTGCTGTATGCAAACGCACATCTTTCAAGTTCTTTGTTTTTTTAAAATCAGGTGTGACAGCAAATTCAGCCAAAAAATAGGCACAAAATTTCATGTTGAATTGCTTCCGTTTGGTCTCTGCTGTACAGGGCAGTGGAAACATCTAGTTACAGTGTTGCTGCCAAAGGCTACCGATATCCTGGGGATTGGGAATGGATCAAGTCAATCACTTGATCCAGGAACCACACAGAAAGGTATTGCAGGCATATCCCTTGGTGGCTAGTGATGCCACAGCTCTGATTTTTTCAGAGATTTAAATCTGGAAAATGTTACATCTTCTCAGGCTTATTGGAAGTTGAAGGGATTTTAATATGCAGCTAAAGTGTTTTAAATCAACCTAATAAAATAATTATTAAAGCATTCTTTTAGCATAATTAACACCTTTGAACTGCCTGGTTGAAATACAGGTTTTAATTGCTAGAACACTGTGGTGGATGCCCAACCGTGAAGCTCCTGTTGTGGCAAATCTAATGAGAATGGATTTTCTGTTTCTCGTTTCATCACCTCACCAGTACTTTTTAGAAAAAAACATACCCAAAATGTCAGAAAAATCGTATCAAATAAATTAATAGTCTTTTCTGTTGTGTTGGGAGGGGGAATAGATGGGCAAACTATTTCTAAAAAACACACAGGACCAGTTTCCTGTGGTGTTTCCAGATTTTGAAGCAATCTGCTTCCAGCAGTTTCTCAAGGCGTATTCATTATTTATTATGCTCATTAAGTAAACAGCTTCTCAAGCAAGGTTTAAGGATTTTATTCAATTCTCTGATGCCCCCCACGAGCCACAGCTAAGATTTCGTGTTTTGCAGATATAGTTCTTATTGTACTTCCTCTGTGTTTGCTCCAAAATTGATTTTAGGATTTGATGCTCTCAGGGAAGGCTTGGGCAGAACTAGACATTATCTTGGCAAATGTGCAGCCCCTGGCTGTGTTTGCTGGCACAATGGGAATTCAGAGTTAGGAGAAGCAGGGGCGGATTTAGGTTTGAAGAGGCCCTAAGCTACTGAAGGTAAGGGGGCCCTTTATATGTCCAGCTGTCCTTTGTCAACGACAAATAGTTGCTGTTTATTGTGTTGAATATATGCTATGGTAATTTATGGACCTAATAGGTATGTAAAGCCATTTGCACACAACAAATAGGAGCCTACATAACACAAAACAGTGTTGCTGTATGTAGGTTTTATTTTATTTGTTTTTTATCTTATATTTTGGAAATGTACATCCAGGTTTTCCCCCTTTAAATCTTTTGGGCGGCCCCAAGAGAGTGGAGTCCTAAGCTATAGCTTGTTTAGCTTATATGTAAATCCGGCAGAGGCACTTACAGGGGCCACAGAAAGTAAATTATCTGAGGACTACGGTCGTGGCTACTGTTTAAAGCTTAGCACGGAAATAGAAATATTAAATAATATGACAAAGATACAGATACACACATATATTGTCAGAAGCAGCATTTTGTAGTCAGATGTGCCTCAGATCATATGTTTCCAGTGGCATGTTATAGTCCAGACCTGTGTGGGATATATTTTCTATCAGATGATTTATTTACACATTATTTGTTTTCTTTACTGCATTTATAGACCACCTTCCTGATAAGGCATTAAAGATTAAGTTACAAAAGACAAAATAATAAAACAGTAGACTTCTGTCAGCCACTGGTGATCTCTTTGGGAGCTGATGGTATGAGAGTCCTGATTTGGGCTTCTTCTCTTCAACTTTCCTCATATCAAAGTTTTTACGTATGGTATTTCATGGAAAGGGAGATAAGGATCATTGTCAGTGGCTGCTTTGGGAGCAGATGGCATGAACTCCTCACCCTACAATTCTTCTGCATGAATCTTTGATAGTAAGGAGCCTATTAAAATGCTCACATTTTGGCCATCTCTTTATACTGGCATTTAATGGACCAATGACACCAAATCTTGAAACCAAACATTACAGTACATGCAAAAACTGAAGCTTTGGTAATGTGAATCCAATCATCTCTACCAGTTTGCCATAGGAGCTTGAAGTATCAGGTTGCTCCAAGTGGGCGTTAAAACAGAACAATTTACTAAGTAAGTCTGTAAGTAGCAGATGGGTTGCAAAGTAAGGACAGAATATAATTTGGGAACTTGGCTTGTAAAATGTTTAGGGGATAACCATTCTAGCAAGTGTAGACACTCAGGCAATTCCATGAAAATGTCTACCTACACACTCATTTTTATTTTTCATAGATTGTTAACTTGTTCTGTATCATTTTAAAGATAGTTTTCCTAAGTTTCATTATATGGCAACAGTTTTTCAAAATGGCATATTGCATGTGAGTAAAGCTACCACAAGTGTGAAATGCAAAATGACTCGGAATTGCACTGAAAGTGGCTCTTGAGAGCTTTACCTTTACCTAAAAGAAGCCTCTTCTATAATTTGTTCAGATCCTCAGGAGCTTAAGAAACAGCTGGAGGGTTTTATTGCTATTTGTGTTGAAAAGACAAAATATTGATCATTTCTGGCATCATCTGTGTTGGCTATCTCCCAAAGCAATGTTGTATTGATTGTTCTGTTTCAGAAATCCTGATTTTGGTGTGTGTTTTTAGTACTTCCCAAGCTACAAAACAGAACTGCAAAGCTTTGTCAATACCAGAGTCTACAATATACTGCAGTAAAAGCATTACTTTTCTTTATCCTCGGGTTGTTTGGTTTCATTTACTTGCTTTGCATGCAACTAGTGTAGATTTTAGCTGTGAGCAAACTCTCTATATACTATACTATACTACACACACACACCTCAATTTTCTTTTTGTTTTTTTTTGTTTTAATTTAATATAAGATACACAATATACAAAAAATTATTTCAACCCCCGGTGCCATTCCTTGTGTAACCAAAACAGCACCACACATACACAATAGGAAGGTATTGGCATATTTGGGAAAAACTTGTGGTTTGCAGAAGTGCTAAAACGTCAGCGGAAAAACCTAAAGAGGAAAAGTTAGCAAAAACAACTCAGTGAGGACTAATATATTCAGGGTCTACAAAATACTGCCTGGCTGCTGGAGAAAATAAAAGAAAAACTGGAGAGATAATACTATGGGGAAAGTAAATAGGTCCCATTGAGTTTAATGGTACTTACTCACAGGTAAGTGGTTATTGGGTTGCAGCTTAAATGTGACAGAAAAATTGAGTGTCAAAACACAAAAACTGAGTGTCTGTTCAGCTTTGCAGCTGACATTTAGCAGATTTATTAGTGCCACCTACTGGTTCTTTAAAGTTTTTCTGTTGAATCTAGAGAAATTAAAAGCAATGCCTAAATGACAAATTGATTAAAATAACATTGGGATTAAATTAGATTATAAGTTTTTTTGTTTTGTGTATTAAAAAGGATCTGCCATAAGGAAAAAGGAGACAAGACTTTGTGGTTGTTGTTTTTTTGCAATAGGCATAACAAGGTATGTAGTTGTACCCAGCTGCACCCTACTGCAGATGTAGATACCCAATAAAGTAGACTTGAGGCTTCACTGTGTTTGTTAATGAAAGGATGTCCATGTGTGAAAGAGTGTGCAGAATAATTCTGAAAAAGAGAGGGAATTGGGGGAAATGAGCTCATTTATAGGTAATAAGAGCAAATTAATTGTCTTAGGAGTGTCCTGTTGGACAGAAAACTAGGTTCAGATGAGTGATTTTGTGTTCTGGGGCTCAGATCCTGGCTATGCCTTGAGATTAGCAATGTTTACAAAATGACAGCCATTTTGTGACTAGCCATGGCCATGGCAGCCATTTCACAACAGTTTTTAAAATCTCCAAATGTGCCCACAAGTTCAAAAAGACTGGTGATCTATTCCTTGCTCAACTCCAGTCATTAACAACTATTGTAAGAAATGCCACTATTTCTAAGTTGCAATCAAAATAAAAGCCATCAAAACAACAGATAATGCTCCTCTGTTAGGTCTTAATTTTCTCATCCCTACATTTTATTATCTAAACAGCCAAATCTTTAAAAATGGTTTTAGCTACCCAGTAGTGCAAAGTAAGGACTTGCACTACTGTAGTTAAAACATGGTTCGGTTGCTGGCAAAGCAGGAGAAAAATAATATATTTATTGTGATTCTGCAGTTCTATAAATTATCTTGTCTATAAATGTTACAACCATCATCTTACTTGTGTGCATCAGCCCCATCTATACAAGGCCAAGCCCTGTGAGTCCCAAATTGACCTGGGTAAGGCTCTGGCACTGAATAATCTTGTCTCAGTGCCATCACCTTCCAGTTTGTAATTATGTGTTGGAGTGCCTCTTTCCAGATCTCAAAGCACTATACTGATGCTAATGAAGGTTTGTAAGGGTATTAAATAAAATTATTATCATTCACATTTCATAAAGGCACAGAATGGCAGTTGTGTGACTTGCCCAAGGCTACACAACAAGTCTGTGGCAGAACTGGTTGAGCAACACAGGAGCCTCACATTTCAGTTTTGTGGTGATAATTATTGCAACAATGAGAGTTTAGCATGCCATTGACCTTTTGGGAGAGGGCTTCTTTGTTCTGTTTTTGGATATTTTTAACCGACCTTTGTGTCAAAGGTCCCCTAGGTGGCAAATGATACAATAATCACAATTACAATGAAAGGTAACAAATAAACAAAAACTGGGCTAAAATAATGTTAGAATCACAATATAATTTAAACCATCTGGGCACGTAAGGGCTTTGCCTGGTTCTAAAATAATGTTAAGGTAGGTGTCAGGTAGGCGTATTTGGGATAGACATCACACTCATCGTATCTCTCAGATGACTGCACTGGTGCATGCGGAAAGAAGACGTGCTCATTCAGATACTGAAGTTCCAAGCCATGATCAAAACCAGCACTTTACATTGAGATAGATAGTGGGCAGCTCTCCAGGCTATTCTGTCTTTCTCATCCTCTCAGGGCAAAATTTGAAGGCAAAGATGAAGCAAGGAGACATTTTTGGAGGAAAGGGATGAATGAGAACCGCCAGAGGTGGATTTAGGGTGGCATGACCAGTTCCACCACACTGGGTGCAGGGCCTAGGAGGCACTGCAAGAACAGAGCAGAACAGAAGAAAAGAGGCTGGCACGGGAAACCCACAAGGCCTGATCCTTTGTACATTTACTCAGAAGTAAATCCCACTGAATTAAATTGGATTTACCCCTAGGCCACGAAACACGAGGCTGAACAGTTCCTATTTACTTGTCCTTAAATTGAAGGGGGCTCAACATATTATTATTTTATTATGCTTTAAAAGTGTGGGTTCCCAAAGTTGAATATATTTTAATATCTCAAATGTTTTAAATTAATTTCTCTGGCATCCTATTTACATTTGGAACTACATTCCTATTTATCCAAACCAGAACTACGGCTAAGATTTCCTTTAGTCTTAGAAAGAAACACTCTCTACGTCGCTCTCAACAGATTTACTTCAAAATAATAATCATAACAAATAAGCGAACAATCGTCTTGATTTCAATGACAAATAGGCATCTGAGATGTTTCCACTTTCCGGTCTGCTGACACCGGGAGCCAACATTTCGCCCAATACCAAGCTGGGTTGAAACAAAATGCAGAATGAGGAGACACCGTCGGTGTGCGGGTTAACAAAAAAAATGCACCCTGGCATTTTGGCATGCAGGTGAATAATATTATTTGCCCACCTTTAAAAAAAACAAAGAAATAGCACAGAAGGAAGATAAGCTTGTGATCTCGTAGTCCTCCCTCTCCACTAAGCTAATTTCCTACTTTCAGAGGTTTATCTGCCTTTTTAAAAAAAAAAACAAAAAACGGAGGAGCATTAGAAACGCGATTCCTCCTCTCTCGTGGTCATTTCCACCCCTTTTCCCCCCACGAGGGGAAGGGGAAGAGACGTTGGTGAGGCGCCGCCATCTTGGCGGAGAGGAGAGAGGGGGAGGCGGGAGCGGGGAGGGGATCCGGGTGGCCCGAAGAAGGTGCGCCAGCACCGCCCCCTCGCCCTTCTCACCGGTCGTTCAAATATCGCGCGATTCTTCTAGCACCACCACCACCACCTCCCTCTCTCGGCTGGCCCTGCATTCTGTCTCCGAAAGGACCCGTGAGCCCGCGCGGCCGTTGGCGCCCTGAGGCGAGTCCAGGTGAGGCGCCGGCTCTCTGCCAAGCGGCTCAGGTGAGGGACGGGGGCGTGGCTTGGCGCCCAGCTGCCCGCCCCCTCCGCTGTGGTTTCTTCCCGTCTGAGGGACCCGACGGGACGGGGTAACGACGACGCCTTGTGTTGGCATGTGGGGCGGCCGCCGAATAGAGGCAGGTTGGAGAGTGTTTCTTCTTCTTCTCCTGCGCTGAGGGCGGCGTTGGAGAAGTATAAGAGGCCGTTTGTTTGGAGGACTTAATTAAATCCGGGTTTTCTGTTCCTCTCTACGTCCTCAGCATCTTGAAAAAAATGCTCCATGGCAGGTAATGCCACTTCGAAGAGCTTTCAGGGCAAAGTCGTTGGCGGGCTCTCTCGCTTCAAGTCTTCCCCACATGAAATAGCTGTATGAGGACAAGAGGAAAGTCACGAAACGGGGTGTGAGTTTTCCAGAGCCTTTCTAGCAGGCCGTCTCTAAGGTGGTAAAGCAAAGAGGGGAAATGCTGGCTGCAGTTCAAGCTGTGGAGGCATTGTGGAGGAAAGGAAGGAAGGGAGTTGGTTTTTGAGGCGGAGAGAGACTCGGTAGTTGCAAAGTGTGGGCGGATTCGGGCTTAAAACGTACCTGTTAGAATAGATCGTACCTCTCTCTCTTATTCACGTTGTAACGTGAGCTTTCTCCCCTCTGAAATGTCTGCCGTCAGCTTAATTGGTATGTAGGCATCTTTCCCTCTTTTGGTTCATCTGTGCGATGAGGAAGAAGTTTCAGAGCTCTCCAGTCAGCGCAGCAATGCAAACAGTTCTTTTGCAAACCACATTGTAAACTATAAATGTATTGGCTGTATTGAGGGCCCTCCTGTAAACTTGTATGTTGACGTTTGCTGCTTATATGGAAGATGTCTAAATTATATGTTTAGAAGTTATGACTGACCTACATTTTGAAAATTGGGGTGTGTCTTTCAAGTTTCTGATGGTGTTTCTGAGAAATTTACCCTGTGGGGTTTAGTTCTTCGTAACATGTAGTATGTCTTTGTAGCTCCAATCCCAAGTAATCTTCGTTGAATGTAGTGAGACTTATTTCTGAATGAACATGCATAGGCTTGTACTGTGCAGAATAGTAACTGATTATTAGCTGAGCTATCCTGATTGTCACTGCTGTCAACGACTGATCCAGTTGTCTTTTGCCTTGAGGAGGTGTAGGGTAATAATAGCCTACCTTATTTCTAAAAGTATTTGTAAGCTTTTGCCTTTTAAAGTTCTATTTGATGCATTTCAAATATCTTGAAGCAGTTACAGCTATTGTTAACTGTTCTTTTTTCCTTTACAGTGCGCAAATGGCGAAGTTTATCTTTCAAGTAATCGAGACAGGCAGATGAGAATATGAAGAGAAACAGGAAATCCAGTCTTGCCATTTCATTGCAGTCTCTGAGAAATTAAAAAAGGAATATGTGTTTACTTTGACTGTGAACAAAGTATCCTGTGGAGAAGCTGATCATGACACAACACTGAAGTGTGAAATGCCTGGGAAGATGGGTATCTTTGTACTTCTGACTTTGAGCTTAATCTTAAACTTGACACACGGGCATAGCTTATTCACATGTGAACCCATTACTATCCCAAGATGTTCTGGAATGGCCTACAATATGACATTTTTTCCCAATGTGATGGGGCACTATGATCAGCAAACTGCAGCTGCCAGAATGGGGGTGAGTTGTTCTTTCTCTACCGTACATGCTATAAATATTTTTTCTGTTATATGTACAAAAGAATTCTAGGTAAGACATGTTCAATATTACACATTATGAGGAAAAACCTAGTGTTCTGAAACAAGACTTGAAATAGTTACCAAACGCCTAAAAATCATAGAGAGATGCAGGTACAAACATAATAGTATGGGCATGTGACCAGATTTTAGGGTCTATTCTTACATGGTTTGAGCCTCAAAATTTACAAAAGAGCTCCTACATCCTGTCTGAATAAATGTATAGAAGATCTTCTGTGTTACCTTTTTAAATCTTCAAAGTGTTTAGTCATCTGAGCTTCCTGACTGTTTATAGCAGGTGACCTTGTGCTGTATCCCCTCAGGCCACTGGCATCTGCATGCAGTTGGCATAAAAATTCATTGCTGCCCATAAAGTTCTAAAATATGAGATGCATCTCTTCCACAGATCTCCTAACTATAAAAGCATAGGTGTAGTAACTCCTCAAATAAGTTTTGTTCATTATGCTAAATGAAAGGAGTGTTAAGCTTCTCTGAAGTTTATTCTTGTCTCTAACATACTCCTTCAGTTATAGGTAGGTAGCCGTGTTGGTCTGCCATAGTTGAAACAAAATTTAAAAATTCCTTCCAGTAGCACCTTAGAGACCAACTAAGTTTGTTATTGGTATGAGCTTTTGTGTGCATGAAGAAGTGTCTGTGCACACGAAAGCTCATACCAATAACAAACTTAGTTGGTCTCTAAGGTGCTACTGGAAGGAATTTTTTAATACTCCTTCACACTAGACATTCACAATTGTCCATGGTGCAATTGACCAAACATGCCTGTGAATTAGGGATGTAATCTAATTTTCTAAAAAAGAAACTTAACCATGTGAGTTTGAGTTAATTAATCAATGAATTGTTAGAAGGTGCATAAATTTCCATGGGATTTTTTTTCTAAAGAAAAAAGTACTTTAAAAATATGCATATTTTTCAGCAGGCTGTGTCAGAAGAAATTCTTTTTTTCTGTCATGGAAGGCAATACCTTTTTTAAATAGTGGTGATTACTATGTACAATGCTTTCCAGTAATTGTAGTGAACATTAATTACAATTTTGAAGAAATGTAGGATGTCTTTTTCTTGATCTAAATATTTTAATAGTTTGACTAAGCACATCTGCCTGCTTGCTGATCCTTTCTCTCTAGGTGGTGCAGCTATAGAGCGTTGGTAATGGAAAAAGCAGTTATCTCTCATGTGATCACCTGCACTCTCCCTCTGCATGGTACAGTGATGAGGAATGAGCCCAATTGTCCTCACCATTCCACCAGCTTTGAGAGCATGAGCATGAAGAGACAATAGGGTCAAGGCTAGGGCAAGTGATAGTTGCCTCTGAATGCCCAATTATCCTCTCCCTCTAGAAGCCTATACCTGCTCATGCGTTCTTCCTTTGGGTGCTGGAGCAGGAAGAATTAGGGCCAGCAAAGCAGCTGATGTTCTTTGGAGGAGCAGTCACCACTTCTGCTTACTGGGCAGTATTGCGGCAAAAATTGGACCCACACACCCTGCCATCCACAGGGAGAGTGCTGTTTAGCGAGTGGTTGCTCCTTCCATGACTAGAGGTCTCTGCTGCACTGCCCAGAGAGATGGGTAAGCAAGTTGGCAGAGGCAACTTCTTGAGATTTCTTGCCAAGTGGTAACATGGGCCCAGTCCTCCCTATGTCAGTGTCTATACCATGAGCAAGAGAGGTAGTGGGAGCAGCTGCTGCTTTTCTTTGCTTGTGGATGGAGGAGGTGTTGAGGGTTGTTTCTGTGGGCTTCCTGGCTAGGATGTTCTTCCTCCTTCCTGCACTTCAGCCTCTGCTACAGAGCAGGGGAAAGGAGAAGAGATTGCTGTTTAGTGTTTGCCAGTTTTAATATGTATGTGTTAGTGTTTATTTTAAATATTAAACATTTATAATAAGTCTCCAAAAGCATTAAACTGTGAATCCCAGGTAGACTTTGGATATTTGGAATAAGAACACGAGTGAGGGGCACATTGGTATTTTCATCCTTCACTTCCCCTCCCATTTCACCTGGAAGGAAGATGTGCATCCTTCAACCATCTGTACTGTTGAATCCTTATTCTGATTTCTGTCAGACACTTCTAGTTTTGGTGGTATATATTTTGGTGGTGTTTTCTAATATCTAAAGATTTCTAAACACAAGCAAATATTTGTTTGTGACAGGAAAATTAAGGTACCTGTGCAATTAGAAATTGCACTGAAGCATTCCTTATTCTCTTGTAATATAACCGTGACAAGTCAGTGCATGTAGGAATGGAGAACAAAACTTGATTCACATTCAGTGTTCTAAAGGATATGTCTTCTAATGTTGGAGTTCTAAGCACACTTTCTTGGAGCATATCCTATTGAAGCTAGAGGCACTTGCTTCCGAGTAAGCTTGCATGGGACTGTAGACAGATTTTTAGCTCTGTATATGAGCATCCATCAGAGCTAATGAACAAAGTGCTAAGTAAGGTAACATTAAGACAAAAACAAAACAAAACTCATGCTAGATGGAAGTCTAAACAGGCTGTGTAAGGAGCCTCAGTGTCATAGGAAAGTTTTATGAGTGATAAAAGTAAAATTCAGTGATGGAACTATTGGAAGGGAGTTTGAAAAAATGTAGAAAACATTGAAACTTTGTAATG
Source organism: Podarcis gaigeae (assembly GCF_964106915.1). Classification (NCBI taxonomy): domain Eukaryota; kingdom Metazoa; phylum Chordata; class Lepidosauria; order Squamata; family Lacertidae; genus Podarcis; species Podarcis gaigeae. Next base: position 22,669,031 of record NC_139683.1, on the reverse strand, counting down.
CTATTATATACAACTATGGTGTACCTGCTTTTGGAATACTTTGTATGCTTTTGGTTGGAATTATTAGGGAGAGGATTTGAAAGCAGCAGTAAGTACAGCAATATAAAAATATAGTGTACCCACTCTAGAATAAATTGTGCAACTTTTGTGTAGTCCTACAAAAAGAACTTGAAAAGGTACAGAAAATGGTAACTATAGTGATAATGGCATGATGATGGTGACTCATCCTTTAAAAGTCTTCATGTCTTTAGCCATTGTCGTCATTCTCTGATTGTGAGCTTTTCCAGGGTATCCACCTGCCACTATTTGAGAAAACAACAAAAAGTCTTGTAACCCCTTAAAGACCAACACATACAGAGAGAGCACATGATGGAAGCATGAAGAAAGGGAAAATTAAACAAGTAGAAGAACTGATAACTGAAATAATAGGTTTAAGCTGTTTTGATCTATAAAGATAATTCTCTGCACAATGCAGTGCTACTGTGAAATTGCTATCCTGATAGTCCTCAAAAACTATTTCTATAATGCCTCTTTGTTTCAGATAGGTTAACTTTGCATCATGCTTTCGGTCAGGCTAAATTGTCATACATTTAAGCAGTCTTCAACCTCGGCCAGTTTTATATTGTAATAGCTCAGTGGCATCAGCATACTGGTGATGAAACTACTTCATCCCAAATCAATGCAGTCCACTTTTAGTTGTGACTAATAGCTCAGTTATTGGCTCTGCTTTGCTCCTTCCTTTGAGTGTTTGTTCCTGACTGGAATGTGTCCTTGAGCTCTGATAATGTTTCTTGCCTGCCTGAATAGAAGATAGAGAGGGGTATGTAGGAATTAGTATACTGTACAAATAAAATATTCATTGTCCATTGCTTTGCCCACTTTTGCCTGTGATCCCTGGAAGGTTTCCCAGAAGGGAATGCAGCCCTCCGACCAAAGCCAGCCTGCTTGGGAGGTGGGATGAAGTGCCCACTTCAGGTGGCAGAAGCACAAGAGGCAGTGTTTCGCCCACCCCACTGATTCCACCATCGCCAGAATATCCTCCCCTCTTGCCAGTGAGCGGGAGGCATTCCAGCATGTGGTGTTGCACCTTGTCTTCCCTATTTCTAGGCAGAGAAGCCAAGCAGCAACTCTTTGTGGAATTGCTCCGGCAGTGGTGGGGGGTGCAGTGACAGAAGTGGTGAGAGGGGGTGGGGCGGTAGTGGAGCACACGGCAGCAATTCCCATTTTGCCTTAGGATGGTAATGAAATGGGAGGGGCTGCTCTTCTGACTGAAAGTTTCCTCATCCCTGTATTATAGCAAGATAAGCTGCTAGTGCAAGCAGCCTGTATGCTCACTTGATATGGAGGAAAAAATGACTTCTTGCACCTTTTGGGGGTGTTTTTCTTAATGAATCTAAGGATGCTTCTCAAGAAAAATAAAAAGTTCTAAGGTTTTGTATTTGCGCAAGTAGAGGATAGCTCTTTTCACATGTATCCCATCAAATTGCAGTTCAGTATGCCATCTGATAACTAGATTGAAAATGGTTTAGATCTGAGTTCCTACTTGGAAGTCAGTGTTCAGAGCCATGACCATGAGTATTATAAACTCTAAAACCACTGCTAATGGTGCCTCATAACTCACACCCAAGTGACTCTCCTCAGTTACTCATAAATCTGTACTTAGCGGTTCTCTCTGACCAAATGAATTTCTAACTTAGTTGCAAGTAGGGAGAATTAAATTATCACTTGAAGTTAAGGATTGATGTGCTATCCCATCAGTTTGCTAAGATAACTGCAAATGCATTTTAATGTATCAACTGAACATTGCTGTCTGCTTTACATAACTGAATCTTAACGATGGAGATGAATTTTTTAAAATTAGTTCTGGGTATGGAAAGTAGCTGATGGGCAGCCTTGTGTGAGTCGCATTTCTCAACAATAGTTCCCGGTCTGAGAATGAGATCTCCTGCTCGGATTTGTTGAGAAGGTGAAAATATTACGGATTTTAAATATATGTGCTATGCCAGGAAATCTTTGGTATTCATTTTTTAATGAATATTTTATATAATTTCCTTACCGAAAAAGAGAACCTAATAATTTTATTTTCCAGGAAAACAACAACTCCCTTTCAATTGTCAGTTCTAATACAAGCTGCTTTGGGATTATAAAGCTGTAATTCATGTCATAGACATAGTTTAATAGCCACAGTGACAAATAAAGGCCTTGTTTTAAAATCATAGATAAAAATGCAAACCAGATATGACCCACCTAAAATCCTATGGCATACTGTTCTATTTCTTTAGTTCAGAAGTTGCCACTTCCATGTTTAGAGATACTATTGGTAGATGTACAGGCATACTTTTTCTTTCTGTATAAGGTTGGTGGGTGAGAGAAGGAACCAGTGGGGTTGGAGACTGCAACACTCTTGTCAAAATTCTAAATGTTCCCATGGCCCCTGTGTTCATTGTATGCATGGAGTTATCCCAACCTTGCAAGAAACTTGTGACTCTGCCCAAAGTTGCACTCTCTTCAGTCTGAGCGGGGCTATGGACTCGGCTCTCCCTGGTCAAAGTCGAGTGCTCCAGCTGCTCTGAATCTTGAAACTTCTCTTGGGACATGGTCCATTAAATTTAAAATATAACTAGCAGTCTGTATGTGCAGTACTGTCACAGTTGCTTAACAAGCAGCTTAATTAGGTAATGTGTTACATGCTTACTATAAAGTTGAATTGCAAAGCAGAATGATGTCCCCTAACTTAAGTTGTAGAGGTTTGAAAAGCTAGCTTGGAAGTCAGGCTTGTTTTATGTGAAGTAATGCATATATATAGGTTAGAAAGGGATAACACATGTGATTGAGAGAAAAGCTATTTTTAAACATCGTTCTTTCCTTTTGGAGAAAGTGAATGTTGCTGCGCCTCCAGTTCACGCAAATGTGACTTGTCTTGCTGAATGTGTGTAGCTTCCAAGTCCAGTTTTAACTTTAAAACATTAGACCAGGGGTTGCCAACGCTTTTGGGCCTGTGGGTGCAGGTAGACTTCTGAGAAAAGGTTGTGGGCACCAGTCACACTTCCTCTCACCCTTTGTAAGAATTGAAAGGTGCACTAGCTGCCTAGCCAAGAGATTATCCCCTCCTATCCATGCACATACGTGCAGCACAGACACACTTATATGCATACATATGTTTACACACATGTCATGCATCTGCGCACATACACTGCCCCTCAGCCAAGCAGTTAGACTTGAAAAGGGTTAATTTCCCCCCAAGCCTAATTAAGGATGAGTGTGATATTTCTGGAGAGTGCAGCTAGGGAGGGAAGTTCCAAGGCCATATTGTTCAGCTTTCTCCCCAGCTGCAGTTGACAGGAAGACCACCCCTCCTCCATGCCACAGCAATTGTAGCATAGGGAGCATTTTTTTATGGCTCACAGCTTTGAAGGGTTTTTCTCACCTTGCTGTGGAACACCACTCATCACCCCTGCCAAAGCACTTAGGCTTGAAAAAGCCTTCAATGGGCTACCACAGATGGATTTTTGAAGCCTAATTTCAGCAGGAGGGTAGGGATACTCCTGTTGCCAGATTGGGAGGTGTCAAGGTTCTCTTATGGACACTAGGGGTGGCCTTGGTGTGTGCAGTGCCTGTGCGCACAACTTTCTAGTTGCAGTGGCTGATGTAAGTAGACTGACATATCTTATATTCCACCCAGAAACCCATACTGCTGTCTTGGATCCAGTAATTTTGCTGGTGACTTATTGGTATGGTTTGGTGCCGAGTTGCCAGACTGTAGTTTGGTAATGATGAGCACGCTGTAGTCTTGCCTACTCCTCTTCCTTCGCCCTTCCTAATTAGCTTTAATTGAGGTCAGTGTTACATCTAAGTGGCATGATTGCATTACCACTAATCATAGTTGGCTTGTAACCAGAGACAAGGACCTGAGGTGCTGACCTATGTTACAGGAAAAATCCAAGGGCTCCCTTGGACAAAACAAAGACACCAACCAGGATAACTTGGAGCAAAACAGCAGCCTGTAGGCTTGGCCTTTATTGAACTGTTGCAACAGGGTATTCCCCTCACTTGCAGGAGAGAGGAAAGACCCAGAAGAATAGTGTGCAAGGTCTTATAAAAACTTTTGAAATTCCCCTCCTCTAGGTCTAGCCCACCCCCAGAAACATCATGCATACATTACGGAAAGGAGGGGTTGAGGGAGGCATACATTACAGAAAGGAGGGGCTGAGGGAGGAGTTGTGGTGGTAACATCATGCATACATTACAGAAAGCAGGGGTTGGTGGTAACCTGAGTGTCTTGTCACCTGGCTGGTTCCTCCTTTCCCCCTCCCCACAGTTTCCTGCCCCCTGAGGGAAGATCTGATCATTGTCCTTTGTTTCAGTCCATGTTGAATCCACTCCCATATGCAAGTTCTTTGTGATCTTGATTGTCTTCTGTCTGGGATCATCAGGGTTGGCATGGGCAGGGCTCCTGTTTATGTGCTGAGACAGTGAAGGGATTATGGCTGACCAGGACTAAGTCACCCCCCTTTGTTAGTTCTTGTCATATGGAGTAAAATAAAAATGGAACAGTGCAAATCCAATGTATGGTTGATTTTCTATGAATTTATAACAGAAATGTGGGTGTGGGTGTGTGTGTGTGTGTGTGTGTGTGTGTGAAGTTTATAGAAACAGAATGATTGGGGTGGGGGGGTTCCTGCTACACCTAGAGAGGGTGAGAGCCAAAAGGGAAGGGGAAGAACGCTCCTGAATGTTCAGTTACAAAACTATGGTTTGACAATGAAACTTTAATGGACTCTAGCCTAAGGCAAGTAATTGTTTTGTCTGTCACTCATATGGCCTCCCTGGCATTTGATTGGAATCTTTCAACTGATTTCACTTGCATTAAACCCAGAGAAACACCTTCACAAGTTCTAAGATCACAAGGCAGTTGCATCTGTGAATATGCAGTGTATAAATGTTGAAAGCTGCAATAATTACATCATCTTGATCCTGATAGTGTGGTGTAAATGTAGGGAATAATTTGCTGGTTTTAGCCAGGAGAAGTTTGGATTCAAATCCATACATATACATGAAGCTCTTTGGGTGGTCTTGAGCATGTTTGTGGACTTAATTAGATAAACTTTGTTAGGTACAAAACCAAATTTTCAGTAGCACCAAGGGCTACTGGGGAAAAGAAAACCCATGGTTTCTTTCTGTTTCTTTGTCCTAAGATAAGTGGGGGTAAGATTGGAACCTAAATTAAGTTATTGCAATGGTTATTGATTGCCTCAGGCCTTGCTGCTGAGGCAGTGTACAGTCTGCAGTGCAGTGTGGTTTAAACATTTATACCTGATAATACATGTATGCTCCCCCATCTTCCCCAAAATGAAGTTGGCTTCTCTGCATCCCATGATGAATTCTGTTATCAAGAAACCATGAAAAAAGTAGAAGTACCTATACTCTTCCATTCAGTCATGTACTTTTCTCCTGGGAGAAATTAGGAGTACTTTTCTACTTGGGAGAAATTGGGAGCAGGCCATAATCTACATATTCCCATTCTCTCCTCTTTCCTTTAGCGAGCAGTAATTTGAACACCAAATTTCCCCAGACCCTGAGAGACAAAACCCTCTTTAAATACTTAAGAAACAATTCTTAATTTCCTGTAGAGGAATGATCTCAGTTATTGTGCATTCCACCACCCTCTCCATGCTAACAATTCAACTAGAGAATGTGTTTTCCTCTGCTCTTGTTGTTGATGGTTGTTGGGAAATGTGGACTTCCCATGTTTATGGAAAGTTTCCAGTTGGCCTATTTAATGTATATGAACAGTAGAGGGAAAATATGTCTATTTATGCATCTTCCAGATGGCCATTGAATATAATAAGCAAAATAAAATTATTTCATGTAGGTAAGTATAGAACCTGGTACTTTGGAAAGCGTCATCTGTCACTTTTAACAACTAGCAGAAGGAAATTACCAAATGCAAAGTGAGCAATAGGGCTCTGGATATTTAATTAAACATGTAACATGGTTACAAGAAACAAAATATGATGTGACTACTAGAGTATTCACAGTAGAAACCTGGAATTGAAACTGGAAGACCAGTTAAAACAGCTATATGGGGTGAGGCTTCAGAAGTGTGGATCTAACAATATGGCCTTCAACTTAGGACTGAATTGTAGCATAGACCATCCTTCGACAAATATCTATCATGGCAGCGCAAAATCTGGTGATTGAATATGTGACTTCTGGGCTTTCGTCCTATAGTAATAGGGAGATGTTGTGTTGTTCTGAACACCCAGGGAACTTATATAAGATGGGTTGGATAAAACTAGTTCGAATGTTTACTTACCTGGCAGGGGAAACACCTTGATCATGATGAAGTCATTCTATGCGTACATTCCTTAAACAAAGAGTCTATATATGCCTATAGAATGAAACTCTCAAAAGCCTTTTGGTGCTGAATTTCTTGCTCTGTGGGCTTGCTTTTTTGGTCAAGTTTTTTATTATTTCATTTTATAATGCATATAGAGCAAAGAGAACAATTATAACAGCAGATGAAAATTAAAAGATGAAAAACAAAACTATAAAATAGGCATGAGTACAGTTGCTCATGGGTTAAAATAACAAAGTCCAGGTAAAGACTATCAGCGTTATCAGATTATCAAGTATAGTTCTAGATTTACCAGGCTTGTCTTCAAAGAGGTTTGTCTTGGAAATGATGGTTCTTATATGCTAAATCATATAAAATGTGTCTGGAAGTTATAGTCCTTGTTGAAATCTCAAATTATGCATGGTTTTACCCCACTATACATATATTCCAGAGGTGAGTGGTACCGTGTCCAGTGTAAGATTTTGGGCTGTTTTACATTGAGTTGCAGTGACTGTTCTTGCTGCCAAGATCATATAGGACCAATTCTTTTTGACAATATATTTACATTGGTTTCATAAAAAATATTCAGTAACATTAATTTTGGACAAGAAACAATAGTTTCTTTAGTAATGTTGATCATTTCTGTCAAAATTAAATTCCAGAAATCTTGCACAGTCTATGGGCTTTTAGCAGCTGCTGCAGTGGGCTTCTGTGGTTCTCCCTGGAGCCAACTGCTTCCTGATGTTTTAAAAAGTTTTATGTTGACCATGTTAAAGATAGATGGGAGTTGCATGAATCTAACTGGAAAGAGCTTGCAAGGTGCAAATGTCCAAATTCAGTGTTTTGTAGTCACATCTTTCAGTTTGGTGCACACTCCAGTTTTTTTATATATACTTCCAAACTTACCTTTCCTCTGCTCAGCAAGATGCTCTAGGAATCTGGCATTGCCTTGAAGACTGTGTTTCCCTATGCAGGGCAACAGCAGCAGTAGGAGAGATGGGGAAATGTGAAACATGGCTATTGGCAAAGGCAGATGAGAGAAGATGAGCTGGAGTGCCCTCAACCTCCATTTAAACACTTGTTCCACTTCTGAAATCTCATGATTTACTAATCTTTTGTAACTCAAGTTCTGTAACAAGACAGTGTCAGTTTTACAAGAAAACTTTGTAGATGTGCTAATCAAAGTATCATTTTCCCTCTCCCAAAGGATTTCCTTCCTCTTCTGAATGTCCAGTGCTCACCAGATATTCATGCATTTCTTTGCAAAGCATTTGTGCCTGCCTGTTTGGATCAATCGCGTGTGATTCACCCATGCCGAAGTCTCTGTGAAAGAGTGTACTCTGACTGTAAACAAGTGATAAACACTTTTGGAATTAATTGGAATGAGGAACTTGAATGCAGCAGGTACAGTGTTTTTAATTCTCTTTCTTTCCAATGGATTTTACTCTGGCCTAAGACAAAGTCCTAATCCATACATTCATGCAATAAACTTCTCTTTGCTTGTTACATATCAGCGTGTGTGCCTCCTCCACACAGATGATCTTCTGTATAAACGGATGCTCTTTGTTGCAGTCCATTTGTATGATGACACCCATCACCCCGAATGCATGCGGTTCTTCCATTCCCCCCTTTTTCTTAGGGGGAATAGTTGTGAATTGGACTCCCCAAGATTATTGGTGATGAGAAGAGTGTGCCTGCTCTTTCAAGGGGAGAGGAGCACTGCCAGGTTTATGCATATGCTTGGACCAAGTGTATCTGATGAAGTGAATAAGCAAATTTGCTTTGCATATATATTTCAACCTAGACAGTTCAACTTTTCTGTTCCCTTCTGTACAAGCTCTTTAGTGCTTTGGATTCTTGCTCATCCATATAGGAAACAGAGGTCATTACAGGACTAGCATGCATGGTAGTTGGTAAACAGCAGTTGAGGTGAGGAAGACTCTGAAGAATTAGGAAAAACTCATACCTTGAGCCCCCATCTCCTCAAAATTGAAGCACTTTGAAAGGAGAACTTTATTGTTGCCATTTATTCTGCCATGGTCATCAAGCACATAATATGATATCTCCAATAAAGGACAACATGTGCATTTGGAGGCCACTTTATTTTAAAAACATTTATAAATAGCTTTAATACTTTTTAAAAAATCTATGTGTTATACAACACATAAAGCAATGGAAGCAGTGGCCAGTCATGCCTGGGTAGCTCAGTTGGTTAAAGCATGGTGCTGATAATGCCAAGGTTACAGGTCTGAACCCTGTATGGGACAGCTGCATATTTACAGGAGGCTGGACTAGATGGTTCTCATGGCCCCTTTGTTGTTGTTGTTTAGTCGTTTAGTCATGTCCGACTCTTCGTGACCCCATGGACCAGAGCACACCAGGCACTTCTGTCTTCCACTGCCTCCCACAGTTTGGTTAAACTCATGCTGGTAGCTTCGAGAGCACTGTCCAACCATCTTGTCCTCTGTCGTCCCCTTCTCCTTGTGCCCTCCATCTTTCCCAACATCAGGGTCTTTTCCAGGGAGTCTTCTCTTCTCATGAGGTGGCCAAAGTATTGGAGCCTCAGCTTCAGGATCTGTCCTTCCAGTGAGCACTCAGGGCTGATTTCCTTAAGAATGGATAGGTTTGATCTTCTAGCAGTCCATGGGACTCTCAAGTGTCTCCTCCAGCACCACTCATGGCCCCTTACTTCTCTACAATTCTATGATTTTATGGCTGCATCTGTCAGGCAAGTGTTTGGCCTCAGCTGTACTTGCTTTGGAAAACTCTTACAAAGACCACTCCAGTTCACTCTTCCTGGAGCTGCCTTGAAAGATGGTTGGAAGAATGCTGTGGGTTGCCTCTTGACTGGCAAAGGCCACAGCTATTTTAGCATACCTGTACTGGCTTTCGGTTAGCTTCTAGGCCCTGTACAAAGTGCTAATGAAAACTATTAAAAAACCTGCCTGGTGTGGGGTCTGCATAGACAAGCATTTCCTCTCATATGTACCTCCCTGCTCCCTCAGATCTGTGGGCATGCACTGCTTCAAAGGGCACTTTTGTCCAGGGCTTTAGGTAAAGGTAAAGGTACCCCTGCCCGTACGGGCCAGTCTTGACAGACTCTGGGGTTGTGCGCCCATCTCACTTAAGAGGCCAGGGGCCAGCGCTGTCCGGAGACACTTCCGGGTCACATGGCCAGCATGACATCGCTGCTCTGGCGAGCCAGAGCCGCACACGGAAACGCCGTTTACCTTCCCGCTAGTAAGCGGTCCCTATTTATCTACTTGTACCCGGAGGTGCTTTTGAACTGCTAGGTTGGCAGGCGCTGGGACCGAGCAGCGGGAGCGCACCCCGCCGCAGGGATTCAAACCGCCGACCTTTCGATCGGCAAGTCCTAGGCGCTGAGGCTTTAGCTCACAGCGCCACCTGCGTCCCCCTTTCCAGGGCTTTAATCCCTGCCAAATTGGCAAACAGGGACTGAATCCTACTGCCGTGGCTGTGCAATCTTGGAGCCCCTGATGGAGCAAGATTGGCTTGCAAGCTGGAGGGTCCTTGCCCTTGTAATTGAGGTTATGTTTCCTTTTTTAAAAAAATCTGTTTTTATTCTTTGCGATCCCAGTCCCAGTCTAGTTTGATAACCAAGCATCTGAAGTATGTGCTCTGAGCCTCTAGGCAAATAGCACTGAGTGGTCCCTCTGCATTTTCTCTCTTTTCTTTCTAGGTTGGAGGATTGTGATGAAACTGCTGCTGTCACTCCTTCTCTCACTACAAAATCTCATGACACTAAGAAGACTCCAGGACAGCCCAGAAGGGATTATGGATTTTGGTGTCCACGTCATCTGCAGACCTCCAGTGGTCAAGGCTACAAGTTTTTGGGAATTGATCAGTGTGCACCCCCCTGTCCCAACATGTATTTCAGTAATCATGAGCTAGACGTCGCCAAAAGCTTCATTGGGATCGTTTCAATTTTTTGCCTTTGCGCAACTCTGTTCACATTCCTAACGTTTTTGATTGATGTTAAGCGGTTCAGATATCCAGAGAGGCCAATAATATACTATTCTGTTTGTTACAGCATAGTGTCTCTGGTATACTTCCTTGGGTTTGTCCTGGGAAACAGAACTGCCTGTAATAAGGTAGATGAAAAACTGCAGCTTGGAGAGACAGTTGTTCTTGGTTCTCAGAACAAAGCCTGCACAATTGTTTTTATGGCTCTGTACTTTTTCACCATGGCTGGAACTGTGTGGTGGGTGATCCTCACAGTCACTTGGTTCCTAGCTGCCGGACGAAAATGGAGCTGTGAAGCTATTGAGCAAAAGGCAATGTGGTTCCATGCAATTGCCTGGGGCATGCCTGGCTTTCTCACCATTATGCTTCTTGCCATGAACAAAGTGGAAGGTGACAACATCAGCGGTGTTTGTTTCGTTGGCCTCTATGACCTGGATGCTTCCAGATACTTTGTCCTTTTGCCTTTGTGCCTTTGTGTTTTTGTTGGATTGTCTCTCCTCTTAGCAGGCATAATTTCTCTAAATCACGTGCGGCAAGTTATACAGAATGATGGCAGGAATCAAGAAAAGCTGAAGAAATTCATGATTCGAATCGGTGTCTTCAGTGGCTTATACCTGGTACCTTTAGTGATGCTCTTGGGATGTTATATCTATGAGCAGGTGTACAGGAAGATCTGGGAAACCACTTGGGTTTATGACCATTGTGTTAAGTTCCATATACCTTGCCCTTATCAGGTAAGAGTGAAATACTTTCACCATTTATACCTCAATAACTAAGAATATTGATATCTCTTACTGCTGCTGCACATGTATGCAATGCTGGGGATTTGACTGCAGCAACAACTGTGATACTGCTTTGTCTATTGTTCTTCAGTGCTACTAAAGCCGCTGAGTGGTCCTACCCTAGTGTTCAATGTGGAATCCAGTCTTCCTCCAATCAGTATTGTCCTAGAAAGTATAAACTCTGAGAAAAAAGCAATGGAATAATTTTATCTTTAGAACCCTCCTTGAAGATGTTAGTGACTTCTAGCTATGATTTCCTAAGAAGAAAATTTAAAAAGACTGTCTAAAAACAACAGCAAAACTAATATGCTGCTAGACAATAATCCTTCAGATTTTACACCCATCTGTTCATATTGAAGATAAGAGTCATTTTTAATATTGTTGCTTAAAACATGCTTTTCTTCCCACTAAAATAGATGGGAAAGTTATCTACACTGCATATTAAAGTGAGGTTTTAAGTCACTCAGAAATGGAAAAAAATGGAAAGAGAAGTTTATATTTGTAGATAGCAACCTCTGATCTACTTATAACTAGGGAAATGTTAATTCATTTTGGCTGCTTATGTAGTTCCCTCCAGATGTGAACTTCCATCAGCCCCAGGCAGCACATCCCAATGGTCAGGGATTATGGAAGCTGTAATCCCCAACATCAAGAGGGACCTCTTAGACTATCCCAACCTAGATGCATACTGCATTTATTCCAATATAAGGATTATTTAAGCAAAAATACTTATAGCAGAACATTTCCTTTTTAGTGGTATTACTTTATTACATTCAGCTTGGTCCAAGCTTTTTAAAATAGCTATTTACTCAAAATAATATTTCTGGCATCAGCTAGTTAATGATCCTCAAGCTAATAAAAATAGGCCAGGGTGGTAATGGAGAGACCTGAATTGGCCAAGCTAATACAAAATAAAAATCTGAGCACTAGGTAAGACAGACAAGTTAGCTCTTGAGTTAAATATCATTGCCCGTTTTTGAGCCTGTTCTTCACAAGAGTGGATTAATTTTGCAGCGAACAGCAGAAAAGACACTGGTACATACCCCCAAGCCACTCTGAAAATCCTGCCACCTCTAATTAACTTCAGCCCATCAGTTCCATCGTCTTTCCTGTGTACTCAGATGACACAACTGTGTTACTGTACAGAGTATCACTAAAGAAATTGGTTAGTACTGAGCACTTTAGAAGAATTAGTTACACTTGTTATGCATTTCTCCCTTCTATACTGCGGTGGCCACATTTTTTGTGACTTAACTGTATCTGCCTTCAACATTTAAGAACACAGGCAAGTTCTAAAGAAGTTTCTTCAGGCTTCTCCTAAGGGATTTCTGGAATTGTAGTTTTTTGATGCTGGAGTAACTTAATTCTAACGTGTTGTGTTCTTTCGCTTATTAGTACATTTTCCCTCCATTCTAGCAGGGGTTTCAATGCAAACCCTATCATGATCCTGGAGCAAGGCAAACTTCCAATCCCCACCAACTACTGGGCAGGGGGAGCACACCTTGCTCCAGCAAAAGAGCAGTGGGGAGCTCACTTTAAGCTCGCCATTGTTCCTTTGAAGTCATGCAGGCACTGGCCCCACAAATATGGCAGGTGTGGGTACTTTGCCAGAAAGTGCCTAACAGGCCGAACTGGGACCCCTGGCAGGCCAAAGTTGGCTACAGACTGGAGGTTCCCTACCCTGAGGCTTATTTCTTATTTTTGTGTCATTTTCTAAATAAATTAAAATCACACCATTCAGTACTGTGTCATAGCATCATATTATCCCTGCTTGCAGCATTTCATTTACTGGAGTTTCGATGACAACATATTGTGATTAAGCTATTTTAAGTGTGTAGCATAGGTACAGTATTCTCATTTTCTTAAAGCTGTTTAAGCCTGAGTGCAGCTTAGTTGATATAAAACTGCAAACTTCTATATCACTATTCATTTTCTGCTTTGAAGTATAGGGTCGGAAAACCATTTTTCTATTGTATTTTTAATGAATGGTTATTGTTTTCCAGGTCAAGATATTGGCAAGGCCAGAAATAATTTTGTTTCTGATGAAATACCTTATGACTTTAATTGTTGGCATCTCTCCAGTTTTCTGGGTGGGAAGCAAGAAGACTTGCTCAGAATGGGCAAGTTTCTTCAACAGGAATCGTAAAAGAGAGTAAGACACATTTTTTGTGGTAATATTTATTTTAAAAACAACAAGATAAAATTAGTGGGCACTGTTAATTGGTGTGTTTTAAAAATGTGTCCGTGGGTGTGTGTGTGTGTGTGTGTGTGTGAGAGAGAGAGAGAGAGAGAGAGAGTATTCATCTTGGGTTGCTTCCTGACTTTGTTCATAGGATTGCAGGTCATTTAAAAAAAATCCCCACCCCCGAAAACATGTGGTCTCTCATCTTTGATGTTGAACTTCCTGTTGTCATCATTGTTTAAGTGCCGCCTCCCTGCCTCCCTCCCTCACATGTGAACCTGCAGTGAATTGGAACTTATGGGCAATACCATCCTCAAGGTCTAGAAGTGCCCTCGCACGGGGGATTTTTTAAAGCTGTAGTTAGCCAGATGCTGAATTTCCTCCCAAACCAAATCTTCCTTGGTAAACTGGCCATTTTTTATCCTTTTGCAAAAGAGACTGAGCAGTTTAATCCTGAGCAGCAGGGGTCTGACTTGGTCAAATTTTGTATCTGCTTTCTCACAGCCTGTATTATTAGAATGAATGTTTTAATGCTATGCCATATTTTTATACAGTCTTTCTTGATGCTTGGCATTGCATAATTATTTGGAGATTGATCTCAGGAAGAGGAGAATTTGAGAATAATATTTTCTCTAAGCTCCCACAGAGTGGTCTGTTCTTCAGTTTAAATTCTTCTGGAGTATATTTTGAACAGTTTTATGTAGGCTATGTGTAAGTTCCTTTGGGAATACTTTTTTCCATTACTCTCCTTTGCATCCTGAATTCTTAATATGGCTTTTAGATTTCTGTATTTCTTTAAATTTCTTTAGTCAAGGTTTGCAAGCAATTATCTTCAACTCCTTCAGCCCACATTCCTTTACAATGAAGATGTATATTCCTTTCCATATTGCTTCTTTTTCCATTATTGTATAGCTATTTCATATGTGTGTCTTAGCAAAGTAATGCTCTCTACCAAAGTACAGCCCCTTATTATTACCCTGCTAGTTTGTCCCAGGTAGTCAGATTTATTTACCCACATCCAGAGTGTTGTTACTTTAAGGTAAATATTGCACTTTTTTACACAAAAAAATTCTATTGCTTGCATGTACAACCATATTATGCAGTAGTATGAAACCTGGAGCACCATTTCTGGCCACTCAGTGAGTTGCTGTGATTTGATGAATATTCCAATAGTTCAATGCATTAATGGCTACAATTTTGGCAAATGATAGAGATTATGTGAGGAAAGTGAAAAGCCAGTTTCAGGCAACTTGGGATTCTGTGGTGAGGGCAGGCAATAAGAGTGAAGACTAAGGAGCAGAGTGGGCCAAAAGTGTAGAGCAGAGTTTCCCAAACTTGGGTCTCCAACTGGTTTTGGACTACAATTCTTATCATCCCTGACCACTGGTCCTGCTAGCTAGGGATGATGGGAGCATGTTAATCATGATAATATTGCATGTTAATCATGATAATATTGTTTTGAATGCTAGTTGCGAGGGAGGCTGTTGCCCTGATGTCCCTCTTGTGAGCTTTTCACAGGTTCTGTGAACTGCCCTGAAACCTCCATGTATGGGGCAGTATATAAATTCAATAAATAAAATAAACAAAAATATCTGCCTGCCTCCGTAAGTAACATGGTGTAGAACCAGATGGATCTTTCATTTGATTCACTAGGGAAGCTATTGAAGGGCAAAGAGATGAAGACATGGATAAAGATAAAATACAGGTGGAGAAAACTTCCCTACAGACCTAGTGTCTGATAAAGTTGTGTGTTTTCTGTACCAAGAGAGTGGCTGAGTAAATAAGAATTAAGGGAGAACTAAGTTTCTTGTACTTGCAGGATTGTGGCTCCAATGCTACTTGCATAGAATATTGAACATGGGCCTGTGGTGCCAACTTGGCAGTTAACTTGCTCAATGTCCTGGAGCAAATCATGCACCCTCAAGTCCCTTCTTGTAATGAAAACATTTGAAAAAAATGCAGTAGCTCTTAAAAGATGGGAGTGGAGCAATAAATAGTTTATAGACTTGCTCCATATAAATATAAATGGAGGGGCATCTGGCTTTGATACCAGTGCATGTGAGAAGGACCTAGGGGTCTTAGTAGACCAGAAAATCAACATGAGTCAACAGCGTGATGCAGCAGCAAAAAAAGCTATTGCAATTCTAGACTGCATTAACAGAAAGATAGTGTCCAGATCAAGGGAAATAATCGTTACCGCTCTGTTCTGCCTTGGTCAGACCACAGCTTGGACTACTGTGTCCAGTTCTGGGCATCACAGTTTTAAGATGGATATTGGCAAGCTGGAACATGTCCAGAGGGAAGGCTACTAAGGTGATAAAAGGTCTGGAAACCAATCCTTATGAGAAGCAGTTGAGGGAGTTAGATACGTTTAGTCTGGAGAAAGCAGAGCTTATATGATAGCCAGCTTGAAATATTTGAAGGGTGTCACATGGATGATGGAGCAAGCTTGTTTTCTCCTGCTCCGGAGAGTAGGTAGGACCCAAACTAATGGATTCAAATTACCAGAAAGGAGATTCTGATTAAACATTAGGAAGACCTTTCTGACAGTAAGAGGTGTTTGACAATGGAACAGGCTACCATAGAAGGTGGTGGACTCTCATTTATTGGAGGTTGTTAAACAGAGGCTGAATATTCATCTGGCAGGGATTCTTTAGCTGTAATTCCTGCATTGCAGAGGGTTGGACTAGATGATCCATTGGGTCCCTTCCAGTTCTAGAATTCTATGAAAGAAAATAAAAAATGAGTTAAGAGAGCAGTCTGCCACATCTTAAAATTGGTAGTTTTGACAATGACTTCAGCAAGATGTTTGCACATCTGAATGCAATTAGCACATCTAAATAGTTATGGAGGATGGTTGTAATCACCATGTATTGTCTTCTCCCTATCAGTCCAATCAGTGAAAGCCGAAGAGTATTGCAAGAGTCATGTGAATTTTTCTTGAAGCACAACTCTAAAGCGAAGCACAAAAAGAAGCACTACAAATCCAGCTCTCACAAACTGAAGGTGATTTCAAAGTCAATGGGGACCAGTACAGCTGTCACAACCAATCACGGAACTTCTGCCATGGCCATCGCAAACCATGATTACTTAAGCCAAGACACGTTCACTGAGATCAAAAGCTGTCCTGAAACATCTGAGAGAGAGATGGAAGCAGATGGAACGGTCAGCCAGAAAGTGAAAGAGGAAGAGTTTGCCTGCAGCGAACAAAGTGCACTGCACATGTTACCTAGCCCTAAAGTGGCTTTGGAACAGCTAGAAAAGAGAGGGAAGGCAGACAACACACAGGATATTGCCAGCTTATCTGAAAGCATGAAAAGAATGGTCGAAGGAAGGTAATTGCCTTTCCCTTAATTTTATGTGTTTTTAACTATTGCATGCTAGTTGTTACTACCATCAGAAGAGAAAAATACTGAATTTTACTTTAAAATAGCAGGAAATGGAAAATAAATCTTGCAAACAAAGCTTTTTATCCGATGGAGCTGCATTATCTGCACTGGAGTGGGCACCTAAACCAATCTTTAAGCAAAAGTAGCTACATTGTCTTAGACACCACACCTCTGAACACCTGAATATAGAATGCAAGGCGTAATTGTTCAGATACTTTGCTAGAATTTAAGAGGAGACAAGCCAAAGTATAAGATATTAGCCTCTAAGCAGTTCAGGAGAAAATCAAGGGCCCAGTTGGATGAATTGCTACGACAAAGACTCTGAACCAGTGTGGGAGCCTGTGCACTCCTGTTGGATTGGATCTAGGAGACCTGACTTAGGTTTGCACAAGGTGGCTCAGTGTCCTTACATTTCAGTAATGCATCTATAAAAAGACTCAACTCCCACAAAACAGCATAAATATTGTAAAAATTCAGTGCACACCGATAAATTATGAAAACAAATGTTATTTTACTTTAATGAAGCTAAAGTGGTGATTTGGTCCATCTTGATACCCAAATATTCTATTTTCATTAAGCCTTTCATAACAATGTAGCCAATCATGTAGCAAAGACAAAGGTCCCATGCTCTTGGCGCAGAACCAGGATCTGGAGTTTGCTGGGTTATACTGTAAGAATCCTGATCAGTGTTTGAAACTCCCATTGTTCTAGGTGCATTATGTGACAGGGAATTTCATAAGTGCAAGCAGTTTCTGAGCCCTGGGCGCAGTACTGTGCCTAAGATTTCAGATTAAAACTGCAGAGTGGAAGGAAAGAAGGACCTTTTTCTGCCTTCCCCTTCCCCCCCCTCTGAAGACTGGAGAAGAGACCCTCTAAAGAATATTAGGGAGGTGGGCAGGGGAAGGACTAGACCATGTGAAAAATGGACATAGTATTTTAGCTGCAGTTCATCCATTTTCAGCTTTGTATTTTGTGTAGGCACACCTTTTAAAAAAAATTCCATTGTTACTCCCATAACCTAGGTTTAAGGTACCATTTTGCTCCTAGCTTTCATTTCTCAATTTCTAACACTGATCCTGATGCCTGATTCAAAGACAAATGTAGCCTCTGTTGTTAGTTCTGAGTGATAGCAGCTTTTCTACTAAAGGCTTTTCCCATCCCTGCTACTCAAAAGTTTTAGTTGAAAACTGCATGTCTAATAATTCCTGTCAAGTATGTGACCCATTTTTTAAACTTGAGTGTTTGTTTTGTTTGCAGCAGGGATGGGGAAACTGTGGCCCTTCAGATGTTGCTGGACTCCATCTCCCATCAGCCTGACCCAACATGTCCAATGGTCAGAGATGTTGGGAGTTTTAGTACACCAACAACTAGAAGGCCATAGATTCCCCATCCCTGATTTACAGCAGTTATATAGGCTGCCTAGTAACATCATTCTCCGAGTAGTTCATAGGATCTCTTGTGTTTTAAAAAATATGTTTTTTCTTTCTGTCTTTTGTATGCATATAACAGGACAACTCCTAGAAGTGATCTGATTGAATCCCTTCCCCTCCAAGTTGGTCATCCGCACCTTGATGTTTCCCAGCCAGGCAGTCCCAAGGGGTCAGTCTTGTTTGCCCATTCCTCTTCAGATTCAAGGAAAGCTCAGGAGTCTGGTCACAGTTCAAATGCTTAAAAAGGAGAAATTGCTACGTGAGTCATTTCAGCTCATGGATGGAATCTGTGTTACACTGGAAATGACTGTTGCACTCTGCTTTGCGAGGAGGTGCCACAATATCCTCCTTGGTTGCACTTCAGGTAAAACTAAAATTGCATTGTGAGGGGCCTAGCAACAGCTTCCTCTTCAAACTTTGGACATGTCCTAGCTAGCAGTAAGTTTGATGTGAAAAAGATGATGAATAAGTAAGTACTGCTTTTTATGACCTTCATGTCAAACTGCATTGCAGTAGTGGAGATGGAAGGTATCTTGAGCTGTGTTATAAAACTACCACCTCCTTCTAGCAGTGCTATTTACTGTATCATAAATAGGTGGGTCAGACAGGGGCAGGGGAAAGCTGATGCACCATGTGAGAATAACACCACGGTCCCATTCTTGGAGAATTGGCTTAAGCTGCAAAGTACAAGCAGTGACTTGAGCACCTGTGGCTGAAGTGTCTGCCTTTGCTGCTCTTATCAGCCAGCTCTGACCTGCAGGCCAGAGAAACCCTTAGCCTAGGTTCTCTAGTATGGTGCCAGTGGACACTACATCTCCCTCAGAAGCACCCCATGGAACTTGCCAAGGTATCTCCCTATTTTGGTTTTCGGCGGGGTTGAATTTTTCATTTGTCTTATTTGTGTGGGAGGGGTTCTTTTGTGAAATGGGGATTTCTCAAATGCCCCTTTCTTATTATCACATCTGGCAAGTACACATGTACATCCACTTTTGATTTCTGTGGTCCAACAGCCCTTGGGATGCTGCTGAGAAACGTAGTAGGGACCCTGCTTTTGCCTCTGCCCAAGCTGTGCAACTGTCTTTATGAATTACAACTCTATTGTAATAATACTGGGTGGTCACTGGTGCAGATGCTTCTGTGCAGGTATTTGTATTGGGTCTAGTAGACAAGCTATTTTTGTAAAAAAAATATATCTTAGGTGCAATGGCTCATAAATGTTTGGGCCAGTAGTAATATTTTATGTTATGGTCTAAACACTGAAATGGAAAGGGACTCTTGAATCAAAACCAGTTTTGAAAGTAGCTACTTTTATACAAGTATAGCACAGATCAATTGTTTCTTTTACATGACAGGATGCTTTGCTATATACCTGTCTCCCACGCTTCATTATTATTATTGTCATTATGCTCAACTAAGGTTAGGTGGGGAGTGGTGAAGCCAACCGCTGTTTAGATATTACAGGCAATAACCTGGGAATTTACTTAACCTCAATATTTCTACTCAGGGTGGTACCTTTCAAATCTGAGGCTTGAGCACAATCTAATAGTAGCTTATATTTTATAAAGTGAGATTCTGTATAAATTGGACATCGAACCCCATTCCCTTCCCTTTCTTTTCCCCTATCAGAATAGACCCTTGAGAGAACAAATAGACCACAGTACCTATGAAGCTAATTTCCTAGCCTTTTGTAGTTTTGAAGATCTAAGCTGTAACCTTCTATAAATATTTTTTTGTTTTCTGTTAGCTTGGAAAATGGGAGAACTGTGTGTTTCTTTGCTAGAAGTCATTCAGTCCTGATCTTTGCATTTTAAACATCAGTTTTTTGTGATTTCCGAGTCCATTTATTGATCATTTATTGATAAATCAGCTTTGAAGCATCAACTGATTAAAACAAGCACTTTCTACTATTCTAGTCTACAGGTAGAATCTACAAAAACCAAATCTGTCTGGTTCTACCTGATATAGTTGCAGCTTTCTCCATAATATAGCACTTATTCCAGAGCTGTAAAACAGCCCCTGGGCTGCTTAGATATTCTGGGTCAAGGCAGTAAAGACCATTCAGACAACTTTAATGGCTCCCAACCCTGGTGCTTTAAGCTTATTCCCACTAGCCCTTGGGATTTCTGCGCCGTGTCCCTACCTGGCAATGATATAAAAAACACCCAGTAGTCCTACAGCAAAGCTTGCTTTCACTTGTTTAGGAAGAAACTGGTAGGATATCCTGTAGAAGACTGGAAATAGCAAGCTTGTCTCTTTAAATTCAGTTGAATTGCAGCAGCTGGGGTTTGCTGCTTGTCTAAAAAGGTAAAGGTACCCCTGCCCGTATGGGCCAGTCTTGACAGACTCTGGGGTTGTGCGCCCATCTCACTTAAGAGGCCAGGGGCCAGCGCTGTCCGGAGACACTTCCGGGTCACGTGGCCAGCGTGACATCGCTGCTCTGGCGAGCCAGAGCTGCACACGGAAACGCCGTTTACCTTCCCGCTGGTAAGCGGTCCCTATTTATCTACTTGCACCCGGAGGTGCTTTCGAACTGCTAGGTTGGCAGGCGCTGGGACCGAGCAGCGGGAGCGCACCCCGCCGCAGGGATTCGAACCGCCGACCTTTCGATCGGCAAGTCCTAGGCGCTGAGGCTTTAACCCACAGCGCCACCTGCGTCCCCTGCTGCTTGTCTAGAAAGGTGCATATCAAGGACCCGGATCCTGCGATCAACATTTTAGGACTTTCTTGGTGTGCCCCTTCCACGAGAGGTGCAGAGGGTGGCAACACAAGAACAGACCTTTTCTACTGTAGTTCCCTGTTTATGGATTGCTCACCCCAAGGTGCCTTCATTGCATCTCTTTAGGCACCAGGTGAAATGTTTTTCTATAGCCAGGCCTTGGGCTGATTAACATTCAATGGATGGCCTTTTAAATAAGTTTGTGTAAGTAGGTGGTTATTGATATGTTTTTGTTACATATTATGTGTTCTCGTTTGTATTTTTATGTTTTGAACCACCCTGTGATCTTTGAATGAAGGGTGGTATACAAATTCAATAAATAAACATACTGAGTGTATGTTTGTGCAGCTCTGAAGCACAAGGGCAGCACATTTATCAAGGAAAGGGTGTGATTACACTTAGCAGGGCTTGGGTAAACTGTCCTGGGTATTTCCCCTTTGATGCTGAAGTCACTTGCAGTTTCACTGGATCGTATTTCCTCTGCATTCAATTTAACTGACCGCAGGCTCCAGTATCTCCAATCCTGCTGTGGCTCAGGAATGTTGTATTCTTTCCAATCCCCTTGCCCTTTTGACTGGATGGCCCTAGTAACTAAGGTATTGTGGCACCGAGTTAGGTTGCGTGCATAGCAATCAAGCAAAAGAAGGCAAACAATTTGGATGTTGTAGCAGTACTCTTGCCCTTTGCCGCTTCTCATAAAAGAGCAGAAGGCAGCACAGCCAAGTCTCTCTTCATCTTTCTTTACAATTTGTTCCTTTCACAGGTAGAGTAGGGCAGTTGTGCTTCCTTGCTAAAAGGCTGCAGAAGATGCTACTATACTTTAGAATGATATTTCCTGGATTTTACACAGGGTGGTGTCTCCTTATGCCAAGCACAGCATAATGTGGTAGAGCCTACATCTTTTCCAAGTCAGTTATAATGATAAAAAATGAGTCAAAAGCCTTCCCCACAATGATATACCGTATTTTTCGCTCTATAACACGCACCTGACCATAACACGCACATCGTTTTTAGAGGAGGAAAACAAGGGAAAAAACATTCTGAATGAAACAGTGGATGTATCATTTTTGTGCTTCATGCTGTGGCCACAGACATGTGATCTGATGGTGAATTTGGGCTGACCCAATGCAAAAATCCTGAGAATCCCTGTGCATCCATGGTTTGTAACCACGTTTTTGCACCATTGCAGCCCCAGGCAACAGTGGGTGCGTGATTTTTGGGGGGGCAGGCTGTAGCCATGGACATGCTATGTGATCTGATGGTGAATTTGGGGTGACCCAATGCCAAAATCCTGAGAATCCCTGTGGATCCATGCTTTTTAACCACATTTTTGCACCATTGCAGCCCCAGGCAACAGTGGGTGCGTGATTTTGGGGGGGCAGGCTGTAGCCATGGACATGCTATGTGATCTGATGGTGAATTTGGGGTGACCCAATGCAAAGATCCTGAGAATCCCTGTGGATCCGTGCTTTGTAACCACATTTTTGCACCATTGCAGCCCCAGGCAACAGTGGGTGCGTGATTTTTTGGGGGGCAGGCTGTAGCCATGGACATGCTATGTGATCTGATGGTGAATTTGGGGTGACCCAATGCAAGGATCCTGAGAATCCCTGTGGATCCATGCTTTTTAACCACATTTTTGCACCATTGCAGCCCCAGGCAACAGTGGGTGCGTGATTTTTTTGGTGCAGGCTGTAGCCATGGACATGCTATGTGATCTGATGGTGAATTTGGGGTGACCCAATGCAAAGATCCTGAGGATCCATGCTTTGTAACCACATTTTAAGTGGGGAGCGAAGGAAAAACAAAGAAGGGACATTAGAGGGGTGTGCAGAGAAGCAGCTGGCTAAGAATGCAGGAGAGGGATTTAATGGGAGGGAGGAAAGAAAGGCAAAAGTTTCCCCCCACCCAAGCCAGCCATCTCTCTCTCTCTCTCTCTCTCTCTCTCTCCCTCTCCCTCCCTCCCTCCCTCCCCCCTCTCTCTCTCCCTCCCCCTCCCCCCTCTCTCTCTCCCTTCCCCCCTCTCTCTCCCTCTCCCCCAGCAGCACCGGAGCTTGCCTGGAGGGGAGGGGCTTTCCCTGCTCTTTGTTCCGTTTCAGCAAACACAGCAACGAAACATAGGAGGGTGGGAAGACCCTGAGGCAGAATGCAGGAAAGCAGCCGCTTCCTCTTTTCAGGTTTCGCTTCTCAGTGCAGCGTGCAGCGCCGCAATTTGATTTTTGCATGATTTTTCGGCTCCAGGGACCACACATTCGCTCTATAACACGCACAGACATTTCCCCTTCCTTTTTAGAAGAAAAAATCTGCGTGTTATAGAAGGAAAAATACGGTACACTGTGCAGTTTACAATAGTTACATAATGTGACTTTGAAAACTGCATTTTGAAGACTAATCTGCTGTGGGTCTAGTGAAAGCTAATGTTTTGTGATGCCCTAACTGGGTCGCAAAATAAATTAAGTTGTTTGTATGCAGCCATCTTGGGATAGTAGTCCTCACCTGTTGTCAGGACTCAGTGATTACAGTTACCCCTGTTGCCATGGCAGCCATAAATTTAATGCTTCTCAGTAGCCTGCACCAATAAGCCGCTGTAATATTTTGCTCCTTAAACAAAAAGTATCTGTTTCTCCTATTCAGCCACTGCTGATGAGTTGCTAAACCTACCTTGCTAAATCTGCCATGCCTTCCCCAATCCTCTGACTGAACTGCAGGTAGCTGGTCCATCTTAGTCATTTTCCTTGTGTGCTCAGGTTCTGTAGCTGGATCAGGCTAAAGGCCCATCTAGTCTAGCATCCTGATCTCACAATGGCCAACCACATGCCTGTGGGAAGCCCCAACTTCTTCACTAGTACTCTCTCTGCACTTGTCATTCCTGGCAAGTGGTATTCAGAGGTGCAGTGCCTCCAACATTTTCTCCATGAATTTGTCTAATCCTCTTTTAAAGAAGGTGGCCTTCTCTACATCTTGCTTCCACAGCACCTGCTCGTTTATTTTAACTGCACATTCCTCAGTTCCAAACAAAAAGCTGCCTTGATGTTGTTGAATTTAAAATTCAAAATAGAACAAGTGTTGAATTTCTAAATAGAACAAGTGTTGGATAATGCCGGAAGGGGGAGAAGCCTTTCAATCTGTCCTGTAAGCACCCCTTTCATTCTGAATTGTAAGTGTGAGGAATATACATTACATTTGGCTCAGTGGAAAGAGCAAAGCACTGTGCCTTTGTTCAGATGCACTTTTTACCATTCCTGCTGACTTATAGAAATTATTGTTGGCTACTCAGCCCAACTGCATTTTACGCTCTTAGGTAAGTAGTTCTAACAGAGACAAGGGTGATTATAACTGAGCTCTTATCTATGACACTAACATTCACTTGTTTTTATAGCTCTCTGTCTTTGTAAGTGGTTTTGTGTTTTTTTTAAAGAAAGCACTCCCAGTTTCTTTGTTTTTCAACATTCCACTTTGTGCAACATCATTTGGTTGTCTTGGACACCAAGTAAAACTATATTATAGAAAAGAAATGTAAATGGCAACTGAATAAGGAAGATAGTTCTGATGGATCAAATTGTTTCCTGTTATAACAATGTATTGAATTTTGAATGTATTATGTTCTCTGCATTTTACAACTTTGTAACTTATTGCCTTTAACAAAGACTATTGGTGGTTTAACTGGATATTTCCTTATTTTCAGAACATACTATTCTTCCTATAACTAGAGAGACTTTCAAAGTTGTAAATATTCTCTGTGGAAAAACAATTTTTCTCTTATTGGCACATCTGATTTAAAAAAAAAAATGTCTGCAATTTGGCATATGTATTTTTACTATTGGTCAATAAAGTTTTCTGTACCGTAAAAAGTCACAAACTGTGTTGTGTTTGAAAACAGCTTGGAGCAGGGCCAGCCCTACTGTTAGGTGGAATCAGGTGGGCACCTTGGGCTCCAAGTCCTGGGGGTGCATGTGGCAGTGAAGTGTTGTCTGCTTAGAGCTTTATGTGCTGCCCTGCACCTCTTAAGCCAGCCTGCTGTCCTCAGGTATGGTAGACAACACCATCCTGATACATTGTGGAAGTAACATTCAACTAGTAGTCCGGTCGGCTTCTGCATCTTGTCTTCTGCCTCAGGCAACCCTAAACATGAGTGTTAACCACATTTCTAAAAGCAAAGTGGCTAAGAACTTAAGTGCAAATTACATTCCTGGCTGAAGATGGGAGACCCATTTTTCCAAATGTTAAGGCTTCAACTGTGGCCATCTGTATGCTTCTGGAAAGTTCACAAATAGATTATTGTGGAGAAAGCTGTTGCGCTATTTCTCTCCAGCTTGTGTTATGATATACTGCCGTCTGAATTGGAAGATCCAGATTTTGCTACCATCACTAGTAGCCATTGATAGACCTAGGCACCATTTTGTGGCAAGCATGAGTACCAACTTCAATAAAATTTTGGGAGGCAGGTAAGCCCTGCCCCACATACAGTGTTATCTCGGGTTAAGTACTTAATTCGTTCCGGAGGTCCGTTCTTAACCTGAAACTGTTCTTAACCTGAAGCACCACTTTAGCTAATGGGGCCTCCTGCTGCTGCTGCGCCACCGGAGCACAGTTTCTGTTCTCATCCTGAAGCAAAGTTCTTAACCCGAGGGTTGGGTTGGCAGAGACTGTAACCTGAAGCGTATGTAACCTGAGGTACCACTGTACTCGTTCACAAGATGCAGTGCATGAGCACCATTTGAGAGCCAGTGTGGTGTAGTGGTTAAGAGCGGTAGTCTCCGCTCCTCCACATGCAGCTGCTGGGTGACCTTGGGCCAGTCACACTTCTTTGAAGTCTCTCAGCCCCACTCACCTCACAGTGTTTGTTGTGGGGGAGGAAGGGAAAGGAGATTGTTAGCCGCTTTGAGACTCCTGAAGGGGAGTGAAAGGCGGGATATCAAATCCAAAACTCTTCATCAACGCTTTTGGGAGGCAGCCTCCTCAGTTATTTTATTGGGGGGTGAAGGAGTTGGCTACTATGATAGAAAGAGTTCCATGTGTTATTTATACTCTCTGAACATTCATTATTATTTTGCCAATAAGTTTCATTTCATGACTTTCTGTTCATGTGCACCATCACTAATCTTATAAATTTCTGTCATATTTGCCTTCCTTATACTTTTTTTGGGGGGGAGGAGGAATAAAATTTAAAGTGGCTACTTTTATGCCACTTTTTGCAGAGAACATATTCCACTTCAACCCTGATAAATTTTAATTCCCTTTCCTACACTGCTTTGAGAACTCTGTGCAGTCACACAAGTTCTGCAAGCTCAGAACCTGTATGACTGCACATACGTAGAGGAACATGCTGCGGTAGCATTTTGGCAAGCAGCCAGCCCCCCAGGGCATGACTCCCACCTTCCCAGTCAGAACACACTTCATTGCTGCCCCAGCAATTTTAATTGCCATTTTCTGCACTATTCCCCATGTGGCATAATCAGAACTTGACAAAGTACCCCAAATGAACATTTGTATACTGATAAAACTGCATTAGGATTCTTAGCACTCAAAGTGCACTGAACTTTATAATACTGAATTTGCTTTATTCATTGCTGTAAGATGCTGTATTCAACAAGCTTTCCATAATGATAGTGCTATGCAAAGTTCAAACCAGAAAAATACCACCAGTAAACCATGGGTTGTATCCCACTGAATCGATGGGTTCAGGGAACGGCCTTGTGCGAATGCAATTGAATTTCTATTACCTTCCCCACCCACTGCCCCCAAATCTGCTCTGGGTTTCCCCTCAACCTCTCCCCTCCCCAAGCAGATTTGTGGGCATTGCGGCAGAGTGAGGGGGAAGAAGGAAGGGAAGTTCGGCCGCACTCACAGAAGTTCTTCTGTGCACACAGTGATTTTCTTGGCAACAGCCCCATGTTTGTTGGTATTTCAAGTCTGTGTAAACATCTTCTGGTAAGAGAAATAATTATAATGTTTCTTCCTTGCAGAACCTCTTTAAAACATAACCGTAGCCACCAGCAAAGAGCAGGAGGCAGCAGAGGATGTTGGTTGTGCTTCTGTTTGAAATGTTGTGACCTGTTTCAAAGCAAAGTGCAGGGCCCCCCTTTCCCCCTCCACCCAGACTCTTTCAGCCAGCGGTATGAAGTTTCATCTAGACTTTCCTTCCAATTCAGCTGCTTCAGCAGAATGAGAGAGGTAAGCTTAGCTTTCTGCAAAACACTGAAAGTGAAGCGGCCAAATGGGATGCAGCATAAGATTTCTCTTTGAAGTCTGACCACCCACTCTCACTGGAGCATCTCATTAAAATGCCACATCACAGGAAAACTGAGCATCCATCAGCTGCCACTGGGTGCTGTGCCCAGTGGTGCTTTGAAGAAGCTCGGCTGCTTTTTGTTTGAGCAAAACTCTTGCCAGTATTCACATGCAGTATTCACATGCAAAACCCCACAAAACAAAAGTGAGAATTTGGCATCAAATGCAACATGGCTTACAGGAGCTTTATGGTGTGAAATCCTCCTATTGCATTTTTCTTTCTCTTCATTATGATTCTGTTCCTGTTTTCTTATACTTTTTGAAATGCAAGAAAGCTGGGTACTCATAAGAATCTTCCACCTTATTAATCTGAATCTTTTTGGGTGAGGGTAATTCTGTACATAATGGGATTTCTGATCTGTACTTAACACTGTTTGAGCTTT
The DNA here is from genome assembly GCF_964106915.1 of Podarcis gaigeae. NCBI lineage: Eukaryota > Metazoa > Chordata > Lepidosauria > Squamata > Lacertidae > Podarcis > Podarcis gaigeae. The sequence continues at coordinate 22,641,537 of NC_139683.1, read as the reverse complement.
ATTAATTTGATATACCCATGGAAGAGGAGAGAGCAACATTTTTCTTCTTCTTGCCTAAGTCAATATAGAAATGTAAAGGAAACCAACTTCCAGCATTTATGCAAACATTGACATACTGATGCATGTCTGTTCTCTACAGCTGGGCTTCTTAGAACTAATAACTTGCTGGAGGTTGAAGCTGAAAAGAAGCTGATCTGGCCTATGACAGTACTATAAGGGAGGGGAATCACTGTAAGTAAGGTTGGAGCCTGTATGTGCACAGTTCAAATCATAATTCCTAAAAGCAGCTGTTGTGTGATTTTATGGTAACTGAATAACAGTGATGTGCACCTTGAATCGTTTGCAGGAAGACTTATAATATCCTATTGAATCCTAATATCATACTGAATTGTAATTAGGCCCATTTATAATGTAATGACGAACCATGGTTTACATGCTATGGGAACTCATTCTGGGTATAACTGATTTACCCAGATTCATGTTCAAAACTGCAATTCAAAATTGCATTTTTTAATTTGTTTAGCTGAGTGCCCCACTGTTCAGATGGGAAAGCTGAATATAAACATTTTAATGGAAAATAATACAAATAAGCAATACAGACATCCCTGGAGTCAGGAACAAAGCTTGTTAAGATACACATAGAGATGAATCACAGCCTACCTTTCTTTATACAAATGTTTATATGTGTATGCATATGTGTGTTCCACTACAGTGTTTGGTAAAACAGTTTCTATAGATTGAAGCTGCAGGGCATTTCCCTTGTAAGTCATGCACTGTGCATTTATGTGCATAGGGTTTAAATATTTCCAGATGGATTGTGTCAGTGGCTTTAATGGCAAGTGGGCAGGTCCCAGCAAGCCTTCTCAGTAACAAAGATAAATGTGTACAGTGAAGTTCAGCTTCCTGGCAAGCAATTAAATGCCTTGTCTCTGACTCAGAACTACGGGCATTTGCCAGCAATTATGTGGAGTAATGCCAGAGAGCTCACAAATGACGGTATATATATATATTGGCCATTTTAACAATTGTAACAAAAAGTAGGAGTGTGTGGGGATTGCCATCAAAGCAGTGATAAAGAGTCGTAGAATCTACAATCCCCAAAGTGGCCAAGTTACTTCATTATTTGGTCAGGGTTCCTAACTCAGTGCTGGTTTCCTAACTAGGCATGAGGTGGTGATTCAGAGCAGGGCTGGTTTTGGCTGGAGTCAGTGGCGTAGCGTGGGTTGTCAGCACCCGGGGCAAGGCAAGTAATTTGCACCCCCTAACCCGTGGACTGGCGCCCCCTAACCCTAACCCCCAGATGTTGCGCCCGGTGCGGCCGGGCCCCCCCTGCACCCCCCACGCCACGCCACTGGCTGGAGTTAGTTGTGGGGGGAATGGAACTGTCTTTTGGCTACCTCTTTGGTCCCACATCCATATCTAAATACTGTACGAGAAAATAATTGTCAGAAATAATTGCCATTAGATATTGTGGTAGCTTTGTGTCTTAAAATAGCTACAGAGGAAGTGTAACCTTCCAATGGAAAAGAGAAATATTCAAACAACTCCAGCATGATTCCTCAAAATGTGGATGTAGTACATGACACGTAACCATTCCATGAATTTGTCCAACCCTCATTTTAAGCCATCCAAGTTGGTCCCATCACTACATCTTGTGGGAGTGAGTTCTGTTGTTTAACTGTATGTTATATGAAGAAGTACTTTTTTGTCTGACATTTGTTTCTTCCTGCTCTAACTATGATTTTGCCCTTTGCCAGTTCTGCTGATTTTGACTTTTGTACGGTGGAAGCCATCTTATTCTTAAAGGTGAGGTGTTGAAGGGGCAACTGCTGATGGAAAAGTAAGGAGACACTTAAAAGATATGAGTGTGGCTGCACAAGGAGCTTACAGATGAGCTGAGATAGAAGAAGAGAATGCACAAGAAAGGGAAGAAAGGAGAAATCATGATGGAAGAGTAGTCGACAGCTCCATGGAGAAGGAGGGCCAAAGCTTGGATAAACTTAGGCTTGCAAGAGAATAATTTTTAAGTTTATTTTCGGCTACGTTTGAGGCAAGAGGAAGAATAAGCAAATAGTAGGTTGCTTTTGAATTATGGTGCTGGAGGAGACTCTTGAGAGTCCCATGGACTGCAAGAAGATCAAACCTATCCATTCTGAAGGAAATCAGCCCTGATGTGCTCACTGGAAGGACAGATCATGAAGCTGAGGCTCCAATACTTTGGCCACCTCATGAGAAGAGAAGACTCCCTGGAAAAGACCCTGATGTTGGGAAAGATGGAGGGCACAAGGAGAAGGGGACGACAGAGGACGAGATGGTTGGATGGTGTTCTCAAAGCTACCAGCATGAGTTTGACCAAACTGCAGGAGGCAGTGGAAGACAGAAGTGCCTGGCGTGCTCTGGTCCAGGGGGTCACGAAGAGTTGGACACGACTAAACAACAACAACAAAAGGTCTCTTGAGAAGATTGAGAAATGCTATTGGGTTACAGAGAAGAGGGAACTTTTCAACACCCACTTTGCCTTTGTCTTCACCCAGAAGGAAAGCAGTGCCCAACCTGGTGATTACAGAATACCGGTAAATGGAAGGAGGGAGCTGCAGCCCAATGTCTACTCTACACAACTTCCAGATCAGGGATTTCGTTTGCAACAACTTTTAACACTGCATCATCACTCTGTGCAGCCACCAACAAAAACGCGCAGTCACAAGGCAATGTATTGCATGTGAGTATTTATAGCAATGGAGAAATCAAAACATTCCACCACCACCCTCCCTTTGTAATGGTTATCTGTTGGTAATGCAAAGGGGGATATCAGCAGGCAACTCTCTCTTTCGTGCTAAGGAAGCCTGCGTGGGCCGGGCTCCTCTCGCGCATCCCGCAAAGCCAAGAGCGTTGCATCTGGAAATGCAAGACCTCTCTCTATCCGCAGGCGGATTCCGGACAAAGAAGCGGCTGCGTTTTCCTCGCCTGGCTTGCATCCAAGCAGACGAGGGAGATCCGGCGGCGGGGCAGTCGAGCCGGGCGCCCCCCAGCGGCCAGTCTTTGCCAGCGCAGGGAAAGCAGCGCCCCCGTCGAGAGGCGCAGAAGTTGCCTTCTCCCCTCGACTGTGCGGCGCGCTCCCTCCCTCCCTCCCTCCCACCCCATCCCCTTTTCCTGCCTCCGTCCGCACGTGGCTGGGGGGGGAGACCCCCTGCCTTTTCCGCCCACCCCTCTCCCTCTCCCCCTCCGCTTAGCCGGGCGGACGCTGCTGCTGCGGGCTGCGCATTCCTGGCCGCCCCCCCGAGGAGGGACTGAAAGGCTCGCTTATGCGCGGCGCAGACACTGCCTGATTCATCCGCGCCTCGCTCCGCCAGCGCCATGAAGCTCCTGCCGCCCTGTCCGCCTTCGCTGGTCGCCTCCTTTGCGGCGCTGCTGCTGCTGCTGCTGCTGCTGCTGGGGGTGCTGTCGGCGAGCCCCCCGGCCGGCCTGGCCGAGACCCCCAAAGGCAAGCAGAAGGCGCTTCGCCAAAGGGAGGTGGTGGACGTGGTGAGTGCGCAGCAAGGGCGCCGCGATCCCCGGAGGGCTGCGCAGGGTCTCGGGCTGGGCTGGGTCGTGGGTGGCGTGGAGGCAAGCAGCGATCCCGAGAGGGCGCGCGCATTGCATGGGATGGGGGCAGAGGCGTGCCTTAGGTTCCCTTGCACCCTGGCCAAGGAGCTGGGCGCTCTGCCATTCCAAGCCAGAGTGGAGAGGCACCATTTTGGCGCCCACTGGGACCAAGGGTATCAACATTGAATAAAATATGGAGAGGGGCACATAAGCCCCGCCCCACATAATTGATCACAAGATGCATCACACACACATCATTTGAATGGCCTTGTCCATCAACTGGGGGGGGGCTAGGAGTTGGCTCCTATGCCTGGGCCACACCCTTGGGGGGCAACCTTTCCAACCCCTAGGTACACCCCTCACGGAGACCTCCTGCTTAGCCCTCTTCTTGGCGTGCCACTTCCTGTCTTACTCATTTATATCCCACCATAAGAAGCAGCAGCCTGGCTGGTAAAGGTAAAGGGACCCCTGACTGTTAAGTCCAGTCGGACAACTCTGGGGTTGCGGCGCTCATCTCGCTTTACTGGCCGAGGGAGCCGGCGTTTGTCCGCAGACAGCTTCCGGGTCATGTGGCCAGCATGACTAAGCCACTTCTGGCGAACCAGAGCAGCACACGGAAATGCCGTTTACCTTCCCGTTGGAGCGGTACCTATTGATCTACTTGCACTTTGACATGCTTTTGAACTGCTAGGTTGGCAGGAGCAGGGACCGAGCAATGGGAGCTCACCCTGTCACGGGGATTCGAACCATCCACCTTCTTATCGGCAAACCCTAGGCTCTGTGGTTTAGACCACAGCGCCACCTGCATCTTGGCGTGCCACCTCCCGTCTTACTCATTTCTATCCCATCATAAGAAGTAGCAGCCTGGCTAGATCAGGCTAAAATAGCCCAGCATCAACTGATGGGGGGAGTCCAGGAGCACAGGGGACTGCAGTGTGATCTCCTCCAAAGAACTCAAGGTGGCTTACCTGGTTCTACCTTGCATTCTCCATGTCACCCTCTCAACAACCCTGCGAGGTAGGTTAGGTGGCTGAGTGGCTCCAGGACACTCGGTAATCTTCTTGGCTGACTGGGGATTTGAGCCCTGGTCTCCCAGGTCCTGGTTGATGGGTCTGACCTCTGCACCATGCTGGCAACAAACAACGTGTAAGGAGATAAGAATAAGCCAAGCCCCCAATGTTTTCTAGCAGCTGAATAAGATTAAGAAAACAAACCTGACAGACACAATACTGGGAAAGGAGAGGATGTGGGGAGGGAACAAATGAAGGAGCATTATTATCAAACGCAGCTGGGCGGAAGATGCAGTCCGCTTCCAGAATTCTACTAGTTTCTGAAAACTTGCAAAGATCCTTCTGAATGTTGAATGGCTCTAAAGCCACATTTAGATATGATGGTGCACAATTAGAATAATTTACCAGTGCATGTGTTCCGTTTCTAATTTAAACTGGGTTGCCTGGCCGTCACATCCAAAAGCACACAAGGCTTAATGTTGCTGACGTTAAGCAATTCTGGGTTTGGTAAGAAAATAACAAATAGTGTGCAAGGGAGGCAAAATCTAGCAGGGGCCATACTGTAACAGGATGCTAGTGTTGTATACATAATGTGATGCCAGGTTCAAACAACACTATGCAGATAAATCCTTACTGTTTACCTGGCATCATGTTTAAATAAAGCTTGACTGATGGAAAGTAATCGTAAAGTCTGCAGATGGGGTGGAATGGGAGCTGTGCTGTGCTCATTGTTACAACTTGAGATCTCAAGGGCTGTGTACTTAAACATGCAGATTTTTATTCTTCATCCAGTGTGCTTCCACTTCTCATTTGGGAAGCGGTGTACACCTGATGCTATCTAGCCTGTTGTTTCTTATGAAATACTGCATTTTTATGCATTTCCCCCCAAACCAGCTTTGGCCTACCTGTGTGTTAAACTGGCAATGCATACAGCCTTTCTCTCTGCTAACGTAAAACTCACAGCTGCCTGCAGGGTTGCAAAAGAGACAGCTGTGTAATCTGCTGTGGTGGGACATTATGGCTGCAGAGGATGAGTAATCTGACTGATCTCCTCCGCTCTTTGTTATTACTCACGGAGCATGAATATTTAGGGAAATGGTTAGTGGGTTTCTTAAAACATTCTTCCTCACTCAAGCCATTCATTGCCACGTTGGACACAGAAGCAGAGCTGGCCTTGGTAGGCTGTGGCTGTAACTCACCACATTTCTTTAAGTAATATGTCCATTGGGGAAAGCAATGCCTGGTTTATGTGTGTGTATGAGAGACAAGGCGGGGGAGAAAAAATGGTTCCTTTGCAACAACAAAATAACCAATGTGGCTATTGGTTTACTGTTTCAAGCTCAAACAACTATGTATATATAACTATGTGTCTATAAAATGGGAATAATTTTGATTTTCAGTATAATGGGATGTGTTTGCAAGGACCTAATGGTGTTCCTGGAAGAGACGGAAACCCTGGTGTCAATGGAATTCCTGGAACACCTGGGATCCCGGGTCGAGATGGACTAAAAGGAGAAAAAGGAGAATGCATGAGAGAAAGCTTTGAGGAATCTTGGACACCCAATTACAAACAGTGTTCATGGAGTGCTCTGAACTATGGCATAGACCTTGGAAAAATTGCAGTAAGCAAATACCATTGCATTTATAATGTATATTACAGCAAAAGAGGTGGGTGAGGGTACAAAGATGTGGTGATAATTCTTTTCCTTATCGCTTTGGCTTCCTTATTCCTAGCAGCTATGGCCTACTGCAGTCAGCAATCAGAGGTCCACTTAAGGGGGCCCACTGAGGCATCTCAAATGACTGATGAAAGATACTGTAAGCAAGCTCTGGTATTAGGATTTAAATATAAAAATCTAGAGCAGAGGACACAGAGGATTGCTGGAGAAGGGATGCTATTTGGCTAACTCTATAAGAAATAACCAGGAGTCTGTTGCACTTTAAAGACTAACCAAATTATTATGGCATAAGCTTTTTTGAGGCAGCTGTCCCTTGAAGGTAGTAACTATTTCTTTTTAAATGACAAGTCAATAAATAATCAACCACTTTAACACACAACTTTTTCTTGTTTTGTAATAGGAGTGCACATTCACAAAGATGCGCAGCAACAGTGCTTTAAGAGTCCTCTTCAGTGGATCACTTAGACTAAAATGCAGGAACGCTTGTTGCCAGAGATGGTATTTTACATTTAATGGAGCTGAATGCTCTGGGCCACTTCCCATTGAAGCTATAATTTATTTAGATCAAGGAAGTCCGGAATTAAATTCCACCATTAACATACACCGCACTTCTTCAGGTACGTATCAAGATAATCTTGTGAGACCAACAATAATTTCACTGTAAAAATTCTGGGCACATGTGAGATGCAGATCGCGTTACTTGCCTGGTTCCCTGTAGCAAATAAACACAATAATAAGGTAATAGGTACTTCAGAGTTTTCCTTTCTGGTGATAAAGAACTAAGGTTTAGGATCAGACAGATGAGAATCAAACCTCCTCCAGGCTTAGACCAGCCCACCCAGTTATAAGCCAGAAAGTATAGAGATATAAACACTGGCCTGTGAGCGCCCCATTTGGAGAACAGCCTTTACCAAAGGTGCCATGTGCTTTGAAGACACTCGAACTCAGGACAAAACGTGCTAAGAGGAAGGCACTCTTGGCAAACCCTAACCATGATCAGTTACGGCCCAGAAACCTATGTCCCCACTATGGAAGGATGTGTGGATCCAGAATTGGCCTCTATAATCATTTATGAACTCACTGTTAAAACTGTGTTTATGGAAGACAATCTTACTTGGCTACGAGTGATTGTCAAAGAAGAAAGTATAGAGCTATAAATGCAGCTACTAGAGCCCAACTCTAGACACCACCTGGTAGCCCTGCAGCTGGAAGGAAGGTTGACAGAGCGTAAAAGCCATTAATGTTGCCCCGCAGCAAATTGCTAGTGATGGCTGATCCATTCAGCTTCTTCCCTGAATTGTAGGATGCTATAGCAGAAAAACATTTGTTCCAGAATGCAAAGGTGAAAAACTAACCCAATTATTGTCCTTTAAATTTGCCCAGACACACAAAGTATGAGTAGACAACTGAACATTGTTAAAGTTTCAATTAAAATGAGAGCACCTTTTCACAGAATATTGATTTTGTTTACTGACAGCTATCATTAGTTGATGGAGATGTTGTTTTTAACAAACAAAACCAAAACCTAAGCACGGGGCCATTTCTTCCCAAATCACAATGAATGGTTCTCCTCTTTTTTATGTCTATAATATAACATGAAATAATACAAACAAATAATGGGTATTGGTCACCAGATCCAAAGCAAAATAGAGTAATGATGTGTATAAGGCAGAAAATAACAGCATTTTAAGTAAAATAACCAAGCAAAAAAGATTTATGAGTTATAAGGGGTCTTGATTCCTCCTGGTGACAGTTAATAAACATGAACCACAGTAATCAGCATCAAAAGTGGCTCTTCTCTTTTTAAAGATGCCAGTCCTTTGGAACTCCCTGCCTATTAGTTGTGCTGTTACAAACATCCCCTAAAACTTTTTATTATTTCCATGCAATTCTGTGTGGACATACAAGGGTGCATCCAATGCTAGTACTACACAGAGTAGAACCATTGAAAATAATGAACATGATTAATTTTTGAAAGTAATAGAGGGAAGATGGGAGGTGAATGAAACAGTGCCTGGTGGGCACAGGTTCAATCCCTCTATTTTGGGCGAAACCACTATGCTTTTTGTCTTTCATACAGTGGAAGGGCTTTGTGAAGGGATCAGCGCTGGCCTGGTGGATATTGCTGTTTGGGTTGGTACTTGTTCCGATTACCCACCTGGAGATGCTTCCACTGGATGGAACTCAGTCTCTCGCATCATTATAGAAGAACTGCCAAAATAGAGCTCTTTCAAAGATTCTCTTCCCCCTTTGACCACTTATATTTCATACCTTACATATTAACTCCATGCTTTAAATCTATACTTTTCTATGTTATCAAAGTACTTGAGTATAACGCACAAGCTTGTTCTACAGAAAATATCTGTAACCAAAGGATTTCTCTTTTTTAAAGTATAGTTTATGGGTTTCTACACTTTCTGGATTTATGTACTACTTTTGTACAATTTGTAGACAATTCTTACATTTGTTAATAAAGACAATCTTTTAGAAATAGCCAAATGAAAGGAATTTTAATTTTTGTTATCAAACAGAATTTGCTCACGCCTACACCTACTACTACAAATCAGTACAGTTTTAATTAAAATCTCACCAACTTTGCATTGAAAGGGGTGTGGGTGAAAAACCACTTGTAATGTTAATATAGTTGAATTCTGATTGCTTTCTAGAAAATAGTTACTTCAGGCTTAGGGGCTCTGATAAGCATTTGCACACTCTTCCTTTTTCAAGGCAGGGCAAGGCCACAAGTTCATTCCTTTATGTATGCAAAACTTCCACCTGCAGTGTAGTGAATGGCAATGATTACTCACATAGGACCCATGCAAGCTGAAAAAATACATGGAACTTTTGCTCTAAGCAAAATGGAAGGTCAAGCTGAGTTAGCAGCACCAATAAATCTCACAAATACATGTCACCCTCTCAAAGAACTATCTTTAATATAAAAAGCATTGCAGGTGAGTTCAGGTGAGACTTTGCAAGTACAGCATCTTCATAGATGGTTCTATATGACATGCTCAGGAAGCAATGTGGAATATGCATGCAAGATCCTCATTTGCCAAATATTCTTAGGCATTGAAAATGGGTTTTCTGGACACGTTTTTAATCAACCCATGTCTATTTTGTTGGGGGTTCAAGTACATTATGTACTACTCGGATTAAAGAATGAAAGTAAAGAACCTACGATTACAAGGAAATTCATACACAAGGCTTTCAGAATTTCTCTTGCCCTTTTGTTCCAACTTAAACATTAAATAAAACTACAAAAATAAGCTGAATGTATACCATGTAGCATTTCCCTCGCATGCAGGGACCTTTCTGCCATTTGGGGATACCTACTTTCATATTTTTTTTGTATGATAACTTTCCATAGTTAAAACCATGCTGTATCTCCTCACTTTTCAGACAAGCATGGTCTCCTCATGAGACTCGCGTCCATTTAAAAAATGAGAGGCCCAGACATGAGTTTTACAAATCAAAAAGGCAATATGCAAAATGAAGGTAAGTAGGAGAATACAGAGGATTAGTTATTCAGGGTGATAATGGAACAGTGAAAAACAAGAGTTGGCATGTATATCCAGCTGAGGCCAGGCTAATCTTCTATATTGCTTGATTTGGTACACTGGTGGCTTATGTTCCTTGGGCCAATGATTGGGGCCACAGAACCCTTTCCCATTGCTTCTGTACTCTCAAGGCAACCAGCAGCTGGAGCAGTGCTTCCCAGCCACTGCAAGGAGGGTAAATCAAGCTGCCTGCCCCCACTTCCAGGCTAGCTTTCACCATACCATCTGAGGAAGAGGCAGGGCCACTAGTCAAAGCCACTCATGTACTGATACAAAGCCCATCTGAATAAAAAAACCAGTAATTTCTATCCAAGCACCATTTTAACTATTTCTAATTTGCCAAGGATTTAAACTGGATATGGGTAAAAGTGCTTTATACACTGGCTGTATCTTATCAAAAGAATTTATAGACTGGAATCCATGGGGCTTGTGGTAGCATAACTGTAGACTTTGAACTGCTGATGTCCATATCCCATCAAACACTTTTGAAATTCTCTTCGATTTCAAAGGCAGTTTACTGGGTGTTTACTATCAGCCTCATCTGCAAACCCTCCTGAAGAAAGTCAAGCACACTCTTGCAGGAACATATGCTCTTGGTAGTGCAGGAGTGGGCAAACGGTTTTCAAGTGTATTGGAAGATTCTTACATTGGATGGTCTGCAGAATGTCATGATGGTATCAATAATATCTGAAGATAATCCAGATTTCTTTGGACTTTGCTGCTCAAGAATCACATCAACAGCTGCAACCACTCTGGATCCAGGCCATGGGGCTGATATAAACAGGTGAAGGAGTTCCAAAATCAACGGAAGGCAAGGCCAAAATAAAGCCACCAGAATCAACTGTGCTTTCTCATTCTGAAGCTTCCGCAAGGTTTGAGCAATAAGGGGAATTGGGAATGCATATATAAGCCTGCTCAGCCACAGGGCCAAAAGAGCATCCACTGCAGCCAGAGACTGGAATTAAGAAGAGCAGCAGGGACTTTGCTGATTCTGGAATGTTTTGCCCAGAAGAGGCTGGGTAGGTTTGGCAAGGAGCAATACAGCAGCAGCAAGAAGACTGGTGAAATGGCTGTTGGATGGTGAATGATGGATAAGGGGAGTCTGGAGTGGTGGCAAAAGCATCTGCCCATCCAACAGCTTTCCAACAGTGACAGGCCCTTCCACAGTGCTTTGTTGTAGGGTTCTGGTTGGTGGTGCCTGACCATGACAAGTTTTGATGCTGGGCCTGCATTAGATCAGGCTACACGCTTGAACTCTAACATTCTATTTTTCAAAAGCTGTAAAGAAAGGTTACATGTATTCAGATATAAAATATAACATTGATACCAGCAAGGCAACATAATAAATTTTTGCTTTAAAGACGACATAGTACTTTAGCACTTTCTCCATTTTGTAGTGTGCTGAGAGCCATATTATGCATTCAAAACTAACATGTTTTTCCAGTTCTATACTACTGAATCCAAAAGCTTCTCAATTACACTGATCCTTGCTAAGTTTATCACCAAACTTAAAACCATGGAGAAACCTGGCCTGAACAAAGACCTTGGATTCTTATCTCATTATACATGACAAAGCCATTTTTCACCTTTTCACCCCTTGCTTCTTCCTGTAAGACCTATTGCAGTCGTTAAGAGTCGTCAACAGGCTCATCACAGCTATCTGCCAATCACCCATTCCCACCAGCCTTCTGAGTAATACCCCTCCCCACCTTCTCACTATATAGAAGGGTCTGGAAACTTCTGTTTCAGTGTATCTGAAGAAGTGTGCGTGCACACGAAAGCTCATACCAAGAACTGACTTAGTTGGTCTTTAAGGTGCTACTGGAAGGAATTTTTTTTGTTTTGACTATGGCAGACCAACACGGCTACCTATCTGTAACTGATCCTTGCTAGTTAGAGAATAAAAGAATTTGGAAAGCTGAATTCATTGTGGATAAATACATGCACAATTTATTGGTGAGGTATCAGGTAGAGACTGATATGCAATAATCTGAAACATTGTTGGGGAACTTATTCCATCTAATATTTTTTACACCAGAGACCCACCACTGTACATTAAGAGTCCACTGTGTTCATATAGCAGGGCTAAGAGAGAACAATTCACTCTAGAACAAAATTTTAAAACCACATTTTGCATCTATTTTCTCATCCAGAATGTTCAGATGAGGTAATATTCCTGGCAAAGATTGAAGATTCAATAAAGAAAAGATTTATCTAGTACAAAAAAATGAGTTCTAGTTTCCATCTTCTGTGAATACCAGAAAAATAAACCAGACAGCTGTCTTGAATATCTGATTTGCTGCAGAGCCAAAAGGTGATGATGTCCTTTCCTGAAGCAATCACCAATATTTAGTTACCATTCTTCAGGCTAAGCAACAACTGGGATACTTTTTCATATACTACAAACGTAATACAGCATGCAGGAGTGACTCTGAGAACATTAGGTATAATTCCTTTGTAAAATCCATGAACTCCTTCTTTCCTAGGGAGAAGCAGAAAGAATTTACTTGCAACTTCCATACATATTTTATAGGGGGAAATCATTCAGCCTATTTAAATTACATTATTCTGATTTTATTGTTCTTATTCTATTTAATTAAATTATTGCGGTCTTGAGTATCAGCGATAGAAAGAAAGGCAAGGTATAAAAGCAGGTCTGAATCCAACTAAGTGATATTCAGAATAGGTCAATTGATTTCAATGGGTCTGTTCTGAGTTTGACTTGGCTGGATGCAACCCATATAGATAAATAATTATCCACATATTTTTATTCTAAATTGATCTTTTAGGTGACACTTCTACAAAGACCATCTTGAAACATGAAAACTGAATTTCTAAAGCAATACCTAATTCAGGAAAGCACTGAAAGTCCATACTGAAATAATACTGAAAGCTTATTTGCACAGAGAAGTGATACGATCGCCTTGGATGCCTAGAAAACAGAGAGACTGTCCACAAATTGCCAAACTGACTTTAGCCATACTGGCTAACAATACAAAGTTATTTTTCTCAAGTGATTTCTTAACACTCATTTCACTTTTGATTTGATCATGCTGACCCCACATCTTTTCTGCTAGAGCACTTGTCTGTTTTTGCTTTTTGTGGAAAACCTCTGCTGTTAGGTTTCATGGCTAAGCCTTTCTGGCACATACCCTGACAAAGGATTACACATGGCCTATTTCACCTTGTACAACACTTCTCAATATATCTAGGGTATTGTGACTTTATGTGACAGGCAATTTTCTCCTCTATTTTTTTTGAAACATGTAAATTATATCTCCACAGTCCTTCTGTTAACCCTCCACCCAATTTGTTGTGGGATAGTACTGGAGACCTGCTTGTTATAGCGGGAGGTGGAGGAATGATGGAACAGTTGCCTATCCATAGGTAAGAGTGATGATGCAACCTGCCAAGGAAAGCAGTTAAAAATGGGGCTGGGGAACTCAACAATGAAACTCAACAGGCTTACAATAAATTTTAATCTGAGTATGTCTTAGTGGAATATCCATACCTGTTTATACTTCACTACTTTTACAGTGAATTCCAAATTAGGTTTACTCAATGAACTCAATGGGGCTTAATCTCAGCAAATGTGTTTAGGATTGCTGCTCTCACAAACCCATTCATGCTTGTTTTGAACTTCTCTCAAATAATTATAAAGTTACCCAGCTGATATAACAGAGAGAGGAAACACACAGAGAGGAAAAGTTGAAAGCTTGATGTCTTTAAGAATGCCAAGTACATCAGTGATAACAAAGGAAGTCCTTTCACACCAGCTTTATATCTCCAGGCCTACCTCCATGTCCTACGGATGACATCGACCAATCCAGAGTATCTGTTGTGCTGATCCTGGAGACGTGCTCTCACAACCTGATAGGGATATGTAGTTGAAACTGCAAAAATTTTTGACAGTGCTGCCATTGTGATATATTCTAAAGTGCTCTAAAAAGAAAATGGTATCGATATTAGCTCCTAACAAATTCACTAAAAGAACAAAAAACAAAATTTCACATTTGACGCTGCTTATTTCTATCATTATACAAGTGTTAGTAGTACTAAGTTTAAATTCTAAGTAGCTACTTCCATTTCACAGGATGTCTTACCAATTTCATATCCGATCGCCTGTTTCGATGTCTATTATATTTTGATTTCAATTCTTCATATGCCATGAATTGAAGTGCTCCATGTGATGTTCCGAGCAGACCAGGTACAAAGCCCTGAACAGAGTTTTTCAGACAATTTAAAATGCAGTTTCATGTGAAAAGCTGAGCAACCTATGACACAAAATGTATATAAACAATGGAATATAACTTTACAGTTATAAGTTTATAATGCCAGAATGTGGATACTGGTTGAAATGGCCAAACACAGAAAAATATGCATGTAAGAGAAGAAAATATATGGAAACCATTTTTCAAAAGAAAGAAAGAAAAAACAAAACAGCTGAGCTTTAATCCTGGCAAGATGGAGGCACTGTGGGTAAGTAGTTCCTTTGCCTCAGAAATTAGTTAGTTGTCTACCCTGGATGGGGTTGCACTCCCCCTGAAGGAGCAGGTTCACAGTTACTTCTGGATCCAGCTCTGTCACTGCAGGCTCAGGTAGCCTTTGTGACTAGAAGTATCTTTTACCAACTGCTATTGGTGTGACAGCTGCAGCAATTTCTAGACCAGAAAAGCCTTCCGACAGTAGTTCATGCACTGGTTACTTCAAGACTGGATTACTGCAATGCGCTTTATGTGTGGCTTCCCTCGAGCTTGAGCTGGAAGCTGCCGTTAGTGCAGAATGCTACAGCATGATTGCTGACAGGAGTGAGGCCTTGTCAGCATATAACACTTGTGCTCAGAGATCTGCACTGGCTCTTAATAACTTGGAACCAGTTTATCTACGAGATGGCTTCACCCTACATGTGCCAATCAAACACTTTGATTGACGGAATTGGCACTACTACAGGTGCCACATAATAGTCATTCTAAGTTTGTAAAAACCCAGTATTTTAGTGTGGCAACACCTAGTTTGGAATTTCCTGGCTATTGGTAACAAGCAGGAGCCTTCAGTGGACTCTTTTCAGTGCCTGCTAAAAACATTCTTCTTTAGACAAACCTACCCAGTTGCTTAAAAAGTTAAGGTAATTTTAATCTGTTTTAGTATTTTAACTTTTGTATGTTTTTAAGTATGGTTGTAAATTATTCTTAATTTTATTGCCTTATCTTTTTGTAAACCTCTCTGAGGATTAATTTTTTTTTTACAATCAAGCCATGTAAATTTTTTATAAAATAATAAATGTAGGAATTTTATGAAGCTCAGACACAAATTAAGGAGTACTATCTCAAAGCCTGTGATCGCTTAATCTGTCTATTGTTATTGTGATAGTTATTGTGTGGCTTGAATATCTTATACATATTTATATAGCCTTTTATTTTTACACACACTATAAATACTTTATTGTAACTTCTCAAAAATCCTTCCAACCAAGTCAATGGCTAGGAGATCTAAGAAAGCACAACGATTTCCACCCTCGGAGGGAGAAGGCCCAGGCAGGTAATAGGCTGCTGCTCACCTGTTCAGTTCAGAAAGCGCAGAAAGGGGGCATTTTGAGGAGGGGGGTGCTAACTGGATCCAAAGCCCCATGGAGGGGCCTCATTCCTGGGTCCCTTGGCATTTTGTTTTTTACTATGCAGTTCCAGTTTGGTGATGTCTGTGGACCAGTCGTCTGTGGTCAGGAAGCACCTCATCCTCTAAAGACAGTCCACTGATCTAGCAAGAGGGCAGGGCTCCCAGTTCTGCCAGATCAGAAGCCCCTCACTTTGCAGCATCATGAACTGACAAAAACTACTTTCTATTCAGTCTACTCACAAGTATGTCTTTTCCTTCTACCCATCTGTTCCTCCCTACTGGTTCTCCCACTACAGAACAGAATTATCTATTAACTCAGGCATACTGGCCCAAATACTGAGTGCTCACTGGAAGGACAGATCCTGACTCGGTTTAGACTGAACTCCTCACAAAATTCCCACTATCTGAAGTATGGCTCTGTGAGAAGAGAACTGAAAATGCTAAAGAGGCAGAGGGAGGATAATGATAATGATAATGATAATAAAGCCCACTAGCAACCTTATTCCAGTGAAACTCATGTAATAACCATTCACTGATTTTGGACACAGTGGTAAAATACTGTCATACCCAAATCAAATACCAGAACTCCTGGCTTTGACTTATCTTACCTTATATAGGCCACGTACACCTTCATACTTGTATATTTTGGTAAGGGCATCAAGCATCCCTTTGTACTGCCTCTTTGATGGGTCAACACCAGCTTCATACTGCAACACAAGCCGGGTCTTTGTTACCCAGATTGGGTTTGTAATGCACAGAGTCATTGCTCCTATGATCAGATGGAGAGCCGACAGTTATTTTAATGTCAACACTTTAGCATTGTGCAAAAACAGCATTTCAACAACATCCCCTCAACACATAGGCACTCCTACACAAACCTGGAAATTTCTAATGTCAATGAAGTTTTATGCTGGCATTTAACATTCCAGGTTGATTTAGCAGTTGTTCTGCACTTATCCAGAGCAGCAGATAAAAAGTATATTCTGCTAAAGAAATGGACCAATAGTACAGGGTATTTGCACAGTGTGCACTCTACCAAATACTTTTGTTTGACTCCCTATATCATGGGTTACCGACACAGCACCCACTGAAACACATGAGCCTGTAGACACCTTGCTTGGTGCCTGTAAGATTCCCTTGCTGAAATTAGGGTTGAAAAAAGTCTGCTACTGTAGCCATGGAATAATTTTTTAAAGCCCAGCTCCAGCACTAAGAGCTTTTGGGAGTGGGTTGGTTTACAGTTGGCTAAAACAGAAGACTGCTTGCAAACCTAATTATAACACAGGAGGAACAATTTGGATGGGGTGGGAAAAGGGTCAACTCTTCCCTTTCCAGCTGTATCCTAAGTGCTCTGGAATCACCCTAGGTGTCGAGGGAGTTATCTTCCTGGGGACTGCAGGTTAACTCTTGCCTCCCCAGCTGTATGCCCCCCCCACTCCATTAGGCTTTTAAAAAATCAAAAACACTTTTTAAAGCCTGTTTAACAGGAGGCAGAGTGTGTTTGTGCAGAGGCACAGTTCTCGTGCACTCATGTGTGCATGGTTGCAGTACATGCTGCCCAATGTCTCTGGTTTGCCAATGTGCCCACAGCTTTAGTTGCCAACCTCTTCCCTAGATATTGATCAACAACAACAAAACACAGTATATGGAAAAGCTGAAAGTATTCACTAATCCCACTGTTATTTTCCTCACCTGCCTCAGCAGCTGACATTAAGTGTTCAGTTGGTCCAAGACTTTCCAGCTTATCCTCTGTCTTGTAGGCTTTAATGGCATTATAGCTGCAGAGTGAAATGTTGGGATAAGGTTAAAGCTGATTAGTTGTTTTACCAATATGTGAAATACATTCTGTATATCAACACACAAAGTAACACATAAACATTTGAACTAACAAAAATGACACATGCTTATCTACAATGTATAGACTAGAAGCATGTACTTTGCAAGCCCATGGGCACACATCAGTAAGTAGAAGGCTCTTCCCCATTCTTCTTTGAACAGGTGTTACATATGCCATATCACAAACTGCTTTTAAAACTTTCCAAGAGGGCTAGAGTCCAAAATCCCATGGATATATGAAACTAGAAGTTTGGTTATTTGGAATTCAATCATAGTATTCTATACATAAATTAATATTACTTCGAGGGTTTTTTAAAAAATGAGCTTTACAACTATAATTGAAATATAAAGCATTTAAATATTAGGCTATTATCTTTACCATATATAATTATGTGCATGTATCTGTGTATTTGTATGTTGATGTAAATACTGTAAAAGGTTTACAAAGGTTGTGAAAGAAAAAGCTGTATCTGTAAGTAATTACGCTGCTTCCCCCTCCTTGCTAACAGCTCATATTCAGTTAATACTAGAATTCAATGGCGACTAAGAGATAGCTCATTTTGCTACTGGACCTGTAAAAACCTGCAAACATGCTGATAAGGAAGCAATATTCCAAAGTGTATTAATGTAGCCTTTATTATACCAAACTTCTATACTATAAACAACAGCAAATATACACACACACACACACACACCAGACAATAACCTCATGGCCTCTAGGTGTGATTGTAATAAGATTTGGCTGTGGCTGGTGAGCAGTAATCCAGAGCAACAGAAGTGAGCAACAGAAGTCACACAAGTAAAAGCTGTTGATAATTAAAAGATTAGCTCAGTGCAATCTTCAGACTTGACCCTAGGCCCAGCGAACTTAATAGCAGATGCCCAGCTTCCCTCACTATTAACTGTAGGGATAAGATACTTATGACATAGTGTGCACTACTTCATTTCATTCAATTAGGGTTAATTTAAAATGCCACACTGGTATTCCTTGTCCCAGCCAAATTTACATTGCTTGCTCTACCAGTCTAGCTCAAAAACTCTCCAGTGAACTGCAGCCTCTGGTACAAAGGTCCTTCAAGATTAGCCTTTCAAATATTCAGTATTAGTCTTTCAAATATTGACCAGAACAATGGAAAGTAGTTTAAACTTACAAGAAAAAGTAGAGGCCCCAAGAGGCCCCTGCTCCCCACATGTTTGGCGTGACCCCTTGATACAAGCCACGTAAACCTTCATGCTTCCAGACGGTTGTCAGGCAGTGCAGGATACCATTGTATTTCGGTCTCAGCTCCAAGCCGTCACTCACTGCACAAAAAACAACGGAGATTAGTCTGAAGAAAGTGCATTTCTGAATGAGCCGGGACCACATAACACCGGTTCTGAGAGATCTGCATTGGCTCCGTACGTTTCCGAGCACAATTCAAAGTGTTGGTGCTTACCTTTAAAGCCCTAAACGGCCTCGATCCTGTATACCTGAAGGAGCGTCTCCACCCCAATCGTTCTACCTGGACACTGAGATCCAGCACCAAAGGCCTTCTGGCGGTTCCCTCATTGCGAGAAGTGAGGTTACAGGGAACCAGACAGAGGGCCTTCTTGGTTGTGGCGCCCATCCTGTGGAACACCCTCCCTTCAGATGTGAAAGAAATAAGTTGCTATCCTATTTTTAAAAGACATCTGAAGGCAGCCCTGTTCAGGGAAGTTTTTAATATTTAACGCTGTATTGTTTTTAATACTTGATTGGGAGCCGCCCAGAGTGGCTGGGGAAACTCAGCCAGATGGGTGGGGTATAAATTATTATTATTATTATTATTATTATTACTAAGTGAACAACACAGTATGCAAAAGTGAGGCACTGCAGGAAGATCTTTTGAGAGTGAAAAGGTTAATTAGCTATAGACGCTGCAGTTGCTACGAATATGGCAAATCCAATGACCTATTGTTATTATTTCCATGTGGGTTGGAAATGGAATGACACACTTGAAAAGCAGACACTCTGCCCTAACCCATTTAATGGGAATATCTGAAGAGGGATTCCACGTGTAATCTGCTGAGTACCCTTAAAAGCCTCCTCGCTGCCAGAGTTAAATCCTCCCCGGCAATTTCTATTTTAAACTACGCTAATTATTTCTATAAATTGTTACGCGTATTGTACAAACAAGCACGTGCAAATCGATGCCCTCTATTGGCGGGAAACGGAGCTGCCACGTCGCGCCGGGAGGAATTGTGGGGGAGGGTCCCCGGCCGTCGGGCCGGACGATGACGTCACGGACGGTGGGCGTCGTGACCGTTGGTACGACCGATGACGTCAGCGACCATCGGTGCGGCGCAGGGAAGTAGGGCGGGAAGGAAGACGGAGCGCCTCACCTGCGAAGCGGATCTTCACCAGGTCGAGCGGGTGCAGCACCAGCGTGGAGATGACGCCGCCACTTAACCCGGCCACCAGGTTCTCGAAATGCACGTGCCTGAAGAGAGACCGCGCTGGTGGTGCCGAACTCGTCGTCGTCGTCGACGCAGACCCCGCCACGGTGCATGCTCGGCTCTGCGCGCCTGGGACGGCGGCAGCGGGATTCATGGGAAAACTCCTAGGCTATATATCGATTTAATAACAATTGCAATAAATAATAAACCTCTACGCAGACCTTAGCCGGTAACGTGAGTCGGCTGAGGTAAACTGCCCTTTGACCTGCGAGGCACTTGCCTCGTCCTATCGGGGAGCAGCAGCCGGTCCCTCCCCTTGGGCTGCTCCAATCGGACGGCCGTGCCTCCCTCGGTGGGTGGGTTTAGTGTTTTAGCCCGCCCTTGCTCACGTGACCAGGGAGCTGCCGGTTCCTATTTCATCCGCCCGTTAGTAGACGCTCGTGCCCGCAGTGGCTCTCTCGACCCGGAAGTGGTTCCTGGCTTTGCTTCGTTTCTGCCTGGTCCATGAGGGCTGCCGGAGGGTAGCGGAGAGGACCGTTTCTTCTGTCATCGCCATCCGGACGCCCTCAGTCGCAGACGATGAAGGTGAAGGTGTTGAGCCGGAATCCGGATGATTACGTGCGGGAAACCAAGCAGGACCTTCAGCGAGGTGAGAAGGGGAGTTATTCGAAAGGGCGGCCGGGTTTGTGTTGAGCGTCGATTCTTAGGAAGCGAAGTTTGGTTCCCTTTGCGATGCCGGAGCGGCTTCCATCACCTGAAGGCGACTCCCGAGTCAGGCTGAGTTTTCCTTTTCTCTTTTTTGCATCGTGCGCCTCTTAAGGCTGGGAGAGATCTCAGAGTTGTTCTGCACATGGCATCTTCCAGAGAGTCATGGGAACTGTAGCTTGTCCAGGGTGTTGGGACTTGTAGCGACAAACTGCGGTTCCTATTCTTTTTTTCTTCCTTTTTCTTGCGGTGGGATAAGGGGGGGTTCTGTACTTTTAAAATATGGTTAGTACATAGCTTTGCACTCCGCCCATTATCCAAAAACCACGACCGAAATTGGGGAGGGAATTCTTTTATACGTGTGAAGTAAAATTTGGTGAAGAAAATCTATGGAGCACTGAGCACAGGGGTCTTTCCTCTCCCTCCCCTTCCTGTGACTTGGGTTGCATCCCGTTTGCAGTGATAAGGCCTGTGCCATTTGCCCAGGTTGCTGGCACAATCTGGGGCTTGTGTGACATTATGGTAAATTCTAATCTCATTGCGCAGAGCACTTGGATTATTGCAATGCATTCTGTGTGGGGCTACCCTCCAAGACTTGAAACTGCAACTAGTGATGCGGCAGCCTGATAAGTTAACCAGGACAGCAAGATGTATACATGAAACACCAATCCTAAAAGCAGTGCACTTGACTGCTTATGTGCTACCAGGCTCAACAACATCCTGGTACTGGCCTATGAGGCCGACTCTGCAGGAGTGCCTTTTTCAGTACCAGACAATTTGATCCATAAGATCATTGCTATGGTGCCCGGGGGGGCGGGGACAGACACCCTTTTCATGGACCTCCGAAGGGCCTTCACTAGTGGCATGCTGACTTTGGAAAGCCCTCAGCTTGAAGATCTGTTTGTCCCCCTCCTTGCTTTACATAAATACTGTATTTTTCACCCCATAGGACGCACCGGCCCATAGGACGCACCAAGTTTTTTTGGGGGGGAAATAAAAAAAAAATTATTCCCCCCCCCAGGCGCTTCTGGGGCCGGCAGCGGGGAGAAGCGCTCTTCTCCCCACTGCCCGCCTGCAGACCAGGTCCGGGGACAGCGGGAGGACGCGCTGCGCCTCCCAGCTGTCCCCGGAGCTTGCGGGGCTGGCAACCGGGAGAAGCACGCGTCTCCCCGCCGTCAGCCTCCAAACCACATCGGGAGACAGCGGGATGGCGGCGTTCCGTCTCCCCGCTGTCCCCCGACCTTGTGGGACTGGCGCTGCGGCTCTCCTGAAGCCTGGAGAGCGAGAGGGGTCGGTGCGCACCAACCCCTCTTGCTCTCCAGGCTTCAGCGAAAGCCTGCATTCGCCCCATAGGACGCACACGCATTTCCCCTTCATTTTTGGAGGGGAAAAAGTGCGTCCTATAGGGCGAAAAATACGGTAGTTGTCCGTTAAATACATTTTTGTCTGGTTTTCCTGAATTGAAGTTACTTTGTTTTAATACTTCAGAGCTGCAGATGATTTTTTGGTGCGTTATAATGGTTCTCAGGTTTCTGGATATCTTGTATGTTGGTTATTATATTTTATATATGATACGTGTCTTATGTTTTATATGTTATTGTATATTACTCTAGGTACTCTTGGGAGGAATGGTGATTTAGAAATGTAACTAACAAAAAGAAATAAGAAATTTGCTGAAACATTGGATATAATTCATGAACATGTTCTACATTCTCTGAGCAGTGTTGTTGTTTGCCTGATCACCAGTTTATTGAAATCTCAATTTAAATCAAAATCAAATCAAATTTATTTATTTACGGCTATTAGCCCATAAAATATGTACAAACCTAAAAGCACAGAAACATAAAAACCAATACATCTAACAACAGAAGGGGAAATCTCAATTTACTACATTAAATAGATTGTGTATGTAGTGACTGATAGAAACATATATTTTTTAAAAAATATACTTGAGGGCTGTTTATGAACAATGTATGTTCATTTAAACAGGATTCTTAATTTACTCAAAGCTAGTAAGGCTGATCTTATTAACTACCGTATTTTTCGCTCTATAACACGCACCCGACCATAACACGCACATAGTTTTTAGAGGAGGAAACTCCGTAGGCATGCCACCTGTAGACATTCCCTCCATAACACGCACAGACATTTCCCCTTACTTTTTAGGAGGAAAAAAGTGAGTGTTATGGTGCAAAAAATACGGTAATAAGGGTGTCTTATTAACTAGCTACATAAAAGGCAAAAAGAAGCTTTGTAACAGTAATCTTCTCTGTTGTTTTGTATGTTTGTATGATTATTTGGTTTATAGTTCCACGGAATTATGATCCTGCATTACATCCCTTTGAGGTTCCACGGGAATATACTCGGGCACTAAATGCAACAAAATTAGACCGTGTTTTTGCAAAGCCTTTTGTTGCATCATTAGATGGCCACAGGGATGGTGTTAACTGCATGGCTAAGCATCCGAACAGCTTGTCTACAGTTTTGTCTGGAGCATGTGATGGAGAGGTATGTATAATTGGATAAAAACAACAACCATAAAGTGTCAGATCATGTTTTTACTGTGGTTATTTAATTCTGCAAGAAATAGAACCTTGCATTTCAGTTATGTGTGTGCCTATAACTATGAGCAAGACTGCACTCTCAGTTTTAGTGCTTAGGTGCTATGCCCTGGAAAAAGGCCTATTTAGTGGAAACAAGCTATATTGGATTAAGGATACAGTACTTCAACTATTGCTCTTGTTTCCTAGTGTATGTTCTCCTTTAATCTTGAGACAAGGTATTTGGGGAGAAGAGTAGGATGGAAACCTGTGACTTCAGGAAGTAATGATGCAATCATAGCATGAGGGATTGAATAACAGTAACTGGGTTGGTTTCAGTTGGTGTTGCCTGTGGATATAGCCATGGAAGGTGCCTAGTCCTGCAATTCTATATACAGGTACTAGGAAGTAAATCCCACTGACCTCCTTTGGGACCTGTCCAAAAGCTAAATTATAACATTAAGTCTTAAAAACTGAACCACTAATTAAAAGTTACCGGTTTAACACAAGTCATTCAAAGCTCCTATGGGCAAAATGCTCTGTTTTATTTGTCTGGTTTCTAGCCACAATTTTTTAAAATATTTTTTTTTATTAATTTTCACAATTAAACATTATCATCACACAAGTATAAAAAGAGAAAATAAACAAAAAAGAAGATAATAAAAAATAGGAAAATGAAAATAAAACATTTTCACACCATAATAAATTCATAATTCAGGATTACTTAGATCCCTCAACTTCCCCCCACTCCATTCCCTGGTTCTCTTGTATTTTCTTAATTTATACATGTCAGTAATTTCTAGTTTCTATCCACAATTGAGCAACTTCCTATATTTTGCTGACTGAAATATTGAAATAATGTTATAGTAGGATCACCAATTTTACTTATTCGATCTGATCTTAATGCAATTTGCCAACAAATAAGAAGAAAGGGGGCTGGAAACCCTTGCTTACTGGGCTCTGGATGCTCTCGCGAGATCATATGGAATCATCCAAGATCTCATGGAGTCAAAATCTCCAGAGTCCTCATGTGACTGTCCCAGAGCCCAGCAAGCAAGGTGGAGGGCTTAAAAGCTATTTCCGTAAAGGGTTTACTGGACTCTGGAGACTCACTCAATATACTGTGGGGCCATCTGAGATGTCGGGTGGCTGGGCAGTTCTGGGGCTCATTCTGACTTTGTATGATTTTACCTTTACATGCAACTCCCAGGAATACAACCTTCACATAAGTTGTGATCACACTGTCCTGATCTCTAGATTTCAAAAGGGCATCACGCCATTTTGTAATATTGTTTCAAAAAACAGTATTAACGCTGAATTGTTCAATAACAACATGCTGCTGTTTGTTTCCAATAGGTTAGAATTTGGAACTTGATGAAGCGTGAATGCACCCGTACATTGCAGGCACATGAGGGCTTTGTGAGAGGAATGTGTACCCGTTTCTGTGGTACTTCTTTCTTCACTGTAAGTAGAATAGTGGGAATTACGGAAAAAGATTCAAATGCTTGGTATACTTCTTTTTCTTTGTTACTTTCCCCCATTCTGCATTGTGTTTTCTAAATAATAGACTCAAGTACTTTTATTTTATGACTCTCACTTACTACTACAGCAGCTTATTTTTTATCTAGTTCAGGGACAAGGAATCTCAGGCTTGGGGGAGTGGGTCAAATGCAGCCTTCCAGCCTTCTTTCACTGACCCTTGGGTCTCTCCCCACTCTCCTTAAGTGCTTTTGCCTGGTTGAAATCTCTTTGAACTGCAATAAAGCTTTTGCCTGTCTGGAGGTAGAAGTGTTTTCATAGAAACCTCTTGACTTTTGTGTGGGTGGAATGCAACCTCTTGTACAAAGGTGAGAGTTATTATGCCCATTTTTGCCTCTGACTTTACCCAAAAAGTTGAGCATGAGGGAATGTGATCCTGCAGACAGAAGAAGGTTTCCCACCTCTTTAGGTTTTACTCTTCCATACTAATGCTACTTTCTTGGAGCATAAAGCAAGCCCAGGGATAAGCCAATTCTTCAAACCACTCCTGCTATTTCAGAAATCTGTTGCTTTCTTTGAGTTTGAAGAGCAGGCACAATGTTCAAACAAATGTGTTCTCTGTTCGAAAAAGCTATAGATTTACATATCCTCTTATTTAAATATCCTCTGTCACTATTGTAAGTCCAGTCACTCGGTACAAGTAATTCTTTTGCCTCTACAAACAGTTCAATAAAGTAATGGAGTCCTTGCACTGCACTTCAGCATAGTTAAATACAATCCCTCTTTAGTACAAACACCTATCTGCTGGTGACTATTGTGAGACTTAAAATAAATTTATGGGTATTTTTTAATACCTGTTGTGCAGCCTAATCCAATTTGTATTTAGACAAAAGTAAGTCCCACTGGAGTACTTGCATTGGCTTTCAGTCTTGGGATAGATGTGTGGGAATATTTGCAACACTGTTAGAGATAATAACTCTTTTTCATTTACTTTTTCATTTACTTGCAGTGTTCACTATGTTATTCACAGAAATAGAGTTGCTTTTATAGCCCTTTTCCATAGAACTTTAAACATGTTTAGGCATGCAGCTGGAAGAACAATAGATTTGTCACTCACAATCAGTGAGTGAGGTCCCAAATAAGGAGATCTGGCAATTAAAAATGACGAAATATGCAGAGTTAGCGGGTCTAACAAGTAAAATAAGAGAACAAGAAAATCAAGTATATAAAGAGGAATGGAAAAATTTTGTGGAGTATTTGGATGCAACTGTAAACATGTGCAAACGTTAGTAGGATTAAGGTAAATTCAACAATATAACACAAAACAAAGGAATAATAAAGAAATAAGGGAGCTAAATGGATATACAAGAATAGGTGGGATGGATGGGAAAATTAAAGGAACCAGGGAAGGGGAAGTTGTAAATGACTGGGAAATGTGTGTGTGTGTGTGTGTGTGTGTATATATATATATATATATATATATATATATATATATATATATTTGTGAGAAATTTGTCATTCAGTCTGCAAGAAATGCAATCTGGCACCATGTTTATCATCACTTTTAATTTGTATACTGTACCTTCTTTCTATTTTTACAATACCCAAGGTGGTTTGCAGGTTGAAGAAACAAAGAATGTACACCTTATAACAATCTAATCCAAGACAAAAATGTGATAATAAAACATAACTTGAAAATAAGCAACCTATATCAAACAAAGTAATATTCAACAATCCATTAGAATAGTATAGAATAATATTAAATATCACATATGAAAATTAAACAGAAATCCACTCTTAACAATTATAATAAATAATTTCTGAACTATAATCAATAAAACAATGGCAAATCACAGTGCATAAAATAATACAATACAAACTGAGAAGGAGAGACTGGAGGGTGGGGCAAGGCAGGTGGAAAAAGGCCTCCCTGATGAAGTCTCTCCCCTCACAGTTCTTCCTCCAGGAAGTAAATTTAAGATTGACTATGCACACTTGTTACTTTCACATAAACGTCAGAAGGACTGAATTGTAACTCTCTTACTATGAATGCAATGTTTTCTCCAAAATCATTAGGTTGGTGATGATAAAACAGTGAAGCACTGGAAAATGGAGGCGCCAGCTTATGGGGAAGCAGAAGAACCACTAAATACGATTCTTGGAAAGGTATTACTTTATTCATTGTCTTGTTTTGCTCTCCCTTTCCTTCTGTGTTTAAAGATTCAGATGAAGGTATTGTTTTACTTGAATACGAGCAGAAAACTATTGACCTTGGATCTGTAGTGTCAAAGATGATGTAGGTGTCACTGAATGCCGTTATCGGAAAATATTCCCATAAGCTGAGTGCCCTTGCAATGCTGGTACAAAGCCTCTGTATGAGTTAGTTTATTTATTAGAGTTTTATACTGGCCTTCAACAAAAATGGTCATGGGTTGTTTTACAAAAAAAAAGAGAAAAGAAGCATAAAACACCTTAACCAAAATCATTAAAATAATTATCATAAATTACATAATTGGCATAAAATACCATAAATTTGAGTTGTCACATTTGTCAGCCACTAAAAATTCAGCAGGAAGATGAGTTTTCAACCCAGTATCTGGAAGAATACTAAGGGTGAGATTTAGGCACGGAAAGACCACTGAAAAGGCTGCAGAAAGAATCAGGTTGTAATTTCCTGCCATACCTCTTGTGTATTTGTGCCCTGGTGCAGTAAGTTGTAGAATTCAGCTGCATATATTCATGCTAGTGATAATTAATCCAATTTCCTTAAAGTTCAGCAAATAGGTGTGATATTTCCGTAATAAAATTTTCTGGATAGTGGATTAAGCTACCATTTAGCTTTTAAAAAATAGGTCCACTCAGGTATAGTGACTTGCTATCCTGTTGCCTCTGGTGGGATTTTATTTGAAAATGTGATAAAAAAAGCTTGTGCACACAAATGGGGAAAAAATGGTTGCAACTTTTGAAGTACTTGTAGAGCTGTACCCATGGTTAACTGTATTTTTTAAAAAAAAATAGCTATGCTGTACTGTTCTTCCTAACCAAAGTTACTGGAAATGACTAGCAAAATGTCTGAATAAATAAAACAGACAATTGAGACCTTAAGGGTCCCTCATGAGATTGGGTTTCCTTACTGAGATTGCTGCTGTCTCTTGTACCTGCTGGCACTAGATGCAAGAGGGTGATGAGGCAAGGGTGTTTACAAGCCTCCACCCTGACTTCAGATGTTCCAGCTGTTACTCCGCTGCTGAATTTCTGGGTCACAGGAGGTTTCAGAAGAAATAAATCCTGCTCAGCAATGGTTGCTGAAGCACGACTTCCTTACTCTGACTGTTTTAGATGTCTCTTGCAGTTCCTGGCATTGGCACTAAGCACAAAACCCTCCGAGTATAAAACCAGCAATTCATTGTTGGTACTGTTTTTTTATATTTGCATTTTAAAGACTGTGTACACTGGAATTGATCACCATTGGAAGGATCCTGTTTTTGCTACTTGTGGTCATCAAGTTGATATCTGGGATGAACAGAGAACCAGTCCTTTATGCTCTTTGACGTGGGGAGTCGATAGCATAAGCAGTGTCAAATTCAATCCAATTGAGGTAACAACTTATTTATATCCCGTATTTTTCGCTCTATAACACGCACCTGACCATAACACGCACATGGTTTTTAGAGGAGGAAAACAAGGGAAAAAACATTCTGAATGAAACAGTGGGTGTATCATTTTTGGGCTTCATGCTGTGGCCACAGACATGTGATCTGATGGTGAATTTGGGATGACCCAATGCAAAGATCCTGAGAATCCCTGTGGATCCATGCTCTGTAACCACGTTTTTGCACCATTGCAGCCCCAGGCAACAGTGGGTGCGTGATTTTTTTGGTGCAGGCTGTAGCCATGGACATGCTATGTGATCTGATGTTGAATTTGGGGTGACCCAATGCAAAGATCCTGAGAATCCCTGTGGATCTATGCTTTTTAACCACGTTTTTGCACCATTGCAGCCCCATGCAACAGTGGGTGCGTGATTTTTGGGGGGGCAGGCTGTAGCCATGGACATGCTATGTGATCTGATGGTGAATTTGGGGTGACCCAATGCAAGGATCCTGAGAATCCCTGTGGATCCATGCTTTTTAACCACGTTTTTGCACCATTGCAGCCCCAGGCAACAGTGGGTGCGTGATTTTTTGGTGCAGGCTGTAGCCATGGACATGCTATGTGATCTGATGGTGAATTTGGGGTGACCCAATGCAAGGATCCTGAGAATCCCTGTGGATCCATGCTTTTTAACCACGTTTTTGCACCATTGCAGCCCCAGGCAACAGTGGGTGCGTGATTTTTTGGTGCAGGCTGTAGCCATGGACATGCTATGTGATCTGATGGTGAATTTGGGGTGACCCAATGCAAGGATCCTGAGAATCCCTGTGGATCCATGCTTTTTAACCACGTTTTTGCACCATTGCAGCCCCAGGCAACAGTGGGTGCGTGATTTTTTGGTGCAGGCTGTAGCCATGGACATGCTATGTGATCTGATGGTGAATTTGGGGTGACCCAATGCAAGGATCCTGAGAATCCCTGTGGATCCATGCTTTTTAACCACGTTTTTGCACCATTGCAGCCCCAGGCAACAGTGGGTGCGTGATTTTTTGGTGCAGGCTGTAGCCATGGACATGCTATGTGATCTGATGGTGAATTTGGGGTGACCCAATGCAAGGATCCTGAGAATCCCTGTGGATCCATGCTTTTTAACCACGTTTTTGCACCATTGCAGCCCCAGGCAACAGTGGGTGCGTGATTTTTTGGTGCAGGCTGTAGCCATGGACATGCTATGTGATCTGATGGTGAATTTGGGGTGACCCAATGCAAGGATCCTGAGAATCCCTGTGGATCCATGCTTTTTAACCACGTTTTTGCACCATTGCAGCCCCAGGCAACAGTGGGTGCGTGATTTTGGGGGGGCAGGCTGTAGCCATGGACATGCTATGTGATCTGATGGTGAATTTGGGGTGACCCAATGCAAAGATCCTGAGGATCTATGCTTTGTAACCACATTTTAAGTGGGGAGGGAAGGAAAAACACAGAAGGGACAAGGAGCAGGAGAGGGGTGTGCAGAGAAGCAGCTGGCTAAGAATGCAGGAGAGGGGTAGGGAGGAAAGGAAGGCAAAAGTTTTCCCCCACCCAAGCCAGCCAGCCAGCCAGCCAGCCATCTCTCTCTCTCTCTCTCTCTCTCTCTCTCTCTCTCTCTCTCCCTCTCCCTCCCTCCCTCCCTCCCTCCCTCCCTCCCTCCCCCCCTCTCTCTCCCTTCCCCCCTCTCTCTCCCTCTCCCCCAGCAGCACCGGAGCTTGCCTGGAGGGGAGGGGCTTTCCCTGCTCTTTGTTCCGTTTCAGCAAACACAGCAAGGAAACAGAGAAGGGTGGGCAGTAAGACCCTGAGGCAGAATGCAGGAAAGCAGCCGCTTCCTCTTTTCAAGTTTCGCTTCTCTGTGCAGCGTGCAGCCCCGCGATTTGATTTTTGCTTGATTTTTCAGCTCCAGGGACCACACATTCGCTCTATAACACGCACAGACATTTCCCCTTCCTTTTTAGGAGAAAAAAATCTGCGTGTTATAGAGCGAAATTTACGGTATATTCCACTGTAAGTACTGTCACTAAATGTTTTAGTACCAGCAACATAGTCAGCGTCGCTGTATAAAATGCAGTTGTATATCCTTTTAGAGGAGTTGGAGGATAACTTGGGTAATTAAAGGTGAAGGAAGATAATGAGTGAGGAGGTTGAAAAGACTGCAGAAAGCACAGGCGATGGCAGAACTCCATGTCTGTGCTTGTTGCAAGTAGATTGTGAGGAAGGATTTTGGAAGGAGAGAAATAGTTTGATGGACAGTGAGGAGGTGGGGGTAGATGGACACAGAAAAGGCAAAGGGAGCAGAACACAAAGGTAGAGATCTTTAAAACTAAAAGTATTAGATTTCCCAATTGTAAAGTAAGATGGGGTCATGAACCCTAAAAAGAGCATCTGTTAACTATACATATCCAAGGATTGCACTCATTACATACACTGAGCAGTTTTAAGAGTTCCCCTGTCATTCCTTCCACCCACTCAGACTACTTTTAGATTCTCCTAGGTTTTAAAATCAGTTTAAAAGCATGAGATCTGGGAAATGTCTTGAGCTTTATCCCTTCCACATTATCTTCTTCTTTTTTAGCAACAGTAGATTAAATAAGATAGCTTATGTACTGCCGCTGAAAATTACACTGTTTAAAAGATAGGACTGCTGGTTTAAACAAGTCCTGTATATATTATACCTTTTTCAGTTAGCAGTTAACAATTTTGTTTAAGAATTTTTTGTTTTTGTTTTTTGCTTGACGATATTTACATTACTTGATATGCAACTGATTTTTCAGATGTACCTTTTGGGAAGCTGTGCTTCAGACAGGAATATTGTGCTATATGACATGAGACAATCAACGGCATTGAAGAAGGTAATGCAAAATCTTTAAGATCCTGTGACTGAAGTGTCTGTGTATGAATTCCCTGCACACGCCTTTTCATTTTGGAAGGGAAGTTATCTATTAAGTTTCACTGCTAAGGAGCTCCATAATTTTCATAGTTCTCGGTTGGGTGCAATATTCTTTTAATATAGAATTCTTTGACATGTAGCATATAGAAAATGTAGCTTTTCTGAGAAGCCTTTGCCCACAAGGCTGTTTCCCCCCACATCACACCCAAATAAGGTGCAAATAAGGTGTGCAAATAAGGCAGATAAATATTTGACTACAAAGGAACAGTTGACAGACTTGAAATGTGCTCCCAAATGTTTCTTGGCAAGCGGAGATTTCCTTTGGATAAACAGGACTTTTCTAGCTGGATAAATGGGTCTTTACCACAAGTCTCCACTTGCTAGGGATTAAGTCTTGTTTTAAAAGTATTTGTTGTTTTTGTGTTTTTAAATGTTTTAAATTTTATGTAAATTGCCTTGAGGTGGTGGTTTAAAAGGCGATTAATAATTTAATGATAGTGCAAATAATAATAATAATAATAATAATAATAATAATAATAATAATAATAAAATAATAATGTGGTACATTTTATATTTGACACTGGGATTGGTTCCACTGGGGAGCTCCCACGCACAACCAATCCCTGCAGAAAGCGGGGCTTGCAGTCATTGCTGATCAACTGATCTATACTGACAGCAACCCCTACCGTGTTTGGCTGCACTCCAGAGTTGCCTATTGGGAAGCTCCGACTGCATCTTATCCCTGTTGAAAGCAGAGGATCAACTAAAGGGATCTTTCATTGCAAGCTGGCCTGAGTTCAAGCTGGTCTACTTTCAACTGATGCCATGGTGATGTCAGGTGATGGATGGGTGAGCACCCGCCTATCAAAAGTGGCCTTTGCAGGGGGGGCGGGGTAGGGGAACACCTGTTGGGCTGTATCCAGTTCCCCACCCCTGCTTTAGACTACTGTAGGGAGATAGTGGAGGTATGAAGAATGCTTTGAACACAATACCTACCCTTGGAACTCTTTGCCTGTTGAGATCAAGCAGGCACCTTCACTGCACTCTTTTCGACGCCTGCTAGATACATTCTTGTTTAGACAATCCTACCCAGAAGCTTCGAAAGTTGAGGTCATTATAATCTGTTTTAGTATCCTTTTTTAAAAAAAGGTTTTTCAGTATTGCTGTATATGTTTTTTGATTTTATTGTTTTACCTATTTATACACCACTTTGAGGTTTTTATAATCAAGTGGGGTGGGTGGGTGTGTACACACATTAAAATAGTGCGGATTTGGAAAAGGACAGTACCATGGGACCTCTCCATACCCTTATGTGTCACACTTCCTTATACAGTGGTACCTCGGGTTAATTCGTTCCGGAGATCCGTTCTTAACCTGAAACTGTTCTTAACCTGAAGCACCACTTTAGCTAATGGGGCCTCTTGCTGCCGCCAAGCCAGCGCTGCACGATTTCTGTTCTCATCCTGAAGCAAAGTTCTTAATCCGAGGTACTATTTCTGGGTTAGCAGAGTCTGTAACCTGAAGCATATGTAACCCGAGGTACCACTGTACTAATTTCTGTTTCTCTTAGGTTGTGAGTCAGCAAGCTGGAGTCTGACTTTTTTAAACCTGTGTAAAACACTTAGGCTCCCTTTTTCCGAAATGTCACTGCTGTGGAAATGGAACATTTCAATACACAACATTGTCTGTGGATTAGAATAGATCATACAACACAATT
Organism: Podarcis gaigeae; assembly: GCF_964106915.1. Taxonomy (NCBI): domain Eukaryota; kingdom Metazoa; phylum Chordata; class Lepidosauria; order Squamata; family Lacertidae; genus Podarcis; species Podarcis gaigeae. The sequence continues at coordinate 22,608,890 of NC_139683.1, read as the reverse complement.
GAAATTTTGTTGGTGTGGTTCAGTTCATGGTGTGGTTTGTTCAGTTATTTGGTAAATAAATGGTACAAGATCATGGTATGCAAATAGTTTCCCCACCGAAAAGGAGATATTCGAAGCCTCTTCAAGGTTCAGTAAAGGTGAAAGGTATTCACTGACTGAGGATAACAAACTTCCTTCTTTGGCTTACAATATCTCCCAGCTGTCGCTACTATTGCCTTTTAGAGTGGGACCGTACAGCATATGGACTGCTAAAGACTTTTCAACTAATCAGCCTTCTGCCAAGTAGGGGTCTGGCTAGAGTAAGTTGTCAGTTTTATCCCTTCAGCAGAGGATCAGGGCAGTCTCTTTTCATTGCCATCTGGCTTTTTTTCAAGCCTTGTTACAGAGTTTCTGATCAGCAAAGCAAATTACTACCAGTATGTTCCAGGGTCTGCATTTAAACCAGTTAACATAATTTCACAATATCTACCCTCCATAGAAGTCTACCCCAAGTAAAAGAGGAGTGTCCAAGCCTGTAGTTTTCATTGGTGAACTACATGTACATTTCATTGGTGAACTATTACCTCAGTAAAGGAATTGTCATCATATGAGAAAAAAATATTGTGCATTATAGTTCTCCTGATAGCTGTAGAAGTCTAGGTGAGTTTGAGATCATGGGACCTGTATTTTTTTTAGTAGTCCTGGCTTTTGTGAACAAGAATCCATTGAACAAATACACTTGATGATATCTTGTCATGAGTACCTTATTTTGAATCTGCAGTTCTTGGGCTGCATCCTGAGTAGTTTTTTGTTTTGTTTTTTACTTGTCAGTTTCTTTACATACACTTTGTTTTTGGGAAATTCTTGATGCTGACACCAGCATATTCTACACCTTGCACAGGCATGTTGGGAACTTGTAGAACTTGTACAAGTTGTTAATACATCTGTATAACTTCTAGTGGTTATCTGAAAAATGTTTGAAAAATATTTAAATTTTCTCAGGTTATCTTGGATATGAGAACAAATACGCTTTGCTGGAATCCCATGGAAGCTTTCATTTTCACTGCTGCAAATGAGGACTTCAAGTAAGAATTATTGTTGCCTTACTTGCTCTCTATTTAGACTTCTGTAGTTATTCAGAACATTTGTAATTTTAAGTTTTGACTTCTGCTTTGTGCAAGGATATGATTTTTATAGAAGTTACAAGGAGGCTGTTGGATTTTATCTGGAATCCAAAGAGCTACTTATTTAAATTATTTTTACTTGTTGGTTTTTCCATCTGTGTGGACCTTCAAGATGTCCAGTATATGACAATCAATTTGACAATTCCTTCAGGAACCCTCGGGGGAGGACAATGGAACAAAAAGCAAAGCAGAAACAAACAATGCCTGGATGAAATACTGGGCTCATAGATAAGGAGGGGGTTCGATAGATCATTGCACGTGTATCAACGTGAAGCTCACTCAGAGCAGAATTGGCCTCTAAGGGCAAAATGTACTCCTGGGGTCCAATGGGCACCTGCCATGCTTGCTTTGTAATTTATTTGTTCAGAGGAGTGTACAAGAAAAAATACAAAAATAGAAAAACTACTCCAATGCTTATAAATTCCTTTTTTTATTATGACACTTCATGATACAAGCAAAATGCTGTATCAAAGTCAGACATGTGAGTCCAAAGATTTTGAAAATACATTTGATTAGGCTAGTATTCAGCACCTGGAAATGAAGCGTTACCTGAGCAATTGAACATAATGGAATAAAGTGTAAAGTGTTAACATCCTTTCTTTTGCAGCTTATATACTTTTGATATGCGATTTCTTGACAAGCCCGTAGTGGTTCATATGGATCATGTGTCTGCAGTCCTTGATGTGGATTACTCTCCTACTGGGAAAGAATTTGTGTCTGCCAGCTTTGATAAATCTATTCGCATTTTTCCAGTAGACAAAGGTCACAGCAGGTCAGTGATTTTACAAATAGGCTTCTCTTGGGACACCCTCCTCCTTTCCCACCATTCTTAATGCTCTCATAAACTTATTTAATGTGTGTATTATCTTGAGGAAGGATATATCCTCCTACCAGTAGTTGTTTGTTGCTTGCACTGAAAAAATAATAATTCACAGCTGTTGAATTTCCAGTTGAATTGTCCAGTATTTCAGTACTTCCTATTCGTTAGAATGTATATTGAATTTACAAACTAAAATTGATTGGGTTCTAAATGCTACTTTAGACTAGTTTAATGACAGGCTCACTCAGTGGGATTTTTGCTTTTGCAAATCCACTCTTTCAAGAATCTTGTGTCATGTATAATGGTGAGCTGCTCAAGAAACAAGTCACTTTTCTCTGCGTGGAGTGACCTTATTTCTTATGTTATCTGTCAAATTCTCCTGTGGGGCTGGGGGAGGTCAACATCTGACCCTCTGGCAGGATCCACTTCCCTACCCCTACTTATATAAAGTAGCTCTGTTTTCCTTCAGAATAGAGCTTTGCTTCTCAGGAGTTCAAGATACTATAAAAATACATAATTAAAGGAAACAGTTACAGTATTGACAGACTGTGTTGAGACACAGTAAAGTCATTCAAACTCAGAAAATAATGTGTATGTGTATTAGTTGACTTCCAGGATCCACATAACCTCTTTAATGAGATCGTTTAAAAAAACATGAGTTTTGCATAGAAGTAATATTTTACTTATCAAAGGCACATTGCTGAAGTTATTTGTCTAATCCAGGAGGCTTCTTTCACAGTCCCAAGGGCTCATAAGCCATGGCATATTTTGTGTTCCTAATTAAGCCCTGAATGTGAAACTTGAGAAGACGGAAGAAATAAGAGATACTCTGTTTATTAAGTTCATTAAAAGCCCTTGGCAAATGAACCAGATGTTTGTGTGATTAAATGAAAGAATCAAGTTATTCACCCATATGCTATTGTATTGCTCTTGTCCTCAGAAGAGTGATTTTTCAAAACCTGTGACAGAAGCAAAAGGCACAAATAAAATATTTTTTTTAAAAAAGAAAGGGTTAGGTGAAAGAAGCATCTGAAATTGCATACAATTATTTTCTTCCAGAGATCAATAAGGAGAGTAGAAGGCACCAATAAAGGCCTTTTCTGTACTTTTATCAGAATGGCATGACAGCTGTGAAATATGTCATGAAGTTAATGATCTAATATGTTCAGGAGTGATTGGACCATTCTTTAAAAAACTAATAATTTAAGCAAATGGGAGACTTGCTCTTTAGTTACTCTCTTTTGTCTACATAATATATGAAAAACAGTTAATCTCAATAAATTGAATTTGTTGGTTGTTATCATACTATAACCTTATTTTATGTGTGCACAGCTCAAGACTCATGGGGCTCTGGCTTGGTTGTGAGGTCCTCCTAAACTCATATATAAGCATGCCCATATGAACATACTTCTTTTCAGGCAAACCTCACTGAAAATATTGGGTGAGATTCAGTATAGCAGAAGAGGGTATCCACTACAACCCCCTGTGCACCCCCAAAATCTGCTCTGGTGCTTTTGGGAGACTCCTCTTGGGCAGTTTTTTTGGGGCATGCAGGGACTGGAAGGGGAGAAGAGAAACCACAAGTCCAATTACACAAGCAGGTTTCCATCAACTAGAGGATGAATATTGTTTGATGTTGCCCACTGTTTATAGTTGAAACTATAAGCACCAATTAAAATTATATAACACTATATGATATCAATCTGTATAATAAAATGGCCAAGACATACTTCAAAACTGCATCTCCCTTCACCTCAGAGCAAGATTGTTTTTTTAGTAGCCCTGTGGTGGCAGTGAATAATAAAATAAAGCTATGAATATGTATTCATGATTGTAATGTGCTTTGGTTGTATTCCGATCTTAATTGAAAACAAATTAGACTACTGGGGACATAAGCAAAGTCTCCATGTAAGTAGTAATTATCATCTATAGCTGTTCTATGTCTTATGTATTTATTTTTAAACAGTAGACTTGAATGAAGAAAAAATATAGGTTACAATAAATAATATAACCAAATGAAAATAATTGTAAATTGTACATAGTTGTTAAATAATTACAAGATGGGTACTCTGTGCCTTTGTAAATATTTTAGAGTATAATTTAAATCAGAACAGAGTACTTGCTCTAATTTAAGGCGTTATATCGAAGAGTGGAACTCATTTTGCGTAACATTGCTTTTGCAGCTCCTTTTTTCTCTCCCACAAAAAGCTATTCCTGTGGATTGAGGGACCCTTTGGAATAATGTTGCTGCTGCTTGTTGTTGTTAATTATTATTATTATTATTATTATTTATTGAATTGTCTTACACACGTTTCAAGCCAATGTGCAAGATACAAGAAAAGAACTGTTAAAAAACCTCAGTTAAAACCAAAAGAGAAAACACCAGCAGATATATATTTTAAAAATACAAATCAGATACCTTAGCAGAGACGCATTCATCCAGCTTGGAATGCCTGTTGGAGAAAAAATGTTCACAGTATCATCTAGGTTTCATCAAGATAGTCTCTGCTGAGTTTCATCTTTGCTGCCACAAGCCAAACTGGTCATGTGACTTTCAATGACATATGTTTCAGGGTTTTTTTGCACTTAAGCAGAACTACAACCAAGCAGGTGTTGACTGAGTTTCTGACTGAATGTCAAAAGCTGATCTATATAGCAGCTTCAACGCCTGGTATTGCCAACTGCACACCTAGTTAATGGAAGCTTAGCCGATAGTTACCCCCCCCCCCCCAAAAAAAAAATCAGTTTGGTCTTCCATGTGCTCAGAGTCATGAGAACAGGCTAGAAGTTGTCATTATTAGCACAGAGGTGATTCGCATGACCACTGTTTATCTCATCTGTGTATTCTGGTAACAGACATCTTTCTTGAGGTGTTGGGTAAGAGCCCCAGAGATCATTATTTTTGAGTCTTTTGTATGCAGTTAGTAATTTCTGAGGATTTAGGTGGTGCTACATATTGTTTAATTTGTCTGCAGTACACATTGTATACGTTAAAAATAAACTTATTGGTCCCTTTTATGAATAAAAAATAACACTTTCCAGTGTTGAAAGGAAAATGCATGATGAAAGAAAACATCAATATAAATGTTCCAATTTAATAGGTGTTTTTGTTTGTTTGTTTTAGAGAAGTCTATCATACAAAGCGAATGCAGCATGTCATTACTGTTAAATGGACATCTGACAACAAATATATCTTGTGTGGCTCTGATGAAATGAACATTCGTTTGTGGAAAGCTAATGCTTCTGAAAAACTTGGTGTGGTAAGTAAATTCAAATTATATTTTTTTAAAGTGAATTAAGGTGACTAAAATATATTTTTGTATTTAAAATGCTGATCTTTAATTTGGCTTAGTTGTATGCATGATAATCTTTCATTGCAACTGGCCTGCCTTGAGTTTGCTCATTTTCTTTATTATGGTATATATTTCTATCAATTGAATATAACTGTTCAGTGGCTCGGTTCACATGTACTGCTAAGAGCAAACAATGTGTTAGCATGAGGCCGTGGGTTCTCAGAGAGGTTATTGCTGCCACTGCAGTCCTCTCCCATTTCCACGGCAGTACCTGGGGCTCCTGTTCTTTGTTTTCTCCAGATTGTCTCCTCCAGATTTGTCAGGAGCGAGACAAATGATAAGCCTGAGTTTTTTATGACACATTAAATCAGACTGGTTTAGCACTGGCTAATGCAGCAGTAGGACTGGGGGGAGGAGCGCAGAAGTAGCTCTTTGGCTAAATGCTCTTTGAGAGTACAGTTGATCATTCAGCTCCATGCTCATGTGATACTGCCAAAGATTAAGCTTTTGAAGAAAAAAAATGCAATAATATTTAATGCATAGGAAGTGTCATGTAGGCTAAACCTTATTTATAAAAAAAGAAACCAATATGAATAAGAGCTTCTCCATCATTGCAGAATTCTCTGTCAGAGATGCACTGCACAATTTTACTTGACATTTGGATTAGACCTAAATACACTGCTTAGGTTGTGGCTTTCATAGTTGATGAGTGTTTATTTGACTGGTAGTTGTACTTTGACACTGAGGCTGCTCAAGTATTCATCATTTCTGACATTCATGTTTTCTTTGCTTCATTAATGTATTTGGCGTTGAACTCATTACGTAAAATCAGTGGAACACTCTAGCAAGAACAGCATCTCTGCAGGAGCCAGAGGCGCTTACCCTGTCTACACTCCACTGACGATTAAGCCTATGATATTCTGGGTAACTGTGGTGGAGATAAGTGACATCTAGTTGTTACAGCTGCAGGAGAGTGTTCTTTAAAAAGGACTGTGCTGCTTTCCAAAATAGAAACTTTACGTTTCTGCATCTATGTAATGCAGACTTTGTGAAAGCAAATCTGCTTTTACATTGCAAAAGTTGTACGCAATTGAATAAGTTACATGAGATGGGTATTTTAAATATCTAATGCGGTGCACCTGATACAATTTAGACACGCTGCACGCTAATCTTGGGTATCTTCTTCACAAAGAGAAAGCTACAGTTGTGGTCATGATAATGTAAATGAACTAGTAATTAGAAATATTCACTCATTGTAATGTTTTGTAGAACTCTCTTGGATTGTATAACAATTAGTATGGGGTTTAGTAACTCAATGAGCTTTTATAGCCCAGTCCTTTTGAGCTTCTGTCTGAAGTAGTAGCATATAGGCACAAATATAATATTTGAAGTGCTAGTGTGAGGCCTTTGCTTCTGCCTTTGCTATATAATAACAGGAATCATCTTTAATCTTGGATCATAGTCTCACAAGCCCAGGACAGCCCTCAAAGCTGATGCTTTGGAGGAATTTAGTCTGGCCTGTTTGTGCTAACAAGAGCAAGTTGTCAATATGCATTGAACTGAGGTTAGGGAGGTGATGATACAATTGTGCATTTGCTTTAAAAAAAAGAAATATTGAGATTTCTGTTCTAGGTGTTTATAACATGATGGGGCTATGAACATAATGTGAATATCAGGTGCAGTTCATGCCTAATCCTGAGACATGCCCCTGGCTTCTGCTCTACTGCCATTTTGTGAAAATTCATGCTATATTTTATATTATACTGACCTTTGTATGAATGCCTCTCATCATGGATGTTACCCTGTCACTTCCTCCTATTCCAAGCTCCCTTCCCTCTCCTCCCCTTCCTGATTTTGCACACATTCACCTACGCAGTAATTCAGGAGTGCTGTGCATATAAACTCACAATATTGTTTTTGTCTGCAGAAGGAGCAGGGTTCTATCAGCAACCATTTTTTAAAGTAATTGCCTTTAATTAAAATGAAAGCCTTTTAATTTGGATTGCATTGACAATTTGCACTGCAGGAATGCCTGGAATGTATTGCTGACTAAACAAACTATTATGGGATGTCTTGAGATAATGACCAAGGAAAAATAACGCATGTAATTTGTAAAGGATTACTGTATTTCATTCCTGTAAATGTCTGCTAACATTGATTCAATTTAATATTTTATATTTGAGAGCTAAGACAACTCCAGCTGGATATTTGTATCAAATGTTTTCCTCTAGAGCCCCAAAAGGTGACTTTCTTTATTCGTGTATGTTGGTGAAATCATTAGGGGTTTGGCATCAAGATGCTTAGGTTTTGACTCTATAGGTGAACAACCCGCCTCCCATTAATTCACTAGACCCTTTTATAGATATAGAAGGGAAAAAATCAAGGTGTCCAGGAAGAGAGGCTAATTGAAACCGTCCTACTCAATAAAATAAGCTATCCCTAACTAAGCAGCTGAGTAGAATGGGCTTCTGCTTCCTTGCTTCCAGCAAAAAATTATTCCTACTCTAAAACACTGGAGGGATGAAATTCTGCGTAGATTGCCAGTAAAGTGATAACAAATAGGCAGCCATTTTATAAAGTATGGCAAACTTAAATAATAAATATGTAAGTTCTTGCGTCAACTTCAGGTGCAAGTATTTATCCATTTGTGATTGGATCCAAAGGTGACCTTCGTAGATGGACTTTGCTCCAGTTGTGGTACCTGCTAACAAAATTGGGCAGAATGTGACTTCTAGTTATTTCCCCTGCAACTTTCTATCCACATCATCTCTCACACTGAAGAGGGTTCTTCAACCCTCTGGGGCAAAATTTCAGGCGGAAGGGGGGGATCTGTAAAAATCACCTCCTCTCCCCACTCCTTCCATTAGTGGGTGCTGTGAGTGGAACTCTCCTCACAGGGTTATTGGAGCCCTAAGATGCCTGCTGAAAAATCCAAAGAAAAAATAGGTCATGTTAATGCTTGCATTGGACTGAGCAACTTGGGGATGGTAGCTAGTATGTAAGTAGGATGGGTTCCCAGAATGGTTTTAGGTAGCACTTTTAAGCAGACTTACTTGAAAACAAGTTCTACTAGTTCTTGGTTTTTCTGAGCGTCCAATAAGCTTTGACTACATTTTTGCCCATTTCTGTTCCACTGCTATTAGAACGAACTATTTATTTATTGGATTTCTATACCGCCTTTTTGCCTAGGCACACCAGGAGTTTTACAGTTACACAGTTTTGCCACTCACTCATCTGCAGTTAAAAATGAAGCATGAACAGCCCCTTTCCTCCAGCTCCCCTCCTTCCTTCTCACGAGGCAAATTATGTTTTTTGGCAAATGGCAGGGAGGGGGTAGTTTGCCTGGCATAGGCCCTGATGGTATCTCTGCTTCCCTCTGAAATACACAATTAATCCACTACAGGGACTACTTCATATTTGCTGCCTCTTCTAATGGGCAGGGTGATTGCAGTTAATTGGAGGGTTATTTAACATGTGATGTTTTATTCCTTCTTACTACTCTTTCTGTTCCCTCAACCTGAATAGTCCACTTGTGGGGGATGGGAGAAGAATACACAGTTTCTAGTACATCTTTTAAAGAATCCAGATTCTTTTTCTCTCATGCTTGCACAGTGTGGATTGCACAATTTTAGCTGATATTTGCCAGGTTCTTAGAGATCTGGCAGTGACAGTTTTGTACCTGTTAGCAGACACACGGGAACCAACAATACTTCTTGTGGAATTGCACACTTCTAAAACTGTTCTGTCTTGCTTTATGGAATAAGTCATCTTTACTACCTGCTCAGTTTTAACACAAGGGTCTGTTTCTGTAGCTTCTTCCTCGGGAAAAAGCAGCTATGAACTACAATGAGAAATTGAAAGAGAAATTCCAGCACCACCCTCAAATCAAACGTATAAGTCGCCATCGACACTTGCCAAAGATGATCTACAGCCAGGCCAGAGAGCAACGCATCATGAAAGAAGCTCGTCGGCGAAAGTATGTTACTTCTTAACTTTACCTTGTTAAATTACATGTTATATTGGGCCATTCTTTCAGTTAGCCCAGCAACACTTTTGAATAGATTTAGAGGAAACTTGCTAACTTGAAGAGCAGTTTAGTTTACTCTTTTCTATTGAAATTTTACCAAAATGAAAGAAATCTGTACAGGAGTCTATTGGCAAGCTTTAATTATTTTAGTTGGACTAGATGATGTATTGGTTCTTGCAAATGATTCGGTAACATTTATTTGTTAATTTAAGCAATTAGATTGCATGAGGCAATGGGGTAGAAGGGGAAGGCAAAGTGGTGGTAAATACTCACGTTCAAGAGAAAAGGAACAGGTGGTTTCTTCATGGAACAAAATAGACGATCCTTAGAAATATTTTGAACACTATAAAATACATTATTCAGTTTTGTTTTAATTGAATCTGTTGCCTAAAAGAAGCAACTCAAAATGAGTTTCTGCCCAAGTTTATGATCTAGCAGCCATTTAGTGATTTTCCAAATACAGTAGGGCATTTTCAGTATATTGTTTTTTAGAAGCAATGTAGAGTATGGTCAGTTAAGTAATTTGTTTTTTTAAAAAATAAAATTATACCCCTTGTGGCTGAAATAATCTAATTTTGATGTTTCTTATTTTAGGGAAATGAATCGCCGGAAACATAGCAAGCCTGGATCTGTACCGCTTGTGTCAGAGAAGAAGAAACACATTGTAGCTGTAGTGAAATAATAGTTTATATAATGCCTGTTTTATTGGTTGAATTCTTAAAGACAATGTGCACATCCTTTTACTTTTACTTTTTAAACGTCTCCATTACTATTGTAATGTTTGGATTTTGCATTAAAAAGGCATTTAAAATTTTATATCTAGATATGCTACTTGATATAGTTTAGGTTAATTTTGTGACCTAAACTATATCAGTAGCATATCTAGATATTCTGTTGTACCTTCTGTCAATCCAATTTTGTGTCACCTGAAAAAGAGACACAGTGTTGTATCCACTGCCAAAAAGGATGAACAACTTCACTATGCAACAAACAGCTTTCCCTTTACTAGAGACTACATAAGCATTCGACATGTAATTTCTAAAATCCTATGAAGAGTTCTTCATAGGCTAGATAATTTAGGAAGTGTTATGACACTTGCCTGTGTTTCCTTACTGCACCCACCAACATAATTGGGCAGTTGTCAATATGTGATATTAAAACAAAGATTTGTGTTGAATAGTACCGTATTTTTCGCACGATTGGATGCACCTATTTTTTTGGGGGGGGGGAATAAAGGGGGAAAAAATTCCCTTTATTTCCCCCCCAAAAGCAGGTCAGGGAAACCGAACCAGGTCGAGGAACAGCGGGATAGTGGCGCTGCGCCTCCCTGCTGTCCCCCGAGCTTGTGTCGCTGGCTGATGTCTGCCTGGCACGCGGGGCGCTCTGCTTCAGCGGGCCCCACCCGCCAGGCAGCAGGCTGCTATCCGCAGCATGGGGAGCCCTGCGGGGAACTCCTGCAGGGCTCCGCACGCTGCGGATCTGTGCCTGGCGCGAGTGGCGCTCTGCTTCTGGGCGCCCCACCCGCCGGGCGGCAGGCTGCTATCCGCAGCGTGGGGAGCCCTGCGGGGAACTCCTGCAGGGCTCCCCACGCTGCGGATGTCTGCCTGCCGCGAGGGGCGCTCTGCTTCAGGGCGCCCCACCCGCCGGGCAGCAGGCTGCTATCCGCACCGTGGGGAGCCCTGCGGGGAACTCCTGCAGGGCTCCCCACGCTGCGGATGTGTTCCCGAAGCGCCAGGCGCTCTGCTTTCAGGGTGCCCGACACTCTGGGCGGCAGGCTGCTATCCGCAGCGTGGGGAGCCCTGCGGGGAACTCCTGCAGGGCTCCGCACGCTGCGGATCTGTGCCCGGCGCGAGTGGTGCTCTGCTTTCAGGGTGCCCGACACTCTGGGCGGCAGGCTGCTATCCGCAGCGTGGGGAGCCCTGCGGGGAACTCCTGCAGGGCTCCCCACGCTGCGGATGTCTGCCTGCCGCGAGGGGCGCTCTGCTTCAGGGCGCCCCACCCGCCGGGCGGCAGGCTGCTATCCGCACCGTGGGGAGCCCTGCGGGGAACTCCTGCAGGGCTCCCCACGCTGCGGATGTGTTCCCGAAGCGCCAGGCGCTCTGCTTTCAGGGTGCCGGACACTCTGGGCGGCAGGCTGCTATCCGCAGCGTGGGGAGCCCTGCGGGGAACTCCAGTCTGGTATGGAGGTGTAAGATCAGATCCCTGCTCTGCTTTGGAAATGGGCAGAATGGAGGAGAGGGTGTGAAATGAAGTACATATTGAGTCTACTTAACTATGCAAAAGAAAGCTAACTTCATGTTTACTGTGTGATTCATTTGTTGCCCTCTCAATTTGTTACCTGAGCTATAGCAGCATAGTTCATCATTAAGTGGCCAGATAGAATTGGCTCTAAGCTCATTGTTGTAGAGATCAATTAAATCAACTAGAAATTTTGTTTATTATAAATTAAGAGTATTATACTAATGGCTTTTCAAGAAAGATGTGAGAGAAGCCGTGGTTTTGTTTACACTCTTGCAGCTCTTCAGTTTCGGCGTGAGATATTTAGAAAATGTAAAGACTATTTTTCAGTCACAGCCATGTTGAAAGCAGAAAAAACTGGGGAGAAGCAAATAAGTTAAATCATTTAACAGATTCTTTTTTGTAGAGGGAGAAGTAAATTGGGAGTTTCCTTCCTTAAAGTGTTTAGCGATAAGTCTTCCTTGATTTGGCTCACATGTTCAGCTTTTAAGTACTGTAAATAGCCTGCACGCAATAGACTTCACCACTTGCAAGATGTGATGTGAGGATAGTTTAAAGTAGATTGTGAAGAACTTTAGAAAGTATTGTGGTGGAATGTCTGTGTGGAATTGAAAACCTATAAAGATACTTCAAAATAAAATCCAGGAGCAGGACCCAGTAAAAATTCTGCCCTACTCAGATTTTTCTTGAAAAATTCACATAGACTATTTGTGATGTCCTCCATAGGAATAATTCAGTAAGTACTCCTGAGACAGAAAGTACTGATCCCATATTGTTGCATCTCCAAGTAATGCTGGAAAAGAAACTGAAACACTTGAAGAAGCTCTGCCAATAAGTGAAATCAGTGGGAAATGGACCAGTAGACTGACTTCATTTAAGGCAGACTTTGTTTCTGTGATTTCTGCAATAATTTAAACCGTCTGGGGGGCATCGATTGATACTAAACTGGCCAAACATTTACTAACAGTTGCCTTGTTTTCTGCTTGTAGTTATGGCTCACAAAATATTTGTGCAGTTTCCTCCGCAAATTATCATCAAGCCCTGTGGTGATGGCCTGGAACTTTGCATTGTGTGTGCTATTCATTACCTACTTGCAGTTCTATCAGTTGCTACTTATTCCCTGTGTCGAGTCATAGTGAGCTATAATCGGCTTCTCTAGGAGAAGTGTTTCTAATTGTGGGATTGGGTTAACGATCTGTATCTGAGCCTTCAGCAAGGAGCTTCTTGCATCTTAAGTGACAGGAGTAGGATCAGCATGGTCCTAAGTGCTAATTTTTCTGAAGAGAGCCTAATGGGTGCAGAGCTCTGCAGAGGATTTTATCCATAGGAACAGAAGATCTGAAGAAGGAAGGGGACGTTGACCATAGGAAAATGCTGCATCGTAGATGAGATAGAAGTAGCACATCAGCAAATTTCTTTACCAGACTCTGTTGATGACAGGAAATGATTTCTCATGCCATAAGCATTCAGGACATAATAAGCCAAAATTATTTTTCCTACAAAGCAAGTAATCTAGTTTTTAAAATTGAAGGAGAAACATTTAATTGGTACAGCTGGATAAATAAAGGTGTATTTATAGATAAGCTATTTGAGGAATAGAGCCTGTTGGGTTTTTTTGAACTTGCTAAGGCAAAATTTTAACCTTTGTGAGCAAATCCATGGACAATATTTGCAGCTGCATCTTTTTGCAATAGAGTATTTGCAATCAGAAAATACTGAGATGTTTCTGATAAACCCGTGTTTCAAAATAATCCTTCTCTTTCTGGTTGTCTCTGAAGCTCCAAAAACATCAGCAAAAAAAGCATAGAGTAAATAACTGCATTAAAATGGCAATCTCAAAATGTAGAACAAAATGGCATGCATTTGTTGGGAAAGTTTATGTAAAGTATCTCTTTTTCAAATATTTTATTCAAATATATGAAAGTAAAAGGATTTCCCAGTATAATATACACGTTTGGGGGTTTTGTTTATTGTTTTGCATTTTTTGCTCTGCCCGTGTTTACCTCTGGCCACACACATCACTGGTATGTGGCCCCCAGAAGGGTTCCCATGAGGTAATGTGGCCATTGGGCTGGAAAAGTTCCCCCATGCCTGGCTTGATTTATTTGAACAGCATATAATGTGACCCCAGGGAAGTGCCTCTATACACACACACACCATAGTTAACATTTCTTGGTGTTTCTGGTTTCTGAAGAAAACCATAGTCAAAACAAAAAAATTCCTTCCAGTAGCACCTTAAAGACCAACTAAGTCAGTTCTTGGTATGAGCTTTCGTGTGCATGCACACTTCTTCAGATACACCTTTAAGGTGCTACTGGAAGGATTTTTTTTGTTTTGACTATGGCAGACCAACACGGCTACCTATCTGTAACTGAAGAAAACCATGTAAGTCTGAATCAACTTTATGGTCAATGCTGCCCTTTTGCTCTGGGCTGAGAGAATAATCAGAGCAAACTCACTTCAATAAAATGAGAATTAGCAAACTTACAGGAACATGACTAAAGTGGTGCTCTTCAAAGTGCCAAAGCTCAGATTACAGGAATTCATCATATCCATGAATCAGATAGCATTGGTCTTGCAGTGTAATTCTACCTAAATTATGTTTGTCAGTTGAGAATGCCAAATTAAATGCTGTTTTGTCAAAATTTATTGCTGCTGTTGGGAAACTGCTTTGATGACATGACAACCCCTCTTGAGAGAGGAGGAAGAGACTGCTTGAACCATTCCTGTTATTGTGAAAAGATGGGGCAAAGTGAGTTAAGACACCAATGGCTGAAAGATTTCTACCTGCTGCACTGCACTGGTGAGAGAGATTACATTATACAAAGGCAAAATCCCAGAGGAATGTCTCTTGTATGAATTCCATAGACATGAATGGGAATTAACTTTTTAATATTTTTTGAATAACATATAAGGCAACAAATACAAACATTTGCTGGTTGGGAAGAGAAGAGACAGCAAGCTTGATTATTGTGTTCTTTCTTCACTGGTGCGGATGAAAGGACAAAAATGTGCATTGAATACTTTATCAATGGTTTGGGACCAGGATATATCAGAAACGGCATACTCCCGCCGTCCTCAGCATAAGCCTGTCAGGACCTTCAACACTATTCATATCTGCATAGTATCACCAAGTAGAACTGTTTAGGATATTGAGAGATAATTTGAGTTTTGCCATTGCCAGGTTTGAAGGGGCCATTGGCAAATGCCCATCTGGTTCATATATCAGTGAAAATCTCCGGTACCAAAAACGTAATTCCAGGCGTTGGGGGAAATTAAAATGGCAGCATCACCATCTGATTGCAAAATAGTTCATTTTCTAGCATAGACATTCTGTTTCATAGAAATAATGGGATTTTGCTAAGGGAAGTTTAGAGTTTGTTAATCCTCTAATGAACAGTTCTCAATGTGTTAATTTATTTGTACTCGGTGCACAGGGAGGTTTTCCATTAATGCACACTTTCAGTTGGAACTCATCCAGGTACCGTAGGTATTAATAACACCATGGACGAAAACTATAAGCAAGGTAAAAAGGACAGAACATAATTATTGGAACAATGAGGGTTGTATGTGTTGAGAGAAAGAAAGGAGGGCTTCTGAAACACTGGTAATTTCTATACATAATACACTTGAAGCCAAGGTTTCTGCATACATGCCAAAAACGCAAATACTCCGAAACCCTGTGTGAGCATCCCAGGATTTCTGGAACTGGCATGCTGGCTCCAGAATCCCCAGAATGCTCTTTCGAGATCTCTCAGGGCTGTCCCAAGTTCCCATGAAATCTTGCAGAAGCATCACAGACCTGGAGAGAGACAGTGTGGTGGTGTGGTTAAGAGCAGTAGACTCGTGATCTGATGAACCGTCTCCGCTCCTCCACTTGCAGCTGCTGGGTGACCTTGGGCTAGTCACAGTTCTTTGAAGTCTCTCAGCCTCACTCACCTCAGAGTTTTTGTTGTGGGGGAGGAAGGGAAAGGAGAATGTTAACTCCTTTGGGTAGTGATAAAGCAGGATATCAAAACCAAACTCCTCTTCTTGCTTCGGAAGCAAAGCTGAGAGCTTAAAAACTCTTTCTATTCCGGGAAAATCCAGTACAAAAAGAGTTTTTAAACTGTGCCTTGGTTCCTAAGCAAGGCCCACTCCTCATGCTGGCTTAATTTACAGGATGTCAACCAGCTAGCATTCAGTCATGTATTGCTGAAATTGCAGAAGTTACATGTACATAAGATGTGATCGTACTGTATAATATTATGGTACCAGATTAGCCTGCATCTCTCTCTTGTGGGAATATGGTTGGTTTACCTATAGGGAAAATGGGCGCACGGGTAGAAATGTACTACAGCATGACCTTTTGACAGGGCAGGCTGTGTTAAGCATGATCAGCGCGTGGACACCCCATGCTGGCCTGTGATTGGTCTACACAGCCTGCCCTGATAGTGGTGTGATTTTCCTTATATGGCATTGTCTTTTACTGTTGAGTTGATACAATGTTCTGTGAAAAAATAAAATGCTAGGCCGCAGCAGTTTGAGCATGCTCAGGGCCTGATCAGTTCTGTTCAGCTCAGTTCAGCTCAGTTGTTGCTGGCTAGGCCTATTCAATATATCATTGGTGTGAGGCTGATTTATTTCTTATGGCGAGCAGGCCCTCGTCACTCTCTATGTGCACACAAAACCCCATTATCTTACAGACATGTTCACAAAAGTATTACTTTGGGCATCTTTACACAGGGGGTTATTGCAGTGGGCACAGTTACTTTAGGAACACAGTATTGTCTTGCTTTGGTGAGAAAATTAGCGAGTAAATGGCAATATAAACAAATGTAGTTTATTTTCATTTGGCATGTGTATTGGCATACATTTGAGTGAAATGGCTTTTGTCTTGAACCAACCATGCATAGATGTAGAATAGCAAGATGGTTAGCCGTTACAAATTATATAGGCTATCCACATTCACGTTGTCAGGACTATAAGCTTAAATAATTGCTGTTGCAGAGAGAGAGAGTGCTTTATACGGAATAGAGTAGGGCACTAGAGGACCAGGCAAAATTGCAGCCTACATGCACCAGAAGAGAAAGCTCAAATGCAAATGACTATGGTTTGGAGTAATGCGTAGGTTCAGAGACAATGTGATGAGGGAAATGAGAAAGGTATAGATAAGAGGAAGGAGTGAGACACTAATAATTACCTGTGCCAAGGAAGGGAGAGTAAAGAGAAAGCATATGCTCACTGCTGAATCCAGACTTCCTGGCAAAGGCTAAACACACCTTGTATGGTGGAGAAACAGGCCTGGGTACCATTGACAGCAAAATATCCAGAAAAAGGGTTTTTAGGCTGAGGTGATGACTGGGTGGACATCCTTGTTAGCTTACCCTTGAAGTAAATCTCACTACCCTGGGTTTCTTAGAATCTTCCTAAGCAGCTGAAGGGGTCCCTAATAAAGTTCCAGAAATATAAAAGCCTTCCTTTTGGGATAACATTGGCTTATGCCTGCTAGGGTCATGACTAATCTGAAGAAAACAACAAGCATGCCTGAGAAGCAGGGAGGGGAGGCAGGTATAAAGGGCTTAGGTTTTGTTCATGCAGGCATCAGTGAGTTGAAGCAGACTTGAAAAAGAGTGGAGATAGTGGGTGGTTGCTGATTTGGTTCCAATAATTTATGTATTTATTTAAAATACTTAAATTATATTAAGTGTTCTTTTAAATTGTTAAGAATTAAAATTTGAAAACCAAATTCCATACTGGTTGATTTCTTAACACTTGTGTGTTTTCTTTAGCACTTGGGACAACCTGGTGATAGTTGCACTGTTTGATTCCAACCAGATGTTAGCATATCATTTCTTTCAAACTGATAGGCATGAAAGTTGTTGGGGATTTGGTTGTGAGGAGCTGAAGGGGTTCATTTAAGCTGAAGTTTCACTAGAGCCTTATTTTGGGGCAGGTTTCGTATACCCAACAATATAATGAAATACCGTAAAGCATGCCCCATGTCACGTGCAGAAAACAGTTCAAACATCATTTAGTGACCACAACTCAGCTAAGAACTCCTAAGGGAGAAATTGAAATTTATAGAATCCAAGCAGCTCTCATTATGGAAATTAAACTCTGAGTATCACTTTGCCAAGATCATTCAACTAGCACAGCTGACTCTTATTCTAAAGCAGTGAGATCAATAGAAAATGGAAGAAGCCCAAAGCAAAAATCCTTTGTAGAATTTAGATCCTCCTTAATGTTTTCAGAAAACTGTTTCAGGTGGCTTTTAGACAGGCACCGTTATTTAGCTGTGGGGATCTTAGAATACAGTGGTACCGGTACCTCGGGTTAAATACGCTTCAGGTTACAGACTCCGATAACCCAGAAATAGTACCTCAGGTTAAGAACTTTGCTTCAGGATGAGAACAGAAATTGTGTGACAGCGGCGGAAGGCCCCATTAGCTAAAGTGGTGCTTCTGGTTAAGAGCAGTTTCAGGTTAAGAACGGACCTCCAGAACGAATTAAGTTCTTAAGCTGAGGTACCACTGTACTGATTTTATTAACAATGTACCAGTGCACTAGTCCAAGTAGGCACAGGCAGGAAGCAAACTATTTTTGTGTCCCTGTGGCTGTGTACTGACTGGTGCCTAGGTATGAGAAGTTAGCCTTCCCTTTTTCCAAGCCACTATCTGAAGCGGGATATGCTGGATTTTGTCCCTTAAGATGGCAGTTCTGTACACTGTGTACTCTGTATAATGATATGTGCATGGTGTTATTTAACTAAGAGGAAATACCACAGCAGCAGGGTATCACCTACTGACAAAACACTTGTTTTGTCGCAGCCTCTTTATTTATAGATATACAGGTTGGCTTGGGTCAACAAACAGCGTCCAGAAGATGCTATCTTCAGACTGGGAGTAAGAGATCAAGAACCCTGTGCCTCTAGCTATCAATTGCTCACTTAGAAGATGTTAATTATATTGTTACCTGGTAATAAAGTCATCTACAATGACCCACACATTCTAGTAATAGCTAGATCACTTTTTATTAGTTGGAATGGGCTAGTCAAGCAACAGTTTCATTCGTCTTCTCCCTTGTCTATCTGAAGTGACCATACACCAAGAAAACCAAGTCTGCTTTTTCAACAGACAGCAATTGCTTGGCTTCAATTTCATCCCACACTCAATTTGAGAACATAGTCTTTTCCAAGAAATGAGTATCATAGTCCTTGGAAAATATGATATTCTGGGAAGACCATCCTACTTGTTGAGAATACTGTTCATTCATTGCTGTGATAGGGTAGAGGTTTTATTTTCCCTCAAGAAGGAGGTTTTAATTCTCTTACGAAGAAATCCTCACCAGACATAGCCCACTTGGGAAACTACCAGTCTTGAATCTGTTCTTCTTGGACATAGACCAACGGCTGAAGAGCCAGAGGAAAGAGTAATTCTCTCTCAATTTCAAAAGAATACATGGAAGGTAGCTGGTATGTCAGTATAGATGTGTGGTCAGGTACCAGGTGTGTGGGCAATTCCCAGCTAGTTTTTTTAATCTTGTCAGATGTTTGAAGAAGGAAAACCCAAACCAATTACTCATAGATGCTGACAACACAGGAAGACTTGAAAGCACCATATACTGAGTGACAGAGGTCCACTCTGTTATGTCAAAGTCTCTATGTGGCTTTGCTGCCTGGCAACACTACGGAAGACCAAAGATGAAGTCAGGGAAATGCTGCCTGGAGAATCCTGGTACCATATGGACACCAAGGTATTTCTATTGCTAATACTATCCTTGAATGTGATTGTGTTGTATGTACAAATCTGTTGCAAGTCACTTTGAAAGTCTCTATAAAACAGTATATAAGTAAAGCAAAGAAACAAACAAACATCTTAATAAATGTGATCTTCTTGGTCATGGAAAACTATCATGTTTGCCACCAAGACAGTTTGCTCTGATATATATCTAGTTGCTTCCTCCAGTTCTGAAGTTGTGCTAACTCATTTTGAAAGAAGCCCCTAGCATTTCAACCCAGTAGCTAGCTGCTATAGAACTTAATTTACTATAGTTCCTTGGGTGATTGTTCTTTACTTCATGGAAATCAATCAGGCAATAATAAGTTTCTGTTGAATTATTTGAAACAATGTTTAGATTTTTTAGAAGGAGTAAGAAATGAGAAACTGGATTAGATGTTAGCTAATCAATGACCCTAATACACTAAATGCAAATAATGCATATATTGGACAATATACTCTAAGCTGGACACAGACATTTTCAAATTATTTCACAGCTGTTTATTATTATATTACATAGGAAATTATTCCATGTTCAAATTATTCCTAGCTGGACTAGGTGCAAAGCTTTCTGCTTTGGCAATAGTAGAAATAGTAGACATGTGTTGGTCGCTGGTGGGGACCTTCATCTAAGCACAGTCACAGTGGACCTTATTTGTCTTTTTCTCCTACATGTCTCCACCATGACTTTTACGCAGATAGCAGATAGTAAAAAGTTTGATCTAGCATAATACAAATAGAATCTGTTGAATTAATTTTATTTTTGTTATAGGCCATGCAAAGCTGCCATCAATTCACTCACATCCTTGTCCACAGCCAGCCTAAAATATAAAACCATGAATCCAGTACTGTACTTTATACTGCCATTGTGGTGCAAACACAAAGATTATAATCATGGATCCTCATGTCTTTTAAATGGAGGACCTCAATTCCAACCCACTATCAAATTAGAGTTTGTGATCTGCATAGACTCACAGTATACAAATAACACAGTGCTTTGTGACACCTTCTTTTGGGCATAGCAGAAATAGCAGGTTGCATTTCAAAATGTTTACTCCAGCTTTGTAGGTTTTTAATGAGTTACTGTTTTAACCGCTTTTGTCCAGCTGTTTCTAGTGACCATTGTTTGCAGGATTTTTAAAAAATCTATTTTATTGATGGCTTTTAAATTAATTTATGTCATCTTGTACTGTTTCGTATTGGCACTGATCAAAGTTGAGCAACATTTTTTAAAAAAAGAAAAGTAAATGAATTGATGTAACATTCATGGAACTACTGTGGAGCAAAAATCTAGATTGGAAAAAACCTGTTTCAGAGGCACTTTGAACCCTTGAAAGTGTTACATTGAGTGCCAATACTAATAGTTAATATTGCATCATAAAAACCTAAATCTGAGGTACAGATTTTTATGTAGTGTTGAATGCATTAAAAAAAACAATTTTACCAGCTAGTCTCTCAAATAACCAGTTTCCAGGGCATAACTGTATTGAACCGTATCTGAGCTTGTCTATAAACATTTTTTACAACCATCTGGTACAATGTTATGATATGAATGTATTAAGTTAAGAGGCTTCAAATGGTAAGTGTATTTAGGAAGAGCTGGAACTATATATTTTATGATATGTGAAGCATAATTTGTTGTTGGAATGAAAAACCATTCTGTCTGGGAAGTATCATTTCCAAATTCCAGTTTTTGTGACACAGTAATGAAAAGACTCACTAGCATTGTGATTTTTACAATGCAGTGATCTGATATTAGTATAAGTTTAGGAAGTGCTTTCAGCCTTCCCCAGGCTGCTGCCTTCCAGATGTTTTTGGATTACAGACTGGGGCTAGTGATGAGAGCTGTAGTCCAAAACATCAGGAAGGTACTAGGTTCGGGAAAGCTGAGAAAAAAATAACTGTGATACATTTTTTTAAATATTCATTTTATTAAAAATAAAATTAATAACTTATAGGACTTAAATGGGAAAACTATGTGCACCCATTATAGTCTGATCTCTTGATGTGGATTACACACAGAGCACACATTGAATTTGTGTTCTTTATGCTGAAGGGATAAGCCATGGCTACACCGTATGATATGGTTTGATGTAAGGATACATGTAAAACTTACAAGGATCTATGAGGACCCATGCAAAAAGCCAGATGATGTTGGAAAGATTATTTTGGATAGTGTAGGTGAACTGTGATTATATAATGAATTTCAATATTCTATTTAAAAAAGGATACATGATGAGAAGATGTGCTACAAATCTAGGTTCCAGGATCGGTGCACTACAAATGATTAAACTCATTTTTATGAGTTACTGTGTCATCATGAGTACAAATTAAATGGATTTGGAGCATCTAGGATTTTGCATCACAAGGTGGAATTTATAATCCTTATAACGAAGCCCATAGGTACTGATGTGAACTATGATTTGATGGTGGAAAGGGGGTTAATTTTGTGTAAAAAGCACAAGGACTTGAGTCTTGCAACCATCTTTTCGTGCCATAGCAATGTCATTAACATCTGAATCTGTGCTTGTTGTGAAGTCAATATAAGAGCCACAAAGTTTAATATATGGGATCCATTTTTTGTGCCTTAGTGATGCCACAAAGTGCTGGCTCCTTGATTTATACCATGCAGTCTACACAGATGAATGCAAGATTTGGGGAGACCTTCTATAAATAAGTTATGAAAATCCTTCTTTTTGTGCCACAGTGGCAGTACTACAAAGTACTGCATCTGTAATGTTTACAGATGTTTTCCCCTCCCATGGAGACATTATAGTTATCCAACTGAAGGCACAGGTGGCTTCCAAGTGACAAGAGGAGCCGCAAACCTTGCATCTCTCTACATTGTGTTGCCGATTGCCTAGCTCAGCATGGAAGAAGCGAAACCATCCCAAATGGAGCCAGTGACAGGGAAGCTGCCTATGTTCTGCAGTGTGCCCTGTAGCAGTGTGGCCATCCCTTGCCCTCGACCCCATGCCTACATGCCCAAAGGGCTGGCCACAGATGCCCTAAAGCCAAATACCTATGTCCAGGCCCTTATATCCCCTTATTAAATGAATCTAAAATAGCAACCGTTCCTTGGTTATGTAATCCCAAACACAGATTACAGCCCCCACTTTAACCCATAGCCAGCTGCAGCTGTCTGTCCACCCTGTTAGCGCTTCCCCTGCCCCTTGGCCAACTGCCACTCGCTTACATCTCCCTCCATGTGAATGTGGCAGCAGGGCGAGTTGAAGTTACCGAGGGAGCAACAAATCCGCGTTGGGTCCAGACGAGCCAGGAAACTACCTTAGCACATCTCTTTTTCTCCGCGAAGTTGTACCTCTTTCTCCTCAGGGTTCCCCCTGGCTCAGCCATGCTTTTCTTCACCCGAATTTCGGGTGTGTGTGTATGTGGGGGGGGGGGGGGAAGTGGACTCCCTTCTCTTCCATGCCACCTTTTCTCTCCGCGCCTCCATAGCTCGCCAGAAATAACGGCTGAGGCAGGCAGGGCGCTTGTCTGTCACGCTCTCCGCCCCGCCCGCCCGCCCGCTCCCTCACGGCCGTTCGCACGGCCTCCCTGGAGCGGCTAGGCCCAGTCCTCTCAATTGCGCGCGTCCCCGGTGCCACTTGGCTCCTCCCCCTTTTGCCTCGCGTGATTTTTATCGCAGCCATTCGCCTCCTTACCCCCCCCACCCCCGCGCGCCTTTCCCGGTGCGTTTATAAATAAATAAACAAACGCAACTCCTCTCTCTCTCTCTCTCCTGCCCCCCTCCCCACCTTCGCGCGCCGCTCCGCCTCCCCGCCCCCTCCCCAACGTCTTCCCCTCACAGCCTGCCTCTCCCTGCTTCACTCCCCCCCCCTTCCAACCGACGTTGCCGACGCGCGTCGTGTCGCACGAGGCTTCGTCTCGAGGCTGTGTGGGAAGCGAGCGGCTTTTCCCTTTAACGCTCCCCGCATTTCTCCTCAGCGCGCCCCGCCCCGCGCTCCGTTCCCGCGCCTTCAGGCGACAAGGCAGGAACGTCGCTGTCGGGCTGGGAGAGGGGGAGGAAGACGAAAGAAAGAGGGGGGGAAAGGAGAGAAAAAGAGAAAGAGCGGGAGGGGGAAGATTCGGGGAGGAAGATGAGGAGTCCCTTCCCGTGATTCCCGCTATTGTCGTCGTCGTCGTCGTCGTCCCCGCCCGGCTCCCCTTTCCCTCCTCTTAATTCCGCGATGCGATGGGTTAGGCGGTTCGTCGCCAGCAGCGGAGCTGAGAGAAGAGCAGCCGAGCGAGGCAGCCACGAGAGGCGGCGGCGGCGAGGCCTTGTTGAAGCGCCGGTGGCGGAAGCGGCTGCTGGTGGCGGCGGCGGCAGAGGAGGAGGAAGCCGCCGGCGGGAGCTGCTTTGCCCCACGGTCCCCTCCATGGACAGCGGGTTGGAATTATGAGCCGGCGGGAGCTGCTGGCGCCCGGGACTCGCCCTCACCCCAAGGGGTTTTCTCCCGCTCTGCGCTTCCGGGTGCCGGCGGGGCTCCTTTCTCACCATCGGCACCACCATTACTATTACAGCGCGCGACACCCCGACGCTTCGCCCCCTCAGCCCGGAGCCCCCGGCCCTTCCGCCGCCTCGCCAGGGCTCCCCTGGCCCGGGCGCCCGGCCACCTCCTCCTCTCCGGTCGCAAGCAGGGGGCGCCTTCGGTTGGAGTGAGAAGCCCCCCACCCCCCAAATACTGCCCCTCACTCCGTCCCGCCAGAGCCCAACGGACACCCCTCACCAACTACCGTCCCCCGGCTCTTCCCCTTAAGGCTCCTCCGTGTTGTGGTGTCCCTCACCCCGACCCCATTCCTCCCCCACCTAGTGCGGGCTCCCCCTTCCGTTTCCCTCGGAAGATCCTTCTCCCTCCCCAGAAACCATTACTGCCCGACCCCTTCCCCCCTTTCCTCACCACTGAGCAGGTGAGAGGGGTTGTGTGTGCGGAGGAGGAGGGGGGACCCTTTATTGTTGCTCCCCTCTCATCTCACCCAAAGCAAGCCCCCTTTCCCCCCTTCACGGACGCTGCTGATCCTTCCCCTTCCCTCCCCAGCAGGGCATTAATTAGGTGGCCGATTGATTCCCAAAGTATATTGATTTGTATGTATTTCACTCCGCGGCAGCGGCGGCTGTTTGCTCCGCTGCCCCCGCCTGAGTTAGCCCAGTGTTTTCCAGTATAGAGTGTTGCTGAAGCTCCGTCTACCAAATATGTCGGCTCCTGTTGGGCCCCGGGGCGGCCCTGCGCCTCCTCCTCAGCCGCCTCCACCTCAGTCCGAGATGCCCGACCTCAGCCACCTCACGGAGGAAGAGAGGAAGATCATCCAGGCCGTCATGGATCGCCAGAAGAAGGAAGAAGAGAAGGAACAATCCGTGCTCAAGTAAGGGCTACTTTCCTCTCTCTTCCCCCCCCCCTCTTCCCACGGTTGTGTGGCTCATTCAGAAGGAGGAAGGGTGAGGCCGCCGAGCCCCTCGCTTTCCACCCCTCCCTAGGGCATTGCTTGGGGCTGGCTGGCTAGCGTGCATTTGTGTGAGGTGGTAGACTCCTGAGAGGAGCGATTTGAGGGGAAGCCACGGAGGCTGCTTGCCAGTGCATTTAGCTCCTCATTGCCTCTTGCCTCGGTCCATCCCTGCAGGAGATGGAAAAGAGCAAGCGTTTCCCTCCCCTCCCCGCTTTCCAGGCTCCTATTCGCCGTTCAGCCAGGCATGGACTGGGGCCAGGCGCCCAATATGGCCGCACAGGTGCTGTTGTAACCCGGTGTGTAGGAAGCGGATGGTTTCAGGAGGAGGAGGAGGAGGAGGAGGAGGCAGCATGGCTGGGAAAAGGAACTAAGCGCGCACGAGAATCTGGTGGCAGCTGGAGTGGGCCTTTCTCCGCAGTCGCCACCGCCAAAGTGGCCTTCCTTCGCCGCCTGCCTTGCCTTCTCTTAGCAGCCCGGGCAGAGCGGAGATGTCCCGGCGAGGCCTCGGTAGCCTTCTGTCGGGGTGGGTTTGCGAGAGCCGCCATCTTCCTGCAACAACGTGTAGCCCTCCCACCCCACATTGACCGGCTTCTTGCGTTCTGGCAAGCAGTCCTTGTCCCTTCACCTGTGGGCCACTTGGCCAGCAGCAGCATGGAGGGCGGAGGCCTCGCAGGCGGCAAAAGCCGCCACGGAGAAAAAGCTGCCGAGCTGCTCTGTAACTTCAGCACCACGGAGCTGTCCAGGCAGGCTCAGGGCAATTGCTTCTGGTTCTGATGACATTTCACCTTTCTTCCTGGGCTGTGTTACCTCCCTTTCTCTTGCAAAGCGATTTAGCTCTGATCCATTTGGGCAGTGATGTCAGGAAGCTCCATGTTTTCTCTGAATTTTTGTTTCTTACATATATGCCTTGTGGATGGCAAGACTACCTGATTGGCTGAAATGCAAGCTTCTTTTGTGATCTTGTAACATGTTTAGCATGTTTTTGTCTATCATAGTAGCTACTGTTTGCCTGTTAAGATCAAGTTTGTAGACAAGATTGCGTTTGACTTTTTTATGTTTCTCAAACATCATGTAATCACAAAAATGTCATTTTTCTTATGTAATGGCCACACTGACCTCTAAATTATTATTCACTGCTTTATGAAGTAGTGCTCTAATGCATACTGCTGTGTTTAATTTTAAGTAATGGATACTATGTAACATTTTGTCACAGGGTCAGAGTAAATGCGTCTGAGTCTAAATACTGCTAAAAATATCCAGCCAAATTACTAGGCAATCATAGTGATGTTAACCCATTGTCTTGTTGAACTGCTGATTCAAAATCTGCAGCTGAAAGCTTCTTGGCTTCTGGGCTGAGCTGATGACTTGTGCTGGAATCAGTGTGTATCATTAGCAATGTGACAGTGAACAAAAAATTATTGTTTTCTTGTAATTTTTATCTTGATGTAAAGAGAAACAGGTGGTTAAAGTATTCACACTTAACAATAATGATGAAATGTGTTTGTGCTTTGAAGAAAGTCAGCATGATTTATATTAACAAAAGTCAGGTTACCTTTTGCAATTCCAATTCTAACTAATAATTTAAAGTAATTTATACCAAGAACATATATTTATATGCCTTTGGCTATTATATCTTAAAATATGCATTAAAAACAATGTAATATGCAAACAAGCAATGGCATTATTGTTATTAATAATATACTTTACCTGCCCTTTACCATGAGGTCACAGGGTGGGCAACTATAATATAAAAATTGCAATATTAAAAATAGTTAAAACAGATAATTGGACAGTGGCATCAACATTATAAAATGTATTTACCATGTTTCTAGTAACATTTGTGCTTAAATACATAATCTCTGTGACTAAAATAAGTTTGTTTTTTTATATTAGAATATCTTATTTGTTTTTAATTGCAAGTTTGGTTAATAGGCACAAACACATTCCTCTGTTTTTAGACAAAATCATATGCATTTGACATGTCTTTCACACTCATACCTCCCCAATATAATTAGATATGAGAAATAAGGAAAACTTTCCCTCCTAAAATAGGAGAAAAATATAGTATGCATGGATTAATTGTGGTTTAGTATCATTTTAAGTTGGCTTGGGATCAGGCAGATAATATATATACTGTAATTTGTCAGTTTGTGTTTGCTTATGAGATCTTAAGATATCTTAGACTGCCATCTCTTGATGATATGGATAGATAGATACAGTACAAAGAATGGCATGTGCTGATGTAGCCAGAGCAACAAGTGTGAGGCAAGTGGGGAGTCCATCATGCTTTGCTGCGTGTTAGTGGTAATCTCATCCTAACTCCTTAGTATGAAATAGTGTTTGTTCTGATATAGCAGACTTCACAATGGCTCAAATATTTAGCATCTGTTAGCTGGGTTGTACCTAGTCCCACCCTCTGTCGTGCTATGACTCATTTCTGTGTGGAGTAACAATTTTGCATGATGACACTAAATCGCTTATGGTGAAAGTAGTGATTTCTGCAGTGCTCACACATGTTGTTATGTTGCTACAACATCCTGGGCATGCATATGATACTGGTGCAATGCCACACCTTATTCACATATGTTTATCATTTTGGCAGTTGTGACCTCTGATTTGCTAGTGCAGTGATGTACTGTTCTTAAATATATAGCTCTTTCAAAAGATTTATCCTTTTTCTTTCTCAAAATATTTTCAATCTTCTCCCCTCCTGGTTGAATTCATTGTTGGAGGATGGGTGTTTTTTAAAAGCTTCATGTTGCTCCTAAGTTTACAATAATAGTACAGTATGTTGGTGCTTGAAGAAGGCTGATGTGATTGAATGGAAATTGAGTTTTCTGTTTCTTAATAATAGTTGCAAATGTAAGTTTTGTTGCTCCTAGTCTAAGCATATCCTTCAAGGGAAGTAGCTTCCAAGCATATTTTCTGTATCATATAGAACTTTTGGAACTGCTGTTCAGTAAATGTGGCAAAGTATTCACCAAAAAGAAGTATATATTTTGCTTGTTTTGAAAATAGAACTGAAACTCTCAGAGTTCTTTAAAAAACTTACTTGCTAGGTATGTAAAGGATAAATTATACAGTGTTTGATATAAACAATGGATGGAAACCAGCTGGGCATTAGTTTCTCTCTGATATATTTTTATTTCATGCCATTTCTATTTTATTCATATTGCCTAATGAGTCTGTCGTTATTGTATTGACGTGCATACTAGAAGAGCATTCAGTGGTGTCACTATCATCTGTCACATCAATTATTCCCCCCCTTTCCTCTTCCCAGGGCAAAATTATTCATAGGCTTATATATGTATGTTTGTACATCCTTAAACCCATTACAGCCCCTCCTCCTCCTATGCTTCTTTTGAAGAAACAAAGAGAAGTGGTGCCGAGTTAGAATCAGCAGGAGTTCATATTGATAAGGTCAGCAGCCACTCCTGCTGTGATTTGCTGGAAGTAGATGACATGTGAATTGACCATTTTGCAGAGACACCTGCTTTTGGCAGGTTATGTCCTGTGAAGGCACTGGATGAAGCCATGCAGTGTTCCTGTGGAGGGACTTCCATGGGTTTTTAGTGTGGTGATCCAGAATTCTCTTGCTGTTGGGATTGTTCTCTCTAAAAATATCCTATATATGGAATATCTGAGAACGAGATATTGCTATTAACCTTGGGTGATATCCAATTGTTTATTGGTATCCAATAAATAAATTGTGGCAGCCTGCTCTCACAACAGCCATTCTGCTAGCAGGAGCCCTGTATTTAGTATAGTACAGTAGCCAAATACAATGCATGCCATACATTTGTGAAAGATGTTGTGCAACCTCTAGTGCATTTGCTATTATTATACTTTGTGACAATTAAGCTTTGTGTGTTACCTCTTTTTTATACAGTTTGCACAACTACTTGTACAACGTCAACTCTCAAACTACTTATGCTATATTATGTTGGATCTCCCCCCCCCCCCATGTGTCAGTTTCACTAATTGTTACTATTCATTTTTACTTAGCTCAATTTGGTCCTTGGACACTTGGTCTTGTTGACTATAATATAGGCCTAAAAGAGATATAAGAGGTTCTAGGATTCCTGAATAAACAAGGCAATCTAATGCCCACTGGGGCTGATGCTCGCTGGGGCTGGGAGCCAGTCTCTCTTAAAACTTCTACAGGAGGCAAGACATCCCCTTGAGCTCTGGTTCAGTTTTCTGTGTCTTAAAAGAGAGACAGGCTCCAATATGACTCCCATGCCTAGTGTGAAAGCCATTACCAAATAATTATATTAAAAGTTGTGTGATGATTCTCAGCTGTCTGATAATGCTGGTATATATGTCATTTCCACCCCTTATGAAAATCTATTCTCATATAACACTAAATTTTTAGTGGTCCAGATGTATTTTATTTATGTCCAGTTCTCTGGGAGTTCAAGGCTTGCAAGAGAAGCAGTCAGTGTTGGTAAAGGCAGGTTAAACCAGAGAGCAGACATGAGCAAGATCTTGGACAGCTTCAAGGGTCACCTGCTGGCTGAAGTATTCTTCTAAGTCTGGATCCAGCAGAAACCTTATGTAGGCTGACACGACCTGGGATGCAGTAGGCTCATTGGAGGGGCTGGCTGGCTGGCTGGTTAAAGGGTCCTTACTTTATTTGTGACATGTTACTTCTGTGAGGCTGAGGAGACAAAGATACTGTAGGGGACTTATTCACTTAGAGGTCCCAGGCCATACATGGGTTCTATGTAGATATAGTGCTTAAGTATGAAAACTCATTCACTACTACCATGCCTACAACGTAAAATGAAGTTGTTGTGGGCATTGTGTTTATGTTGAAAGTATGGGGAATAAATCCACTCCAACATAAAATATAATAATGGGTTGGTAAGATGGTGTGATTTGTTAATGCATTCAGTTGCATTGTGTTATAGGAAGTACATCAGCATTCACATTTCCCATGTATATGCAGGGCCTGCAGCACCAACAGTTGTGCTGGAACAGTGGCAAGTCATGAAACTGCACCAGTATCTCAGGGACATTAAAACATTTCAAACAGATATATAATATACATTAGTATTCCTGCTTTATATAAAATTGTCTGGATCTTTGATTTTCATGTAGTTGTTATGGATATAGCATTTCATAGTTATATTTTCATTTTAAAGTTGTTGAAGATTTATTTCTTTCTAATATTTATATCCTGATCTTCATCACAAGTGATCTTTCGGTGGACAAAAGCCATAATATACAATTAAAGCCATCAAAATAAGCAGTAAGGTAAGACAGAGGTAAAGGAGCCCTGGACAGTTAAAGGTAAAGGGTAAAGGGACCCCTGACAATTAAGTCCAGTCGCGGATGACTCTGGGGTTGTGGTGCTCATCTCACTTTACTGGCCGAGGGAGCCGGCGTACAGCTTCCGGGTCATATGGACAGCATGACTAAACTGCTTCTGGCAAACCAGAGCAGCGCACCAAAATGCCTTTTACCTTCCTGCCAGAGTGGTACCTATTTA
Source organism: Podarcis gaigeae (assembly GCF_964106915.1). Classification (NCBI taxonomy): domain Eukaryota; kingdom Metazoa; phylum Chordata; class Lepidosauria; order Squamata; family Lacertidae; genus Podarcis; species Podarcis gaigeae. The sequence goes on along the minus strand of NC_139683.1, from coordinate 22,578,653 downwards.
TCTACTTGCACTTTGATGTGCTTTTGAACTGCTAGGTTGGCAGGTGCGGGGACCAATCAATGGGAGCTCACCCCGTCGTGGGGATTCGAACAGCCGACCTTCTGATCGGCAAGCTCTAGGCTCTGTGGTTTAACCCACAGTCCAGTCAAAGGCAACTATGGGGTGCAGCGCTCATCTTGCTTCAGGCCAAGGGAGCCAGCATTTGTCCACAGGCAGCTTTCGGGGTCATGTGGCCAGCATGACTAAACCACTTCTGGTGCAATTGAAAACTGTGACAAAAGCCAGAGCACATAGAAACGCCGTTTACCTTTCCGCCGCAGTGGTACCTATTTAGGCATTGGTGTGCTTTCGAACTGCTAGTTTGGCAGAAGCTGGGACAGAGCAACCAGAGCTCACCCCATGACTCGGATTCTAAATAAGCAGTGCAGTTGCCTAGAACAACTTTCTCTGGCTTGGAGCCATGGTTGGAAAAAGGTTGGGAAACACTGCTCTAAACTCATTTTCAATGGTACTGCGAGAAGGGTTACCCAACAAATTTCAAAGACTCGGCAGGACAATATAGGAGAGTGCCCCTAGCAAGGTCCTGAGCCTGTCAGAGCTTTATTTGTCAGAACAAAAACTTTGAATTGGGCCCTGTAGCATATAGTGAGCCATTGCAGGTCTTCAGGAATAGATGTTATAGGATCCACACATTTTTAATTGAGTATCTCCAAATTACAGGATTCTGAAAAATAGTATAGTAATGTTTTCTTGTCACCCTTTCAAGGCCAGTAATGATATCTCTTTCATATTTTTCCCAAGTTGTCCCTTTCTAAATCCTATGGAAGAAACAGAATCTTAGAAAAATGTTTACGATGATGGTATTATATTTTCTTGTAAAGTATACCAGCTGAATCACATAAAAATGCTGTATGAACTTGTTGGTGAGCTTCTGCCCCGCTTTCAGCTTTCTCTTCCAAGTGGAGGTGCAATTGGCATAAAGGTCAATGAAGATCTCACCACCATCATTTTATTTATTCAATCTACAAATTTATGCCCTGCCTTTCAGTCAAATCAGCCCTCAAAGTAGCTTACAATTATTAAAAAAGCAAACACAAGAACACACATCTAAATAACACATGGAGAGCAAAAAAATAGTCAACAAAGAACCAACTTACAGCATGAGTGACAGAAAATTAAGGCCAAAGGTGTGACAAAAAAAGTGTTTTTTGGTTTATCGGAAAAACCCTCACAGGAGGAGTCTGTTGGGTTTCCTGTGGGAAAGGGTTCATAAAGTGGGCACTACACTTGAAATAGCCTTTGTACCATCAAGGAACAACTATTGTAATGTGCTTCTTCATGGGGCTGCCCTTGGAGATGGTTTGGACATTTCAACTGATGTAGAATGTTGGAGCTTGTCCCCTTGGAGGAGCAGCTTGAGTGTGATAGAAAAACTACAAACAAACAAAACACTTATTCTGTGGCAACTTCTCTGATGTCTACAATCAATTCAAGGTTCTGTGTTTTTCATATTGAGATTGTTTTGTGTAGATATATTGATAGATGTTATTGTCTTGGATTTTGAAAAAGGAGTAGGAAACAATAAATACACTTTGTACATAAAGGGGAGAGTTGCTGCTGCCTGTTAGAACAGACTATACTGAGATACAGTCACTTTGATCTGTGTTTTTTTTTTAAATAAAAAGTGGTGTATAAATCTTATTAAATAATTAATAAATCAGCCAATATTCTGATGGCAAAAGGCATCTTCATATGCTTATCTAGAACCATCACTCTGCTAAAAAATGCATAGGTACAGACGTGCTACAGCTTCTGCCTGAAGAGCTTGCAATCTGAGAAAGCTGGACAAGATTAAGATGAGGGAAAAGGCAGGATGTCATCAGATGTAATGAGGATGAGAGAAGGGGGGATTAACTTGAAGGAAGATGAGAATCTTCACACATTACTGTGTAGGTCATGATACCTGTGATTTCTCTAACACCATATTGATCCTTACACTAATAAAGTGTGGGTGGTTCAGAAAAACGAATTTACTCATTACATTTTCATCCCTTGCTCATTCCTCACACATACCCTGCCCAACATATGTCTCTTGTCCAGCTCTTTCTATTTATTTATCATTATAACAAATTGTCTTTCTATAGAATAGTAAAAGCAGAAACATAAACATTTACACAAAAAGTTAAAATACAAATGTTTATGAAGTTCAAAACATTTTAAAAGACATTATGTTTAAGACCAAAATTCCAGCCCAAAGTATGAGGCATTTAAAGGGAGGTTCTCAGTGTCACTCACTCACCATGAGACAGCCTATCATACCTTCCTAGGAAGGATGTTCCACAATTATAGTTTCAGAGCATCAACGGATCTCATTTCTTGAAATAGGGGAATTAGAGCAAAGCCATTCAAGGTTTTATAGGTAACACCCAGCATCTTGAACTGGGCTCAGAAACCAGATGAGCAGCCAATGGATATGAACAAACATCAGTGTAACGTACTATTTGTAATCTGCCACAGTCATGCAGTGAGCAACAGAAATCTCTGTGAGCTGATATTTCTGGACTGTCCTTAGGGGCAGCCCCACTTTAATGCATTAATCAGTGCAAGAGGTTATCAGAGCATGGAGGACAGTGGCTTAGTCCCAGCTATCAAGGAAATGGTGCCAGCTTAAATGGCTTTAACTGATAAAAGATGCTGCAGGCCACAGCCACAACTTAAGCGTCTAGGAGCAAATTTTGTGAGGAGGTAACTTTAAGCTGCAAACTGGTCCTTTAGTGGATTGTGCTTGCCTTGAGCTTGTTTCCCTTGAACCTTCCTACCAACCATTCTTTTGATAGTCACTGTTGTTACAGACAGCCAATGAAGATAAACTCAGGCTGAGCAAATGGAAAGATGATAAACTTCCCTTTCCTCTATTTGTCATCACATACATGTTCCTCCAATTTCCTTCACATTTTTGTTTACCAGACTAATTGCTCTTAAGTCTGTCAAAGGCATCACTCAACTGGATAAAATAATAAATAATCAGGTGATATAAAAGAATTCTGCCTGAGCCACTGCTAGTCAAAGTACAGCAGTGTTTTCCAACCTGTGGATTGTGGCCTGCAAGGAGGTCATGAAATCTGTGGGTCTCAAGGACATGAGGAGGGTGAGGCAGAGGCTGGTCCTCTGACAGTGACACATGCCCTTAGTGTTGAAGGGGGTGATACAAAAGATCAGCACTAGAAAGAGTTGAACATGTTAGTTTGACCATGTAGCCTACTCTAGCTACCATGAAGAAAATACTGATTTTTCTCTAATAGCTCATTCTTTTTCCTTCGGAGTGAGAAATGTACACTCCCTGCTCCTTACAGTTACCCTTATTTGGTCTCATTTGTTCACAAAAACGAATAACTTTGCAAGTATAAATACCTACTTAAACAAATTTCATATTAATAAGAGTGTTAAGTAAACTTTTGCTTGGTTGTCTCAGATCATGATGATAAAAGAGGCAAAGTTGAAGTGCACAAAATGCACAAAAGTGATGCTGCCAAAGACCTAGGGTCCAGAATTCTTGTGACAATAATTTGATGGGTTACCATAGTTAGTAGTTTTGGACTAATAGGTTGCCATACCAAAAAGACTGGGAACCACTGAAGTAGAGAATACTGGACCAGATGGACCAACAGTCTGAACAGGTGTAAGGCAGCTTTCCTATATTTTAGACTGTTTCTTACCCATATTTCTTTACCCCATAAATTTCCTCTGACACTCAGAAACCCAGAATCTGACTTTCTGAAACTGGTGTTGCTGAAATTCAGCTAATTGTATCAATAAGGAGAGTATATTGATGTGATTCTTTAGGATGTTTTGGGTTTCTTCTGAGACTAGCGTAATGTTGGGTCTGAGCCCACAGTTGCTGAAATGCATGTTCCAATCTTGGAAATTATTTTGCTAATGCAAGCTTCTCATGTGCCAGAGCAAAAGAGTAAGCACATCCAGGATTGGTTGAGGATTGTTGACTGTGAGGCACCACAATCAACCTAGGGAAATTACGCAGGTTTCTGAGCTTGGATCCTGAGATGGATGGGAAACTGCTTGTGTGTGATTTCCAATCCAGCAACTGGGGCTGTGCACACTGGCAGGGTGCCATTTCCAAAAGGTTAACAACCTACTGATCAGTTACTTGGGATGGGAGAAAGTGCTGGATTCAGACCAAGCAGCTGACTGGTGAGATTTTTAACCCTTTTGAAAGGATAATTAAGATGTGTCACAGCAGCACTACACATACTCAGTAGGATTGGGGAAAGCAAAATTAGTTATTATTTGTTAATAAAGTTTAAGAGATTTAAAAACCCATATTTCAGGGTGCGCTGTGCTTTCACAAGGCAGCTTCTGGGACTCTAAAACACATGAAAATACAAATGCAACATTCATCCACATGCACACATGTATTCTTAGAGGGTTTTTGTTGTTGTTGAAATACCAACAATGATGAGACCATATATATTTTCCTGTAAAGGGAATTCCACAGGGGTGAGACCACTACTGAGAAATCCCCCCAGTTATGTGTCTTCAGAAATTACAGGTATTATCAATTGCTTCTGCCTATAATAGAAATAATGGGGCGCTACATCTATCACTTGCTTTGAAAAACTATACTTAACTAATCTGGAATCTATAGGGTTAGCAGCTGACATATATAAAATGCTAACTTACCCTGGCTACTAGGATAAAGGAGAATTGTGAAATGTTTGGGAAATAAATATACAACAACAACAAAAAAGGTAAAATACTGGAACAGACATATATACCATACATACATAATTTTATATGTATACCGCCTTTCCACTCAAGGGGCAAACAACATGAAAAAATACGTAACTACATCATAACAAAAGTAGTACTTGACAATAAATAAATCTTTAAAAAAATACTTAACCAAACTGAACAGTTTCCACATAAATCACAACAATAACTAAAGTAAAGATACCAAAATCAACAGCAACCCCCCCCTGCAACAAAATCCTTCAACAAAACCCCAGTCCCTGAACATGAATGGAAAAGAATTTGACAGGCTACCTGATTAAATCAGCCTCAGCAACAGTAAGGGAACATGCCCTCAAGGTGATTCACAGATGGTACTTAACATTTGCTAAGCTGCGTCATATATGTATGGGACAACGTCTCCTCTCTGCTGGATGGGATGTTCAATGTAAGGTACACATGTATGTATTTATTTCATAAAATTTATACACTGCTTGATTGTAAAAAAAACCCTCGAAGCAGTTTTGGTGGGAATGTTTGTTAATAAGTAATTTAGAGTAATTTCTGATATTTTACACTTGAATTGGATCTGGGACTGGCCCCGTTGTCTCTCTCCTGGAAACAAATAATGGTATTCTCTGTAAATTGCTAATGATCCATCTCCTCATGACTCACTGAGTGAATAGAGATAGCATTTCTCTGTAAAAGTGAACAGCAGCCTACCTGCAAAGGTGGTATGACTGGTTATAGCAGGAAGCTTTATCTGACAAACTTACCCAGCAATATAAACTACCCAGAGATGAAATAAAAAGTGACTGGTTCCATGAAGACTTGTTCATTTTTCTTTCTTATATTAATTCTGATCCAGGAGAACCTAGGCCACCGCTTTCTCTGACATTTTAGCAAGGTGTGATATCATAAGTGAGACATGCTTTTCTCTGTGCCAGCTCAGGAGAAATGCTGAGAGCAGAGACACCTATTGTACACCACCTCCATAGACCTGATGAAGACCTTTGACCTTGTTAGCTGAAAAGGACTCTTTACACTGCTCATCAAGATAGGATGCCCACCTAAACTTCACAAGATGATTGTGTCCTTCCACAAGAACATGCATGGCACTGTCCAGTATGGTGGCTCATCCTTGGATGTCTTCTCTATAAAGAACGGTTTGAAACAGGGCTGTGTTCTTGCCCCAGCTTTTTGGCATATTCTTCTCCCTGTTGCTCTCATATGCCTTCAGCTTGACCGAAGATGGTGTGTACTTCATTCAAGGAGCAGCAGGGGTCTGTTCAGTCTGACATGGCTCCACACCAAGACAAAAATGTAGTAGGTCCTTATCCAAGTGATGTTGTTTGCAGATGATGCAGCCTTGACAGCACACCCTGAGGAAGCTCTACAGACACTCTTCAGCCATTTTGGCCAAGTTTTCAGGGAGTTTGACTTTACCATCAGCCTAATGAAGAGCAACATCCTGGGTCAGGACGTCACCAGTACTCCACAAATCAGCATTGCTGACAACATGCTTGAGGTGGTAGATTTTGTCTACCTGGGGGTTCCACCATAACCAGCAAGATCGCCATTGATGCTGAGCTGGACAAGTGTATTGGAAAGGCAGCTACGGCAATGGCTCACCTCTCCAAAACGTTATGGGAGAATGCGATGCTAACATCCAATACCAATACCAATACAGTGGTACCTCGGGTTAAGTACTTAACTCGTTCCAGAAGTCCGTTCTTAACCTGAAACTGTTCTTAACCTGAAGCACCACTCTAGCTAATGGGGCCTCCTGCTTCCGCTGTGCCGCCGGAGCACGATTTCTGTTCTCATCCTGAAGCAAAGTTCTTAACCGGAGGTACTATTTCTGGGTTAGTGGAGTCTTGTAACCTGAAGCGTATGTAACCTGAAGCATATGTAACCCAAGGTACCACTGTACAAAGGTCTACCAGGCTTGTGTGTTGAACACGCAGCTTTATGGAAGTGGTGTGGGCAACTTACAACTGCCAGGAGTGACACCTCAACACGTTCCACATGTGCTGCATCAAGAAGATTTCACACTTGCTTGTATGCTTAAATCATAGGAAGCTTAGTTGGGGACGTAAATTGTGCATTTTGATTAAGATGAGACCTAACATAATAGTTCAAATTTTTACTGCATAGATACATAACATCCAATACAAAGGGAAAATTTGGTTGATAGATGGATTTAAAACATTAACTGAATTCCTGTTATCACTTTGCTCTGTGTTTGATGCTTTTACACCTTATAGGATAAGATACTTCCAAATACTCAATCAGGATCTGCTATAAAAACAAACTACAACAGTATGTTTATAGAAGATTTTGAATGTATTAGTCGCTGACTTGGCTGCTGCTCAGACAAGCTCCACTTTTCATATGTAACTGTTTAATAAACATGAACTTTTTTTTACCCTGCTTTGTGTTTTGTTGTTTCTGTTCTTCTATTAGCATTTGAAAACATAATTTAGAAAGTCTGCTAGAAAACCATGTAGTGTTGGAACTGTTAGCTGTGAGTAAGAGATATATGAACTGCAGTATACGAAATTTCCAGAGACCTTTCAAGTTGTGTGTCTGTCTCATACATTATTTTGTAAAGTTCAAATTGCTAAATATATCAGAACATTTTCAGGTGGTTTCCTTACCTGAATTTAAAAAATGTGAATAGAGCAATGTAGCATCAGAGTTCCATGTTCTAACTTCATCTAATAGATGTCAATCCTGATAATTCAAGCAAGTATTTTACACTTGCAGCAGGGCTTTTAACTTAGCTTTTCCTAGAGAACTACCTCAGTTTCTGAAACTGGGAGAGCTGTCAAAGCCCTTGTCATATGCATCCCTAAGAGCCTGCATGAGCTCTTAAAACATGTTTACTAGAGAGGTGGGATTCTTTTTGTGGGTAGACTGCATGCTGTCCTGAGAATGCAGCTAAGGAAGTTTAAACCCAAAGATCCATATCCATAACAAAAAAATCAGGCTGAAATAATAGAGAATGGAAAATATATTACTAAATGTGATGTAACACATTAATATTGAATAAATATTGGATCACAAGTGTATTTTATCTCCCAACCTAATACATTCATAACCTTAAAGATTAAAATATATTATTAAGATATAAAGGAGAGCACAATATTAACAAAATAAAGAAAGAGGAATGCTCTGATTGAGTGTCCATGTAACTCTGTGTGTGCATGTGTGTTGAAGTCAGAACCAGAAGCTAGGATTAGGAATTCTGTGCCTATGATTTCCGAACATTTTTGGATCTCAGGAAGGCAACAGAACCCTTTACCTGCTTCTTGGTCTAGTCTAGTGTGCAGATGTGTTTTCAATGTTTGAAGGTAGGTAGGAGAAGAAGAGGGTGTGATGTGTAAGGGGCCAAAATCTGTTATTTTTCTTGGATTTTGAGTCTTATAGAGCATGTGGAAGAGGGAGGTATATGGTGATGGTGGGGAATAAGGAAGTGTAAGGAGAGGTCTTCTGGAAGAGGATAAGGTTTAAAAAGTTAAAAGTTTAATAATTCCCTTCAATATGGGTTTTGAAATTACCATTCTGCCTATGTGATACAATTGATGTTAGTTTCTGAAGAAATCTGGAGTAAACACATATTTTTCTACTTACTTGCCCATATGTTTAACATAATTTACACTTCAGTGGCTTCTCTATCTGGTCTGTTTCCTAAGGGTACAATATATTTTTCCAGTTATGGGTCTTCATTTGGTCAACCTTTGTATTGCCAATCCTGATCTGTTCTGACCTCATTGCAGCCCAGAGTCAAAGCTCTGGTCTTTAAACTCATGTAAGGAAATGTGGATGGCACTGTGGTGTAAACCAGAGCCTAGGACTTGCTGATCAGAAGGTCGGCGGTTCAAATCCCCACGACTGGGTAAGCTCCTGTTGCTCGGTCCCTGTTCCTGCCAACCTAGCAGTTTGAAAGCACGTCAAAGTGCAAGTAGATAAATAGGTACCGCTCTGGTGGGAAGGTAAACGGTGTTTCCATGCGCTGCTCTGGTTTGCCAGAAGTGGCTTAGTCATGCTGGCCACATGACCCAGAAGCTGTACGCCAGCTCCCTCAGTTAAAGCAAGATGAGCGCCGCAACCCCAGAGTCGTCCGCGACTGGACCTAACAGTCAGGGGTCCCTTTACCTTTAACGAAACGTGAGTGAAGGTCAAAGAGGGGGTATCACAGCATATCACATGGGCCTTGCCAACTCCTTAGTCCAATATACGAACCAAAGAATAGGTTGTTATGGCTGCCATGCTCACAGCTTATGCAGCACAAGATGCTGGTTTGGGGTAAGAAGCATTGATGTACCCAAATTAACCAATTTGTGTGCACAAAGGTTGTGTGTATCTGAATCAGGGCCTGCACCTTCAATTATATAATATTAGGGTACTCTCTCTAATATTGAAATAAGTACCAGTATCTCCGTCATGAGTTATCTTTGTTCCGGTATCTTTCTTCCAAATCCTCTTTAATATTGAGACTCTGTGAGTGACTGTCCCTAAAGGAGCAAATCTCTGTGGGTGGGAAGGACAAAAATAGAATACAATTTAGAGTTAAATATATCTAATTTAGTCATACGTGGTAAAGAACTGGGAATATGTTAAAAGAAGCATTTAAGTCAGAAATGTTTCCAATATTGATGTGGGTAGTTTAAATTTTATACCTATATATACACTAATAGCTAGTTTAACATGAGATAAAATTATTCATTGTTGTATAATGGCAGTTCAGCAGGCAGCATTAGTCAAACCTGGATTTTCAAACTGCCAAGGGCTGGATTCACCTAACCAGTCCAATCAGAGACATTCTGCAGGCAAGCCATGTGCTCTACTATTAAGCCATGACTTTTTCCCATTTAGTAGATACTCATATATAATACTTAAAGTGGTCAAGTAATTTTGTTGAGGGGAGTTAGCTCATCTTTTGATGTATTTCATGCCACATGTATCTCAGGTTACTGCAAACTCAAGACACTTCAAACATTCAATGAAGTTGGCTGTTACTTATAAGCTAATACTGTTGTATACAAACTAGTAATTGGGTACAATCAGTTAAGTGTGCTTCAATTTTTCAGAGGAACAAGTATGCTTCACTGCGCATTATATTTTGTCTGTTCTCCTGATCAAGTATTATAAATAATACAACTTCCATCAGTTCCAGTCAGTTCACACAACGTACAGTATAATTCAAAACAAAATATTAATAAAATATACAATAAACCTATTAAAGGTAATAAATTACATAATTAGTACAGTGCACAACTGAAATAGCAATTAAAGCAGCAAAGTTAAAGCTTCAATTCCAGTGTTTTAAAATGTAGCATTCTCCCAATACTTTCTTAAATTACAAACCATTAAAATGCCTAAAAGAATAAAAATGTATTAATTTGATGCCTGAAAGATCATGAAAGAGGCTAGGTTAGCCTCTTTAGGAAAGGAATTCTACAACTAGGGTGCTACAAATGAGAAAGTGCTTTTCTTCATTGCCATCTTAATAATCTTTGATGGTGGTGGCACTGTGGGAAAGGCCTTGGTGGAAGATCTTGGTGCTCAGGCAGGTTGATATTAGGAGCTCACAAGCTGTGAATAGATTTAAAATTAAAAACCTTGAATTGGGTTTGAAGCAAACTGGTAACCAGTGTAGATTTTGCAAAGCTGGTGAAATATATTCCTAGAAAACTGTCCTAGTGAAAATCTTGGCTACTGTATCTTGAACTATTTGCAACTTCCAAATTATCTTCAAGGGCAGTTGCACAAGTTACCAGAGCATTGTTCATGGTTGCCAGATGATCTCTGCACAAGAGACGTTCCAGTTGGTATACCAGCCTTAGTTGGTAGAAAAGCCTATGTGCCTCTGAGGTTATCGGCTCCAAAGTGACATAGGATAAAGAAGTACCACAAAACTGCAAACCTGAGCAGAAGGACTGCAATTCTGTTCAAAACAGGTCAAATCCTTCCATCCACACATACTGCTGCCTTCTTATGAGAATCAAGTTCAATTTATTGACCTTCATTTATGTTATTACTAATTTCAAACAATGATTGAGCTCCTCTGTAACCCCCACCTGATTTACATGACATAAAGAAATAGAGCCTCCGCTTGCCTCAGTTAAATAGCATGTGGAACAATATGGAACCCCATGATACTGTAAAACACAAGTCTATGGGTCTGAACAGTTGCCCCTGAAGACTGCACTCTGACATCTGGTATGCAGGTAGGAACAGAACAACAGTAACACTGTGCCCTGCAATTTACAAAGGTAATCCAGAAGGATACCATGGGCAATGATATTGAAAGAAGTCAAGAAGAATAAATAGGGATGTTGTCCTCCTCCTGTCTGTCTGTCTATCAGGGTGGCCCAGGTGGCTTCCATACTAGAACTAATCCAAAATGTTGTTTAACCCAGCAATCGGCACTGTATACTTTTAACTGGGATAATTCTGTTTAAAATATTACTCAAAATAAATGTTGGGATCCAAAGAATCTCATGCTGAACTCCACATGCACTTTGAAGTTCCTTCTGTTTGATAGTGTCTTGCTGTGTTGGCACAACAAGCCAAACTTCTTTTGATACTGTGCAAATGTCTGTTATAAAGGGGGGAAAGGTGCTTGTATGCCTAACACCAGATTTTAAATCTGTGTCTGAGAAGCAGTTTGACTGATTAATGCTTTTAGCTCTGATTACAACTGATAAGACTTGCTAATAAGAGTTTCTATAAATCTGAGGGCCACTTACTGTTCCTAATATTCTAACCTGAATAATCTGTTTCTTTAAATATCATTAGTTGCGACTAACTCACAGTTTTTAAATGAGATCAAACTAATTAGAAGGGAGATTTTTTTAAAAAAAATACTCACATTTGTTATTTGTTATTTTGTTTCTCACATGTGTCAGCAGGCACTTTTTAAGTACAGTACACACAAAGGTTTTGTGTGCATTTCTTCTAAATACATACAGGGTTGTGACTACTTTCAGGGTGAACTCAGAGATGCTTGTGTATCCTATCCAGTCCTTATACAGAATTTATAAAGCAATCCTAAATCTGCCTAGGGATGGCTGTAGCAGCAGAACCACTGCTGCATTCTGTGCTCAAGGCAGACGATGTGGATGTGAGTATTCTTGTCTCTTTCAATGTGCCAGCTCCAGGATGGCACAGCAGAGGGGTCCCGATTACTCCTCTTACCTAGCCATGAGATGGTATAGAATTCAGTGAAACCTTGGCCAGGCCAACTCTGCCCTCACCACAACCCCCAAATGCTCCATTTTAGGGCCCTATGTTGGATATTTCCATCAGGAGGACTGCGAGGCCAAACCTCTACAACTGTAAAGCCCTCATCTGTGACACTCCTTTCCACCTGCTGAGGAAGCAGAGAGGGGGTCTGTCCTATCTCCCATGAGCCATCAACACTGAAAGGATAGTATTGTTTCTTTAGTACATTTCCACGCAGCATCTTACAGCATCATTTAGCTGATTTGCTCTGGCATGGCCTATTATGTGTATTAACTTTGTGCTTTCCTATGCACTGTGCTGTTTTAGAGGATCTGTTGCTGAAAAATCTGTGAACACAAGAATAGAGCACTTTTACATTATAAGCTTAATTTATTTTTAGGAAGTATATTTAGAAAAACCATGCACAAGATGGGGTAATAAATTGTTGGACACTGTGTACCATGCTGTGTTTACAAAAAGGGAGAGAATAGCGTCAATGTGGAATTGCCTGTGAGGATATGCACAATGTTTCCCCTTATTTCAAAAGCACTAGGAACAGTAGGGAGTATTTGCTGGTCTCATTTGGAGTAGTTTGTGTTTTGAGGTAAACAAAGTGGAATAAAGTACGGTAGTTTAGTGGACAGTGAACCATCTGTTGTGAATATCTTGTTTTAAAATGGTTAGCTCTCATGCAGTGTTTGCTAAAAGCACACTTTCATGTCATTTTTAATAAATATTATAAAATACTTATATACCGCAATTTCATAAACATATCAAATATACAACACACATTATAAATACTACTGTATATAATGTAAGGACTCTAGATACCAATTTGTAGGACTCCTATGTATGTGCTCCAACTATGCTGGAGTATACCATATTTGTATTCGAAACAAAATAAAAAAATTCCTTCCAGTAGCACCTTAGAGACCAACTAAGTTAGTTATTGGTATGAGCTTTCGTGTGCATGCACACTTCTTCAGATACACACGTGCATACAAAAGTAACAAAAACACATACACACATGTGCAGGCCCCCGCCCCTAAGATCTTATTTGGGAGAAAGTTCCATTAATTAATTCTCTGCTTAGAAATAGAAGTCATTAGAAAAAATCTTCACCTGCTCTTGGTGAGCTAAGGTAGATCCTCTAGGAGCCTAGAGGATGAGAATGGCCACTTAGCATCGGATGCTGAGGAGTCGCGGTTTGTGTGACTGCAGCCTGAGCCAGGGGCCATCTTCCTGTCCTGCACAGCCATTGGAGGATGTCAGGACCTCCTCTCATGGCTGCATGGGGTGTGGGGAGCCTGCCTGTTTGAATGGGCCAGTCATAGGCAGGGAAGGGGGCATGGCCATGGCGTCAGACCTGACTGAAGATTTTAATCCCAAGTCTTTGCTCAGGTCTGTGTATTTTCTATTTAAATAAGCCATGTCAGAGTCAGCCAGCTTAGTTGGAGATGGATCCCCTATCCTCCTACCCTGTGCAATAGACTTTTATCCTGCCTGAAAGTGGACAGGTTATGTGTGGGACCTTGCTCTGGAAATACTCGATTGCTGTATTCAAGACCAGGGAGGAATTTTCCATCAGACAAATTGGGCAATTGTCACAAATTCTTGGTTGATTGGCATTGGGATAGATCCTTACCCTAGGTCGGTGATGGCCAAACTTGACCCTCCAGCTGTTTTGGGACTACAATTCCCATCATCCCTGACCACTGGTCCTGTTAGCTAGACATGATGGGAGTTGTAGTCCCAAAACAGCTGGAGGACCAAGTTTGGCCATCACTGGCCTAGGTGGTGTGGAAGTTAGGTGCTTATCCCCCACTGCTACAGGAAATAAGTACTCTTGTAAAGGGGTCCAGGAGGGAATATTTTTGTCCAGGTGCCCTGATGTGGGCTGATGGGCAATAGCATTCTTCCAAAATGGCGATCCTGGAGGGATCAGCCTGATTTGATGTATGTCATAGGTGGCCCCTTAATCCAGAGTTGACCCAGCCAAAGTAATCAGCTAGCGGGCAGGATGTTTGATTCAGGATACATACCCAATGCCTTCACCAAAACCTACTTAATCTGTAGTCAATAAAGTTGTGGCCTATTTGAACCCAATACCTTTGTTCTGTGCCTTATTTATCTTCCACATCATCGTTGTACCTGGGCCCAAAACTCAATTCTTGACTTAATTTTTTTTGGCCTAGCTACTTCTGCAACGTCAGTATTGCAGCTCTGTGGTGCATGCAGTGTAACAGCTATTGTGATTCCATATGTGCTTATAGACCTCACCCTCTGGGTTGATAATGTTTACTATTTAATGCAAAAGTGACAGAGCAGCTATTTCAGAGATATTTTAGACAACGAAAACCAGAGGAAATAATTACACAAAAAAGGCAGCTGGTCTACTTCCTGCCATTTTCAATACATTTTGTGTGCACCGAGTGTTAGAAATGTTTTGTTCACCATGTTACTAAGTAACAGCTTGTTCTATGTTAAACAAAGAATGATCAATGGCATCTGTCACAAACCACCTGTCAGGTTGCTTGGCATAACAGGTTGTTTAGATGTGTTTTTGCTTTGTGTAAGAACACTTACTGGCAATGTGTTTTAAAATTTTTAGTACAATGTGCTATTTTAAAGTTTTCACATAATGTATCATTATAAATATATTTTAAAATATTTTTTTAAAAAAGATGTCCCTGACATTATTATGTTTATTTCTCCTCCGTGTTCAGATTGTGGCTTTAATAAGGAGCTCAGTCCTGTTTATCTTAATTAACTATTTCTGATTTTTACTATTTTATATTACGTTTGCCAGCATATGAGTGAATGCTGTGTATAATATTGGTGTTATATTGTTTTGCACGTTTTGTGAGACACTGATACTTTTCTTTGATTCTTGAAAGTATGTTTTATTTTTAATTTATGAAAGGGACTAAAAATTCTAGGTTATTCTAGTGAAGAATTGAGAATAATAGGAAAACCTTAATAAAGATGGGAGTATTATGAGTTTTGCGATCTGGGAGTAGTAAAGTTTAGTGCCTTTGAAGATACAGTCTTGAGTTAATGAAGAATCCACCAATGCCTAGATTCAGGAGGCAGGTGCTGGTAAGCTTATTATCACTGACTGACAGTATATAGAATCCCCTATGCCAAATCAGGATGCATCCAGATGTGTGAAGTGGAGATTGGGGTCCTAGTTGACCCTTTAGTTCCAGGTGAGTGAACCCACAAGGAAAAGGGGGAAATAAACCCCACTTACACATTTGTTCCTACTGGGAGACAAAACCATGATTCCTTGAAAGGAGGGCCAATAAAGGTAAAAAGGACCCTTGACAGTTAAGTCCAGTTGCAGACGACTCTGGGGTTGCGGTGCTCATCTCGCTTTACATATTAAGCAGAAAAAACTGGTCTAAATAACTACTTCTTAAAAGCTTAGGTCCAACGTCTGAAACCTTGGTAGGCAAATAATTACATAATTTGGGAACCATCATGAAGAAAATCCTCTTGGTAGGGGCAATCAACTTGTTAGAAGATGGAGCCTATCAGAATATTCGTGCTAAATCTGAAGAAGCGGGAAAAGATAAGATGTTCCCTCAAGTATTAAACAAATTTACCTAATATACATATTTCTGCAAAGCAATTTCCCTAAAATAATGCAGTTATGAATATTAATTTCACAAATATATTCATTTTTCTACACATTATTTGGCTGAATTACTGCATCATAAAATTTTAAGAAGTGCAAATTGTGAAGGATGTTTTGGAAAGTGTGAATTAGGTAGTTTCACCTTTAAATGTGAACTGCATTGAATTTCTCGCCATTACCTAACTACAGTTCTAATCATCCCTGACTATTGGTCATGATAACTAGGGCTAATGAGAGTTGGTGTCCAACAACATCAGAAGGGCTGCAGGTTTCCTGTCACTGTATTTTAAGAAAACTACTTTAATAGAAACTTCATCAGAGCCTCCTTTACGTTAGGAAAGCATTGCTCCTTTCCTTAATGAGGCATTAATTATAATTGTTGCCAGAGCCACCAGCTTCTTCTGACTTGCCAAAATGAACCAGGATGGACAAAGCTCAAGCAGATAAGTCAGGGCGTGAACAGAACCAAGTATTCTGTCCGCATCCTTGGATGTCAACCAACAGTTGAAGCTTATCCAACAGTACTTGGCCAAAGGAGGATTTGGTAAAATCGTTGCAAAACAGCACTGAGAGTTCCAGCTTTTCCAATGAATCAAGCTGTGATGTAATAATTAATTAATTATTCCAATCAGCTCTGCTGTTGAGATTATATGTGTGCAATGATGGCAGAAAAGTAAGTCCTGCATTTCTATCATCACAAGGGGCTAGAAATAGTCTGACAACTGCTAGAAATAGTCTGGCAACAGTGTGTACACAGCCTCCATGCAAAAAATTGTCCATGTGTATATATGTAATCTTGCTGGCCAAACTAAGATTGATTTCTTATGTTAGCTGCCTTGAACTCTTTGGAGGAAAGATGATATATAATCATTTTAAATAAATAAATGTAGAAGCCATAAAAACAAAGGAAACTTATAAGCCATTAGTCACTGTACAGCTATCTATCATTGTGATGGGAAGAGAGGAAGTGCAATTCATGTGATCAGAATAGGGGAAATAAGTTGATATGAATTGTGACTTCCATAGGTGCCATAGGTTACAGCTGCCCAACAAAGGGTTTGATTTTTGTTCCACATATAAATTAATCTGGTTTAATGATGTTAAATTAGTTTTAAGGAGACAAGGTTCATTGTTCAGAACATCATGTGAAAGGTTTAATTTAAACCTTTGTATAAATACATGTTCTGAATAATTTCCAAATCAAAAGAGTTTTGGGAATGCTGTTGGTTTCCAGGTTCAAATAAGCAAAGAGAAGTCCATTTGTATGTTCAAAAGTGTTTTGGACTACTGATTATAAGGCTTTATTTATATTGACAGCAAAGTATAAAAATAGCAACTTTTTGCTGAAGGTTTGATTTAAAAATAAACTGAGCTGAATGGCTCATTTGAGTGCTGGGATGGTGAGTCAGCTTCATCCAGAAGGATTAAAAAAATCATCTTTGTGAAAGTGAACTTTGCTTCCGTTTCATTCCTAGGAGTCAGATTTTGAAATGCTTTTCTGGCACAAACCCTGTTTTCTACAATGGAGCATGCAGTAGCTAAAGAGTCTTATAATCATTCTGTCAATCTCCTGTAATGTTTAAACATGTAATGTTGCTTGTCAGAAGAAATCAAAATACAAATCTGTATGGAGATCAATGAGAATTTCTTTTCCAGTTCTTAGCATTACATGCATAGTTAAATAGGGTTATGTTAATTTGGTTAGCACTATTTAGATTTAGGGGATGTGGGTGGTGCTGTGGGTCAAACCACAGAGCCTAGGACTTGCCGATCAGAAGGTCGGCGGTTCGAATCCCCGCGACAGGGTGAGCTCCCATTGTTCGGTCCCTGCTCCTGCCAACCTAGCAGTTCGAAAGCACGTCAAAGTGCAAATGGATAAATAGGTACCGCTCCGGCGGGAAGGTAAACGGCGTTTCCATGCGCTGCTCTGGTTCGCCAGAAGCAGCTTAGTCATGCTGGTCATAGGAAGCTGTACGCCGGCTCCCTCGGTCAATTAAGTGAGATGAGTGCCGCAACCCTAGAGTGGGTCACGACTGGACCTAATGGTCAGGGATCCCTTTACCTTATTTAGCTTTTGCAAGCCATATCTTCCACTATACTGAGCAGCACTGGGAACCTACCTGTTCCCAGTATGTTGTTGTTGTAGTAGTAGTAGTAGCTGCAGTCAGTCATTGATGTTGTTCCATGAAAGCTCCCTTCAAGCCCATGTGCCAACCCGCAAAGAACAAAGGGTGAAGAGAGAAGGGAGCTTTTGCTATGCAGGCTGCACTATTTTGCTAAGCATACTGTGTTTTTTTAAAAAATCTTTTTTCTATTTGTTATTCTGTTTTCCTATAAGAAAAACAATAGTAAACTTGTTTCAGTGGTGCAGTGGAAAGCACTGGCAAAGTTTTGTGAAAAGGGGTAGGTGGAGCCCTGTACCTAACTGTGGTTCCCCATTGTCACCCATTGAACCTGCCCTAGTTGACATTCCTGCATTGCAGAGAAGACCCTTGGTGTCCCTTCCCACTCTACTATTCTACGATTCAGTGGGGAGAAGAGAACCATACAATGTGGTGCCTCCTACACTCAGAACCACAATTTTTTTCCCAGAAGGATACCATGGTCAACGGTATCAAAAGCCACAGAGAGGTTGAAGAGAATCAACAGTGTTACACTCCCTCATCTCTCTCCTGACACTGACCACAGCTGTTTTGGTTCCGTATCTGGCCCCAAACCAGCTTGAAATGGGGCCAGAGAATCTTCTTCCTCAAAGCATGCCTGCAACTGGGTCACCCGCCCCCAATTCCTTGCCCAAGAAGGGGATATTTGCAGCTGATCATGGGTTGCTTAACATGTCTACTCCACATATTACTTAGACAGATTGACCCTTTTGGCCCAGCAATGCATTTTGAGAGCCTTCACTCCATTATGAGTGAAAGTGCCCCTATAATGGATCCTAGACATAAGTGTGGTCTTTCTCAATCTTGTTCTTCAGTGGGCCCTGGTATCTTAATATCAAAATAACATGTGTGTGTATTTATTTAACCATTACATAATGTAAAACTACCATTACTCAATTAAGGATGTAAAAGAAAAGTAGAATGTGTTGCAAAAATATGAAGTACAGTATGCTCTTTTGCTTTGTAGCTGGTAAAGTAGTGTGCAAACATTACTTTTCCCAGCAGCTGGGAAGATGCAGATGAAGGGGAAAGCCAGAAAAAAGAAGAAATGCTCTTCTTTCTCTAACTTCCTCCTTCCACAAATTTCAGATATATTGATGAGAAGGTCAGTAGGTAATTTTGTTTATTTCATTTATGTATCTTTTTTCATGAAACACCACAAAGCTATTTCATAATAAATACTACCAATAAAACAAACATTAAAACATTTTCAAATTCAAATTCAAAACAGATACAGACTGGATAAAATCTCTACTTACAAAGCTTGTTGAAGAAGGAATTTACAGGCCAATTAGCTTAATGTTTGTTCCAGGAAAACTGGGGGAAACTTTATTAAAGGTAGAATAAGAAAGCATATACAGTGGTACCTCGGGTTACAGATGCTTCAGGTTACAGACTCCGCTAACCCAGAAATAGTACCTCGGGTTAAGAACTTTGCTTCAGGATGAGAACAGAAATTGTGCGGTGGCGGTGCAGCAGCAGCGGGAGGCCCCATTAGCTAAAGTGGTGTCTTGGGGCCCCCATAGGGGTCCCCAACATTTTTGGATCAGCAGGCACAATTTGAATTTTGAGAAAGTACTGTGGGTGTCAGTCACAGAATTGCTGTTGTGGGGAGCATGTTGTTGTTGTTTAGTCATTTAGTCGTGTCTGACTCTTCGTGACCCCATGGACCACAGCACGCCAGGCACTTCTGTCTTCCACTGCCTCCCGCAGTTTAGTCAAACTCATGCTGGTAGCTTCGAGAACACTGTCCAACTATCTCATCCTCTGTCATCCCCTTCTCCTTGTGTCCTCCATCTTTCCCAACATCAGGGTCTTTTCCAGGGAGTCTTCTCTTCTCATGAGGTGGCCAAAGTATTGGAGCCTCAGCTTCACGATCTGTCCTTCCAGTGAGCACTCAGGGCTGATTTCCTTAAGAATGGATAAGTTTGATCTTCTTGCAGTCCATGGGACTCTCAAGAGTCTCCTGCTGCACCATAATTCAAAAGCATCAATTTTTCGGCGATCAGCCTTCTTTATGGTCCAGCTCTCACTCCTGTACATCACTACTGGGGAAACCATAGCTTTAAGTCTCTGCTTTTTAAGATGCTTTCTAGGTTTGTCATTGCTTTTCTCTCTAGAAGCAGGCGTCTTTTAATTTCGTGGCTGCTCTCACCATCTGCAGTGATCATGGAGCCCATGAAAGTAAAATCTCGCACTGCCTCCATTTTTTCCTCTTCTATTTGCCAGGAGGTGATGGGACCAGTGGCTACAGTCACTGTTGTTTTCTCCCCTACCTATGTGTTGCTGGTCCTGATTATGGATATCTCTCTCTCTCTCTCTCTCTCTCTCTCTCTCTCTCTCTCTCTCTCTCTCTCACACACACACACACACACACACACACACACCAATGCCATTGCTGTCTAATAATAACAGGGAGCATTGTCCGGTACCAGGAAAAATATACAAGGTGGACACACCACACTCTCTCGCACACACTCTTTCTCACTGCACACAGACCGATCACAGACACATATAAATCTCTCTCTCTCTCTCTCTCTCTCTCTCTCTCTCTCTCTCTCTCGTACACTTCATTTATATACTTCACATATATAGAGTCATACATGCATCTCTCCCCATCTTTCACAGACCACACATACAAGCAGACACTACACCTTTCTCACACTACACCTTTCTCTCTCCACCAAAGTACATATCTCTCATCATCCACACAAACAGAGCATACTTGTGTCCAAGGCCAGCCCACCCATGAGGTGAGGTGAGGCAGTAGCCTCAGGGTGGCAGAATCCACACAGCTGTGAGAGGCAGCAGATCCGCCTCTGGTGCTTGTTGGCTGCCTCATCCACTTTGTGCCCCCTGATGCTGCTGCCACGTACACTTTTGCTTTGTTTCCAGCTTTCCTGCACCCCCCATTTCCTTCTCCAGTCTGTTTCCATTATGTTGTGGCTTTCCTCTTTCCCTCTCCTCCCTCTACCCCATTTCCTTCTCTATTTAGTCCTCCTCACTGCAGTACAGCATTTCTCCCCATGTCATAGCATGTTACTTTCTCTTCCTTTCTGTTTCACTATCAAACCATTGAGAATCCCACTCAAGTTCTGTGCTGCATCCGCAGCTGCCTCCTGATGGGTAGGCTTCCAGCTTTTCAAGAAAGCAGCTTCAGTCTCCAGGCAGTAAGCCATAGTGCAGAGGTGAGAATGAGGTCAGTCAGTGGAATGGGAAGAGGAGGCATGTTTTTTGTGGGCACTCACCCCCCACCATAGTACCTTCTCTCCATCCAAAGACAGTTAAAAATAACTCAAGGAGGGTGCAGAGCAGGACTGGAGAGGAGTGGCCTGAGCCCCAACAGAGAGGCTTGGAGGGCTGCATCCCATGATATTCCCTATCCATGCACTACCCATCACCCTTAACATACTAAAGTAGCCTTGAGTGTCATTTTCTGGTTTACCTCAGGCAGTAAAGTGTCTTGGGCCAGCCCAGCTTGTGCTTCCCTGCCACATTCAGAAAAGCTGCTGCACAGATGAAGGAAATGTCTGCTTTTTTATTTTTAAAAATGGATAAAATTCAAAGAGCTTTAAGGTACAGAAAAGACACCAATATGGTGCCTGGGGCTGATAGGTTGGGGATCTCTGATATAGAAGAACAAGTCTTGCTGATGCAGAGCCATCATGGCTTCTGAAAGGGTAAATCCTTTCTTACTAGTTTTAGTGTCAACAGGCGTATAGATAGGGGTAATCCAGTTGATGTTGTGTATTAAGGGTTTTAAAAAGCTTTTGATAAATTCCCTCATCAAAGGCTCCTGAATAAGCTTCATAGGCCAGGGAATGAGAAGTCCTCTTATGGTTTAGTAATTAAGTATCAGGAAACAGAGAGTAGGAAGACATGGACAATTCTCTTAGTTGAGAGATGTAGAAGGTGGAGTCCCCAAAGGACTGGTATTGCGAACTTTGCTTCTAAACTTGTTAATAAATAATCAGGATTTAGGAGTAAACAGTAAGCTAGCCAAGTTTACTGATGATAACAATTTTTTTAAAGTGGTTAAAACGAAAAGGGAAAGTGAGGAACTCTAAAGTAATATCTCCAAACTGAGCGAAAGGGCAGTAAAATGCCAAATGCAATTCAGTATTAAAAAAGTGTGATGTAATGCACACCGGGGCAATAAATAAATAAAAAAATGTACATATGTGCTCATGGGGTCTGCACTGACAGTGATTGACTAGCAATGAGATCTAGGTCAATCAAAAGGTAGACCCAGTGTATGACAACAGCACAATGATGACAACAGCTGCTGCTGCTGCTGCTGCTGCTGCTGCTGCTTCTTCTTCTTCTTCTTCTTCTTCTTCTTCTTCTTCTTCTTCTTCTTCTTCTTCTTCTTTACCCCACCCATCTGGCCAAATGAATTCATTCTGTAATATCTTATATATTGTAGAATAATTGAATTCATTTCTGCACTGTTTTTGGTATTTTACTGTAGAGTTAGTAATATCTCATGTACTGCTTATTCTAAATTGGAATATTTTACAGAACCTTTATAAACATATAATCTGGGAAAGAAAAGAATATCTTAAATTTCTTCATAAAATCAATTCTTCTCAGTGTAATTTCATATTTTGTTATTTTGCATTGTTTTCAGGGGGAGGTTATTAATAGCATTTTGTATTTACAGACTCATGCTTTCATACTTCTCTTCATGAATGACAGTTCTATTCATTTTAAATGAATACACCAACTGCAAACAAACATGAATGAATGTTCCTAATTAGCTGGTAACAAGAGCATTGAGTTCCTGTTTTAGAACAATGATTTGTTAAATAAATAGTCTTTGCAGCTAGGACTCTGGATCCATTCAGTTATTAAACATTAAGCAATCCTCTTCATATGAAAGTTAATGCCTCATTGCTCAGTGGATCACACAAACATGAAATACAGAGTTAGCGTTACATTTCTGTTCTGATAAAATAAATTTTACCAAAAAAATTTTTGTCTGTTTAAAACTTCAGATTTTATGATTTAAAATCAATCTAATGAATTATTAAGTGGGTGCAATTAGATTACCAAACAGAACGTTAACAAGTACATTTTTGGAAGATAATTAAATTGCATTACTTAACTATCTTATAACACCCCTCTCCCGCCCCAGTGCTTCTCAAATTTATGTACTCAAGTTTCACAGACTACATTCAGGAATGAATCACTTATTGTTTGAAGAATTTTGAAACAAAAATGCATTTAGATACAGAACTTGCGCTGATTGTTAACCATCTCAGTATTGCATTGTTAGAAACAACCTTGGGGTACATATTAAGAAGGGCAATATATAAATGTACCTAAAGAAAATTTTCTGCTGAATGGTCTTCTAGACTTTGTCCCTTTTTGCATCCCTGGGCAGAGATGACATCAAATTTTTTGGCACTCTGGTCCATGTCATTCCCCCAGTCAGTCACCACAGAGAAGGCTGGCCAAGTGACTCATATAGTCACACATACCACCATCTCAGCAGCCCCAGTACCGGTATTTGCTCTTGACCTCCCTCATAGCAGATACCAACTGACTGTCATTAACTTAAAACAACAACAACACCTCATCCAATATGTTATTCAAGAGTTCTCTCCACCCCCACTGTTATAACTTGGATGAATCTGTATTCTCATTTCCATTTGTGTGGCTGTAGATTTTAATTTTTTAAATTTCTATACTGCCCTTCATCTGAAGATCACAGAGCGGTTTACAATATGAGCTTATAGATTTCTAACCTAAAGCTGCCTTAAGTCCCATCAGGAAAAGAAGCAGGGAATAAAATAAAATAACAGATTTGTTTTCTGGCACCTGATGGTCCTGGTTTTCTAACATGTTAATGGCTTTCCAGCAATTCCCAGCTGTTTGTTTCCTCAAGAACTGGAAATCTTTAATGAGTGAGTTCATTATGTACAGGCATACGTCTAGGAGCAGATAGATGAAATAATAATTAAGGAATGGCATGTTCTCTTAGAAAATGGAGCATATTGCCCACTGGTATGGAGGGAAAGATTAGACTGTCAGCTAGTAATGAAGATAATTGCTATTCCTGCATGGCAGACAAAAAAGACAAACCAACCAACACCAACACCAAAAACTGTTGACAAGGGTAACATGTACCTCTGATGTCTTTTGAATGCCACTATTTCAATTTTGTTCCTTTACCAAGTTTAACTGCTTGTTACTTGGTATAGAGTTATTACAGCAGTCTAAAATGAATGGTTATTGAACCATTTCACTCAGTTCATTCATCATTCAAAGTTGTTTTCAGACATCTAACTGAATTTATCTAAATTATGGATAAGATAAAAAAAACACCACCTGAGGAGCTATATGTATTTAAAAGTGGGTTAGAAGTATCTAGTAAAATAAATATCAGGCTGAGACTTCTTCATATTTCTGGTGGAAGACGGTTTATGAGCTTGGTATAAGCCATATAAAATGCTTTTCAGCATGCACCATCCTCTAGGGTACCCTTAAAGTGGTAGTCTCCAGAGACTCTTATTGACTCCTAGTGGGACCCTGCAATGGAATATAAGTATGGATGCATTTACTAAGGTGTGAAAGACTCAAGTTGCCTCATTTAAGAAGTTACACCTTGAAATGTGCCTCAGAATGCTACAGCTAACCAGTGAAGATGCTGCAACAACTCACCAAGTCAGGAAGTTTTTTGTCCTACTGAAAGTTTCTGAGCAGTCTTCATGGGCTATCAGTCTCATGCAGACCACGCTGTAGTATTAAAAGGCTAAAGGACATGAAGGCATTCACAATGAATACCAGAACTGATATAAAAGATCTGGCTTAGGTGGTTGTAGCTGGTGAGAAAAAATCCTAAACATCCATACTAGTTGGAGCTAGTGAGGAATCTGTCTAGAAACACCGGAACCATTGAAGTAACAAGCTAACAAGCACACAACTTTTCTAAACTTATGCAGATTTTGGCAGTGTAATGTTCCCTGCAATTGCTGTTGCCACCCACCTGGAGGTGCTCTGAAACAAAGGAACTGATTAACTGATGACAGAAGTTAACCTACTTTCTGTTTTGTGTATGTGTAGAGAAAATTCAGAGGAGTGACAAATAAGGAATGACTCTAACAGGGCCACTGGAGCGGGGGAGAATGGATGTAAGTTGTAGCAATGTAGATTTAGGCAGAATATCAGAGAACAGTCAGGTCTCACTATAGAGAGATATAATAAGTAAGGTTCACCAAGGATCAGTGTTTGGTTCTGGGTTTTTTAGCTGGTTCCTAAATGACCTGGTGGGACGTGGGTCGCGCTGTGGGTTAAACCACAGAGCCTAGGACTTGCTGATCAGAAGGTCAGCGGTTCGAATCCCCGCAACGGGGTGAGCTCCCATTGCTTGGTCCCTGCTCCTGCCAACCTAGCAGTCTGAAAGCACGTCAAAGTGCAAGTAGATAAATAGGTACTGCTCCGGCGGGAAGGTAAATGGTGTTTCCGTGCGCTGCTCTGGTTCTCCAGAAGTGGCGTAGTCATGCTGGCCACATGACCCGGAAGCTGTACGCTGGCTCCCTCGGCCAATAAAGCGAGATGAGCACCGCAACCCAAGAGTCGGTCACGACTGGACCTAATGGTCAGGGGTCCCTTTACCTTTTTAAAATGACCTGGTATTAGGCTGAGCAGTGAGGTGGCCAAATTCGCTAGTTACACCAAATTGTTCTTCACACAATATATAGTTAAACTATGGAATTAGACAATCATGGAGCATAAAGCTATCTTTGGCTATGTATCAACTCCATAATCAGGAGGTATACCTCTGAATAACAGTTGGAGAGAAACAGTTGGCTTCCTATAAGGCCTATGATTGGCTACTACATACAGGATGTTGGATTAGATAGACCTTTGGTCTGACCCAGCAGTTCTTTTCTTTTGTTTGTGTGTGTGCGTGCTTGCGCACATGCGCGGCCACACACACACATGCGCCAATCGGAATAGTAATACTGGGCTAGGTGGCAGCTTCAATAGTCACAAGAGAAATGAAAATGTTTCCTTGTTATGTTTACAAATGTACATTATCAGCATGCTATTGAACTCTTCCCATGATTTCAAAGATGACTTTAGTTTTGTTTTGCATCAGCACTGAGCCCTTTGCTCTGTGAAATGCTTCTTTATTTTTCTGCAAGCATATGCACTCCACTGCATCATTCAGAAACACAATCAATGAACTTTCTGCTTCTGTCCACAATAAGAACATCCTGTCAGCATCTAATTAACAGGGACCATTTTCTGAACTGAGACAGGGGCTCAGCTGACTGACTGACCAGGTGACTCACACAAAGCAAAGAATAGTGTGCGTGTGCGTTTTTTTAAAAAAACAACACAAAATAAAAACATAGGGTCAAAACACATGATATGTGGAATATGTTATTTTAGTTCACATTTATTTAAAATAACAGGAAAGAAAGAGGCAGAGGGGCCTGATCAGGTTTAAGACTGTGGTGAATGAGGTTTAATATTTTACCAACATTGGTTCTGACAAAAATTGGTCCCTCAAAAGCTACTATTTGCCCTGAGAGGGAAGCTACAGGGGACCACTATTGTCAGGACTTTGGTGCAAAGGGATAGATGTTTAACGCCCCTCTATCAACACGCTGAAGTCTTGACCTGTTTAGGGAAGTTTCTAATGTTTGATGTTTTATCGTGTTTTTAAAATTCTGTTGGGAGCCACCTAGAGTGACTGGGGAAACCCAGCCAGATGGGTTTTTACCCAGATGGGTTCAAACAACAACAATTATTATTATTAACCCTGATCCCTCCATAATTATTATTTTTTTAAAAATATATCTGTGAAACGCAGTTACACTTTTCACATGTTATATCGATTTGCCTATAGGGGTTCTTTACCGCCAAACCACAGAATATCCGATTCACGTTTGTTCCAATTTAGTAGTAAACAGCAGGTTTTCTTGGGGAAAGCAGTGGGACAAGAAAAGCAAGCAAACCAACCAACCTCCCAGACCTGTGATTTGAACTCATGGGACAAATGGAAACGTGAATGGGCTCTTAAATGTTGTTCTCCAGTAGCTCCTGCAAAGGCTTTGGCAAACCCCTCTCCTTACTTTGCATGCCTTTCCTTTGGAATTTTTGTCACTAATTCATTCAGTGCTGATGCTTTGGTATGTTCAGTTGATATTGTTGCCAAGCCTACTAGTCTCTTTGCAACATTGTTGAGTGTAAGTTGTCATACGTTTGAGCTTTGAGAAGCTGTGTTCATCACTTTCCACTGACACAGGAAGTGTGGGAAGTATCCTTAGAGCAAGAAAAACACTAGGCACATTATCCAGGTGTTGTAGTATGAAGAGTACTCCTTGTGGTGGCATAGACTTTGGAAATCTTCAGGCTATTACTGTAAGTTCATAAGTCATAAAAGTACCTGTAGTCTTGTTTAATGGAACAAATCCAAATTTTCCACTCCTTAGGTATTTAAAGAGGGGTGGGAAATTTTAATTGAGTATGTAGAAAATAATTGTTCACAGATGAAAATGCTGGCAATATTAAGGAAAATTCAACAGCATAACATATTTAAAAGTGATGCAAGATAGGAGAACTGAAGCAGATGGATATATTAAAATATATAGATAGATAAAGTAAAAGAACCTTGGAAGGGGAAGGAAGGAAGCCATTGATTGTATGGTATAATTAATGAAAGATGTTTAATTTGAAATGTAAAATATGAAAATTTTATCATTTGAAACAAATCCCAATAAATGTTCTCTTACGATACCCTCAGGGTCAGACATCTTATTATCAAATGGTTTGATTACATGAACATAACGTACAATCATTGTCATTTGTTCAATATGACTAACATCAGGTATGCAGTCCAGAATAACTGAATAGTAGTTGGCTGAGTTTGCATGCACTAAAATGTACTGCTTTATAGCACCTGCTAGAAGCTGTATAAGCTCATTTTGGATATCTTTCCCTAGGTAGCGAACCATTGTTTCTTGCTCTTTAACTCTATGCAAAAGTTGATTCATGATAGGATCAAAAAGGGCTAGATATTCTACGAAAGAAAAATTCATTGCTAGCACTGTACAACTTTTCAGCTGCACCACAGAATGCCAATTTTTGCATGCCAAGAACTCTGAACAAAGCATTCAAGTGTCCCAAGATTTGTCACCAATATTATTAGTCTTGCCCGATTTTCGGCTGCTTAATATCATCAATTGTTTTTCCTTTAGATAAGCACAGTTCAATTTTTTTCAAGGTCTGATAGTTTTCTAAGTGGTCAGAATTCCTCTCATGTAAAAACAGAATTGCTCCAATGTTCTTCTAGTCTTTTGAACCTGTTTATTGTAGGGTTGATGTACTATTTCTTTTTGCTGAACACCTTACAGCAACCCCCCCCCCAAAAAACCCATATCTTTTGAGACTGAATATAGTCTCCCTTTGTAGGGTACAGTATAAAATATTCTGTTTCTTAGTCTTTGGGGAAATCATGTGATACCACTTTGCTATAGGTGCCAACTCCCTGGGGCCCTGGGTGCCTGAATACCCACAAAATTTCCCATGAAGAGGCCGGGCACCCACAATTTTTGGTGCCAGGGCCATGCACACTGCATGGCACCCATGGCCTGGGGCACCCACCATTGTGGGGCCTAGTTGGTACTCCTGCAACCTGCAGTGGTGCATGCTGTATGATAAACTGTTGCAAATTATCACAATAGTTTTGTCCATTTAACAGAGTCAGGCACAATACCATCTTTTTCAGACTTTGCAGTACTCTCACTTTTCTTGACATCCTCTTTTTCCTCTGGGTGTATCCCCATATTTGCAAATCTTCTGTCTTTATTATTTGTAGTAGGAGCACCATATCTAGCTCCCTCAGTGCTAGTTTCAACAACAGTATACAGTGGTACCCCGGGTGACAAATGCTTTGGGTTACAAACACTTCGGGTTACGGACTCTGCTAACCCGGAAGTAGTACCTCAGGTTAAGAACTTTGCCATAGGATGAGAACGGAAATCATGTGCTGGCGGCGTGGTGGCACCAGGAGGCCCCATTAGCTAAGGTGGTAGCTCAGGTTAAGAATGGACCTCTGGAACGAATTAAGTTCATAACCAGAGGTACCACTGTAGTCATATGCTTGTTCTTCAATTGCTTTCTGTGCACAAATATATTTCAGAAAGAACACCTCTTGCTTTACTTGCTCCTTAGTTTTTCTTCCTTTTGTTTGTGGCACTGAGTTCCAGATGGTTGTTTTGTATCAGCCATAGCTCACTAGAAAAATGAATACACTTTCTAAATAAGATTAAGATATGACTGGAAGATTTAAAATTAAGTGCATTTTCACAATCAATCAATCAATCAATCACATAACCTCTAATCAACTCTATGGTCTAACAGTTCTAATATATGGATTACTTAAAAAATGATAAAATTCTTCAAAATATAAAAGAGAAGAAAAATATTATCAGAAGTTTAGAAGATATAACAAAATCTAATCTGTTTAAAATTGTGCCACTCAAAGGTCAGTACTGTGCCCCTCTGAGGTCAGGACTCAGGCCTTAGTAGGCTGCCTAGATTGCCTAATGATAGCATCTCTGAGGTAGCTAGTGTATTGCTTTCGAAAAGTTGCTAGAATACAGCTTCTTATGCTCCAGCAAATCCAGTTGATAGTCATCAAGCCAGTGGAGTCTTCTGTGTTCTCACTATGATTATCCAGTCTTAACAACTGAAAAGGTATGTAGGGAAGGAGGTAGTCTTTCAGATATTTGCAACTTAAAGGCTCAGAACCTTGAATTGATTCCATAAATGAACTGGGAACCAGTGAAGCTAAGTTAAAACAGGTTAAATGAGTTCTAAATGGAACCCCAGCCAGTAATTTGCCTGTGTAGAATGAGTTGCAATAATGGATGCATTTGTTCCTCATTTCCATCTGAGGCAGGTATCTCAGAATATCTGTTGTGACTTGCTCTAGAGCAGTGTTTCCCAACCTTGGGCCTCCAGCTGTTTTTGAACTACAACTCCCATCATCCCTGACTAGCAAGACCAGTGGCAAGGGATGATGGAAATTGTAGTCCAAAAACAGCTGGAGGCCCAAGGTTGGGAAACACTGCTCTAGAGGACTACCTGTTTGTGTGTGTGGTCACCGTGGGAGCCATGTGTGTAATAAAAGTTGTTTTGTGAGTTCTGCAGGTATAGCATACCTTCTCCCAGTCTTTTACAGATGTGAACCATCCAGGCCAGTAGTACTGACTTTGGACTATTTGGGATAGCTTCTCTATTCCCAAATATACTCCTGCTTTGCTGCAGTTTAGTGCTTCAAAGATATTCAGGACTGATCCCTGTGGAATCTATTAGTGTATGAAAAGGCATGCTTCTCAGTGCCCTTTGACACCTAACTAGTAGCCCTTGCTATAGCCATAAATCAGGCAAAGCCTTTTTGTACTGAAGCAAATTTGGGTTACATGGTGCCTCAACATGGAACTCTTGCAGGGTCCTCCCGCCTTTCAGCTTCTTAGGCATGGAATAATTGAATCCATGACTTGGGCTTCTTTTAAGGCGGTGGCTCCATCTCCTCCTCCATCATCATCATCATCATCATCATCACCATCACCATCATGAGATTCCTCCTTCCCTTCCAGCAGTGGTTTCTCCTGGTGTCAGGGTTATGGTTAAAGTATCAGTATGTTTTCCCATGTCCCGGGAGTCCTTGTTAGCATCATCTAGAATTGACCATCTGGACAGAGCATGATAATTTTTGTGTTGTTTTCTTGTGCAATGCTTAATCTGGTACTGGAACTGAGCCAGGTGTTCAAGCCAATGTGCCAACTGTCCCTGTGGCTCATGGAAGTTATGAAGCCATTGAAGTGAATTGTGATCTGCCCTTAGCAAGATTCCCCCCGCCCCTGAGGATATGTTGAAAATCTTAAGTAAATGTCACTATAGCCAGCAGCTTTTTCTCTGTAGTGGAGTGGTTTCAACTTTCCTGAGGATTCTGCTAGCATATGCAGCCATTCTCTCCTTATTGCACCATCTTGTTATATTAGGACCACACCAATACCAGTCACTGACATTTGTACCCTGAATAAATGTTAGGTGGAAGGCCTGGGTAACCCAGAAACAGCCTTTGCTTTAACTTTAAGAACACTTCTTATTAAGTTCTACTGGTACATTTGCTCTTTCTCTGATAATTTGTGTAATTGCTAAACAATTGTGGCAGTTAGCAATAAGTGTATAATAAAAACTTAGATAACAATACTCCATACCTTAGTGATTGACTGCAGTGTTGGCTGAGATCAAATGGCTTCTACTTTGTCAGGGTCTATTGTATCCCATCTTTGGAGATTATACGATTTAGGTATCTTACTGCATTTCAAACAAGTAGCAGTTTGCTTTTCAAGTACAGGCTTAATTTTCAGCAGGTTTTCTTCAAAAGATCTCCCAATGACAATTATGTCATCAATATATACTAGGAAATATATGTCTTGTAGGTTTACCAAGACAACAACCACCAATCTTTGAAATATTCAAAGAGTGCTAGAATCCAAAAGGCATAAATTATAAAAAAATCCCTGCTTGTTAGTAGCTTCCGTCAGTCATCAGGGCTTCCTTCTACTTACCAGTAGCCACTGGCCATATCCAGGATAGAGAATCAATATACACTTGCAAGTAGGTCTAGGGCAGAGGTGTCAAACTCAAACTTGCAGCCTATAAGCTGTATCTGCCCCTCCCCCCAACAATTTAGCATGTTTTTTAAAAACATATTTTTCTGTAAAAAAACACTTCCCAGCAGGTGGCACTGTTGAGTTCCACCTTTGCGCCAATGAAAGGGGAGATTTCAGTGTGCCATGGGTGTTTATGTCATTTTTTTTTTTTTTGGTCTTTGCAAAATCTTCCCCTTTCCCTCTAATATGCATGGGTGTAGTGGGGGAGGGGTGTCAGCCACCCCTCTAAATAAAGTAAATAAATAAAAATACTTGGCTGGCTAACCTGTTGTGTCACTGATAACTCAGTTCTGTCCCCACAATAAATCCTGGCTATGCCCATGCTAGTATGGTGCCAATGTTTGGCTATATTGCTAGTACTTTGGCAGCAACATCTTCATAACCACCACAACTGAATGGAATGCTCCCAGATTTGTCCCCCAATGCACAACTTGAGATTCTGTTGTCACACTAGACATTAGTGCTGGGATATAGTCTTTCTGAATCCTGCCTATGGTTTGGGCAACAAGAAATTCATGTGGGCCTAATGATATGCCTTCCTCTCACTCCCACCCTCTTCCAAGTATATTTCACTTTTTGAGGATATTGTTTGTTCCATTGTAACTCTTTATCTCTACTTTACCTCATAATGGGTGTCGTGGAAAGCATTTTATATTTCCAGAAGTGGCTGGTACAGTTCTGTGAAGCCACACTCCCAACACTGGTGTTGTTACTGCTTTCTGGAATGGTTTAAGGGTGGGGTCGTGGTGAGTTTGGGACTGTGTGGGCACACTGATAGAAGTACCAGATTGGCTATGACGGGACACCCATAGAGCCCTAATCTTCCTGATGTCCTGCCTGGGTAGCAGGCAACAGTGCCAGTGTTGGGAAGATGGCTCAATAGTACTACTCCACCTGCTGGCTGCTCCTGTATCCTACACAGTACAAAGGTCCTTAAAACTCAGGTCAACATCATACTGATTAGGGGAATTCAGTTCCCACTATGTTTCTTTGAAAGCTGTGACCAAACATTCACAAGATAGACAACATGTCTAGGATGCTGGTGGTTTGCCATATTCACATGACTCTGAACTTAGTCTGGTTTGCAAAGACTTCAGTTTCTGCCAGTCATCTTTAGTGGTGCTTTCTAGAATTGTGCATACACAAGGAAAATGCCCCAGAATCAATCAAAATATAAGATGGAGGTCCATAACTTTTATTTTGACTCTATCTTATTGGTTTGCAGGATATATTAAGTGAGGCTTGCCAGTTTCCAGGTGGAAAGTCGTCTCATAACTCTCACCTGGTGAAGTTTCCTGGCATCTTTAAATTACATTGCTGTGGTGCTTATGTTTAAAATGATATTTCCTGCTAGATTTTCAGTAAAAGTCTTCTAATTCGTTTCTCCCAGGAAACTGTTTGTGGTGGTGTGCTTTGTCCCATTGGCCTGCCCTCATGTTTTCTGCCTCTTTGGGTCTGCATGGTTTTCTTGCTGCTTTCAGTTCGCTGATAACATGCTACACACTACATTGCTTTCATGTATTTATCAACTCTGGGAGTTTTGACTTTCCTGTAGCTGCAGCAGTTTCTGCTTTCATCTCATGCACTTTTGCAGTTGAAGTGGTGCTGTTATCAGGTGTTTCTAGGGTATGTTTAACGTTGAGACTATCTCAGTGACTTCCTTCATATAGAGAGCTTTTTTGATTTCCCTCAGCTACATGGGCCATAAAGTGACTTTTAGTGAGGAAGCTGCCATTATAGTCTGGGGAAATTGGCAGACTAGAGTCTCAGGGAATATCCAAAATTTTGGAGAGGTTCCTTTTCTGCTTGCCTCTCATTACTGAAAGGTGCTTGATTCTAATAAGGAAGCATCTGCTCAAATACAACGGCAACATGTGGCTAATGGAATGTCATCCAAAATTTACAATTTCCAAATAATATCCAAATAATATATATGTCAGTCCATAACCAAAGAGTAGTCAACGTAATGAGTTACTGGCGAGGAACACCATGATGTAGGCAGGATGCCTTTCAATGTCCAAGAAGTATTGTAGTGGGTGCTCCAACATAACGAATTCAATAGCAATCAGCAAACAAGCGGAACAGTATATCTGGATTGGATCAACTGTTTTGAAGATGACTCTTCATCAGCTGATGATGAAATTAAATACATTACATACAATGAATGCTAACAAAAATAAAACTGAGCAACCTGCATAATGAATAAATAATCAATAAGGAATACATACAAAGTAATTTTTAGAAGAACTTAGTTATTCACAGGTGTGTCAAATAACAAATAATTAAGAACAAAGTAAGAAAATTTAAAGGTACAGTATATCAAATCTGGCATCACAACGCAAGCTGAAACCATAAAGTTATTGCAACACAGGGGTTTGTTTTTGTCACTCTAATCAGGAAGCAGGCAGGGATAAAGACAAAACAAAAACATAAATAAAAATAAAATAAAGCAGACAGGTGTGCACACACACAGACTTAGAGGTAGACAGACACATACAGGCAGTGACTTTAAGAGTGAAAAACAGCATGCCCCCCTCTTCTGTGGAAATGCTGCCTCTTACTCTTAAAGATCAGGCAACATTTTTATTATCTTTGATCTTGGCGTTGTTGGACCACAGCGCTAAGGTAGGAGAGAAACATTTGCCTGCTGCCTTTTACTGTCAAAGAACAGGAAGAGGCTTAGGAATCTAAGATGTTAGCACTGAGTGCTTAGATTGGAGTAAGTAGATCATGTGATTGACTAGTGATCATGGTTTGACCAAAATGGCTTCAGAGGCCAAATTCAGAAGCCCGGTGGGTCTAATTAAGCTTATGAATTGGAGCCCCCCCCCCACTTGCTGCGATGCATTCTGAACTGAGGTGTAGGTTTGTAGATCCCTTTGTGTTAGGCCTCTGAATATCTTTTGGGCTTTGCCTTGCAGTAGAAAATCAAGGAAATGAAGCTTGATGGCCTTATTCCAGTTATTTGTGTGTGTAACTCATTCAGCGTGATTTTTCCAGCTGACCCAGCTTTGACTATTTCCATATCCCTCTAGCATGAAAATAAGCTGCTGTAGTAATTGTCTCCATTGCCCTGTGCAATTTCACCAAAAAAAAACCTCAGGGGTATATTGAGTAGCAGATGGTATGGTGGGGTAACGGTGTTCATTCGACCTTCCAAGAGCTGAGTGGCTGCTGCTTACCAAGAAGGAGACGGAGCGGCAAGATGGCAGGGAGGCTGGTGTGGCGCAAATACACCCGCAGGAGCGCCATATAGCCTCCACCAATGGATTTGCACTGCATCAGCCTCCCTGCTGCCTCTCCCTCAGATCAGTAGCTAAAGGTACTTCATCAGGTTCAAAAATCACACTGACTTGTATCTGAGAATTAATAGTTGATTTGGTGGGGTAGGTAAAGAGGAAGACTTGGTGCCACTTTAGGGGATGGTATGATAAAAGTACTGGTTTAAAAGTGAAACAGTCTAGACTTTCCTGTTCATTAGTTCAGCTTCAGCACTAAGTGAGGCTCCACATCTTCAGGGCATTTCCCAGAGAGTCACTTTAACTAGCGACAAACCCAAGGCTACCTTTCTATCTAAACTGCCAGCATGGTTCTTCTTTTCACATTTTGAGTCCCCACTGGTGCTTCACTAGCCTTCCTACGCCTGCTCCCAAGCTACATTATTTGTTTGTTTGCTTGCTTGCTTAAATTGATTTCCCCCTGTCACCCTAAGGTCCCAGGTTGGGTTACATTAATTTAAAACCAATATAAAGCACCTTGCAATAACAAAAATAGGATGGATCCTAAAAACATACATCTTAGGTGTCAAAGACTACAGTAAAGACTTATTGTCTGTTTTCTGTCTTTCTCCCTGCTTTCCCTCCCTTTTCCAGCAATACAACTCTGTTCCCTTGGTCAGATATACAGCTCACAGAAGAGACTGTTGAGAAATGTAATTTGACAGTCTCATGCATTACATTACACCTGGGCACTGATCATGCTGGCTGGGAATTGAAGCATTGCCCTCAAGATCCCTTCTAACTCTACAATTCTATGATCCTAATTCCAACAAAATCTGAAGGGCAGCATGTTGGCAATACTTGCCATGCTAGCTCATAGCATCATGTACAAA
Source organism: Podarcis gaigeae (assembly GCF_964106915.1). Lineage (NCBI taxonomy): Eukaryota > Metazoa > Chordata > Lepidosauria > Squamata > Lacertidae > Podarcis > Podarcis gaigeae. The sequence goes on along the minus strand of NC_139683.1, from coordinate 22,543,058 downwards.
CAACAATTGGAATTTTACATCCACTTAAGGAGCTTCCTACATTTCTGAGGCAGAAGCATGGGACACATTTGGCACTCTTTGTACAGGAAGAGTGACTGGATTTCAGTAAATGAAGACTAGCATGACCTAGCATAGCCTTCCCTGAACTGGTGCTCTCAGATTGGGGAAGGCTGACCTAGCATATGGTATGGCTCTAAACACACAGTGTTTAGAATATTTTGCTTGCAACATTGTTAATGAAACATTGAATTTTTAAAACATTTCATATGAAAAGTGTAACAAAATAACAAAATATAAATGGAAGTTGTCTGTTAGATTTGAGAATGCTTTGTTAAACTAGGGAATGTGTTAACTAGTCTTGTTCACACTTGTTTGATTAGATTTCATGTGGAGGATGAAATTTAGCTTTTATCTACTTGCTCTTAGGATTCGTACACCGTTGTGTGCTTCTGATGATTATTACAACAAGGATCATCACAGGCTGAAAGCAGTTTGAACCAAGCATTTCATCACAAACTTAATGTATTTACTTTACAGAGAAACAGAGAGATTACTTAGTGATTAACTCTTCTACAAATATGTGAAGAGATGCAAAATACTTGCAATTTGTTCTGTTTCATTAAATTTTTAAAAATATTTTTATTTGTAGCCCTTTTTATTGTTTATAGTGACTAAAATAATGTTAAATTTAATATATTAGTTTATGGTTCAATATATGCTGTAGGTCACATAGCTAATTAAAATAATTAATTTTCATTATTTAAATTTATTCTGTTGAAAGAACTAGGTGTTCATTATGAAATGTCACAACAGTAATTAAGAATTTTAGGTGTTTTTTATTTTGTTTTATTTATTAAATTTGTATACCATCCTTCATCTGAAGATCTTTGTGATATTGTAATAATATCATTAGCCTAGTGGAAAACTTGTCTAGATACAAGTTTTGGCAAGTGAACAGGGAAATGACAGCATTCTTTCTGTTGCCTGTCGAGTGAAAGGGTGAGGACTGCAGATAGGATTTGTGTTCTAGTACACTGCACTCAGCTGCACAAACTTATTTTTTTAGGGTGAAAGAAGAACAAAAACCACAAGCGACACAGTAAGTAAAAAAATCTTAAAAGTGTAGTGGGCTTGACTTCTCTACCTTTGCCATATTCTGCTTTCTGCACCTTTTGATGGTATTAGGTTTCACTAATATCTGATAGGCTGCTGGTAGTCATCTGCTTTCTGATTGGCTTGTAAGAGCTGCTTGCGGCTTCTTACTTCATCCACATATTAGCTGGATGTAGTTTCTTGCTACCTGCTTCTGGACTATTTAAATGTAAAACTTTATTTCCCCTTACATCCTATTAGTGGCTGACTTAATTGCAGTGAACATTCCCATTGGCTTTAGCTTTTCTGCCTTTATATGACTATTATTATTGGGTAAGAAAGCATTTATGCTAGTGTGATTTTATTTGGTTATTCAGTCACATTATTTGCTTATTTAAACAGGTGGTTTCCCTTTAGTGGGATCACTGAGCTGGTAAATAACGTTCTTCAGCCACAGCAAAAACAACAAAATGAAAAGGAGCCCCAGACGTAAGTAAGCCGCTATCTGTAGACTAAGTACTGCTGTAGCATTAAAACATACCACAGAGTATGTTTAAATAATATATAACATCCTTATAAGAACATCTTTCAAATTGAGGCTGCAATCCTGTGCATGCTTGCTGGGTAGTAAATCTTGCTGAACTCATTGTGACTTACTGCTCAGTTAGCATCTATAGGATTAGCTATATATCTGATTCTGCTTTTCAATCTTTAATTGGCAAAAGGAAATTGAACCTGGCTTCAGGATTGGTTGGTTAGGAATGCTTCCTGCTCTGTAGGGGACCAGCTTCTTTCATGAACTTCATGCGCAGAACTCCTTCAAAATTAAGATGACTGATATGCATGAAGAGCTTGAATTTTCAAATCAGTTGTGTGAATGCCCCTAATATTTATGTACACATATTTACCTACATCATCACTGTGTCATTCCTTTACAATATCTGTCAAGTTGCAAGGCAGATATTGTCTTCTGTGTTTACCATCATGCATAAATGGATTTCCCTTAATGAGAACCATATAAAAAATGGCTCATTTTTTAATTTAAAGATGTGATGGTTGTGACAGAAATGGCAAAGTTCGGAGACTCAGACTTAAGCTTAATCTAGTGTTGGAGAATTATACATCAAGGATATTAAAAACTGAACATATAAGGGTACATTGAGTATTACTTTTAAGTTTATTTAAATGGCGCTCTCTCTCCCTTATGTCAACCAAATAACTATTCTGAAGCATCAATATTATTTATTTATCTGCTAGTAATACAAAGGCTAAAGAGAAATGGGACAAAATGTTTTCCCCATCACACCTCTACTGGTGTGTGAGAGTTGTCCTTGGATCTTCCTGAACATGGTTGATTGTATTGTATATTACTTGGGCTTTGCAACTTGATTATTGTATTTAAATAATTTTTTATAATTAAAAATTCAGGCTGTGAATTAGAGTCCTACATGCAGGTAGTGTACTTATTGTTTGACTGAGACAGATAAAAGTTCTGTTAGTTTTCTTGCTATACAATGGAGAAGCCTCAATTTAATGTTATTGATTTAATGCAAAGTGATTCTTTTGAAAGCCTATTAATATCTTTTAGTGATTTTTTTCATACTGAATTTATTTGAAAATCTTTTGTTTTCTATAAATTTGATTATAACTTTATCACTGAACTACCCTTCTAACTTTTGCCATTCCTTAAGGTCTGTTCTTTTTTTTAATTGATTCTTAATTCCAAATAACAAAACATACCCATACAAGGAAAACAGAGTTTAGTAACTGCACAGTAAAGAAAGAAAAATAGCGGCTATGGCTGTAGTTTTAGATGTTTCAAGAACGGCAATCAAATGAAAATGTCTCTCCATAAGTTTCCATGAGTTGATGAAGGATGAAAAGCATGTTTCGATTGTCTTAACAAAGTCAATAAAAGGATACCATGTCGTATAGAAGGTGTGATTCTTCCACTTGATCAATATTCGTTTTGTGAAATGGTTAATTTGTTCAAAGCAAGATATCTCATACCTAGGAAATCCAGGCCTCAAAAAGATTTGCATTTAAAGTTTTCCCATTTTTTTGCAATCATTAATGTAGCTGCAGTTAATAAACGGGGGATGAAGTCATTATCGGTTATGTTATTAATCTGAGAAGTAAAATAAGATAATAGGGCTTATTTTGGGTCTGGTTGTAGCGATTGCCCAATCATTTAAATTAATTAGTTGAAAAATGTTCTCCCAAAAGGGAATAATTTTGAGGTTGAACCACCACATGTGTGTACTAGAGAGCCGAGGAAATTGCATTCCCACTAGCAAAGGTTGAATATGTTGTGATTAATTCCATATAGTCTGTCTGGGCACATGTACAGCAATGTGATATCTTTAAAGCATTTTTATGACTCTTTCAAATTTGCTGACCCTGTATCTTTGGAAGTATCTCATGAAGTATACCAATCTCCACCTCTGCATTGGAGGAAGGATTTTGTATCAGTATTGTGTTTCTTTTTATTATTATTATTATTTAGTTAATGTGTGTCTTGTAAAAAAAAAAAAAAGGTGTGGGTTATCTCACTTTAAAGCAGACCATATCCCTCTTCTTTTATTTGGTGTACTCAGGTCATTTACCTTGCAAGTTATTTCAGTTAAGTGTGGCGCTATGAGATTAATTTAAAATTGCACAGCATATACCAGGCAATAGATCTATTATGCATCATAGTAATTTCAGTGTTATTATCATATTCCATCAGTACAAAATAAAGATGCCATTAATTCCAACAGGGATTAACTTCAACATTCAAACTCTCCCTCCCCCTGCCCTAATCCCCCAACCTTCCCAACAGAATAATCCCTACACCTCTGGTTGGGAGCAGAATAGTCCATCTCTTCCTTCATGCGCCAAGTGCTCATGAATTAAGATGAAATTGGGGGTATACCAACAGCTTCCATCAGAGCTGTGAAACAAAACATACATTACGATGATAGTTCAGGAATATTAAACCAGAGCTGTAAGCAAATGTATCTGCAGAGGCAGATTTGAGGCATTGCAACGGGTTCCTCCACACTGGACACCAAGCCTAGGAGGCGCCACAGGATGTTGCAACTATGATGTAGTGAATTGAACAGAACTGAAGGTGAATTGTGGCCTTACACAGGGTCTCAGTAAAATTTGAAAGACCTTAGTTTGCCCTGATGTATGTTGGTTCAGATTGCTAAAACTGTAGAATTAAAATATTCAGAAATATGAGACTAACTGCGGGTTGCTATTAGCTACTCAACAATCACAGGGTGTTAATTCTTTCTTTAGAAAAGCATTTTAGCATGTCTTGTATTTCCAGTTTGTTTTATAAAACCACATTCCTAAGCAACTTGGAAGTTCCCTTGAAATTAAAGGTAAAGGTAAAGGTACCCCTGCCCGTACGGGCCAGTCTTGACAGACTCTGGGGTTGTGTGCCCATCTCACTCAAGAGGCCAGGGGCCAGCGCTGTCCGGAGACACTTCCGGGTCACGTGGCCAGCGTGACATCGCTGCTCTGGCGAGCCAGAGCCGCACACAGAAATGCCGTTTACCTTCCCGCTGGTAAGCGGTCCCTATTTATCTACTTGCACCCGGAGGTGCTTTCGAACTGCTAGGTTGGCAGGCGCTGGGACCGAGCAGCGGGAGCGCACCCCGCCGCAGGGATTCGAACCGCCGACCTTTCGATCGGCAAGTCCTAGGCGCTGAGGCTTTAACCCACAGCGCCACCTGCGTCCCTTCCCTTGAAATTAGTCATTCTTAATGCCATATGGATTAATTGTGGAGTTAGATAAACACGTAATCTTATTTGTTTCTATGTTAATTATTCTAAATGACTAAAATCTGAATCTTGTATGAGCTGATGTGATATAAACAGGTTTATGTAGTGGTTACTAGAGCCTCTTGAAACTGGTAGCATGTAAGGCAACCAACCAACAGTAGGTGGAGCCAGAACCAATGACAAGCAGAGTTAACCCATTTTAGCTTTGTCCTCTGAATATTATGCTATGTACGAGGGCAGGGCCAAGACATTTTGGCACCTGAGGCGGATCATAAACTCCCACCTCCCTCCCCACAAGGGAAGAAGGGGTGAGTGAAGATCTACATCACTATCAAGGTGGGACACAGTAAACATCTGTGTTGGGATCTGCTGTCCTTGTGAATACTGCCACCTGAGGCAGTTGCCTCACCTTGTTTCCTGGGTGGGCTGGCTCAGCTATGTGCAGTTGTTTTTATTTTTATGTATAAATAAAATGGATTGTCACACCTATCTGCATTTTGGGATTCTCCATGGGGCTATGGGTATTGGGATTCTCATGATGAGCTCATGTACTTCCAAAAGAACCATTAGACCAGTGTTTCCCAACCTTGTGCCTCCAGATGTTTTTGGCCTACAACTCCCATCATCCCTAGCTAGCAAGACCAGTGGTCAGGGATGATGGGAGTTGTAGGCCAAAAACATCTGGAGGCACAAGGTTGGGAAACACTGCATTAGACCATGATCTGCTAAGGTGATAATCACACATATGGAGAGGAGTGCAGTATTGTGCCTCCTGTCCTGTCCCTGATCTCTGTATGTTTAGCTGGACGTCTGAACAGAGTCTGTGTATATTCAATTATACATGTTTAAGTTCTGCATGCAGGATCTGAGATGTATTTTTGTAAGGTTCATAATGTCATAGAAAGAGACTACACATGTTCAACTTGTACATGCATGTGTTCTATTCATTTCTTGGATGTGTGGAGGCCAGACATGGGGATTCTGCTTCTATTCCATGTATTCAGTGAACATTGTTTGCAAAGGGCTAAGGTCAATGAACAACAGGAATAATTATACTAAATAGAGAAGAATATATAGCTAGCAGCAACAACTGGTTTGTGGATTATGTTTTTATTATTTGGAATTCTCAAGGAAACCTTCTTGCCTCTGATCTTTAATCACATGGGCTTCCTCTTGGCCCCATCGTACCTTTCCTATTTTGTGGTATACATTCTAGCCAAGGTTCTGTTATTGTGGTGTCGCATATATGTTCCAAACTAAAGGAATAATATATACCACCTTATTGTTAATATTCAAAGCTTTAAGGCCCTGTTATGGTTGTGCTTGTAATTCCACGACTGATTTTCTCATCAGAGTTTTTGTTAATGCAAAGTAGCTGCAAGTGACTTGAAGTGGGGATTTTGAGTGGTGAACCATTTTTCTCTTCAATATGCCGCTTTAGCTACTTTTTGTCCTGAATGGGAAAAGATATGGAGATCCCATATTTTTTTTTCCATGGGTGGGGGTGGGGGGGGGGAGCTTTCTTTCTTCAAAGAAAGGATCTGGGAAAGAAAGTAGAGTAGAAAACGTTATAAATTTTTAATTTCATGTTGTGTGTTTAAGTGTGAACTTAAAAAGTGCGAAGAAGCCCCATATATGTGCATAAAAATATTATGATATTAGACTTATGCAGACCAGACTCCCAAAGCTATAGTGAAAGCAGAGAGTTGGAGCCATATGTCTGTGGGTCAGTAACCAAATAGCATTGTTGTGTTCTGATTAGTCGAGACAATTCTATTCAGTGCAATATAATGAGATTTCTCCTGGCTTTCTTTTCTTGGCTCACAATGGTGCCTATCACTTTGCCAAAAAATGTGTGTGTTTTCTATTCTGGCTCCTAGGCCTAACCTATACATTTAGAGTCTCAGCCCTGAGACATCATTGCTGACGGTACTTCTACGGGATTGTCAGTATTAGCTGTGGAAATACATCTGTTGCTAACAGTGAAAGGAAGATACTATATGTGTTTAATTATATTTTTCAGCTGTGCCAGTAGCTTACCCATATTATCTTGGGCCATGTACATTGACCATGTCTAATATGTGTTGATATTATGACATAATATGCCCTCCCACAGTTCATTTATGAAAACAAAAACACTCTTGTGTACTTATTTTCACAACCAGGCTGTTAGTGTGACCTACCCGCATTACACATTACTGTAAGCTCTTTTCTACCTGCTGCACACTGTATTCATTTACGAGATTTATTCTGCTTCAGTTTAGTAATTTTTGGGTGGCAATCCCATACACACTTACTTCGGGGTAAACTCCCCATTGAACTTTGCAGGACTCACTTTTGAGTAAATCTGCACAGGGTTGGGTTTCTGAGTCTTGTGATTTAATATTAGATTTATTTATTATTTTGGTTAGAAACAGATATTTTCCTGTAATATCTTATCAAAAGTTCTAACTGAACTTCACAAGCTGTAGTGTATTATATGTAGTACCTGGATCATATGGACTTTCTCTGGTTTGTAGAGAGTAGAGGGGCTAGCCTGTATTTAGTCACTTGAACACTCTTACCAGCTTAGTAAATATTAGAACCATGTATGTCTGCGTGTTTCTGGATCATCAGTTTATTGAAATTTGTGCTGCTTTGTTTGTGGGGAGATTAAGAGCAGAATGGCTGTTTAATGAGCATTCATTCTTATTTGGTTGCAGTTAGGTTAGATGACATTGTGTCAAAGCAATGTTATCCTACACATTACAATGCATTTTCCCATCACTTTTTGTATCTCAAAGTCTTTCCCTGCCATAGAAAATGGTACTGAGTTTATCACCCTTAACTTAACTTCCATGCTAATAAATGAGTTTACAGAGAATCAACTGTATTCTATTATAAACTTACAATTCTGGTTCCAACAAAAGATGCTGCATGTGGTCAACTGCCTGAAATTTGGGCATATAATTTCATATAACCAGGTGACAAGATTGGCTATGTTTCAATATCTGCAACTTACACACATTATGGAACAAATAATAGTTAAATATAGACCACACTGTCAGAATACTAAAATTGAAAGTATAATGGTACATGCTAACGTAAAGAAAATACCTCTTACCACTTTGGCAGCAGTTGTGGTCTGGCATGGCTGTAGGCAAGCCAGGGTTGGCCTTCCTGTACAGCTGGCTGGTGTCATTATGAGCCTTGGCCAACCATGGGGAGTGTCAGGACTCTCCTTAATTTCAAAGTCAAACTGGCCAATCATAGCCAATTTAGGGGGTGGAACTATTGGTGCAGAGCAGAATGAAGCCTACGGTTGGTAGACTTGAGTCAGATCTTTCTCAAGCACATTTAAACCAGCTGCACTTGCTTTCAGCATCACAGTTGGCAATGGGTGTTGGGAAGCTTGGATGCTCCTGAAGAGACTTAGCAAGTAGCCAAAGAATTTTGGCCATAAAGTGGCTGAAGATTGTTGGCAGCCGCAGTTGAGCCTGCAGAAGAGGCCAAAGATTGCATGTAAAAGAAAGTGGAAAAGGGATTTGAGAAATTTCTGTTTGACCATAAGACAAACATAGTGGATATGGATTTTTAAAACAATATCAAAAACATTAATAAGCACTAATCTAAATGAAAGTTTTTAAAAATCCACCAATCAATGGTATCTTACACCCCATAAATTAAGATAAACTTATTTTGCTGGAGATGTAGGAGATTAAGGGCGGGCTATCTTCATATTTTCTGGAGTTGTGTAAAAAACAACAACAAACCAAATCTGGAATTTGGTTCTCAACACAGTTCAGGAAATTAAAGGATATAATATGTCAAGAAGCTCTAAGAATACTCTTTTGTGTATATTAAAAACAGAAGTGAAAAATACCAACTTAAAATTGGTTGCTAGTTTATTACCAGGACCAAGATTATACATTGGTCAGCTTTGGAAAGAAAAAAAAATGGCTCCAACATTAAAAGAGTGGTTACAGAATATATGGACATATCTGATAAGAATTCCAAATAATCAGCAATACAAATTCATAGAAAGATGGACATTTTAAATTAAGTATTATAATAAAAAGTCAATGCTTGCAACTCTTTCCCATCCATATGATTTTGTATTCTTTCTTTTAACATATTCACAGTCCCAATCTATTACTCATTACGTATTCAAACAAAGCAAAGAAGGGTGGTACTGTGAGGCTGTAATGAAACACTTAATGATATCTAAAGCCACTCATGTGGAAAATTAGAAACTATTCTGAAGTTTTGGTGTTTTTTTAAGTCCAATCTTTTGGGGAAGCAGGTTTGTGGCACAAGAGTTCCAAATCAGCTTTAATTGAGCAGCCTTAATTTACCAGCATTTGATTGAATCCCTCCTGAAAATAGTGGCTGTCTGGACGTGCCCCTTGTGTTGGGTTTCTGTATCTGTGTAGATTCCTTCATTCTGCGGGTACATTTATATGTGTATTCCTGGAGATGTCATGATGTACCTCATTTTCAATAGCAATATTTTCAACTCATACTAACAAAAGTTTTGAAAAGGCTCCTGCAGAATCTAACCAAAAGGGAAAATAGACCTTCATGACATGGTGGATGGAAGGGTATGTATTGGTCTTCTTGCTTGGTTCACATCTCCTGCCACTGGACAATATTGGACTTCATATAAGCATTAAAGTAGACTTCAATAAAGAACTTCTGTGAACTACTCATGGACTGTTAACACTGTGTGGGGTGGGCCATTGGGAGGATTTTCTTCCCCTTCCCATTTGTTCTCTTTCTTGTGTGTTGCATACCTAAATAAAATCATTAAAAAGGATGGGAATAGAGACAGTGTGTACCAGGGACTGGGGCCACAAATCTTCCCTGATGGGAACCACCAAGGGATGGAGACTCTGTTAAACAGGCTGTAGGGCAAGAGCACCTTTGTGCTTTAATTTAAGCAAGTTTAAAGTGATACATATTCTGGAATTGTAGTGGCTGGTGCCCATTAGAACTGGTAGGGTAGAAGGCAGAAGGGTTAACAGAATCAATTACTTGCCAACTTAATCTAGTTTTGCTCCAATCTTTCTACAGACTGATATTGAGGAGTTAGCTAACAGGTGGTGCCACCCGCCGGAACTGGCTGTAATTAAGAAGTCAGGTAGGAACATAGGAAGCTACATTAAACTGAGTTAGAGCCACTGGCTCATCTAGCTCAGCATTTATGCTGACGGGCAATGACTTTCCATGGTTGCAGACAGGAAACATCCCCAGCCCTACCTGGAGATGCAGGGTATTGAACCTAGAACTTTCTGCCTGCAAAGCAGATGCTATACCACCTGGGTAACAAGTTTGCATTCTTTTAATAAATGAAATTAATGGTTTATCCTCATTTTGGGTATGTTCCCCCAACACCTTTAGTAGCAGTGTCTTATAATGTGTTACGCCTGCCAACCTAGCAGTTCGAAAGCACCCCCGGGTGCAAGTAGATAAATAGGGACCGCTTACTAGCGGGAAGGTAAACGGCGTTTCCGTGTGCTGCGCTGGCTCGCCAGATGCAGCTTGTCACGCTGGCCACGTGATCCAGATGTGTCTGCGGACAGCACTGGCCCCCGTCCTCTTAAGCGAGATGGGCGCGCAACCCCAGAGTCGGACACGACTGGCCCGTACGGGCAGGGGTACCTTTACCTTTTTATAATGTGTTACGGGAGCTGGTGGCGCTGTGATCTAAACCACTTGCTTATCAGAAAGTCAGCGGTTTGAGTCTGCACAATGGGGTGAGCTCCCATTTCTCTGTCTCAGCTGCTGCCAACCTAGCAGTTTGAAAGCACAACAATGCAAATAGATAAACAGGTATTGCTGTGGCGGGAAGGTAAATGGCGTTTCCGTGAGCTCTGGTTTCCGCCATAGTGTTCCGTTGTGCCAGAAGTGGTTTCGTCATGCTGGCCACATGACATGGAAAGCAGTCTGTGGACAAACGCCGGCTCCCTCGGCTTGAAAGCGAGATGAGCACCGCAATCCTATAGTCAGCTTTGACTGGACTTAACTGTCCATGGGTCCTTTATCTTTTACCTATAATGTGTGAGGCTTGTGCTTGGTAGCTGCTAGAGTAGGAGTAGGGAACCTGTAGTTTTCAGATGTTATTTGAATACAACTTTTACCACCCCTGACCATGATTGCTGAAGATCATGTGAACTGTCCATCTGCACAGTTGGGTCTCTGTATAGAGTGTCTGGTTCATACATGGTACTGTCTATGTCGTGGAGGTGACGAGATGCATCTTTCACCACACAATGTAAAGACTTTCAGTGGCTTGGTAAATGCTTGAATTGTACTTGTGGTATAATTTTATCTGTGGTTGGGAGTTGCTGTTTCAATATGTAGCAAGGTCAGACATTTATCCCCGATCTAAGTTTATTTTCCTATCTCGCTCACTATGTGAGAGCTTGGCTTTATCATGTTTTGCCCCCTGTTGTCAAATAATTCTCTCTCTGTATTATTGTTTGCTGCCAGTGCCTCTGCCCTATTTTTTAAACTTTGTTTTAATTATAGAAACAATTTTAATCTGCTGCACTAAAATCATTGCATCACCAACTGTACAAGTGCAGGGCATAATTGGCTAAAGCAACATGTATTACTCCAGGCCTCCCCCTCGCCCCACCCCCCTGGTCACACATACACAGCTCTGAACAGCATAAGATTAGATGATGGAGTGGTAAACACTCCTGATCCCTGACTATGCTAGCACACCCAGCATTGTCCATGCTTATCTCCTATTCATTAAAAAGGAAAGCCATCAAGTAAGAACAATACTGTTGCAGCAGTAAAAGGATACAAGTTATTTAATAATTGAACATTCTCATGAATGTTGTAAATGATGTGGAATGAACTCATTCTAATCCTGATACTGTAATGTCCAGGGGTGTTATATTTCTGAGTTAAGGTAGACTGATCTATTATTTGGCACTTGTTTATTTTTGTCACGTGAGATGAAGTCTTACAGACAGTTAATTCTGCATTTACTAGTGTGGGTAATATCTTCTCAGTAGTAACAGATTTTTTGGCTTCAAACAGATGGCTCTTATCTGCTGTACATAATATATTAGCTGAAATGACAGACTTTTCATAAATGCACTAATGCTTAATTTTGTTATTTTTGCACCATCAGTTTTTAAATATTGTGACACTTTTACAGTGGGTTAACCACTTTATGAATACACTAAAAGTATAGCTTACTGAAAGCATGTTGGGTGGGGAGGTACAAAGTTATGCATATGAAGTAAAATTTCTGCATGCTGAATTTTTTTAAGCCTACTTTCTTAATTGATTTTAAAAGAAATTTCTGATTAATGCTTTTTTGGATTCTATGGACAAGTAAAGTTTCAATTCAAATATAAGTCAAAATGTGATGAAATTCATTAAGTAAACTGGTTAAGATTTATAGCATGGCTAAGGTCGTAAATATCAATGAGAGATAGATACTAATTATAAAGGTAAACAGCATTAGATATGTAATGCAGGTAAGTATTATCAGCCGGACAAGATAAATTCTGTTTTGAAATAGGTAAAGAATTCTCATGGTGTCTCTAGCTGAAAAAGTAAGCAATGAAACGACTTTAATGAAGAGATCAAAACAGATGTATGCATTCTGAGGAAGCTTACAGTAATAAGTGCAAATCATAGTTACACCATAAATATATAAAGAATAATATGTAACTTAGCATTGGTCTCACAATTTTAATTGACTATATGGTTCTCTTCTACACGTTTGCTTTTGAGTCCCACACTAAACATTGTACTTACAAAGCACTTGCTGGATGGCATATTGGCAGGGAGCCAGACTTGCAAGATTAGTAAACAAAGACAAACTTTATTCAGTACTGAACATTGTGAACAAAAAGGGCAAGCAGGCAGGTCTGCCAAAACAATTCATTTTCTTCTTCCAGTTCCTCTTTCAGTTATTTGGTCTGATTTCATAATACACAGTTGCCTTCAGAAGGCTGTTATTAGTTTAAAATTTGTTTATAATTTCCACATTAGTAAAATATTATTGTTTCAATGGATTTTATGCCTTTTTTCTTTATGTACATTTACCTAATATAGTTTTAAAAGCTCAAAATACTAAATCCACTATTCCTTGTGCTTCTCTGTTGTGGGTTAGTAGTGAAGCAACAGGCATTGGCACACACTTGCAAACTCCATTCCCTTGCTCTTTTTAATGCTCAGGTTGCCACCTCCCAATTCAGAAATTATTCCTGTTATTTTTAAGGTTACAGGATGGGCTGAAGTTCAGCAAACTGGAACCAATGCTGTAGCAGTCTGACTGTTCTGTTTTGCCACCCAGAGCAGATGAGAGTGGGACCCTCAACAGTGTACCTACCTATGGGCAAGGGCTGTAGCTCAGTGGTAGTCTATGCTTTGTGCTGTGTCTTGAAAAGGAGTTACCATTAGTCTTCTTCCTAAACTGCATGCTGAATTCTCATATCTAAGTCTCATAGAGTTGCACAGGTATATTTGGCTCAGAATGTTTTATTTAGTTAAATTAGAACTACAATGAGAAAATAACATCCAACTAATCCTGATATGTTGATGCAGCGTGTGCTATAATAATGTGATTAGTTGGTTAATAAAATATTTAAATATTTAAAATGTAATCACTGACAGACCTATTTTCTTATTGCTGTCTTTGTATTATAAATCTTCTACTGTTTGCTTCTGCAGGAAATTGCATCAACAGTTTGAAATGTATAAAGAACAGGTGAAAAAGATGGGTGAAGAATCACAGCAACACCAGGAGCAGAAGGGTGATGCTCCAACCTGTGGTATCTGCCACAAAACGAAATTTGCCGATGGCTGTGGCCATAATTGTTCATATTGCCAAACTAAATTCTGTGCACGTTGTGGAGGAAGAGTGTCGTTACGCTCAAACAAGGTAAGAAAATATATTACAATGTATATTCCTGATATTTTATTCTGGTATTGTTTATTTCTATTACTTTGAGAATATATGTTATTCCAGATGTGTGAGGTCCACATCAGATTGTTTTGTCTTAATTTTTAAGTGATAACGTGGAAGAATTAGTGTCTGTAAATACCTTTTCCACATAATAATTGCAGCCTTTGTTCAGAAACCATGGATTAAGCTGGGAATCTTAATACCAATTTACAAAGGACTAAGTCCATTTGAACTTAACAGGGTTGGCTTCTAGGTAGAAATGCATATCAGATATTTTTAAAATAACATGATAGTTGCAGACCAGCTATTTCACTCATGGCTTTTAAGGGTAGGAGGTTAAATTAAAGAACTGTCTTTCCTGGCACATGAGTGGGTAAGTAAACAAATAAGTTTTTGTGAGAGGCCTTTGGCTTTTGTGAACTTATTTGGAAGGTTTGATTAAGTATCTGAAAAGCTAGTGTACTAAGTCCATTTCTTCTCTTGGCCAAAGGTACAAGGTTAGGCATCTGGATCATGGCAATACCTGGCAGGAGGGAGGATTAACCATTTCTCCACCAGCTGTTTTCTTACTGAAAATGATAAATGACCACGCAGCCTCTTCTTAAAAACCTCCAATGAAGGAGAGTCCACCACCTTCCGAGGGAGTCCATTCCACTGTCAAACAACTCTTACCCCCTACAATGCAGTAATCTCAGCTAAAACATCCATGATATCAAATCTCTGCTTAAAAACTTCCAAGGAAGGCGAGTCCACCACCTCGTGGGAGTCTGTTCCACTGTCAAACAGCTCTTACTGTCAGAAAATTCTTCCTGCTGTTTAGCTGGAATATCCTTTTTTGTAACTTGAATCCAATGGTTTGGTTCCTACCCTCCAGAGTGGCAGAAAACAAGCTTGCTCCATTTTCCATGTGACAGCCCTTTAGCTATTTGAAGATGGCTATCATATTGGTACCACTCCAGCGGGAAGGTAAACGGCGTTTCCGTGCACTGCTCTAGTTTGCCAGATGCGGCTTAGTCATGCTGGCCACATGACCCAGAAGCTGTACGCCGGCTCCCTCAGCCAGTAAAGCGAGATGAGCGCCACAACCCCAGAGTCGTCCGCGACTAGACCTAACGGTCAGGGGTCCCTTTACCTTTACCTATCATATTGGTCTTCTCTTTACCAGGCTAAACATACACAATTCCCTCAACCGTTCCTCATAAGGCTTGGATTCCAGGCTCTATCATCTTGGTCACCCTCCTTGGCCTTGCTCTGCTTCTCCAACCATGAACATTTGTCTTTAGTCAGAACCCCTGAACTGCTAAGGCCAATGTTTGGACAGAATAGCCACTCCATTGTCCCTTCTGCCTGGTTTTCTGTTTCACCACAGCAGTCAATCAGCATTTTGGGCCTTCTGAGTATGCTTAGTCCCCGTTGTCTTGGTTTTGCTCTCCTTAAGGATTTTTGCTAAATATTTTTGGACTTTTGCAGACCTTGAGATTTTCCTGCTATACATAGATGGTACCATTTTGGCTATACCACGGGAAATTGAGTTAAATCTTAGCATTAGCACTTTTGAAAGTCAAAAATCTTTAACAATTAGTCAACAGCCATTGATTCTACAAAAAAGGTGAAATGCTACATATATTTATAATATTTATCATTTATAACTCAATAGTTTAACCCAAAGTTAGCAGCCACCTATTACTTGCTACCCTCTCTAACTTTTATTGTTCTGAATCATACTGGCAGTCAACCATATTTGATTCAGCCCATTCCTTTTTAATAGACAAAGCTGCAACAGGAAAGCTGGCTAGATCAAACATGCATCTGGCTTGCCAGCTGAAAGAGCAGAAAGTCCAATTCTTGAACTTTTTGCAGCTTCCACCCTCCTTTGTAATTTGAAGGTCGGTGGGTGCAAATCAAATTGGCCTGTGGAAAAGGGTGAGTAGGGTGAAGAACTTTGGCACACATTCAAGGAGATGGGTGCGTGTCTGCTTACCATACCATAGCTTTTGAAAAATATCCTGCCATACTTGCAGACTGCTGTGTGAGACTCTTCTCACCAAAGTTCATAAGTCAACAGCACTTTCTATACTGATCATGTGACACGATTTGTCTCTGTTTCAATAATGCTGTGTTTCTAAAATTCACAACAAATTTCACACTTTTGAATGATTTTCAGTATATAGGTCATACTCCCAATAGAAATGGCAAAAGGATTTATGAATTTTCAACTGGCGTGTACTGATTGACCTCAGGCTAGTGACATAGTGGCATGTAGGAAGTGGACAGCAAAGTGAAAGCTCACAAGTTTAAAATCCCAGTACATTTTCCACATTGTGGATGGTGTAAAATATTTTATCATTTTAGAAAATGTTTCTTTAATGTACTTTTCCCAGGAGGAAATGAAGGCTGAGGCCCATATACATAACTGAGTAAGTATAGAGTTCTAGGAATTAAGGGCCATTTCCCAAAGGCTGGAAGACAAGTGAACCCTATGAGACCTGAATCTTATTGACAAAAAGGCGTAGGGACAAGCATCTGCCCTATAGTAGGAAGCTGCAGCTGCAAACTGGATTTCCCAATCTTAACCTTGTGCTCTTTTAATAGTGAAAAACTCAGGATAGAGAAAAAATTGACCACTCTGCACCCTCCTACACATTAACAGCAAAGAAGCATAGCCATAGGAGTTGTTTAAGGTATTCATAATACAATGTGTTTGAGCAAGGTACTTCTGCCTAGTAGTGAAGGGTTAGCACTTCAAATGGGAGAATTCCACAAAATCAGGCAGATAGAATCCACAAAACACTTCCAGATATGCCCTAGCTAGGAACAAATTGTGACAAACAGCATATCAGGAAAAGGAATGGAATATATGTGCAAATACTGGCATAGAATAGGCTTTACCAGTTCTGGGTTTCTTATGAAATGAAAGTTGACCAGACTTTAGCCTTCTTCAGCCATAATGCCATGAATGGACTTTGGACTTGCATACTTCCCATACTGTATTTTGCAACAGAGGCCAAAATAGGCAAAATATTATGCATGGAACGCAAATTTCAAACCATGGTTTTCAGGTATGTTTTTATGGAAAATCATAGTTTGCCTGAATTAAACTCCACATAAACTAAAATTTGCTCAAGCTAGCAAAGAAGGGAGAGCTGCCGACAGTGGGAGCATAGAATCATAAAAATTGTAGAGCTGGAGTCTAGGACTGCAATCTAAAATTGTATTCCGTATTCTTCAATATACCTAAATTCTTCATTCGATATAAATTGTGAGAATCAAGCAATTTTGTATAATTTATAATACTTGTTTTGTTAGGCTTGTGGATGGGCAAGAAGCCTGTAGGCTACGAAAGACCCTCTCCTAAACTTTGGAAAAATTATTTAGACATGCACCCTCATTTATGAGATTTCAGCAGGTATTGACTGCAGACTTTCACCGTACCTTCAAAGCTGTAATGTCTGGAATCTTTTTAATTTTTGTCTTTTTATATGAAAGGTAACTTTCATAGGAAGTTTGATTCTATGACCAGTTCTGCATCCTAGAATTATGCCTAGATGGTTTTGACTCCTTGTAGTCTGCAATTTCTGTGTAGTGTAGAATCTTCAGTGATGCTGATGTTTCTGGAGGACTGAGATATTAGATGTTACTGCTGGGAGCTATTGTACTCATTTCTATTAAGACACACACAGCTCTTGGCCATATATATTTCATATAGCTTTTATAATGATAGTTTCTTTGCAGTCTATGTACTAACAGATATTACTGGTGGGGGGAGGTTTCAGAATAGAAGTAACTTTCTTTTTCTCTTTTCTCTTTTCTTGTTCTTTCTTACTTGCTTTCATGGATATGCTCTCCAGGAGGATAAAGTGGTTAGAACCTTTTTTTTGTCTCAGATAATTTATGTTTTGGTATTTTATGTTCAACTGGGTTGCATTGCTGAGGTGCATTATGAGTGCAAGTCAGTTTGGCAGTACTGCTGGAACATGGTCATTTTCCTATTGTTGCTTTTGTAAACTATATAAAGTCTAAAGAGGAGATGCACATGATGAGATACTGGGGACATGCAGAAGATTTTCACCATGGAGCCGCAATTGGCTGCGGTTACATGATGCACATCCACCACATGTTTGAAGATGCAACTTCTCCACTTCATACTTTATATGTTTATAGTGGTGAGGAAGATACACAGATACTATGTAATGTGACCTGGTTTTCACTAAAGTCAGTAGTAGTTGATCCTTTTCAATTAAAGGCAAACAATGGAAATTGAATTTCTAACAAAAATTAATCAAAAGGAAACCAACCTTGTGATATATGAAAATTCTCTCTTAAGCAAAGTATTAACATTAAGCATATATTTGTTTTGCATTTTGCACATGATGCATGTTGAAAATTAATAATATCTTCCTCACTAATTGCTTTTCTCTTTAATATTGCAATATGGGATCATATTAGGAGGAAGAATCTGTTGTATAATAGCTATATTATTTGTAGCCTCTTTTACCCCATGTTCTAACTGGGCCTCAGCAAGTACATCAGCATATTTATAGCTGTATCCAGAGAGCTCACAGTATAAGCTTAATGGGTAAAAATGCAACCTTAAATTTATTAGTGAGCAAGCCCCATGAACACTAATACATTGGGTTGTATTCAGTGCTGCTGTTCTGCTTATGCAACATGTTCTCACATGCTCACTTGAACTTCCCTGACCTCTCTTCCCATTCTGGGGTAGATTTTTGGGGTGCACAGGGGGAGAAGAGGAGCTCTGCTTCTGGAGTGTGGGATAAAACCCATACTTCCAAGTTAGCATGCAAAAGCTTGCAAGACACATGCCATTACATAACAAAACCCTAATAGAAGCTGGTTAGATAATGTAAAGCTGTAGACCTTATTGACCTTTAATCTGTAAACATTGATTAATATCATTATGTCCCACTGCACATATAATATGGTTTTTATTATTAATACAAAAGGAATGTTATAAATGTAAACCTAAATTTTCTTTAAATGCTTATTTCATTTTAGTTCCTCACTGTATCCATATTGCATGAGTTATATACTAATATACACAGGGTAGTGTCTGAGTAAGTTATACTCAGGGTAGACCCATTGAAATCATAACAGTTTTGACTGACCTAAGTCCTTCGATTTCAGTGGATCTACTCTGTGACTTAGTTTGCACTACTCAAAAGTAAATGGTGTTTTAAGAGCACTCTCCCAATCTTGTGTTCCCAGCTTAATAGCTGATAGAAAATAATAAAAAGTACATAAGGCCAGAATAATATAATGTGTTGAATACAGGCTAGTGGGTCTCCTCTAAGCATGGCTTAATTTGTATCCAAGTCAATGTTCTGGGAATGCTGCTGCAGTTTATTTTGATGAAAAGAAAGAATGCTGCTTTTACAAATATTACAATTTTAAAATACTGGAAACACTTGCTGCTGTCTATCATCTTTTGTGTAATTTTTTGAAATGAAAATAATTTGCATAAGAGCACAGTTGTTCAGTAAAAGCCATTAGGGGGTTGTGCCTAAAGTCACTTATGCAGTTATTTAGAAGTCACTGGGGTAGTTAAAATGTAAATTTGAGTACTGAAACTCAGTGTGCTTAAGATCAAGCTCTAAAGCATTGTTTAATTTTTAAAGTTGTATTAATTCATTCTTCTACCTGTTTTTAATCAACTAAGCAGCCCGGAGCACTGGACTTATATTGGAAGAGAGGGGTATAAATTCCCTCAAAAAATAATTTATAAGAAACCTTCCATGGATTAACAGGGTCGTTCTTGGTTTTCCCTTTGTACTGCAAACTATTGTGCTCCATTGGATACTGTTCTGTACTTCTGTACAGAGGGGAATATTGCTGCTTCTTTTGAAAACAATAGTGTTCTTATTTATCTATAGCTTTGGCTTCCAAGTGGAATTTAAAATGATGTACCACTTGCTTGACACACTGTTTGTATAAGGTTGCCCTTATTGTGTTACTGGTTTCTCTTGGCCAGTGCTGTGACTGGCAGTAGCTCTTCAAGATCTTTGGAAGAGAGAGATCTTTTTCAGCCTTGCTGCCTGAAATTCTTTGAGTTACTGACCACCGCTCATCATTGCAGCAAGAAATGAGACATCTTCCTTTGACGCTGGAAGTCTAGGATTGCCCTCAAAATTAGCATTAATATAAATTATTCTGCTTCTGAGGTTTGGATTAGCCTGTAATTTGTATGGCATCACTTGTTCTTAATACATTTGCTTTGATGATTAGAGAAATTTTGTCTAGCCCCCCCCCCCAACCAGTTTCAAATTATATTTCTAATGTTTGTGGAAAGCTAAGATATAAATTCTAAAAATAAATATAATATAAATTCAAATTAGTTCTCCAAGGGATTCTCTATTCAGCTTTTGAAAACTTAAGAAAGAACTGTAAAATCCCCCTGTATGGCTGATAATGGCTCTAACATGATTTCAGTCAGATTTTTCAGTTCCATGGGGTACATTTTTGGAGCTTCCTTAAATAAGTGAATTTACACCAGGGAAATAATTACTAACTAGTCCTTATTATGGTCATTTACCCAATTCTTCTGAATTTTGGGGAATGCATTCCTTTGAGATCCCAAAGTTTGCTGTTGGGTATGTGTGCAGAGTCCATGTGTGAGCAGTGGAAGGTAGTGCAAAAATAACCAGGTAGGAGAGGTACTACTCCCATGGTAGACAATCCATACTACTGAAGAAAGGCCTCTGTCATCCCCACCAAATGCCTCTAAACACACTGCGCAAGTTTTGATGTGCATGTCAGGGCCGGCCCATGTCCAGAACCAGAACTGGGTGAAACCTCAGAAAAGGAGATTCCAGTCTGGCACCAGCAATTTCTGGGAAGAGTCATATTCCCAGAAGGAAACCACAACACCTAACTAAGAATACACCCCTGCTCCAAACTCTCCATCCACCAAACCCTGAAGGCTCTAGATCATTTGCCCTTGGCAATCTTAGCAACTCCACAAGTGCATATGAGAAGGTGCAACACTTGCTTGGAAGCACAGAGCACCCAGTGTTTGGATCTTACTCAGGAGATGATATCCTTTTAAAAGTCGTCAGGATAAGTGTTCTAGAAGTATGGGTCGGCCAGGCTGATTTTAAAATCCTTTTGTTGCTCTCAGGAAACTGGTGGAACCAAAATTCTATCCCATTTTCTGGTTTCAAACTCTAGTGTTTATCTGGACAGACTGTTCAGCACTAGACCTCTAATCGCTGACGAAGGCTGCTGATGCTGCTGGACAGATCCTCTGTACTCCAGCCTCCAAGCTGCTTGCGTTTCCTGAATCTTGCTGGTCTGTGGGGATGGACAATTATTTTACCCTTCAGCACATGGGTCTCAAGCCCTCTGATTCTTGGTGAATCATTTGGCTCTGGTGGATTGCTTCCCTATTTAGAATGAAAGACTGGAAATGGGACAGTACTTTGCTTATACTGATGCTAGTCTTGTTAGGGCCTAAAAGTGATTATGAAGGAAGGAATAACATTGATCTAAAGATACATAGCCATTCCTCCTCATCCCACATTATGCTTTTGATGAAAAGGGTATTGCTCTTTATCGCCCAAAGGATCCTGAGAAGAAAGTGAATTGTGCACAGAGCATATTTTTTTCTGGGAGTCCAATTCATCCTCAACTATCTTGGCACCGAAGGGTGCTTCAGCTCAATCCCCTTTGCCAAAAAAGGATCAAAGGGGGAGATGTCACTCATGCATTTTCATGAGGTTGGAATGCAAGAGGATTGAATAGAGTTGCCCTCTCCCCAGCAGAGTGGCATGACAGCTAGGGAATGTATAGCAGTGCTGAAATCCTATAACCTAATACTGAGTGGTGTTGTGTCATTGAAATAACTCTTGATTAGGTTGTTAAAGTTTTTCTTTAAATACCAATCTACAAATGTATCAACCATCCTTCAAACACATTTTGATATAGTGATAAGTAATGAACATGAAGGAAATGCCACCTGCGGAATTAGATCAATAGTCCCTGTAGCCTAGTAGTGCCAACCCTGATATTCTGTAGTTCTCTAGGATTCATGGTGTGATCTTTTCAGCCCTGTTACATAAGTTCCTTAACTGGATGCCAGGGATTGAACATGGGACCTTATATATGCAAAGCACATGTTCCAGAGCTGAGGTAAAGCCCCTCCATCACGATATCAGTTGAGGCGAACTCTAAAAGCTCTTCAGATGCAGAGCCAGAATGTTAAATTGTGTTTGAGTGTTATGTTATATTGACCAGCTGGTGAGGCATTCAGAAACCATATCAAGTGCTGTTAAGTTTCAGACATAGGCCTTTTATCAAACTTAGCTAAGCAAATCCCTTCTTTTAGCCACAGGTGTGTAACAGCACACCTAGAATTCTTTTGAGTACAGTTGGACATTATGGCACAGGAGGAGACAATGAATATTTAACCAGATAGATTTGGCTTCAGCTGCTGGAAACCAGTGCCGATATATATAAATAATGAAGACATTGCTATTAAGAGAGTAAAGTAGAAAGTATAACCAGACTTTCTTTTGTTCTTGGCTGCTTGCTCAGAGCTCTGTGTGGATTGTATCTATAACAAATAGATGATTGAAAACTTCAGGAGTTACATGGAATTGTCCTTGCTTACAGTGGGATTACACCCTCTTTTAAAACAGTAATTTAGTGCTTTATTTTCTTTTGAATGGTAATTTCTGGCAAGTGTATCTTTTACCATTATGTACACTGGATGTGCCACAGCATAGGTTTATGAGAAGCAACTCTGCACTCAGATATAGATAAGATTTTGGATACAATAAGTGTGCAGCATTATTTTTCCCTTCGAATGCATATCGTGTTTTAACAAGCTACATAATATCAGGAATGGATCATTACAAATCCACTATTTTTAAAATTAAAAAGATGTCTACAGTTGTGATCCAAGGGATCAGCGGAGAAGAATGGATTTCAGGTAGTTAAATTCAGTCACTTAATCTGTGTGGGTTAATATTTGTGGTTTTTGTAGAAGATTGTTAGTATTATAATTTAGTAAGGTAATTTGCTCAGTACAAGTTGTTTAAAGGACTGTCTAAATATTAAAGCTTTGGAGATAAGGGTGATGACCAGAAAAATAATAAAATGAGGTACTGTACCTGAAATTGTTTGTGACAGTATATCTTTAATAGCTGCATTTACTTACTGTATACTTACAATTGCATTTCCCCAATGTTGTTAAACATATATTAGTGTAATTTTATCTTTCACAATTTTTTCTTCATTTAACTTGAACTGAAATAATAATAAACTAATTAAGGATTTGCTGGTGCTAATTTGCTGAATCATTTGATTAACAAGGATCTAGTTAGGTGTCTGGTCAGCTTCTGGTTTCTTCTACATATTCTGCATAGATGTAGTGTTTTCTATAATGTTGCAAAAATAATACTATATACTAGCATTTTGTAGATAAGTGGTGTAAGTACTCCTTTTCCGTAAAGATTATATTTCGTTTCTCTCTGCCGCAAAGGGGTAAAATAGTTTCAATCAATTCCTTTTCTTATACGATTCAGTTGTCAGAGACTTAGAATTTGCTGTGGGATGTAAATCATGTAGTTGTTACATATTTTGTATGATTACTTATGGTAGAAGAACCAGAATTTTTTTTAAAAAAATAAAAAAATGTCCAGTAGACCTTCAGATATAGCTGAAGAAATGTGCATGCGCGCGCGCACACACGCACACACACATCTACTGCGTCAGACCAACACAGCTACCTACCAGAATCCAGAAATATATTTGTTTGTGAAATAAAAAAGTAAACTGTCAGGTTAATTTAACTGCAACATAGTTATTACTGAATAACCATGTATATCTGTTTTGTCCTTTTACTGGTTTTCAAAGATGTTATACCTTTATAGTGGACTACTACATCATTAAAAAAAATATAAAACAGATTATGTCAGCAAATATCAGCAATGCGTAAGTATAGCAAAAGATTAAACATTAGGAAAGCTTGAAGAGATGCAGTCTAATAATCCAGGTCAGAATGCCCATTCACTATCCCATTACAGAATGATAGTGTATGTTTCTCAATTCTTATGTTAAATAAGTTGGAGTTCTTGTTATTAAATATACCAAGAAAAAAGCACACCAAGAACTCAGGCCAATGTAAGTTTCAATAGTGGGAGTGGTCGCACTATTTGAGTTTGTAATTCTTGTCAGAATACATACTTTTGAATGGATTAGCTTTTGTTACTATTGACTATTGTCTTGTGAGTAGGGACCACTCCCACTATTGAAACTTACATTGGCCTGAGTTCTTGATGTGCTTTTTTCTTGGTATGTTTCTCAATTCTGGCATATCTGTAATTTGAAAAGAACCATTTTGTACTTGCTGAAGTAGCTGAGCACTTGAGGATTATAATTGCCCCATTAGTTCTACTTAGCTGTGTTTAGTTAATCCCCAAGCCCATCTCTTTGCTGGGACCACTGCTTTGGCCTAAGCTTTTGCTGGGAAATTAACAACACTGATTTGTTTACATGTTCAGGGTGCAAATTATAGGCTGAATATAATGAAAAGGAGAACCAACTATTCCTGGAAGAATCAGGGTATCTGCATTCATCTGGGGATAATAAATAATAGTCAATACTATCTCTGGTGGCTGTAGTTCAGGGATGGTTGGTTCTCCTTTTCATTATAGTGCCTTGGGCCCAAGGCCTGCATTCCCTCATGAGCTGCCTTCCAGGAACCACATGCCAGTAGTGGGTGGGCCAGAGACAAAAGTGGGTGGAGCAGTGAATGCCTCTCTTTACAGTGGTACCTCTGGATGCGAACAGGATCTGTTCCAGAGCCCCGTTCGCATCCTGAAGAGAACGCAACATGCGTCTCCGTGAGCGCAGGTTGCGATTTGCTGCTTCTGTGCATGCGTGTGATGTCATTTTGAGTGTCTGTGCATACATGAGCAGCGAAACCTGGAAGTAACGTGTTCCATTACTTCCGGGTCACCGTGGAGCACAACCCGAAAATGCTCAACCTGAAGCAACTTTAACCCGAGGTATGACTGTACTTTGGTGCAGTCAGTTTTATTTCAGCATGCAAAAGCTGGATATTACTACATACTGTACATGCATACAAATACAGCTTTCTATCCAGGCATAGAATAAACATCATCACAGTTCAAGGACACAGCTTGGGGATAGGTTAAGCAAGGGTGAGTTTTTTGGGTGTTATTTGGATAGGAACTTAATTGGTTTGCCTTACTTTTTGTGATGTGAATGAACTCTAGCAATAATTTCTTGTAATCAGTTTTTGTCAGTTTTCTTGTTTAAATGTAATGGGTTTTATTGCTTTATTTCTTTATTTATTTTTCTCATGACTTGTGCACCATTTTGTGTGGCAATTGCCATAAAAAGCAGTATAGAAGCCTTCAAAAATAATTTCTAAATTTGCATCTCTGCAAATAAATTGGCATATGCAGATTTGTGGCCTATGGGTCTATGTCCCAGAACTTCTAAATAACATTCAATGCCTCTGGCTGCATGTGTTAGAAATAAAAAATAACTTTTTAAAATTCTCAATCCATTGGCTCAATCAAATGTCTTGCATTTGGAGCTGAATTTTACTTGTGGAATTGAATGGTACAAAACATTATACAGTGTACCTCTGAATGTGAACGGAATCCGTTCCGGAGCCCCGTTCACATCCAGAAGTGAATGCAACCCATGTCCATGTGTCTGCGCATGTGCGGGTCGCGATTCGCCGCCTCTGTGCGTGCACGTGACATCATTTTGACCGTCTGCGCATGCGCAAGTGGCGAAACCTGGAAGTAACGTGCTCCGTTACTTCTGGGTCGCCGCAGCGTGCAACCCGAAAATACTTATCCTGAAGCTACTTCAACCTGAGGTATGACTGTAATGCTGTTGCAGTTCATATAACTCAATTCCATGAGCCCACTACTCATGGAGGTCTGAGAATTAGTATAAAAGCAGCTCTCACCTCATGTTTCAATACTAGGAATCCCTTCAAGGGAAGTGTGGAGGTGACCAGTAGCATTCCTTCTTGTGGAATTCTGTTATTTATCATAGTTACTTCAGTTCAATTGAGTTATCCATTGCTTGCCTCTGCCCTACTTGCTACAGTGAGGCTGCCATTTTTAGGAGGAAGAGTTTAAATCTTACTGTGTGACACTGCAACTAAAGCAACCCCTAGGTTTGTCTCTTCCATGAATAATACTTAAAATCAACCAATAAAAGTGTGTGGCACAAGTTTACCTTTGTATTTTTTAAAATACAGATACCCAAAAGCCCAAGCTCTTATTTGTAACATGACTGTAGGTTGATGCAGGTCTGACATGGGAGTTCAATATATCCATGGCAGCCATGGACCTGTCTCAAATAGTCAACGGCTCAACACACAGAACAAGACATACCATTGGTTTAGTCTTCACACCATGTGGGAAGGAGGGTGGTCTGGAAATAGGGTGGTGATGGATATCACTCCATTATCATGGTAAGGACATGTTCTGGTGAGATTTGGACTTGCAGAAATGATTCTCCCCTGCAAGGATCCGGGATCAGTTAGGATGGTTCACCCCAAGAGATGATAGATTTCTGAGTGCTCTAGTTTCCCCCCAGTAGGTAGTGGTTCTAGTGGGATAGTGATACTTATGAGCCATTGACACGATCATTTCTGTAGGCCCTCTCCAGTGCTGTGCAGTCCATTTTGTTCCTTGGTATACTAAGTAGCTGATGAAACAGACCGGGAGAGGGCTGGAGGGTAAGTGGTGTAAATCTTACCCAGGAGCTGACCAAGCTCATGTTCAGGCTCATAACACATCCTACCACATGGCAGGGAGAGCAGCAAAGAGATTCTACTTCACTGCCTCCGTTGCATCCTCTAGGAACTATCCAGCAGAGTTGTTCTTTGTGGTCTGAAAGTTGGTTACTTATGACCAAGGGGGCAGACCTCTGGAGCACTGGTGACTAAGTGTAACCAGATGTCTAAAGACATAAAGAATAAAGCTGCTTGGCTCTGTAGTGACTTAGATGCTGCTATTGTGACAGGGCCGGCTGAAAAGTCCAACACAATGTCAAGCACAGTGTTATGGGATCGTGTCCAGTTAATGTGGTCTTATGTTGGGTATAGGATACTTGCAATGATGTGCCTGACCACCTGCTCATAGTTCCTTGTATATCCTGGCTTATTTAAGACTGGTGGGGCATATACTTGGTTGTGCAGAAATTGTATTCCTGGATGAGACTGATTATCTAGATCAGGGTGGTCTATCACCTGGCCCGATGAATGCACATGGTTCTCAAGTTTGCGACCCATGGCAACATTTAACTCCCCCCCCCCCCAGGCTTTCTGCTACCTTTCCAAATCCTGGTAAGTGAGGTTCTGGCCTTTGGGGAAGGAGGTGTGAGGGCTCTGACAGGGTCCTAGATTCCCCTGGCCTCCTTCCCAAAGCCTAGTTAGCACTTTTGTTGTAATGCACTATTGTTGT
Organism: Podarcis gaigeae; assembly: GCF_964106915.1. NCBI lineage: Eukaryota > Metazoa > Chordata > Lepidosauria > Squamata > Lacertidae > Podarcis > Podarcis gaigeae. Next base: position 22,515,803 of record NC_139683.1, on the reverse strand, counting down.
AAACCACTCTGATATTCTTATGAATGCAGTATATAAATGTGTTGTTGTTGTTTTTTTAAAAAAACAACAACAAAAAAACAAATAAAATAACTTATAAGTAGTACCTAATTTCAGATTAACCCACCATGTTGCTTTACTGCAAGGCTGGGGAACTTGCAGCCCTGATTTCATGTGAGTTGCAAAGAGGGAGAGCAATCTGGAGAAAGGGGTAGCAGAGGTTTTTCTTTTTAGTCTGGCCCAACCAATTTCAGGTTCTAGCCTCTCTCACAACCATTATGCAGTCCCTAAAAGATTCTCCCCATCACAAGGTAATGCTATCATTGCCAGAAAAGAGGCTGCTCAACCCTAATTAAACTCTGGATATTTTATCAGTTTAAGAAGTCAAGAAAGTAATTTTGTCTCAGTACATGTGCTTGGGAACGCAGGTGGCTCTGTGGTCTAAACCACAGAGCCTAGGACTTGCTGATCAGAAGGTTGACGACGGGGTGAGCTCCCATTTCTTGGTCCCAGCTCCTGCCAACCTAGGAGTTCCAAAGCACGTCAAAGTGCAAGTAGATAAATAGGTACCGCTCTGGCGGGAAGGTAAACGGCATTTCTGTGCGCTGCTCTGGTTCTCCAGAAGCAGCTTAGTCATGCTGGCCACATGACCTGGAAGCTGTACGCCGGCTCCCTTGGCCAATAAAGCGAGATGAGCGCCGCAGCCCCAGAGTCAGTCATGACTGGACCTAATGGTTGGGGGTCCCTTTACCTTTACATGTGCTTGAGGTAACACAGAACAAACTTTTAACAGTATCTTGGTGTTAGCTGTAGCATAGGGGTGGCTTGTCCATTAGGCGAAGGGAAGTCATTTGCTTCAGGATGCAACCCCCTCTGTTGTGCGGCTACCAGCCCTGCAGGGGATTAGCTTGCACCACCAACACAGTCCCATTGTCCTCACTGCCGCTGCTGTGTTGTGGTGGCAGTGCAGGCAAAGCTGCAGGTGAGGGTACAGTTGTGATGCTGGTGCTGGCAGCAGTGGGGGCAGGGAGGGGGTGAGGTAAGGACCCAGATAGGCTAGTTCCTAGTGGGATTATTCTGATGAAATCTGTCTGACTGGCTCTTGAGGAAAGGTGTGTGAGAGGTAGTGAGTCATATAGCTTCCATCAGAATAATCCCACTATACCTTTAGGAATTATCTAATTCACTTCCCTACTCCAGGTTCACAATGTCCCTCTATATTTCTTGCTATCTAGGCTCCCCTACTCCATGGCTCACTGCAAGGCGGCTGTCCTTATACTTTCCTTATACTTCCACTGTCCTCCCAGATCTCCTCCTCCTTTCTGTGACAGTTCTGCTCCCACCACTTTCTCTCTCTCTTCATGTTCTATAGTCTTTTATGGTCTATTATTGTCATCTCTTTCTTCCTTTTCACTTCCTCTTCTTCCCAGGTGCTCCAGCCCCAATGATTAAGAGTGGGCCAGCCACATCTGGTGAGCTGAACAATGCTACAGACAACAAGCAATCCGTAGGCTGCCAGTTCCCCACCCCAGCTATATAGACAGAGCAGGATTGCAATACATCTGGGATTTCCCAGACATATCCGGAATACTGCAGTCGACAGCAGTGTCCGGGCGGAAATCGACGAAAATGCCCGGGAAAATACGGATGTATGGCAGTCCATGTTGGCAGTGCCATTTTTGCCGATGTCCCATAAAAATAGTTTTTAAAAAGGCATATTTTTGTGATTTTGTCAAAAAAGCTAATCAACTTTGCTAAAAAAAGCTGTCAACCCTAAGACAGAGGGGGGAAATGTTCTAAACTCTAAAAGACAGAAAGTGTGAACCCAGACTTTCTGTGATAGTAGTTCCAACAGAGATGTTAGGGTGTCAGCTGAAAGCAAAACAAAACATACATAGACAGATTATATAGGCTTGCCATACGTCAGGAAAATTCCTGACAAGTCCTGGTTTTTGGGTGTAAAAATGACATCTAGGGGGAATTTTGCTGAATCAGCAAAATGTCAGGGGAAACCCAGGTGTATGACTATGTGATGGAAAACGCCAAGACAACAACTCCAAAAGCTTAAAATCACTACTTTTGGGGTCTTCCTAAAAAAAGGAAATATGGGAACCCTAGGTTATAGTAAGTATTTTGCAGTGTGTGTGTGTGCATGCCATAAGGTTATAAAACTGCTCCTTGCTCTATAAAGCGATGTTTCCTTCCTTCCTTCCTTCCTTCCTTCCTTCCTTCCTTCCTTCCTTCCTTCCTTCCTTCATCTAACATCTATCTATCATCCATCTATCTATCTATCTATCATCTATCTATCTATCTATCTATCTATCTATCTATCTATCTATCTATCTAATCTATCATCTATGTATCATCTATCTATCTCTACAACTTGATCATAAATAGAACCTCTAAGCTATAAAACAAATGCTATATAACTATTACCTTACTTTTCTGTGTATAAGACTAGTTTTTTTTTTTTTTACTTTAAAATAAGGCTAAAAATCTTGGGGCGTCTTATACATGGGCACGTCTTATACATGGAAAAATACAGTAAATTCCCAGGCTTGGAACTGACAGGCCTCTAGCAATATAGGGGAAGGCGTCAATGAGGTGGGAAAGATGAAATATTCTGTTTCCCATTCCAGTGAGGCCTGAGCTACAAGGCTTCTAGGCTGGCTGAATCCTCAACAAAAACACTTCCCCATTGGGGGATACACTGCAAAATGTTGTTGTAAGGCTCACTTGTTTGTATGCATTTTGAAAGGGTCAGAAGGGCTGTAAGAAACAGCAGCATGATGACCTCATATTATTGATAGGATTCAGCGATGGTGACAGTGTACCCACCTCACATTGTTGTAGTAGTTGGTGGTAGAACCCATTTTTTTGTAGCATTCCCTATGCTTCACCTTGTAGCATGATCCTTCCTTCCATGTGACTACAGATGAGGCTGATAAGACTGATCTATAATTAAAAGAACTAACTATGACATAGTTCAAGAGCCTTAGGTTCAGTGTGAAAACAATTTTGAGCTTCTCGGCTTTTTGAATTTTATTTTAAGGTTTCCCCTTGTTTGTGGGGCACAGAGGAATTGCTGAATGCATTAGTATGGATGTATGACAAATAATGAGCATAAAAGAACTGGCATTGGGCCAGCTTGGTATCCTCACTACTATATGAAAGAAAGTACTACAGCACAGACTAGTGGCTTAGGGAAAGAATAGAAGAGGAGAAATTTTCCTGTAGATTTGTGTGTAACATAAAAAATAAATGAATAAAGGCTTTTTCCTGTTATCTCCATGGAGTAAATATAATAAGAAAGTGGTTGTGTTGTGGTCTGAGTAATAATAATATTTATTATGGATTATCATTACGGCAAAATGGTTTTCTTTGCAATAGTGTGTTGTGTGAGGAACATAGAATCGTAAAATAACAGAGTAGGTATTGAAAGGAACTTTGGAGGCCATCTGGTTCAACTCCCTGATCCATACATGATCTGCAGTGCTGGATTTAATGGCATCAGTCCTGATAAGTGGCTGTCCAGTCCCTGTTTAAATAACACATCAAGTTGGGTTTTAAATGTTAAGGGTTGTTTCCAGCAAAGTTCTGCTTACAGTAGAGCCATTGAAATTAATGAAGCTAAGTTAGTCATGTCCACTGATTTCAATGGGTCTATTCTGAAAAATGACTAACATTGTAAACAACACTTACTATTTAGCCAGTATAGCATTTGATATCAATTATAACTGTGCCTATTGCTTCTTTAAGAGTGTAACACTTTCTGGAATTCCAGACTGGTAAAGTGTTAGTCTGATTTACACATGTCTCATTCACATATGTCATGGGTCGGCAAACTAAGGTCCGCAGGCCGGATCAGGCCCAATTGCCCTCTGGATCTGGCCCGCGGACAGTCCTGGAATCACCACTTGGATCAGCGTGATTGTTCTGGCTGCGCCAATTTTTTTGCAATTTTCTTCGGGTGCCACCCCCCCCCCCACACACGGCAGCAGCGCCTCCTCCCTCCCTCCTGGCTTCTCCCTGCCCTGTGGAGGAAGGGAGCTGGGCTTTGGTGCCAGCCAGTCCGAAGCCTTGCCACCCGCACACTGAGGTGTGACCCAGACTCGCCACCCGCCAGCCTGCCTCTCCGTCCATGGCCGTGCTGTGGGCATTGTGATGGGCATGTTGCAGGACTTCGGCTGGAGCTTGGTGCACCTGCTGGCCCCGCACTTGGCGCCTAGGAAAGTTGGCCTGGAAAGGAGAGGCGCCGCCACCACTGCTGGCTCCCAACCGCAGGCAGAGAGCGAAGGAGGTAGGAAAGCAGGGGGAGGGGAGGGGCTGGGGGAGAGGGAGAGAGAGAATCCCCCCTTCGCTGCTTGCGTGTGCACACAGTCCAGCCCACCACAAGGTCTGAGGAGCGGTGAACCGGCCCCCTCCTAACAAAATTTGCTGACCCCTGACATATGTGAAAAACAACCAGAGGTGGAGCTAGCGGCTCCAGCATCTGGAGCGGCACACATGCTGTGCACCCAGGGGCGGGGCAATCCTCCCCCGGGGGCAGGATGGTGAGCGTCCCACAGGGGTGGGGCGGCAAGTGTCCCATGGGGGAGCGGAGCCCGTGGCAAGTGTCCCAGGGGGTGGGGCGGCGATGTCACCCCTCTCAGGGATGACACCCAGGGCGGACTGCACCCCCTGCAACCCCCTTCCTCCGCCAGTGAGTACAACCACTTGGAAATGTCTCACTTGGCAAACCATTGTATGAAATGGTGCATTTTAAAAGGAGGGTCTAAATCACCATATCTCTATGGCCTTGCACACAGCTTTTGGACACAACAAACTAAACCAGAAAGAGTTAATGCAAGGCCAATGTTGACTGATTTCTGAATTATCTTCTTGCTTGAAAGCATCTGGGAGGGGCTTTTAATTTATAAGAGTAATGGCACTAGAGTAGAGGTGTTACTGTTAACGATTCCCCACATCCAGTGCCATTTTCTCAATCTAAATCCCCTTCATAAGCTACTGATTGTCATATGTGGGAAAATATAAATACCCATGGGAGGAAAATAAGGGTACCATATTTAACCCACATCAGAGCAAGCAGCAATGGGGGAAGTAGCACAATTTAGATCAAGAAACAGTATGAATAGAAAGTGTTTAACTGCTCCCTGATCTTATTCTGATCAAATCTGGATTCCTTCCACGACTCTTTTAAACAACAACAACAAAATCAGGAAATCCACTCACAGATCTTGCAAGTAATATGACGTTTCCTAATATCAGGAACCACCAGGTCCATGTGCTGAAATCTCCTCTTCTACATTAAGGATGCAGGAGTCCTGTCCTCTGTTTCAGTTAGTCACCTGGACTTTCCTCTCCTCAACAGCCAAATGCCATCTATACAGTAGGAGAGAGCTTTCCTTGTATTATGGCTACTTAGAAAATTGCTCAGGAAATAGGAACCACTTCTGCATTATAAATTGCTTAGTGAAAAAGGAGCCTCCAGACACATGGTTGAGCCCCTTGGAGAAGCACTGCTGTGAGTTTTTTCGCAGCTACCCAAATTTCCTTTATATAGGAGAAGGTCTCAAGCCTTTCAGGTTGCAATCCTATTATATAATACTAATTTAAGTCCAAGTCCTACTAAACTCCTACTAACTTCTCAGTAGACACCTGAAGGATTGCACTGTTTGAAGCAGTCTTTATTCCTCTTATTTTGTTTTCCTCCTATCTTCACACAGAGTTACAACCTAAGATTTTTCTGTAAGCCTTCATTATATGAGGTATGTTTCAAATCCTGAATGTCTAGTCTTCAACCTCAGGAAGTACTTTAATATTTATCCGCACAGAAATTGTCTATCACTTGCATAGGTGATGCCCCATTATACCTAGCTGGAATATTGAATTTTGGATGTAATTCCTTTAACTTTGTGCCGAAGTATGATTTTCCTTTTTCTTGTCATTTTTGACTCTTCACTGTGTGAGTAACACAGACCTGGACTGTGGAAGCACCATATCAGAACCATTTGATATATTTTAATAATTGCTTGTGCTATAGGGTGTAATCCCAAGTACCTCCTCCTCCTCCAGTGGGACTTTGTGGAGTGACAGGGCCACTGCTTCATCTACAACTCTGCTGTAGGTGGCAGCCACAGCTGAAGATGGGGGAGGGTGGGATGACTGAGTCTGGTTGTGACCCAATTGCTGCACTAGCTCCACTGTACTAGTTGGTTAAGTCATTGGTGCCACACCAGCCCTAATGAGGTCATGTGACAGCAGCAAGACTGGCTTGGCATCCAGCAGATCTCGTGCCAGCTCAGACCTGCCTCTCCCCACTCTGTTTTGGAGCTTTCTGCTGGCTCCCGCTATTTGCTAGCTCCCACTAATGAAGATAACATCAGCAGGCCTACTGCCTGTCTGCATGTTCAGCTGATGGAAGGGGGAGGTTGGCAGGAGACTGGAAGAGGTGGGATAAAGACACCTTCACCTAATCCACCCCAGCCCAGTATAACATCATCATCATCATCATCATCATGATTATTATAGCAGCTAAGTGTTGATAGCAATTTTTATTAGGGATTGCAATAGATAGAAAAAATGTACAGTTAATTGACCTGCTGTCTTTCACTCAATTTATTACATTTAAATACAGTACTTTGCTTTTCTGAGATATTGCAGGGATTGTGACCATCTTAAAAACTAAAAACTGCCTTTTATTATAAGGAGGAAATTCCATCTCAATTTTTTTATACATATTTCTTTGAAATATTTGATGCATTTCTGCTTATAAAACCATCAAGAATAAAATCCAAATCTAATAGATCAAACCTAAAATCCAATTTAAGATATGAACAGCAATAGGAGCAGTAAATCAGTACAATTTAAGATATGAACAACAATAGGAGCGATAAATCAACCAGCCATTAAATACTTGGGAGAAGAGAACAGCCTTAATTTGGTGCCTCAAAGATGTCATATTTGGCACCAAACTTGTTTCTGTATGTGGGGGTGCAGCCACAGAAAAAACCCTATATAGTGGGTACAACCAGTATCTCAGGGACACTTGGAACAGACTTTCAGAAGATGGTGTTAAATAACTGAAAGGTTCAGATGAAAGAAGTTATTTCTTTACATACCTCCTTGCCTCCAGACCACATAGAGCAAGGCAGCCATCACAAAAAGCATGACAGATTTCGGATTACACTTGATGGACATATAATTTCTATGGGTTTTATATACCTAATACTGATCTTTTTTTCCTGATATGGACTCTAATGCTTGCTCTATGAACAAATGTACTTATTCTACATGCCTGGATATAGTTTTTTTGTTTTTGTTTAGTGCTTTATGTTTGCATTACTTGGTTCTGATTGTTTTCTTGTTTTGTACTTACTGAAAATTGAAATAAAAATATTTACTAAAATATATATATTGTGCACCACCCTCACCATGGCATCAGGGGAATTAGGTTCAAGTGAGTGAGGTGAGCCTGGGACTACTTCTGAACCTGGAGTTAGAGACAGATGAACCTTTCTCTGCCCCAGAGTTCTACTGAAGCCTGGAATTTGTTTGGGCCCTGCACCTCCTGGGTGAAATTGCAGAGCGATAAAAAGCTGCCTCCTGCCATCTCCAGCTCAAAGCTAGAGGGAGAGCAGAGGCGTGTGAGCTTGCATCTGTGCCCAGCTGATCATCTGCAGGGGCAGATCAAGCCCACATACCCCTGCTTATCCTTTCCAGCTCTCATCTGGATAAGAAAGGTAAAGGGGCATGTGCTTAATCTTCTTCTGTGTCCTGTTGGGTGCAGATGCAGAATAAGCCTCTGCCTCCTTCCAAGTCTGAACTTTTGAGGGAGGGAGGTGCTTATTTTCTGCCCCCTTAGAGCCAACTTTAGATCTGGAGAGAGGGGCAGGAGAGTCTTCTCTGTTCATGCTGTGTTTTAGACACAGCATGTGGTCCAGGACAGTATACAACCTGTTGGAGAAGTGCGCTCACTCTTCCCGGTGGGCACCATTGTGGGCCGTCATTTCCTCCACCCAAGGAGATCCAACAGGGAAGCCCCAGGGATGGGACAGTTTCCTAGGCAGCAAAGGAAGCTTCTGGGCTGAGCTTGCTGCCTGGGAAATGGATCCCACCCACTTGCTCAATTAGCAAATTTCCAAATGATCTACAAGGGCAGTCCCACATGCAATGCATTACAGTAATCCGACCTGGATGCTGTATTCCTTAGAGGCTATCTGGGTATCCAAAGTCAAATCTAATAGTATCTTAATATTCACATTTGATCCTTAAAGGGGAGTGTAGCGCCTCCATTACTTCACTGGATAGTTGAATCATTTAATATTTGAATAATCTGATTAAAACTTGCAACCTTTGTTTAATCGCTTTGATCATGGAAAGGTGAACAGAGAATTTTAAAGATCACATAATGTTTCTTTGTATCCTGTTATCATTTGCAAAGGTCATTATTCTATTTGGGAACATTGGTGCTTCACATATAGTGTAGCCACCCCATAATCCCTCCCTTTTTTCTTTGGAGTAAAATAGTAATAGAGCATAAACTGTAGTTATCACTGGACACTCTTCATAATAACCTAAAAATTGCCTTCCTGAATGAGATCAAAGGTCCATTAAATTCAACATTCTAACTACATTCAGACAACCATCCATGGCTGCATAAGCCTTCTCTCCTCCCATGTGCACTAGTTTATTAGTAAAGATCCTTATTTGTATTGAGGATTATTTTTACAGATAATTTTTAAAAAATCACGTATAGTCATAGCCAATTTTAGACCTCATCACCAATATGCAGTATAGGGTGTAATTCAATGTCACACTCTTCCAATTTTTTCATTTCAGATTGTCAGACAGAACAATCCCCCTTCTTTCCCAGCACACTGTTCTGTGGGTTCTCCTGGCTACCCCAGAGCTATTTGGGGGGGCTGCAGGGGGCACAGCAGGGAGAGAAATGGGAAAGTCTTGTATAAGCAGAAATCCTTCCTCAGAGCTTCTGCTGACAGTGCTAATTAGGTGAATCCTGCCCACAATCTCCAACATATAATATTTGAATTCAGTATACTGTACATCTATACTGTACAAACTACTTGTTCCTTGATTTTAACTTCAGTCTTGCCTGCATCTTTACTGAGAACCTCCAAGTGAATTTAAAGTAGTGATGGAGCTTTGCTTCAATCTTACATCCACTGAAAAGAAAATTTAACAAATGTATTTATGGAAAATTGTATATTAAAATTGATAAATGGGTGGCTTTTTTAATTAAAAAAAATAATGCCAGGCATTGGTGGCATCTGTCTGTCTTGGGAGATAATGGAGGAGTGTGCCTTTGGGGGTGAGGTCAAGCTGCTGGAAAGTTGCAGCGTCTGCTGTGACTGTAGAGACCGATGTGGGAGAGGCATGTTTGACTGCAGCTGGGGCAGAAGAAGGCATCCAGTTGTGCTGTTGCAGATGCACCATGGCATTTATTCTCTCTGTGCTTCTCCCAGTGGTCATTTCTCCTCTGGTCACTGCTATGGATACATGACTTGACAGCCTGTCTCCAGGCACTGTGGTCATCTGCAAGGGATTCCCATGTGGCAAGGTTAATGTTGCCAGCCTTCATATTTGCAGATATCTTTGTAACACAGAGTTGATCTACCAATTAGCCTGGTGCCAGAAGCCATAGAACACATCCGTGGTGATCCTGCCATCTTATATGTGGATGTGACCAAGCCAGTGTGGACATCACTGAGACAGGAGTGCAAACATGTTGGAATGTGGGCTTGGGAGAGCACATCTTTGTTTGGAATTCTGTCCTGCCATGTGATACCTTCATATTGGTATTGGTTGTTGTCCTAGCTGCCTTGACAATATGCTTACCCAGCTCAATGTTGATGGAGAAATTGCTGGTTATGGTGGAACCCAGGTAGACAAAATTGCCTACCACCTCAAGTGTGTGGGGTATTTGCACCGTCTTGACCCAAGATGTTGGTCTTTGTCATACTGATAGTGAGGCCAAACTCCCTGCAGGCTTGGGCAAAATGGTCAGTGAGTCTCTGTAGACTCACTGCACTTTCTTGGAGTGCATTGTCAAGGCTGTGTCATCTGCAAACAACATCTCTTGGATAAGGACCCATTGGACTTTTGTCTTGGCACAGAGATGTACCAGGTTGAGCAGACTCCTGTTGCTCCTTGTATGGATGTCCACACATTTTTCAGTTGAGCTGAAAGCATATGAGAGCATCAGGGGGGAAAACATGCCAAAGAGGGTTGGAGCAAGAACACAGTCCCTTTCCACACCGCTCTTTATAGGGAAGGTGTCTGAGGATTAGCCATCATGTTAGATGGTGTTGCACATGTTCTTGTGGAAGGACACAATCACCTTGTGAAGCTTAAGTGGACACCCTGTCTTCTTGAGCATTGTAAATAATCCTTTTCAGCTGACGAGGTCAAAGGCCTTCGTCAGGTCTATGAAGGCAATGAACAAGGGGTGTCTCTCTTCTCAACATTTTTCCTGCAGCTGGTGCAGTGAGAATATCATGTTGACTGTTGACCTCTGAGCTCTAGAGCTGCATTGTGACTCAAGATAGACCCTGTCAGCAAGTGGCTATAATCTGTTGAAAACTACACTGGCAAAGGCTTTCCCCACAGTACTCAAAAGGGAGATCCCACCGTTGTTGTTGCAGTCTTGGTGGTCACCTTTGTTCTTGTAGAAGGTCACAATGCTGAAGTCATACATGTCTTGTGTCATGGATCCTTGTTCCCAGCACTGCAAGAGAAGGCCGTGGAAGTGTGTCATGAAGGAAGAATTGAAACTGGCTTTCAGCATTCTCCAGGAACAAAGCAATACCAGTACTGGGCACAAGGTGGTGCTCCAGCCTGTGCCATGAATAGCTTCCTCTCTTTACTATAACATTTTAATGCTTCAAAATGTATGCATGCAGGAGGTGTTTGCTTTTTAAAACAGACCACATTATAGGTTCTTTAAAATTTATATATCCACTATAATTTAATCAGGTTTTTTTTTGGCTTTAATACAAAAAGTTATAACATAATTAAATTTAAGGCGGCAAATGTATAACATGAACAACAATAATTTTCTTTTCATACAATTTTGTGTGTTTTATCCATTCATTTATTTCTTTATACTATATATAGACTTCATTTGACAAAAAAATCTTCACAAGTTAATTTACTGCCGGACAAGGTGGTGGAGGCAGCCTGGGTTTAAATATGCCCTTGGGCGGAGTCCTGTAGCCTGCCCACCCATGATTAGCAAAATATCGGGCAGGCTTGCACCCACTTCCCAGGCTGGTGAAAGGCCAGTTTCTGGTGTTGCAGCAGCCTGGGAAAAGACCTTGCCTCCATGTCCCATGCTGGCTTGTGGTGCTGTGTTCTCACCCCAGGGCTGTGTTCTCACCCCAACTCTCTTTGGCATATTCTTCTCCCTGTTGCTCTCATATGCCTCCAGTTTGACTTTCATGTACTTTCATGTACAGTATGTACCGTACTTTCATTTGAGGACTGACGGGGTCTGTTCTACCTGCTACAAAAGTGCTGCAGGTGCTTATCCAAGAAATGTTGTTTGCAGATGACATGGCCTTGACAATGCACTCAGAGGAAGCTCTACAGAGACTCATTGACTCATTTTACCCAAGCCTGCAGGGAGTCTGGCCTTACCACCAGCCTAATGAAGACCAACATCCTGGGTCAGGATGTCATCAGCACTGCACACATCAGTAGTGGTGACCACAAGCTTGAGATGGTGGACAGTTTTGTCTACCCGGGTTCCACCATAACCAGCAACCTTTCTGTTGATGCTAAGTTAGACAAGCATATTGGTAAGGCAGCTACGGCAATGGCTCACCTCTCCAAAATGGTATGGGAGAATGTATTGCTAACTATCAATACCAAGATGAAGGTCTACCAGGCTTGCATGTTGAGCATGCTGCTTTATGGAAGTGAGTCGTGGGCAACTTACACCCACCAGAACCAATGCCTCAATGCCTTCTACATGCGCTGCATCAGGAAGAATTGGGGCATCACATGGCAGGACAGAATTCCAAACAAAGATGTGTTCTCCCAAGCCCACATCCCCAGCATGTTTGCACAAAATTGAAAATGGCAGGATTCCCAAAGATTGGCAGACCAACTATGTTTTATAAAGATGTCTGCTAATGTGACATGAAGGTTGGCAACATTAACCCTGCTATATGGGAATCCTTGCAGGTGGTCACAGTGCCTGGAGACACAGTCAGATTGTGGGTCCACAGCAGTGACCAGAAAAGAAATGACCACTGAGAGAAGTGTAGGGAGAAGAAAAGCCATGGTGCATTTGTAACAGAAAAACTGGATGCCTTCATCTGCCTCAGTATCTTTTCCAGGTCTCTACAATCTCAGTAGGCACTGCAACTCTCCAGCGGTTTGCTTTTATCCCCAATGGCACACTCTTCCATTGGCTCTCTCTTGAGATGGATGCCAACTAAACAGTTGAACCTGAAGTCAAGTTGAAGCTAGGTTGAAATGGATCTATAATCTTCTTCTTCTTTGGCGATCACTCATGGCCAAGTAAGATTGTCCTCCATGAATCACCAGGTGTTCTTTAGTTCCCTGGTTCTTCTTTGTATGCTGTGTAGCTCCAGCTCCAGTTCTCTATTTCACACATTTTGTTTGTTTCATTTGACATCTCTTTCATTTTTTCACTCTCACAATACTGTTGAAGAGTCCTGTTGGTTTTGTTTCTCTGCTTTTGATAGAAGTGAAATTGAAAGGCATATTCACAGGTGTAAGTGATGCTGTTCAGTCAAGACATAAAATTTGTGTGTCCAACTTTTTCCAGCTCTTAGAGTATTCTCCCTCCAGTAAAAAAAGCAAAAAAGGGCAAAAAATAAAAGCAAGCTGCACAACTATACATCCATTCCAAAACTCACCTATATTATGTAGAGCTCACCATTCTTCCACTAGTGCTGGATGGATTTGTGGGAGGGTTTATACAAAGTAAAAATGTGGCTATAGTGTGCTTTGCAGCATCATGTGAGTATGTGAGATAAACATTAATGCCTCACAGAAGGAATAGAGAGAATCTGGGCCTATGCCCATGCTTGACAAAGTGTATGAACAAATTGCATAGTGGGACTGTAGAAGTATGCTCTAGTTGCCTGTAGTGCTTCCAAACATTTAATGAACATTTAATGTACAGCATGCATTCACAAATTCCTATGTTGCTGTTGTTTTTAAAAATCCAATAGAACACATAGGATTATCCAATAAAACACATTATCCATTACTGTTCAATATCAGGAGGTAAAGACTGCATGAATGTACATATGGATTTCCAGAGGCATTAGCTGCGTTAATCTACTGCAGAAAAAACAACAGAGAATCTTGTCGGAAAAAATAAAAAAATTGTCCAGTAGCACCTTAGAGATCAACTAAGTTTGTTCTGGGTATAAGCTTTCGTGTGCATGCACACTTCTTCAGATACACTGAAGAAGTCACCAGACCCTTATAAATAATGGGAGGGTGGGGTGGGGTTTTCCTCAGAAGGGTAGTAGGAGATGGGTGATTGACTCAATGGGTGTGGTAAACTTGTTGACGACTGTTGTTGTTGTTTAGTTGTGTCCGACTCTTCATGACCCCATTCCTGTCTTCCATTGCCTCCTGCAGCTTGGTCAAACTCATAATGACTGTTATCAAATCCAAATCCAAACTCTTATGACGACTGTTAACGACTGTAATTAGTCCTACAGGAAAAGACAAGTGATAGTTTGCAGATGACCAAAAATAGCTTTAGCATATGTAATGAGACAAGAATCCAATATCTCTATTCAGACCAGGTCTCTCCATAGTTTTCAGTTTTAGTGTTGTTGTTTAGTCGTTTAGTCGTGTCCGACTCTTCGTAACCCCATGGACCAGAACATGCCAGGCACTCCTGTCTTCCACTGCCTCCCGCAGTTTGGTCAGACTCATGCTGGTAGCGTCAGTTTTAGTAATAAGTTGTAATTCAGCAACTTCTCTTTCAAGTCTGTTTCTGAAATTATTTTGTAATGAGACAGCTGCTTTGAGAGCCTGTATTGAATGTCCTGGGAGATTGAAGTGTTCTCCTACTGGCTTCAGTGTCCACACAATGTTTTTGGCATCAAAATGCCAGGTCCCGTTGTCAATGACCCATTTGTGATATGCCATTCCAACCTGGAAACACCCTAACAACTTTATTATAGTATCAACTTTCATAGACTACAGTATATCAGTTGCATCAGAAGTATTACTTTGAGTTACAGGTGTGTAACTCAAACACACACAGTCGAGGGTGGAATTACAAACTGTCAGAAGGAAATGAAACCCAGAAAGTACAGACTGTGATGACTAGGTTATTAAGAGTGACCATAAATACTTCCTGCGTTTCATTTCCTTCTGACTTTGCTGGTTAGAATTCCCCCTCCCAACTGTGTGTGCCTTGAATAATAGAATTATAGAGTTGGAAGGGACCCTCAGGGTCGTCAAATCCAACCCCCTGCAATGCAGGAATCTCAACTAGCTCATACATGACAGAAGGCCACCCATCCTCTGCTTAAAAATATCCAAGGAAGGAGAGTCTACCATCTCTCAGTGGAGTCTGTTCGTGTGTGTGTGTGTGTGTGTGTGTGAGAGAGAGAGAGAGAGAGAGAGAGAGAGAGAGAGAGAGAGTACACATTCACTTCACACTATATACTTCCCAGCCCTTTCCCCCCTGCTGGTTAACTCTTCCTCAGCTGGCTAAAGCTTCTCTCCCCTGTGATTCCCATGATGATTGGCTCCATGCTGCTATTAAGTTTTTTCCAACACTTAATAGTGGCCTACATTTCCCCTTGTGCTGTTCAGCTAATTGGGGAACAGCTGAGAGTGATGAAAAGGGCACTGGAGCTCCGCCTACCCCAGGCCTGCTGCTTGTCTTATCAGTGGGATACTATGTTGTGAGCCATTAAGGTTAGGCAGAGTGCCAGTTCTGAGAAAGAAATAGAAAATAGCATGTTTCTACTTAGTGAGCATGCATGGAATTGCGCTGTTGTAAAAACACTTGTTATTTTATTGATGGTCTAAGAAGCACCTGTGTGTGATCTAAAATATGATTAAACACACTGCAAAACTTCTGGGTTAAATTATTTTCCTATATATTTTTGTTAAGATTGTAATGACTATTATGAGGAAGTGGTGTTTAAGAGGCTGTTTCTGGATAACTAGGACTATATTTGGCATATATTTGGTGTGAAATAGCCTTTGTTTTCCACCTTCTGGGAAACTAATACACATTTCCTCTCTTACTTTATATATAGGTAATGTGGGTATGTAACTCGTGCCGAAAACAACAAGAAATCCTCACAAAATCCGGAGCCTGGTTTTATAATAGTGGAACAAATACACCACAGAAGCCTGATCAAGAAGTTTTTAGAGGGCTACGTAACGAAGAAGCACCTCAGGAGAAAAAAGCAAAGCTGCATGAGCAATCCATATCAGGGTTGGAACGAGGTAGATCTCAAGGGCTCACAAGGCAAGACTCCATAAATGGCTCAGGAGGGAAGGTAGCAGGTGACACGGCAGACAGGTAAGGAATTGGCTCATTATACTTCAAAAAAGGAGTTGTCATATGTTTATGAGTCATATTATCTTTGCATTTCTTTTTCATGTTTAATAAGTTTCGTCTAAGCAGAATATAAAGAAGCATTTATTTTCAGAAGTATGCAAGGTCTGCATTATTATTTCCTTACCATTTATATTGGGATGATTCTGTAAGTGAGCATACACTTTTCTGTAAATTAGGAAGGGCTGCCTTTGTGGAATGAAAAAAGCCCAAAGTTAGGCCATTAATTCTGCAGCATGAATTAGATAAAAGATGCATAAAAATTGGAATTTTCACTAGTTCAAAGTGTCAGAGATTTATCTCTCTTTCTACATCTGTGTATGTGCTGAGAGAATGGATTTTATACATCTGAGGCCTAAATCAGAAATACATTAACTGCTCAAAGGGGACTGCTAATCTGCATATTTTAGTTGGGTACAGTTTAAATTATTTTTTCCTCAAACTGTAGTTTATGAATGTTCTGCACTTATTTCTTAGTGTTCTTCTTCTTAAATTAATATATTTCACACTGGTGGAAAATACCTCTAAGCCCTATTAAAATATTGGTATATGTGTCTAGGAATCATACAAGTTGAAAAGCCTAGTGAATTTTCTCATTGTTTCCTGAACTGTACTACTGTTCATTTACAAATTCATTTACTGTTCATTTACAAATTTACCTATGCTGATATAATGACTTGCAGCAGAATCCTATGCATGTTTACTCAGAAATGAGTCCCATTGTGGTCAGTGCTATTCATTCGCTACTAAGTTAATGGCACAATAGTGTTGAAATTCTGTATCCACTTCCTTGAAAGTATGCCCCATTGAACGCAGTGGGACTTTTGACTAGACATGTAAAGAATTTAACTTTAAGAATGGTCATTTGAATTCTCTGGACTTCAAATAGGCATCTGTAGGCTATATGAACTATCTCATGCTCTACATCTAGTTTATAAATAATGCTGACTATACTTTTAGCTTTGATTAAATTAGATACTTTATCTTTAAAATAACAAACTCCTTCTAGCCTTTCAAATCTGGATTGGCTATTAACGCAATTCTAACTATGTTTACTTTGACTTAAGTCCTGTTGAATTCATTGGAATAAATGGGGTTTGGATTGTGGCCTTAGATAAATTTTTTGTTCCTTTTTAACTGTGATTGTCATAAAATACATTTCTTGAAAAATGTAAGCAAATCAAGCTTTCTTACTAGAACCTACCAGATTGAACTGCTTCTTTGCTCATTGTCCTTTGCTTCATTTTAAATTGGCAGGTCAAATACTGATTGGCTACAAGTGCTCCTTAATTATATTCGTTGTCTTGAGAGACACAACATGGTGTCTGGCAGCTGAATTCATTGTTAAAGGGTGATAGCACAATACTATTCATAGCTAATATTTTTCTTAAATATGTACAGAAGATGGAATCTTGTGGGCTCTTCATTTTTACAAGAGAGACTGCGGAGCTGTCAAGTGTATACCGGTAATTCTAAGTGCTTTGTCTCAACTATTGTAGGGAGACTGAGACCACAGAACTGTTGTGGGGAGAAACCAACAATGTTTGCTTAAGACCTTCCTAATACTCTTGGGTACAAATCTCAATATGCCTCTGTACAGACACAGTTGTTAACAATTACAGCTTGGTTCTACTTTGTTACAGTAGTCATCAAGTGACCACTCTGAGATTGACATGGGAAAATGGATTGAGATTATTTTAGACTGGAAGGTCAACATCAGTAAAACCTTAAATTATAAACCAGTACATTTTGATAATGGATTAACTAATTCTACAGGCAATATGTATTCAAGTAATTATTATCTAATTATCCAGATTATTAAAGTCTGATTTTAAGCCACTTTTCTTAACTCCCTAGTGCTTTTAGTTGTCCCTTGTGTTTATTTATTTAAATATTGCATTCATATTCCATCTTTTCTCCAAGGGGGTGTGGGTGGTTCAGCCCCTCCTCATTCAACCCCCACAACAACCCTGTGCGGTAGGTTAGGTAGAGAGGCAGTCACTAGCTCAAGGTCACCCAGTGAGCTTCATGGCATTTAGTGTTGCTAGTCCGTGAAACAATCTTCCAGCAGAGATTTGACGGGTGTCCTTGCTTCTGATTTTTGGGTGTCTCTGAAGACTTTTGTTTATGATGACAAGTCTATGCAGTTTAAAATTTTGAATGCTTGCTCCTTACTGCTTTTAATGATTTTCTTATTATATTGCTACAGTGCTTTGATACTTTTTATGAGAGGGTGGTATACAAATATTATTATAAATATGAGAATGGAAAGCTATATCCTGATAATTTGAAACTGACCATGGCTTACAAATTTGCAGAAAAATAACCCAGTCTGTGTGATGCAGGCAGGGGTGGCTAACCCTTGGCTCTGCAGATGTTATACTCTTCACATCTATATTCTCTAACAATTGGCTATACTGGCTGTGAGTGATGGAAGCTGTAGTCCAACAAACACGATCTAGAGGATATCACATTGGATACTTAAATGATGGGGGAAAGTTCAGGATCTTTTGTAATGTAAAATTTGTTGTTATTTAGTCGTGTCTGACTCTTTGTGACCCCATGAACCAGAGCATGCCAGGTACTCCTGTCTTCCACTGTTTCCCACAGTTTGGTCAGACTCATGTTGGTAGTTTCGATAACAATGTCCAACCATCTTGTCCTCTGTCGTCCCCTTCTCCTTGTATCCTCAATCTTTCCCAACATCAGGGTCTTTTCCAGGGAGTCCTCTCTTCTCATGAGGTGGTCAAAGTATTGGAGCCTCAGCTTCAGAATCTGTCCTTCCAGTGAGCACTCAGGGCTGATTTCCTTCAGAATGGATAGGTTTGATCTTGCAGTCCATGGGACTCTCAAGAGTCTCCTCCAGCACCATAATTCAAAAGCATCAATTCTTCGGCGATCAGCCTTCTTTATGGTCCAGCTCCCATTTTCATACATCACTACTGGGAAAACCATAGCTTTAACTATATGGACCTTTGTCAGCAAGGTGATGTCTCTGTTTTATAAGATGCTGTCTAGGTACCAATATTTCCCTATACAGTGGTACATTGGTTCTCAAACTTAAACTGTTCCAGAAGTCTGTTGCAAAACCAAGGCACACTTTCCCATAGAAAGTAATGCAAAATGGATTAATCCATTCTAGACTTTTAAAAACAACCCCTAAAACAGCAACTTAACAGTTTACCTCTACTGTTGTTCTGTTAATGGTTCTCTTGGCTTTCCAGCTTTTATCCATTTCAACAGTCACACAATCAATCAATCAATCAATCAGTAGCTGAACTGGGTTCCACACAGTCACAAAAGACGCAAAAACAAAACCACAAAATAGCAAAAACAGATAGACCTCAGCATGGCACTCAGAATGGTAGTGTGGCACTCAGAATGGAAACATTGCACTCAAAACGGAAGTGTGGCACTCAAATCAGAAGCGTAACACTCAAAATGGAGCATGTTCAGCTTCCGAAAAAGTTCGCAAACCAGAACACTTACTTCCGGGTTTGCAGCGTTCAGGTTCCAAGTTGTATGAAAGCTGTACGAAAACCAAGGTACCACTGGAATATTATCCCTGATTTTTTTCTTTTTGAATGTTTATCGAGATGGTTTCACATACATGGACTTTTCATTATATGAAGCCAAGGCTTAGTTTGGATGCAACTATAAGCCATAGTTCATTTTTTATTATCAATTAAAATATTTATGTGCCACCTTTAAAAGTAGAAGTTTCCATGAAATAATAGTATACAATACAGAACCATTACAAATATTGAAAGTCAACAAGAATGAAGCAACTAGGCCTTCAGCCGACAACCTAAAGATAGGTAGACAAAACCAACAACAGCAAAAAGCACAACATAATAACAAATCAACTATCTAAAGAAATAATTTGTTTTAAAACATGGCTGATTGAATAAACCATGATCCCACTCACAGATATTCAAACAATATTTGTTAATTTTCTCTCCTCGCCTTGTGACTATCTAGCTGCTACATTGAAGGTTTTTGTGGTGCCTGAGGATACTTGAGCAAATAATAATAATAGTAATAATTTTATTATTTATACCCCGCCCATCTTGCTGGGTTTCCCCAGCCACTCTGTGCTGCTTACAGCATATATAAAACATAATAAAATATCAAACATTAAAAACGTCCTGATACAGGGCTGCCTTCAGCCTACAACATTATGTAGTTCTTTATCTATTCAACATCTGAAGGCCCCCCCCACGCTGTATCCTGTTTCAAGGTACTTTCATTGAAACTGGCCATCTTCGTTAATCCTTTCCTTCCACCCCTTCCCATGACTGGGGCCACTCTTTCAGTAAAGGCATGTTTTTTTTATTTTCAGTACTAACATTTACAGAACACATGTTAACAATAACTTGGGTTCATATGGTATAAAGGGGGGGTGGTACATTGTTACAGAAACAGGTTTTAAGAGGAAGTGTGTCAATGAATGGGTGGATATGAGAGGCTTGAAGGAGCAGAATGACACAACAAACTAAGATAAAACCAAAATATTGGGTTTGGATGTTGTGAGTAGCTGAGATTCACAAACTAACTTTGAACTGTGATATGTGGGTCCCAAACAACCTATAATTAATGAGCCTGATCAAGTTTGGACATACAAACAAACCAGAGTTAAGCTAGGCAATTATAGTTTAGTTTTATGTCTGAACTAGGCAGAACTCGCACCCCTCACCTTCCAAGAGCCTTCTCCTTAACGGATGATGGTGGGGGATTGACTTGTGGATCCCACTATGGGACAGTTTGATTGCAAACTGCTCTCCCTGCCTGGAGGAAGGTGTTAATGAATGGAGTTTTTGGCATGTCCTGCAAAGAACCACAGCCAAGCAAGAGTGTCACTTGGTTTCTTTGTCACTACCGTCTGCAGTTTCTTCCTGCTCCATTATTTTTAAGGCATTACAGTACAATATATCCATCATAGCAGGATCATTGATATTAAAAACTGTGTTGTACCACACTGTGCAAAGATTCACCCATATATTACCACACAACATGCAGTTTTTTCAAAAAGAATGTGTGAAATCACACTTTGAAAAATAACGTGTGATACTGGACAACATCAAAACTTGCTTTGTCATCTGGTAAATGATGCTCCACACTTGCAGGTTATACACATCACATAAGAAAATGCATATATAAATTTATCCTAAGTCTAGTTGTTTTAAATTAATGAGAAATAAAAATATCTGTTTCTGAGTACTGTCAGAACTACGTTTGTTGCTTTGAAAATTATGTTGGGAGAAATATATCTTATCTTAAATATCACTCTGGCAGTGCAATATACAAAGATGTATCACAATTGCACCATTTGCAGATTGACTACTGCCTAAACAGTTTGACTTACGAATTGAGGTCACAACATCCCAATCATTAGAATATGAAATAACATGAATAGATATTATTGCACCCAGAATATGATGCAAAGGAACCTTTCCCAGGCAAAGATTTTGGCAATTGACCCTTTTCATTCTCTATGGTGCTACAGCTGTCCTTCCTGAATTCAGTTACATGCTACAGTAGCCAAGCAGCAGGTACTGATTCCATACTCAGCATGTACAAAACAAACACTGCTTTGTTCTAGACAGCAGAAAGACTTGAAAGTTGCAGAGTACTTCTGAATCTTAATTGTTTTAAGGGGAAATGCTGTTGTCAGATTCCACCTATGTGCTAATGTGATGATTACTGCTGGAAGTGAGTATGACTTGCAAGTAATTTTATGAATTCATCCTACTTAGATAATAAATTAATTGGCTTGGATTTGAAAGCTGCAGTTGTATATACACCTGGGAGTAAGCCTTGTAAATTCAGTGGGATTTGATTCTGAGTGGACATGCATAGCATTGCACTAGAAGTTGCTCCTTCATTCACATGGGGAGGGGGCGGAGAGAGTTAACCAACTCTCCCTTTCATCTGATGTTCCTCACATTATATCCTATGCCTTTACAATGGACTCCCTAGCTTTTCAGTAAGCCTAGGAGACTGCAGAGGGAAGGGGTGGGTGAGAAAGTTCTGTTCCATGATCCCAAGATCATCACCTGAGGCCCTTTTTCATGTGCCTCCTCCATAAGAGGTCCAGAGGATGTCAACACAAGAGTCAGCCTAAAGAAACTACTGTGGCTACGAAAGGAGCTTACAGAGGAGCTGAGATTTAAGCAGGGAATGTATAATAATAATAATAATAATAATAATAATAATAATAATAATTTTTTATTTATACCCCGCCCTCCCCAGCCAAGGCCGGGCTCAGAGCGGCTTACAAGCAATAATAAAAACAAGATGGATGATTACAACTTAAAAACAAAAATAAAATACAACATTAAAATAATGGAACATTAAAATATTAAAATGTAGGCTCATCGCAGGAGGAGAAGGAAAAGAAAGAAAGGGGGGGGGAAAGAGAGAGAGAGAGAGAGGGAGGGAATCAAATTGGCTCCAAGCCAAAGGCCAGGCGGAACAACTCTGTCCTACAGGCCCTGCGGAAAGAAATCAGATCCTGCAGGGCCCTGGTCTCATGAGGCAGAGCATTCCACCAGGCCGGAGCCAGAGTTGAAAAGGCCCTGGCTCTGGTTGAAGCCAATCTAACTTCTTTTGGGCCTGGGACCACTAGGGTGTTATTATTTATGGACCTTGAGGCTCTCCGTGGGGCATACCAGGAGAGGCGGTCCCGTAGATACGAGGGTCCTAGGCCATGAAGGGCTTTAAAGGTCAAAAGCAGCACCTTAAATCTGACCCTGTACTCCACCGGGAGCCAGTGCAGCTTGAAAAGCACTGGGTGAATATGCTCCCATGGCAGAGACCCCATGAGGAGCCTTGCTGCAGCATTCTGTACCCGCTGGAGTTTCTGGGACAGCTTCAAGGGCAGCCCCGCATAGAGCGAATTACAGTAGTCAAGCCTGGAGATGACCGTCGCATGGATCATTTTGTATATATAGAGAAATTCCATTTCTCTATAAGAAATGGAAGAAAGGAGAAACTGCAAAGAAGAGTATACACAAGTAGCCAACAGTTGCACAGAGAAGGTCAGGCAGGTGAAAGCTCAGAATGAATTCAGGCTTGCAAGAGAGGAGGAGGAGGAGGAGGATAATAATAATAATAATAATAATAATAATAATAATAATAATAATAATAAGTTTCTTTGGATATGTTTGAAGCAAGGGGAAGAACAAGCAAGTAGTAGGTCCCTTGTGTGTAGAAAATGGAGAAATGCTATTGGGTGACAAGACAGAAGGCAGAACTGCCCAACACCTACTTTGCCTCTGTCTTGAGCCAAAAGGAAAGTAGTGCCCAACATGGTGATAACAGAATAAATAATGCAAGGAGGGAGCTGCAGTCCAATATAGGAACAGAGGTGGTTATGGAACATCGAGCAATTTATAATGGATTCAGATCTCCAGGGCCTGATGACCTGCACCCAAGGGTACTAAAGGAGCTTGCGGATGTAATCTCAGAGCCTTGTGGAACAGATGTCATCCTGGAAAAAAGTGACAAGTGGGGTGCCACAGGGTTCTGTCCTAGACCTGTTGTTCAACATCTTTATAAATGATTTGGATGAAGATATTAAGGGGAAGCTCATTAGATTCTCAGATGACACCAAACTGAGAGGGGCAGCTAGTTGCTACTGAGAACAGAATTGTGATTGAAGATGACCTTAACAGATTGGAGAACTGAGCCAAACTAGCAAAATGAATTTCAATAGGGACAAATAACAAGCTGCACCATGTAACATAGGGGACACCTGGATTGCTAGTAGTACTCGTGGGAAGACCACAAGGTTACAATGAGTCACAACAGTGTGATGCAGCAGCAAAAAAAGCCTATGTTATTTTTGGCTGCATTAACAGAAGTATAATGGTTGGTAAAGGAAAGTAATAGTATCCTTCTATTTTGCCTTCCCCTTCATGGAAGGGGAAATGGAGGCAGTGAGAGATTTTACTTTCTTGGGCTCCATGATCACTGCAGATGGTGACAGCAGTCAAGAAATTAAAAGACGCCTGCTTCTTGGGAGAAAAGCAATGACAAACCTAGACAGCATCTTAAAAAGCAGAGACATTACCTTGCCGACAAAGGTCCGTATAGTTAAAGCTATGGTTTTCCCAGTAGTGATGTATGGAAGTGAGAGCTGGACCATAAAGAAGGCTTATCACCGAAGAATTGATGCTTTTGAATTATGGTGCTGGAGGAGACTCTTGAGAGTCCCATGGCCTGCAAAAAGATCAAACCTATCCATTCTGAAGGAAATCAGCCCTGAATGCTCATTGGAAGGACAGATCGTGAAGCTGAGGCTCCAATACTTTGGCCATCTCATGAGAAGAGAAGACTCCCTGGAAAAGACCCTGATGTTGGGAAAGATTGAGGGCACAAGGAGAAGGGGACGACAGAGGACAAGATGGTTGGACATTGTTATCGAAGCTACCAGCAAGAGTCTGACCAAACTGCGGGAGACAGTGGAAGACAGGAGTGCCTGGCGTGCTCTGGTCCATGGGGTCACGAAGAGTTGGACAAAACTAAATGACTAAACAACAACATTTTGCCTTGGGCAGACCCTACCTGGCGTACTGTGTCCAGTTCTGATCACCACATTTTAAGAAGGATATTGACAAGCTGGAACATGTGCAGAGGAGGGTGTCAAAGATAATCAAGGTTGTGGAAACCAAGCCTTATGAGGAACGGTTGAGGGAATTGGATTTGTTTAGCCTGGTAAAGAAGAAACTGAGAGGAGATAATTAAAGCCAACTTCAAATATCTAAAGGGCTGTCACATATGGAGTAAGATTGTTTTCTCCTCCTCTGGAGGCTAGATTCAAAGTACAACAAATGGGATTCTGACTAAACACCAGGAAGAACTTTCTGACAGTAGGAGCTGTTCAACAGTGGAACAGACTCCCACTAGATGCTGGACTCACCTTCCTTGGAAGTTTTTAAGCAGAGATTGGATATCATGACTGTTTTAGCTGTGATTACTGCATTGCAGGGGGTGGGATTAGATGACTCTTGAGATCTCTTCCATTATGAGGGACTTTCATTATGAGGGACTTTAATTTGGTATAGTATACAATGTAAACTTGGAATTTAGTACTGCCTGTGATCAGTAGATTGAAAGTTAGAGGGTTGTATTCATTTGTTCTAAACTTCTAGATTCTATAAGGTATAAAGAAGCACTAAGTCACACAGGGAATGCAGATTATAGAAAAATAAGTAAGAGAAGCTCAGAATCTGGAAGGTAGAAGAATCAAAAGAAAAGCAGGAATGAGCAAAAGGTTTGAGGAACCCAAAAATAAACTTAAATGAAAGGGATGTAAATAATTGTTTTGGCTTCAATCATTCCTTGTATCATTTTGTCCACATAGCTGTGGATGTTGAACTGTTAACCGATAATTTATTGTGTTAAAAATAACCTCTTGAGTGATATAGAACTAAATATAGATATTTCTTTTCCTAAATGAGGATTTTGGACTCTTGGTTCCTGATAGTCACAACATGCTTTGTCAGTCTGTTCTTGTCTCAGAGCCAAATAGCTTACCTATCATTCTGGCTCATTTAAAATATACACATCACATGCAGAGTCACTATCTCTGTAGTTGAACAAATAACAAAAAAGGAGCTAATGTAAATAATAAATGGAGACAGAACACAAATAATATTTCATTACTACTTGCATGAAGCATTATGGAGCACCTTTAAATAATAGAGAGTGAGAGAGAGCAGGGCTTTAGTTTCTCTTGTATACAAGATTAAGAGACGGTGGTCTCTTTTGGATGTAATGCTAAAACATGGTTTAGTGTTACGAAAGTGAGCTGCAGCTAATATTGATCTTGCATACACCCTTCCTTCCTTCCTTCCTTCCTTCCTTCCTTCCTTCCTTCCTTCCTTGTATGTGACCACAAGGTGGAGTCTAGCAAATTTTGCTTCGATTCTAGGTTAACCAACCTGTCCTGACATCTGAATGTAGACAAACTGTGATCAGTTTTAACTATGACATGTTGAAAGAAACCAGTATCATGGTTTATAAAGCTAGGTTATTTCATTTAGTTGTAGCTAAGATTATTCATAGTTAAAAATGGCTAAATCATGGCTAATCTAAAACAAGAATGAAAGCTTATGTGTTTCTTGCAGCTGTGCTAGCAAAGGAGAAGGTGTGTATGTGTGTGTTTGTGCACATGACCCAGAGGCTCACTGCAACTCATTCTTACAATGATAAACCAGGGTTTACCTATGAATGCATCCAGTGACTTATCCAATGCCCTCTGGAAAGCTTCATAACTTACTAGGAATACAAAGAATGCAAGATAGCTAGATAGATATAACATATATGCTGGTCCCACTCTATGAATGCTTGCTGTGAGACAGGGAATCCAAACATTTCTATATGCACTGCAAATTCCGTGTTCGGGAACACATTATAAATTTCCCCATAGGATTAAATGGAAATTGTTGACTTGTTATGAGAACAGAAATCATTGACTCATTATGTGAATTTTCGCCTAACAAGTGATTTCCAGGGAACACATTGTATTCACAAAGTGGGAACTGCATACATGCCAGATTACCATGCATAGCCATGTGAGAACTGCTAATCGTTCAGGGTCAAACAACAATTTGTTGAAAAACAAATCAATCTTGGGAGGAAACACAAAAAATGGCAAGCTTTACATTTATGATGGAAGTGAGTCAGGAAATATAAAGGTGAAAGGAAGTCTCATAATTTATCATGAATCAAATTAAGCTTGAGAGAGGGGGAAAAATCTGGTGAGAATAGATTGCCTTAATTGGAATTTGACAGATGGTGAATGAGAGATCAGTTTGGTATCCTAAACCTGGAGGATGCCTCAGTCATATGTTTTTCACATCAATTTTTAAAGCAGAACTAGGAGTGGAACTTCCATTTTTCACTTAGTCTCCAAAAGGTTTAATTAACTTGAAGTGTTCAGAATTAAAATATTTTCTTTGCTTTCCTGTTGTATTGCTACTATTTAATATATATTAAATACTAGCAGTGAGTCGTGTGCTTTACAGAAAAGAGAAGTTGTAGTCTTATATTAGACAAGATGAGTAGTGCAGATGGGTGAGGGGAGAGGGAGTTCAGAATGGAGGCAGAAATAAGTTTATTTTCTAAAGAGATATCATGCCACATAGCTCCATAGAGCCCTCAGGTCAGAATGGAATATTAAAAAGCCTAGCAAACAACTAGTTCTTTCCTAAACAATTATAAACAGGAGACCAGTTAATATGTGTTTCAGAAGCAAAATTTCCCTAAAATTGTTTTGATGAAACTGTGCAGTATTTTAAGTGCTTGCAAGATTAAATATAGGATAATATGTGTTTCTAGCTATTCAGTCTTGGCAAAGAAAAAAGGATAGCATTTCCAGTATTGCAAAGGCTGCTCATGACAAGCCGTTATTGCTTACCATTTATAACTTCAGCAAGACCTTGCTAATCCTGAAGCAGGCAAACATCCATCCTAACAGATGGACATGACTCTGGGGTGCCCATTGGCACTCTATGCATAGGAAATGTGTGGTTGTGATAATCATGTACAAATGATGAAATAGCTATTTATTCTCAGATAAAATAGGAAAATGACACATGTTATTATAAGCCAAATTTTGAGAGATGCTGATTCCTCCTCACCTTTCTGAATAAAATCTCAAAGTACCTTAAAAAAAAGAAAAGTTAGCAAGACAGAAAGAGTTGTTTAGTGGGCCACATCATATGCACAATGCACAGAAACAGAAATATATGTCTCATGTGTCCTACACCAGTGGTTCCCAATCCTGACCCACAGACCACCTGAAAATTGCTGAGGGTCTTGGCAGAGCACTTGGTGATTTTTCTGCCTGTTGTAGCAATTGTTGTGCTAGGTGCTAGATGCTATATGATCCTTAGTCCAAATCATGTCTGTAAAAGTACAGCTATCTGAATGAAGTTCATCTGCAGACCACAGTTTGGGAACCCCTGCCCTACATAAACTCCGTCATGTCTGATGAATTCATATGTGCAGATCAGATATCTGTAGGAAACTACAGTTTTTATGTAGTGTGCTTATCTAGCAAAATAGATTTGTATGCATTTGCCATGCATGTTGGAGGGTGCACATAGCTTTCCATGTGAAAATTATTTTTATTCAAAAATTTCATAATGTTTGAAGCAGACAGTATAGCTCAAACTTTAAATTGTTAACCAGTGGGAAGTGCTTTTAGATGACCTGGAATACATTCCTCCAGCTACAGCTAGAGTCAGTAATCGGGAAAATGTGTTTCATATACCCAAGGCTATGAAGAGCTATCTTATACTGAGCTAGACCAATGATCCATGCAACTCAGTATTGTCAACCCAGATTGGCAATATCTTTCAGATCCAGCTCTGCAGTGTTTAAGGCAAAGGGACTGCTCTGCCCTACTGCTTGGAGTCCCTTAATTAGATATGTTGAATAAAGCCTTATGCATAGAAGTATGTTCTGTTTCATTTAGCTATATATGTAATATGTTTGAATATCTTTCAGTGTGAAAACTTGGTATAGAACTAGAAGATAAACAATTTCAGCTGAGAATTGTCTGTTTCTCATTTTTGAAAAAAAAATGATTTACGTTTGAATCTGTTCCATGTATCATCTCCCTCTCTTGCCATATATAACGTTTATAAAATAACACACAGTTTCTCTCTTTGAATAAAGAAAAAAAGGTAATATAATTTACTAGTTGGAAATGTCTCCTTCTTTGGGAAAAGCTACTAATCTGGGAAAGGATGGTTACAAAGATGGAGAAGGATGGAGTTCCATGACAAACATTCCTGTTTGTGCTGTGTAAGTACTTTTCTACTGCTAGCTGAACAAGGAATCTACTCCTTCAGATGGTATAGACAAAACTGTCAGAAGGTTTTTGCAAAGCTTCCAAACAATTAAAAGGTAGTCATTAATTAGAGATTAGTTCTGTACACTTATAGACATCTGCTGACAACATATCATTGGAGGTGAAATTTGTTTACAGGCAAAACATTTCCCCCCCCAAAAATAAAAGCAATACCAGAACTTAATCAAGTTCATGTTTGCATTTGCAATCTAGGAAGAGTGTTCACATTGTTAAATAAACTGAATAGTGTAGACAAATTATTCTGAAATCTTAATTTCAAAATGTTACCCTAGTTGTCAGTGATGGTTGCTTGGTGTACATCAAAATTATAAGTGACATTTGTGGCAAAATAGTGCCAAAAACAGTCCCCCATACTTCATACCTTATTTGAATTTGAAAATAATATAATGAAGTAGAAGTAGAAGTAGAAGCATTTTGGTTTCTTTATGGATACAAATGATTACAGAAATAACATCATGCAAGAATGAATCAAAATAATGAGCTATGTGGTTTTTTTGGGTTTTTTTAGTATTTACAGTTTAGGGACCCATAATGATTTTATAAGCAAACTGGTACCAGTAAGCCCTCTGCTGTGAGTTGATGGATTCATTTTTGTCTGTCAAGTAGCTTGTACAGATGCTGTTGTCCATGGTAATTAATAGAAAACCAATGAGAAAAAGAGCAACTTGCAGCGCTAATATAACTATCTAGGTGATTTTATAAGTAACTTTATAAATCAAGGGGGACGCAGGTGGCGCTGTGGGTTAAAGCCTCAGCGCCTAGGACTTGCCAATCGAAAGGTCGGCGGTTCGAATCCCTGCGGCGGGGTGCGCTCCCGCTGCTCGGTCCCAGCGCCTGCCAACCTAGCAGTTCGAAAGCACCTCCGGGTGCAAGTAGATAAATAGGGACCGATTACCAGCGGGAAGGTAAACGGCGTTTCCGTGTGCGGCTCTGGCTCGCCAGAGCAGCGATGTCACGCTGGCCACGTGACCCGGAAGTGTCTTCGGACAGCGCTGGCCCCTGGCCTCTTAAGTGAGATGGGCGCACAACCCCAGAGTCTGTCAAGACTGGCCCGTACGGGCAGGGGTACCTTTACCTTTACCTTATAAATCAATATTATGCTGAGTTATGTCTGTAAATTCCAGGGCAAAGAGTTCAAATTAAACACCTTAACTAACCCTTAACTTACCAGCAAACAAATTAAATGGCTTTTTTCAAACTTTTGTTGTTGTTGTTTAGTCGTTTAGTCGTGTCCGACTCTTCGTGACCCCATGGACCAGAGCACGCCAGGCACTCCTGTCTTCCACTGCCTCCCGCAGTTTGGTCAAACTCATGTTGGTAGCTTCGAGAACACTGTCCAACCATCTCGTCCTCTGTCGTCCCCTTCTCTTTGTGCCCTCAGTCTTTCCCAACATCAGGGTCTTTTCCAGGGAGTCTTCTCTTCTCATGAGGTGGATCTGTCCTTCCAGTGAGCACTCAGGGCTGATTTCCTTGAGAATGGATAGGTTTGATCTTCTTGCTCGAAAACCAAGGTTCCACTGTACTCTTCTTTCTAAGTGAGGTTAACTCTGAGAGTAGATAAATAGGTACTGCTGCAGTGGGAAGGTAAACAGTGTTTCCGTGTGCTCTGGCTTCCGTCACGGTGTTCCGTTGCACCAGAAGCGGTTTAGTCATCCTGGCCACATGACCCGGAGAGCTGTCTGTGGACAAACGCCGGCTCCCTTGGCCTGAAGTGAGATGAGCATCGCAACCCCATAGTCACCTCTGACTGGACTTAACTGTCTAGGGGTCCTTTACCTTTTACCTTACTACATTATTTTCATTCTATTTCCAGCCTAACAATTGGTTTTGTATCCAAAATAAAATAATTTTCAATAAAAAGTAAAGTGAATGACTTTGAAATATAGAACAACAGCTTTCAAATGGCAAATAACAATCACTACACTTTTTATGAAATGTATTTTTTTTTAGCACAAAGACCAAGGAGTGACCAAAGGAGTTAAAACAAAAGAGAGATTATTCTACATGTAATCATAATGTATAACTATAGAAGCTATTTCCAGTTAAAATATTTAGACAAAACAGCAATAAAACATAACAGCACCAAAATCAATACCAGCCAGGAAATTCCATATATTAAATTACAGTCTTTTGCTGAACATAAATACAATTGTTGAACAGAAATAGTAAAAAACAAAACAAAAACACTTCTGCAGAATAATCCTATGCATATTTATGTGGAAGTAAAGCCCACTGCGTGGAATGGAGCTTACTTCTAGCTAAGTGTACATAGGATTAAATAGGTTTTTGCCCTCACTATATCAATATTTAATAGAGATTTTTCTTGTGTGAGACAGGTGGGAAATGAAGAAAAAGAAAAAGAAATGCAATGCAATGCAATGCAATGAGATAACCACCTTACTTCAGAGAGTCTTCAGTGAGTAATACATTCTTTTAACATAAGTTGCCAGTTTGTGTTCTGTATCTAAGGAACACATTCTGTTTTTGCCTACTGATTTCTGCACTGGGAAAGCTGGGTAGCTGGCCTGGTCCTCAGTGTTATCACCAGGATCCTTAGTCTGGGTCATCTTACAAGTCAGCTTGTTTCTGGCTGGCAGATCATGAAATTTAATCTCAACAGTATTAAATTAGAGACTTCCACAAGCCTTCTCCAGCCTGGTATTCAGAAGCTTAAGGGAACAAGATTGGAAGAGCCTAATAGTGTCCTTTGCACTCCATCACCCTGCCTGGTCTTCTGAATATACACACATATTCCCTGACCAGCAGTGTCTCCCTTTTGAAATCACATTTTCAAGATCACAAGAGCATTGATCACCTTGTTGGTAGTAAGTTACACAAAATGGATTGGGGCAGAGATAACTGCAGCAAGGCACCATTACTTTTTCAGGGAAGCTGTTGCTGCCATGTATTCAATTACTGCACCATTTGCCACTTTTTCTGAGTCTGAGGCTCTTACCCATCTCTGTGGCTCCACTTGGAAACATCTACTCTTCTCATTGCAACATGGTACAAATAAGTAATGCATTTTCTTGAATAGCCCTTCAAATATCACTGAATTGGCCTGACCCACTTTTACTTCCAGCTCAGTCTTCAAGGCAACCTGAGAGGAAATGATAGGTTTGTATAAGGTTGATGGAGTGCTTCAGAGGCAGCTACTCTGTTCAGAGCTTCCAGAAATTATCTCCCCCGGGCAATCTGGCAAGCCCCCTCTCTTGCTGTCTTTAGAAGTGTTGTGAAGACCTGTAAGTTTTTTATGAGTCAATCTTAAGGTCTTTATGCTAACTCTGAATTGAAACACTGATTTAAAGCTTATTCTATGATCTTCCATTCAATGCAACTTAAAACTGCTTTAAAAGCAGCACAAAACAGTCCATCACCTGAAGTGGGTAGCAGTTGCTTCCCCCCTCTTCCACACCTCACTGCATTTTCCTTTGTTCTTCTCCTCTTCCTGCCTGCCACCACCTTGCGGTTGTTGCTCTTCCTGCTCCTCCTGTCCATACTGCCACCTCCAGTTCAGGGCCATTCATACCTCTTAGTGCTGTGTTCTACAGGAATGAGGCTGTTCCTCATAATGAGGCATTGTGGCTTAGGTAGGCACAGAGAATGTCTGCTGCTTTGCCACTATAGCAGCAAAAATAATTCAAACTTTAACCAAGTTAAACTAAGATGGCCACGTGTTTGCCACTTTAGTGGCAAAGTGGCAGCAGTGATGCAGGCACTCTCCATAGTCACCTTAATCACAATACCTCACTCTGAGGAAGGGCCCCTATTTCACAGTAAGGAATGGTGGGCTCAGATAACCCTTTTGGAGTGCCGCCATCCAAATCTCCGCAACAGGTGACTGCACTTCACAGCAGGCAGATAGCCAGTCATTTGTGGATGTGATGGCAATTGCTTCTACAAGAGGCAGACTGACTAGTGACTCAGCAGTCCATGGACTTCTGTGATCAGCCGTCTGAGACATATGTCTCATCACGCTTAATTATAGGGCCCTCCCTGTTAAAAAGGGCATCAGTCAAATTCATGCAGGAGAAAGCTACCAGTGGCTACTAATCATGGTGACTATATATTATCTCAAATAATGGAGGCAGTATGAGTGTGGAAAACTGCTCTTGCACTCATGTCCTGCCTTTGGGCTTCTCATAGGTATCTGGTTGGTGACTGTGGATGGGCCTTTGGCCTGATCCAGAAGGGCTCTTCTTATTTTTAGTATTGCTTTTATAACTCATATTGTAGGCCACCTTGCAAAGACTTTATCTTAAGTGAAATATAAAAAAACCTTCATCTTATTTATGCCAATCATACTCTGTGTGCTTTCTATCTTCTGAAGTGGAATTTCACCTTGTTCTGTGAGCCTCTCTGCACCCAAAAAATACATCAGCCGAGTCCCTAAAAAAGGGAAAAAAGGAGGAAGCTGTTTGCTTTAAGCATACAGGCTACTAGATAGTTGCTGTACTAGACAGTTGCTGCATAATAGTTAAATTAATAGCAGTAGTGTTGCTTTTTAGTTAAATTGCTGCTGAAAGAAAAGTCAAAATATTTATTGAGTCCATTATGTACTTTTATATTGTGTGCTCTCTAATGGGAACATAGCTATTAAAGATATAGCTACTAGGCTGACCTGCATGATATTCTCAAAGTACTTTTTGGTGATATTAGTACATGCATAACAAATGAAGAAGAATGTTGCATGCTGAGATATTTGAGTGTTTTAGGCATGAAGTTCTCATTTTTAAAGACTACTCTTAAATAAGTGGCTTCAGGGTTGGAAGTCATAGCTAGTCTTAGAGAATTACCTTTTATCAAAGTAAAAACAAATAAAAGTTTTTTATATGTTACACTTTGACTGAGATATGAATTAGTACCATTTCCAATCAGGAGCTCAACAGAACAACTGAGTATTCTAATAAAGAGTTTTTCCACTTAAGGTTTAAGAAATATGTACAAAACTCTCCTAAAGCTGGCAAAGGGCCTTCCATTCTTTATTTAATTACACTGTACATTAACTTGATTTAATTAAACAAAGAAATGCAAAATCTATGTTCTTCCTGTGCTCCAAGGAAGGAGGGAGTAGAGCACTTCTAGCAGAGCAGTTAAGAAGAGACTTCATTTTGTATTGCACTTTCAAGGCACAGGTCCACGCTTTAAAGCGCCGTATCTGAGTGTTTTTCTGTTTCTTTTGGTCCCTCTGTTTCCCCTGGGAAAACATGCATTTGACTGCTGAATCAGAGCAAACAGCAGTCCACTGAAAACCCAATTGTCATTTGCTCCGATTCAGCAGTAAAACATGGGTTTCCCGGTGGAAAGGGCTGGGACCAGTGGTGTAGCAAGGTTAGGTGGTACCCGGTGGTATCAACCCCCCCATTGATTTTTGCCTGCAAAAATGGTTTGACTTTTTTGGGGGAGCAAAAGTTGTGACGCCTCTGGCTGAGACCAAAAAACCCACCACCACTTGGACATAGAGCTTTCATGCCTGAACATGTGCCTAAGCGTGGCACAAAAGGAAGTCTGGGTTTGCCCTTGCTGGCTGCCTGGACTTTCTCCTTCCTGTTGCTGCTAAGCTGCCCTAGCAGTTGAGAAAATGGAGCAGGAGGAAAAAATTAGCTTCAGGAAATGGCAAAGATGGTACAGCTCCTTTCTTTCCAGAAGTGGATGGACGGTGAAGGGTGAGGCAGCATTTGAAATTCTCTTCAGCCCTTTCTTTGTGTAGGGGCAGCTTGTAGCAATCACTTTCAGCATTCCATGCAAGCAAAGTTCATTGCCTGGCGTGCGAGCAATGCAATGCCTAAAATAATTTTACAGATTAGTGAAGTTTGAGAAATTATGCATTGAAAAGTAGAGATAAGTTACATGAGTAAATTTAGAGCCATTCAGTGCTCATCATGTCAAGCTGTATAACAACCTATATTCCAATTTTTCCTCTTCTGCTTACAAGAACATTTACAGTGTTAGTTTTTTCTTGCCCCAACCTGTCTTGTGTGCTTTGTTTCATGCTTCACAGTCTTTTGAAAACAATACAGTACAAAGTTAGTGGTGACTCTTGATGATTTCAGTAGGTTTGAAATGAATTTAACTGTGTGTGGCTTTGTGTCATTTTCCCTGCTGTGACCTTTGTCATGATCATCAACATTCTTTCATGCCTGGTAGGTAATTTTTCTTTCTGTCTTGCCAGACGCTATCCCAGCTGAAAAACATTTTGACAGGCTTGCTGTCTCTGGATGCTTACTCCCAGAAGTCTATTAATGTCTCTGCTTGCCATTTTTCTCTGCTTTGAAGAATTTAGGTGCCCCATCGTTTAATATTGTGATCTTCTGTACATTCCATCTTCCTGACTTGCAACATATCTGGAGACCAGACCCACCTTATCTCCTCACCCCATCCTAGCACTTTTAAGGGTAATCAGACATGGGGGTCTAGCTGGTGGGGCAATCTGGAAGGTTAGCAAAACTGAGATGGAGATTTTTCTACAGTTGTTGGGAATGGGTGTAAAGTGTAGCTGCAGAGTATGGAAAGAAAGAGTGGTGGCAAGCAGAAGGAAAGACTCATGGCTCCTGTGCCAAAGAGCTTCAGGGCCAAGGTGAGGGACAGGGCTGCTTATCTACAGAGTCTGCCTAAAGGGTTGTACCTTGAATAAACCAGTCAAAGAGCCAAGCTAAAGGTGAGTTAGGACCAAAGAGACATTTCACATTAGGAACTTAAAAATTGGGGGAGAGGGTGTACTAGGGTGCCATAGATGCTATTTTGTTGAAGCATATGACTTAGATGTAACAATACAATAGACTCACTGATAGGATGTCAACTTAGAAGACAATAGAGGACAGACAGACAGGATGGAGCCCATGGTCCAGTTAACTTGCTAATATTTTTTATGAGAAATCAGAAAATTTTAAAAAGAATTTTTTTAAAAAAAATCACCTTAGTAGGATTTAATACTTGAGTGTGTTGGATAGAATTAGGCCTGAGCTGTGCTTTCTCCTTAATTATAGCTTTGTGTGATTCTTTTCTGCAGGTAAAAGCCCAGCATAAGGGCATTAATTCATGATGGTGGGGAAGCATTCCAAATTGCTTCTGGGAAGGGGTGCTTACTTTGTTTTTCATTTCATTTTCTAACAGTTTAAAAATCATTGCCTCTTTCTGCAGTGGTGTTTACTTTTGTTGCCTCCCGCCGCCAAATGTTTTAGCTGTAGGAAAAGTATCTTATTCTCCCCCTGCCCACTGTGGCAACATTTGTTGCAGATGATCACAGCATTTTCAACACTATCTTCTCACTTTGAATTTTGTTCATTTAGTATAAGGATCTGAGAAAATAAAAACAAAGTTAAAATTACAACTCCCATTTTAAGTTGTTACAGTGCTCCTAAGTGAAATATAATTGATGTGTAGGTCATTTTAATGGTAAGACCCACAACCTCTACTCACAGCTAAGTGAACTGTGGGGAGGAGCATGAGTTTACATGTCTGAAGCTAGCTCCGGACTTCACCAAGAGTGTGATGATCTACCAACTAACTTCCCCATGTCACCAACAAGGGATAGCCTGGCAGCAGTGATTCGTGCACTGGTAAACCTTGATGCTTTCTTACTGTAATGTGCTCTATGTGGGACTACGCTTGCACCTGGTGTGGAAGCTCCACTTGGTGCAAAATGCTGAGATCTAGACTATTGATGGGGGCAGACTAGCTCGTAAGTATGATTCTTAAAAGGTTGCACTGTCTCCACATGTGTTATTGGGCCAGGACCCAAGGTTCTTGTGTAGATTTACAAGGCCCTGAACAACATGGGTCCATGATCAGTGATATCCTGATCACTGTCAACTTTGGGGGAGTCTCTCTTGTTGGTTTGCCATTGCTCAGATGTATGGCTCATGACTTCTAGAAGTGGTGACAGATGACATGATAGAGATGAAGGAGAAGATTTAGCATGATTTTCTGCTGCTCCAGAGAGTAGGACCCAAACTAATTATAAGAAATGAGATTTTGACTAAACATCAGGAAGAACTTTTTTATGATAAGAGTGGAAAATACTACCTCAGAAGGTGATGGACTCTCCTTCACTGGAAGGAGAGGATTTGGAAGGCCATCTGTCAGGGATTCTTTAGCTGTGATTCCTGAATTGCAGGGGGTTGGACTAGATGACCGTTTGGGGCACTTCCAACTCTATGACTCTGTGATTCTAAGCCTTGCATTCAGTGGAACTGTCTCCTGAGATTAGACAGGCACCTTCCTTACTGAACTTCAGGTGCATGACAAAGACTTTCTTGTTCCAGCAGACATTTTAAGCTAACATTCAGTTTTATGATAATTATTTATTGTCCTACTTCCTGGGCATAATTTTTATGTACACTGTTTAGAAATGCTAATAATCCAGCAGTATATAAATTTATTAATTAGATAAGATACTGTTTTAATATAAATGAAATGGTATGCCTTTCCAGACTGAAATCATTAGGTAAAATGTAACTCATGGTTAAGTTATCACATCTAAAAATTAACCCAGAAACTTTAGTTGTCAGGTGTTGGCATCATATTTTATGGAAGGGCAAAAGTGCAGGATGTAATAAAGCTCAGCTGGCTGTCTCACTTCAATAAGAAAAAAAATGATCCAGAGTAGCCCTCTGAGATTTATCTGAAATCTACATTAATTGATTTTTAGGGAAATCCATAACCAAGGCTAACCTTCTATACAATAGGCTAAAACCTGACTGTTGCTACTGAGAGCCCATAGGTATTAGCTAAGCTGCTTTGAGGTTGTGGAATGTCTGCAAATACTCTTAACTGCTTGGTGTGAATGTGAAAATAATAAGTTAATTTGGTCATAGGGAAACGTCCAGTGTGGCAAAGGAGAAAAGAAGTCATTTGGGTGACATTCCTCAAAAGCAAATCAGCTTGTTTACAGTATGTGAACAGAGTAGATGGCAGATATTCTTCTTAGTAAGCACAAACCTATTATCATAAGGAAGATAGCTTGCCCAAAGATGACACACAGGAAGGTGAAGATCTCCCTCATCAGAATCTTATTGCTTCATCCATAGTTCTTAAGGCCTCTCAACTAGTTAGATGGTCTTAAGGAGGAAAAATAGGGCCATATCAGGCCACAGTTCACAGTTAATAAGCTGTCTTTGGCAGCTTGCCTACATGACAGATGCCTCTCTGTCAGGGCCATGGTGCCAACATTGCTAAAAGATTCCAATTATGACTCAGATCATGAGAGGTGAGTGACCTATCAAAGATCTCACTACTATAGATGTTGTATACAAAGGTTTTGTTTCTTGATTACCACATGAACAAATTGTTGCAGAGGTCATGTACCTTCCCCACTTTTTCTCTAGTGGTTTTCATATCCTGGTTTCAAATTCTGAAAAACAGTTTCTTGGTTCAGATGTTATGAAAAACACTGTTTCTTGTGACAGTCTGTTGAGAGACTATTGGACACTGGGGCCATGGAAAAGTGTCAAACCCTCCCCAATATATATTGGAAAGGAGCCGTACTCAAACACTTGCAAGCATGCAAATTATAAGGATGATTTGAAACCTTATAAGGAAAATTGCCTTAGACTTTTGATCCAATTAGTTCACTATTCTCTACAGTAATGTTCACCAGTGTTAGATCCCCAGATGTTGGACTGCAACTCCCATCATCCCCAGCCACCTTAGCGGTTGCCAGGGTCAATGGAAGTCATAGTTCAACAATATCTGGGGATCCAACATTGAAAAACATTAGTCTACACTAACTCCCAGTGGCTTTCCAGGGCTTCAGGTAGAGCTGTTAGCCAGTCCTTCTGTAGATACCAGAGACTGGATCTGAGGGCACTGTGTATGCAAAATGTGTGCTTTACTGCTAAGTTATAGCCATTTTCCCCAAACACAATAATTCAGGACTGAGCTTTGTCTCTGAGGTCGTGCCCATTGCACCAGCAGTCATTTGTATAGCACCTTAGAGGCATGTACTTGCACATTCTAGCATGTCCATCCTGTTGCATAGGTACTTTTGATGGTATTGTCAGCATATGGAACTGCTGTTTGATCTTTCTATGTTGCCCAGAACTTCCATAAATATTTTTAGTGTCATTAGTTCCTTAGGTGCAAAGGTTCATGGGAAGTAGAGTGCCTCTTCATCAGAGCTTTCGAGTGAGAAAGCAGTGTAAGCCAAAGCTCTGTCTCTGTAGTTGGAGGTGCTGAAGGAGCAAGACTCCTCGTAAACTGGAAAAGAAGACCCTAGAGTTAGCCCTGACCATTCAGTATTTGTCGATAGTAGCCCAATTACACAAAATCTAATATGTAGGAAGCAAAAGTGTGTTAACTGTTGGCAAGCATTTCACCCTTCTCTGCCCCAGAGCCTTCTGCTTTGATTTCTTCCACTGAGCCATGCATTAGGTAGACTTCCTTCTGTGCTATGCCTTTCCATTTTGGAACAGATGTTTTAACAGTGGTGGTTAATAGAGAGCTTACCAGATCCACAAGTCAGAACCAAATTAATTCAATTCTGGATATGGGCAGAGAACAAATTAATGTTCTTCCTGGTTATCCAAATCATGTCACCAGGCCGATAACTGTAATGAGCCAGATCTAGCAGAAAGACTAAAAAACAATAAAATACAACAAAACACACACACAACTCTTGACATAAATAAAAATTTAAAAAATTGTCCATATTGCCTTAGAGACCAACTAAGTTTGTTCTGGGTATAAGCTTTCGTGTGCATGCACACTTCAGATACCTGCTACTGGACAATTTATTTATTTATTTATTTCGACTGCATCAAACCAACACAGCCACCTACCTGAATCTAGAAACAACTCTTGAGTGATTGATGAGGATTTCAGCCATCTGATGGAGGAACTTTGATCAGATGCGAAGTAATCTGCTCTATACCAGGTCAGAATATTTGTCCACCTAGCCCAGGGGTCTGCAACCCGCGGCTCTGGAGCCGCACGTGGTTCTTTTACACCTTTGCCGCGGCTCTGGGGCGGATACTAGCAAGGGGAGGAGGCGCATTGTGCGCCCCGACACTCCCCACTGTGGTGGGCGCTGTACTGGCTGTGACGTCGCATGGGGGCGGTGTGTGCGTTAGTCACGCACCGTCCCGACGTCACCTTCCCGCCCGCCCACTACATTGTAAGGGGCATGTACGCTGGTCACTGCATTGAAAGGGGGCATGTACGCTGGTCACTGTTTTGAAGGGGAGTGAAGAACACACACACACACGAAAGGTAACTTGTTAATTTAATGTTTATTTCTATGAGGAGGAGTAATTCTGAGGGGTCAAACAAAGAAATAATAAAAAAGTGACAAAAAAGTTATTTTTCTAATGACGAGTTTTGCGGCTCCCAGTTTTTTTTTTCTTCAGAAACGGGTCCAAGTGGCTCTTTTTGTCTTAAAGGTTGCAGACCCCTGACCTAGCCCAATATAATCTAATCTCAATTGATTAGTTGTTCTTGTTTCCACCAGGAGTCTTTCACATCACCTGCTACCTGATTGTTTAAAAATATCAGGTATTGAATGCAGAACTTGTGGCATGCAAATCATGGGCTCTGCCACTGAACTGAATGAATTGGTCTCACAAGTAATGAATATATGTACAGTGGTGCCTCGCAAGACGAAATGAATCCGTTCTGCGAGTCTCTTCGTCTTGCGGTTTTTTCGTCTTGCGAAGCACAGCTATTAGCGGCTTAGCGGCTATTAGCGGCTTAGTGGCTTTAAGAAAAAGGAAACAAACTCGCAAGAACTCGCAAGACGTTTCGTCTTGCAAAGCAAGCCCATAGGGAAATTCGTCTTGCGGAACGACTCAAAAAACGTAAAACTCTTTCGTCTTGCGCGTTTTTCGTCTTGCGAGGCATTCGTCTTGCGAGGTACCACTGTACTAGACCAGTATATACTGATGCCCAGAAGTGGCCAAATTAACTTTCACCTGTTTTCACTACTTGGATGACTTCTCAATAATTTTGTATATCAATTACAATACATATATTTTAGATCCAAATTTTGTAACGATTCACTAGGCAAACCTCCTACTGGTTTCTTATTTAAAGTTTTCTTACCTCAGCTTTGTTCCTTAGAAAAACTTCCCTTTAAATAGGACTGTGTGCCCTGAAATTCAACTAAATACATGTGTGTAATCTAAAATCTCATGCAATAGGGTTGGGATAATTTCAAACACAACAGTTAAGCTTTAAAATCATAAAGTGGCTTTTGAAAGTAGAATAGTTAGGTTGAACACTAATCTTACCAAATCAATTTCTAATTAACTTTGGGTAAACACAACCATCTTTCTATTGTATTTTTGTAGGCTAGTGACAATTGTAACCTCAGAAAATGTAAAAGGAAAAATGCATTTGTAGGTAGCTTTTAAGAATTGTCTTTACTTTCTGGTAACAACTGATTGATATGACTGGCCAAATTTTATAGACCTGTACAAAAATGCTAATATGAGTCTTCTTGCTGTTGCTCCTTTGTCCAAAAAGCATTTCACTTATGTTATTTTCCCATCCCACCCCAATAACTCCAGTGTGGCGTAGTGGTTAAGAGCAGTAGACTCATAATCTGGTGAACCGGGTTCGCGTCTCCGCTCCTCCACATGCAGCTGCTGGGTGACCTTAGGCCAGTCACACTTCTTTGAAGTCTCTCAGCCCCACTCACCTCACAGAGGGTTTGTTGTGGGGGAGGAAGGGAA
This sequence comes from Podarcis gaigeae, assembly GCF_964106915.1. Classification (NCBI taxonomy): domain Eukaryota; kingdom Metazoa; phylum Chordata; class Lepidosauria; order Squamata; family Lacertidae; genus Podarcis; species Podarcis gaigeae. The sequence continues at coordinate 22,474,657 of NC_139683.1, read as the reverse complement.
AGGAGAATGGTAGCCGCTTTGAGACTCCTTAAAGGGAGTGAAAGGCGGGATATCAAATCCAAACTCCTCCTCCTCCTCCTCCTCCTCCTCCTCCTCCTCCTCCTCCTCCTCCTCCTCCTCCTCCTCCTCCTCCTTCTTCTTCTTCTTCTTCTTCTTCTTCTTCTTCTTCTTCTTCTTCTTCTTCTTCTCCTCAGTTCTTCTTGCCCCAACAGTACCAGAGCTCCATTTTTCTCTCTTCTAGCCAGAATATTCTTGCTTCTCTTCCCCAGAGTCCAGCTACTTTGCATCCTCCATATATTACTTTCATTTCGTCTTTGGTTTTACCTTCTTCACAAATATTTGAATGGGAGAGTAAGGAGGGCAAAAAGAGAACACTACGTTAGATTTGCTTTCTGAAATTGCCCTGGAATTGCATTGAATGATTGGTGAGTCACACTATGTCTCTCGAGCCACACTTAAACCATCCCTGTGGTATGCAGATATTTGTTAATTGATCATAATTAAATCTGTTGTCTATTTGATATTTAAGAAATAGCAATACAATAATATTTCCGTCAGCCCCCAGTGTGAAACTTTGGATTGGAGCCGGACTAGTTGCACTGGGTTCCCATTGAAATCTATATAAAAAGTTAGTCATGACTAAAGTCCTATTGATTTAATGGGAACTTAAAACAATTAAAAATTGGACCTCAATCTATATTTATTTAAATTTCATAAAATCTGTTCACTGTGGGATTGTAAAAACAACCCTCAGAACAGTTTGCAAAAAAGAGGTAAAGCAATAAAATTATTGATAAAAATAATTAACAATGATAATTTAAAACATTAAAAAGTTAAAATAGACAATAAACTTACACTGCCCATTGATCTCTACTAGCGACTTCATGTAGACATTAGATCACTATGACTTCTCTGTGCTCATAATATGCAGACAAAAATGTAAAAATGGAAATGATCTTTAGTTATTTATTTATTTAACTTGTTTGTCGCTTGTCACCCAAGGGTCCCCAAGCAATTTATATTGAAAATCGTATATATTATACATTATACCATAAACAGAGGGGATCCTATAATATATTAATATCCTATACAACCTATTGGGGGGGTGACTTTAGCAATACTCAAAAATAAACAAAGCAAAACAAACCCTACTCACTAGCAGATAAACATCAAAACTCAGCACCAACACCCCACTCCCTAGCCCTAGTTCATATCAAACTTGTGATTTCTTTTTCTTAACCACTCCACCCCACCCCAAAGTCAGGTGTCAAGACCAACTGCTTTAAATCAGGGGTCCTGGGTCCTCCAGAGATTGTCTGACATCTCCTCCTTTCAGGGAGAGCAGCAGCAAAACAGAGCAGAAAGATGGTCAAAGTCTAACATCCTCTGCAGTTGTCCCAGCTGCTACTCCTCTCCTGCTGCAGATGGGTATCTGATCAACTTACTATTGGAGAATTTTAAGAAAATATGTGGTTACTTTTTAATAAGGAATGTTTGAACGCTATCAAAATGGAACTACCTGCCATGTGCACGGAATGCTAATAACATTGGCAATGGTATTGAACATTTAAATTGCCTCGCTTCAGTATCATTATGAGAAAATGCAAGCTTACCTAAAACACGGTGTTGATCCTCTACAAGGGCCAAATAAAACTATACTTCAGACCCGCTCACTTTTTATTTAACAAACCTTCATCTGGTAAATATGAACATGACTCACTAAAACATGCTGCTAGAAAATCAAATCAATAACTTAGTTCTTTCAGTTAACTGATTAATGTGACATTATATATTATTTAACATGTTTTAGTGTAAATACCTTAGTTTTCATGGTCTGGGTATTCCTGTTTCTTCTGTGTTTCCCTCATCTTTCCATATTCACTCTGAAACACTGAGCATTGTGGCTGTCATTCATTTGGCTCTGCAGGGGTTCCCTTTTGAGCCTATCAGTGCACTTCCTTAATTAGCTGTAAACCTGCTTATTCCTTTTTTCCTTAGGGGCTAAAATTGCTTTCCGTGCACAGGCTTTCATAATAGCCCTCACTGTATTTTATTTTATATAGGGAGTTTCCAAGTGGCTGATAGAATATCTGATTTTCAGCATGCAGTATTTAATATTATAAGGCAAATCTTATTAATTGGCATACTCCCCTATGATAGTGATAGCATATATAAGCTTCAGTTTGGTCCAGAAGAAGAGTGAATAGCAGTGGAATGATAATTTGTATTCATGGATGGTTGTATTTTAGATTTTCTCTGCTGTGCACACTACAAAACCTTTAACTGTGTTCCATTAGATGAATAGTCTTGCAGGCAAGTCACTGCCTTGCTGCACTGTACATGTATTGGAGTGATAGGTCTACAATCCTATAGTTTGCTAAGCGGATAGACTGGTACAGAGCACTTGATTGGTTTGATTGCTGTTAACATTAGTGAACAGAATGCAGCAAGCATCCAAAATGTGCTGCAGGTTTCTGCCTTTGGAGCTTTCGGAGCCCACAGTATATTTAAGTGGCAAATTATTTGGGGAGAATTTGAAAATCTGTGTGATAAATCATTGCTTCAATGCTTGGAGCACAGTATGTGCAGTAAGTAATAGAACAATAATGAAGAGTAGGCTGTGTGCTGTACTTTTAGCTGTCTACGGAGAATAAATTAAACTGGCAAAGGACAGAATTGCCTTTTATCTTATGCAAGATATGATGCAGCTTTTCAAAAAGTGAAGACAAAGAACCTATTGTTACATTCTCATTGCTACATGTTATCATTTGAAGAATATGGTTGCTATTTTTAGAGGGGTCTTTCTGCCTTGTTCTGCTGGGAGGGGGAGACCTATGTACGCTGTCATTGGTGTTAGTCATTTTTACAGGAGAGGAAAGGAGGAGGAGAAGCTGCAGAAATCCCCCCCTTTCCTCCTCCTCCTCTCAGGCAGTAGTAACTGTGTGAAGATGCCTTGTCCTCGTTTTTATTACTTCTGAGATTTTATTGCTGGCAGCCAGATGTGCAGAAACTCCTGACGACAGCATCTATTCACTGCGTGTTTTTAAGAGGCTTAGAGAAATATGAGTAGAGTACATGAAAGCAGCTCAGCTTCACACTTCAGTTGGGAATGCCCAGAAAGCTCACTGCTGTTTGGAATTCTTGCTACCGTGAAGAGAAAGCAGTACGGGTGCTAAATCTTCCACGACTGAATTAAAAGAATAATGACTGTACAATTAACTATCAACCCTTGCTCATTAAGTCACAGTTTTTATCGAAATCAGGAGAAATATGGAACTTGATTGGCATGTCTGCATTTGATGGTGACTGCAAAACAGATGAGTTTTTGCACAGGTGGTAAGGAGGAATAGAAGGGAAGAGAGAAAAATGCAATTTGAGACATTGCGCCAGGTCTGCAATTCTGTATTATCGCATTTTCATGGAGTTTTCTCATCTCCTCCAAATATTTTACAAAATGATATTTTTGCACAAACGTTGGATAATGCTAGGTAAGTAAGACTGTAGCATTTCCCCCTTCAGCACTGGAACGTTCATGACAGCAGTATGTGCATGTGCTTGCTTTTCAGTTAGTAATTGCACATAATCAGACCTTGAAATATTAAGATGTGTATAGCAGAAATTAGTCTTTCATTAGTTATCTGTTGCTTTGCATAATATATTTAAATGAAACTTGTTATGCAGGAATTAAATGACTGCATTACTGCAATAAAAATGTGCAAGCTGCAATGTGGGTACATTCTGAAGCACTTTAACTAGCATGATCAGATAGGTAGCAGTAAGTATAGATCCCACACACTTATGAAATATTCATGGAATATTTGTGAGGCAAAATCATTGCTGTTTGAAAATGGCAATGCACAAGGTTGTGACCACTTGACCGTAAATAATTTGCTATAGGGTGTAAATTAGCAGTCCTGCATACATTTAGCAAAAATATGCAGAAGGAATATGCTTGGGAGGGAAAGAGGTTGTTTCTGAGCTTAGCACATTTCCATAACTATCTTAAATATATCCATTATGAATGATTAGATTATGTTTTGCAGCAGGTCAACCAGTCTTGAACACTATTTCATTATGGGTTCTCATTGTTATTTTAGTGAAGTGATTGGAAGAAAGGTTTGTTGATTAAAGTGAGTGGTGGTTGTTTTGGGTTCTTACATGTATTTAATGCTATCCTGCATTTTCTAGTAATTGGTATGTTTTGTGACAATCAGTAGGCATTCCCTGCATAAATGGCATTTAGAGCTTTAAAAAATATTTAGGTATTTAATGAGGCAAGTAAAAAATATTTAGCTGAAAGGATGTGTGAAGGTGAACAAGGGAGAAAGCAAGCAATAGTTTTAGATTAGCAATGCATTGTCATAAGTGTTCTAGAATAGGGAGCAAGTAATACTCTGAACAGCAAAGGAATCTTCATCTTTTTTATTTGAAAGAATTTTGGGAAATGTTCCACTTCCCCCTAAACAGCACAAACTGCTGTTAATTACAAGCCTATTATGGTATTATTGATTATTGTCCTTAGCACTTTCCTCTTCTGTTACCCACCATCATTTTGGTTCTTTTTCAAAACAAGTTTTGCATCACTTTTTATTGCCAATAATTAAACTGACAAGCTTTCACAATGATGCAGCCAGGTTTTAGTAAATTGTGCTGCAAGTTTAGAAGATCACAAGTTGTAGAGTTTTTCCCCCTGGGCTTTTTTTTTTTTTTTTGGTCATTTCTTCAAAACTTGACAAATTGAAATAAAAAATGGTTGAACTACAGATTATTAGTCTAAAACACTCCATAAATCTAAAGTGCATATCACAAGGCCTGCAGGCTAGCTGACTGTTCTCAGGCACCCACAAACCTATTCTGTTCTGCTCATGTGTGTTGTTGCAGTTCCCACTCAGCAGGCTGCATGCTTGCTTTTGGAAAAAGACAAATTCCTTTTCTCTCTATGCTTTTTCTGTCTGTAAATCTTTGTGCTGTGTTTAAAATAGCTTTAGATGTAGCAGTGAGCACATTTCATGAGAATGATTAATAAGAGAAGAACTGTGGCCTTAAACTTAGTTTTATATTTTAGTCTGAGGCTTATTTTACTTCTTCAAACAATTCTAAGCTAGTTGTCCATGTCAGTTTGTGCTTTAGGGAAGAAGCTCTTTTTATGCCCCCCCCCCATGGTATATATGTAGTATTAGGAACAAGCTGAGCCATGTCTGCCTGCTATGGTGATTGCATTTTTATAGTGTTACTACAGTAGTTGAAAACTTTTAAAGACTTACATATGTAAGTAACTCTTATCCTGTCACTTAAGGAACTATAAATTATTTCAGTTGTCTTATTATCAATAATAAACTGAAGAACATATCGATTTGTTGGTAAATTGTTTTGAATTAAAGTAACAATTATGAACAACTTACATGTATCATATTTGTTACGCTTTTCTGCTTACTATTGCAATAAATTCATTTCTTATTTCTGATTGTGCAGCCCTTCTCCTTTAAATATATTTAGACTGCAATCCCATGCACATGATCCTAGTAGTAAGCCCGACTGGACACTGTGGGACTTACCTTTAAGTAAATATGCTTAGGATTGTGCTGTTAGTTGTTACTTTGTTCATAACTAATTAATGAGTAGCTTGCATTCTTTTTTTAAAAAAAAACATTTAACAGGGGGACATGCAAATGCTTTTAACAAATTATTTATATTCAAATTGTAGAAGAAAGTAGCTTTTAATTTTTTTAGTGCTTAAGTAGGAAGGGTTCCTTGACAGTATTGATTTTATTTGTAGCTAGTATTTTATACGAGAGAGAGAGAGAGAGAGAGAGAGAGAGCGCGAGCGCGCTGCTGACCGGTAGGCACTGAATAAAAAAATGTTAATACAAAATTTGTGCAGCCAGCATGTTCTTGCTTTGTACTGGTAATGTAGCATTAAATTTTATTTTCCTGGAGTGTGCCAGACACACACGCTTGTCTTTTGTGGAATCCTGAATATGTGTTGCCTTCTCACACGTACTGCATGCTAGCAGTAGTATTTATTAAAGTGCCTCCTCCTCCACAGTTAGGAAGCTTACTGAGTGGCTCTTCTTTTATTAGCTGTATATTTAACTGGGGGCTTTCTTTTATAGCTAATCCTTTTGCTTCTATTAACTACACTGCAATGCTGCTGCATATACTGCTATTCTGGCCTGCATGCATGTGATGTTGTGGTATGCCGTGCACTCCCAAACATGTGTCACTTTCCTAACATTCCTAACTCCATCTTGCTGAAGCAGCACAATTTTGCTCACAGGCCCACGGCAATTGCACACACATGCTAATAATGTGCACTAGTTTGGATGTATTCTTTATTTTAGTCATTGTATTTTATTATAAAATCCCCTTGTTGGAAGAATGATGTCTTTGCTTTAGCTGGTGCATAGAATGAACTTGTTTTTGCGTCTCCCATGTTGCAATGGAAATGAAAGGTGGTAAAGGGGAGAAAATAGAATAATTATCTTACTCTCTTCTAAAAATGAATTGTAACAAGGTCCTAATTCAGTGCCTGCATTTGCCTCAATATAGTTTTATAGGGAGATTCTCTGGTAAGACGCTAATGTCCTGTGGGCTTTGGTTTATTTAATCTTTAATTTTAATTAAAGTGGTTTTCAGAAAACCCTTCATTTTTGGTTATATTTACTGGCCTTTCTGAATGCTAGTCTTTCATCAAAGAATGAAAACCCAGCTAACATTGGGTTGTCAGAAGCTCTATTTGCAGCAGTATTCTTTGCACTGCAATGGAGTTCAGAAGTGCTTTGGGCATATTCAGATGAATGTATCATTGCATAAGAATGGGTATCTTTGGTGATGAAAATTGCTACAAACTGTACAGAACCTAACTCTAATTATGCATTTTGCATTTGACCTCATTTGTTGTCCTTTGAGGATGAAAACATAGTGCCTTTAATGCCCAGCTTTCTTTCTCATCTCTTTTTTTTTATTCCTGCTGCTAACAGTGAGAAGGTGCATGTTTGGCCACAGAGGGGCATAAGACAACTAATGGTTCCAGAGAAAAGTCAAATGATTATTCTTAGGCACTGTGCATGACAGAGAAGCAGCAGAGAGCTTTGTTTTGATGTTTTCTTATTTACAAAGTCTTTCTATTGAAAAGAAAGACATGTTTCTTAAAAAATACCACAGGGTTGGCCTTGTACTATGAATTTTCATGCTTCTTTTTCAGTTGTTTAGTGATTTGACTCAGCCTTGGGGAGAAAATAATACTGGATTACCCTTGTAGGATTATTATGTTAATAATAATATTACTTAATTTGGGAGAAGCAAAGGCTAATCCGGAGTGGGTCCCTAAGATGGTTGGATGACACCTTGTACACCTTCTGGCAATTCTTGCAGCCAAGCTAGTTCCAAACATATTGTTTTGCTTTACTTTGGACTACATCAGCGAGGCCAAGAGGGGGGATTGTCATCTGGGCAGCTCAAGATCGCCATACACACTGCCCAGGCTTGCGCCCCGGCGGGTCACTTTGGTGCCACTAACACAGCAGTTTGACTTCACCCCCAGAGGCGCACTCCCGTGTCTCTAAGACAGAAGGACGCCAACAAGAATGACAAAACACTGTACTCTAAACGTCACTGCTTTTTTGACTCATAACAATGTTACAATGTGATATCCAGTACAGTGTTGTCATTGTGCTATATTTCCGTAGCAATTTTCTGTTTCTGTAGAAAATATGTTTTTCTATATACAAACAAAAAAACCAAAATGAACTGCTTCTTACACACATCTTATATGTTTACAATGTAAATGCACCATGAACCAACAGTAGTGGTTATGGAAACTACTGTATAAGGATAGTCCACTTTGAACAAATCCAACAATGAACTGTATCTAAACTGTGAAAAAGAATATAAGTAAAGTGTCTGATCCTTCTAAAAATGTTGTGGCTGAAATCATTGTATTTTACTCACTTTATTTCTTGTGTCACTCTGATTCCTGAAAGTGTATTGCCACTATTTTCATTTGATTAGAGACCTGCAGTATTGCACTGACTATTTGATTCTTTTCTTTAAGTTGTACAGTGGTACCTTGGGTTACATACGCTTCAGGTTACAGACTCTGCTAACCCGGAAATAGTACCTCGGGTTAAGAACTTTGCTTCAGGATGAGAACAGAAATCATGCTCCGGTGGCGCAGCGGCAGCAGGAGGTCCCATTAGCTAAAGTGGTGCTTCAGGTTAAGAACGGGCCTCCAGAACGAATTAAGTACTTAACCTGTATCTTCAAAACTATTGCATAAAACTGGAACACTCTTAACATGGCCTCATTTTCAGTGCACTGTTTTCATATTATTTCACCATAATAATCTTTTTATACTTCTCAAAATACATGGTGCTAATAGTGCTATACCATGGTGCTATACCATGTCCTAGAAGGGCACTACTGGAACTCTTCACTAGGTGGTGAGAAATGAGCGGGGGGGGGGGGAGACTTTCACCTGGCCCTTCCTATTGCCCACAACCCACTTGCCTTGATTTGTTGTAAAACCTCAGAGGAGGTGAAGAAGGCTGGAAACAGATGGCCTTTTTCAGTCTAATTTGACCATAGCCTTTTAAAAGGCGCCACCACAAAGGAGCAGTAGGCTGCTACTGCTATGTCACCCTTGTAGAGGTAACACCATGTGGGGTGGTTCTGAAAGCAGTGATACTTGGGGAGCAATGAGAGTATGGGCACCACCCTCTAATATTCTGGAGAGGATGAGCTGCTGCTGAGTGAGAGACAGGAGTGAAAGAGTGTGTAAAGTGTGAGTGGGGGATACTGAAGGAAACAAATTTGACAAGAGTTTCAATGATGAGTTCTTGGTTACAATATTGGATCATTTGGTTATTCTGGCTAACTAGCTAGCTGTTAGCCAGTGGCTAGCTAGTTAATTGTGTGTGTTGCCATTGGTGTGCTGGTTTTATGGTTATTGTGTCAAATATTGTACTCTGATTGTGGTGAAACCTATGATGTCTGATGCAGAACAAGCAGTGTGATATGTGAGGGTGGTGGTTATGGGCATCCTGCGACAAGTTATTTCCAAGAGAGTATGATATGGCATGGTGATCCGAGAAACAGAGGAACAATGGCTTCAGGCCATCCTTTCTACTGATCCTACCTTGCATGTAACTAGTGACTTGGCTATTGAGGTCCCTAGCTGTTATTCAATGCCAGGTAATTAGACTACCCTCATCCATTATTTAATTATTGATGAAGGAGCTGACCTGGCTTATACAACTGAGACTGAGGTTGGCAAGCTGCGTAGAGTGGATTTGACTCGGCTCTGCCTGCTGGGGTTCTTGGTGCAGCACTATCCACAGTGGGAGAGTGGAGTCACTGTGGTCTATAGAACATCTATTCTGTTTAGCAGAAAACTCTTTCACTTCTAGTGAGCCTTGAGAGCCTGTACCTGTTGTTAGGACAATGAAACAGATTGGTGTATTGCCTACCCTTCTGCACCACAATGTCTCTGGCCAAGCTGGAATCAAGTGTGGTGTTGGAGAATCCCCAGATGACTTTAGACTTTTCAGGGTGACTTTAATTTTCATGCTGAGACCTTGCCTGGACTAGTTCACATCTTCATGGCCACCAGCACAACTACGGGATTGTCCCACAAAGGGAGGGGCACATCTTCTATTTGGTCTTCACTTCAGGGCACATGGGATAGTCTGGATCATAGCTGTCAACATTTTCCCTTTTTTAAGGGAAATTCCCTTATCCCGAATAGGATTCCTCACAAGAAAAGGGAAAAGTTGACAGCTATGGTCTGGATATTGGAAGGTGGTCATAGTCAGACCACTATCTGGTAAAGTTTGAGCTTATGGCCTTAGTCCCCTCTCCACCACAGTGGTCTGCCCCTGGAGACTTATGGAATCTAATATATTCCTGAATGCTCTGGGGGATTTTCCAGTAGCCAAAATTGCTGAATCTGTTGAGGACCTTACCTAATTTTTGAACACTGAGCTGAGGAGAGCTATTCACATGGTCATACTAGGTTGCATGCTGTGACACTGGAGCTTATTGTAGTCTTTGGTATTCCTCAGAGCTAGGAGAGATAAAGCAGTCTAGGGCTATAGCTAGAGCAGAAGTGATGCATAATCCATTGTGAAACAGGTGGAGCATTGTCAAGTAGCTGCCCAGCAGAGCTCTTTCTTGAGGTCAAAAAGTTGTTACTGCCTGCCCCACTTAATAGGGCATTGAAAGAATCAAAGACCTGCTCAGATAGGTTTGCTAGGCACTTAGGGGACAAATTTGCTCATCTTTATGCTGATCTTGATGCCACAGTTAGTATCTGGTGAGTCATTCTATTCAGTTCTGTGGGATCAGTTCCAGTTACTGAGAACATGGGCAAAGTGCTTGTGGCTAAGCCTTCTTGACCATTGCTCATCTTGGCTTGCTTATGCAAATAGAGAGCTGACCTTGCATGCTAGGGTGCTCCCCACCAGCTTGAAGGAGAAGGTTGTGGTGTGTCTTCCAATAACCCCTTATTTAGGTAAGATACCGGTAATTGAGAGGGTAGTGATGGCTCATCTGCAGACACTTTTGGAGGGAACTGATTAGCTGAAACCATTCCAATCTGGGTTCAGGTTTGATTTGGGCATGGAATCAGCCTTGGTTGTCCTGATGAATGACTTTAGCTGTGGAAGAGACAGGGGAAGCATGATTCCATTACTTCTACTGGGTCTCTCCTGGATTGTCTCTGAGTTGGAGGCACAGTTTTATGGTGGTAGAAGAAGAAGAAGAAGAAGTAGTAGTTGTAGTTGTTGTTTTTGGAACTATCAGAGCTCCTAGAGGGTTGTGCAATGCAGGGATGAACTCACCATACCTTGTGTGTGAAGTTGCAGAGTATAAATACCCATTAGAAAGAGTACCAGGACTAGGGATTTTATTTAAATGCCCTAACTCAAAAGTATGATTCTTTGTAAAACTATTATGTTGAAGCAAATGTTTTGGGGGAAGAGGAATTGGTTTTGATAGTTGTAAAAAAACACCTAACTGTTGATCTTTATGTCCCCACACCTGTGAATTTTTTAGATATTTTATTTCCTCCATATCTTATTTTCATTTATAAATTGTATTGTCAGTAGACTCAAATTTTATCACAACAGACAAATGCAACATAATACTAAGGCCGTAACAGCACTCTGAAGGGATGGAGCTTCTGCTGCTGTTTCACTTTGCTGCATCATGGCAAAAAGATATAATGGAAAAGGAAGTGCATTCTTAAAACATTTTTGTAATGAAAAGATGGTTTACTGCAAACGGTAGTTGTGGGCCTTAAGAATCCAGACTAGCTTAAACAAATGGAAATTTTTCTTCCACACAGATCTCTTTTGTATCTCTGCTCTTTTGGTTTTAAATCAGCATTGAGCTATGTTGGTGTGTATTCTTTGCTGGCTCTACTGACTGACTTTTCTTTTATTCTTTCAAAACCTTGCTTGATGGAACACAGTGAGACAAGCTGTCAGGGCCATAGAAAGCCTCCTTTAGGAGCAGTGGTAATTGAACTCCAGCTACCACCTGGCACAGGAGTAGGGCTCAGAGCCAATGAGTCAGGGGTTACTGAAATATGTAGCAGCAGTCACAAGCCAGGACAAGAGTCAAGCAGGGTCAGAATCAGGAAGTCAGAGATAATCCAGAGACAGAGTCAATAGCTGTGCTGGGTGAGAGCCAAGTAGTGAAACTGAGGCAGAAATAGAGCTAAGTTGTAGGCAGGAATATGATGGGTCTCAGAATTCCTGGTAGTGATACAGACTTAATTAGTGTCTAGCATGGAACTGCCCAGTTTCAAGAAGTTGAATTCATCTAATTAAGAGCTAATGGCATTGGCATATCACAAACAAGCAGAAGTTATCTAGATACAGACCAGATATCAAGGTTTCTGCACTTGTTTTGGGAAGATATTCAAGATCTGGCCATAGTCACTTCTGAAGGCAGTTACAAAACAAAGAAATCTGTTTTGCACATAGTAGATAAATACAGTGGTACCTTGGGTTAAGTACTTAAATTGTTCCGGAGGTCCGTTCTTAACCTGAAACTGTTCTTAACCTGAAGCACCACTTCAGCCAATGGGGCTGTAACCTGAAGCATATGTAATCCGAGGTACCACTGTAATATGGTGCTTGTGAATCAGGCTTTGAGAATTGGGGAGGTGTTAAACCTTGTTGCTGCTTCTCCGGCAAGGCTAAAATAGGGATGGAACTACACATTGCCTTCTATTGTTCCTAACCCCATGTCTGCCTTGCAGTACTAATGCAGATCATTTCCAGAGAAATGTCAACTGATAGATGTGGGTTGCTTAGCCATTGGTTGCCTCCCATAAATTTAGTTGAATACTAATGTTATTTTTAAGCTACCCTTCATCAAATGAGATCCTAGGTTGGTTTACAAATATTTATAAACAAACCATTTTTAAAGCCCTTTCCAGTAATGTTTAACCTGTTTTCCCTCAGCTGGCCTCCAGCTGAAAGGAAAAGGCGGGGGGAGGAGAATGATTAAGTGCCTCCCATGTCCACCAATTTCCCCATACAAATGCCTCTACCCGGTACAGTACTACATTTGCATGGGCACCAGCCAGGTGAGTGGAAGGCAGGGGGCTAACGCCCCCTGCTAGAGGTGGAGCTCGGGAGTCCCGCCCACAACCACTCCCCTCTCTTCCAGGAGGAGAGTCTTTCTCACTCCTCTTTATTTAAACTTCATGGGAAACTACCATATATTTCCTGCCATGCAACTCCTTCCTTTTCCTGCTGTGTTTTCAGACCTGAAGTATGTGGCAAACAGAGGAATTTTAGATATTCTTTGCCCTGCTGCACAAGATATTTCCTGTATAAAGTTGTGGAGCATGATTATGGATGGATTAAGTACTTCTTTATAATACTGTATTAATTACAGAACTCTGTATTGGAACACACAGGTGTGCTAGAGGACAGCTATTGTGCTACAAGAAATACGTTAATTAAATAAGTAAGGCTGATGTGAGCTCAGCTGCAAAAGAGACTTTCCAATACATCTGTGCATAATTCATTGTTCTGCCCTTGGCTCCTTCCAATCAGCTTCCATTGTTGATGTGTAATTCTGTCCTATTCCTGCACTGGGTGTGATTGGATCATGCAATAATTTCCAGCACAGAGAAACTGTACTCTTGCCTGCCTTTGAACTAGGTTGCCTGTTGTGTCTGACTAATTGCTCTAGGTTTTAGGGCAAGTAATATGTACTGTCAGTTTCCTTCAAAGTAAAGTTTTTTTGGGGAAGTATAAAAGTGAAGTGTGCCTAATTTTACTTCAGAGGAAAAGTATTGCAGTTATCAGACATTTAGCAAACACTGCCTCTATTCAATATGCTTCTTGGAAGGGTCTTTTTTAATCCTCAGTGAAATATGGATCAGTGAGAAAGACTGCACATACAGAAGGAATATGGTTCTATTAAAATAAGTATCAGATCTTGATAAACTTGGTGTGTGTATTCTCTGTAGTTTTGTTAGGGTGCAATCATTTTGAACTATGAACTATAATGAATGTGACTTGTCTCTATAAAAAACATACGTAGTCTGCAACAAACTCCCCTCCTCTCTCTGGGTGTTGTTCCCTTCGTGGCAACTAGCTGGAAGTTTAGTCTTGTCTGTGCAGTAAGTCTTACCTGCCATGTCAAGTTGTTAATCAGTTGTTCTCCATTGAATACAAATTCTCCTGACTTCTGTTGCTTCCTGGTTTTAGGGCAGACCCATTGCAAGGTTTCCTCACACTGTGAGTACCCTTTCCAAACCCTCCGGATTAGTAAGAGGAATTATTGTCTTCACTTGGAAGGAAGTAGGAAGGAATGGAAATATTTGAAAATGTGTGAAAAACTGGATATTCTCCCACTTCTAAAACCATTAATCCATAGCTTAATCCAGGAAGTCCAAATTGGAACTCAAATGGGACAGGACTCATTTGCCTATTTAGGGGGAAGAATTTCAGAAGGCGAATGCTGCACATATTCAAATTACCACCCCGCTCTGGGTAGCCAGGTGAGGCATGCAGGCTACTCTGGGCTCCTCGGCAGAGTAGTGCAAGGGACAGTGGAGGCGCTGATACAGCTTCTTTTTTAACTATTTCAAATCAAGCCTGCTGATGCTCCCCTCTTATGTTGGATGTACCATTTGGCTATGTATGGACAAACTCTTGGAGAACTGAGATCACTAGCCATGTATATGATAATAATGCATAGGTGTCAAAAATTGTTTGCAATACTGCTGGGATAACGAATCAGTTATATAACTAAAATAATATTGTAGAGTCATTACTGTGCTTGATAAAGTGTACATTTATTTATGGCAAAAGAAACATTTTTGCATGTAAAAACATGGTTTATAGAGGTATGACAATGTTCATTTGATTTCTCTCTTTTAGTATTAGCTTATTTTCATAGAGATAAAAATATTCACCTGACAATCTTCACTGTGAAGGGCAAAAAGCTCAAACAAATTGCATGATGATCTTTACTTAACACATATTTTGAATGCTTGGATGGTTGAATAGAATTTTCAATCAACAGCAACAATGTGCAAAATTAAAATTCATATATGGTATTCAGTTCAGCTCTGCTGGGGAACAAAGTGCTTTTTATAATTACTGATCAAGAAAGGCATTATTCAGGTTTCATTGTGCTTTAAGTGTGTTATTAGTTATTTATAAGCTATTGAAGCATTGCTGATTTCAAAAACTGCTATGCAGATTTAATACAAATGCCATCTGAAACTAAAGATGACATTTTGCAATGGAAAAGCTACCCTTAAAATATGAGTTAATAGTGTGGTCACACAGCAAAGTGCTGTTCAATCAATGGGAATGATAATGCCATATATTTCAGTGTGTAGCTACTCCAAAGAGAATTGTTTGGCAGAGGAAATAACCACATTGCTGATTTCTCCCACTAATGCAGAAGTTTAGCATTAGATAGGTACAAAATATTTCACTTCTTACAATTCCATATTTTAAGTGGAAGTTGTCTTCATGGTCCAGGTGATCCAGGTCACTGAGACTGTTCAAGTATAAATTTGCATAGTTGCAACTTTTTGTAAAAGATCTATCAAATTTTGTTGCATAGGCTAGACACCAACAACATTATTTTCACAAGCATTATGTATTGCATTGTATCAAACATAGCATAACCTTTTGTCCAACTTTATCTTCCCAGAAATTTGGGATTTATGTGAAAAGCTGTTCTTTTATTATTTTCCCAGCGATATCTCCTAATCCATCTTCTGTGAAGCAACAATTCTTTAGAGATATGTTTGAAGATTATCCCAAGCCATTGGGTTTTAAACATAAAAATGCAACTATACATTCTGATTGGCCCACATAGAACCTTAGCATAAATGTAAATTTCCTGGTAACCAGAAGTTATTCTCTGCCCCAAACTCCTAAACAAAATATGATCTTCCCCATTAACTGATGTACCTTGAAGTGCAGCCATGTTACACCTGATACTGATGAAGCAGCCAATAGTAAATGGCCATTTCACAGCCTTGCTCCTTTTTTCCTATGCACCCCTTCCCCCTTTTTAATACTCCTTTGTCTTTGGTCTACTGGCACTCTCCTTGTTAAGCCTCAAAATTCATCATCTGTTGCCTGTCTCCTTTACCATTTACTTACTTACTAACTTACTTACTGCCCTATACCCACAGGTCTCAGGGCAGTTTACAAGATAAAATCACAAAATAAAATCACTAAAATACATAATCAAAATAAAATCAAAATGGCCCCTTCTAATGAAATTCCGTGCCTCACAATAATATGCTTGCTTTTCCAGTTGCCGTGTTTAAACATCAGCAGTAGGACCAAACTACATGTGACATGTGAGATCTTTGATTAGATCTCATGACATTTTAATTTTAGTTTCAAAGCTGCCATGTGGAGCCCTGAATTTTATTGGAGCAGCCGTGTTTTTTATTTTTATTTATTTTTATAGGATATTTATTAAGATTTTTTAAAGTATTACAATAAAAATGAAAAAAATAACACAAATACAAAATAAAAATAGTTAAAAACACACAGATTTTCTATTGCTAGTTTTCCTTTAGCTTGTTTCCCGGACCTCCTCATGTATTCCACTTCAAATTGTTGGTTCAGCAAATCCTTACCATTAGATTTTTACCTGTTTATAACCCTTTTTTCATATTCTCTTAAAGCATTACAGCTGGAAACCACTTAATTTCTATCCAACATCAATATAACATTCATTAATTTTACAATATTTCTGTAGATAGTCTTTAAATTTCTTCCAATCTTCTTCCACCGACTCTTCTCCCTGGTCCCGGATTCTGCCAGTCATTTCTGCCAATCCCATATAGTCCATCACCTTCGTCTGCCATTCTTCCAAAGTGGGTAGATCTTGTGTCTTCCAATACTTTGCAATAAGTATTCTTGCTGCTGTTGTAGCGTACATAAAAAAAAGTTCTGTCCTTCTTTGACACCGATTGGCCGACAATGCCCAGAAGGAAGGCCTCTGGTTTCTTCAGAAAGGTATATTTAAATACCTTTTTCATTTCATTATAGATCATTTCCCAGAAAGCCTTGATCCTTGGGCACGTCCACCAAAGGTGAAAGAATGTACCTTCAGTTTCTTTACATTTCCAACATTTATTATCGGGCAAATGATAGATTTTTGCAAGCTTGACTGGGGTCATGTACCACCTGTATATCATCTTCATGATATACTCTCTTAAGGCATTACACGCCGTAAACTTCATACCTGTGGTCCATAACTGTTCCCAGTCAGCAAACATAATGTTATGTCCAACATCTTGTGCCCATTTAATCATAGCAAATTTCACCGTTTCATCCATTTAATCATAGCAAATTTCACTGTTCCATTTCAACAGCAAGTTATACATCTTTGACAAAATCTTAGTTTTGGGTTCTAACAGTTCTGTTTCTAATTTTGATTTTTCCACCTGGAAGCCAATTTTCTTGTCCAAATTATATGCCTCCATTATCTGATAATAATGAAGCCAATCTCGCACTTTGTTTTTTAGTTTCTCAAAACTCTGCAGTTTCAGTCTATCTCCCTCTTGTTCCAAAATTTCCCAATATTTCGGCCATTTGGCCTCCATATTGAGCTTTTTCTGGGCTTTTGCTTTCATTGGTGACAGCCACCTTGGGGTTTTATTTTCCAATAAGTCCTTATATCTTATCCATACATTGAACAATGCTTTCCTGACAATATGGTTTTTAAATGCTTTATGTGCTTTAACCACAGATATGCATGCGGAGCAGCCGTGTTTTGTGGGAGGAGTTTAATTCTATCCTCTGCACTGTTTTCCCCATCTAAACCTGCCCCCTGAAATGCCATTAAACCTAGCAACAGAAAACTAATTAGAGGTTACTGTTATCCACTTCCCTCAAGATGGATCCCTCCAACTCTATTTTAACAAAGTCAGCTCTGATTAAACTGCAATAGTAAACTGGTTATAGAACATGAACATGGGGAGGGGAGGGGCGCAATCCTCACAGGACTGGGATGAGAAAATATGATATCCGAATTGAACAACTCTTCTGACATTGTAAGCTAAGTCAATATTGATGTTTTATGATTAATTTTGAGGATACTCGTATTTCTCCAAGAGCAGGAGACATGAGTGTATCTATAGAAATAACTGTCTTTCACTGTTACAAAATGGCATTTGACATATGCCTGTGCATTTGAGCTGGTTGAGTCATCAGTAGGGCTGGTCTTTAACACAGAGGCCAAGCTTAAAGCATTACAAGCAGCTAGCAAAAGCTATATTCTAAAGTGAAAACATTTTCCTTTAACCACTTTGGCATATGTAACAGCAGAGGAAAAAAGAAAACACATGCAGGTTCCTTTTTCCAATTGCATGGCCATTTTCTCTTTCTGTATCTTAATGTTGAACTCTTATTATGGATAAATATTTTAAGTGAGCTTTTCTTGCCTCCTTTCAAACTCTATCCAAAATATTTGAATGTTGTTGTTGTTCTTATATTATCCTTGCTTTACCCTAAGGCCCCATGGTGGGTTACAACAATTTAAAATACAGCATTAAAAGACTTAAAAACAAATTACAATCACAAAAATAGGTAGGTCTTAAAATATGTATCTCAAATGTCAAGTTTCAGCGTAAACAGAGAATGCATTCTTTTTGTACATATATTCTGCCCAAGTAAGTAAGTAAGCTCTGGAGCCAACTGACACTTCACAGATAAGATTCACCTTCCGTTGTGTGGGCAGGGCGGTCCCTCCCCTTACCTGGCCGATCCCCGGGCAACGCCTCCCCAAGCAGGTTTGGGCGATTGGCTGAGGTGGGGGGGGGACCTCCAGGTATCCAGCCTGAGGAGGGCAAAGCCAGCCCGTACTACGGGGAGCCGCACTGGGATCTGGAGGGCTGCGTGCGACCACGCAAAAGGCTCCCCCCATTTAATGTTGGGAGCGGTCATTGTACATATAGTCAGTCCAAGTAAGTAAACATTAGTTATTAATATAAAAGTTATCCGCACAATAGTTAATTCTGCATTTAGTAATTTAATCATTGTTCTCCGTAGGCATACTTATGTAAGAATATGTCCACAACCTGTAGATATTAATGAGAAAGATAACTTTATTTGAGTTTTTAAAATAACATATTTGAAACAATCTACTTTAATGAAAAGCAACACAAGATTATGCCTCTTGTAATTTGTAATTTACTACAAATATTAACTGACCTTAGTAGTCAGCCAAACACCTGATTTATCGGACACCCCCCCCCCACACACTTAATGACATATTTTTCTTGGCCATGAGGATAACCTCATCTCCTGTTCCATTGTTGGATCTTGGACAAGGGGTGAGAGATTGTTTCTCAGTTACACTGCACTGCCAAGGTAGTTGGAACACTGGAGGATCACATTGGCAGAAAAAAACTCAGAAGCCAGAAAGGAGGACAGGATTGCCTTCCCTAGGCACTCTCCAAAGGAACTTGGTAGCCCAGCTTAATTGCAGGGATGGTATTTTTCCTCTCTGCACCTTTGCAGAGGAAGGTAGGAACTTGCTCACTTGTCCTTTCCCAGGGTGCTCCTGCCCTGGCAAAGATGAGTGCATGGGAGCCTGGAGGAAGCAGGTGAGACAGTGATATGGAGTAGGGAACTGACATCTGGGTTATTACCACACAAAGGTCAAAAGGCAGGATTGCAACAAGCAGGCCCATGCAGAGCTTGTCTGAGGCCCAGGGCCAGAGCCTTGTCCCCAGTTGCTGGACTTTAGTTCAATGACAGTGCCCAGATTTCATACTGCTCTACTCACTCAGCCAGCTGCTTTCCCTCCAAGTTAGTGTTTGAGTTATTTCTGGTTATTTGTGTGTTCTGACACCTGACAGCTGGACTCCGACGTCAATTGACAGTAGTAGGAAACTGCCTTAATATAAAGACTTGCAATCAGCAACTGGCTGTTGTGTAGATTCCAATGCCTGTTCATCTCTAGATCCTGCCTCCACCCCGCACAATCTAATGGCTGCTTTTAAGGCTCCACGGAGACCTAGGGAGAAAAGACTCAGAGGGAGAAGATGTGGATTTTACTTCTCAACTGGGTTGCTTAGCAGCAGCACATGCTCAAAATTCATATCTTCTTATCCTTTGCTTTAGCGGGAGATCAATGATGCCCCTACACTGGTGCTGTTCATAGATGCAGTGTCATGCCTTTCATCTAATGTTAGATACTAAAGAACTAGCAGCACATCTCAGTGTTCGTTTTGTGGATTGTAACCTTGAATCTATTAGTTTAAAGTGTTTTATGTTTTGAAATATTTTGAAAAATATTTAAGAAACTTCAAGTTGGCTGTAGTATTTATATGATAAATAAGCATGTTTCATCACCTCCTCCATCTTCTTTTCTATTCAGTCCCGCAGACCTCCTACTACCAATCTCAAAGCTGACATGACTTCCTTGTTTAGCAAGACTGCCAGAGGCTCTTTTATGTGAAGCCAAGAAGTGAATACTTAGGTATTCTTTTTCAACTAGTTAACAAATATTTGATCAGCAGGCCCACTTTAAGTGTCCATATCTTTTATAATTAGTTTTCATTTTGTAGTCAAGCCTCATCTAACCCTGATCTCCTGGGTTCTGAAAATTCAAAGGAGAAAGAAAGTCACCACCACCATCCTTACACTACTGCTGTCATAATTAAAATACAAGAAAGTCAAAATGTATAATTCATCTTTTGTTTTTATTTCATTCATATCCCCCAAAATGTTCAGTAAGCAAAAATTTCACATTCTGTAAATTTTAATCTAAGCATCACTTGCTTAATTTGATGGTTGAGGAGATAATTAATTAGAACTTCAATTTTATGCACACTTATTTTGGATTAAATGTATTGAACTGAATGGGGCTAACTTTTGAGGAGGTTGCATAGAATTGGGATTCAAGAAACTCCACTCAATAGAAGCAGCTAGATAATTTCAATATGAAGTCAGAACAGAGGCAGTATAAGATCACATTTCAAAGTGGGTAGGGTATTTGTTAGCCATCATAAAATTTGATCATTTACTGGCAATGAAATTGAATTTAGGATTAAGCCTAGAAGGACTTTTTTTACACACCCATGCCCACACTCTGTTACATTGAATTTAGGCCAAGGGATCATGTAGTCTAGTATCATTTATGCATTTAACAATGGCTGGCCCATGTCCCCCAAAAGTACACAAACAGCATGAATGCACAAGTCCTCTCACATGGTATAGCAATGGATTTCCCAGTGTTGGTTGTTTTGGGTGATTGTAGTGACCATTTTGACATATGTGATATATAAATTAATAAAATAAAGTACAATAATCAAGGCCCCTTTGGTTAAAATTGCTCACGATTTCACGGTCACCATGTTTGCAATGGGTCTGTTTCAATTTTTTGTTGTTGTTAATTACATTTATATACTGCCCTTCACCCAAAGATCACAAGGCCATTTACAGTATAAAGTTGTTGGATGCCTGACTTCTATCAGCCCCAGCCAGGATGGCCAGCAATCTAGAAGCATCTGGAAAAACTGATTTCCATCCCATCCATGCTGCAAGGTGTATTTCTGACTTTCTATCTCTTTTGGCTGGATGGTAGTAATCCGTGAGTGAAGGACTTTAATGTAATTCTTTCATCAAAGAAACATAGACCTGATAGGATTTATATTCTCTAGGACTCCCAGTGGGTTGGGGGCCTATTCATATGATTGGATCTTGGCTATTTGGATGGATTACTGAGAGCCTTTGGGATGGGTGAGTTCTCTATTACGGGGACTGGCAATTCTGTCAAAATTCTGTTTGACTTCTGTAATGTGGAAATGAGTCAGTTAGCTAATACAGTTGCTTCTAAGGGTGATCTCCTGCCTGTTGACTTCATGGATTTCTATGAAGCTTGGCACAATGTTGAAAAACAGGGACAATGGCTAAAGTAATCATGAAGCATTTCAGTCTGTGGATGCCCAGGAAGTGCCTGTTATGTTATGAATTTGTTCAGCCTGAGGAAGTGAAGAAGGTCCTTGGCAGTCAGAAGCAAATGCTCTGTACTTTTGCCATCTTGGTTAAAGATTCTGGAGGAAGAATGTCTAAAATGATGGATGTTATACGGATTTTCTTATGCGACCGGGGGGCAAGGGGGTGATATATGTTAAAGGAGCTCTCACCAAACTCCTCCATTCTTTTTTAAATAAAAAAATAAAAAAAATTATTCATTCTGAAGAATATTTTTGGTTGAGATGCTGAAGCATCTGGTGGCAGCACATCTATAATTGGGTATTATCATATGCTAGTAGTGATCTCAGTTTATTGAGTAGTGTTTCTTATGTAGCTACAATGACACCATGCAAGAGAAAGATATCAGAATGGTCAAGTGAATCTCAAGATTTACAGAAGCATATTTATTTTAAGGAAAAACTCCTTAAATGGGGAAACGCACCCACCTGCCTGTGTTACCTTTACAGTGGTGTGGTCTCTCCTCTATCCACATTGAGGTTCTTCAGAATGCTGGGCCACTCTTTATGCAGAGTAGACTTGGAGAGCTCTTCGTTCTCATAATTTATATGGGCAGCTCTACCCAACTATGCTTAGATTCTAGCCCCCCTTCTCCTAGTCTGGTTCCTAGTCTTTCATCATCTTTGTATCCTTCCCTTTGGCTTCCTAGAGAATGAGGTTGCCAATCTTCTACTTAGCCTGTCAGTATTGGGTTGTCTGCTGCATCCTTGCCTGTATGTGGACAAAACACAGCAGGGCTTTTCCTGCAGCCATATCTTCAACTGTCCTCTTCTTTTCTCCCCACTTCAAGCCCCCACCTCTGTCTCAGTGTTTCTGTTTCATCTCTGCACATTGCGAGAGAAGGTGTGCCCTCTATCCTGACCTTGACTGCAGGGGAAGTTTCCTGCAGATATTCACAACAGTGTGTGTCAATGACAGGTCCTACGTCACACTGCCCAATGAGGACCAAGCAGTGGACATGGAATGCTGACTGTTGGGATGGGTCCATGCCAAGACCTAGAGAAGGAATGAAGTGGTTGGACTCTGAACAGAAAATACTCCTGTGGCACTGGCAACATTTTGTTACAGGTCCCATTTGTGTATTAGTGAAACATTTTTTGTCCAGTTTCCAGATTCCAGCCCAGTTTTGGGACTGAGACTGTCTAGATCATCTTGGTTGATGACCTATGCTTGCTGTGTATATCTATCAGTTCTGCTGAGCCTCTCAGCAGAGTGTATAGGGGAGTGTATATCTGTTAGTTCTGCTGAGGCTCTCAGCAGCTTTCACTGCCGTCAGACATGTGTACTGCATTGTGCTGCTCAATAGCGGTCCATGTGGTGGATGGGAGCCATGGAGCTGCCATCTTAAAACCAGCATCATGGCAGTTCATCTGTACTGGGGTGGGGCAGCCCTGACATTGCCACCACCCTGTCCCACACCAACTCATCCAGGTAAGTTTCAGCAACACCTGTATCAGGATGATGTCTCCGCCCCACACCATGGGCTGCTAGTGGCGCAAGTTTTAGTCCTGCCTAGAAAAGCAACTAGGGTTGAGCCTAATATTGAAGAGAACTCTTAAGTTATTTTTAGGAGCACGTTCAGCACTTGATTGTTTGGCTTATTCCTGTCTCTCTTGTTGGTAGTGTCATACAGACAGAAGCATGGTCACAATCTGATTTTGTCCACACACTATTTTTAGAAACTTCTAACCAAGTCCATGCACTTTTCTCTGGTGTGGTACCCATAGGCGTATTACTAAATATCAGTGTGGTATTTTGAATATGGTTCCTTCTATATGGTGGTTACCAACACACATATGGAAATAAGAAATAAATAGGATCAGTTCCCCTAAAGCAAATGTTTCATGTGAGAATTGCTTTGGGGTCATCATAAAAGCATAAGTAAAGTGTAGTGTTTTCCTTTATTCCACTTTGTCTTTGCACTAGATCCTCCTTAATTTTTAAAACAAGTGTGGGAAGGTTGGATATTTGAGGTTGAGAAGGTGTGGATATTTTAATTTTTTTAGGCCCAGAGCATAGGCTATACATTCATTTGCTTTGCTTTACCTTATATGAAAGTTTACTGCCTTTCATGCTCATCTCCATAACCCCCCCCCCCAAATTCTATTTACCCATATCTTCTAACTTGGAAAAATAAGTTCAGTGTGCCATAGATTATTCAGAAAAGAAGCTTTAAAAAATGTTTTTCAGCTCTTTCACCAGTAGGGATTTTAAACCTGTTTCAGTGCAAGAGTGTAAACATATTAAAATATTTTGATATAACATTCGAATTAGACCATTTTGAACAGTTTAAAAATGCCTAGTGATGTCCTTTTTGCAGTCAATACTATTGTAGCAAGGCACTAATCAGCTAAGTACCATAATCCTCCTTATAGGGTAAATTCTTACTTGACCTCCAGCTATATACAGCACATAGTAACAGCATTAAACTGTAACCCTTCTCTCCTGCTCTCCACAGCTTCTCTACTGGGTCAGCATTTAGGCCCAAATAATTTTTAGTTTTATTTTATATAGTTTACCTTTCCTCTCCCAGATGCATTATATTTTGTATTTGGAGGTGAGGAAAGGTTTATGAAGAAATTGTTTGGAAATCTGGGCTCCTAAATTGAAGTGACATTTCACATGGTTTCCTCAAAGCTACAAGGATTAAATGAAGCAGTAGGCTGCACAGAAATTGATGCATTCTCGGGAACTTGATGCTCCTGACTTTCCAGATGTGCAGTGGCTGATCAAAAGGTAAAGAATGAAATAATAAATGGACTTTTAAATTTTTACATTATTGGTTTTATGGGGAGTATTAAGAAACTTTCAAAAAGTAAATTGAGCTTTAAATTATTTATGACAAACAACTAGGTTTTTGTTTTTTTTTAAAGGGTCTAGTATATCAGATTTTTAATATCCGGGCTTTTAAGCAGAATATCACCATCCATAGATTTATAAACTTTAGAATGTGATTGTGATTCTTAAAAGGGTAAATTTGAGTCACTTAGCTAGTATTGTTGCAGTGCAGTTTGATATCTTGCTATCTTGATTTTTTATTTGCTTGATTAACGAGACAAAAATAGTAATTCTGCATATCATCCAGTTATTTTATCTGGATCATCCCATTTTCTGTCTGAAATGGCAAGTGTGTTGCATTTTAACTACTTTGCTATTTAAAGTACTAAATACTTTAGGAAAGCATTTTGTATTATAGTTGGTGTTTAGTAACTTAACTAATGGTAATAATATATCCAGAGGGATAACAGCAAAAGAAGCCAAGTCTTGTGGGGCCCTAAAAAACTCAGTTGTAAAAACATCTGAAGTCAAAGTGAAATAAAACATGTTATCTGCACTAGATGTTACAATTTCATCGTTAGTAAATATTTAGCCCAAAGCTAATTATAATATTAAAACCACTATGTCATTTTGATGCATGTTAAGTTTAATGTTCAATCAGTTTAAAACACTAAATTGCAGAACTTTTAATACTTAGTTTTAAAACACTGAACCAAACAAAGGATCCAGTTCTACTAATGAGGTGGTGGATTTCTGAACCACTAAGGAATTTCATTTCAGAGTAATAAAGAAATGTGCATATATTTAGGCATGGATGTGAAAAATGTTCATCTTGTCCTATTCTCCTCACCAAATGGGGCTTTGAACTTGTGTTTCCTCAAGTAGCAGATTCTTTAGCCACATGTTAAACTTCTTTTGAAACTAAGGGCATTTCAAAAGGAAGTTGCAAACAGCCATGGGACTTCCTTGTTGCTTAAATTGGGGAAGTCAATTAATTCCCCGCTGTGTTTGGGCATCCACAAAGAAGCTCTTTAGATCCTGGCCAATGAGTAAATGTCTTCAGAAGAGCCCCAGTGAATGATGTAGTTCTATATAATACGTTTTTAAAGAAATAACTTTGGTATGCTAAATAATCATTTTATTTACTGTTTATTGAAAGATTGTATGTAAAGAACCTACGGCAGTAAACACCTCCCCAGATATCCTTCCCTCCAAAGCTATGATGAAAACTTAGCAAAATAGGGAGGGGGAGGGAAGGGGAACTAGAAGAGACACCAATAAATGTGGGTGAAGAAATCAGGACTCAAAGAGTCCATTGCATTTAGTCCTAGCATCACATCTACGAAATATTATTTGTTTTTTGGTTTCCAGGTCCAGAAGTTCATCCACCCAGGTTTTGAAGTGCAATGGGGTCAATGCCTTCAGGTATTGGAGAGTGAGATGCTTATGAGATGATAAGCTATCAATGGAGCTAGCAAGATCCAAAACAATCTTTTTTATTTTTTATTGCAGAAAACTTCCACATTTTTCTTGCACATCTTAAGTACTTCTTGAAGTTTTCACCAATGCGTGGATTTATTTACACTGTTACACTGTTTATTTGATTTCTTCTTGAAATGCGATAAGTTTCACAATGTAATATTGTATCTTTTGGGGAGGGGGAAACGAGCAGTTGAAAACGCAGTTGAGTTTTCCCACCTCAGTAATACAGCATCTGTAACATGATTTATTTAGTTAGGGGGTTTGCATAAGCAATTTGTATCATTTTTGTTATTGTCCTAATTTGTGCTTTGGGAATTCTTACATGGAATCAAGTAGATAATCACAAGAACACTTTTGTCAAATATTGCTTACAAAGGGATCTTGAAATAGATTAATGAGATGAGAATACAGTGAATGGAAACAGTCCTGTGGATTTCAGTGGAATTTTAGTGAGATTTCCAAGGCAATAGATAGGTTTACTGGACTGAAGACTTCTGTCTCAATCTGGCTACGCAGACACATCATCTAAGCAGGCTTCTACATGCATATCATTTGGTGGGAAATACATTAGTAATTGTAATATTGTACTTATGTTGATGATTCTGGAGTACCGCTTGCATGTACTGTATGCCTTGTAATAGTGGGCACATTGTGACGAATACATTCATTGTAATTTGCTTGCCATATATTGTGTTTTGGTATGCTGAGATTCAAATGGCATGGTAAGGCAAACTTTGGTTCATCTTAGCATGACACAGCAGTAAAAAGGACCTGGGAGAAACAAAGTAGCTGCAAACTCTCTTCTGGGGCACACACATTCTCACACCTGTGGTAAGCCGTAACTTGGCTTACTGTTGTTATTTCTAAAGCAAAGTCACCTGGCTGAAATTTAGAACAGAGAAACTAGAAGGAAGGAATGCATGCTTAGGTGATGGAATGTTGTTACATATGTTAGGATGTCATTCATAGTTTGCCCTAGACTGCATTCTGGCTCTCAGCTTGCTATGCTCTAATCACGATACTTCCATAACCTGGGATATATTCAGAATTTTACACAAGATATACAGTTCTTCAATATTTAGCTTCGTCACTTGTGAATGATGATATGATTTATGGAAGTAAACAAGCTAATGAAAATATTTTTTTAGATTATAACTTTCAAAAGAAGTATTATTTTTATTATTTATTATATATTAAATTTCTATACCATCCTTCATACAAAGATCACAGGGTAGTTTACAATGCAGCAAAGAAGGAAACGTACATATTTTATTTCTTTAATTAAATATTTATAAACCACAACTTCACATAAAATACAAGGTTGTATACAGGATAAAAACCCAATATTACAATAAAACAATAAAAATGTGAAACGAACCAGTAAGAGCTGATGCTCTAGCTTATCCGAGAATTGCTTGTGCTTTGATTTTGATTTTTCATTCTGTTCTGAACTTAGCTCATTTTATTTTAAAAAAGTATTTAGCTACGGTGGGACATATTGTAAGGCAGATAAGTAATGGCTGAAAATAATAAAATATATAGTAGGTAGCTGTCCTACAAGAAATTATTTGAACATTTGTACTGTCAGAAGATGCATATTGTTTGTTGTTAATTTTATTTTACTTAAGTGGCTACTTGATATAAACAATGCAAATAAGAATCCTGCCCTGAATTATTGAATAAGCTCTGTAAGGATAATTCTTTCATAATTTCTTTTTGTATTTTCCCCTTTTAATTAATTATGGCTTGGAGCCTAATTTTAATTAAGTTACAGTGCAATCCTGTACATAGTGAAACATGAAACTTATTCCAGAGGGCTGGTGTACAGAGGAGGGAATTGCCAAAAGTGGGTAGTGGACTTCTCAATTTGGGGCACTCCCCCCCTCCCAATGCTACTGATATCCCATGTAGTTTAGGAGGGTCATCAACCCTCGGGAAAGGTTTCTGCCAGGGCTGCAGGAAGGAGGAAGGTGTGGAAACTTACTTAAGTTAACCCACGTAGGAACCAAGTCCATCTGTTTATCTGTGAGTGATGCAGACATCATGATGTGAATATGAAACAGATATGTTTTAAAACATGTTGCTAGCTTAATTTTTCATTGCATATTGTATTTTGTATTTTTGTTGTCCTGCTTCAGCTCTCCTTTTAGATGTGTAAAGCAATTATATAAATATAATAAAATAAACTTAAATTAACAAATGTGGTATGAAAAAATAGGAGAATTACAACTTACTTGATTAAACTAATGTATTTTTGTTTAATTAACTCATTGTATTATTTAATATTTATAGAACACTTTTTGAATGTTCAGATTTTTTAGATACATTATCCTCTTGTAACCATTAAAACAATGCTGCAAGTATCATTATCAGCATATTGCAGACAGTGGCCATGTGAGTGGGAGGCTGAGCCTGATACTGGATTTACTAAGGCCACCTAAGTGAGTTTCCTGGAAGAGATGAAATTTGAACTGGGGATTTCTTGATTCATAATGCATTCTCTTAGCCACTATGCTACATATATCAGCTCTGGAAAACAAATTCAACTTAAAACAATGTGCTTCCATCTGAGTGAGTGATTATCAGGTTATTAGGAAGCCAGTGCAGTTATTATAGTTCAGTCAACTAGAATAATTAGTTTGGAATTAGTTTGTAACAAATAAATTGTAAGCATTGAAAATATTGATAATGTTTACTTCTTGTTTTTCTTGATGACTTAGAAAAAGAAGCCCATCAATATCCAGAGATCAGAACAGGAGATTCAGTCAACAGGAGGAGAGAGACGACTATTCACAGTATGCAACATCAGACAGTGCAATGCCAAGATCACCATCAGATTATACGGACAGACGATCACAACATGGATCTCAGTTATATGAAGAAGCTGAACTTGATGACTACAGGGATGCGAACAGGAGAAGTCGCAGGCGTTCGAGGGAATATCCTTTAGAGGAAGATGATGTGCAGAATAGAGAGGAATATGAGAGGCAACGGCGGGAAGAGGAGTACCAAGCACGATACCGAAGTGATCCTAATTTGGCTCGTTATCCCGTCAAACCACAACCATATGAGGAACAAATGCGTATTCATGCTGAGGTGTCCCGCGCACGTCATGAACGAAGGCACAGTGATGTGTCTTTGGCAAATACTGAACTGGAAGATTCCCGGTTATCTATGATGAGAATGGAACGGCCATCACGGCAAAGGTCTGCATCTGAACACAGAGCTGCCATGGACCAATGTTCATATTCAATGGAAAGAACTCAGGGACCAAGTCCCAATCGGCAAAGAAACACAAATCACAGCCCTCCAACACCTAGGAGGAGTCCCATTCCTTTTGATAGGCCAGATATGAGGCGAAATGATTCATTAAGAAAACAGCATCATTTGGATCCTAGCTCAGCTGTACGGAAAACAAAACGTGAAAAAATGGAAACCATGTTAAGAAATGATTCACTAAGTTCAGATCAGTCTGAATCAGTTAGGCCTCCACCACCAAAGCCTCATAAAACAAAAAAAGGAGGTAAAATGCGTCAGGTTTCACTGAGCAGCTCTGAGGAAGAGTTGGCCTCTACTCCAGAGTATACCAGCTGTGACGATGTAGAGATTGAAAGTGAAAGTGTTAGTGAGAAAGGTAAGAATTTTGCTTTTACTGCATAGGTGGACTTTCTGTACATTCTAATTCTGTAAAAGAGAAGCATCTCTGCTGCAGACCTCAGGTGTTTGGTGGGGGGTATTTTGCTTTGTTTTTACACTTATGGGTCACATACAGTCCCTTTGATCAGCATGGGTAGATGAAGCTACAAATTAGTCTAAAGTCTAAGAACTGAAGTATGCACTAAATATTCATGTTTCTAACTATATACTTATTAAAAAATATAACCATAGTGGTGGGAGTGATATATTTGGATCAAAAAATTGTACTAAGGTATTTTCTGTTTGAAAACCCTCACTTGCTCCTTTTCATACTATTTTACTGTGTTAACTTTCTTCCCCCATCACACACACACATACACACCACAAGAAGGTACTATTAGCTCTTCTGGGGAGGAAAACAAATACAAATGTAGTTCTTTACAGTAGGATTAATACTAGTTTCAGGGAAGGTGATTTCAATCTGCAAAATGATGTGGACAATTTTTTTTTTAAACCCTCTGCCCTAACAACAATCTCCTGTTCCAATTTAGCCCACTCCCTGTGGCTACTTTTAAGTGAAAATGGAAAAATCCGGAGGCCCAACCACATATCTCTCACATCAAAGTGTCGTGTGATCTTCCATGATGATTAAAACAAGAACACAATTATAACACGGTAGAAGAACACTTAATAGAAACATTTGCTCTGTTCTTGTTCATTGATAAAGCGCAGGTTATGGTTAGTGTTGGTTAAGTACATGAAAGGAGGAAAATTAGTGGGTCATAGTTTCAGTTCGTATGGGTCTTCACATGAGCGTGCGCACACATACATGCACACATGACAGTTTAGCAAAAATGTGTATATTGTAACTAGCATTGGGACTTTATAGCTCATCCTTTTGACTGTCAGTCTTATAATTGTATTTTATGTTTAAACTGGATTCTAAGCATTGTGTTCTTGGAAATGGGAATGAAAACTTGGTTTTTTTTAGTGATAAATAATGACCAGTTTACACAGATGGAAAAGAAGCAGTGATTAACACTGACTAAATGAACAAACAACTATTAACTAAACAAGTGTGCTTAGCACTGCAATCTTTTTCTTACAGTCATATTTCTTCTACCTTGCTCTCTAGATCAAAAACAGACACAGAGTATAAAATAATTTTGTAAGGTCTGAAGTCAGTCTTAAAGAAATGATGGTTGTCCTCTTTATGATATGGAAGTGGTGCATTTTTTATTCTGTAATATAGTGCTGTGGACTTCGTTTCTTCTTTAATGTGGCCCAAACTGCCATCTTTCAAATGGTTTGCCCCTAGAATATACATGCACACTCTCTCATGGACAGACTGGTCACATTCATCTGAGCCAATGCTGTGGTTTTTCTCTCTCCAAACAAACCACTACTCGAAGACAATATTTTTTTAATTGGCTTCCCAACTGTGATTTGTTTTGGAGAAACAAACCACAAGTGCTGGTTCAGATGTAATGCTAAACCAGCTGCTCTGTGGTTTGCTTCCCTGCTTGAGTAAGGGAAAAGTGAAGCAGGAACACTCTAAGCTATGTGATCAAAAAGCAGTTCATGCACAGTATGGCTAAACAAACCATACTTTGTGAATTAGTGTTGCACCTGAACATGGTCATTCACAGGTATGTTTGTATCCTCATAGACTTTGGTGACTGTTCTCTCTCTCTCTTTTACATTCCCTCTTTCTGTTGCTTGGTTCATGCATTAGCTGTGGTTTGAGGGCTGGGAAGGAAGGAAGGAAGGAGAATGTGGGGAAGAAACTGAATGTATACACTACATGCTTTTCACCCCGTTTCTGAAATTATGGCAGATTGCTATAAGGCATGGTACCAACTTATATTTATCCATCTCCAAAGACCTTCAACTCTTGCATATGTGTTTTGTGTCTTCTGATATCCACCACTGACTGGTGTTCATTGCCTTTCAGTGAGATATATTGAGAGGCTATACAGTATTGTTTGAGTGTTTTATAGTGGACCATCTCTGAGCAAAATCTATGGAATCTGAATTTATCTTCTTCTGCTAAGCTCAAGGAATAGTTACCTACATGGCAGTGGAAGTATCAATGAAAAATGTGGGGATGAATCTACACATCAGAAAAATAAGTTCAGAAGGATAAGTGTTTAAGAATGCAGTAGTTAATCTAGTGTGTAAAATTGGTGTCATAGCTAGAGCTGTATTTTCTCCTGTGTCCATTTATACAGTGGTATATCTGTGTATTAACAACTGATGCCACACAGCAGTTCTGTAGTGCTTCATTTACAAGCTATTGTTCAACCACACTAATAAGACCATATGTTTTTTAAGTTAAAAATAATTTACTTACAAACTCTCCAAAGGTCAGATGCATGTGCTTTACTTACATCATTCAGAAAAAGTTGCACAGGCAGTAAAACTTGGTTTAGTGACAGTGGTGAAAGTTCCTAAATTATTCTTCTTCTTTGACAATCACTCGTAGCCGAGTAAGATTGTCTTCCATAAACAAGGTTTTAACAATGAATCCATAAGTGACTGTGGAGGCCAATTCTAGATCCACATGTCCTTCCACAGTGGGGACATTGGTTTCCGGCAGGAGTTGATCACGGTGTGGATTTGCCAAGCGTGCCTTCCTCTTAGCATGTTTCTCCCTTGCGTCCTGAGATCGAATGTCTTCAAAGCCCACGACACCTTTGATAAAGGCTGTTCTCCAACTGGAGCGCTTGCAGGCCAGTGTTTCCCACTTGTCAGTGTTTATGCTACATTTTTTTAGATTTGCCTTGAGACAGTCCTTAAACCTCTGTTGTTGACCACCAGTATTACACTTTCCATTTTTAAGTTCGGAATAGAGTAGTTACTTTGGAAGATGATCATCAGGCATCCGCACAACATGACAAGCCCAACAAAATTGATGTTGAAGAATCATTGCTTCAACACTGGTGATCTTTGCTTCTTCCAGTACACTAATATTAGTTCGTCTGTCTTCCCAAGTTATGTGTAAAATTGTAAAAGCTGTGCTGCTGGAGCTGCAGCAACCAGCTAAGATCTCCTCACCTGCTGAGCTTCTCTGGTAGACTGAGGGAAACAAAAGGCTTGGTTACCTTCCTCCCAAGGCGAGGAGGAGTGACCTAGCTAAGCCTGGCAGGACAGTTTACTCTGTGGCATTAACTCTTCATGGATTACTTAGGTTTAAGGATGTTGGTTAAATGAGGCTGGTTATCCCACATAATGATCCTCAAAAATCACTGCAGATGGCTATTCTATTTTAGAGCATAAGATTAACTGATGGTGCCACACAGAAGTGTGGTTCCCATACTGTCTCTTCCATGTTCATAAACTGGTGATTCTCTACATATTTTTCATCATAATTCTTGTTTATTTTACTTTATGATTTTCATAATCTCATTCAGACCATTTGTTTGAAGCATTATACAAATAAATTTCAGAAAAAATATAATATCGTTTTTCTCACCTATTGTCAGTGACATACACCTTGTAGAGACTGGTGGAGAGCCAATAATACATATGAATAATATATAAGTATACTGTATAGAAGGGTAAACATACATTAGCATTTGCATATCACTGAAATCCTGTTTTCCTGCTTCCTTTTTCAGTACAAGCCACTGTAGAACATACTAGGCCCCAAGGGTGTCTACTAAAGATAGTTACACTTTGCATTCTAAGTGTCTACATGCTTAAAAATGAATATTATTAAATTAGGTAAGGCAACTGGGCAATATGGTTGATTTATACTTCCATGTATCTCTGATTTTGTGGGCTCCAGAGCTTGTAATGTGGATTTTTTGCTACGATTTCCTCAGTTTGTGCCTTGACTTTAATATATGTCAATATAATCTAGTTATTAAAGCTTATTAATGGAATGGAGAAGAATTTTGCTTCCCATTTCTGATACTAGTTGACAGTCTTCTCTTAGTATGACAGTATGTTCTAAGATGTTGAACTTATTTATTCTTATTTGTGTCATCTATGTAGAAGAACTAACATGTTCATTTGAAACTTGATATTTAATTTTACATATTAACAGAAGATAATTATTATGTCGTAATAACAATAACAATAGAATAGGATTTTATTATTCCTTTAGGCCTGTTGACAAAAGTCATTATACAGTCGTACCTTGGAAGTCGAACAGAATCTGTTCCGGAAATCCGTTTGACTTCCAAAATGTTCGTAAACCAAAGCACGGCTTCTGATTGGCTGCAGGAAGTTCCTGCAGCCAATCAGAAGCCGCGGAAGCCCCGTCGGACATTTGGCTTCAAAAAATAGTTCGCAAACCAGAACACTCAGTTTGTGGTGTTCGGGAACCAAAATGTTCAAGTACTAAGCTGTTCAAAAACCAAGGTACAACTGTATTGTTGTTTAGTCGTGTCCGACTCTTCATGACCCCATGGACCTGAGCATGCCAGGCAATCCTGTCTTCCACTGCCTCCCGCAGTTTGGTCAAACTCATGATGGTAGCTTCGAGAACACTGTCCAACCATCTCGTCCACTGTCATCGCCTTCTCCTTGTGCCCTCAATCTTTCCCAACATCAGGGTCTTTTCTAGGGAGTCTTCTCTTCTTATGAGGTGACCGAAGTATTGGAGCCTTAGCTTCACAATCTGTCCTTCCAGTGAGCACTCAGGGCTGATTTCCTTAAGAATGGATAGGTTTATCTTCTTGCAGTCCATGGGACTCTCAAGAGTCTCCTCCAGCACCATAATTCAAAAGCATCAATTCTTCGGCGATCAGCCTTCTTTATGGTCCAGCTCTACAACTGTATTAAAAACAATTAAAGAAATTATATTGTAAACTTCCAGACAGTTATCTTGTAAAATTCCACAGACAAATCTGTTTTGACACAGAATAGATACCAGCTACATTAAAAGAGACATTTCCCTGACTCTGGAATTTTAAATATAACACATCCCATCATTTGTTTTAAACCAATGTGTCATGCAATGGTTAAGAAGAAGGTAGTTTACTCATCCACTAAGAAAATAGAACACAAGACTAAGCTAAATATGTATAAAATACATTTGCTTATACATTTAGAAAATTTAGAACCTGCTTTTCAGTGTACAAAAAAGTGAGGAACAACAGAACATAAAAATATAATTTAAAACAATAAACAACAGTTTAAAAAATCATAATAAAATAAGCAGCTAACAGGAGAGTTTAAAATATAGTGCCACTAGTACCTCTATCTAAAAAAAGTTTCATTTTTGTGGTTAAATGGACCACGTTCTTGGAACTGGCAAATCTCAGATGGCAGGAGTTTATTTAAATGCAGTGCTACTATTGAAAAAGCTTTATTCAAGGATGAAATCAGTATTGCTTTTGATTGAATCCCATTGTGCAGCTGGAAGTAGGTATGAAAGCAAATATTCCTTCAGATATCGTAGACCCAGCAGTGGCAGACCTTGGCATATCAAGTTTTAGTGGTGCCCTGTGCAACGCCGAAGTCCGGCACCTCCTCGCCTCTCACTTTCTGTAGGATGTCATAGTCGCGGTGCCTGCTGTGACGCCCCAGAAGCTCTGCACCAGGGTGACCACACCGGTCACGTTCCTCTGAGTCTGCCTTTGGACCCTGGCTATATGGAACAATTTATTGGACCTCCGGAACTATTTACAGTGGTAGCTCGGGTTAAGTACTTAATTCGTTCCGGAGGTCCGTTCTTAACCTGAAACTGTTCTTAACCTGAAGGACCACTTTAGCTAATGGGGCCGCCACGCCGCCAGAGCACGATTTCTGTTCTGATCCTGAAGCAAAGTTCTTAACCTGAGGTACTATTTCTGGGTTGGCAGAGTCTGTAACCTGAAGCGTATGTAACCCGAGGTACCACTGTAATTACTTAACTCGAGGTACCACTGTACTCCAGTGCAATCTATGTGGGGCTATCCTTGGGCCTATTCTGAAAGCTATTGCTAGTACAGAATGAAGCAGCTCAACTGTTGGTGGAGGCAGTTGGCCAATACCATGTGACATCTCTGTTAAAACGTGTATGCCGTTTGCCCATATGCTACAGGGTTCTTGTGTTGACATTCAGAGTCCTGAGCAGCTTGGGTCCAGGATATCTTAAGGACCATCTGAGCCCTTATATTCCAGCCTTATAAGTGAGAAGATGCAGAGGAATGCTTTTAGTTCTCCCTCAAGTTATAAAGCCTAACTGGCCTCAACCAGACGTGAAGGCATTTAATGACACTAGTCCCATGTTGTATCCAGCAGAAATTCAGCAGGCAACCTTGCTTGTGACTGTGTCTTGAAGACTTTTCATATGTTGACAGGCCTATGCACAATGCTTTTTTTCTGGGGGTACTCAAGGGTACCCAGCACCAGCACATTTTTTTTCCAAGAAGAAAAGCACTGGTTAAAAGTATGGCACTTACTGTTAACAACTTCATGTTGAATACCACCACTTTTTTTCTAGAAGAAAAGCACTGGATAGGGTTTAAGATTTTGTTGAGTTACTAGTCATTTTAATGGTCATTCTGTACTTCTTTTAATGTTTTATGATGTTTTTTACATTGTTGTATGCCAGTTACAGATAGGTAGCCGTGTTGGTCTGCCATAGTCAAAACAAAAAAAATTCCTTCCAGTAGCACCTTAAAGACCAACTAAGTTAGTTCTTGGTATGAGCTTTCGTGTGCTCTGAAGAAGTGTGCATGCACACGAAAGCTCATACCAAGAACTAACTTAGTTGGTCTTTAAGGTGCTACTGGAAGGAATTTTTATTGTTGTATGCCACCCTGATATTTTATGAGAGAGTGGTATATAAGTAAAATACATATTTAAAGATGTATTTTGTGGGAAATTACCATGCTTGTGTGGATTAAAAAAAAATATTGCAGAAGCAGGGCAGAATGCATTATTATTATTATTATTATTATTATTATTATTATTATTATTATTAAAGATTTTTTTGATTTACAGAAGTATGTATAATGTCTCTTATATTTTTTCCATGTAACATTTTTACAAATCAGTTTCATTTGTTGAGACATTAGGAAGAAAAGGGGGGAGGGGGGAAGATGGGTGGGGCTGGGGTCGGGTGGTGATGTTTCTATTTTGCTTAATGTATGTAGGGTTTGGTGTCAGCGTTGCTCATGCAGTTTCTTTGCTGTTCACTTGTGTTCCTTTGGTGGTGAGAGAGGTTGGGGTTGGCCTTGGGTGTGGTTGTTTGTTTGTGATTGGCTGTGGTGATCTTTGTTTTCATGTGTGAGTGGGGTGGGTGGGTGTTTTGGATCAGGTTAGCCATATTGATTTGTATGCTGTTGGTGGATTATTGTCATTGTCTTGTTGGGCTATGTATGTGATAAAGGCGTCTTCTTCTGTTTGTCCCCGTGTCAGTTTCAATTTATTGGTTAATTTTTCTATTAGGGCTGTTTCCCATGCTATTTGGTACCATTGGCCCATGCTTACTCCTGACAGGTCTCTCGAGTGTCTGGTTATGGTGTTTCTAGCTGCTGAAAGCAGGTGGGTTCTTTGTGGTGTAAATGGGCATTGTTGTATTGGAATATGTTTAGTGGGACCAATTCTGGGGTGATTTCTAATACTTGCTTAATTATTTTACATATTTCTTGTATGGCTGTTGTCCAGAATAGTTGGATTTTGGGGCACTCCCACCACATGTGGAGGTATGTGCCTGTGGAGGTGTACCCTCTCCCGCATTTTGGTGAGGTTCCTGGGCATATTAGCGCTAGTTTTCTTGGTGTTAGGTACCATCTGTAGGTGAGTTTCAGAGTGAGTTCTTTTCTTTTTGTTGACATGGATTTAAAGGGGGGTTTAGACCACATTCTGGTCCATTGAGTGGGGTTAATTTCATAGCCTATGTCATCCTCCCATTGTTTTTTGATTGCGTCTAGGGGGTTTGTGGGATTTTGGAGTAGTATTTTGTATATTGCGGATATCATCCCTTTACCATTTCCCTTTGTTGTTAGGAGGAGGTTTTTGAAGGTTGTCAGGGGCCTAGTTGCTGCTGATTTTACTGTTGGGTTGTTTAAGAGGGCATGTAATTGGTGTTGTGTTAACCAGGGCATTTTGGTGTCTTCTAGTTTGTCTTGTATTTCTTGTGTTGACAAAGGTTTGTTATTTTTATAAAAGTCTATTAGGCGATATAAGCCTTTGGTTTGCCAGGTTTGTATCTGGAGGTTTGGTGCTGCATGGTGGAATAATGGGTGGTATGCCAGGGGAATTAGTGGGGATGGGGTTGGAGATAGTTTGCCTATTTCTGTTTGCCATGCTTTGAGCATGGTCTGTGCGTACCTGTTAAGTGTTGTGGGAATTTTCTTTAGTTTGTTTGGGAGGAGTGGGTACGCTGTGGTGCAGGTATTTTCAATTGTATCCCTCTCTAGGTGTACCCATTGTTTTGTCTCATCTTCTAGTATACATGGGATTATATGGCATATTTGGTTGGCAATGTAATAAGCTTCCATGTTGGGGATTCCCCTTCCTCCTTCTGAGGTGGGGAGGTGCAGGTATTTGGTCCTTATTCGTGGTTTTTTATGTGAGAAGATAGAAGAGTGTAGTTTTCTCTGCCATCTGCGGAGTTGGGTTGGGGGAATCTAGATTGGGAGGGTTTGGAATAGGTAGGTTAGTTTTGGGAGGGTGATCATGATCATGGCTATTTTGTCTGAGAGAATGAAATTCATGCTGTTCCATCTCTTTAGGTCTTTGTTAACTTGTCGCCACAGAGGCTTGTAGTTATGGAGGTACAATTTATTGAGGGTTTTGGTTATTTGTACCCCTAGGTATCTGAATTTGGTGTGGCAAAATTTTATTTTGGTGACCTTAGTGAGTTCTTTTTGGGTGTTAGGAGGGGTGCTGAAGCACATAGCTTCTGACTTTGTAAAATTTACCTGTAGGCCTGACACCATTGCAAATGTGTTGAGTTCTCTGATTAGGGAGGTTGCTGTGCTTATGGGGTCTGGTGTTGTGACCATTAGGCCATCTGCAAAGAGCCCTAATTTATAGGTTCTGCCTTTTATTTCCACTCCCTTGATGTATGTGGCTGATCGTATTCGGATTGCTAAGGGTTCCAGAGCCAGGATAAATAAGAAGGGGGAGGCAGAATGCATTATAAATGAACACATGTGAAATTCACATGGACTGGAAATTGACAGGTCCGTTCATCCCTAGTTAATGTATGAATCAGGGCTTTTTTTGTTCCCTGCTGCAAAAACAGCTGTTTCATATTCATTCGTTCTCAACAACAAATGGATTACAACACTGATCTCATATGTTTGTCTAAACCTGTATAGATTACTCCAGAGGGTATAGATTGTTATCATTTATATAATGTTCTTAATTTCATTTCAATTGGAAACCTGACCTAACTAATGTACATTAATGTCAGGATTTTATTTTAGAAAAAATTGCGGTGATAAAAGATGAAGTAAGTGAATATATGAGGGTGAAAATTTAGCTATGATTTCATTGCCCTCTGCTTTGTCACATATTTGTAACATAAATATATTGTTAACAGACATTTAATTTAAAATATTTTGAGATTTACATTTGATGCCTTAGTGAACATTTAGATTATGATTCTCTTTGAGGGCTCTAGTTATATAATCTGTTTACTTGGAAATTGGAGAATATGTGGACATCAGTTATATAATATGAACTACAGTCATACTGCAGTTTTCATCACAATCTCTATGGTCCTTTTTTATATAAAAAAATTGTCAGTAACAAAAAAAGGAAGAACTTTTGTACAGCATCTCATTAAAACAAAATCTATTTGCCATTTTGGCAGCTAAGTGCAATACAGTGCTAGATATAATTCTAGGATCAAAAAAACTTCAGTTTAAGGTATACTTTACAAGCTTTAGAAATTCACACACAAAACAAAAAGCAAAGTTGTCAATTAAGGCAACTTAATTTCTGTGCCACATAAATAGTAAACACATTATACAGTCTCACAGATTGTGCTTGCTTATAGCTTAAGTCTCCATTCATCCATATTTTCCAACTAAGGCCAGATTGTCGTTTTCTGCAGATTGAAGGCAACTCTCAGGCTCCAGGCATTAAAGCAGCACCGGCTATCTAGGTGTGTCCTGTCCTCTCGCTTACAGTATATGCTTTCATTTGGATTAAAAAGAATAGTATATGTTGTGTGCACAATCTTCTTTGCT
Organism: Podarcis gaigeae; assembly: GCF_964106915.1. Lineage (NCBI taxonomy): Eukaryota > Metazoa > Chordata > Lepidosauria > Squamata > Lacertidae > Podarcis > Podarcis gaigeae. Next base: position 22,435,110 of record NC_139683.1, on the reverse strand, counting down.
GTATGTTTACTGCTTCTGGAACAAAAATTAAAATTAAAACAATGACATTAGAAGCTGCCTTATCCTGGTCAGACCGTTGATCCATTTAGCTCAATATTGACTGAGCTGACTGGCAGTGGCTTTCTAGGGTTTCAGACAGGGGACATTTCCAGCCCTACCTAGAGATGCCAGAGATTGAACCAGGTGCCTTTCACGTATAAAGCAGGTGCTCTACCTCTGAGCCCTAATGACAACAACAGAGTCTTCTGGCACCTTAAAGATGTACTCATCTACTGAGGCATCACCTTTTGTGGACTGAAGCCCACTTCATCAGACTAATGGAGTGTTCTTTCAGCTGGCAGCTGTGTATACATAGTTACTGTGGATGGCAGATGTATATACACTGATATACAGTACAGGGGAATCATAAACATTGGAGCTGGAAGGACACAAAATACAAGAGGCATAAATTCTGTTCTCTACTTTAGAAGCCAGTGTGGTGTAGTGGTTAAGAGTGGTAGACTTGTAATCTGGTGAACCGGATTTGTGTCCCCGCTCCTCCACATGCAGCTGGTGGGTGATGTTGGGCTAGTCACAATTCTTTGAAGTCTCTCAGCCCCACTCACCTCACAGAGTGTTTGTTGCGGGGGAGGAAGGGAAAGGATAATGTTAGGCGCTTTGAGACTCCTTCAGGTAGTGATAAAGCGGGATATCAAATACAAACTCTTCATATGTGGAGGGGGAACAGGAGCAGGATTCTGCCTGCTGCCTGTTCCCCAGCTGTTCATTCAACCAAATGGCCTCTTAGCACTACTTCAGATAAAAGCCATTGTGTGTAAGTAACTGTCCCATCAGTGCAAGGATTTCCACTTCTGCAGTGGAATTCACCACCAGCACATATGCCTTAAACCCTCTCCATATCTGCTCGAGGGTTGGGGGAACCCCCAGAACACATTGGGGGGGGGGAGAATGAGAGAAAGTCCCATTGAGCAAGTGGAAGTCGTTGCACTGATGGGATGGTTACTTAGCACTATATTGGATACAAGCAAAAACCCTGTATTTGTGGTATGATCACATTTCTCCATCATATCAACAGCCCTGGGGTTGAATGTGTGGATGAATGTGTGGTTGAATTCTTGCCTGGGGTTTGAATGTGTGGAGATCAGAGGTGTGGCCTGTGGGCATAAGTCCTGCTCCAACTCTGCATGTTCAGTCTCTCCTGATTTTGAAATGGAGAACAGGGTTACAGTCTATTACTTTTCAACATGAAGCTCAAATGCATATGTATAAGATAAGCCGTGGTCATTAACAACAGCAGTCATATTATTATCTGTTTATTTAATTTATATCCTCCTTTCCTTACTGTGTCCAGACTGAATAACAGCATAAAATCTGATAAGACTGTATCTTCAAACAATAATTAAAATGACAGTTTTAAAATCTACAGTGCCTGAATGTTCCTATCCCTTTCCAAAGGGCTGGACAAATTAAAAAATGGCTCTAAATTCCTTATGTCTCCACCTCAACAGACCAAATTTGACCAGTGGACGGCCCCACTTACCTGTCAGTTACTTGACATCAGGACTTCTTATTTCCAGACGTTTAAAGGAGCAGCATGGGGCCGTTTGAATCCTATAATGTTATGGCTGTAAGGCACCAAAAGGGTCAGAGGCCTTTGCAAGTGCTTTGTGCTGCTCCTTTAAACATCTGCTTTTCATCTACGTATAAAGGAGCAGCGCCTGGAGGGAGATGTGATTTTCATTGTATAGAAACTGCTTTCACTTCCTTTAGCACACCTTGCTTCAGCAAAGGAGCAACCAGAGCTCATTTTAAACTCCCAATTGTTCCATTGAAGTCCTACCTTTACCCACACCTGAGGCTATGTATGGTACCAGGCATAGGGTAAGTGGACATGGTTTCCCCAAATGAGAAGGCCTATCAGACTATGTTTGGCCAATGGGCTGGAGCTTTCCCTCCAACCCCAATATAGATGTTGACCAACATGGAAGATAAAAAGTCCTGGGGATCCAAGCAGTGATCCCTCAGTGCTATTATCTGGAAGCAACCCTGGAGGGTAGGAGTGGAAACCCACAGATCATTCCAGGATGATTCAGTGGTCAATAGTCTCAAATGCTGCTGAGGGATCAAGGAGAATCAACAGCAAACCAGTCCTACGATCTCTTTCCCAATAATCAAGCAGGGCATGCAAGCCAGAAGCCATTCTTCTTCTTCTTTACTTATACCCCACCCCTTTGCTGAGTTGTCTGGCGCCTAAAGATATGTAATGAAAGTGTCAGACAAACCTCCCTGGGATGAGCATTCCACTGTAGAAAAGGCCCATTCACATGTTGCTGTCCTCTGGCTGTCTCGTGGAGGGGGCACATGAAGAAGGGACTCACAATCCATCTCATCCAAGTATGTCTGCAGTTGCTAGGCCAGTACACAGTCAATCAGCCTGCCCCCAAAATGAATATAGCAACTAGGTGGTAGGTGCCGCCTAATGAAAGAGTCTTCTCAGAGGGGAGGTGCACTACTGCTTCCTTCAGTGCAGTGGACCTCTCCTACTTCTGTAATGAGGTCTTAATCACTGGGCGAGGATCAGGAGGGCACATGGTCAGCCTGCTTCCTGCAAGCGTCATGCTCATATCATCATTAGTGCTAAACGAGAGGTGTGTAAGAGATAAGAGAGACAGAAAGTTACATGGTGGGGGGTGGGACTTGTTGCCACAATCTCAGGGCATTCTCACCTTTCGACTTGCCATGAGTGTTGGCTTTACAACTTTCCCAATTTGGTCTTTGACATGGGGGGAATCAACACAACCCTGTGTGACTAGCAATTGTAGGGTGTAACAACAGTACTTAGCAGTTGCACAGTGTGTTAAAGTGTTCAAAATAGTTCACAAAGTTATCCTTACAACAACCCTCTAGTGAAGGAGGTCAGTATTAGTAGTTCTGTCCTGAAAATAGAGGTTTGAGGATGAAAGAATAGGAGCTTGCTGAATCAGAGCACTTGAACTTGTGGAGTGGCTGCAAGCTTGGCTTAGGCTAGGAATTTAAAATGTCAGTGAAGCAAGGAAGTTTACTGCCATTTTCAAGTAGCACTTTATTAAAGGTAACACAGACTGAGAAAAAGCAGTATTTAAATTTTGACCTAAAAAGGAAGATGAACTTTCCATAAGTTGTATGTTTGAGCAAATTTCAACTTAGCATAAATTTCAACTTTCGGCAACATCACTGGAGGTGGAATTAGAAGCACTAGCTTCTAGAATTAATGAAGCAAAATGGATGGCATGGATCAGTGAATGAAGCATCTAATCCTTAGTTCCACCCCCTGATTAACCTTGGGAAAAAAATCTTTTATATGAAGAATGTGAAATCAGAACAGGATCTAGTACAGTGTGTTACTGCAGAATACAGAGCAAGGAAGAATATTAACTGTTATTACACAGTTATTTATGGAAACTGGAGGCAAGGATGTCTGAGAATATAATCTTTAAAAGGAAGAAGGAAGAAATAATGCAGATTTGGGTCTAAATGCCATCCAGGTTGGAATATCTTTATTCTATGTCACTTTGAGTAAAGATTGCCTAACTTTATGGGGATGTTTTGAAGTAATAGATTGATGATAATTTTTTTATATTTAGAATTTAACCATTTTCTTATTGAAAGGGACAGGACAACTGGCAGAAAATAATAGGAGATTCTTTTATGCACATACATTTTTCAATTATTGGGTGGATTAATTGTTATTTAAATGAGCATATGAATGATACGTCACTTTCAGCTTAGTCCCACTCATTTAAGCGCGATACTAGCTGACATTTGAAATAGAAAATATGTGTGGGGGGGTGTTTCTTTAATATAGTAAGACAATATACGGTCTAATTTACTATGGGAGTACATCTTATGTAAATCATGATGAAAGAAATAGAAGTTGCTCAAGAACAGTGTCGGCAGTATTGTAGTTCCTATTTTCAATTAGGCTTGTTCAGGGAAAGTTACAAGCAGATTGTGAGCTTAATTTTAACAAGCTTAATTTTCTGAAGCGGCATGCTGAATCTTTACATTTTATTTCATATGGTTTTATATTGCAGTTTCATATTGATAAAGTTAATGTGGAGGCAAAATGGAAATGAAATAATTTTGCTTTAGGCAATAATTTTCTTGAAAAGAGAAGCACCACGCCCAAAGACAAACTCTCCATTCTTTGTAAAACTGTTATTGTTATTTGGAAACTCAGATGAAAAAAAAAATCACTAACATGGCCTGAACAAATTTAAGAGGTTGCAGTACTGTTTAATTTGGTTTTAAAGTGCTGACCACTATGGAGTATGCTCAATCAACAGGTTTTATGAGTGTGAGTAATCATCTGGATAAAACCAAAGCAGATGTTACTAAGCTGGGCTTAATTCTTGTCTCCCATCATCTCTGTGGATTGTTTGTTTCTGCAAAACAATGGTGTTCTGCCGTTGTCTTAATTTTTGAATGTTTCACATATTCTTACGGAATAACAGGTTACTCTCCAAAGTGAGAGAACTGAATGAAATCTGTTCAGTATTAAACACTATATAGTGGAAATAATATTCAGCCCAATGAAAACAATGAAGCTATTCAAATATACCCTCAACTCAGTGCAGTTTATTATCTAATTAAATGCAGATCAAGCTGTAGAGGTAGATGCCCTGTATCTGAATTAGTTCCTTCCCCTCAGATGTTCGTGGAATAATACTGCACCTTTGTTTTACTGCTTAAAATGTTTTCTCTTTCAAACTATCTACCTGTATTGCTAAAAACTTATACTGTGAACACCCAAGCATTGTGGATAGTGGGAGAGTATGAAATTGTTTTTGTATGTAGACTGTGGGCCAGAATGAAATGAACTGCAATCTATCTGCAAACCTGGTAGGGAGCCTTAGGTATAAGTACTCCCTCCTTTCCATATCCAGGGTGATTTCCACTTGCCTTTCTATGCACACTCATGTTAACAATGGTTAATACTGATTCCCTGGTGGCCCGCTGGAATGTGGAGTTAACCAGGGCTATTGACTGTTTGGCTCTGAAGCGCCCTCTCCGATTGCATGGAGCCCGGACAGCCCCGTGGTTTTCCACAGATCTGAGGGCACTGAAACAATCGTTGAGACGGCTAGAGCGCCGGTGGCGGAAAACTCATTCTGAAGCTGACCGGACACGGGTTAGAGCTCAATGTCAGCCTACCAAGTGGCGGTAGCGACGGCGAAGAAGACTTTCTTCACCGCCTCTATTCTATCTGCAGAAAACAGCAGCAGGAGACTTTTTCATGTGGTTTGCAATTTAGCGAAACCACCTGCTCCATCGGGGCCCAGTATGGGCCACATGATTTCCTGCAATGATTTTGCAAAGTTTTTTGCAGATAAAGTCGCTCAGATTCGGAAAGAGGTAGACTCCACTGTGGGAGCAGGGCCAGGGCGGGAGAGTGCTAGAGTCCTGTCTAGTCAAGTTGTGTGGGATCAATTCCAATCTGTTACCTCCGAGGATGTGGACAGGCTGCTTGGACGAGTGAAACCAACCACTCTTTGATCCTTGCCCATCCTGGCTTATAATAGCTATATATAATATAATAGCTATATAGCTATATATAATATAATAGCTAGCCGGGAAGGGCTGGGCGATGGGCTTCGTGGGGTGGTGAATGCTTCCCTCTGTGAGGGAGCCCTCCCAGACCCGCTGAAAGAGGCGGTTAGTAAACCGCTTCTTAAAAAACCATCTTTAGATGCGGCCACGATGGCCAACTATCGCGTAGTCTCAAATCTTCCATTCTTGGGCAAGGTGATTGAGCGAGCGGTTGCCGAGCAACTCCAGGCACGCCTGGAAGAAGCGAACCATTTGGATCCCTTTCAGTCGGGATTCAGGCCTCATCATGGGACTGAAACTGCCTTGGTCGCACTGGTTGATGATCTCCGGTAGGATAGGGACAAAGGTGAGAGCTGTTTCCTATTTCTGCTGGATCTCTCAGTGGTGTTTGATACCATCGACCATAACATCCTTCTGGACCGTTTTGAGGGGCTGGGAGCTGGGGGCACTGTCATACAGTGGTTCCGCTCCTTCCTACTGGGCCATGTTCAGAAAGTGGTGGTAGGGGATGAGTGCTCAGACCCCTGGGCTCTCACTTGTGGAGTGCCTCAGGGTTCTGTCCTCTCCCCCATGCTTTTTAACATCTACATGCAGCCGCTGGGAGAGATCATCAGGGGGTTTGGGCTGGGTGTTCATCAGTATGCGGATGATACCCAGCTCTACCTCTCTTTTAAATCAGAACCAATGAAGGGGGTGAAAGTCCTGTGTGAGTGTCTGGAGGCGGTTGGAGGATAGATGGCGGCTAACAGATTGAGGTTGAATCCTGACAAGACAGAAGTACTGTTTCTGAGGGACAGGAGGCGGGCAGGTGTGGAGGATTCCCTGGTCCTGAATGGGGTAACTGCCCCTAAGGACCAGGTGCGCAGCCTGAGAGTCATTTTGGACTCACAGCTGTCCATGGAGGCACAGGTCAAATCTGTGTCCAGGACAGCTGTTTACCAGCTCCACCTGGTACGTAGGCTGAGACCCTATCTACCTGCGGACTGCCTCGCAAGAGTGGTGCATGCTCTGGTTATCTCCCGCTTGGACTACGGCAATGCGCTCTACGTGGGGCTACCTTTGAAGGTGACCCGGAAACTACAACTAATCCAGAATGCGGCAGCTAGACTGGTGACTGGGAGTGGCCGCCGAGACCATATACCGTAAATTTCGCTCTATAACACGCAGATTTTTTCTCCTAAAAAGGAAGGGGAAATGTCTGTGCGTGTTATAGAGCGAATGTGTGGTCCCTGGAGCCGAAAAATCAAGCAAAAATCAAATCGCGGGGCTGCACGCTGCACAGAGAAGCGAAACTTGAAAAGAGGAAGCGGCTGCTTTCCTCATTTTGCCTCAGGGTCTTACTGCCCACCCTTCTCTGTTTCCTTGCTGTGTTTGCTGAAACGGAACAAAGAGCAGGGAAAGCCCCTCCCCTCCAGGCAAGCTCCGGTGCTGCTGGGGGAGAGGGAGAGAGAGGGGGGAAGGGAGAGAGAGGGGGGGGAGGGAGCGAGGGAGGGAGGGAGGGAGAGAGAGAGAGAGAGAGAGAGAGAGAGAGAGAGAGAGATGGCTGGCTGGCTGGCTTGGGTGGGGGAAAACTTTTGCCTTCCTTTCCTCCCTACCCCTCTCCTGCATTCTTAGCCAGCTGCTTCTCTGCACGCCCCTCTCCTGCTCCTTGTCCCTCCTGTGTTTTTCCTTCCCTCCCCACTTAAAATGTGGTTACAAAGCATAGATCCTCAGGATCTTTGCATTGGGTCACCCCAAATTCACCATCAGATCACATAGCATGTCCATGGCTACAGCCTGCCCCCCCAAAATCACGCACCCACTGTTGCCTGGGGCTGCAATGGTGCAAAAATGTGGTTAAAAAGCATGGATCCACATGGATCCTCAGGATCTTTGCATTGGGTCACCCCAAATTCACCATCAGATCACATAGCATGTCCATGGCTACAGCCTTCTCCCCCAAAATCACGCACCCACTGTTGCATGGGGCTCCAATGGTGCAAAAACGTGGTTAAAAAGCATAGATCCACAGGGATTCTCAGGATCTTTGCATTGGGTCACCCCAAATTCAACATCAGATCACATAGCATGTCCATGGCTACAGCCTGCCCCCCCCAAAATCACGCACCCACTGTTGCCTGGGGCTGCAATGGTGCAAAAACGTGGTTACAGAGCATGGATCCACAGGGATTCTCAGGATCTTTGCATTGGGTCATCCCAAATTCACCATCAGATCACATGTCTGTGGCCACAGCATGAAGCCCAAAAATGATACATCCACTGTTTCATTCAGAATGTTTTTTCCCTTGTTTTCCTCCTCTAAAAACAATGTGCGTGTTATGGTCAGGTGCGTGTTATAGAGCGAAAAATACGGTAACACCGGTCTTGAAAGACCTACATTGGCTCCCAGTACGTTTCCGAGCACAATTGAAAGTGTTGGTGCTGGCCTTTAAAGCCCTAAACGGCCTCGGTCCAGTATATCTGAAGGAGCGTCTCCACCCCCATCGTTCTACCCGGACACTGAGGTCCAGCACCGAGGGCCTTCTGGCGGTTCCCTCACTGCGAGAAGCCAAGTTACAGGGAACCAGGCAGAGACCCTTCTCGGTAGTGGCGCCCTCCCTGTGGAACGCCCTCCCACCAGATGTCAAAGAGAACAACAACTACCAGACTTTTAGAAGACATCTGAAGGCAGCCCTGTTTAGAGAGGCTTTTAATATTTGAGGTTATTACAGTATTTGATATTTCTTGGAAGCTGCCCAGAGTGGCTGGGGAAGCCCAGCCAGATGGGCGGGATATAAATAATAAATTATTATTATTATTATTATTATTATTATTATTATTATTATTATTATTATTAAAACTTCGTTGTTGTTTAGTCGTTTAGTCGTGTCTGACTCTTCATGACCCCATGGACCAGAGCACGTCAGGCACTCCTGTCTTCCACTGCCTCCTGCAGTTTGATCAAGCTCATGCTGGTAGCTTCAAGAACACTATCCAACCATCTCGTCCTCTGTCGCCGCGTTCTCCTTGTGCCCTCCATCTTTCCCAACATCAGGGTCTTTTCCAGGGAGTCTTCTCTTCTCATGAGGTGGCCAAAGTATTGGAGCCTCAGCTTCAGGATCTGTCCTTCCAGTGAGCATTCAGGGCTGATTTCCTTCAGAATGGATACGTTGGATCTTCTTGCAGTCCATGGGACTCTCAAGAGTCTCCTCCAGCACCATAATTCAAAAGCATCAATTCTTCGGTGATCAGCCTTCTTTATGGTCCAGCTCTCACTTCCATACATCTAATACAAACTAGGTTCCCCTCATAATCATGGTTTGCAAACCCATTTCAGGACGAAAGCTCCAATTTTTAGGTGCTAACCATGCCTTGCATTGATTCACATGTAATACAGAAACATGTTAAATGCTAGAATGCTAGTTCCTGTTTTCCAGAGAGAGAATTTATAATTTATAGCTACCTTGAGTGTCCATGTTCTACTCTTAACTTGTATATTTCTGACCCCAGACTTAATCTCGGAGTTCATACATTTTCTGACTACTTTATGATAATAGGCCACCATCATTTTATTATTTTCCCCAGTGACAGCGCACCACATTAAATATTTAGGCATCTAGGTTTATAAATGTGTACTGTCAGTGCTACAGATTTCTCTGGATACATCTTTGCCCCTCAGATTTGGCTAGACTAATATGAAAGCCAGTTCCTAAGTTTCCTACTGTAGGAGTAGGAACATTAACTGTTGAAATTAATGGTCCTGTTCATGCACAACACTAAACCAAACCAAAACATGGCAAGCTTACAGCTTGTGGTTTGTCAGGATCAAGACAAATCAGGAGCTGAGTTATGGGCATAATGCAAAGCCAAGCAATGGATCTGGGATTCAATCAGCTAGGCTCCCAGGGGATGGGGCTTCTGGAGTAGACCTGACAGAAGACGACTTTGGAAGTTAGTTCTACAACAGGAGCATATAAGGGGCCAGCTTGCTGACACCTCCACCACAGTCTTCAGGTGAGCTTCTCACCCACCTTATAACGCTAATTACTGTAATTTTGGCATTTCCTTTTGTCACAACTTTCCTTCAGCAGAATAAGCATCAAGATGGATCCTTAGATGAGGGGGCAGAGATTTTGGAGGATGGTGATTTTTGGTTGTAAGCCTAACTCAGGGACTGATTATCTATGTTGCCCACTACCAGCAGCCAGGGGAGGTACTCCATAAGTGGTTCACACCATTGGTAACCTCAGCAGTGGTGAACTCCAGCTAATGAGAGACAACTCATCAACCAGCAGACAAGCTGGTTGATCACATGGATGCATGCCCAATGCATGGCCTAATTTTATGCAACCTAAAGTTGTGTGTGTACTTATTTATTGCTTGCTCGCACACCACATGGCTGCATTGTGCATAGGCCCGTAACCATTTTTCTTGATTAACCTTGGGAAACCTTGGGAATAATTTAATAGGTTTTTTTTCTACTCGTACAGGCTCATTAATACAAGGTTTCCAGTCCTGTGTATTGATAGATTAGATACAAATATTTAAAGTAATGTATAAATAAATGAATTCCTAGCTAGATGCTTCATATTGTTATTGCAGTTGATGGACTTTAATTTTTTATGATAGAATTCTTGTCAATATTTAATGTGACTAATTTTGAAACCACAGGAGAAGAAAATAGAGCATAAGAGTTGCTACATGGAGGAAATTAAACTGATGGATAATGGGCATTTTGTTTAACAACGTGCTGTTAGTCGTATAATGCTTCCTATGGCTCCTGCTAGCTTAGAACACATTAATATAATTGCTGCCACTGGTAGAACATTAATTATGAAATCAGACACTTTTTTTGAAAAATCTGAAGGTTTTTGAAAATTTGAAGGTTATTTTAGTGGCTTTCTAGACTTAAGTTGGTGGGTATGTTAAGCAACAGAGAATTGTAATGAACCCTGTAGTACTGAATACCCTCCAGCACCTTCCATCACAATTAATACTTCCCCTCTTTGGACTTGTTCAGCCCAACCCAGTTTGTGACACATTAGTCTAGTTTGCATATCACAGTGAGCTCTCAAAGAGAAGCGTTGTCTTAGTGTGTCATTTGTAGCCGGGATTGTGATTACATAGTCTCCAACTGCCCCGAAAATGCTGAGACAGCCACAAAACCCCTCAAGCCACCACAGTTTATCACTGGGTCATGCAAAGTCCCAAATTCTGCAAGTGGGGAAAGGGAGTGGGGAGAAGGAGGAGGCAGCCTGGCCCCACACAGTGGCACCTGAGGGGTGGGGAGAGGGCAAGGTGCCAGATTGCTGCTGCTGTTCTCCTCAGCTCTGCCAGCTGGTAGTGCTCAACGCATCCAACTACGGTGATGGATGGTGGCAGCAGGTACCTGGATCACATAGGCGCACGGGGTCCTTTAGAAGTCATAGCCACTGACCATAGAGACTATATTGCTGGTGTGGTGCCTTGTAAACATCCGGTGTGGGTGCATCCTCTGACGCCCAAGGCAAACTGATGGAAGCCTCATGGTTTTACCATATATATTCTAAGGCTCCTGCATATAGCCAAGACATTTGCCTGTATTGTATTACTATATACTCGTCTTGGTAATAGCCATTGGGGCAGCCCTTCACTTTCCCCGTATTCCATCAGCAGTGCACGTATATAGGGGGTGGGGTGATGACACTGGTTTAGAATAGAATGTCCCTATTTTACCGGACGAATGTGCTAAAAATGGCATCTTTGTGCGATGAACTACTACTCTTGTGTAGACATATAATACATACCATCGCAGCTGTATTGCCTACTGGTCTGCAAGGCAAAATTTTAGAATTACATGTCACTTACTGTATTAGTTTGGAAATCAAAAACAGGAAAATCAGAATATAAATGCCCGTGCTTCACAGTAAAAAAGGTAAAGGTACCCCTGCCCGTAGGGGCCAGTCTTGACAGACTCTGGGGTTGTGCGCCCATCTCACTCAAGAGGCCAGGGGCCAGCGCTGTCCGAAGACACCTCCGGGTCACGTGGCCAGCGTGACAAAGCTGCATCTGGCAAGCCAGAGCCGCACACGGAAACGCCGTTTACCTTCCCGCTGGTAAGCGGTCCCTATTTATCTACTTGCACCCGGAGGTGCTTTCGAACTGCTAGGTTGGCAGGCGCTGGGACCGAGCAGCAGGAGCGCACCCCGCCGCAGGGATTCGAACCGCCGACCTTTTGATCGGCAAGTCCTAGGCGCTGAGGCATTAACCCACAGCGCCACCTGCGTCCCGAAGGTGCTTCACAGTAGTTGCCACTAAAAGTCAGAGTAGATCTAGAATTCCATACCATTTTCCTCCTTGTGCTTTGTAACCAAAAGGTGCCTAAATTAGTTTCCAGTTTGCCCAGAACAAACGCTAAGCAATAAGCTGCTTCTCAACTCTCCCCTCTCATCATTTTTTTCAGGTCAAAATAATTGTCCCAGGCCACTTTTTCTCCCATGGGGAAAAGATTCTGAATACCAATATCTATTCCGCCATGTATTAAAGAACAACAGGAAAGGTTTAAGATATAAACCATTACCCATGCGGCTTTTCTTTGCTCAGACTGACAACTGAGTGAGGCAGCTTTTCATTGGGGGGGAGGGGGGCCATGGAGGAAAATCACACAGAACTGTATGTATGTTTGGCCATATAAATTGTATATTCTTCCCATTAAAGTCCTTGCAGCAAATGGTTGCTGTAATTTCCAATCTGAAATTGTTGAACTATTTATATTTAAGATTTTGCTTAAAGCTGGATCTGCTTTAAAAATATATATTAAATGTTTATACTGATTTTTAGAAAGTATATAATTGTTTGTTGCATTGATCAACTTTGAAGTTGTTTGATTTGTTGGCTGGTTACCTCATACTACAAGCCTAGTTCTAAGATCAATTATCCTCTAGTTTTGGTTGCAAAAATCACTAAGTGTGATTGGGAAAAGGACGAGAGTGGGAAACATGATTTAAGTCAATAAACATCTTGATGATCTTCAGTTACAATGAACAGGCAGCCTATTAAGTTACAGATGAGAATTGATTCTAGAGATGATGCTCTTGTACTTGCAAACACTTCTATGTAAGAACTATCTCTTTTTATAAAACTTATCTTGGTGTATAACTCTTGGTTTTCTTTTCTGGTTATTTTTAAAATTTAATGTAGTATAAAAAAACCTCTAAGGACCTATTATGGTTTAACATGGTTTGAGGTAATGTTTTGACAATAGATATGCATTACAGATTGTAGATTTAGAAAACAATCTTTTTAAGCTCCTGTGAACATGTGTAGTAGATAATCACCCCAAACTTCTAAAGCTTGGATCCGCATTCAAATAGTATTTTACTATCTTTCCACCTACCTCCTCCAACCGCCAACTATCCATCCAACTGCTGGTCTGACCACAATTGTGGTACACTTGTGGTACATCAATGCAGGAGATGGGAATAGCGCTGGCGCTTCCATCTCTGCAGGAATCAGGTTACACATGGTGCCATCTAGGTATTAGTCTGGCCTAGTAAAGTTTATTCTTGACTGCTTTCTCAGTCTGAACAGAACAGTTCATTGCTCTGGGGCAGTCCAGGCAGTCTTTCTGCTTTTCTGCTGCCTGCCATCTTCTTATGAACATCTTTGACCAGTAGAAATAGTGTTTGCTTCTGGGCCTCCGCTCCTGACAGAAAGTATGTGAAGAAGCATGGCTGGCTGGTATTAGCATTTCTTCCAGGTGAGGGATTATCAGTGATAATTTATCACTCCCATTTTGGGAGTTTGGATGGGGATAAGGAAAGGATAAATGGGACCTTCCCAACTGCTATCCATGTTAGTTGCTTGACTTCGGCTTCTCCTACCTGAACAGGGAATTTTGCTGTCTGCTAATTTGTAAATCCTTTAAATGAGGGGCAGATTGAAAGCATAATGCATCCGCTTGCTGACAACAGAAAAAAGATGGAATTCCTTTTCTTTTTCTTAAGTAAATGTTTCAGAAGCAGAGAAACCACAATGTCTTTGATAATGATAAAGTTAGCTACATGAATTAATTTTCAACTGTAGTAAATAATTCAGTTATCTTTATGTGAGTGGACTAATATTTTGTATAACTGCTGTAATTCTTATGCTGTCCATACTAGTCAGACTCATGGAAAAAGGTTAGTAAATTAGAAAGTCTATGTTATGAAATAAACAAGATCCAGCCATATTAGACTGGTTTGCACACAATTCAGTGTGTGGTTACCAGCAGCAAGGCCTTCTTTGTGGTTGCACTAGCGTTATGGAACTCTGTCTACAGTGATTAGACAGGTGCCTACTATTCTGTGCTTTAGATGTCTGTTGAAATCCATTGCTTTTATGGAGCTGAACTGTTTATAACCATGGCTTCAGATTGTGGTTTGTTGACAGTAAACAAACCATAATTAAGTTACTAGACAGGATTCAGATGAACAAAGCATAATTTAATAAGCCATGGTTTAGAGTTGTGCGCGAACCAGACTATTAACTCATCTGTGTCAATGACACTGGTATTATTTTTCAGTAACTATTATTTAGGCTTCCCTGCAGGATAATTAAATATATATATATACCTGTGATGGGATAATGAGCTGCTTGTGCGTAAAGCTTGATCCCTCCGGGTTTTGGCTGGTCAGCCAACCTAAGTCTCTAACGGAGCCCCCCAAAGCATGACTCCATCAGTCGCTGGTAGAATCCGACAGTGGGCGTCTACGGAACTTACTCCAACATAAAAGCTGTTTGACGGACATGCGCCTCCTGGACTCTCTGCGTGACAGCTTCCGGCGAGGGGTGAGGGTTGCTAAAGGGGGTCTTGTTACCTCCTCACTGTTCTCACTGGAAGTATCCCAGAGCCTCCCCTCCGACTCCCTTTCCCTTTGAGCTCCTGCTCTCCCCCTACTGGTTCCCTCTTCTGCTGCAGAGTCTCTCCTATTCTCCTGGAGCCTTTCTACCACCTGTTCTTCCGATGGCAGTTCCCTGACATCCACCTCCCTCCCAGGGCCCCCTTCACCCCCTCCCGCCTCCTCTCCCACTGGCGGTGAGGGTAGAAAGCCCCTGAAGGAACTCTCCTCGTCGTCCGTGGATTCAAACACTTCTTGCCACGGCTTACCGTCTCTTGCCCCGTCTTCCTCTTCTTCGTCGGAGTCTGCTTCCTCATCCACCCCTGACTCTGGGAACCCTTCAAACTCCCTTTCCTCATCGGTGGTCCCGAAATGTTCCCTTCTAAATCGTGCCACGGGCTGCGGTTTCCTTGGGAAACGCCTATGAAACGTTTCTATTAAAATCTCGTCATTGACTGCCTCTGCTGGTACCCATGTGTTTTCTGACTCTACTTCCCCCTCCCATTCTACCAAATATTCCACCTGATTCCCCTTCCACCTGGAATCAATGATTCCTGCCACGTTCATGTCGCGTTCTCTCTCTTATATCACGGGCGTTTGGGTGACCTCCCTCTCACGTTCCCCCCACTCACGTCCCTCTCGGTACGGCGACAGTAATGACCTGTGAAATACTGGGTGCAATTTCATGTGACTGGGCAATCTGAGTTTGAATGCTACTGGGTTGACCTGCTGTATGACCTCAAAGGGTCCCAATCTTTTGGGTCTCAATTTCTTACTCCCTCCCTTGAACGGTAGTCCTTGGGTGGATAGCCACACCCGGTTTCCCACCCTTATAGTTTCACCTTCTCTCCTATTTCTGTCTGCTTGCTTCTTATATTCTTCCTTGGCTTTCTCTAAGTTGAGTTGGAGCTGACGGTGGATCGCTTCCATCTCTTCAACAAAATTTTCCGCCGCCAGCACGCTCCACCTCTCCCCTCCCTCTCCTGGAAAAGCCCGGGGATGACACCCATAATTTGCCAGAAAGGGACTCATCCCTGTGGACACATTCTCTGCGTTGTTGTAGGCAAATTCTGCCAGAGGTAACTTATCTACCCAATCATTTTCTCTGTCCTGAACATAACACCTCAGGTATTGTTGTAAAATCCCGTTTGCCCTCTCCGCTTGCCCATTTGTTTCTGGGTGCCGGGCAGTTGAAAAATTGATTTCCACGTGCAGTAAGCTCATGAGTTTCCTCCAGAACCTGGAAGTAAACTGTTTCCCTCTGTCGCTGACCACCCTCAAGGGGGCGCCATACAACCTGAAAATATGCTCTACAAACAACTTGGCGGTTTCCTCCGCTGTGACCGCATGTGAACAGGCTATAAAATGACACATCTTAGTTAATAGATCTACCACCACCATGACCGCTGTCTTGCCTTTGGATTTTGGCAGGTCCGTCATAAAATCTATGGATACTGCCTCCCATGGCCGTTCTGGTGTGGGTAAGGGTTCTAATAGCCCCGCCGGTGCCAGCCTCTCCCCTTTCGCTCGCTGGCACCTGTCGCACCCCCTGACATATTCCCGTACGTCCTCCCTCACCTTGGGCCACCAAAACTCCCTGGTAACCAACCACATGGTCTTGTGCTGCCCGAAGTGCCCCGCTGTGCGGCTGTCGTGCAACTGCTTTAGTACTCTGCCCCTCAGCTCCCCATCAGGTATGTACAGTGCCCCTTTGTAATACAACGCCCCGTTCTTTTCTTCAAACCCCCCTGTGTTCTCCTCTGTCCTCCTGAGTTCTCTTAGTTTCTCTTGGGCGTATTCATCATTCTCAGTACTCGCTATCAATTCCATCTGCCCCACCAAAGCCGCCCCACACACCCAGTGGTCCTCAGGGATTACATGCCTTTCCTCAGGCGCTCCCTCCCCCTCTAAGTACTCAGGTTTCCTGGAAAGAGCGTCTGCCCTTACGTTCTCGGAGCCTGGCACGTAACGAATTTCAAAGTGGAATTTGGAGAACTCCTGGGCCCATCTCACTTGTCTCTGGTTCAGCACTCGGGCTGTTCTCCAGTATTCCAGATTTTTGTGATCAGTTCTGACTTGAACCTTGTGCTGCGCCCCAATCAGCAAGTGCCGCCATTTCCGGAATGCTTCATGAATGGCGAGCAGTTCTCGGTCGTATACTGTGTAGTTCCTCTCGGATTTGTTCAACTTCCACGAGAAGAATGCACACGGTCTCCATTCAGACGTATCTTTTCCCGGCTGGAGAAGCACGGCCCCCACCGCTCGGTCTGACGCGTCAGTCTCCACTCTCATTGGTTATTGTAGATCCACGTGCAAAAGTTGCTCTTCCGACGCAAACGCCTGCTTTAAGCGTTCGAACGCCCGCTGTGCTTCTTCCGTCCAAACAAATTTCTTCTTGCTGCTAAGACAATCCGTGACGGGCGCTGTTAAATGGGCAAAGTTTTTGATGAACTTCCTATAGAAGTTTCCGAAGCCCAGGAACCTTTGCACGTCCTTCTTGGTCTTTGGTGTTTTCCATTCCAGTACCGCTTGAACCTTGCTGGGATCCATGGCCAATCCCTTGTCAGACAACCGGTACCCCAGGAATTCCACCTCCCTGGTATGAAACTGACACTTCTCCAGTTTCACCCACAGCCGGTTTTCTCGCAGTTTGCTCAGTACCTCTCTTACATCTCGCACATGCTGCTCCTCATTTTCAGAGTACACCAGGACGTCATCTAAGAACACTGCGCAGTTCTTGTACAGCAATGGCCCCAGGACGTGATTCATGAATGATTGAAAACAGGCTGAGCCCCCTTGTAATCCGAAAGGCATAACCAGGTACTCAAAAGCCCCCAAGGGGGTGAACATAGTGGTCTTCCACTCATCCCCCTTTCTCACACGTATCAAGTTATATGCCCCCCTAAGGTCCAGCTTGGTAAAAATTTTCCCTTTTCTCACCCGTGTCAGAATATCATCAATTCTAGGCATAGGGAAAGTCACTGGTTCTGACACTACATTTAGGGCCCTGAAATCACACACAAGCCTGGGTTTACCCATTTTTTTTTTTGTCCACAAAGAACACTGGGCTGCCCCCCACCGCTCGTGACTCTCTGATGAAACCTCGCTTGAGATTCTTGTCAATGAACTCCCTTAACTCCTGCATCTCACTGTCTGACATCGCATACAGCTTGCCCACTGGCAATTGTGCTCCTGGGAGTAAGGTAATTTGACAGTCAAAGGGTCTGTGCGGGGGCAGTTTATCTGCTTCCTTTTCGCTGAATACGTCAATCAAGTCAGCGTATTGTCGTGGCACCCTCCCCTTGTCCATCACTTCCATCCCTGCTAGAGTGGCCCTGGCCCCTGCCTGAGCCTCTCCCTCCTTGCAGTGTTCTAGGCAATGTGCTGATCCAAAGGAAACCACCCTCTGATGCCAGCCTACTAGCGGATCATGTAGTGCCAGCCAGCTCATCCCCAAAATAATAGGAGCTCCTCCCAAGGTGGCTACGTTAAACGCTATCAGTTCTGTGTGTCTTGCCACCCTCATTATCATTGGCACAGTCTGTTGGCTCACTTCTCCTCCCAACAGTTCCCTCCCATCAATCGTGGTAACCTGCAAAGGCTTACTTAAAGGGATAGTCTGTATCTGGTGTTCAGCTGCAAACTCCTTACTCATGAAATTACAGGAGCTGCCTGAATCCAATAGCGCTTTTATCTTTAGTGGGTGTCCGTTTGACAGTTCCAGCAACACCTCTATCACAAGCGCTGGTCTTGGAGGTTCCGGCGTGGGCACATTCACTACTACTTGGCCTGGCTGCTGTGCCCTGATGTTGGCAGCCAGGCGTTGGCTTTTACTTGCTCCTTGATTTCTTCTTCCTCCTTCCCCCCAACAGTTCCCGCCATCCCTTGCCATTCCTTCCTTTGCGGACAGACTCTGGCAAAGTGACCTGGCTGTTGGCAGAGATAACATTTCTTGGCACTCTTTCCCTCCTTCCTCCGCCCTTCACTGGTGTTTGAAACTGCGCGCGCGCGCGCTGTTCCAAGTTCCATCGGCTCTGCTGGCGGGAAAGGCTGCTCCGGAATCTCTGGAATGCGGAAGTCCTTCCAACGTTCCCCCTTTCCTTCCCGCTTTTCCAAAGCTCTTGCCTCCTGGCGCGCTCCTATGGACAGCGCAGATTTAGTCAGATGATCCATAGACTCCGCCCTAGGCGCCCAGGAAAGTTCATCTTTCACTGCCGGAGAGAGCCCTTCTTCAAACAGCATTTGAATAGGTTCACTCGCTAGGTCCCACCCCAGTCTATGTATCAACATGGTGAACTCAGTCCAGTACTCACTTACAGATCGGCTCCCCTGTTTACACGCCATTAACTGCCTGCGCACCACTCCCTGCTCAATCTCGCTGGAAAACATCAGGTCCATGGCGCGGAAAAACTTCCTCGTGTCCTTTAAGATTTCATTGTTGGCTGCCATCAGGGGTCTAATCCAGTCCTTCGCCCCTCCCTCTAGATGGCCAATAACGTACGCCACTCTAGAGTTCTCATCGGGGAAGTCATCAAACAGTAGATTGAGAGCATATTGCATCTCTGTTCTAAAGGCTTGATAGTTCCTGGGATCCCCCCCCCCCAAATTTCTGCACCAATCCAGGCACCTTTCTGGCAAGTGGGGTGGTTTTCCCCTTATCCACATCTTGAGCCCTCCTCTCCTCGAGCCTCACCGTTTGCAGCACGAGCTGGACCTCCAACGCCCTGTACCTTTCTTCCAGGCTTGGACCCGCTCCAGCTCCAGTTCCTGCTCCTCTGGTTCCGGCTGGTTCGCTCATGATGCCCTCTGCTTGCACAAGCTGCTTTCAAAGACTGTCGGATTGCTGTGATGGGATAATGAGCTGCTTGTGCGTAAAGCTTGATCCCTCCGGGTTTTGGCTGGTCAGCCAACCTAAGTCTCTAACGGAGCCCCCCAAAGCATGACTCCGTCAGTCGCTGGTAGAATCCGACAGTGGGCGTCTACGGAACTTACTCCAACATAAAAGCTGTTTGACGGACATGCGCCTCCTGGACTCTCTGCGTGACAGCTTCCGGCAAGGGGTGGGGGTTGCTAAAGGGGGTCTTGTTACCTCCTCACTGTTCTCACTGGAAGTATCCCAGAGCCTCCCCTCCGACTCCCTTTCCCTTTGAGCTCCTGCTCTCCCCCTACTGGTTCCCTCTTCTGCTGCAGAGTCTCTCCTATTCTCCTGGAGCCTTTCTACCACCTGTTCTTCCGATGGCAGTTCCCTGACAATACCTTTAGGAAATTTGTAAATATTTGGGATTTACAACTAGTTTTATAGAAATTATTAGGTTTTCTTTTTTCAATTTTATTTAATCAATGGACTTCACATGGTAAACTAAATTGTGGCTTTCTGGGACCATATGAACGTGCAAGTTCCTGAAGAGGATCTCACTGCTGCTTTCTTTGTTCTTGGTCTTTTTTGGTGGTCCACCACCCTGAGTTAAGCTAAGGTTTGGTTTAACATGTTGTCCAAACCCATATTTGTGGTTGAGCTCTTTTCTCACTAACCATGAGCTGTATCCACAAACGAACATTTGTTTTTTTCTTTCTACTCACCATTTCTTTCTTCATTGCCTTCCTCTCAACTCATTCCAATTTGTCTATGTCCTTGTTAAGGTGCAACAACTGAAAATGTATACAATATTTCAGATGAAGTTTTGACTAGTGCTGAATAAAGTGTAACTATTACAGTACTTGGAAAATATGGGTCTATTTAATGCAGTCTAAAATCACATTAGCCTGCTTTTGCAGCTGTATCACTTTGCTGACTCAGCTACAGTCCTGAGATCTGTGTACTTCTGCCTAGTCAGGTATTCCCCATTCAACCAATTTTTTGTGTTCAGTAATCTTCAGATGATTGTCTTCTGTACTAGCTAAAAATAACTTTCGGAATTAAACTGGACAGGACACTAAATCCATCATTTGCAAGGGTGTGTGTGTAAGGTGTGGGGGCTCTGATTTTTGTTAGGGCTGCAGAGCATGTTTAGTGACTGTTCTCCGAGGGGCATTTTTTGTCAGGATTGTGGAAATGGAGGAAAGTATTAAAGTCCTTTCCTCATGTGACAGGATCCTGATTAAATTGGGGGCTCTCAGGCTTTCTATTAGTGGAAAAAGAAAATGTAACTGCAAGTGATGCATTTAGTGTCACACCTAGTTTAGTCCTATGTGTACAAATACAGGATTTTATTCACGATAGTTATGTCTTTTTGAAACAGATTTCTTAAATAATAATTTTTATTATTTATATTTATACCCTGCCTGTCTGGCTGGGTTTCAAGTTGTATTTCCCCTTTGAGTAGAACTTCACCCTTATTGCCTTGTATCTTTGAAGCCAAATTATTCTTCATTTTTCTTTGTTGCATATTTGAACTGCCAATTTTAAGGTCCTTGTTATAAATCCTCTGCGTGTGAATTCTGTACAACTTTCAGTCCACAAAACCACAATCCTGTGCACAATTAAGAATTGAAGACTGATGAGTTGTTGTTGGTGTCTTCAAGCTTTCCCTTTAGCATTAAAGTTAGAGCAGAAAATTGTTTAGGGGTGAGGATAGAACTTATGGGGAAGTGAAAATCTCTCCTTTCTTACCTCTGACTACCATCACAGGATTTTTAGAACTGAATTAAATTCAGAAGGTTTAATGTCCCAGAAATCACACTTTAGAGTGTTTAGTACTTTCCTACATACTAAAAGCAAACGTATTCCCGAAGTGTGAATCCTTATGCAGCTGAAAGGGCACCACCCATGGAGAAGAGGAAGGTATCAGCAGGTTTGAGAGAGCCAGGAAATTGATAGAAGTGAAAATATATTTAGGGGTAGGGATCCAAAAGAGCCCAATGCAATAGAGATGCAGTGTTGGCTAAGTGATGGGGTGGGTGGGAATGGTGGGTGGTGGAAAGCGAGTATTACACAGACTGGAATTGCAAACAGGAGCACTGCTTACTACATTTTATTACAGGTCTCAACTGTGCCTGAACAGCTAAATCTCCTAGAATGCAGGGTTGTAGCCCTGTTGAACACTGCAGAAAATATGGTGGATCTTTTGCAGAGGGAAGTGACCTTTGACACATACAATAACATTTGATGTTTTTGTTGTCAAAGTGCTAGGTCTAAAAATGTCTTCTGCTCCTTCCTATTTCCCCTCTCTTTGTTCCAGCTCCCTCCACATGTTTATCCCCATCCCTTACTTAGAGCTTGTTGCATCCACACAAAGAGGTGAAGGAGAAGAGGAACGAAACATGAAAGAATGCATAGAATTATGTCACTGTCTTAATAAAATAATATTTACATAGTTTTTTAAAGATTGTTTTAGATTAAAAACAGTTTTATAATTTTTATAATTTAGCATATGAATGCTGATGTTCAGTTTAACAAAATTTAATTCTAGGATTATTTTGTACTCTTTCTTAACAGTCTATCATTTTTTGGCAGGTATGTCATTTTGAAAACATTTTGGCAGCATAGTGGGATGTAGCATAGCATTACATTATTTAGATGTATTGTTATAGTTAAGGGGTTTAGATATCCGCACTTTTAAAAAATCCCTAAATTCCACTACTGCTAAACTAAAATGTGGCTTTTGGAAAGATATATTGCACATCTTATGACCTAATTTTTGTTGCATCACCTGAAAGATGTTTTTAACCAAAATTTGAAATATATGTCTTCTGAACTGAAGCAGGTAATTTTGCTTACATGGGGTGTGGTGTACAGTAGAATAAGACTTGTACAAAGTAAAGAGAGTCCCATGCATGAGCCCACTTGCCCTACCACCATGGCACTATTATAATTTAAATAAATTAAATTTGTAAAAGCTGTCTACTTATTTTCAGGTTTGCTTTGGCAACCATGAAAGCTATAAACTTGCTGTTTATTCTAATGTAACTGTTGATGAACTAAAGTTTCGGTGAATCTGTCAGGTGTTAGAAGCCATATTTTATAAAGCACATTCTCAACCAAGCAGATTTCTAAACCCCTCATTGTAGTTGTTTATATTTATTATTATATTATTGCTGTTAGGGGAAAAAAGTTTGAACATGACTTTTAAAAAGTTTCTTCTAAGGCTATTTTCTAGTTCAGTGTTAACAAAGTTGATATACATCTCAGCTGAAGGGCAGACTAATACTAATCTATCCACACTGCTTCTGGGTGTTAGGGTTTGGTGGAGATATTCCTCTGCTGGCTCTGTAAGTGATGGGGCTTGGCCACAGCAAAGGCCCCTGATTCACCTGCTAAAATTGTGGCAGAACATTTTGAGGACAGAGTAGGGCTGGACCTTATCCGGGAGAGGAATCTGATATTCTGTGCCAGCCTGGTGTTGGTGCAACAAAATAGGTAAAGAAACTGCCCCACACCTCCTAGAGGGGCTGCGTATGTGGCAGAAAATCCAATGTTCCGCCCTAATACATCTGCATTGCTGTATTGGTTTGTCACTAATATAAATAAAATAAATAAGCATTGTGCTAACCAATTGTGTCATGAACCTATATTGGCAGCAGCCTGTTTCATTCTACTGTTTACATCCCAGCGATTTCAGTGGAGCTTATTTCCAATTTAATGATCTAAGAAGCACAGCCAAATATCCTGATCCTAAGCACATACACCTAAGCGTAAGCCCTTTTGAAATAAATGGAAAACTTACAATGTTCTATGATATCAGCCCTAAGTCGTCGTCCCCGGTTCATAATGTTTCTAATATTCTCATACACGTTTGTGAAATTTGGAATGTAAAGTGATGTTAGAAACACCAAATCTTTCACATTGACATGCCATGTATCTAGATAATGTGCAAGCACACTCTCACTAACTGTCTTCCACACTTTATATGCTTCATTCTTTTGGAATTTCTGCTTTTTTCTAGAAAATACGGTAGTGAGCCAAAACCTCTAAAGGCAGGATGATACACAAATGCAAAGTCTATTATATCTGTCTGTCCTTTCTTTCACTTTTCCGTTACTGCACTATCTTGTCTGTCTGATCCTCACAGGAGACATGGATTACAACTGGGACCATACGTCTTGGCATAGCAGTGAGGCATCCCCAATGTCTTTGGTGAGACATGTGGAGCCTTACCATTCAGTTTCCTTTACCATTTCATGTTTCCTTTGTTTTATTTACATCTCTGCATGTTTTCTTTTTTGTATCCTTTTTATCCCACACCTGTAGGGGACAGTCAAAGGGGAAAAAGAAAAACTAGTGAGCAGGCAGTTTTGTCGGACTCTAACACCTTATCTGAAAGACAAAAGAAAATGGTGTATTTTGGTGGCCACTCTTTGGAAGAGGACTTGGAATGGTCTGAGCCTCAGATTAAAGACTCTGGGGTAGACACCTGTAGTAGCACGACTCTAAATGAGGAGCATAGCCATAGTGAAAAGGTACTGGCTTTGTGGTGCCTGCATTTTAATCTGCTCATTTGGTCTTTGTTTGCTCTCTGTCACTCATTAAACCAGATCAGTAATAATAAGGCAGGTCTAATCTAACATTTCTTCAGGTGCAGAAAAGAAAAACAAAACCACAAACACTGGATTGCTCTCTTGTTTCTACATCTTGAAGCATAAGGAGAAAACATTATTTAGGCACTAAAAATAAACATCACTTTTATGGTCACACAATAGTATTTGGTGATCATCACCTTAAACCAGAAAAGTGATTTAAAAAAATGAGATCTCCTCTGGATTGGCATGTTTGATTACTGCTAAATGCCCCTGGGGCTGAAATTAAATTAATAGTTTAATTCCCAGGTTGGAAAAAATGGGTGGGGACAAAATTACATAAGTTTACACAGAAAAGTTGTTTTTCTTTTTTCCCTTTCAATGTCATGTTTGTTCATTTGTTTTGTTGCCATGTCATTTTTGTGCATCATGGGGTAGTATTTGTCCTTGCCATCTGCTTTGTGTTTTTGGTTGTTGTTTTCACTTTTTATTTGAGGCTTTTTAGTGTTATTAAATTTAATGAGGGATAATTTTTGTGCATGCTGATTTCTGCATGTGTGAGGGCATGAAACTGATAGACAGCTGTGAAAAATTGCTATGATTACACAAACCAAAGGTGCTAAAATATATATTTTAAGTTACCATACACTATAAAGTAAAGAGTGTGTGGTAAATGAAGTATTTAATAATGAAATTACTGTGCATTTCTTAAACTTAAATTGATACTAGACTGTGAACTTAGGTACCTGCAGTTGGAAGCAAGTTCTGCAAAAATTATGATGGGAATTATTTCAGGCAAGGATGCCTGGATTTAGGCTGTTAAGTATAGTATAACAAAAATATAAAATAAAAGAAATGTAATGAAACACTTTTGGATTATCTCAGTTGAATTAAATTTTAATTCAATCTCTTTAATTAAGATTTAATCCGTAATCCATAATGTAGCTTAAATATAATATTTTGAATAGATACAAAAGGAATGTGACATCTAGAACAGTAATAACATGATGGTTAATCCATAATGATCTGTCTTCACTGATAATTGCTTTAGAGTAGAGCTTTGGTGTAGACACATTTGGAATAAAATCATGTAAAATGTTTAAGGAGAAACTGGATGACCTAATAGGTTGATATCAGTTCTAATTCTTTACATATAAATATAAAGCCAGTAGTGGTGTAATCATAGCCATTTCACAATGCTTAAAACTGGCAAATGGGAATGAAGTTGATACTGAGACTTTTTCAGAGACTGAATTCTATTGATTTCCCTCTCTGTTAACTATATTTCTATAGCATCCTGTAACCTGGCAACCATCCAAAGATGGAGACCGTTTAATTGGTCGGATTTTGTTAAACAAGCGACTAAAAGATGGAAGTGTGCCTAGAGATTCTGGAGCAATGCTTGGATTGAAGGTTGGTAACTGAGCTTTTAAATATATTTATCAGTTGAATGCTAGTGGTTAAAGGTATAGTTCTGATGCAAGAAACCTACATTATACAGACATATTACCTTTTCATACATTACTAAAATTTTGGGCAACATCCATTTCAATGAAATTGGGTTGCATGACTATGGTATTTGGTATTATTAACAATAGTTCAGTCAATAGCTTGCTGTGCGTGATATGCGAAGCAATTTGAGGGCAAAATCACTTCGATCTATATCAAACTTGATGCCAGAATTTGTGCAGATCTATTGGAGGTCCATATCTTCTTATAGCTTCAGTTGTTGCTGCTTGAGAACATGGACAGGACACTTGCAGCAGTAAGGCTAACTATGTGCCCTCTTGATCCCTACTCATCATGGCTGGCAAAATCAGGTAGGAGGGGATAAGATACAACACCTCACTCTTTGTATGGAGAGGCTGAGACCC
The DNA here is from genome assembly GCF_964106915.1 of Podarcis gaigeae. Lineage (NCBI taxonomy): Eukaryota > Metazoa > Chordata > Lepidosauria > Squamata > Lacertidae > Podarcis > Podarcis gaigeae. The sequence continues at coordinate 22,409,357 of NC_139683.1, read as the reverse complement.
CCCCCCCAACCCCAAGCGACTCCTTGTGGAATAATAACTCATGACAACGTGTTATGGGATTAAAATTGGCCACAACTTTATTAAAGATTCAGATGTAGGGAGACCTTGGCTTAGGCATTGGGCGTTTATCCCTCCCAGTCCCCAGCCGGGGATCTGGGGAACATCAAGGTTATCCAAAATGTGTGGGGATTGGGCTGACTCTGGAAAACGTATGTTTAAGTAGAGACCCCGCCCCCCATTTTGCTGCAACGCAGGAGAGACCACTGACAACCTATTGGCGTATGGCCAATGACTCCCCTCAAAACAACCCCTTTAACAGGGAACCCTGGGATCGCCGCCGCAGGGGGGGCGTGGGCCACCACTTACCCCCCCCCCCATTTAGGGAAGATAGACTAAAGGATTCCGCCCAAGGCCTGAAACCACCATCCGAGACCGCAAAATCGCAGTCTCGCCGCCAAGACTACCGTATTTTTCGCTCTATAACACGCACCTGACCATAACACGCACATCGTTTTTAGAGGAGGAAAACAAGGGAAAAAACATTCTGAATGAAACAGTGGATGTATCATTTTTGTGCTTCATGCTGTGGCCACAGACATGTGATCTGATGGTGAATTTGGGCTGACCCAATGCAAAAATCCTGAGAATCCCTGTGCATCCATGGTTTGTAACCACGTTTTTGCACCATTGCAGCCCCAGGCAACAGTGGGTGCGTGATTTTGGGGGGGCAGGCTGTAGCCATGGACATGCTATGTGCTCTGATGGTGAATTTGGGGTGACCCAATGCCAAAATCCTGAGAATTCCTGTGGATCCATGCTTTTTAACCACATTTTTGCACCATTGCAGCCCCAGGCAACAGTGGGTGCGTGATTTTTTTGGTGCAGGCTGTAGCCATGGACATGCTATGTGATCTGATGGTGAATTTGGGGTGACCCAATGCCAAAATCCTGAGAATTCCTGTGGATCCATGCTTTTTAACCACATTTTTGCACCATTGCAGCCCCAGGCAACAGTGGGTGCGTGATTTTGGGGGGGCAGGCTGTAGCCATGGACATGCTATGTGATCTGATGGTGAATTTGGGGTGACCCAATGCCAAAATCCTGAGAATCCCTGTGGATCCATGCTTTTTAACCACATTTTTGCACCATTGCAGCCCCAGGCAACAGTGGGTGCGTGATTTTTTTGGTGCAGGCTGTAGCCATGGACATGCTATGTGATCTGATGGTGAATTTGGGGTGACCCAATGCAAGGATCCTGAGAATCCCTGTGGATCCATGCTTTTTAACCACATTTTTGCACCATTGCAGCCCCAGGCAACAGTGGGTGCGTGATTTTTTTGGTGCAGGCTGTAGCCATGGACATGCTATGTGATCTGATGGTGAATTTGGGGTGACCCAATGCAAAGATCCTGAGGATCCATGCTTTGTAACCACATTTTAAGTGGGGAGCGAAGGAAAAACAAAGAAGGGACATTAGAGGGGTGTGCAGAGAAGCAGCTGGCTAAGAATGCAGGAGAGGGATTTAACGGGAGGGAGGAAAGAAAGGCAAAAGTTTCCCCCCACCCAAGCCAGCCATCTCTCTCTCTCTCTCTCTCTCTCTCTCTCTCTCTCTCTCTCTCCCTCTCTCTCCCTCCCTCCCTCCCCCCTCCCTCCCCCTCTCTCTCTCCCTCCCCCCTCTCTCTCTCCCTCCCCCTCCCCCTCTCTCTCTCCCTTCCCCCCTCTCTCTCCCTCTCCCCCAGCAGCACCGGAGCTTGCCTGGAGGGGAGGGGCTTTCCCTGCTCTTTGTTCCGTTTCAGCAAAGACAGCAACGAAACAGAGGAGGGTGGGCAGTAAGACCCTGAGGCAGAATGCAGGAAAGCAGCCACTTCCTCTCTTCAGGTTTCGTTTCTTCGTGCAGCGTGCATCGCCGCGATTTGATTTTTGCATGATTTTTCGGCTCCAGGGACCACACATTCGCTCTATAACACGCACAGACATTTCCCCTTCCTTTTTAGAAGAAAAAATCTGCGTGTTATAGAAGGAAAAATACGGTACTTACACCTGAAAAGGCCCTTCACAATCTGACAGCCATTCCAAAAGGCCATGCCTAATGTCGCCCAACCATTTCTTGTTACCCATAGTTGTGAGGTGCACTCTCTCGGGCCTGAAGAGTTCGTTCCTACTCTTTAAGGCAGTTATGCCCACTTTCTTTCAAGAGTCAGGGTGCAGCCTTTCCTGGGTTATCAAGAGTGTAGGAGCCAGTCAGCTGCGGACAGGCGCCAGGAGGAAATAGGTCTGGTTTCAGACTCAGTTTTAGCACCAAAACAGCCTTTTGATTACCTTTATTAGGAGAAAGAAGGTAGGCTGTAACCTGTTGGTTCTCCTTGATCTTTTGTGACATTCTATACAATTGTCCATAGTGTGCTTCTAGAAGAACTTAGAGGGTTGTGAGTTGGGGCACTTGGAGTTATTTCTTGAAATTCTTAGCAGTGAATATATTTGATTGTTTTAATATGTTTTCAGATTTTTAAAATGCTTTAAATTTTTTATAAAAGTGTTTTGCTTTGAAGGGCTCATTTGAGAGGAAGAATGGGCTAGAAATTGAGTGAATGAATAATTGCTGTGTCCCCCCACCCCTCTTTCTCCCAAACAGGTTGTAGGAGGGAAAATGACTGAATCAGGTCGGCTATGTGCATTTATCACCAAAGTAAAAAAAGGAAGTTTAGCTGATACAGTGGGACACCTTAGGCCAGGTATGAGAGGAACATTCAGCTGAATTATGTAACTGGACAGTGTCAATAATGATTGTTTTTTGGTGCATTGTGTGATTTAAATGCAGTGATTTACTTCTATGCTGTTGAGAACACTGTTAATCTCTTCATCTATTCTAATTCTTATATTTTATTTGAGGATTAAAAGTTGTGGTTGTATTTTAAACATTTTTTTTTTAAATCAAACCTTATATTCCTTTGGAAGAGCTGAGATTATCCATTCTTTGAGTTGTTCTGCTTCTGTGGCATAGCTTACTTACATTTTTTATTATGTTAATTTATACCAATTTCTATTCTGTTGCTTTCTTTCCCCCAGGGATGTCATATTATTTATTTATTTAATTTCATAAAATTCACATACTGCTTGATTGTTTAAAAAAAACCCTCATAGTGGTTTACAAAAGATAAAGCAATAAAATCAAGAAAACATTACAACTCTACTTTAACAACCCTTTTTTATTACCAAAGTTAAAATACTAAAACAGATTGAAAGTACCTCATATATAGACCATGTAAGTCATATGCCAAGGATTCCCGCTCTTTTGTTAGGGGGACCCAATTACAGTTTTTCCTTTGTTTGAAGATATACATACTGTTTCTAGTTCTCAACCTAAGTGGAGCTTGCTTAAACTATGCTCCCAACTTGATGGTCTCACCCACAGGTACAGGATTGTTACATCTCTGTTTAACATACAGATGGCTTATTATCTCAGTGTGTTCATTTTTGAAAAATCTAGAAATGGATGCCTTCAAATTCAGTTGGGTTATTCTGTAGAATATAAGAGAAGGTGAACAATAGGAAGGGAACCAATGGAGCAGCTGTTCTATTTTGAGGCTATTCTCTTAATTTACATCAGTAGGAAAACTGTGTTTCTTCACAGACATTTTCCTGTAGAATAATATATTCTCTTAGAAGGAATTCATATTTGGGTTGAATTATATTTCTGTGTTATTAGTTAATGTTGGGCTGATACATAACTTTAAAAAAACTTTTCTAGATTAAAAAAGAGTCAGACATGAGCAATTCAGCAAGAACACAACCTACAGGCAAGTTTTCCTTCTGAAACAAACTCTTATGGCTACCATTGCAGGTGATGAAGTGTTAGAATGGAATGGAAGGCTTTTACAAGGAGCCACCTTTGAAGAAGTGTACAACATCATTCTAGAATCCAAACCAGAGCCACAAGTGGAACTTGTAGTTTCAAGGCCAATTGGGTAAGTATAGGTTCCCTCCATGAATTGTTTAGAACACACACAGGCGTTACAAAATCAGGCTCCAAACTGAATTTCACAGCTTTGTTTCTGTACATATGAATGTTCCGTAATGAATCAGCTTCTTTAATCTCAGCTTGCCTCTTCCTTCTTCCTTTGGTACCTTTCTTGATTACTACAGTCTGTTCTATAGGGGGCTATTATTGAAGTGCTTGGAAATATCAACGAGTTCAAAAGTTATCTGCCAGATTTATTTACCTAGAATTTATCATATCTTGCCAATATTGAAAGATCTGAATTAGTTTTCAATTTATTTCTGGGCAGAGTGTAAAGTGCTGCTTTTGACTGAGATTGAAGCCCTTCATGTTCCACACAAACATGACTTCTGATTAACAAAATCTTCTAAGGCCATATTTCTCCATCTTTGGAGGCTATGCAAATGGTTTTTGGAGAGAGGGCCTCTGTGACGGTTCACATTTTGGAATTTGGTATCCAGAGAAGTCTGGTCTGATGACATGACTGTATCATAATCATTCCGGTACCATGCTAAGTCTATCCTGTTTACCCAAACTTTTAATGAACACCGACGGCTTTTAATCTTCATGTGACTCTGTCGGTATTTATTCTGAATGGCGGTTCTAGTTTTGTATTATTAGTTGTCAGGGGCTCAGGAGCAGAGGCACAGGAGAGGGAGGAAATGGAGAGTGAGGGGGAGGAATCCGAAGGGAGCGTAGGCGGTGACAGTGATCAGAGGGATTCCATGAGCCTCTCCAGCGAATCGGAAGATTCACAGAAGGGAGCGCCGATGGCCAGGGGAAGGGGGGTGCCAAAGGGGAAACCCCAGAAGGAAGGGGCCAGCGGGGACTCCCAGAGCAGCAGTTGGAAATCAGGACCAGCTTCCCCACCAGAGCGCAGTGGGGGGGAGGAGTCCCAGGCATCGGGACCAGTGTTTTCACCACCAGCGAGAGGAGATGAGTCAGGATTGGCCACGCCTCCATCGGAGAGCGGGGAAACGGTCAAGAGGAAAGTTACCTGCTGGGCGCGCGCGCCAAGTTCAAATGTACAGGCGAGCGGCACAGCAGGTAGCCCGGATAGGGAGCCAGGTCCTAAAGCCCGCCAGAAGGAGGGGCAAGACTCAGGGGGGTCAGCGTCAGAAGAGTCCAGAAAGGAGGAAACCCCAGGGGGCAGAAGGACCCAGAGGAGGAAAGAACAACGGAAGAGGTGGAGTAAGGCTAGAGTCTTAAACTGGTGTCTAGGAGGCGGAGACTCAGATGGAGCTTCGCCAATCTAAGCTCTAAGACGTAGAGTTGCACACTGCGGTTTGGAAATGGAAACTAATCTTCAATAAAGACTTTTATACGTTATTACTGGCTAGCGTTGGTCCTCTGTGAGCTGGGACCTGGAGGCAACTCTGACATCAGTTTTAGAGTATCTAATTGTTTGATTTTTTTTAGTCACTCTGAGGATAGTTTAATAGTATAAAAATGAACTATACATTTTAAGCAAATAAATAAAATCAGTTTCTCATCCCACTAGTTATTCCCATATGAGTTTAAACTCACAGATGAGTTTAATGATTTCCCTAAGAATAAGCTCTTGGAATTCAAACCCAAATTCCCCCTTTTGGTTTAAGTATAAAAAGCAAATAGTCCCTCATTTGATTCATTTGTAAGCCTAAAGCTATAGATTAGAGCTTGTGCTGCTTGCTGAAACTGCCTATCAGCATCCACTTCCTGCCACCACACCAGCCCATTGCCAGCCACCTCCCTTTCTTTTATACCTTGCTCCATACCTCTCTTCTCCATCTCCTCACAGCTCCCCCAACCCGCTGTCCTTCTACCATTGGTAGAACAAAGCCTTTCTTCCCCTCACCCCATCCACCCTGCAGCTACCACCACACTGCAAAATCCAGGCTTCTTTCTGGTAGGGGCACAGTGACAACATGGAAGGACAAAAGTCTTTATCCTCTTCATTCCCATCCCCACAACAGTGGTGGCAACAACAACAATTACAATAGTGGGAGTGGAGGAAGGTTGCCCTAAACTGCGTGTGTGCGTGCCTGCCTGCTCCACCAGTCTGCTTGCTTGTGCCATCTGCCTGGGCCACCATCCTGCCTTCTTCCCCTTCCCCTGGTCTGGTGACAGTGGCAACAACAGGGAGCATTCTGAAAGCCCCAAGCAGACTGAAACCATGGTTTGATATCCTGCTTTGTTCACCAGAGGGGATTGGAAAGATGTAGGCAAGAATATTTTACAAGCTTGTTCTCTTAATGAAACCATAGTTTCCTGTTGTTACATGTAAACCAGACCATTCAAATTGCAGAGCTAGGGAGTTACATTCAAAAGCTAAATAACTCTAGATGTAATTATTTATGGAACTAAATCAATAAATAAAATCTAAGCAGAGTTGCGTCTTATTGAAATGAATAGAATTTGTGCATATTGTGTGTGTGTGTGTGTGTGTGTGTGTATCATTCCATATTGCTGTAGAGAGAGCTGAAGAGGTGAGAGGTAGTTTGGTTTGCCGGAACAAAAAATGCTGCTCACTTCTGACCTGATTTGGATGCCATTGTTAGAAAATATCCAACTTAGATGGTTTGCTTGGATCACTTTCAGTGCGTTTTGTTGACATGTTGCCCATTATCGGATATTAGTAGACATTTGTGGGACCTGCTACATATATATGAAGTTGGAGTGTACTTCATCAGTTGTACACTGTTCTTGTGACTGTAATTCATTTTGACTGTTTTGAATTTTGAATTATTGTAATTTACCATGGGGTCTGTTTGTGAAGGGTAGACAATAAATAAATAAATAAATAAATAAATAATAAATAAATAAATAAATAAATAAATAAATAAATAAATAAATTTCCAAGATATTTTTGTTAGTTTTTATGTTATACAACTATCTCTATCACACTTTACAACTGCATATTTACACCTATGGAAATATTTATATATTTATAGAAAAAACAACAGTATATTTTCTGTGATTTTGCAGTGTAATATTCTATCTTCAAGTTCCATAAAGTATAAACATGATTTGTTTTTCATAATTGCAGAGATATTCCCAGAATACCTGACAGTACACATGCACAGTTGGAGTCCAGTAAGTTTCATTTTTCTCGATTGGATGCAAGCTGGAAATTGAAAAGATGTTTGTGTTCCTTCTAAATTTTGCCTCTTTGTCTGTATCTGTATAGGTATCACTCTTCTATGTGTCTTATCTATGTTTTCTATCATTCTTCAATAATAAACTATCAGAAGTCAGGAAATCTAATGCTGGGGTTGGCATTCTTTTATAAATTCACTCTTCTCTTTATTAAAAAGGGAAGAACAACCTAGTGGGTAAAAATAGGATTGACGTCAATCCTAACTTCAATTTCCTGCTTTTTTGTTAATGCTGTGTGCTGCAGCCTTATTAAATAAAATGCATTTCATTATGTTCAATATTTAAAATCATTATTTTTATATTTTAGAGAAAATACTACACCATACAAATATTTTAAAGTAATTGAATATTTGGCCTTTATGGATCTTATTAATGTTTTGGTATATGCCAGGTATCAAGAATAGAGCATGCCAACAGCAACGTCGGAGTGACAGCTCAAAACCTTAAGTTTTGGCAGATTCATCTGCGCAGCTGTGTAAGATTGAGATGCTGTTTTCTTCTTCACTTTAGTGTTGGTTGGGGGAATCATCCCAAACAGGGCAGATTCTTCCACACCATTTGGATTGAATTCCCTCCCACTCCAGCCCCGGAAGATAAAGCCCACAATGCTCATTTCGTCCCCCTGACCATCTGGAGGCATGATTGGACTTCCACTTGTACAACATTGGATACAACCCATAATTAATTGTATCAGCCATTAATTTATTGTTGGATGTAAAAACCATAATGATTTTAAGACCCCCTATAGCATCTTCTTACTGGAGAAAAAAAAGCTTGTAACCAAAAATATTTTTTTCAAGATGCAAAATGTTATTTCCTTGACTTACTCTAAAAATAATATAACAAGCAAACAATTTATTTGAGGAGACTTTATCCTGCCAAACCCAAATATTCAGAAACAAGTTCTTGTTTTGCAGCGTTTTTAATATAGGTGATAGCAATTGAGCTGCAGTCCTCAAGATACAGAGCATTTGACTTCGATCCAGTCCCAATGATTCAAGCATATGTTTAAGTTTCCATTAATATAATGGATCTTTAAGTGCTTAGCTTTGGCTAAATTATACCCATTGTTTTGCTCATCGTGTTCATATTTAGAGATTAAATCAAATTTTAAGATTATCTGTTATCTTTTCAACACACTGTGTATTCATGTATTTTTGTTCAAATGATCCTTTTCTTAATGTTTATATAATCAGAATATGTTTAATAAAGTAAAATAAATTTTACTTTCAGGTTCTAGTTCGTTTGAATCTCAAAAAATGGACCGGCCTTCTATTTCAGTCACTTCTCCCATGAGTCCAGGCATGTTGAGGGATGTTCCACAGTTCTTATCTGGACAACTTTCAGTATGTAAACATTTGTTCAGTTTGTTCTTATTTACTTTGTTGCTTGTAATAATGTATTGTTAATGGAAAAATGCCAGGTAACTATATACTGAAGTTGTTACTATCCTTAATTATTTTATTCAGCTATTTCTCAACATGAATTACAGGCAACCCCCATTTACGCAGCGGTTATGTTCCAAGTCATTGTGTGCATTGGTGGAGCATGCATAAGGCCACCCCACCCTGTTTTGTTCCTGGCCCTGTTCCACCCTCTTCTGGTGCTGAACATGGTGCACAGTTGTGCATGCATCAAATATATGCAAAATCGGAGTTGCCTGTAATTACAATCTCCTCCTGTATTCAGGATATTTATATCTAATATTTTCTGTTTGTAGAATTATATTTTTCATTTCCATATGTAAATCATGAATGTGCACAGTTGGCTACAGCTATTCACAATCTGTTGGCTACAGATTCTATAAAACATATTCAAGGAAAATGTAGAGTCCCATGTAAGGGCCTGAAAAATTATTCATGTCTTCAATAATTTGAAAGAACTGAAGCACAAGCTTCCGCAGCCCTTTCCTGAGCTAGTCTGAGAATCTCGCCACTAGTTCTTGATCATATTCATTCTACTAATTATCACTGTGGCACAAGATTTCACACAGAGAACAAAGCATTTTGGCGATTGTGAACCTATTCTTTTTCCTTGGAAGCGCGAAAATGATTTTCAAAAGTGTGTGACATTTGAAATCTACACCAGTGCTTCCAGTAAAACAGTTCATAATATTAATGAGTGATATTAGTTTGAAAAGTGTGAGCATGATGATCAGCAATTTCGGAAGTGCTGATGTTTAACTGGTAGCAGGTAGAGAATGAATACAGAATGTATTTATGTCAAGAGAAGACACAAAATATAGGGAAATTGGAAGGCAATTTCTTTGGCAGCAGGATGTGCAGTCCACCGGGAACTTGTTCTGACAAAGAACATTGGGATTTGCTGAAGAATGGGAAACTTTGGCAGGGACTGAGATTTTCTTGTTCAATAATAATAATAGTAATAATTTCCCATGTGTTTTCCCACATTGCTTATATTGAAACCACTAGAGTTTTACTGTGACAGAACGAGAACAAGGACTCTGATTCTCTTGGAACTAGCTTGTAGTAGCATAGCTTACTTTTCCCTTTGGTCTGACATGATGGATTATAGTCCTCAATAGACATAGGAATCAGATTGTAAAAGCTTGAACAATACCTAATTCTCTGGAGGGAGAAGCTGCACTTACTCACCCTACATTAGGAAACAGTAGACTGTTGTTCACATCCATTTTATCCCCTGGTGTAGACAAATCTGCAAATGTTTGTTTCTCTTGATTTCTCATTTTTCAGTCTTAAATTCAAGTCTCTCTGCAGCAATTTGTTATCATTGATTTTTTAAAACCCTCATGAAAATTTGGCAGCATCTTAGTGTGATTTTCTCCTGTACACACATTTTTTATGCAGTTTTGGCTAATAAATAGATTTTTAAAGGAACTTCCCCCCAAATAATGCATTTTTGATTATTTTAACTAATGTATCCATGTTCTGCACACCTTTACCTAACATATGTGTTTTTGTACATGTTGGCTAGAGAAGTACAATACAAATTTTGGAAAAGTTCAGATTTTGAAGGATAGTTGTATTTCAATTCCCAAAATGGGTGAGTTATGGGTATTTGAGTGCACACATGTGTTTTTTCGCAAGGAAAATAATGGATGAAGGGTGTGTAGAAGTCATGCTGTTTTGCATAGTTTCTCTCACTAGTGATCCTCCTTCTCTTGCTTATCAGTGTTGGGTGCCTTGTCTTTTCAGTACTGTTTGCAAAAAGTAGGGCTGAGGTTCCTTGTTGGCGTTTATCTCTAAATTATTTTGATACTGTCAGGGGTTCAGAAGGAGAGACACAGGAGGGGGAGCAAATGGAGAGTGAGGAGGAGGAGTACGAGGGGGGCGCAGGCAGTGACAGTGGCCAGAGTTATTCCACAAGCCTCTCTAGCGAATCGGAGGACTCACAGAAGGGAGCGCCGGTGGCCAGAGCAAGGGAGATTCCAAGGGAGAAACCTCAAGAGGGAGGGGCCAGCGGGGAGTCCCTGAGCAGCAGCTGGAGATCAGGACCAGCGTCTCCACCAGAGCGCAGTGGGGAGGGGGAGTCCCAGGAGTCGGGACCAGTGTCTTCACCACCAGAGGGAGGAGAGGAGTCAGGTTTGGCAACACCCACATCAGGAAGCGGGGAAACGGTCAGAAGGAAAGTCACCGGCTGGGCGCGCGCGCCAAGTTCAAATGTACAGGAGCGCGGCACAGCGGGGAGCCCGGGAAGGGAGCCAGGTCCTAAAGCCCGCCGGAGGGAGGGGCAAGACTCAGGAGGCTCCGCGTCAGAGGAGTCCAGGAAGGAGGGAACCCCAGAGGGCAGAAGGACCCAACGCAGGAAAGAGCAGCGCAAGAGGTGGAGCCGGGCTAGAATCTTAAACTGGTGTGGGTGGAGCAGTGAGTCAGAGGGGACTTAGCCGGTCTAGCGTTAAGACGTGGGTCTGCGCGCCCAGAGCTTGGAAATGGAAACTAAACTTCAATAAAGACTTTTGTATATAATATCCACTGGGCGTTGGTCCTCTGTGAGCTGGGACCTAGCGGCAGTCCTGACAGATACGTTTAGTACCTGTTAACTATAAGCGTGATTCATCTACAATATATGTTTTGTCTGGCTGCTGACCTCTTGTTAAAGTGATCCCATTTTTGTACAATGTGTTCCATCACTAGGTTTTCCCTTCTGTGCTTATAATTTTCTAAACATGGAAAATTTAATATAACACTAGTCCATGCTTCTTGATATGTGTACTGTGTTCCCTAGTTGGAGGGTGATCAGCTGGTGTGCCATGACTTGCTGCTGATTTACTTAAAATCCTATTTCCCCATTGTGACTTTGAGGACAGTGGGAGAGGAGGTAGGAAAGTCATCTGGGCCTTCACACTGACTTTAGTGTGAGTGTTTTGTATCACCTTTTCTGCAGGTATAACATCCTGTCATTGCTGGGGCTTGCTGGGGCTTGCACCAGACCTTCACCTGAGCATAGTATCTGGACTAAATTTTGCTATTCCTCCATCATTCCCCCAATTCCACTGAGATTTTGCCCTGGTTCTGGCAATGTTCCTTCAGTGCAAGACAGGGATGAGGAACCTTCCATTCACAGGCCTGACTAGGTGTAGCAGGAATCCTAATTTGGCCTGTGAGATCATTCTCTCTCCCCCACAGCCACACGCATCTACCCTGTTATGTCATCCTGTGTGACATCAGGTGGGAGTCAGGTAAAAGTGTGGACTGCACTTTGCCTGCACAGCATTTCTAAGCTGTTTCAGTAGCATTTTTGTCACCTGATGTGATTATGATGTCAGGTGATGGGTGATGGCCATGCACTCCTGGCAGACTTGGCCTGTGGGGCTTGTGGTGATACGATCTTGGCCTGCTGGGTTGAAAAAGTTCCCTACCCCTGTTACAGGGGTTCCACTACTACAGTACCATCTGTCACTACAGCCAATGTTAATTTGCTATGTTGTTGTATCTTTTGGGCTACCAGTGCAAGAGCATTTCATAGTGAAAGTATCCCACCCATTAGGCAGTGTAGTGATTTTCAGGTGTCCCTAACACTTTTTCTTCAAACAGCCATTAATTTGGTCACTAAAGACCAAACTTGATGTGTGTTTTTAAGTTTCTCTTAGCACGTGTGTCCCACAAATTGTCTTTAATTCACTATAATCCACCTGACAGAATATATTTTTGGAAAGATAAAAAGTGTATGTTCCAACCAGCTTTATTTAAACACTTCTAAGACCTATTTATTTCATCAGGAGAAATTGAAACAAATGCATAATACTTCCAATACTTAGTTTTGGCTGATCATGCCCTATGTTTTATAAAGACTAGCCCTTTCAAGAAGAAAGTTAAAAATCCAGGAGGATTTTTTTCTGCAATATCTATTTGAAATGAGCTGAAGTGGTATAAAATCATTAACGTGACTGAGTTTTATATGGAATCTACAGCATTTCAGAGCAAGTCCAGATTCTGCATGGCATCATCATGAAGCCAAATCAGAGTGAGTGCAGGAACAGAAGGTAGTGATTCCTACCCTCATTCTGATGTCTTATGACAGAAATATTGAATAAAACAACACCCAGCGGAGCAAAATATAACTTCTGCCAGGATCCAACAATGGAAAGAGTAACCTCTGCTGTTAGGACCATATGAACAGGCAACAGGGGTAGCAAAAAAATGCATTGCGAGCAGTTTTGTAAAACCTTTCATTCCTCCCAAGTCCCTGTTCTATACCAAAGAATATTCTAAAGTGCCTTTGGCGCGCCTCTAGCTTACACTGAATAAAACCTATTAGAATCAGTTTTTATTCTGGGGAAGTGGCCTTACTGATACTGTTGGTTTGTCTTCTGCAGTAGGTTTGGGTGCACCGCAGACTGAAATTAGTTGTGGCCTTGGTCTAGGATTTTTGCCCTGATGTTGATGTTGTCCACTCGGACTTTTTGATACCTTTTAACAGTGTTGATATTGAAATATCAACATGTTGATGTCGAGACCTGCCAAGTGGTTTTCATTAAATGATTAGTTCGAGTCGGCCCTAGCAGAAATGTCTCAAAAGGTTGCAGGGGGTGGTTGCAGAGGAATTTGCCGTATGAAGTACTGCAGGAGTCCATCTTGCTCATCCTACTGTTCAGCTGGGGAAATCTTGCATAATATGGAAGTGGAGTCAATATTTAGATGACTCACAACTCTGCATTCTTTTTCATCTGACCCATATGCTGCAGTTGTATTCAGGAACCACAAATGAACTGTGCACTGTTCCCTTGAGTACAAGTGAGTCACTGGATTCCCTCTTCCTTCCTTGTGGTTCAGGCAAAAACTTGCTGTAGGCCATCATTAAGAACCTTGCAAGGGAGATGTATAAACAAAGTTTTAAATAACTGTAACAGTTAAATTACCAACACGTGTGGAACAATTCTGTTATGAAGGCTCAACCTGAAAACACAGATGGTGGATAGACAATCTTTTAGCTCCAAGTGGTTCTTTGACACATATGCTGTTCATCTATAATGACTGACATAAAAAGTGGTGAAAACAACTTTGTCACCCATTGGCAGCCATCAAAAATCTGAAGAATAAGGGGCGGCCGAAGGGGGGTGGGTGTTCATGTAGATAAGCTTAATAGAAACTAAAGCCAGAAACACAGGAATGATAGAAATACTCATATTTTGATTTCTTATTATCTGGGCTTGTATTATTGCTTTGCATACTCTTGGATTTCTCATGATACTTGAAACTACAATATTGGCAAAGGGTCTTTTCACTAATTTAGTCTGATAAGGCAGCTTTCTGTAACCTTGGGGATTAGACTGTTGTTCCACTTGGCACTGACTTTTAAAACTGTTCAGAAATTGTAGTGAACACAGTATGTGATGACTTCCTAACTGTGAAGTGCTTATCTGGAAGCACATTACTGTAGTCTCCTGGAAGAAATGTACACCTCTGGTTTTGTTTTTAAAAGCTGACATTGCTTCAGCTATATACACACTTAATAGAGCAATTCTGCGCTCTGTTCTACTGTCATAACCTCCTAAAACTGAGCCAATTCTGTACTATTGTGTGAGATCCTGTCCGTAATTGTGGAATTTCTTCCTGACATTTTTCAAAAGGCAAACCTTCAGTGACCAGAATTAATCTCGAGATGCTGGTGTTGTGGTGATGATTATTGTGGTTTGAAGGGATTATATTGTTTAATTAGTTGATTAGATTCAAATACTTATTCTTACATATTTATTTATTTATTTATTGAATGCATTGGCTCATTTTGAATCTTTGTAGAAGTGTGAGGAAAAATAATCAGTAAAGAAGAAAATATTCATAATGAATTAAAATTATATAACTGCTCTGTAATGTCAGAAGAGCTACTAGCAATGTACTGATCTCCAAGAAACGAACAGAAATGTATTGTTGGTTTGCTAGCATAAGCAATAGTTATGAAAAATATTCGCCTTATCATGAAGTCAAAAAGAATTCAGATGGGGCTCTGATTAGGACTAGAGCTAATCCTATTCAGAATACTTTTGTACAGTTTATTTACCAGCGTATGCATTTTACAACAAAATGTAAAATCCATTTGGTCATGTATTTTATTATTTACTTCACAACATTTATGCACTCTTGACTGTAATGAAACTTTAAACCATTTCAAAGCATGTTTGTTTCTCTGTTGGTACAACTAAATTACTTTGGGGTTTATCCATACACACAGGCTATGTAAATAGACTAACATTCCTCAAATATACTCAATATAAACTGATTCTTCTTTTTGATGTTGATATAGCACATTTTGAAGGACAACTAATTAGCAAGTGTAGCAAAACAACCTTTATTAGTGAGATCTGCAATGTATCTTGAGTGTTGTGAACCGCCCTGTGATCTTCAGATAAAGTGCGGTATACAAATTTAAATAGTAACCATCATCATCTGCATCCAAGAAAGAACCTTAAATTGAAACCAGTTTTTCTGGTCAGGCAGAGGGCAAAAGGAGATGAATTAAGAAGCATTTAATTGAGTTAGAAGTACAGTCCTGATATTATTTTGGGAATAAGGATGCTTACCATGAAAAAGGCAGCAAGTCACAGGCTGCTCCGAAAGAAGCCCTCCCTTGGAGTTCAAGGACCAGAACCACTATGAGCCAGTTGATAGGTGCACATTGACTTGGAAATGTGTGGAATTTTCTCCTTGCAGACAGATTATCTGCACACTCTTCAGGGACCCAGTGAATGAGCATAATTGCTGATTCTTCACATTAACCACCCAGCTTACATTCTATTCCCCATAATATATGCACTTTGTATTGCTTTTTACACTTTTCTTATAGGACATTCTAGGAATTTTGGAAATTGAAGAGCAAAATAGAAATGCTTTAAGTAAAATAAAACATTTCCCAGCTGTACTGACCCACAACATTTTACCGGGAGATGCTAGGGCAATTTTGCCTGTGAAATATGCAACCATTGACCCCCCACTGCCCCCACTTGTGGTTGAGCAGCTAAATATTGGCTTGGCTGCCTCCCAATGCTGTGGATGGGAAGTGGGGAAACTGCTACGACAGCAGAGGGGTCCATTCTTTTGACATAACACATTGAGGCTCACATGCTCCTGGTATCCTTTGGTCAACTGTAAACAAAATGGCCAGCTGTTGCTCAGGTGAGAAGCAAATGAAAGTAAGGATGTGGTGTTAGAGGTCATACACCAGAACATTGCCACACAGGTGACAAACTGCCCATTAAAATGGGCTAGCTATACCAGCAATGACTGTGGGTGTATAACAGGTTGTTTTTAGTCATTAGATTTTGTATCAGATGGGTAAATCTGGATTTAACCAATAAAAAGTACAGACTGGCATTTCGAGCATGATAATGTTGTGTGGATGGTGCAAAAAAGTGTGCATGAGTAGCACTGATTCTGCTGTAAATTCGCCTGGAAGCACCCCAACAGTGCTTGCTTTTCTGTTTCTCCCCACAATGCTTACTCAACTTGTAAACTTTATTTTAAAAGAAAATTTAAATATTGTTATGCTCTCTCCTATGAAATGCAGCATATTTTTGAAGAGTATATATTCACAGCTGTATTTACCACTATTGTATGATTTTCTTTTCAACCAGATATCTATATTGCCACTTCCCACTTTAGCATTGGTTTATTTTTAAGCTCAAGATGCAGGGAAACCCTGGTTTTAAAATCCATGCAATCTGTGGTTGCTCAGTGCTAGAGAAAATGCATTCTGTATAATCTCAGGAGTAGTCTTATGTTACTTCTTCAGACATTGAAAATCTTAACATTAGCTGTGCTTTGCCCCTAATTATGATAAGCTTGGAGTAGTATAGCTTTATTTTAGAAATGCTAAGTGCTTACAACAAACACAGTCCCCCCCATTACCATTGACTGAAACCATAAAGAAAAACGTTGATGAGAAATGATGAAATATATGGTCTTAGATCTGCTAATGAATTGCATCTATGTCTCTGATACATCATTTTATACTGGTTATTATGGGCAGATTCACCTAACGAGTCCTGTACAAGAGCTTCTACTTGTGTAAGAGGGCTTCCCCTCATTCCGCCCTCCTGTGGCCCCTGAAATTGCCTTGGGGGGTTGAGATAACCCCGAGAACAGCATCGGGGGGGAGGGGGGGGTCATTATGTCTGGCAAGCAGATATGCTGGGGCAGGTGGAATGTTTGTAATTGTGGCATGTTGAATTCCACTCAGTTTTTCTTATAGTGCGATCCTGAGCATGTCTACTCAGAACTAAGTCCCATTGGTCCAATGGGAATTACTCCCAGATGAGTGTGTATAGGATTGTAACCTTAGTTTTTTATACCTTAAGTTAATGGTGGGGAACCTGTGATCCACCAGATGTTGTTGTATCCCTGACTGCTAGCTATGCTGCCAGTGGCTGATGAGAGTCCAACAACATCTGGAGGGAACACAGGTTCCCACCACTGTCTTAACTTATTATAACCGACATTGCACACAGACAAATGTCTCCCTCTTCTAAATAAGGCAGCTTTTAATGCAAGCCACTCACTATGTGAAGCAGGTTGTGTTATTTCTTATTCAGTTGAAAGTATGATTGGTGGAGGATCATACATGAATTTTAGTTTTTTAATAATGCAATTGCAGATTTTATTTATGCACTGCATATTTAACAGTTCTCATTAGATAAACTTGTTCGTGGTGTAAAGCAGTGTTTTATTAAAGTTGTGTGTCCTTGTTTTACTTTTGGTCTTTTAGTTTCCAGCGTGTTGTCTTTTTGGTTTTGTTTTATTGCTTTTTCTTTAATTTTGCTTACCAGAGCCAAAGCCTTAGTAGAAGAACAGCGCCTTTTGTTCCTAGGGTTCAGGTAAAGGCTTCATCTGCCTGACAGAAACTAAAGTTGTGTTCCCCTCTCCTACGTTTTGTTTGACTTGGAAAATGCATAGTAGGGAAATGTCACAGTTTGATCCATTTTCCCATTTTAATTTTAATGTGTTGCTTCAAGCCATATTAACAAATTTCATATTGTCTTGTGAGCAGCTTGAAACTGCATGGTGATTAGAATACTGTACTAAACTAAAATTTAAAGAGACAACTAGTTTTTAGTTTTACTTTTTTTCTATATCTAATTAAACAAGCACAGATTTCAGCAATGATAATAACTGTGTGTTACATAAATTACATACCTTGAACTAGAATTAGTTGATCTTATGCTTTGGATGTTTGGCCTCATTGTATCAAGTTTGGTGTCTCTTTAAATCACACATTTTCATTACAAAATTTCCTTTTTTGCATTTTCCAAATGACAGTAGTTCCCTGAGCAGAAGACGGGCAAATAAATTTGTACCTTGTCTAAGGAATGTGTACCTTGCTTGCATTTTGACACATTAGTTGAAATATTAAAACCAATAATGATTACAAAATAATTTCCCATTACTACTAGGGATGACTATATTCTGATCTTATTTGGGTACAAGTTGTTTGCCTTTTTTCATTAGGAATCCCTTAAGGTACTGTAGATTAACCCAACTGTAGGTTGTAAGAATGTCATAATGCTTATCTTGCTTTGCTGCATGCTTACCATTTTATTTATATTTTTGTATAGAGAACATTACCTGCTTTTGTTATAAAATATTTTTGTGTAAATGCTCATCATTTGTATAAATGCTGTATAAGCTTATTCTTTTCATGCTATTTCACTGCTTAAGAAAATATAAAAATTGAAAGTTCAGAGTTACATGAATTATAGTTTTTGTTATTGTTTAGAAAGGAAAGCACTTATTATTTTAAAAGATAACCACATGAAACAGGCCACAGAGAACTTAATGGGAGACAGAGAGTCAAGTCTACATGCAAATCCTAATGCGTTCTCAATTCTTTGGCTAGCATTAAGCCTCATAACATTCTCAGAATTTATTATGTCACTAAAATGCAAAATTATTATTTCAGAATAAAAATAAGGGCATGTTTTTGCAAACATTTTCATAACAGAATTTTTGTTAATTTGTGCTGGGTGGACAGTATGGGGGAATGCTAAGATGTATCTTAATCAAGATGTATTCAGACAACTGTTCCAGTTCAGCTCCTGCAAGCTCCTGCTCCCTAACTAAAATCCCGATCGAAGGAAAAGAATCTTAAAAAATAATGGGTGATATCTAGTGTTGCATGAATAGACTTCCACTTGCTCAACGGCACTCCCCCTCCCTTTCCTCCAACTGCACCCCTCACCTAAAAAATCTACTCCAGAGAATTGAGACAAACCCTGAAGCAGATTTTGTTAGCAAGGAGAGGAAGTCCCATTGTGTAATGCAAAGTTATCTAGCCAGTATTGACAATATCGTTCAAATCAGACTACATCTCAGCAGTATGGATATCCTATCTGCATTGAAATAGAAATCAAGAAACCAATATAGCATTTTCTTGATTTTCTACAAATGTAAACGCTCTTAGTCGATTATAACTTCCTAAAATTATTGCTACATTTAAAGGTATATCTAAATGAATTAGCATTGTTTTGAGTAAATACGAAATGGCATGGCCCTGACAAGCTGGCCAGTCTTTCTTTGCAAAGAGTGTGGGCCACAGCTCAGCACTATGGAGAAAGTTCCTGCTTCCATCAAAACGAAGCAAATGGCAAATGACATGTGAGAATAATAATCATAGATCACCAGATGATAGTCTCAGTCTTAAATACCTCCGTTCTGTCATCTCCCCATTCTATTGGTTAGTTTTTTTCAGGAATTGTAAGCTATTCCAAATCTAGGAGATGAATTTGTTTTATAAAGATTGAAATAAAAAAGGCTGAGTGAATGCCATATTACCTTTAAGTACAGTGCAGAGTTGAAGTAGTAAGTTGGTTGCCATATACTTGCATGTAGAAGACTTCTGTAAACTGAATGTAAAATGCCTTAACAGGTCAATTACTGTAATGTGAACAGGTCTGTAGTGTACACAACTTTATTTCATGGTCTTTCTACATATACTAATCAAAATCTGAAGTAGTCTTTCATGAATTCATATTGCATATAAAAATGTTAGGATATCTGTTGCTCCACACATGCACATCTACAGCATATACATAACAAAAGTAAACAATTTTGCATATTTTTACATATGTAATGTAGTGCTAAACAGATTATACATACAAAATAAATTTCATCACATTTATCATTTTGGGCCTTAAGGCTACAAATTAGAATGCCATGAACTTACCTATACTGTAATAGTAAAACAGATACAGTGGAAGTCTAAAAGTTACATTTGCTTTTAAGGATAACTGTATTATGAAAGAAGTAGATTGACTAATTTATAATTTCTCTTTACAGATAAAACTGTGGTATGACAAGGTTGGTCACCAGTTGATAGTCACAATATTGGGTGCAAAGGATCTTCCTTCAAGGGAAGATGGGAGGCCGAGGAATCCCTATGTTAAGATTTACTTTCTTCCTGACAGAAGGTAGGATGAAAAAAAAAGGCTTAACTACTTTAAATTACATTTCTGTGAAAAAATAGTAATGTTTGGTAACTAGTATTGATCATAATATCTCAGTTACTGTATTTTTGTCAGAGAAGAAATCCCAGACAAGGAGCACACCTGATCAAATATCTGAGGAAGTTGTAAGGGTTAGCTTCTTTGCAGGGAAAAATAAATGATGATCTTATTAATGATGGTCAATAAATTTTGAAACTTTTAAGCAGGAGAAGATAAATAATAATACACAGAATGATGTGCCTATTCAGATTACCATTGTTTATCTAAGTCATAATAACTATGCTTTTCTCAGACATTTGAGAAAGGAATGTTGACTGTGGTGGTAGCTTGCAGTAATCCTGGTTAACCCAATAAACAATCTTATATATTTCCATAACCCTTAATGAGAATTTGTGAGTGGATGTTGAGAGTTACAGAGATATTTTACAGGGTCTTTAGTGGCAGAAAAATATGATGATTCAGAAAAAACCCCTCGCTGTCCTACAGGCTTTCTAGATTGGTAAAGGCTGCACATGCACACTGCCCTCCTAGTGGAGTTAGAAATGTGAGTGGCAGAATGAATGCAAGTGGCCTACTGCTTGTTTTTCTTCAGCAAGCACAAGACCATGTCTGCTATCTGACCTTGAAGTCATCGAAGAAGTTTGAGCAGATGGAATGCTTGATGATCTTTGTTATGGGTCCAGAGCTGAAGCAGTGGGGAGAAAGTGGAGTCCCTTTGGCCTTGAACCCGCTGCAAGAGTCCGAACACCTTGGATTTGGCAGTGCTTTTTGCTAAAGCCCAAGAGAAACTTGATCAAGAGAAATAAATTGTGGCAGGAGGGGGAGAGATGCCAAATCTTAGTAATTCCCTATTTATATAACCATCAGTTGATCAACCTCTTTATTATGGTCAGTGATCAGTAAAAAAATAACTTTGTATAACTGCATTAACTGTAGTAGGGTTTAATCTAACCAGCCCTGCCACTGAAAGCCCTGTGTAAGAACTTCTGCTTGTTCAGTAGGGTTTTCCCCACCTGTCTTCTCCCCACATGCCCTGAAATTGTATCTGGAGAGAGTCAGAATGACCCCTTGAACAGCATGCGGTGTGGGAGGAGAGGGAGAATCATTCTAATGGCTAAGCAGAGATATTTGTGCAAATGGAAAAAATGGAAGAGCACAGGGTCACTTAGATGTTTTCCTGCTTTGCTTTGCTTTGCATGTGATTTCAGTTTTTTAGAACTATCCATATTTCTCGGAACATGCAATTTTCAACCAACTATGAATTCTTATAACTATCCAAATTAGGCATTTTAAACATGAGACAAAATTATGACATTTTGTTTTTGAATCTTGTGGTAATTTTGATACTAGTTTGCAATATGCTGTCGGTGTTCATATAACCCCCCTCCAAAATATATTTTAAAAGTGGGCTAGTTAAAAGGCACTGCTATGATATCTTTATCAGAAAGCATTTTTTCCAAGCAATTTACCATCTGTAGGTGTATCATATATGTATACTATGTATGTATAGAAGAAATGCAGTTTGTTTATTATTAATTATTAAGACAGTGCCAGAATGTACATACTTTGAAATTATAGTGCAGCATATTTCCTTTTTATAATTTTCACAGTTGTTGCTTTTCTTTTAAGGCAAATAGTGTAGATGTTTTCCTTTAATTACTCTGGGTGTTTCCTTTCAAGTTCAAAAGTAAAAGTAGCTTGTTCTATTGAATTTGTTTTCTTCTAACAGTGAAGCAGTCTCTCCCCTGCCTCCCCCACCCCCGAATAAGCTTAGTAGGCAAAAATAAATCTCTTTTATATGGAAAAATAACCTGCTAGAAATAAAGTGCAATTAAACAACTCAAGCATTTAATTAGGTGAGGCTGTGAAGTTCTGACTAAACAAATTATACAGGAGAAACTTGTCCAATATAACCTAGTTCAATTCTCCAAAGTAAACAAATCTTTAGTGTCTAAAATAAAGTCATTAAGGCTACATTAAAAAATCCACATATTCCAAAGGAGTTTAGTGATAATAAGAGAGCTACTCTGAAGTAAGTTGTTTGATTCTGTTATTGGGTAAGATCCAGAGAGCCAGTTCTTTTATCAACTTAGATTAAGTTGTGCCAGTGATAATAAACCTTGTCTTGAGCTGCTGTTTTAAAAATAAACTTAGCAGAAGTTTATACATAGGTGTATTAGCAATTTCAGTAGGGAAGAACCATGTTCATCTCTTACAATAATACTAAAAGAGTGTTCTGTGGCTCCTTAAAGACTAACTGCATTTTATGTGGACTTACGCATGAAAGTTTACTCTGCAATAATGTTGTAAGCCACTTTGGGCACAGTTCTGTGGAAAATTACCCTACAAATAAAGAGATAAAGATGAGCATGTTCATTGTGTAAACAACTAGACCAAGGATTGGATCCAAAGGACTGCACACTAGTTTTGCATACCTGGATTTCGCACTGGATTTCTCAAAAAGCACTCCCAAGTGCCAAATGGCAAACCATTTTTGGAACTGGAATGTTAATTGTATCTAGTATGTCACCTGAGTCTGCTGCTTCAAGAAACAAGTAAAATAGTGTCATTAGATATGTGTAAAAACGCTATTTGGATACTGGCCTGTGCCTGAAATATGAAGCTAACACTAGAATCCTATGCAGTATTAAATTAACAGCACAGTCATATACAGTCCTGCACACTAGGGCAGCCAATGTGCTGCCCTCCAGATATTACTAGACTCAACTTCCATCACCTTTGACCATTGGCTATGGTGTTTGGACATACTGGGATTTGGAATCTGAAAACATCTGGAGGGCTACCCTGCACACTGGGTTGCATTAAGTGTTAGTCGTACTCAGAGTAGTCCCAATGAAACTAATAGGCATGACTAACATAGGTACTGGTACATTAATTTCAGTGGATTTGCTCTCGTTTATTTGGCTAGAACCCACTAACTGGGGGTAAGCCCCATTGAACACTCAAAGGATTTCAGCCTAAAAGCATTACTTCAGACAATATAAGGAACATGCCTACATAAAGAAAAGTATTGGGGCCTTGTGAGCATTCATTTGTATTTGCTGTATATATTTGCAAAGAACTTTCTGAAGGCAAGTCTCAAGCAAGCCTTTGTAATCTTCTTCTGGCAGCCATTTGTTTTATAAATCACATATTCAATGGAATAGCAACACTTAATCTATACTTCTCAATTACAGTGATAAGAACAAAAGAAGAACAAAAACAGTAAAGAAAACATTGGAGCCCAAATGGAACCAAACATTCATTTATTCTCCAGTTCATCGGAGAGAATTTCGAGAACGAATGTTGGAAATTACTCTTTGGGACCAAGCACGTGTTCGTGAGGAAGAAAGTGAATTTTTAGGAGAGGTATTCAAAGCATTTTAAGTAGACTATTAAGAGTTGTTGGGGGGGGGGAATCAAAAGTATATTTAATGTAATTTTTGTTGGGCAGAGTAACCCTGTGGGTTTGTTGACATAAACAGCCACTGAGATTTCTTCTCCTGTTCTGCATTTCTGTGAACTGCTGCTCTGTTCTGTGGTCCTGTGTTATGTTGTCATGGGTAGTTTTATATTATTTAATGTAAAATGTACTTGTTTTTAATTATGATTGCAGGGTCCAGGTTGGTTTGTATGGGGAGGGATGGTTCTTGAGGTATTGCGTTCCTGAGCCATTTAAGGCTTTATAGGTCAAAACCAACATTTTGAATTGGGCCCCAAAACTAATTGGCAGCCAGTGTAGTCAGGCCAGGATTGGCGTAATATGCTCAAACCATCATGCCCCAGTGAGCAATCTGGCTGCCAAATTCTACACCAGCTGAAGTTCCCAAGCCATCTACAGAGTCAGCTCTACATATAATGCATTGCAGTAATCTAACCGGAAACTCAATTTACTTTCTAAGCCAGAGAATAATTTATTGAGAATATAGTGCTCAATTTGTAATTAAGTTCAGTTTTTGAGCTAGATAAATACAATTTTTGGCAACATCAGTAATCCTCATCTAGTTGGGGTAATTTGAGGATAGGTTGCACTTTTAGTCACATTTACTCTTTCTAACCTAAACACATTTTTACTGCATTGTTCCTCGTATTGATTTCTAATACAGAGATTTGTTATGAAACTAAAGTGGCCATTAAATTTTCACGATATGCTGGAAATATGTGACTACAACGTAATGTAGACTTTATGAAACATTTATGGTGCAAGTGGTGCTTTGCACTGTGACATGTTTTATTCTCTTTTTAGATTCTAATTGAATTAGAAACAGCACTGCTGGATGATGAGCCTCATTGGTACAAACTTCAGACACATGATGTCTCCTCATTGCCACTTCCCCACCCTTCACCGTATTTGCCACGCCGACAGCTTCATGGAGAGAGTCCCACGCGAAGGTTGCAAAGTAGGTTTTCTGTTCTCTTAAAGGCATATTAATTTCTATGTGGAATACAATGAAAAACCAGCATCTGTAAATATTGATCTTTTCTTGATTTCAGTATTTTTACTGAACTTTATTGATGGAGTGTCATGCTTGCCTCCCCTGGTTTCTTTTCCTTCTCATAGCCATACAATCATGTATGAAAAATGTTGATATAATGTATTTCGTATATCATTCATTAGCCTTTGCAACAGCTAATACGCACTTCATAATGGTGAATATATATAATTTGAGGATTCATGCACAAACATCTGCAGGAGAATAGAATGCTTCAAATCATGATATGCTGAAATTTGATTACTAAACAGACAGTTAATCTACCTCTAATGCAACTTTCCTAAATGAGACTTCTGCTTCTATATGTGATTTCCTCACACACAAATTGAGCAGAACGAGGACGTGAAATCCTCAAGTGATACAGTCAATTATACTACCTCAGACTGCAGGGGTATGAGTCACATTTTTGAATCTGCCCCCATATAAACAAAGTTCTATGCAAAAATTACTCTTGACTGTTTACAAGTCCCCCCCTTTTTTACATGGGGACCAATAAAATGTGACCGTCACCTGCATATTTGATATGTTCTATTCTACCATCTCAGGACTTTACAGTTCATTGACTACATCATTGTGTTGCATGTGTAGAAAAGGCCAAAAAACCCTAAAAAACAACAAGAAAACTTGCAACTTCAAGGAGTTCAGTACAAAACTAACCTGAGACAGGTTATACTTCACCTCCCAAAGCCTGATGAACAGGGCACATCTTCCTCCTAAAAGTATAATTTTGAGATGAGATGCACCTCAGTGGATAGGTAGTTTCAAAATGTTGGAAGTGCTAAAGTATTAGACATGGTATTGAGATGGAACCCCATGTTACAAGGCAGCAGCAACAAAATAGCAGTTGCTTGCAACAAACTGGGGAGGGTTTCATATGAAATCATAGAATTGTAGAGTTGGAAGGGATGTTGCATGTAAGTTTCCTCGAAACATCTGGCTGACGACTGTTGGAAACAGAATGCTAAACTAGCTAGATCTTTGGCCAAAGCAAAAGAATGATATACATTATTTCTTCTTCATATGTCCACATATTTTTTCTCTTATATGAAATTGGTGTTTTGGGCATGTTTTGTTAATTTGCATGTTTGAATGGTTTCTTCGCAGGTTTATGACTATAATTTGTATTGTAATGCACGGATAAGTTATTTGAGGCTGCAATCCTATGCACACTTATTTGGGAGGAAATCACATTGAATTTGGGGAACTTTTGAGAAAACATGCACAGCATATACATAGGATTTGAACAGTAAATCAGAAAGAATGTTAAAGGGCTGTTAAAGTTAAAACAAAACTGTGAAGATAGGTGGGATGAAAAGGGAAAGGGGAAGCCCCCTCTCTGCTCATGGTCAAAGAAGCAGAGACAGATGTCCACAGATTTTAATGAACTATGTCAGCTGGGGAATGGAGTCTGAAATCAACATATCTAAAGGCTTTGCAACCTTTCTGTTCTTTTAAGGGTCCTATTCCTGTGACAGCTATATGACTCCTAGAAAGTAACAGGGGTAGCTTATTGCAAAGAAAATTCATGTGGGACAGCCCTGTTAGAAAACTTCAGTTGCTTTAAATAGATTGCTGGTTGGGACCAGGCCTATGGAAAACATTACAAGCATTTCTGTAGGCTGCTTCATTGATTTTCAGCTCATTTCTAAGAATGATTCAAAGTGTTGGACTTCATCTTCAAAGTGCTAGATGTCTTGAGATTGAGTACCTTGAGGCCTGCCTGCTCCAGTATAAACTTTCAAAACAACAAGGGCCTTCTTAGGTTCCTCCTGCCTTCAGAGATAAGGCGGGTATTGATTGGAAGTAGAGTCCTTTCAGTTGTAAGATCCTAACTTTGTCACGTCCTCTCCAGGGGGACTTGCCCAGGACTGATCTTGATGTGTTTTTGGTGTCATAAGATCAGAACCGTAGCTAGGTGATCTTGCGCCCCTGGCAGAAACGCCCAGATTGTGCCCCCTAGCCACAGACAAATTAGCTCTTCTTTCCACCTCTCCTGCAACCCCCCCATTCAATTCACCCCCTATTTAAAACCATTTCTTATGAGGCAATAATCAATATTTATATTTATGGACATATTTTGTAGCCGATTTTGCGCCACCGCCCCCCCATCGCCTGCGCTCCTGGCGGGGGCCCACCTCACCAACCCTGACCCTGCTTGGTGGTGTAGCTTGAGGATAGGATTACATTGTTTGTTATAATATGTTGAAAATAATATCATAATAGTTGCCGGAATAGCATTTGTGGTTCAGTTTGCAGGAACTATCGTTTTCTGGTTTGTATGGATTTAAAAAACAAACTCACTCTTAGGCTGCAGTTCTAAATACACTTAATGCAGTGTAAGCCCCATTGAACACAGTGAGATTTCAATCTAAGAAAAACATGCATAGGATTGTAGTGTAAAGATTTAACTAGCTGTTCCACATAAAACTGTTATCCAAAACTAAGTTGCCAGATGATACACATGCCTGTTGCATGTCAAGTCCTCATGTATTTGTTTCTGATATCACTTCATTTTAACATTTTTTCCAGATAAAGGCATTTATTCATATAATTCAGGTAAATTATGAGCATGCTGTGTATTGCTTGCTTCATATACACCATTTATTTTGTTGATAAAATGCTTCTGCTGCTTGTTGTGCACCAGTTCAACTGCTGTGGGTTTCTTATTCTGCTTTTCAGAGATAGGCCCTTGCCCTTGCGTTATTTCTAATTTTAGTTGCTTAGTATTATAAGCATTTGCTGAAAAAATCCAATGTTTTTCTGGACTGTTTATTTGTTTTGTCGCCATGTGAAGGTGTATACAGTATAATAATATTAGTAGATTTGTTGAATCTGGTATACAGTTTGTGAGGTGAGACAGCCATCAGTGATATTCAACTATGTTTTACTTAGAGCAGACCTGCTGAAATTAATGGACCCAACTTACTGATATCCATTAATTTCAATGGGTCTACTCTGAGCAAAATCTGGTTGAATGCCATCCCATATTAAAAGGTTTTGACAATGAAGTGCTGAAGTAAAAGCGAAAAAATAACTTCAGTATTTTGGAATTCACAAGAAATGTGATATTGTATTATATTGGTTAGAACAAAACTGGAATACCATAACCAGGTTTAATTCACATAATTGACAAAGGTAATGCATCCATGGTTCCTTTTAAAAGTACCACCACCACCACAACAAAAGGCTGACCCTACCAAGAGAAATAAGGTGGGATGGGCAGGCTGCTAAGCGATGGGAGTACAGAGCATTTCTCAGCTTTTCTCAGCTTTATTTGTTTCTTGCCCACTGAAGGGTGAGAGAGAGAAGGGTTTGTCCCCTAGAATATCTTCCTTCACAAATCCTCATGGTAAGCAAAACTTACTGCATAAGTTGTCATAAGGCAAATAGTACAAAAATGAAACAGGTTGAATCTTGTACAGCAGCTGGTATCATTAATTTTTAGCAATATTCTTTCATAAACAGCCCAGATCCTTTGCATAAAAGTTGATTCATGACTGGTTAATCAGTATTTTTCTTCTAAAAATCACTATTCTCATTTTTTATTTGGCACTGACAATGTCAAAAATACAATTGTCGCAGTCCACTCACACAACAGCTAGTCTGTTCATCAGAACCTTGTTAGCATAGCACAAGAGCCAATTCTAATGGGTTTTTGATGCTTGCAAATCATGTTGTGCAAACACTATTCTTCTTCTTCTTAGTGAGAGATAAGTTGGTGTGCTACTGCTTGCACAATGATGTCAACTTTCAAGCTTGTGCTAACATTATGTTGGATCTTATCCTTTTCCTTTACAGCTAGGTTTTCCGTTTACATTTAGTGGATCTTAAGTCTACTTTTAAAAATAGTTGTCGTCTTTTCCAACTCTGTGCCATGTGCACACTTTATGTGCAAACTCTCCGTTAATGCAACTCATTAACAATGTTGAACAACAATAAGGCCCAGCAATAATACTTCTGAGACTTGAGTTTATATGGTTTCTCAATTGCACCATCCATTCATAGTATTTTAGTGTTCAATTTCTACAAGCTGATACCAGTAATTTGATACCACTAATTTGATGCCAAGATCTTTCGGTCAGTGTTCTCTAGCTCAAACTTTGAGGTAAAACCAATCCAAAAGTCTTGCTAATGACAGACTACATTGCATTTGCTACTTTTATCTTTAGTCACAGAAGAAAATCAAATTGTTTTGATTTTGTTTGCTTTTGCTAGCCATTAATTTTCTTTTCTTTTTAGGGGCTTACAAAAGGGTTGCTTTAAAATTAGTACAAATAACTGTAGAATGCTGGTTCTGTAGTCTGTCTTCCTTTTGTGCTTTGAGAAATTATAAGTAGGATGTTCGTTCTTCAGATATTTTAGCTCTTGTTTCTGCTCCATGAATGCTTAAGTATTTCTTATTCTTAATGTGGATCCTATAGCATGTTGTATAATTCATCAGCTGAGTTACATACCAATTCAAATGCAGCACGTTCAGTTCATGAATTCAGCCTCAGAATATCAATCATATAAAATTGGTTGCCCGTTCTTTGTGTTTTCCATTTCCAATAGCTTTTATGTTATACCCAAAGTATTGAGCTCTATTTGTACACTGAATACAGAACAGTTGTGCTGTCAAAACAAAGGCAAGGTATTTAAGTGGAAGGACATGTTTATTGAGGTCATGTTGTGTTTCAGTGTACAGTGAATAACAGTACCCTTGCTCCTTGCAAAAATGGAAGAAGCAGAGGAGCTTATTCTGTGCTACCTGTTGCTTAATTTCACTATATTTAGAAAATAACCAACAGCTGAGGGAGATAAACGTCTCTACTGTATATAAAATATACAAGTTCAATATCATCAGTTTGACTATCTTTACTAGCTTGTTCAGCTCTATGATTTAGTCCTTTCATATCTTATTTGTATACTCATTGAGGACTAAAGTGACCCCTCCTGTCCAATAGGATTATTTTATTGTTGACAAATAGGTTAAATGAAGTTGTAAACTGTTGAACAATATCTGCCTGCTGTTGTGTAAGAAACCGAGAAGTGGGTAAGCATATTTAAAATCAAACCAGAGTCTCAATTTTTTCTTACGTGACCTACTGTTAAGGTCTAATAATAGACTTTGGGCCAGCTTTTGCTGATGAAGCTCTAGTTATTTTGGTAAGTATTGTGATCACTCCATTAACATATAAAATACTGCTTTTCTCTGCTTTTCACAGCTATAATTTGTTTTATAGGAGACAAAAGCATACATGGAAAGCTATTGAGCCTTGTTAACAATGATCAGCAAGCCTTAATAAATGTAGTACTCATTTAATAGAACGGCTATAATTAATCCTATGATCCTCTCTTTCTTTTGGCAGGGTCCAAACGAATAAGTGATAGTGAAGTCTCAGACTATGATTGTGATGATGGAATAGGAGTAGTGTCAGGTAACAAATTTACAAGATTTTAACACTGAAAAAGTTTATATTTATAATTTGTCATATAAGTTGATTGACTTACTCTTTCATTGTTGTGTTTTAATTAAAAACCTTCCTGCTTGTTTAGACATGCCATGAGGTAACTTGGCATGCCAGTGGGATCTGGAATCCCAACAGAAGTGTTGAACAGGCAGAAATGTTAATTCCTTCTAAGGAGTGTAGGTATTACATGGTATGTTTTACTTCAAGGTGCTTTTTCTGTCCCCTCCCCCTCCTCTACTCTTCTGGCATGTAAATAGTTTAACACTTTGAAATATAGGAAGGCACAACTCTGCTATCTTATGCAGGAGCCCCAACAGCAAGTACAGCTACAAACTAAATATGCTATCCACAGTGGTTGTAGGCAGCTCATCATAACTGCTGTCATCCCCTATTGGGATTTTGTTAGCTTCACTTTTGCCTGAGCTTTGTTAAGTACATCATAGAGAGATATAGGTATTTGGCAAAAGAACATTTTATTGTTAGCAGTTCCTTTTGAGCATATTTAGTAAGCAGATGTTACATCCATTTTGGATTTTAGTAGCATGTTTAAAGCAGATCAGTTTATAGGACCTAGGCACACTGCACAAATGGTCTCTAAATCATCATGTTAAAAGAATGGGAAGTACCTATTCATCGTTCCTTTTTGTCATAAAACAGAGTGCTAGTTCCAGAATCAGTCTCAAATTGGGTTCATGTAGTACAGTGACCATATCTGCAATTCATTCTCACTAAAAGTAGCATATTGCCATGAAATGGGAAACTGGACAGCTTTTACCCTGTTAGTGTCAAATAGCTGTGCCATATTTTGATATGCATTATCATCCATAAGGAGGAAATGTGTGTATGACATTCAGTCCAGAAGATAACAGCTCAGAAGAAAATACTCATGAAAGCTTAGAGGTGAGAGCTCTTCTAGGAAATAGTTTAGGATGTTTAGGATGAGGGATTTTATACAGTACTGATTGGCATGTGTTAATTTTTTTATACTTTATTTGTTTGAAAAACCCATCTAGTTTGTACCCATCTAGTTTGTATTTCTTAGCAAATATTACATAAAGAAATATTCTGTCAGTGCAAACCACATTCAATTCAATAGTCTTTGTGCCAGGAGAGCACTTTGAAAATAGTTTCTTTGTAGAGATGCTGACAAACATTTGTTTCCTCATTGTTCCTTCTTTCTGTGCTGGAATTTCTCAGCTTGCTTCCAGACCTCTGGAATCTAAATAGCCTTCTGTAGATGGGTGGGTAGTCTGCCATGCCCTCACCAGATGACTCCTCCTCCAAGAATGATCTGGCGAAATGTTTGGAGCCCCCAGATACCTAGGAATAGCCCAGAACAGCAATTGAGGACGAGCCAGGACTCTCAAGGGAAACTGGCAAGAATCCCTCTCTACAGAGAGGGACCTCAGCATCTGAAGCAGAGACAGAACAAGCCCTGGGAATGGCGGAGCTTCAAGAGGCAGACTGACACCCTCACAGTCAGGAGTGTTTTGTTGCAGAAGGGGACTCCTAGTGAGTAAAGGACTATTCAGGAGCAGCCCTCCTCATGAGGAGGACTCTTTGCAGAAACCTCTAAGAGGCTGCAGCTGAGCCCAGGGTGTGGTTCTGACAACATGCCATGGGGTGAAGTGAGATAAATACCCCTTCTCACTGTACTCCCAATTATTGTTGGGATTCCTCAAGGGAGTAATTTAGGGGGTGGGGGAGATTTAAAGGCCTATGCTATGTGAAAAGGGGAAGTTTAAAAGTGATGGATTGACTTCTAGAGTGGTGGCACATGCCAAAAGGCAAGGGTAGGCAATATTGTGTTCTCCAAATGTTGTTGGAGACTCCAGCTCCCTTATTTGTGATCATTGGCCATGATCATTGATCATTCCCCATAGAGCATGTCCTTGGGGATCCTGCCATCTTCCATTCTGTGAATATGACCAAGCCAGCATAGACATCACTGAGACAGGAGTGTGAACATGCTGGGAAAGTGGGATTGGGACAGCACATCTTTGTTTGGGGCTCTGTCCTGCAAATCATCTTGACGCAGCACACATGGAAGGAATTGAGGTGTTCTTCCTGGCAGGTTTAAGTTGTCCATGACTCACTTCAATAAAGCAGTGTGCTCAACATGTAAGCCTTGTAGACCTTCATCTTGGTATTGGTTATTAGCATCACATTCTCCCATACTCTTTTGGAGAGACGAGCCATTATCGTGGCTGCCTTGCCAATATGATTGTCCAGTTCAGTGTCGATAAAGAGGTTGCTGGTTATGGTGGAACCCATAACCAAAATTGTCTACCATCTCAAGCATATGATCACCAATGCTGATGCACGGAGCCCATGCCTGTACAAAATGGTTGATGAGACTCTGTAGTTCTTCCTTGGAGTGCCATAAATTAAACGTGAAAGAAGGAGGTGAACAAGATAATAATAGAGCTTTGAAATGTTTTCTTTCTCTCCCCCCCCATGTCTACTTTAAAATGTTGGAATATAGTTCAGGATTTTTTGCTATGCAGGAAACAATTGCTTCACCAGATTGCACCTTATACAAGTGAGTGCTTGTCTGCTGGGCTATTTCCATGTTAATTCACCACTGCTGTGTCAGATCCTTACCCACCTCACATTAGAATACCCAGATTTAGCAGAAGCATTTGGGGCCGAGACAGGTTTGCAGAATTACATGTGGCAGGGAGAGACAGTGCTTGACTCTTTGCCTGACTGATGCTTCTCTACTCCAAATCACTCTTCAAAGCTATATTTCCAGTTTGCAATCCCATGGCAGGAGAAGTGGCTTGAGTGAGGCAATATGGAACAGGGAAGCAGTATTTCCTGCTACTTTTCTGCTCCAAATTGCCCCCACCTAAAGCGCTTTTGTTTGTAATGTATCATTGGACTGGCAGTTTCCAAAATCAATTCTTAACAGCTACTGAGAACCTATAAATTTAGTAACTGCTGTAAATCTGTTCCTTCTGCTAAAGGTAATGGATATGGTTACTGCCCTGCAAATAATTTTGCTGATTCTTATGCCTTAGATGTATCAAGTTGCATTTTTACAGGCTGAAGCTCTCTTAAGGCTGTCTCATGGTTTTTCTGTCTTCCCTTGTCTCTGTAATAGCTCCCTGTATAATATAATCAGCACATTGAATGGGCATATTTTCAACCTCCCCCCGCCTTCCAGATTTTTAATTAAGATACTAAGTGTTAGCAGCGCTAATGGGCTCTCCCATGGAACGAGTGAAAATGCATTATGAGCATATTAGCTGTAACATACCACAAATTAGTATTTTCCAAGTGAGGGATCACTTTATTTTAAACCTGATAAATGAAAATTTGAATTCATACTTTACTGTAACCTCCATGAATCCCCCCCCATATTTTTTATGTTGACTATTGAATGTTTAGTTTAATTGTCATAGTGGATATTGATGTACAGGAAATTAAATGATTCAAAATAAGTGAGACAATACTGTTTATTGGAACAATCTCTGTTGGCAAAGGCTGATGTATGGGGCTAGGAATATGTCATCTTGCCACCCATCTTAGCGGTAATTCTGTGATGTCATGGAATGTTCAGTGGCATTTCAACTGCAGAGTTAATTAAACTTTTAACAGTACTGTACAGTGTTCATGAACAGCCCAGCTTTTATTTAAAAAGTGAAAGTTTGGTTGGGATTAAAACCACTCAGAATTATAGGGACAGGAAGAACTGTGTTTAAATATGCTGAGGACTACAGAACTATATGGGGGAAGAGGAAGTGTAATAGGGAAATTATAGGACCAGTAGGCCTAAGTCATGGTGGCTAAGGAAGGGACAAAATATGCAAAGGGAGCCTGCGGAAAAGTTAAAAATGAGGAAAGGAGAAAATTATTTTAAAACTCAGATAGAACATAAGCACCAAAGCCACATGTTGTTGGCAAAAGTGGAGGAGATGCATATAGAAATTCCATTAGGGAATATTTTTGGGAGTCACTGTGGCTCAAGAAAACAGGACAAAAGTCATCAGTGGGCTGAACAAGGTTTTGTTTGGTTGTTTGTTTGTTTTAAAGAAAAGTTTGACATGGAGTTGAAATGAGAGCCAATAAGAATGCCGGGCTATGGAAAATCTTTGAACATGGTGTAAAGAGCAGGACCCCTCAAATATCTGAATTGGGGCTTGGTCTGGAGTTAGGGATGAGGAGTGAGGTTGCCAAATTTGCTGACAGTACCAGATTATTCAGGGTAATAAAAACAAAAGGGGGTTATGAAAAGCTCCAAAAGAATATTCGCAAAGTTGGTGAATAGGCATTAAAAAAAGCAAATTTAGTTCATTGAAAGTGTAAAGAGAAGCATATTGGGGCAAAAATTCCCAAAACATGGGGTTTGAGCTGGCAGTGACTGATGAGGAAAGAGACGTTGGGATTATGGGGGATAGCACAATTGACACATCAACACAGTGAGCGGCAGCTGTGAAAAGGCGAGTTAGGGAGCAACGTATCAAAAGGTTTAAAAATAAAACTGCTAATATTGTTATGCCTTTATACGAGTTTATATTATGACCATACTTGTAAAACGGAGATTGCTACATCTCAACAAGGATATTGTGGAGTTGGGAAAGGTGCAGAATCAAGGGGCTGGAGCAAGTCCTCTATAAGAAATGTTATTTTATTTCCTTGCTTATTTAAGGCATTTACACCCTACCCTTTAGCCAAAAAGTCTTCCCGAGTGGCCACTCTCAGATTTACAAACTAAAAAGCTATGACACACAAGGAGCAGGAATGGGAGGGAGGCTGGGAAAAGCAAGGTCAAGAACAAGTTCTTACAACTTTTGAGAGTTTTTAGTTTAGAAAAAAAGTAAAAGAAAAACTAAAAAGATTTTAGAGAGTTTTAGTTTAGTTTAGTTTAGTTTAGTTTAGTTTAGTTTAGTTTAGAAAAAGAGCAAGTAACGGGCATGGGGCAAACAAGTTGGATAGCGATAAGATTTTCTGCCTTTCTCAAAGTACTAGAATCCAGAGTTATACAATGAAC
This sequence comes from Podarcis gaigeae, assembly GCF_964106915.1. NCBI lineage: Eukaryota > Metazoa > Chordata > Lepidosauria > Squamata > Lacertidae > Podarcis > Podarcis gaigeae. The sequence continues at coordinate 22,374,369 of NC_139683.1, read as the reverse complement.
CTGAATGATGGGGGATTCAGGACAGACAAAGGGAAATATTTATTCTTAGAGTACATAGTTAAACTATGGAATTTTCTACCACAGGATGTAATGATGGCCACTAACTCTGATGTCGTTAAAATGGTTTAGAGAAATTAATGGACAATATCAACGGCTACTCGTTTTTCTGATATTCCAGGAACAAAGGCAGCATACCTCTGAATATTTTCACTGGGGAACATTAGTAGGAGAGTGCTATTACCCTTGTCCTGCTTTGGGGCTCCCCATAGGTGCTTGGTAGGTCACTGTGTGAAACAGGGTGTTGAACTAGATGTCCCTTTGGCTTTCATTATGCCCTTATGAGTGTCTTTACTTTTGGCAGCACATGTGAAGCACTGTGAGCAATTTGAAAAGTGGTGTATAAATTCTACCTGTAATTATTTTTTAAAATTTGACAGCGTTATATATTACGACATCTTTTCTCCAGGGTGCAACTTTTCTGCCATCTGTACAAATCTAACAAAACAGAAAAAGTGAAATGTCCCCATACCTGTACCGTTAGTTCAGCTCTCTCAACCTTCCCTCCCGCTCCCAGATTACCGACATAATGGGCGAGATCTTCAAAGCTCAACACTATCAGTGCCAGAACAAGTGATGTCATCCAATCACTGCTCTCGGTCAGGGTCCCCTCACCGTGGAGACAGTATAGGAAGGACAAGATCATGGTCTCCCAGTGTCCCTCCTCTACAAAGGTAAATTATTGTAATGATTTAGGCTTGAGTTTGTTGGTTTATTTGTTTGTTTGTTTGAATATGACATGAAATTATGTAGATACTAAAATTATTCCTTTAAACTCAAGATAATGGGTGAGAGAAAATGAAAATTCAATTGCTTTTCTGTAGTAACACAGATATTTTTGCTTATAGTCATGGACTTATTAATAATTTACCTCTTGTTTTGTCACTTATCTTTGTAAATGACTAGTCATACAGTGTAATTCTTTCCATTCAGAGCAAGAATGATCGCTCTTTCATTTATATCCTCAATTCAAACAAAACAAAACAAAAACCTCCCTGTGGTGTTTTTTCCTAAGAAAACACCCTTGCTAGCAACTGATGTAGTAACTATTGAGCTTTATACAGATTATGTATTGTACTAATTTGCCATCCTATGCTGCCTATATGGGTTCATATCCCGATGAAACTGATGAAATAATATTTTCCCCCAACTGTTAGATATGGTCTGACTTTTGCAATATTAGCATTTAAAATGTCACTTGAATTCTGTTCAGCAAAGAAAGGCCTTATGTTTATGTAAAAATCTTCAGCTCATTGATGTAAAATATAGATTTAGGACAGTCTGTTCCAGCTTAGAGCAACGGTGCAGTTAGGAGTTTCATATTGATATTAGCCTCTATTATTTATCCATTTTTAAGCCTAGTTTTTTATGTTATGTATAAAATTATTGTAACCTTTTCTTGAAAGCTTATAGCAATATTTCATTTGGGAAAGAATAACCTGTGTTGGAATATTAATAACCTGTAGAACCACCGGTGGCTGGTTATCTTGATAGACTTCCTTACCTACCCTAGCATCCATTGTGCCTGTCATGGAATATTAGATATGGTTAAGGTGGAAGATTTCTGTTCATTGAACATACAAGCTAGAAAATAAGTTCTTTATTGAGGACCATGATCACAACCATTTTTTATTAGTATAAATCAATCTATCACAACATGGAAACTGATACTTTTTTTCTCTCTCTACCTAACAATAAAAATAGCGAAAGATACAAATAGTCAGTTACTCATAAATTACTGAGACTTGTAATTATATATCAGCAACTGGAAGCTTGCAAAATCACATTCAACAGAATCACATTCAGTCACATTCAACAGAAAGTAATGTTTGTATGTTAAAGAATTTATTCTTAATTCCCCGCAGATCATACTAGCAACACTAAATGTTAATAGACACAAGAAACTAGAGTGCAGTCTTAATTATTTATTAGACTTACTTATGCCCTTCTTTTGAATCAAATTCAGGTCCCAAACCACCTTAAAAAAATATCATATAATTAACAGAGTTTCCCAAACTTGTGTGTCTAGCTATTTTTGGACTACAATTCCCATCATCACTCACCATTGGACCTGCTAGCTAGGGATGATGGGAGTTGAAGTCGAAAAACAGCTGGAGACCCAAGTTTGGGAAACCCTGAAAGATTTGTCTATGGGATGTAAATGGAAGAGTCTCTTCTGGGTATCTGAACTTATCTTCATTGTTCCAAGCAAAACCACCCCAAATTTTGTGTGAAACTTTCCCTCTAAAACTTTCTGTGATACAGCAGCTAAGTCAATATATGGAGAGACTTCTGTACCCTGCCTCTTTGACCATAGATTCCACAGCCACATTTAGTTAGATTAGGAAGTACAGTATCTGAATGAGTTAGTTTATTTTTTCCTGTACATGGGCAAACTGGATGCTAGTGTTATGGGGGGTATCAGGAAAAAGTGACAAAGTATCCAAATTTACAGGACTGCTTCTGCTCAAGGCTTAAGCCATTCTTAGTAATCAGCCATGATCTGAAGACACATAATGCAACCACCTTGTTATTGCTAAGCAAGTCTGGTCAGAGCTTTAGTGGGAGACTCCCACACCAAAAGGTAGCAGCAGACATGAGTTCCTTATTTGTGGTCCATAGTGAACCTGGAAATTCCCCCTTCTGACAATGAGATGACTTAGTTTAGCTTTTCCTTATCTCTATTCTGAATGTCTTGGATGCCTACAGGGCTGTTTCTTTCTTATGCTTCCTCAGTGTGTACCCTGAGTATTTAGAAATTGCTTCCTTAATTTGGGATGGCCGTGGTTATTGTTTAAACTGACAGGCATTTAACCACCTGTCATTGCTAAAGGAGAGAAAGATAATATGAAAAGCTGAGTGTTGTGTACTCCTCTTAAAAATATCCAGCATAAGGAAACATCTAAATCATATTTTGTATAATTCAAATAAAATAATACACTTAGTACTGGTGCAGATGCAACACTGGCACTTTTAATGATGGCTAAGCGATCAGAAACCAGCCACAGGATTGCGCATTCCTTCCCTTCCTGCCTTAACCATGGTCAAGAAATGGACAATAACTAATAAGTCTCCAGGTTTTCAGGTTTAATAAGTGTTTGGTTGGCAAATGTTGGTTATTTTGCATAAATACTTCCAATTTGCACACTTTTGTCTGAAATGGAATGTTAATTATGTAGATTTCACATTTTGTTTTTAGATGGCATTGGCTAAGTGACGTGCAGTAAAATTAAATATTGCAGTGAATTGTTTGTGGATCATGACAGAGGGGGTGAAAATATTCCTGGAGCAGATTTCCCACCTCTCCCCTACCTTGAGTTTGATTTTTTTCTTCTTCATTTTTTTCCCCTCAGCGAGAAGGCAGTACATGCCAATTTTTATATAAGATGTATGCATAGGCAACCAATCATATCCGCTTTGAACAGATTTTGTCAGAGTCAAGGATGTTAAAGGTTACAGCTAACATTTTCATTAACAGGGCTCATTTTAAAGAGAACTGCTCATTTCCGCCTTCATGACATTGATGGTTTTGTTTCTTCAGTAGGAATGTGGAACAGGGGTCTCGAGGGACCCGATCTACTCCTGCACATTACAATACCATGAACCGAATGGATAGACATCGAATAATGGATGACCACAACTCCCCAGACAGAGAGAGGTAGATATTCAGATGTAAAAGAGTAAACAATGGAAACAATCATAATACATTTTAGACAAAACAGAATCAATTCAGATTGATATTTAAGCCTCAGCACCTCCACTTTACAAAAGTGAAATAGTTAAATTTGCCTAATGCTATTTCCTGCTATTATTATTCTGTATTACATATAAATAGTCCCATAGTTTGCATCTACCGGTCAGGAAAGCTTGAAGAAAGCATGCAAGAAGAACATTTTAGCCAAATAATTTAATCAATTCTATGGGCCTTTTATTTTACCTTTGACAATAATCACATGTTAGAATGAAAACTTGGATTTATTTATTGTATTGGTAGAGAGTAGAAATATCCAAGGATTTCCCAGTTTGATTATTATAATGCTACACTTGGTTGTTGTGCAAACACCCCTTCCATGCACAAATGGATGGGTTTTGCTTTTTAAAAAGGTGTTCACTCTTTACCAGCTCCCAGTGTCAGAACTCTGCTTCCATGAAAACTTCAAAGAAACCTCTAGCTCAGGCGCCCCCAAACTCAGCCTTCCAGATGTTTTGGGACTACACTTCCCATCATCCCTGACCACTGGTCCTGTTAGCTAGGGATGATGGGAGTTGTAGCCCCAAAACATCTGGAGGCCATGTTTGGGGATGCCTGCTCTAGCTGGACACATGATTAATATATAGAGCTGGGGGAGGGTGGGGATATGTTTTATGGGGAAGTACACTTTGTTAGTACCTTTTAAACAGTGTTGCTTGAGAAGTCTTTTCTATAGCAACCTGAGATCTACTGACATCTTGGAATTTTAATGAAATAGAAGTGAAGCAGAGATTGTAGTTGGCTTATGTTGCTTACTCTGCAACATTACCTGAGGCATTTTTTGCTTTCATTTTAAAAAATAGACAGGACATTTTTCACCTCATTAACTTGTGTTAATGAAAACTGAATTTGAAATGTTTACCTCCCCCAGTTTCATAATATACTTGCACTTCGGTATTTTTAACACCTTACCTAACAAGATACCAGTATATCTTCCACAATCTTACATGTACAAAAATTAAAGTTGCTTTTTTAAAAAAAAAGAGTAATATCATTAACAATTTTTCTGATTCTGTTTTTCAAACAAAAAGTAATATTTCAGACTGCCCGAATCATTTACTATAATTTCTAATTATAAATGACAGAAACAGCTAGTAGCAAGTTTTAACGTTTTATAGAAAGTTCTTGTCTGGCAGGGATTCAAAAAATCCTTATCCAAATTCCTGAAGTGCTTCTATGCATTCACAGGAGCTCTGTAGTTGTTTTCTTCTAGTTGAAATACCAGTCCCCCCCCCAAAAAAAAATTCTGATCTACCAAATCCCACAGTACTCCCTATTAAAGGTACCTGATATTGTGTGGAAAGAGGGATGCAGCAAATGTTCTAGTGCAGGCGTAATGATAACAACAACAACAATTTTATTACTTATACCTCATCCATCTGGCTGGGTTTCTCCAGCCACTCTGGGTGGCTTACAGTGCATATAAAAACATAGTAAAACATAAAAGATTGTTTGGATCCTAACTAAGAATTTAAACAGCATGACAGTTGATTTTGAGGTAAAGTTAAGGTGTCTTTCTCTATTGAAGTAATTCAGTCTTAAAATGGTATAATTTGAAGTGGATTGTGCTTTTGAACTGTTTAGCTTTAATTAAATTTCCTAAACACAAATTCCTCCATTGTGCTTAAATTTAGAATGCTAAATGCCTGATTCACTAGCACGTTAAACTGGACCAGGCAAATTTAAGCTGGCTAAATCTTTGGCTTTTTTGACATGTGTTAGAGAGAGAGAGGGAGACAGACAGACATAATTCTTAAAATAACAAATAGCAGACTATGGGTAGCAGATTCTAGGCATCATTTCCAAAATAAGAGACACATTCCAGAACTGATACGTTCTGCTGTTCTTTTCAATTTAAAAAGCTGTGGCCTAGAGCACCGAAATACTCTTTTAAGCCATCACTTATAGATGGTGTGGCATTAGGTAAGATGCTATCTTTTAATGGATGAACTCATGCCGCTGAAAGAGTATGCAGACAATTGAGTTAAAAACTCGACTTCAGGCAGATGCTTGACAGAATTATGTGAACCAGAAACTGCATACTCTTTAAGCCACTGTTGTTGGCCCGGTAAATTATAATAGCTTGCCTATTTGTTCTTCTACTGCTTATTCTCTGGGGCCATCAGAACAAAATATACCAAAGTTAAACAGATAGTTTTGAGTATTCTTTGCAAGCCTGGTATCAGACTTTCTTTATAACTGATGCAGCCACAGTGCTGCACATACTGATAAGTGTGTCAACAGGGACTTTTTCAACCCCTTTCCTTTTTCTTCAAGGACACTGAAAGAAAGGGCAAAACAAAAATCAGTTCACCAGAAAGAGACAGAAAAAGAGCATTTTGTCCCAATAATCTGGCACTTGATTGGAATATATGGTACTGTTGTTCTGCCATTAGACACCCAAAACTAACTTTCAAAGATTGTTACTTACTCTCATGGTCATCATTACCTCAAAATAGTTTTATGAGCCTGAAAGCACCATAATTTAAAACAGTATATTTTCCTAAAAGTTATCAAGCTTGAAAAGTCTCTAGTGTGCATTAAAAATGTATTTACAAATATCCTCTGCATTGAGATATTTATTGTTCCAAAACTCATTTAATAGTGCATTAGCTGAAGGATGAAACGGCCAGCTTCTCTGTTTATTTTTTATACTATCTTTTCTCCAAAGAGCTTAGTTTGGTGTATTTGCCTCCCCCTACCTTTTATCCTCAAAATAACCATGTCAGGTAGTTTAGGCTGACACCAGTAACCTTTGTGGCTTAGTGGGAATTTGAAGACAGGTGTATCCAGTCTAAATTGAGCACTCTAATGAGTGCACCACACCAAAGAGTTTTCAAAGGATCCATTTGCTTAAATGGTGCTGCCCAAATTGTCTACAAAATGGGGTGACTCACTTTATAGAGCAAAAGAGACATGGAAAAGCTCTCCTTAAGGAGAGCAAAATTTGAGCAGTTTACCTTCTTAAATTTGTCCCCCCATCCCCCTGTCCCCCTGAGCTCAGCTGGGGTGGGGTGAGGCAAGGATGCCTCATTTGAGAGAGGTGCAGAGGGTTGCTACTAGGCAGATGACATTTTCTGTTGTGGCTCCTGATTGTGGAATGCTCTTTCCAAGGAGTCTCAGCTGGTGTCAACTTTGTCATCATTTCAATACCAGGTTTAAAATATCTCTGCTCCCAGATGTTTGGTTGTTTGGTTGTTGGTACCTGGTGTAGTTTATTTGGCTGTTTAATTGATGGTCTTACTGAGGTATGTAGAGGTTAAAATGTTGTGTTTATATTTTTTTGTATTTTTATTCTTGTTGTCTGTCGGATGTTAATTCCCTTAAGACTTCACAGTGTATGGTGATTAATAAATAAAGTAGCAGCAGCAGTAATAATAATAATAATAATAATAATAATAATAATAATAATAATAATTGGACGTAAGGTGTTTAGCTCCCCTGGCAAGCATATTAATTTTGCTGTTGAAACTGAGACAGATTTATCTGTGATGGAGCAGAATTGAGTCTAAACAAATAGGATTTGCTGTTGTCACATCTGTTTTTGGCCTTAAAGTATAAAGAGCTAGGATTCCAGAATAAAGGAGGGAAATTGACATTGTCAGTACTTTGTCAAGTAAAAGCTTATTGGAAAGTTTCTGAGCAGTTGTAGTGTGTAGCATTACGTAACCACTTTGGGAACTCTGATAGAAAAACATGGTACAAAATGAAGAAATAAAATACTGTTTCATTTAGCAGTTTAACTAAGTATATGTTTGCATTGGTGCGCTAATTCTAGAGTCTGGCTGCAGCAAAAGTTCTGAGGGTATTTCTCCTCTTTAAGTCGCATGTGCTTCTTGCTGCAGTTCTGAAGTTGAGGCTGAAAGGGTAAGTGGCTATATGCTTACACTGGGAAGCAACACTTGGCCCTTTAAATTGCTAGCTCATTGTGGCAGCACGAGAATTAGACTGCATATCTTATCAGAAGTAAGTCTCATTGATTTTAGTGTCGATGTTGTAATTATTTATAGTTTCCTGCTTTTACAGTTCCGTTAAGTTCCAGATTATAGGATTCCCCCCCCCCCATGTTGAATGAAGAACTAAGTGATTTTGAACTGGGAAACAACGTGAAATAAAGAGACATCGTTGTCAACAATATTAATATACATTCTTATATATGAGAAGAAAGCATGACAGAAAGTATTTGAGGGTTAAATATGTCTTATTTTCTGCATAAGAAATGATTATTTTTGAACCAGTCTAAATGTGCTCAGAAATATCCAGATTTAATTGTATATATATTACCCTCTGGCCCCTGTTGGCTATTTCTGATGAACCGGGGCAGCTCCAAGCCAGCAGAGCACTGGAGAATTATTCCCTCTCCATTTCTCTTGTGGTACTCATGCTGCAGATTAGCCACTGTCCCTTGCAGATTGGCCACCTATCCCTTGAAGGATCTTGTGGCATCCCAAACTAACAAATTTTCTGTAGCAAAACCTATTGTGGTCCAAATATTACTTTTCCAGATGCATGAAACGATATTCTCTGATACAGATATAAACAGAATGACATGCACATACAATGGGGGAAGATAAAGGATAGAGTGTCCTATTACTTTGTAGAGTGAAATGCAATCAAGGTCCAGTGAAAAGGGTAAATGGTCTATTTAGCTTGAGTGTGACCCATTCCTGCAGGTAATGAATTGGCAAATCAAGATGAATAGACAACAAACACCACTTTGCTGTGCCAATTTATTACTAGTAAGGTCACACTCTCTCAATTGGATTTTTTTTACCCTAGAACTTGTTTGCATTCCATTCTACATAGTAATAGGTCACACCTGTCTCTTCCATTGATGAGTCCACAGGTATCTCTTGGTAATAACATCTCTCTTCAGTCTATACATGTGTGGTGTATGTAGATACACAAAGCCTTGTACTTAGCAGATTAGCTGTTTATCTGACAAAGTGGATTCTTGCCCATTAAAGCATCCAAATTTAGTATTACAGGTTACACCAAAAGCTACTAAATCTGTATAGCGTGAATCCAATATTGTCTCATTCTATATGGAAATATACAAGACATTAGTTTGTTATTTATTAAAAACTGTTATGTTCTTCCATTCCACAGTTGTATAAAGTAGCTTTAAACCAATTTCATAGAATGAAACAAATTCGTAAACAGAAAACTGTGAACATTAAAACTCAAAACAGCACCACCAAACCCAAAACACATTCTCCCCCTCTGTCAATCCAGAGGTTTGGGAAAGATAGGATTTTTGAAGGAGTTTGTTCCGAAAGGAGGATCACTGACACTTGGAAAAGATTATTCCAGAAAGTCAGATTTGCTACTAAGAAACATTTGCTTCTTACTCTTGACAGTTTAGCTTCCCCAAATGTGGGGAGGGGGAAAGTATTTTCAGCTGGGTTCTCAGCTAAGATTTTTAGAGGCTTGGAAAATTTCATGTGAATTTCTCCACAGTTGCCATAATCTTCTTAACCAAACTGATTTTTGGCATATCCTGATATTTCCAAAATGGGTACACTGACTGTGTGTATCAAATGGGCAGACATTGTTCATATATGTATAATATAATTCTGCAGGAAATTATGAGGCATTCTGTGAATATTACAAAACAATATATTTCCATTTACCAAGTATTAATTTCACAAAACTGAGGCACGCTCCATTTGATGCATGAAATCAGAATGAAATTAACACATTTTAATAGCTTTTCTTTGGGAAGAAGCATTAGTACAGTTGGTCCTCCAATAGCGTTGCTCTGAATATTTTCATGTACCTTTCTTCACTATTTATGTCTCATGCCTAATACAATTGAACCTTCTCAAATGTATCAGTAACTCTGGGCTGGTTCAGAAATAACATTCCTGGAGTGGGAATGATGATGTCATCAATTTAAAATGGCACCTTAGTTTGCATCTTCTACTCACCCTGAAGGCACTGTAACACTCTGCTTGCTTAATTCAACACAAACACCTCTCTCTACTATTGGGGGCATCATTGTGCTGCATTGCCTTCAACCTTTCCAGTCCCAGGACCCAGCTTTAGGTCATACATGAATTTGGGGACCCACTATTTTCTCCGCCCCCAAGCTTGTATTTACATGTTATTGCTGCTGCAACCTACCTTAGGAATGGATCCAAAAGGGAATAAACAAGGGTGGGATTGACTTTTAGCTATCCCCAGGGAAAAGAAATACTAATGGATGCTAACTTTCAAAGATTTATGGTGTGCTCTTGTAATGAGAAGAAATATAGGTTAAAATTTCAAATTGCTGTGTTTTAGCTTATGCGAACCTGAAAAAGTAGCAGTAGCTGTTCTCTACAACAATGCATATTTGCAGTATTCGTGTCCTCCAGAACTGTCTCTAGGTCCGATATTCACAGATTCAGTAAAAGCTTAGTTAGGTGCAAATTAAGTTCAAGTCAGAATAAGATCAGGAGAGCTATGAATGTTGCTGATAAAGTCTCAAATTGATTTATTTATAATAGGGATAAGGTATCAGGAAAGGAAAGAGGAACAAAATCACCCATACCTGCCGGGTTCAGCTTAAGTGAACTCATTATTTTTCCTCTGCTAAGGCATCAGTCCTCTGAGTAACTGTTTTCACTGGGAGAGCTGACAAATCCAATAATCTATGGGAAATTACCTGCATAAACACAGAATTGTATTACTGCCCAGTGTAATTTCTTGAATATAGTGGTCCTCGTTATGGTATGCTCAATCTTGATAAAGGCAGGATATATACTGAGGTTGCATTTTCCTGACTCAGACAAGTCAAGTCCTGCAGAATGGCAGAGCTTAATCTCTATGCAAGCTTTAGCTTTAAGTATCTCCCGAGACCAACAAATCATGCTGCATTGCTGTTCATACTGTGATGAGAGCTACTGATTTTGATCTGCCAAAATGAGAAATTTTGAAATGACAGGCTACTACGACATGATCCATGACAATTTATGCTTTGAGAAAGAAATTGCTATAAAAAGTCACCTTCATAAAACCAGTACCAAACTGGGGAAAAAGTTTTGTGATAGTCTTTCCAAAATAGAAAAAGACTGAAACCAGCTTACCTCTTAATAGTTGCCACTGGAATGATGCTAAAGCAAAGTGTTATAATAATTTAAATTGATATGTACAGCTATATTTTGATTCTGGGTCGCCTTTCCTAATCTGCACATAAATTATTCTGAATCTAGCAATATTCCCATCTCACTTTGTCTTAAATATAAAATGAAAATATTGTTTTTATAACTCTAGAGATGAATGGTGACATTAGAAACGTTGATAGTGGGGTATCTTGAATTATGCATTTTTCTATTTGTTACAGTCTCACCTTGTTCTCTCCCCTGCACCACCACCATTGTTTCTAATGGAAATACCATAAAAGGGTACCTTGTATACTCAATCCGTTATTGCTACAATATTTGTTGTATCATGAAGAAAAGAACATTCAATATTTGTTTCTCACTTTTAGCCAATATAAAAAGGGCTAGGTATATGAGTAGCAATGGGTGAATCAGTTTGTTTCTAGTCTGTGTCAGTTTGACATGTATTCACTCATAAATCCTTTTCATCTCATTTCCATAATAATCTGTGAATATATTTTTAAATACACACCAAAAAATTCACAAATTAAATATTTGATTTTTATTTTAGAATTACATTTTATAAAATGTATTTTCTCCTGACATACCTATTGCTAAATGCATATTTTCCTAATGCATATTTCTACATGTATTTTAATATGTTTTGGAGCCTAGAACCACAGTGGAATATTTGAGAAGTGTAAAATCTGATGGCTAACTAAGTACTGATTTAGACATTAGTCCAGGAGGGTGCAGATGAGTTCAGATCAGAATTTGCAAATAGCGGATTTCTCAAGGTTCCTTGTGATACTTCAGATCTTGACCGTTGGGTTTAATTACTTCTAGAAAGGTTGAGGGTCGGACAATGCTAATGCCCCACCTACTAGGGAGTGCCATTTACAGCCCAATGTGGTGGAGTTTGGGGAACTGTTGGTGACAGGATTTCCCATGTGACTGGGAAGCGCTTTGTGTACCTTCCAGCCATGCAGGAGGTTGAGAGATGAACGAAACTAGGGAAGCCAACCAGCGTTCAGCCTGGCTCCCTGAGGGGCAGAGCTTCAGGAATGGACCTGACTGGAGACTGCCCACTGTCAGGTACATTCCTGGAGCATATAAGAGAAGATATTTTCTTTTTCACTTGGTTATCAGCCAGTTTAACCTCCCATCCTCTTCTCTGTACTTTAACACTTGCCTTCTTGCAAGGATAGGATAGTGCTCGATGGACATTGCTATGGACTGTCATTGGTCTCTGCTTTCAGGGTCAGGGAGCAATTTTGCTTCCAGGCAATTTGGCATGGTCCTGTAGATTTCCACCTACTTCATGGCAGTCATCACAACTTGAGTCCTCACTCTGGGAATGTCCTCTTTCTCCTGCCTAAACTTGCTGAATTTGATGCCCCCATCTATATGAACTGTGGGCTGATTGGGTAAAAGGTAAAGATAAAGGACCCCTGGATGGTTAAGTCCAGTCAAAGGTGACTGTGGAGTTGCGGCGCTCATCTTGCTTTCAGGCTGAGGGAGCCAGTGTTTGTCCACAGAAAGGTTTTCTGGGTCATGTCGCCAGCATGACTAAACCACTACTGGCGCACGGACGACCGTGATGAGTGCCAGAGTGCACGGAAATGCCGTTTACATTCCCGCTGTGTTGGTACCTATTTATCTACTTGCACTGGCATGCTTTCAAACTGCTAGGTTGGCAGGAGCTGGAACAGAGCAATGAGAGCTCACCCCATTGCAGGGATTTGAACTGCCAACCTTCCGATCAGCAAGCCCAAGAGGCTCAGTGCATAGAATTAAGCTCCCCCATATCTCTAGGGTTTACAGATGTTCAATAGAGAAAGATTATCACAGGGCAGCATAGCAAAGTTATAAATTGTTCCTCTAGGTGATAAAAATACCATTAACATTTCCTTCAGAGTTTTTCGGTATTCTTTGCATTTTTTCCATGCTTTTGTGATGTTTATAGAATTATACTGATTAGAGACTATGATTTTGTAGCTGCTGTGTTGTCATGTTGTTTGTCCTTCAGTTTCCTTTTTAGGATGTGTGTTCATCGGTCTTCATTTTATTGTCTTACATTTTCATTTTTTGTTTCTGCTATGCTTTCAGTCCTTATGTCAGTCTGCCTTGGTCTCAACACACTCAGTCCATTGACTACCACCATAGAAATGCCAGGTATCTGTTTTCCTGTGTGTGTGCCTCTGTGTGTATAAATGCATGTCCCTGCTTGCACCTATATTTTTACTTCACTCTGTTCAGGTCACTGAAGGGTATTGCAGGATTGCTTTATAGGCAAATATTTAGAAGATTAGTAGGTGTTATTTTTAAAGACTGAAAACATTCAGCTGTTTGTTTGCCTAACCATACTCTACTTGATAACACCCGCTTCTGGTTATTGGCATACATGAAATAGCAGTTGATTTATGAGGTTTTCTCTTTGAACTTCCAAATGTTAGAGTCAGGTCATTGATCATTCCAGAAAAGGTATATGGGTCACACCCACACCATATATTTAAGTGTATTTTAAGTGTATTTTGTGGATGTGACCCATATACCTTTAAAGCACATGGCTTCCCCCAAAAGAATTCACAGAGCTACAGTTCCCAGTACCTTTAACAAACTACAGTTTCTAGGATTCTTTGGCTGAAGCCACGTGCTTTAAAATGTATGGTGTGTGTAGTTTCTAGACCTATATATAACATTTCAAAAAGTCACTATCCCAGGCAGTGTTGACAACATTCAAGTAGGTTAATTTCCATACTGAAGGAATAAATGATGTTACATGAAGGACAAGTATTAAAGCTGGTGTAGTGTGTTATCTAAATGGGTGAGCTGTGACCCAGGAAAGACTAGCTGGAATCTCAGCTATGAACTCAGTTGGTAGCTTTACATGCACATCTGTCTCTTAGCTCCAGTGCTCCCAGCTGTAGTTTGGGGCTAATAATGCTACTTACCTTACAGAATAATTGTAAGGTTTGTTGCAATATGGTACATGTGAAGTCCTTTCAGCCCTCAAAACTACAGTACTATATAAATGTTGTGTACTGTTATTGCTGTTGTTATTATTATTCTTAATTATTGTTATTCCAGAGACTGGGATGCAAGCAGAGTGCCTCATGAACTGCATGTGTCTGTAGCTTGACATAATGGTTTTCACTGTCAGCCTCTGACAGTAATGAACACTTCTTAGAAAGGAATAGAAGTCTTTCAGACTCGGGTCATGCAGTTATTGTCTCTAAATAGGTAGTTAGCACTGGTAATGCTGTTTGTATCTTGTGGATGTAGCAGCAGGTACAAATTTATATCTCCCTGGAGTGGGATAGTTGTGTGAATCAGAGAACATTACATCAAGGTCAGCACTGAAAGTAGCTTTGGATGTTATTGAAGAAGTGTCATCAACAAATGCAGTTACTACCTACTTCTGCATTTGGATGGCAGTGCTTCTTGTAATATTTGAAGGTGAACTTACGCAGAGGAACTTGTGCAAGCTACCACTTCTGTAGTTAGTAAATTTTGCCTATGTGAATTTTGATTGGACTATCACCAAAGTCACTTGTGTGCCACTTCTGGAACTGTTCTGAGTTTCTCTTATTCTTAGACTTACAATCTAAAACCATGATAGTGCTTTAATTATCACTTTGAGAATGCTTTGCATTAATCATAAACATTTATACATTAACATGCTTTATATGTACATCTGAATTGGTCTTTTTTTCCCCTTTCTTTTTCATTTGCTTCTCTGTGTTTACCTTTGTGTCTCATTTGTGTACATGTCTTAACTGTAGCTTCATGTTCATCCCTTATGTTTTGGCAGCAAGGATCACTCAATGTATCCTATCTTTTGTGAAGATGCAATCAGATTACTTCGATCCCGTACGATGTGCCGTACCTATTCTGAGGGTGCTTACTATGAATTTGAGAGGTATAATTGGTGTGGCATGTTTGTTTAGTCTCCCACATCATTCATAAGCAAACAGTACTCTGATGTTCAGTAATCTGCAATTTAAGTTTTAAATGGTACATTGGAAGAAAGAAGAAAAGGCACTAAATGCAGGAGTAAAAGGAGAGGTCTCCCCAAAGGTGCACAAAATACATTATACATGATGTGTTGGATATTAACTCTTTCTCTGAGGTGACTCTTAAAAACAAAATCCACATGCCACCCATTAACAATTCATTAATAAAAATCATATTCAGAGATAAATGTATCATAAAAATGAACATACCCAACTGGATACATAACAAGACTCACTAAACAGGGATATTATTTTATGACCATTAGATTAGTGAAGATAATCTGATCAAAAAATAGTAAGTAATCTGATAAAAAAAAATCTGATTAAAAAAAGTAAGGTTTCCTTTGCTTTATAGACTGTCACTGTTCTCTTTAATTTTATCATGTATTTTTGTTTGTAAATTTAAAATATTATCATCTGCATTGCTCCTAGAATTTATTCTAGGAATTTACTTTATTCTTAGAGAGCAGAAATTTTCTTTTTTATACTGGTATCAATCATTAATTTGGCCAAATAAATAATAATATAGAAGCTGATTTTCTCCCTTTTGCACAAATTACAGGTATTGCTGTATCATACCAACCTAATTTTACATAAATGGCATCCAGAAAAAAGGATATTGTTGTGATGTTGTGTGTAAACCATGGCGTTTGTTGAATTCCACAGCTTAAAGGGACTAATTAGGACTCTTTCATGTTGTGCCTTTTTTTCACCCCCTAGCTATATCAGTTGCATAATTTCAAGGCTCGTTATGTCTTGTGGCACTCTTGTGTTATGAGCATTTTTTTCTTGTCAGAACCAAACTACATTTCATAGCTACATATAAATCCTCCTATCCTTAATTTAGAGCTCTGTCTTCAGACTACCATGTCAGTCACTCTATAGAGCTACTCCAATTTTAGGATTAAAATTGTAAACATGGTTCTTTCATTTTCTTCATTTCTTGGTTCTTTAGCTTTTTTGTATTTATAGTGGTACCTTGGTTCCCAAACTTAATCTGTTCTGGAAATCTGTTCCAAAACCAAAACGTTCTAAAACCAAGGCGTGTTTTCCCATAGAAAGTAATGCAAAATTGATTAATCCATTCCCAACTTTAAAAAACAACCCCTAAAACAGCAATTTAACGTGAATTTTACTATCTAACGAGACCATTGATCCACAAAATGAAAGCAATAATCAATATACTGTACTGTAAAATAAATAAGACAGTATTGTAGATGATAAAAATTAAAATTATATTTTTTTTCTTATGTGCACTGATGATAGTCATTGTTTGGATGGGTTTTTTAAATCAATTTCTGCAGTCACAATCAATCAATCAATCAGTAGCTGAACAGGGTTCCACACAGTCACAAAAGCAAGTCACAAAAATGAAGTCACAAGCCACAGCCCCAAATCAAAGTCACAAGTCACAGTTACAAGTCAGTCCCATAAAATGAAGAACAAGTCACAGTCAAAAAAACAAAAAAGCCATACAAACAAAAATGCAGGGCAATTAGATAATCCAAACTTAAAACTGTCCAGAGGGCAAAAGTCCTGGCACATTCAGAGACGGTATATCTGAAAACTTCAGTTATATCCCCATTATTGAATTCCCTGGGAGTCACGGTAGCTGAGAGGCTATGATGGAGATGGATCCTGACCCTCAGATAGATGAAATCTTGAAAAGGATCATATAAGACTTCCCTAAATGATGTGGATCTGAAGACAACTTCCAAAATCCCTGAATAAAAGAGGTTGTGGAAACTGCCAGTATTATATCCAGCAGAATTAATTCCTGAAAGAAAAGATTTGATGCCATTTAGGTTTCACTTAAAGAGCTGGATAAAAGTAGATTGCTAAACTGCTTTCAAATCCATTGAAACAAATACCTGGACATTAAGGATGTGCCTTGGATACCTAGGCCCAGTATTGTTATCCTTTCCTCTATCTCAGAAAGGAAGAATAAGAGTTGTTTTTCAGCAAAGATCAGGCTCCATGGAATCTTCTTTCCAGTAACAAAGGGATTCCAGAGATAGCTTAAATATTTTCCAAAATAAATGTGCCCACATTGTAAAGCAGATTGCTTTTTACACAACATCCCTGGTAGGTAAGAGTGATGGAATGTAGTGGTTGCAGATGCTTTACGTTTCAGTACACCCTTGCATTCTACATACTTCAGCAGTGGCATTTGCACTGGAGGTGCTGCCAGTTGTTTAGTGACTCATGAACTAACTACTGCCAAACCAGTCTTGAACCTTCCACATCCAGAAAATTGGAAGATAATTTATCAGTTTTAGCAAGATGGATGTTGTTTTGTGGTCACATAATTACCATATTGTTGACAATTTGCTAGGCAGAAAAATGAAAAAAATGAGCAAACTCCTCTCAGCTCAATAAATCAAGACAATTCAAGATCAAACAGTGGTTCTGGTTCAAGTTTGTTTTCTAATTAAGCTTATGCAAACCAGTTCCCCAAGTTTGACTGTAATAGCTAACTATGGTTTCTTAAAAAGTGAAAACAGAAAATTTATATCTCCTTGTGACCACAAAAGCGGGGGAAGAAAGAGTACGCAAACTTGAGGCTCACCATAGCTTGTTAAGATAGCAGGGCAGCAGCATCTGAATGGGACTATGATCATTCAATAACTTTTCATCATCTCCTAATCTTTCCTGGCATATGGTTAGATCACTCAGGGCAGATATGGGGCTTGTGCTGTTTGGTTCCTTTGATTTTCCAATGGAACTTCAAGTTAAGCATTACATTACCTAGAGTACAGGGTTGTTGTCAAAAACATTAGATGCATGTTTTATATGATTCCCCCCCCCCCTTAACATCTAGTTCTCTGTTGTGGCCTCTGTGTAGTTCCACAGATGGGATCTGTAGCTCTGCAGGCCGTTCATTGAGGATTTGGCATCTGTGGCACTCAAACTACTTTGATAAATGTTTGAAGATGTGAGAATAAGGTAGCCCAGACCAAGCAGCTCAGATATCCATGCCACCATTGGATCTGAAGGCCTCAGATCTGATAAACCAACAAGAAGAATTACAATTTCATTACAGTTTCATTGTGAGAGATTTGGCTGATTCAGGCTTCATATACATTCAGTGTATATGCAGCTGCAGACATATGGGGGGAAGAGTATAAACATCTACTAGCCAGGTTGTCTCTTCCCAAAGATGCATCAACATACAGCAGCAAGAAGGTAGCAGAGGTAACACTGGGCACTCCAGATATCCAGCAGTGCCTGTTTTGCTACTAGAAATAGGACTGCATGGGGAAATGATACTATTCACATCAATTTTTGCTGGAGATAAGACCCTCTGACCATTGAAGGGCCTCCCCCCTACCAGTGGAAATTGATGCAAATAGCATGTTTTTCTGCTGGAATGTAGTCCCCATTCCTATGGGAATAGATGCTTTACCAAGAAACTGAAACACCCATGGCTTTTCCAACACTATAGGTAAGCTGATGATCAAGGGCTCAACATTGTGTTGGACTATTGGATTCTTATCATTGGGTGCATTAATTATGCAAAACAATTTCTGCTCATTCTATCCCTACCCACTTATTTCTAAGCTGACCTCTCTACAAACAGCTAAGCATACAGAGGATTTGAACATCTTTTGACCTGGCAGCAAAATGCATTAGTTGACAATTTGGGAAGGAGTACCTTACTCTCTAAAAACTCTAGAAGTTTCTATGAACTGGCTTATCCAGATGGAGATCCTATATGAGTGAATTTACAGGCAGCTACTCCCAGAACAGCAGTTAAGGGTAAATGTAACTGTTTTGTACTTATGCCAAGTCCTGATTTCATTACGGCATGTGTTTCCCTGCTCCAGATAACTGTCTGCACTACATGCAGGCATGTACATGTGACATTGCATGTCCGCGTTGCGGTGGGCACCCACAATCCCAAGGGTGAGTTGGCACCCTGTCTTGAAGCTTCACCCTGCTACTGTCATTATTATCCATGCCAGCCACACAACCCGCAAGCCACATACCCATCAGTCCCCCTTGTGTGGAATAGCCCTATGCATGTACATTGTTATGCACATGGGGCCCTTTAACATGGTCACTGACACACAAATTGCCAATGGAAGGGCAAGGCTAGTCAATGCAACCCCCTCACAGATGCTTTCAACTATGGCCGTGCCAAAAGCTGTCAAAAGTTTCCCAAAAATATTCTCCCCATGAAAAAAACAGGGACAAGCTTTCTGCCTTTCAGAGGGAATTTATCTGGTTTTTTTCCCCCAGTGGTGGGCAGGGAGGTTTGCAGCTTGCAAAGTGGCTGCAGCATGAAGATCTCTCTGCATTCTGCCACCATCCATGTTTCCTGGAATGTTTTGAGAGTGACATCTTGTTGCATTGCATCACTCCCAAGGTTACATTTAAATCCTCAGGCACATTACATGGTTAAGTAATGTAAGTAGCAGCACCTCTCCATGAAATTTTTTTTTGGGGGGGGGGATTTCTTCTCTCTTCACCTCCCTCCGAAAAATGTCAGAGGTGGTTTCATTTCACACTCATCTGCAAATGGTAGAAAAATGAATATTAGACTCAGTTATACTTTGAACCTTTGAGGAAGTTGTCATGTGAGCTTTATTAATGACATCAGAATATATGATAATTTAAATTAGATTAAAATTTAAATTAGATGAAACAGAGGAGAAGAGGAAATTGCTGTTTTCAGCACAGTACTTGTTCTTTTTATTGTACATTTCCTCCTTTAGGTATCTTTGATGTTTGCTAGACTGCCTCATGCAGCAGGAAAAGGGTTGGATGAACATTACATAATGGTCATTATCTTTTGTGATAAAGCAAGAAAAAGCATAGAGCACCTAAGGCAATTCAAAAATGTCTGAAATATCTTTGCTGTTTATTTTATGTTCAGGAGGAATAGAAAGGAGGGAAGAGTGCCTATAACATATTATGATGACACTGATATTTCCCCTACTCCTGAAAGGTATTTTGATTCATATAGTAGATGTAGATAAAAATCTGTATTAAAGCATTTTCTGAGCACCCCTGCTGTAGAATTTTGAAATAGCTAAGAATTGTGATACTTGTGTTCTTTGTGCAATATATTATTCCAAGTGATCTGTTATAAAAGGCTTGAACTAGCAGTGAGTAGTTTAGTATTGCATGAGCCGCACAGTACTTTTTCACCCAGAAGATATTTGCTGGTAGAATGTGTGCACTGCGGCCAATTTCTTCTTAACACTGTTACTTTTCTCTTATGCCCATACCTTTCCCCCCACAAGTAACAATGTCACAAATCTCTGGGTTTTTCCTGGATATCCCTACTAAGCATCTTATTTGCAGGGGTTAGGGTTATGTAGGCATTTGGGGAATCAATCCAAAGCTCTGTGCTTCTGCATTGCATGCATAGCTGCAAAAGTGAGATTTTGCAGAAACAGGAGATAACAGTGACCTCTGCATAGGGGTGATCTATTCGTACATTGGAGCTAAGTATGTGTAGTGATGCTACTGGTCTGTGAAACTTCTCTTTAAACATAGGCTTCTCCCAGTCTAAGACTTAATCGGTGCTGCACAAGTACTGTGAAAAGGACAGAGCACTGAAGCACTGATGGTCAGCTGGCTGTTCAGCCAATTCCAGGATAGTTGGTTGGATTGACAGGAGGAGGATGAGCAGGAAGCTGCTTATTATCCCTTGAAGGTTACCTCCAGCCATGCCTGTTCTAATATTTGTATCAGTTTGGTTGATGAGAGTTTATGGGTAGTTGAGACTAATGCACTAATATTAGAAACGGGTCACTTTCTCAGCTGCCTGCTAAGTAGTTTTTGCAAGCCTTGATAGTCTTAGCCACTGCTAAAGATGCTAAGGATGTTCCCCCACCCCAATAGTATCCTGTACATGGATGCTGTTTCACTATTGTGAGAGAATTCTGTATCTGTACATTTGAGTAATTATTATATGATTTGGCTAATTGCATAATAGTTTCATTATTCTGATTTTTTTGCTGTTATTATTAAACATCACACCTTATGCAATTCCTAAACCAAAAGAGATATTTCCCTATACCCAAAGTGCTTATTTACCATTGGACATGGTAAAAAAAAGGGGGGGGGGTTATTTCTGAATACTTTTGAGGATTTCTCCTGTTATCTGCTAACATAAAAGTACATATTTAGGTATTCACACACACACACTTAAAGATTCATTATATCTTGTTTTAAATTACTTCATTCTTGAATTTTATTTTCATGAAAGCACGTGGTTCTGAAATAAGTCAACCTACTTATTTCTGTAACAGTAATATGCCGTTGGTAGACATAGCAAATCACATCTGTTGTCATATCTTCTTGTCATTGCTTTATTTCCATATTTTCCCCATCTTATAAAAATTTTACAATTTTGAGTAAGTCGTTTGATTGCAGCCATGCTGCATAAGTTACACTGATGAACATAACTTGGTGAGGTCCATTAATTTCCCTGGGCCTATTGTGAATATAACTTAGTTGAATATGACCCAAAAAAATCCACTATATTGTATAAAATGCACTATTCTTGCAAACAGTATTCACATAATGTTATATATTTTTAATTACCCCAGTTAAAATATTTGTTACTCACAATGTGTGTATGGTTAGGCTAAAGAATACACATTATTATGCCACCAGTAAATGCAATGTATTATTATGTGTTTCATGGATATATGCAAAGCATTTATACACTGCTGTTGCTGCCAGCACATCTGTATGTATCCTGTATGTATCCCATAGTTACACGTGGCATACAAACCAGGATTGGCCATGGCTTCCTTCTACATGCATAGAAATTGGCAGAATAATTTGCTGTCCCATAGAGTATGAAGTGGCTCTCAGTTTCACAGCACTATAATGTCGGTGATACGGATATATGGTCTGGTGCATATATTTGATTGGAATGGCTGTTTGGTCATACATATTTTAACAGTAAAAAGAAAAAAAGGGTTCTTTGAATATATTCCGTAAAACACAAGTCTTATCAAAACAATATAACACAGAAAACCAACAAACAAACCATAGACCGAATATTAGAAGATAATAGGTCAAATGGGCTGACAGTGATTCAATGCACCAATATGTTAAGGGGGAACAGAGATGTACATCCATTCATTGAAAGAGATATACAGAAAACACTGGAAATAATTGCCAGATTAGTCAGTCAAAAATATGTTTTCATGAAAAGTGTTGATATGTAAATAGCTTCATCTTTATAACATGTCTTTATTTTAACTGCATTGCAAAGGTATTACAATGGTGCAAGTTCATGGGCAGATCATGTAGTCAATGGTTCAGCTGAAAACTATGGGTAAGTAAAGAGTGTAGTGTTACACTTCTATAATTAAAGACATGTACTCATAATTTAAATGTAGTGTTATTTTATTAATGGGTTTCACACCTGATAAGTGTAAATTTTTTCACTAGACCTAGGAGGGTTAGGTTTTAATATGACATGTCCATTATTTTCTTCTTTCCATGTTGCATCACACACATAGTTTGTTTAATTGTATGTAGATCTTTCTCAAAGAACAACAGTTACAGGTAAGCAAACCTGTTTTCTTTGAGCAGGTTTCCATACACAAGCATATGTACACGTTGTGTCCCTGTATCTGACCCTCTTTCGTAGATTATGTTCTGTTCATTTTTAATCCAAAATTACCTGTGCACTGACACTACATTTAAATTAATTAATAAGTCACGTTGTATCCCTTATTTCCAGAGTTAGTTTCAGCCTCATCATGGGAAGAGAGAGAATAGCAAATATGCTTCAAATATTTATATGAATCTGGGTTTTTAATTGGAAAAAGTTTCATAGAAGACAGATGACACAGTCTAGAGGCAGTGAAAATGAAGCAGCATAGTAGGAGCTCTTCAGGTGAAACACTGTCCATCTCCAGTTACGTGTGTTGTTGTGATTGTAGTGTCAGCTGATAGTGGTCAATCAACAGCAGAAAACTTTGGAATTTTCTGATTAACAGCAGTCTGTTGGAAACCCAAATGCCTCTGCTCTGTATGATAAAGGCTCTCATACCAAGAAGGAAGTTGTGAATTGTGAACGGCCTTTTGTTGCAATTTATGTGGTAGTGGTGCTATAATTTACCTTTCCTCCCCGGTGTTGGTTTTTTTTTTTTTTTTTTTGCATTTTTTCATTATTGGTAAACTTCTGAATAGTTCCAAACTTTATGCCACTCGTTTATAGGCCACCAAAAGCTTATATAGTAGCCCATTTCTGTGTTTCAGTAGAGAGAAAAATGAATAACGGATCTGCACACTAACATGTTGACAGTCCACTCTGGCAGGTGTTTGCAAACTGCTCCACCAAAAAAACAATTCAAGAGAAGTTACGATCCTTTTTAATTTTGTTCTGCCAGATAGATTTGCCATGCAGATATATTGCTTGGGGAACAGGAAAATTGAAGAAGCAATAGATTTTGTTTAGTGGGTCTCATTTCATGCATCCCTAGATAGTGTAAACAGCATTTGATGCAGCTAGAATAACTGGATATTTTTGAGTTACAGATAGGTAGCCGTGTTGGTCTGCCATAGTCAAAACAAAACAAAAAATTCCTTCCAGTAGCACCTTAAAGACCAACTAAGTCAGTTCTTGGTATGAGCTTTCGTGTGCATGCACACTTCTTCAGATACCTTGGAACTTCAGATACCAAGAACTGACTTAGTTGGTCTTTAAGGTGCTACTGGAAGGAATTTTTTTTTTGTTTGTTTTGGATATTTTTGAGTTTTTTGTTGTAGTTTCTTTTCATGGCACTTGGCTACATCGTTTTCTTTCCAAATATTATGATACATAGCTTAACAATAAAACCAACTTTGTTCAATGTGGTATATGAGGTGTTAGGGGAGGGGGAATACCACTGGTGGGGACACATCGTGCTCCTTCTGTGGTAGTTTGTCCACCTTTGGTCTCCACCCTGCACTTGCCTGTGGCTCCTAGAAGCTGTCAGCATAAGACAGTGGCCACACCCAGGAATGGTTTCGACTGGCCAACCAAACCAGGTGGGAGTAACAAATGGGTCTCTCATCCTTGGTGAGTTAGGAGCTTCCTTTGCACGCAAAGACAGGCTCTGGCATATTGAGCGGATGAGACCAATAGTGGTTCCAACAGTCAGGAAGAGTTTCTGCACATGCTGTAGAGGGAAGTGAGCGGTAGATGGGGCTCATCAACCTGGGAAGGTAGCCCATCTAGGAGAAGTAAAACTCTGTTCCTAAATCCCCGCTGCCTTGTGGAATATCTTCAGGAGACGAAGAGGCTAAGGAGTAAATGCTGCAGAGAAAATCCAGAGCGGAGCCCCTAAGACAGCTGGTTGTATACTGCCTCCTGGCAACTCCTGCAGCCAAGCTGGTGCCAAACATATTGCATCAGTGAGGCCGAGAGAGGGGTCTTGTTGTTTGGGCAGCCCAGGACCTTCATACACACTGCCCAAGCTTACAACCCAGTGAGGTTCATTATTGGGCCTATAAGTTATCTTATACTTTACTTAACTGGCAGGTGAATGAGAAATAAGGAAAATTAAATATATTTGGGAAGAAATAGGACTGTCTTTTACTACTTGTGTTGAGACTGGAGCATTCTGTAATAGATGATTAAGAAAAAGTCAAAATGCTACATATCATATAGCATATAAAATGTACAGAAACAGTGCAGAGGTGGGATACTAGGAAAGGAAAGAATCATATTCTCTGCCTTACATAGAGACTGGATGCATAAATCTGTTCATTTTTAATATCTGACTTTGCTTATAGGCAGCCTTGAAGTAAATGGTGGAAAATTTGTTAAAACTAATCTAGGAAACACTTTATGTATTTTTAAAACACTCCTAAAATTAAACCACATTTTTCCTTCCTATTTAATTAGCTGTTTGGATTTAACAGAGTTTATGTTGGGGTTTTTAACTTCATGGGAAGAAAATATGGAGGAAATACTTCTTATAGCTTTTAGAAATACTTTAGAAATCAGGAATTTTCACGAATAGCTTGCTGTGATAGATATTTTGGAAAAACTATTTACTGATATCATAGACTTTTGGGATATACTGCTTAGAAGCGATCACAAGTACATAATGGTGAAAATGAAATCTTATGCAAACAGATTCATTTTTTCTGGTTTGCCATAGCATACATTCATCATATATGGTCTCTTTATGACATTATTTTATTATCTCAATTCTATATTCAGTATATCTGAGCATACTTTTGCTTATATTACATATATGATAGCTTAATTTTATAATATTAGTACATATGAATTTTATGATTATATTATGCAGTATTAGTGACTGTGGTCTGCTTTAAAATGAAATCTCAGTTACTCAGTATGTAATTATTTTAAAATTGTTTTGTTGATAGCTTAATACTGGTGTTTTACCTTGGTTAAAAAATAGAAATATGAGTTGTTTGTGTGTAGCAATGGTTAAAGATGGTATGCTAACAAAGGATATTGTGTCTGTGACCAAACAGCAAATTTCCAATAGCTAGTAGAAGAATAGCATGTCCAAGGATTGAGATCCAACAGCCTTCCACAGATACAGACAGGTACTTCCAGTAAAAAGTAGCTAGTATAGCCTTGCACTTGTTACTCTTAGGTATTTGTTTGTTTTTATTGCTGTTGCAGTGCAATCAGTGTCTCTAGAAGTAGAGGAAGCCTTAAATGGTCATTAAAATGCACCATTTCCATGCTGCATTTTTGTGTTTTCATTTCTTTGTCACTGACACATTCATTGCTTTAAGTGGCTTCATTGTTTTAGCCCTGGCTGCTGCCATTACTTGTCATGTACTATGGACAGAAAACCAAATACTGTGTCTAACAAAGCAGATAGCACCTGGCCTAGGAAGCAATGAATTGTCTGTGCTCATGCATCATCATGTTTCCTAATTTGCTCATTGTAGCAATATATATAATGTTAAAACTTTCTATGTTAATGGAGTTCCCTTAATTATACATAACTTTGATGTGCAAGATTCATTTTCTACTTATGTTTAAAAGTTATGTGAATCTAATCAGCTTAGGGTGTACATAAAGATTTTGTTTAGACAAGATTATTGCAGTGTGACACAAATAGATCATTTTAACTTGTCAGGTTACATCTTAACTAATGTAATTTAAGTTCTAGTTCTGATACTGTATGTCTGGTGGATTTGTAAATTCCAAGTTCATGATGACATTTGGCCTAGTAAAAATAGGCAGAATCTACCTGCTGGGTTAAGAAACTCAGCTCTAGTCAGTGTACAGGGAAATAATGTACCGGTACTTGGATCTCTCACAAGTTGACAAAAAAATAGAGTGAGGGTTCTTTCCAGTAAAGATTGATGTTGAAGTAATTATTGTTCAAATAGTGGGATGGCAAACACTTGTCTGTAATGCAAAAAGAGTTTGAAAACATATTGGGTATTACTTTTCATTGTGATTGCAATCTACTTTTATTTTTACATAGCTTTCAGCAATTAAAGAAAGAAATACTAGTTGTGTGACTGAATATCATTAGAATGACTTAAAATTAATCACACGTGCTTGAAAAGCTTAACATGTGACAAGGCAAGGATGATCCACTGAAAAGTATAAAGAGTTTTATAATTCAGAGAGCTATTCAAGAGCTATAGGTTGGATATTGAACTAGTGTGAAGAGTATTGATTGATAATGTACCCATAAATGACTCAGGAAAAGTTGGCTGCATTAGAGAACATAGAATCTATATCTTCACAGATCCTTTTATGAACCCTGCCCTCAAGAGCATTATCTCTTTCATATATGGAGTACCTTAGTAAAATGTGTCTTTAAAAAGGTCTCGCTCTTCTTAGACCATCACTTTTAGTGTCCTGTAGATGGAAAAAGAAAGCCTTTGGCTGTGGGGGGTCTTCTTGCATTACCTTTCCAGTGTTGGAGCTGCTGCAGTGCAATTGCTTTTGGTGCCATGAGAATGACACCAGAAGTCCCAGAATACACAAGAGGAGACTATAGAAGAGCTCCTCCTGGAAACTGCACTGATGTGGAAAGGAACCACAGATTCTCTCCTATGGCCTTGGGGCTTCTGAAATTGCAGAAACTCCCACACTGTGGTGGTAAAATGACAAGCGGCTCTTAAGTAAATTTTACATAAAAGATTTTTTAAGGGGAAACCCCCCCCCTCCATCAAGACCTGTAGTTATAGACTTGACACTTCCTTGCTGCCCCGTAAATATACACCTCTCTGTTAAATGCAGCATTAGCTAAGGTGACCTTTTTTTGTTTATCCTTGACATTAAAGAAGTGAAACAGTGGATGTATTGGCAGATCAAGCTTCCTATTCAGAAAGTGAATATATAGACCCAGAAGAAAACATGAGGTAATCTTTGTGAGTTTGTCTGAGGCTAGTTGTGATACCTCCCTGATAGTTAGTATCTCCTGCTGATCATGTGTTCCAGCGTACAGTATCTGCTTGTTACGTGCTTTAGATTAAGGCTATTGGAGGATGGTATTATTCTGAACCTGTCTGTGGGGCATTTATTTAGTACCTCATTGAAAGCCTACAACCCTAAAAAATGGTTTTGTGTGGTCACATTTCTGAATAACTTTATTTGAAAACTTTTTGTTTTGACTTTTTAGGTATTATTTCATTAGGCTGATATACTAACATATTCCATTTGATGTGATCTATATTTTTCCCTCAGAAGTGCAACTAGTATTCCTGCATAGGTCATATTCAGTAGCAGATAATTTTCATCTGCTTTAAAAGAGAGGAAAAAACCAGCAACCTTCCTTGACTAAAGTTAAGCCTATTGGTTGACACCAGCATCTTTTGAACGGAAAACATTATTAATGAAAATATCAAAATCTTGAAGTCTTTTACTCATATTCAGTTATCCTAATCAAGTGTACTGACGTTAATGACAACCTTACTGACTGAGAGTGCAAGTTATGACCTTACTTTTAAAAATATTAACTTGGCTTGCTATTTTTAGTCAAGCCAATGGTTTTTATTTTTAATTCAGAGAGTCTTCACAAAACAGTAAATGACTCATTTTAATGCAGGATATCCTAGTACACAAGCTGCAGATTATGACATTATAACCCATTTAAAATGTTTTCATATACCAAATTATTAATAAAGGGACAAACTCCCTTCATACGTCTTCTGTGTTATCAGGAAGCTAACTAAAACAAAGAATGAAAAAGCTGTTAGAAATGTACATAATGTTGATCACCTCCGAACCCAGTATGATGTGGCATAATGCGTAACTATAGATAAAGGTCAATTGAGCTGCTTTTTGACTAACATTACAGGAATTGGGGACCTAGACTACCATATCAAAGATCCAGATCAACAGAACAGCGTCCTGTGGTAGAGCGGCCCAGCCCCCGCTCTCGATCCACTGAGCGTCCTGACTCAAATCTCATGAGATCGATGCCTTCATTAATGACGGGAAGATCTGCCCCTCCCTCACCTGCCTTATCGAGGTGAAACAGACAAGCCAATCAGACTAATCCTGCCCCACTAGCTCACTTTTTATTTTCCCCAAAGCTCAATGGTATTGCCTTTCATCATTGACTGATCACCAGTAGCCGTAGATACTAACCCTGCCAACGCCAAGACACTATTTATATTCCACAGGGGATATAATGGTGTGGCTGCCATTCTAATTTGTTTACTAACAATGATTAATGACATAAATAATTACATTTGTTTTTGTGATTTCTCATTTATCAGGAATCCTGGGTGATTTCTCACACCATGTGCACCTCATAACTGCCATGTATTTCTCTTACAGAATGAGAAATTGTATGTGGTCATCTGACATCGCTTATGGAATTATCACCATAACATCAAATGAAACTTTTTTTTTCTTTCAAAAAACAGTTTCTTAAATTTGATTGTATTAATTGTATGTACGATTTTAACCGCTGTTTTCTCTGATTTGCTGTGTGCATGTCCTGCATTGTTCCTGTCTAAGTAATGTATTTCTGATCAAACAGTATTGAAATAAGTAAACTGTTTTGACAAAAAGTACAGTGGACATAGCATAGAAATGTGTGGAGCTGATTGTGTCCACAGAAATTACTTTCTAGCAAAATATTATGATTCTTTGTCTTTTAGTGGTGAATTAGGATGATTAAGACCAATCATATTACTCCATTTCAGTCACTGAAATGTACATCTGCCTTATTGCTTGCCTTATATTCATAGCGGAATAAAACACTAATTCAGTATGTTAACTGAATTCTGAAACCATACGTATCTTTCTGCTGGACTTTAAAATATAGAACATATACATACACACAATTTTATGTGTATCTCTTTCTGTATGTGTTATTGCATCTGTGTGCATATATATATCTACATACATTTTCATAGACAATTTGCAGATGCAATTCCTTAAACATTACATGTATCATCCTTTTGCATAATTTTGGCTTTTTCCTCAGATGAACCTTCATTTTAGCAATAACTATGCCTTCTAAAACGCATAGGGCCGAGCTGCCACAGCTAACAAAGGTTCAACTTGTACAAAAACCATTCCTCGTTTATTTGTTTTTCAGACACCTAGGAACAAATCTATTTCACTGTTAATGGTTTCTTTTGCTGTGTCCTGTAGGTCACATGCTCGTACGGGGTCTGTCCAAACAAGCCCATCAGGTACTCCAGTAGCAGGACGCAGGGGTAGACAATTGCCACAACTCCCACCCAAGG
This sequence comes from Podarcis gaigeae, assembly GCF_964106915.1. NCBI lineage: Eukaryota > Metazoa > Chordata > Lepidosauria > Squamata > Lacertidae > Podarcis > Podarcis gaigeae. The sequence goes on along the minus strand of NC_139683.1, from coordinate 22,344,787 downwards.
GAACACTGGAGAGAAGTAAGTGAGCTTTTTAAAGTTCAGAGATGTTGTTGCTAAATATAAAAGTAATAGCGCTGAATGGAAACCTTTGCCTCTAAGGTTTTGAACTGGATTTTGGCAAGAGATGTGTTCTATATTGCCCATTACTTGTTTCAATAGCTTTTAAAGCTCTGTACAGTATTGGTTTCTATAATTGTCATCACAACTATAGAATTAATACGTGGATCATGATTCATCCTACCTTCATTGCAATCAAAATATAAGTTAGAACATAATCTGTAAAGTCTTCTAACGATGAACTTATAATAAACTGCACCATCCTAAAAGGTTGCAAGTGTTTGTTAATCCCATTCATTTCATAGGAATATCAGCTAATGCAGGACCATAAAATGTGACACAATGGCCCTATATACGGTACGTTCTTCGTAAATAAGGATAATTAAAGCAAATATAAAGGATGAAATGTGGAAGTACCTCTATGATGCCAGTCCTAAAATGATTAAACACAAGATGGTGGCTCACCATTATGGATGGACATTTAGTTTATGCTGCATATTATGGTCATATGTTCATTTCTACTCATGTAGTTTCCCCCTTCCCTCCAGAGACTTGTGGGGAGATGTTTATTGGTGGCTGTTGGAGAAAGAAGAGTGATGGGTGTTTGTATTGCTAGCCAAATGGGCCATGCTGCATCTGCCCACAGAGGTTACTCTTATGTGAAAAAGGCCCACATTATAAGCAGTTTGACATCTATGAATGGCTTGACACTACCTCTCAAATATAAAGTTCCTATGCAGTATCAGCCATCTGGTCAAAATATGAAGCCTGACTGATGGAGAGCCTTGGCTACTAAGCAAATTTTTCTTGAGTGTGATAGACTGTCAGATTCTGGCAACAGCTAATTTTAATTGTTTAGGTCTCACGTATGCCTCAATTATGTTTGGTTGAATCATGCTTTCCACCGTTTGAGTCCTGTTCGAAATTTTGGGAGGGAGAATTTTTATGCTTATAGGACATGAAAATAAAATACACTTTCAGCATTTACAATTAGACTTCTCAGATATTCCTACAAAATTCTGTTTAATTGCCCAGATGAGCACTCCTTCCGCTGCCTACAAATGAAGATCCGTTTTATACCTTTTGTATACTTTATGGGGTTTATGGGTTTTTTTTAATCCCATGCATTGGTTCCCTTTTCTGTTTTACTTTAATTTCCCCCAGACAGTGGAGACAAGGAGAAGGTCTGAATAGAAAGGAGGGTTTGTTTTGTGGTATAAGCCTTTTTATTCCATAGGAGGCTTTCTATGGGGGGGGGGGGACTGCTGCAATTGATGCTACTGAATTGTATAGATTTTACCTTGACTCTAAAATATTTTACATTAGTGAGGCATGTACCAACATCCACTGCACCTTTTGTAACTTAGCTTTCTATAAATAGCAACAGAGCTATGGCACTATTCAACAGCTTAACTTATTAAACTCTGTTAGACTACATTATTTAGATACATAACAGTACCCTTTGGAATCAAGGATCATATAGCAGGTTCATAGTTAAATAGAATAACAAATAGTTACAGTGCAATCCTAACCATGTCTACCCAGAAGTAAATCCTATTGAATTTAATAGGGCTTACTCCCACGTAGGTGGGTTAGGATTGCAGCCTAAGACTGAATTTACACATACACATGCTCATATGTAGGGATAAGCAGTCAAAAGCAACCTGTCACAGTGGGATGAAGAAAGAAAACAACGTAACAGAATTTAAACACATCAGTTTTGATGTAACCATTTTGGTATCCACAACTGTGTTACGAAGCACTCACTAAACGCACCAGCACCAGTCACAGAGAGTCAATTTTTCCTTGTCATGCGATTTTCCATTTTCTTTGTATATTGGACTTTGAAAATTTAATTTATTGAAACAGTAGACTGTTTGTTCAGAGATCATCATCCCAGTTTGTGTTGTCTTTTGTGTTTTGAAAACAATTGTAACAGTTAAACGTTAAGTATCAGATGAAAATATAGATATGTCTGATTGAAGGTAATAAAGTTCATTGTTCTTCAAAATGCAGACAACTTAACAATGGGAGGTAGTCCTGTGCCCTGATATCTGGACCATGGTAAAGTCATATTAACTAAATGACATTGTATATATTATATGTATACATTCACCATGTTCCAAAAAAGCACTTAGACTTACACAACATGCTTGAATTATCTCAGTGGAACGGTTTTTATTCTGAACATATGTTGTCTTATCACAAAAAATCCCTTTGAAATATTCCTGTATTTGAAAAGGAGTTTGTCATGTGACATGGAAGTTGCTGCTCAGAAAGAACAAACCCCAAATTAACTTTGTCTCATAATACTATGCACATAATATACAATGATCATGCATTAGTTTCCATGTTGTATGTATGTTGTATTTCAGCACCAAGCACATCATTAACACTAAATATGTTTAATAGTATTTAGCCGTTTTATTGTTGGCCTGGTACCTCCCATTGAATATTACTACAATGCTATCCCAGTCCAGGTACGGGTGTAGCTTGGCCACCAGTCAAAGCTGACAGAAGGCACTCTGCACCACTGAGGCCACTGAATCCATGTAGTAATGGATTCAGTAGCACCCCCAAGCTATGTGCCTGCTCCTTAAGAGGGAGTGTAACACCCTCAAAAACAGGCAGTCTCCCAGCTATCCAGTCTAGGGAACTATCACTGATAGTGCCTCTGTCCTATCTGGATTGAGCTTCAGTTTGTCGGCTCTCATCCAGTCCATTACCGAGGCAAGCCATCTAGCACATCCACTGCCATTCCTGTAATGCAAAGGAGAAATAGAGCTGCCCTTTGCCCCTGTCTCTTTCCTGCCAAGGATCATCATATAAAGTGACCAAGGAAGTTTCTGTGCCAAAGTCAAGCCAAAATCCTGATTGAAATGGGTCTAGGAAATCAGTCTCTTTCAAGAGTGCCTGGATCTGTTCAGCAACCACCCACTCGAGACCTTGCCCCTCAGAAGGGAGATTGACAACTGGCTGGCAATTACTTAGGTTTTCAGAATCTGGGGATGTTTTCTTAAGAAGCGGTCTTATTTACTGCATAGATGGCTAAATATCTCCAGTGCTGAAATGTCCTTCAGTCGCATTCATCTGAAACTTTTAGGCCAGAGTTCTAACACCATTATTAAAACAATTTTATTAAAAAGTTATATAGATTATGTTTTGTGGGTTTTCTGGATTTTTGCCTTCTCCAGCAGTGTGACTTGGATTTGGAGCAGATAGGTCCAACTAGTGATGAATCAAGTTGAATGAGCCCGTTAGCTTGTGTTTACCAAACCAATCCCCTCTGTTTTTGCAGTTCTGGGAAGCCACTGAAAATGAGAGCTTTACTAAGTCTCTGCTGGGCCACCAGAACTTTGATAATTGTCAGAACTTGACCTGATCTGGAGCTATTCCTCCCTAAGTATTTCTGTGACACTTTGTTATCTAGTTTGCATGGATTGATCTATAGTTGGTGGGTGACTTAGATGGTTGACTGTTGTGCCTTTAGAATCAAAAATTTTACTGCAAGTATCAGAATGATATTATCCAAATGTATAGTGCAGTCATACTTGAAATACTGTGTACAGTTCTGTTCACCCCATCTCAAAAAGGATGTTATAGAGCTGCAAAATATGAAGAAAAGGGGCACCAAAATAGTGTTTGAGCATCTTCTTTACAAGGAAAGGTTATACTGTTTTTGACTTTTTAATTGAGAAAAATGTGATGAGGGTCATCATCAAGGTGCTAATATGGGATGTATGGGATGAAGATGGCTAGTGGGGGAGAGGAGACTCTCTGAGCAACAGTGTCCTTATAGTTGACCTTCCAAAGCTTTAGTTCTCCAATACCCAGTATCTTGCCCAGTACTGTATAGACTGGAAAAAACATTCTAACACCATCCCAAAAAACAGTGACATTCTAAAGGAATATAAAAAGAGAAGAGAGTATAGCAAATGGAAGGCTGCTCATGCAGTAGGACTTAACCTTCTCCACACTGCTACTCCTGAAAAACCTCTTTCCTTTCATAAGGTTTATCCCCAGCTCATATTATATTATGCACCATTCCAGAACATTCCCCAACTCTCGAGGGAAATTTTTCACACAACTCTGAATCCAACTCTGTTGCTTTGGAAATTTGAGAAATATGGACCTATTTCTAATTTCCTAGTGGGTAGGATATTGGAAGGTTTTCTGTTGCCCCCACCAGCACTGTCCATATTCGACAATGTGATTTAATCAGGCTTTGTGCTTGTGAGGCTTATTGTTGGTGGATGAGGAGGATGAGCTGCAATGGAAGGCTAAGAGGAGGGGCAATGAAGAGATCAAAATGGCCCTATAGACATCTGGTGCCTGAGGTCTAGAGACAGCCCTGATACTTCCCTTTAAAAGGTAAAGGGACCCCGACCGTTAAGTCCAGTCATGGACGACTCTGGGGTCGCGGTGCTCATCTCGCTTTACTGGCCGAGGGAAATGGCATTTGTCTGCAGACAGCTGTGGCCAGCATGACTAAGCCGCTTCTGGCGAACCAGAGCAGCACTGGGAAATGCCGTTTACCTTCCCACCGGAGCGGTACCTATTTATCTACTTGCATTTTGACGTTCTTTCAAACTGCTAGGTTGGCAGAAGCAGGGACCGAGCAACAGGAGTTCACCCTGTCTTGGGGATTTGAACTGCCGACCTTTTCATCAGCAAGCCCTGGGCTCTGTGGTTTAGACCACAGTGCCACCTGCGTCCCATGATACTTCCCTTACCTGCACATAAATAACTGTTTTGATTGTGGACCTTGTAATTGATTATTATTTACCTTTGTTGATATAATTGTTGGGTTACATTGATTTAAGAAGATTTTAGTAGAACAAGTGTGAAGCTCTGTGTGTTATTATTATTGCAAATGATACATGAGGATTGTGTTTGCTTCTGTGTATTAACACTTGGGTGGTTTGGGAAGAACACTGTGTCATCTCTTATGTAATTACTAATTTTCACTCTCTGTTTTTATTGCCATAAAGATTGTGAGGAAAAACATCATACACCTGTTAGTGGGAGGAAAGGCAAGTTCATGCCATAACTACTAGATTGTGTTTGTGTAGAGCTATATTACTTGTAGTTTATGTTGCATGTTGTCTATTAGCTTAGTTAACAGTGCATTAATATTTAGTTATTGTCATACACTGATCTTCTGTCGCCTTTGACTGGACTTAACCATTTAGGGGTCCTTTACCTTTTACCTTTAACTTCTATTATTGGGAATAATATTAACAGTTTTCTTATTGCACCTATTGCAAAACGTATCCCACATTGCAACCGGGAATGCTCGTTTGACCCAGCACAGCTGTTGGGGAAGAAGGGAGCCGTATCTGGAACCTCATGCCTGCTGCAAAGTGCTTTACACTCTTTGCAACGACACAGACAGCAGAGACTGTGGGTGAGGCTGAGAGATTCATTGCTGGGTCCTCAGGGGGCAGAGCTTCTGGGGCAAACCAAAGTGCAGATTTTGAAAGTCTGGCAGACCTGCCCAGCTTCCACCATCACAGCTTCCAGCCAATCTTCCCACCTACCCTCTACTTGTATTTATTGTAATTGCGATTCCATTTTCCAGATTTTTACACTGTTTAAAATGAGTGCATTCCTATGGACAATTTGTTGGCTGCTGGATTCAGGACGTGGTGGGGTGGATGGGGTGGAAATTTTACCCACAGGCAGACCGATCATTTCCTGTGGGCTTTTGCTTACCTCACAGCAATTGTCAAAACTTTCCTACAGCGGAAGAAGCATTTGGCTGGATCCTTAGGAGGGAGGGACAGAGGAAGGGCACCTGGCCGCAGCCCAACGGTGGATCCCCCTAAGGGACCTTGGAGGGTGGAAATTTCTGTCCAGAAGCCCGGCTCAGGTGCTGACAGGCCATTGCACCCCCCCCACCAGTGGCCAGAGGAGGTTCGGCAGAAGTAGTTCACACTGTGGTGAACCCCAGCAGTGGTCAGCCTCAGCTGCTAAAATACAGCTCATTAACAAGCAGGCAGGCTGGTTGGTCACATGGATACATGCCCAATGCCTACCCTAAACCTCTTGCATTGTAATCAATGAAGTTACAGCCTAATTGAATCCAGCGTAATTGTGTGTGTGTTGTCATTTGCTGCCTGCTTCTGCACCCCCCCACAGCTACAATGTACATGGGCCTGCCGTGTACACTATGTAAGACAGAAAGGACAATATGCAACAGCAGCTAGAATATTTTGACTGTGATCCTGTATGCTGTTAAGCTGTTTAAATCTTCTGGGACAGATGGGATTTAAGCAGCCTGTCTGCAAGATTACAGTCTTGAAATGCACTTGAAGCTGAGGAGGCCAAGAGAAATTAAGTGAACTCAAGCCTGGTGTATGTGTATGATCTTCCTTGCTATGGATTCAGTGATCCCTGTAGGGTCCTGTTTTACACTACCCACTCTTAGTGCAAGCTAGTTAAGTTTGGAATAATTTGGGATGGAAGGAGAGAAGCAGGGTTCTGATGAGCCCTTTCGGCATCACTCCAGCAATGGGAGCTGCACCCACATTAGGAAAGAGCACCCATTACAAGTTTAGTCTAATTTCTTCATGGTCCTGAGAATCAAGCTTTCAACTTTTGCCTATTTCCATGCTTATAGTGTTTAGAAGGGAGGTATCTGAAAAGCTGCAAAACTCAAGTATATTTTGCTGGTTCTCTCTCTCTCTGTATGAGCGCATTGTTACAAGAATATAAACACAGGTGCAAATCTATTATGCTATCTATACAGAAGAAAGCAATGTTGAATTTTCCTCGTTGAGTTTATTTAAAATGTGCAAGCAAAATAAAACCTAGTTAATCTAATCAAAACAATAAATGCAAATTATAGTGTTAAGGAATTAATGTGCCAAATCATTTATTTATTTGGCTTTTTTGCTTACAATATTTATATGTTGCCTTTCTGCCAATGCACTCACAGCTGCTTACAGTTTAAAACAGTGATGGCCAAACCTGGCCCTCCAGCTGTTTTTGGACTACAACAACTTCCATCATCCCTAGCTAACAGAACCAGTGGTCGGGGATGATGGGAATTGTAGTCCCAAAACAGCTGGAGGGCCAAGTTTGGCCATCACTGGTTTAAAATAATGGCAAACACTCTAATGGATAAAAGTACAAAATGGAAAAAGAGATAGGAAGAAAAAAAGGAAAGTAAATTGTATGGGTACAAACACACTAATGGAGCAAATCCAGTGCCCCTGCCAGTGTGTTTCCACTACCCCACCTTGTGCTTTGCCCCTCCCCCTCTCTCATCTGATAAGTAGCTGCAGGTGGTCAGTTAAGCATCTCTGCAGTACCATGCCATACACTAATGTTTCTTTCAGCTTGGAAGAGAAGAGAGGCAGATGAAAGAGATGAGGAAACTTATGTCTTGTTTTGTTTTCAAAAGAGTTGGGTTGCCTAACAATCATTATAGCATCAGACCTTCCTTCTTGTTGGAACTTCTGTTCATGAAGTCCTAAATTTAAGAGGTATTTTACACATAGGGAAGTTTATTCCTGCTTCACTGCTATCCAGGTATCACAGTTTATCTGCAAGTACAGTATGTGCAATCCAGTGCACATTTACTTTGTGTAAATCTATTGAATTGGATGGGATTTTCTTCTGAGTAGAAATGCATAGTATAGCACTTTGGAACACTAAAACGTCTGAGAACCGGGTGCTGGACTAGATGGGCCATTGGCCTGATCCAGAAAGCTATTTTTGTGTTCTTATGTCCTTACAAAAGATTAAACCAATTTTTGGTGAATGGGTATATCAAGACTGTAAGCCAAGCAGCTAAATAGATCCTTTATGTTCAGAGCCAGTAAATCTCTGAGCCACAGACAGTGGTGACACACAGCGGGAAGGCTATAATCTTCATGACTTCTTGTGAGTTTCCAGAGTCTTCTGAGTAGCCACTTTTGAAAACTTTGATCTGATCTAACAAGGTAGTTTGTAATTTGTTAGCTGGCAGTAAAACCAGCAAGGAATTCCAAAATGTGCATTATATTATATATTATATTTTCTACCTATTTTGGGACATACTGGTTAGTTTGAATTGGGGATGGGGGGAGAACACCATTATAAATAACTAATACTGCAATCCTAAACACATTTATCTGGGAGTAAGCCCCACAATGGGACTTATTTATGGGTAAATATGCATAGGCTTTTGCTATAAGCAAGCCTAAATAATTAAGCCAAATATAAATGAGCCTACTGCTACTAAGTCAACATTTGTGTTACTGAAATAATTTTTATGTCCCCCATTTTTACCCCTGACTATACCCCTTCCTCTGTTGCCTCCCTTATGTCAAATTTTAGATCGTAAGATCCTTCGTGCAGGGGCCTAACAATAAAGAGTCATGTAAATTAATAGCACTAAAATAAACATACAAATAAAACTGCTGTTTTTAAGAATTATATTGGCTATATATTATATTAGCTTTTTTGTAGTAGGAAGCTCTAAACCTAAACATACTTTAATCCTTGTAAAATACTACATGGTCAACGAAGAAAAAACAGAATCTAGTTCTGGCCCTACCAGTGATTGTACTTTAGACTGAACTTCATCAAATGATGTTAGGTATCTTACAGAAGTTAATTAATGTTTCTGACAAGCTCTGATTTCTTTTGGTTTACGCTAGAAGTTACATGGGAAGACCAGCAGAAAAAGGTGAATGGTACAATAACTGATGACAAATCATTGCCAAGAAAGAAACATCATACTCAGCCAGGTTTGTCAGGGTTTGGAAAACCACCTGAAAGCATGAGACTATAAAATTGTTACATTTCATGCTTTTGTAATGAGTGTGTGCTTAATGTACCTTTTTTCACTTTGTGATTTTTATTTTTATTTTTAGTTTGTAGCAATTATTTAGATTAGTCATGTGGCACAGTTTCTTTTTTTAGAGTAGCGAAAATAGAGCCACTTGTGTTAGAAAGCCCATTAATTAAAAAACGTGCTTGGCTTAAGTTAGTAATTTTTTACAAAAATGTTCCATTCTTTTGTCATAATTGATACATTTTAAAATCAGGAATTAAACATGTTCAAGGGTATTAAATGACCAAAGCCAGGAGGGTTTTAGGAGGTTGGTCTGGGTTATTTTTACTATGGGGGAAAGGGGCATAATGTGGTTGTAAATGACAAAGTGGCGAAGGAATGTGGAGCCAAAAGAGTGCGGGAGGGGGAATAGAAAACAAGGTGTTGGTGAAAGGGGTTATTATGAAAGCAAAATATATAAACAATGGTGTTTGGAAGTGAGTGGATTGTAAGAGTCATGCTGAAAAGGAATCAACTTTCTCTAAGAAGATGGGAAAACATGCATGCAATAAATGGGAAATCTGAATGGCTAGAAATCAGCCATTGTTACATTTGAAAGCTATATAGTTGGGATTTGGGGCAGACGGGGTGCTTGTTTGCTGAGAGGGGTGTGGAATGTGAAGATCTAACATATGCTGTGTTAGATGTATGGATAGTGGGTGATATCCAACATCAGACTACTTTTGCAACATACTTTGTCTCTCTCCCCTACTGCCCCCCAATGTGATACCCAAAATGTGTTCTGGAATCTTGGGGGAGCCTCTGGAACAGATTTTGGAAATATGTGCAGGACTGTAAGGAAAGTAGAGGAAGGGGAAGTCAGTTCCATCAACTGGTGCAAAGTTGATAGCATTCCACAAGTTGTGAGTAGGTTAGAAGGCCTGACTATTTGTGCCCAAAAGATGGATCCAATATGCCTTAATTATTCTGTCAGATTGTATCTACTTGAATAGATGAGCAATCATTTGCCAGGAGGGATACATTTGATTGAAAAAGAATTATTTGCATTCAGTTCCTTGCTTTTCCTTGCAGGTCTGCAGCTTTCTCCTACTCTCAAGGATACATATGAGATTGTAAAAGTCAAGTTTATAACAGTGTAAGGGAAGCTACCTTTCCCAGATAGTGTCACTAAAAGTCCTCTGTACTCTTGTTCTCTCAAAATGTTCCTCTGCCATCGCTCACTTTTAGATGTGGGTTATAAGTGAAGTAAAAAAGAGAAATACTGTCAAAGTACTAGCTTTCCATTCTGTCAGCAATTAATTTATAGCTCAACACTGAGCCCTGTTTTGAGACCAATTCAGAATTGCCAACCTCCTTGCAGATATAAATTCTTTGTTTATGTGTTGTTAGTACCTTCTTAAAAACCCCACTGACCTTTCTGTTCTATCTTAATATAACTTCCAAGTCTCGTGATCTGGAGACATAATCATGTTTGGACATATTTGTGGAGTAGAAACAAGGTTGCCTGATCTATAGGCCCTTTTTAGATCAACTGTACATAGGTGTGGAGACATGATAACTATCTATAAAGGTGATTATAAACTACATTACTGAAGATCTCCCATGCCTTTGAGTGATGCAAAACACATTACTGGACTGTGCTGAAAGAGCAGACCAGACTACCGTACTTATACCGTAGGAGGAAATTGCTTGTTGCAACTTTATCTGGAATATGGGTGTTTATTTAACATTTGCCAAACTTTTGTAATCTTAGTAATTGGCTACTGTAACGTGTTCCATTGATTACTAATGCTCAGAACCTTCAGGTAGCATAAGATACAGGCTCCCACTGACTATCAAGCATGGGATGTGGAGAGCATGTCCAAGTGTGGTAGCTGCACCAGCTGCAAGAAAGATTCTAAGTCAGGGGCCTTGCATATTTGAGGCATCTTTCTCTATATAGTCACCAGCTGAAATCTATGGAGAAGGTTCTGCTTACAATTCCTTTATTAAGTATTCAAAATGGGGATCTTGGGGACAGGTTCCACCCAACTGATTGGTGGAACTGATGGGAAGCGTTATTAAAATGGAATTACCAAAATAATAATAATAATAATAATAATAATAATAATAATAATAATAATAATAATATCATCTTTATTGTCATAGAACAACAAGTCTTGCTGAAGCAGAACCAGTGTAGCTTCCAAGAGAATATATCCTTCCTGACTAACCCTTTAGAGTTATTTGACAGTATCAATAAGCATATGGATAGGGGTGATCCAATCCAACAATGTACAGTATACAGTACTTAGATTTTCAAAAAACTTTTGATAAAGTCTCAGTTCTCACAATAGAGGGATTTAAGAAGTGGGGTTCCCCAACTATATGTATTGGGACCTGTGCTTTTTACTTGCACATGAATGACCTTAAGTTAGAGGTGAGCAATGAGGGAACCAAGTTTGCTGATGACACTTGGATAAGAACAAAAGGGAATTTCAAGGAGCTCCAAAAGGAGCTCCCCAAACTGGATGAATGGGCATTAAATGACAAATGTGGTTCAATGAATGCAAGTGTAAAGTGATGCACAGTTGGACAAATAATACTAACTTCACCTATGCAATGATGGGGTTTGAACTGGTGGTGACTGGGGTTGTAGTGGATAGCTCAATGAAGCTGTTGGCCCAGCAAGTGAAAAAGGCCTAATTCTATGCCAAGGATCATTAGGCAAGGGGTTGAAAATAAATGCCAATATCGTAATGTCATCATATGAACATATGGTGAGACTATATTTGGGATACTGTATACAGTTCTGGCCACTTCATCTCAAAAAGGATATTGTAGAGCTGGCATAGGTTCAGAAAAGGGCAAGCAAAATAATCAAGGGAGTGGAGGAATTCTCATTCAAGGAAAAGATTACATTCAGAGCTTTTTAGTTTAGGGGAGAAAGATGAGTAAGGAGCAGAGACAGGACAGCTATATATAAAAATATTCATAATGTGGAGAAAGTCTATGGAGCAAAGTTTCTCTCCCTTTCTCATAAAACTAGAATGAAGCTGGGTGTTGGGAGATTCAGGACAGCAAAAGGAAATGCTTCTTTAACAATATAATTTGCTGCCAAAAGATTAGGGGATTAAACAAATTCATGGAGGATAAGGCTATCAGTGGCTACTAGCCATGATGGCTATATACTGCTATCAATATTGGAGGCAACATACCTCTGAATACCAGTTACTGATAATCAACAGTGCAATGAGTGCTGTTGTGCCAGGGCTTGCCTACCTATGAAGCACGGTGAGCCAGTCCTCTCAGGTGGCAGATCTGGGCCTGGGGGGAATCAACCTCTTTGTATTTTAAGCCATTAATGTTGTAGGAACCTTAGTCTGCTGGGAATATCCCCTGCTCCATGCAGCTTCACTTTGCCTGCTAAAGAGCCAGGCATTTGGGGAAGAGGGCAGGCAGAGCCTTGATGGACCAGATGCAACTGTGAATTAAGATTATATTAGGGCTGATGAATTCTGAGAAGATTTTGAATATATGAATGGCTTATGGGATTCAAAATTATTTGGTAATTTATGCTGACTTTAATAAAAAAAGGAGTGAAAAGCTGCCCAGGTCAGTTGTATTGCTTTAAGTGGGTAGTTCTTAATTTAGTTTCAAATTGTCTAATGCCACATTTTGGACTCCCATACTGTTTTTGCTTCATCTGTATTAATTGCTAATCATTAAATCAGATGTATGAAGTATGTGATTGAGGGGAAATATAATTTTCTGGTTAGGTTAGAGCCATGCATGATCTGAATTCTATCTTCCTGTAAGCCCAATTGCACTCGGTCAAGCTGCCAGTTTTAACTTACCTTGTCTTTCAGCCTTTAGTTGCTTAGCTTGATTAATAGTTCAAATATATATATGCATTTGTTCAATTAATATTCATTCTAACTGGGCATTCTAGAAAGCATGGATTCCCCCCCCCCCCGAAAATGTGATTTTTTCACTGCTTTCCTGCTATGTAAGGAAGATGGTTCATCTTCATTCAAAATAGACAATATAAAGTTTCTAAACTACTTAATAATGTGAAAATGAATAAAAAAATCAGAGCTAACATTTAATTTTATCCCAGAATAAATCTTTAGGTAAGCTGAATATTCGTGGACTGAACACATCTCTTTCTTTCCTCTTTCCTAGCCACACTGGTTGGACAGCTTAAATACTGTTTTTCTCCCCCGATCACTAACATTTTTCTGTTCCTTTCTGGTTCAAATGAATACTTTGTTCCTTTTGGTGTTTCTTGTGTTTTCTTTTTCCCATTGACTGATTATGCGCTGCAGGTTTCTTTCTCAAACAATTGTGGCCCTTTCCCTCAGTGTCAGTTTTTCCTTCTGAGTACATCCTCTCACGTCCATCTTCTTTGTGTCTCTGTCTGTCCATTACACAACGTGATAACAGAAGAAGTGGACTCATCAAGGAGAAGAAACCCAGGTCTGTCTCTTCTATTGGTTTTCTCTGTTCTACTTTCCTTCTAATTTGTCCTGTGATTTTTGGCATTACATTTCTCACATCACATTTCTCTCATGTATGTACACATACATAACTTTCTTTCCCTTATTCTGTCATCACTAGAAAAGAATGAAACCTTAGGTGTTTGCTATTTGATTAATTATTTTGGATAGGGTACTAAATATACTGAAAATTAAAGCAGGCATTTTCATGATGTATTACATTAACAATGTGGGGAGAAAACATTTTCATTTGTATTTATTTGTAGCTGGCTGTCACTATATTCTGTTTATTTAGATTTCTAGGTAATCCTAACAGTTACAACTCATCTATATAAGATTTATGTTTAAATTATTAGCTATAGGACAATTTGTTAATTAAAATATTCTCTAGCCATAGTGAAGAGGGTCATTGGCCACAAAACTAGGTTGAACATGATCTATGTACTTCAAATAGCAGCCACTGGCTAAGGAAATTAGAAGAAGAATAGCTGATGTAAAAAGGATTAAAGGTTCAAAGAAGCCCAGTTCTTCCTTATGTGTTTTCCAGTACAAAATAATAGGAAAGTAGAGTGGTTATACTTGCCCATTATTAATCTGAATTATGCCATATAATAAAGGGCAACTCTATGTGCACACGGATAGAATTCAGAGGAACAGATCTGTTAGAGGGCAGTATGATACTTCTGTGTCTGAACATGCTACCCTTGTAACAAGTTTCAGCATATGATAAAACTTGCACAAAGCATTTAGTGCAAGGCAAGGTGCCTCCAAACATCTCATTAAATAATATACCATTTCACCTTTTGTAGAAGTTTAATTTCCCACACATGGTGCTATTCCTGCTTCTACCAAAGTGGCATGGTTCACATTTGCACCTTTGTTTATTTATTTATTTATTTATTTATTTAACTTATACTGCTTGATCATAAAAAACTTCAAAGTGGTTTACAGAAATAATAAAACAATAAAATTATTAGTATAAACAATTAAACCATTAAACACTTCTCAATAGCTCTGCTGCTAAATAGATTAAGATTCTTAATCTCTGGGTTGTGGGTTTGAGCCCCATGTTGGGCTAAAGATTCCTGGATTCTTATGGGTTAAAAAGCCACTGCTTCTTCATTGTACGATATTGGTCTTTTTATCTGCTGGCATGCTTTGTTCCAATAGAAGATGTTGGGAAATTGCTTTCTAGGACCCTGTACCTGAAATGATCCATTCTAGTATGTTCCATGGCTGTTGTTGTTTTTTGTAGCCAGAAGTGGGAAACACTGCTGCAGCTGCTAGTTTTCCTTCCCAGTTCAACAGCATCTGAGGAGCCTCTCTAGGTGGGCAGGTTGAGGGAGAGGGAAAGCTGCTGAATGTTCCTCAGCATCTCTGATGCATTGGTCAACTTTTCCAGGAGGGCAGTGGGTACCACCAACTCGCTGTCCTGTTTCTTGGCCTTCTGAGTCCTTGAAGTGGTGGGGTATGGGGCTGGTGGTGTCAGAAGCAGCAGCAGCTGGGGTCAAAAGGCAGGTGCTCTCGCCAGATCATGAAGTCTGTTATGTAGGTGGAGGAGACATGCTCCCTGTGGGCTCCCGGCAGGACCTCCCCTGGCCAAGCTACCTGCAGCATCCCTGGCTTCCTGGTGCAGCACAGGTGCCAGGTTTGCTTTATGCACCCTGGACCACACATAGAAGTGAAAAACTTCTCCATCAGCCCATCCTCTCCTTCCTATGGTTGTGTCCCTTTATTCCTTAGATTTTTTTGTTTGATTTCTCTTCCATTTCAAAACATTTACATAGTTCAGAATAAAAGACCTAGACCTTGACATGACCCTAACGCTAGAATGTTTTGGATACTTCATTTACAATTAAGTGGTGTACAAATTCTGTTAAATAACGAAAAATAAAATAGTATGATTGATAGCTCTTAGTGGACTTTGACTTCCCATGGTTTGTTTATAAATGAAGCAATTCTATTCACAAGAAGCTGGCATGAAGCAAGCCAGTATAATTTAAGTTGGTGTAAAGATATGCCTGACCCAAACCCCATTGAGCAGTGGGGCTGCTTCTGCTGCTCTTCCTAAGCCTGGCAAAGAGGAAACAAGCATTTAAAATACTGTTCCATGCTGGGTTACCAATTCACATGACCAAGCTGAGTGGGCTTAGGAAGCAACCTAAGTCCCTCCTTTCTTGCCGTGCCCCCACCACACTACCAGAACACCCATTTTGGGGGGACTTACACCAGTTTCGTCTCATTTAGGTTTGGTTCAGCCAGCTGAGCTAGGATGAGCAAGTTACACTGGTGTATCTGCAGCTGAGCTGTGACTGGACACTTAATGCCACCTGAACCAGGAAGCAGCTGGCTTCATCCTAAGCTGCTTCATCCTAAACTGCTTAGCCTGGAGGATCTTGTGTTGAATTTTCCCCATAGTGGCTAACTGGTTGCACATCATCTGAATGCAGTATGCTATCTGGCTTCTACCAGTTTTATCCAATTTTTATCAAGATTTGGTATAAACTTTGCCCGCAGTTTCTCTCCTAAAGAGTATATCCAAAGTATATCCAAAGGTTTGTCAGATTCCTGCTTTAATGCTGCATCTTTATTTTAGTAGTGTGTGGTACCTTGGTACTTACTTATGTTTTTCCATTGTTAGATGTTGTGGACCTTATTACAGAGCCTCTTCATTCATGAATACTCTTCTCACTACTCTTGAATTCTTTGTTTCTGGTCTATAGCCCCATTACATTATCCTGCCTCAATTGCACACATAAGAATATATCATTTATTAGGGTGACATACATTTTACACTGTTATTTTAAGGAAGTATGAACGGTTACCCCATTCTCTTTCTTGCAGCACAGTAGCTGATAAGCAGAAACACTTACATACCCCACCTAAACATTTGTGGTACTGCATCAACAGTGCTGGTGTTTAATTGTGGTTTGGAGTGTGGTAGCATAGCAGTTGGAAAATACAGCTTAGTTGGTGGCAAAGTGCTTTAGGTTCAAGAAAGTTTTTTTACTGTCGTCTTCAAATTCAATAAGTTGGTTACGTAACCCAAACAAACTTTGTTTCTCCAAAATATATCAATGTGTATGGACTACTCAAAACATGTTTTTTGTGTTTTTATTCTTCATATGAATAGGTTTCATGGGTCAGGCTGTGATTTTTCTTACTCAAAATCTGTATTTCTGATTTGGAAATCTCACACCTCTATGTGGGATTAATTGGATGAGAAATTGTGCTTAGAAAATGTCAGAAACTATCTTTAATGCTAACAAAGCCCCCCCCCCCAGCAGCATCTGTTTGTTTTAATTCACCTATCATCGCCTCATCTTGTTTCCATTTTTCTAAAAGCAAAAGCTTCAAACACAGATCTAGTCTAAGACAAATCAGTCTTCTTCAGCCTGAGGCCCATGTTCCCTCATGGGCAACCTTCGGGGGGCGGGGGGCACATGCCAGTGGAAGAGACAAAGGGTGGTGTATATGACTCCTACCTTTGTACAGTAAGCAGCAATCCAGACACACATAAACACACACACACACCACCTCCAGTAACACAGGCAAGAGGCATTATTACAGGTCAAAGCAAAAGCACTCAAGGAGGGATCAGAGGATGGCCAGTGAGGGGTGAGGCGTGGTGAGACATTAAGTCATTTTAATGTGGGGAGGGTTGTCTGACTATTCAGCATTGAATGAATAATATGTACTACATTTTCAGAATGCTTTAGCATTCAACAGTAAAGCTTCTTGCAGCACATGCAGATTATAAATTACAACAATGTCATTCTGAAAGTCACTGTAAAAGATAAACCCCTAATATATACTTGGTTACTGCAGCTTATTCACCAGCATCATGGTTAATTACCTTATTAGTTGAACTGTATCAGGAAGCATTGCCTGTGTCTTAAATTGTACATGCAAATTTAATTCTGTCAGCTCGTAATGTCTTGAGTATTTGATGGGTGACCCTGCTCTGCAACTCTGAGCACTGTCTGTCCTGTGCACTGAATGAGGTAGTGTCTGCTAGAAAAATAGTCATAGTCTGCTTTCCAAATAGAAACTGCCTCATTGAATTTTACGCACAGGGAATAGATAAAAACAGGGTATTGAGCAGTGATGTTTTATATAAGGATCACTGAAGATAAGGGGAAGATTATTGTGGGGTAGCACCATAGTGATCTGTGTTAAAGTATATGTAAGGTCGGAAAGTCCTATACAAGAACACACAACTTGTTAATACAGCTGCAATTTTCTGGATATTTATTTATGACAAATAACGCACATTAGAATCTCCATTTCACATGAGTTACATTGAAAGGTGGGGAAAATATGTGCTTTTTAACCACCTTGCTTGTAATAATAATAATAATAATAATAATAATAATAATAATAATAATAGTAAATTTTATTTGTACCTCGCCCTCCCCAGCCGAAGCCAGGCTCAGAGCGACTAACATCATACAAATAACACAGTATACATAAAAAAGGCATCAATTAATTAAAATACATCTTAAAATTAATTAAAATCTGGACAAATGGTTAAGACTGAGAGCGGTTAATACTTGCCAGGACCAGCTGTTTTCACTGATCATATAAGGACCTGTGCACAGGCTGGGAGGCCTCCTTCATGCTTGTTCTTATATAAAGGAAAATAGGTCAGACTGCCCCCTGGCCAAAGGCCTGACAGAACAGCTCAGTCTTGCAGGCCTTGCGGAAAGATGTCAAATCCCGCAGGGCCCTAGTCTCTTGTGGGAGAGCGTTCCACCAGGCCGGGGCCACAGCTGAAAAGGCCCTGGCTCTGGTCGAGGCCAGTCTAATTTTCCTGGGGCCTGGGACCTTCAGAGTGTTCTAGGCCATATAGGGCTTTGAAGGTTAAAACCAGCACCTTAAGCAGTATATTATATTCATTAAGCAATTTTGAGTATGTATTAGAAGATTATGGTTTGAGTGTTAGGCTGCAATCCTATATAAATTTACCAGGGAGTAAGCCTCATTAAAGGCAGTGGAGCTTACTTCAGAGTAGACATGCATAGGACTGTGTTGCCAGAGAACTTTGTAAGGTTTGTGCCCTATGTTCTGGTGACTTTGAAGGGTTCTGATTATTTCAGTGCATGCTGACCTTAGCAGCAAGCCTCAGCAAAACTCAATACTTCCTAAAAGACAGACACAAAATGTAGATGGATTTCATGAAGGAAGTAAAAACCTGTCTTTAATCAGCTTCAAAGTTAAGGGAGGGAAATAGTGAATCGCTATGATATGAGTCAAATCGGGCAATTTCAAAGTTGTAATTTACTGTTTTAGGGATGAATAAATCTAGGAAATACACAGAGAAAGAGAGAGAGAGAGATAACCAGTTCTTTGAGCATGTTTAAATTAACATTAACAGTATAAAATACATTAAAACATTCAAATACATTATATAAGGATCACTGAAGATAAGGGGAAGATTATTGTGGGGAGTACTTGAATCTACTTGATTCAATACTACTTGAATCTGGTATAAAATACTGTCATTTTTCCTTTGGGCAATAGAAGGAAAATGTGAATACAACTATTACAATAGAATTATTTCCATATTATTATTATTATTATTATTATTATTATTATTATTATTATTATTAGAATTTATATACCGCCCTATAACTGGGGGTCTCAGGGTGGTTCACATAATAAATATATCTGAATATAACACTAAAACCATATTAAGTATTAAGTTTTCCCCAATGCAAATGTTTCATTTCAAATATTTTTGGCTGTTGGAAAAACTTTTGAGATATTTATACAGCATGTAAAGTTAGCATGGCATACATAATCAATTTTGTTTACTAAATATATGTCAACTAAATACGGGTGGTGCCATACAGTTTTCATTGTAATTATTTGTATGTTTTAAACAGACTTTATATTTGTGTATAGTTTTGATACTATTACTGTTTTTAGTGATTCTTGTTTTTTCCTGTAAGTAGTAGTAGTAGTAGCGTAAGTAGTAGTAGTAGTAATTAATAACAACGCTAAAAGAATCCCCAATCAACATTTCCCACAAAACTTACATCTTTTCAGATTGTTTGACGTATGAGCAGCTCCACTTGTTGGATTTCTTATATGTACAGAAACACTTTCTATGAGGCTAGAACTTTCTTCCTAGTGAACAAAAATAGCACTTTCTTGTATGATATATCTTGAGTTTATCTTGCATCAGCATTTCCCATTCACAGTAGGTGAGCTACTAGATCTTGCTTAAAGCATTCTTGTTTAGAGAAGCCTTCACAGATGCTTTGAAAGTTAAGGAAATTTGAATCTATTTTCGTATTTTACCTTTCATATGCTTTTAAATATGACTGTAATTTTTTCTTGATTTTAATTGTTTTACCTTTATGTAAACTGCTTTGAAGGGACGCGGGTAGCACTGTGGGTTAAACCACAGAGCCTAGGACTTGCCGATCAGAAGGTCAGCGGTTCGAATCCCCATGACGGGGTGAGCTCCCGTTGCTCGGTCCCTGCTCCTGCCAACCTAGCAGTTCGAAAGCACATCAAAGTGCAAGTAGAGAAATAGGTACCGCTCCAGTGGGAAGGTAGCGCTGCTCTGGTTTGCCAGAAGCGGCTTAGTTATGCTGGTCACATGACCCGGAAGCTGAATGCCGGCTCCCTTGGCCAATAAAACGAGATGAGCGCCGCAACCCCAGAGTCGGCCACGACTGGTCCTAATGGTCAGGGGTCCCTTTACCTTTACCTAAACTGCTTTAAGGGATTTTACAGTTAAGAGGTGTATGCATTTTATGAAATAAATAAATAAATAAATAAATAAATAAATAAATAAATTGTGACCCACAGGTGATCATGTGTGTGAGTAAAAGTATAGTGGTTAGTTAGAGTGTCAGATTAGGACCAGGGAGACCAGGGTTCAAAACTCTACCTGACCATGAAGCTCACTGTGTGCTGATGGGCCAGTCACTGCCTTTTCGCCTAACTTACCCCAGTGGCTCATTGGGAAGCTAAAATGGGGAGGAAGCAGAGAACCATGTACACCACATGGAGCTCCTTGGAGAGGAAGGTGGGACATACATACATACATACATACATACATACATACATGAAGCAGCCACATTATTCCAGTAGTACTTCTCCTGCCAGAGTTTACTTGTACAGTGGTACCTTAGTTATCGAATGTAATCTGTTCTGGAAGTCTGTTTGACTTCCGAAACATTCAAAAACCAAGGCGCAGCTTCCGATTGGCTCAGGCACCCCAGAAACAATAGCTGACAGCCGCATCAGACGTTCAACATCTGAAAAATGTTCAAAAATCGGAACACTTCCTTCTGGGTTTTCGGCGTTCGGGAGCCTATTTGTTCTTCAGTTAAGTCGTTTGAGAACTAAGGTTCCACTGTAGCTACTTCCAGGCAGAGATGTTAAATTGTAAGTGGATGATTCAGATCCAATTTTTCTGTGGGCATGTTTGGCATGGTAGCTTCCGTGCATTCTTGGTTATTTTTTAGTCACGGGTGTTCCGTTGCTTGCCATAAACCCCATGGGTGGTTTGATGGAATGAATGCAGAGGGTTTTGTTTCTACCTTTTTGTACCCATGCACTTTTTATATAACAACAAAAATGTTAAGGGGTGCAAAGAGGACAAGAGTAAGTGTTACTGGTCTTAGTTACCATGTTTCATATGGGCATTCATTTCCATTGGTAGTTGCTTTACTATTATTCTTACTACTACTAATACAGTGGACGCTCGGGTTGCAAATGTGATCCGTGCAGGATGCACGTTCGCAACCCGCAGCGTCCGCAACCCGCAGCGGTACTTCTGGGTTTTGGTGGTCCGCAACCTGAAAAAACGCATTCTGAAGCGTCTGTAACCCGAGGTATGACTGTAATAATACAGTGGTACCTCAGGTTAAGAACTTAATTCATTCTGGTGGTCCGTTCT
Source organism: Podarcis gaigeae (assembly GCF_964106915.1). Lineage (NCBI taxonomy): Eukaryota > Metazoa > Chordata > Lepidosauria > Squamata > Lacertidae > Podarcis > Podarcis gaigeae. The sequence goes on along the minus strand of NC_139683.1, from coordinate 22,323,552 downwards.
TAACCTGAAACTGTTCTTAACCTGAGGTACCACTTTAGCTAATGGGGCCTCCTGCTGCCGCCGCCGCGTGATTTCTGTTATCATCCTGAAGTAAAGTTCTTAACCCAAGGTACTATTTCTGGGTTAGCGGAGTCTGTAACCTGAGACATCTGTAACCTGAAGCATCTGTAACCCAAGGTACCACTGTACTGAGTGTTATTTTCTAACTAAGGCTTGTACAATGAAGTGTCCTATGGAACCCTGATAAATTAAGGTTTCTAAAGTTTTCCTATGTCATCTTATGTTGCAGATTGTCTGCTATAAAAACCTACTTATGAGATGTTTATTGTCATCTACTTGGCCAAAGTAAAGTGAGAACCTAATAAAACTCTGACACTTACTTACATTTCTTTTCTTTTCAGTGAGCTGTAAGGGGATACTGTGTGCCTGGTAGTAGCATGTCTTCCCAAAGCTTTTGAAAAAATAGCCTCCAAGTGTATAATCATCAGTTAATATTAACTCCCACATAATGCTCCTGCCCCCCAATTTGGTTTTTCAATTGAGCGCTAGGAATGGTTTTGCTACCTAAGCATATGCCAAGACACTTAGATCTGTTCTGCCTCAAAACCCCTTTTCAAAAACACAGAACCCTTCACCCTTTCATCACGACTGAATCTAAACATAATGAGTTCAAGCAATGTGCTTAAAACAAAAATCCTATATCCATTATTGGTTAGGATCTCTGTCTTTTAGCAGATGCTGTCTATCTAAACAGCTTCTAGCCTAAACAAAATGGCAAGGCTAACAGCAGATTTAAGCCATATCTTCATCAACATCATCATTTTTTAAAAAAAAGCTTTGGGTCTTAATCTAACCTCAGTCATCAAGCCTTGAAATGACTGAGCATCAAAGGCTTCTAATGTTGCAGTAAGCAAGACTTTCCTGCCTAGAAACCATAATAGAAACTCATAGAGAAAACTAACAAAAAATAATTTTGTCAAATGGGATTCAGGAATACTGTGTGGCATAGATTTATATTCAGCGATCACTGTCAATGGAAATGAAATAGGTGTCAGGCAAGTGTCTCTAGTGATTTCCACAGACAGGGTGCTGCAGCTGAAAATGCCCTCCCTCTGATTGCCATTCACCTCACCTCCAATGTCTTGGGCGCTCAGAGAGGAGCATGAACAGATTGTTGTTGGGCAGAGGAAAATTGATATGGAAGTTGGTACCTTGAAGTACCTGGGTTCTAAGCTGTGTAGAACTTTATATATAAGCACAAGCACATTGGTGTGTGCTTAGAAACAGGCAGAGAGCTCTTTGAACACCAGCAAGTTGTGTTCTCGGTAATCATTCCCAGTTAAAACTAGCAGCTACTTTCTGTTCTGTGTCATTTTCTGAGCCATCTTAAAAGGCAGTCCCATTTGCAACACATTACAGTAGCCAAGGAAGTGGATGCCAACAGCAAGACAATCTCTGTCCAAGGAAAGTTGCAATTGATGCACCAGCCTAAGTTGGTGAATGTGCCCTGCCACTGAACAAATACCCACACTGAATGCACAGCTCCTGGTGGATACAAGCCATGCACCTGAGCCATTGGGGACTAACAGCGAAAACCTCAGCGATCAGGCAGGTATATAAGGGATCAGGTGGTCCTTGATATATTCTGGACCCAGCCTGAGGAGTATTTACTAAATGAGTAATGTCCAATCCATCCCTTATTTGTGGCAAAGTGAATTGGCTGTCCCACTCTTTCCCATGGCAGCATTATATTGTTGCACACCACCCCAATTTCTGAGCAATGTGAAATTCCAGAGGTTCCAGGTGCTTCACCTGTGTTCAATTTCCTCAGAATGAGTGATGACAGCGACTGTGGTATATGGTTTATTTACACATTGAAGATTTCACTTGTCTGTCCTTTGTCTCCCATTCCAATTACATCTTATACACTTTAGATATTACTTTAACATTACAGTTTAACAGGTCTCTCTCTAGTTGTGATAGTTGTTCCCCAAACCCCCGCTTCATATCCTTTTTAAATACTTCATTTAAATGATGATATTGTAACCATGTTGTTAACATCCCTGATAAATTCTTAAACTATTTTAATTTAAATTCTCCACCCTTCTCTCTTAGCAGATTTCTATGTCACCCAACCTTCCATCATATTTTTATTTTTCATCACTATGGCTTCCAAAAGTGAAAGCCAAAGTGGTGTTTTAGTCTCCAATACGTTTTTATATTTATCCCATAGTCTATACAATTTTTTCCTAATTATATGGTTTGTGAACCTTATGTACTTTTGCCTTTTCATACCACAAATAAGCATGCCAACCCCAAATATTATCATGACCTTCCAAATCTAAAATATATGAATTCTTCAATAACAACCACTCCTTCAACCAGCACAGACAAGATGCTTCATAATATAATATATCCAGCGGGGAGAAACCTCCTCTCTCTTTTGTATCTATCAGTATTTTATATTTTATTCTCTGTTTTTTTTCCTTGCCAGGTACATTTAGAATAGTTATCTTTATACAAATTTATATTATTTGTCATTAAGCATACACCTAAATATTTTGTAGGGTTCTTTTTAGTCTCATCATTCATATTTTTTACCAGGAGTTTGGTTTAATCTTTATTAATGTTAAGACCTGCTTTTTTTTTTAATGCGTGCTTTTAAGTTTACAGAACAAATACATAGGTCAAGCATGGGAACATTTGGCCCTCCAGTTGATGCTGGACTAAAACTCTCATCCTGGCATTTGGCTATACTGGTTGGTGCTGATGAGTCTAATGAATCTGAAGGGTCACATATAATAAACTGTGGTTTTCATAAAGGGTAGGAGATGACTTACTGCATTTTGAGCTTAGAAAAATAGAGCTACTCTTACACACACAAAAGGTTACACTCTGGCTGTTTATTCTCCTAGATTCTACTTATTTTATGAGGCATTTCTTTGCTGCTTGTAATTCCTTCTCCTAATAACAGTGTCTTCTGGAGGAGTTATGGTTTCCCTTTAAGTATGTCATATTTCCAGAGAAAAGGTATTTTATTTTAGAACAATTTCTTCTTACATGCCTCATATATACTGTAGTTTATACTCCAGACTGTTTATGAAATATTGAAGGCTCATAGTCACGTTACCCAGATCATCCTTGCCTCTAATAGCGAACATAGGTGGTTGAGTGCCTGTTGGTTTGGAAACAAAATATTACCAAGCAATAATGTAGCATGTTCTGCATATTTGTGGGACTACGTATGTATGACAATGTGCTCAAATTCATAAATTACCTGACAAATAACCTGTCAGCTTATACAATGCTGGTGGCGGTTGACACTTGGAGAGATAGAGAATATGAGGCTAATGATGGGACAACTTTGTTGGATACAACCCATAGTTATTAAATGCTTCTGAGATGGACGCCCAATTGCATGGTGGGAAAAGTTGTTTAACTACATCATGATGGTTAATTACAGTTGAAACAGAAGGGTTAAAAGTCTCATTGGTCATTTATATCATTGTTGTTTTTATTCCTTTAAAACCATTCTTCCACTCTGAGATGATTATGTTTCCAAAGGCTAAAAGATTCTTATTGCTAAAAATTTGTTCTAGCAAGCTTGTATTTAGCAGGTAAATCTTACAGACTCACATTTTGAAGCATTGGCATGTCTTTTTAAAAAATCATGTACACCAATGAGAGCTGTGCCATGTGATTTTTCTGAATGTGCAGAAGAGATGAAATAGCAAAACCACTACAGTTTCCTGCTATTTAAATCAGGGCTGAGGAACCTCAAGCCTGGGGGTCAAATGCAGCCCTCAAGACCTTCTTAGCCAGCCTTTAAGAGTCTTCCCAGCCATGCCCCATCCTGGGGCCATGGTCCTCATTTGTCCTGCTCTTTGCCCTCCTGTGTTCTTTCATCTGTCTGAAATGTGTCCTTGAACTATGGTGATGCCTCTTTCTTTGCCCGGCTGGAGATTAGATGTGTTGTGGAATGATCTAGCTTTTGGGTGAGTAGAATATAGCAGACAGTGCACTTTTTTCCCCTTTGGCCCTGCCCACCATTTTTATGTAGCCCCCGTAATGTTCCCCATGAGCATTCATGAGCAGTCTAAACAAATTTCTCCATCCCAATATAAACAAAAAGGCTGGTGAAATGCTGTTTCACATGTTATTTTGTTCTTACAGCTGGTCTACAGATGCAGGAAAATCACATGGCAAAACTTTTTCTTCCTCCTAAGAATCCAAGCCTATCTGTTGGCATGCAGTTTTGATGTAGTTTTTGAGCATCCAAATGTGGGATCAGAGCAAGGCAGAGTGAGGCAGCTGCGTCCTGCTTCACTGCCCTCAGGTGTAGAGGAGCATGCTGTCCCCTCACCAGTGCTGAAGTAAGAGTCAATTATTAGTTAGTTGGCTTTGGTACATGGAATAGGAGAGGCATGCCATCTTGTCTATCCTAAGGCAGCAAAATACTTGCATTAGATTTTCTCACCTGCATTCTGATGTGGTATAGTTAAAAAGGACTATACTGTCAGGTTTTTTTCAATGTGTAGCTTACCCTTCATTAGACACATAAAGCAGGCTTGTATGGGTTGAATTAGCGTGACATTACTTTTAAGACACATAATGGTGTTGAAAAGCTGTGAAAACTTACTTTTATAGCAACCTCAAGACTTTCATTTGGATTCTTTTCCTTGAGGTATCATTTTGGCATGTTCTGCTTTCTTGAAAGCATACGTGTTATTGAGTTACTGGGTTATTTCATGTTTTGATCTTTTTATATATATATAAAAATCTGTCTAGTTACTCTCTGCCTCTTTTTTGAAAGTTTGCAAGTTTGCAATTAAATGCTGCTGTTACAATCCAGAAGACGAGATCCCCATTGGAATCCATCTCCCATGCAAATACCTCATGTGAATGTGTATCTTTTGATAGTGCTGTTCCTCCACATCCAGTGGACAATTTTTGTGCATGACTAGAGTTGAATTGGAATCTGTATATTCTTCACCATCTGGTTCTGTTAGGTTTAAAAATGGGATGCTGACATAACAAAAGAAGAGTTTTACAAAATATGTCTATAGTTACGATTAATCCTGATGAAAAGTGCATCATTACCCTTAGTGTTCCGGATAGCCATTGCTATTTGTTCTTATAAAGACTTACTGTACTGTGCTTTTGATAGAATGAAATACTTAGGAGCACATTTCTCTCATAAAATGCTTTTCTAATGTACACTTTATCCATGGAGAAATCTGTGCTCCCTCTCCTTGTATAAAAAATGTAACTTTTGTGTGCTGGACAGTGAATGGGGAAACTTACCACTTTTAACAAGCATTCATCCTTCTGCTTCCATGAGCATGTATACGTGTGTGTGTGTGTGTGTGTGTGTGTGTGTGTGTTTATACACAAATATAAGGGACTCAGTACTGCAGCACTATCAAGTGCAAAGCATTCACATCAGCATTCCCAAGAAGGTGTGACTAAGGCATAGAGAATTTCCATGGATAGTGTTTTGTGAGTCTCTTACATATTGTAACATATGTAAAGGACTCACTCTGGCTACATAAAACCTTAACTGCTGGCATCACTAGTGGGCGTTTCAGGATTCCAGGAGAATGGTAGGGGGTTCTACAGCACAAGCTGAATCTGCCTTCCATTGAGCACTGGTGGGCGGTAAGGAAATTCTACCATCAAGAAAGATGCATTAGTGGGCAGTAGGTATAAAAAGGTTGACTACCCCTGATTTAGACAAACCAGGCAGCATAATTCAAGATTGCCTACTTCCTCTTCTTCTTTGGTGATCACTTGTAGCCTACCTACTATGTAGTGCTTAAGTCCAGGCTCTGGCAATACTTCTTGTTTGCATCCCATACAAATTAAGAATGCGTTCCAATAATTCTGTATGCCAAAGGAATTTTGGACAAACTCTCCATCTGTTCATTTTAATAGCCATATATCTGCCCAAGCTTTCACTGCCTTTTCCCATGAACTGTGTCTGCTGGTCAGCCAACTGTACACAGCTAATTATTATTCACACTGTTATTGATTGATTGATTGATTGATTGATTGATTGATAGGTTGATAGGTTGATAGGTATTTTGTATGCTGAAAAGTATGGAAATTCCTAAGTGACATACATTTTAAGACTTGAAAGCATATATTGCACAAAATAAAATATAGGAAAGCATCTTGAGTAGTGCAACCAACATGGCTGACTCACACTACAGGGAAAGCCATATCACAGTCAACACTGAAGGCGAAGCCTTGCTATAAATTAATTTTCCACAAAAATGCTTCAAGTAGCCATTGGAAACAATTCTGCATCATTCAGTTTTCTGCTAGTCCAGCTTGGCTAACCATTGAACAGATTGTGCTAAAAATATAGCATTCATGCTTCTTTTTCATTCACCGGTCATTCTAGAGAAAAGAAGCATAAGCTAACTGTATCTGACGCCTCCTGTGCTGCTTTTTGTGAAGACAGTTTTAATGATTCTAGAAATGAACAAATGCCCATGAGTTTCCTCTGATAAGCCTATAAATGAGACCCAGGAACATTGCCAATGATGTGGATACATCTGTAAAAATGGAGCACCAGCTATGGTTGACCAGCTAAAGAAAAAAAAATGTTTTGTTGTATTTTATTCATGCTTATTTTATTTTTAAAAATCCATTATTTCTGCCATATCTTCATTTTTATTTTTGCATTTTCTCTCCCTTTTTTAAACACATCGCAGTGCCAGAGAATGGGGATGAAGGTAGGGCAGTTTATTGACTGTTTTATTTCTTCTGTAGCTATGATAGTCTTCAGTGTGTTACTGACTGTATGCTTTGGGCTGAAAATATTGTTTTGAAAGGATTGCCTCAAATAGCCCTCTTTGTGGTTATAGCCTACCAGCACTTCATGGGCTCCCCATGCAACTGTTGTTGTTGTTGTTGTTGTTGTTAATTTGTACCCTGCCCATCTGACTGGGTTGCCCCAGCCACTGGGTGTTTTCCAACATATATAAAAACACAATAAAACAAAATAAAGCTGCTAGTTGAAAAGCCATGGCCACATCAACATACAGGCCCCACCACAACCACCTGATCAGGTATGAAGCCCAGGAAACCACACCTTTACTCGATTCCTTCTTTTGCCTAACAGATGCACAGCCAGTAAGTCAGACTTTTAAGCAGGACCAAAATGAGGCCTCCCAGGGGCAGGGTGAGCAAGGCTGAGCCAGCCTCAGATCTGTTGGATTCCCAAGCTGGCTCTATGGCTGTCACGTGATCACACAGGACCTGATGCAGTTCTAATGACTGCACTGGCGTCACTCTGCGGGAAGAGACAAGCCCAATCCCCCTCCATCCTGTCACAAAGGGAATTTGGATTGCTCTGCCTGCTATGACATAGAGTAAAACCTAAGAGGATAAGAATTTTTGACCCTAAAGGTAAAAAGCCTTAAAAGTACACAAAAACCTTGATAAGCAACAGGAAATAGGATATCCATAGGTTAGTAAGCAGGAAAAAAACAAGCTCCCCTTCCCCTGCTTTAAAACAATCATGCCCAGAGGGAGGCTACATTTCTAATTGAAGCTGAAGAGGATTATTATTGAAGCAAGAGACCTTTTAAATTGTATGAAAGGTGGAATTTTGAATGGAAATCACTTTATTAGCTCTCAAAATAAACCTCCACACATCGCAGCTGCTTAATTACACTGATTACCTGGTATTTATGCTCCTTGAAATGGTCATGAAAGTGACATCTCCCATCAGGCTTGTCATTAGTTTTAACATCTCATCATTGTCCTAAGCCAGGCAAGAGCAACCTTAGCTGGTCACTTGAGCCAGTAATATTTTTAGCTGAGTCAATGAAGCATGCCAGCAGGCCGAAGAAGAGGAGGAGGAGGAGGAGGAGGATTTGGACTTGATATCCCGCCTTCCACTCCCCTTAAGGAGTCTCAAAGTGGCCAACAATCTCCTTTCCCTCCCTCCCTCACAACAAACACTGTGAAGTGAGTGAGGTTGAGAGAATAGTGACTAGCCCAAGGTCACCCAGCAGCTGCATGTGGAGGAGCAGGGAAGCAAACCTGGTTCACCGGATTATGAGTCCACCGCTCTTAACCACTACACCATGCTGGCTCTCACACCACTATGCCATGGGCATGCTGAACCATGAGCTGGGTCTCATCAGATTGAGGCTGCAGCTGCTTCAGTGCTTTTATCATCAAACAAGTGTGTAGGAAGGGGCATTTCGAAGCTAGCATTTGTGGAATGTCATAGTCTAAGGAATTACAGAGGCATCATGCTAGGTTTATGGGCCGGTTCACTTGTACACATTTTTAGGCCTTGAATACCTATTCTAGATCCCTGCATCTGTTGCATATGTATTTTTAAATATATTTTATTCATATGAAATCAACGTGATGGTTTATAGTCTCAAAAATGGGATCATACTTAAGTTTCCAACAAAGCCACTTGTTACCTACTTCATGGTATAAGTATGCATTGTGCTCAAATCTTTTTGAGTAAGGGGATACAAAAGACTTTCCTTAAAATGCCACACAGTCAGAGACTGAAATATTCTGTACAGTATATTGCCACAAGAGTAGTATTGGTTGTCAACTCAGGTTAACTCATGATGATGGGACCATAGAAATTCAGAATATTATATGAAAACAATAATGACAGTTATTCAGGTATAGAACCTTGGGTAGACATTTGATCTCTTCATCTTTTAAGAGAGGCAGTATTTTCAAACCTTTCCTGAATCTAGAATGGGCTAGAAACTCAGTGTTTAAAATGGAAGCTGCAGTGGTATGTTTCACCAGCTGCTATTTTCCAAAAATAGTGAAGTTGGCTGTATTCAGGAAAACTGCTTTGGGGTAAGCAGTACAATGGACATCTGTCTCATCACCATAGTGTCTTTCTTTAAAGACAAAACAAAAACAATCCCTCTTCCCCTTGTCACAAACTTGAAAATCTGTTTTGGAAAACAAAATACAAGTGTCATCCTATGGCAGAAATGTTTTTCTCTTGTTAACTGTTGCATCTTTGACATGGCGTACTTGATTGGGATCCCAAGAACAATATAACATAGAAATCTGTCTAGCTGACAAAACTACACGGATTGCAGTGGCTTCCTTAATAAATGTTTAAGAGTTAAATACTAGGCTTACATTCCTTGGAAAATAATTTTTTGGTTAAATATTGCCATGTAAGACCTGCCTTCCTTGCAAGTGGAGGAGATAAAGGGGTTGCTCATTTGCATATGTTCATTCATTTAAACAGATATTAACAACAACAACAACAACAATAAGCATATCAACAAATTTTTGATTTGATTAACACTATTTATTAACCACTTCCTATAAAACATCTCAGAATGACTAACAATAATAACATAACTAATAAAAATGTATAAAACAATTTAGTATATAAGAGCAATTAAAACCATTCCATATAGAAAAAATAAATAAATTCCAGTGCAGATACCGATTGGGATAAAAAAATCTCCACTTAAAAGTGTTGCTGAAAAGGAAGGTTTGCAGTAGGCACCAAAAAAATAATAGTGATGGTGTTTGACTGATATGTTGCAGGAGGGAGTTTCAAAGGCTTGCTGTCACCACTCTGAATGCATTTCAACTGTATTATCAGAATTGTCTAAGAGATGGTTGGATAAAAATCCAATAAAGCTAGCTTACAAGAAAATGCCAAGCACCAATATAGCATTTCTATAGTTTGTTTCTCTGATGTGTATTTTGTACATTAACTAGGACATAGTTAATTCATAGCCATATTTGATATTAAAAGTATTATCATAATTAAGGGAGAGTGTAGAAGAGGTTAGTATCATTGGTATTGTACATGAATCTTGGTCATAGTTCTTTTATTTTGTTTCCTAAATTAATTATCAGTAGCAGCAGTTATTTCTTTCAATTTTGGCTTGAATATTCTTAAATAATTGCATGTACTTCTGATTTATGACTAAGTGAGAACAGCAGACCTCATAATCACAGAGCTACAGAACAATGGCTTCAGTCCAGAGAAACTTAAGCATATTTATGTCTGAGCAAAGCTTCCTGTATCATTTTCGAAGCACCTTTGAGCAACAATTTGCCATTATATATAAAAAAATGCTTTAGCACCTCATTGCATTCATATTCTTGTTCTCTCACCCTCCATTATAATATTTGGTATACATTTCTGACACTTGACTGCAGTTTCATTCTGTTCTAGATTGTTACTACAATATCCTTCTGCTTAACTAAACTTCTTCCATGAAACACATTCTTATATATTTTCAATTACTATTTGATAGTTGTGTTGCAGAAATGGTTGTTGGGAATTTCTTAAATAAATACATACAACAGCCATTAATATAAAACATTTTGTTAGCTTCTACATGCTAATATTTAGTGAAGGAAAATGTAGCTTTTACTCTTAAGAATAGCTTTTACACTTTAAATTTTCTGTTAGGATATAAAGTATTACTCTTATAAGTCGTTCTTCTATGCCACTAGAGATGAACATATTTGGCAATGTATCCAAATATTTTATGCATTAATTGTTAGGCCCACAAACATAGGATATCCAATGTTAATCATGTTCAGAGTAAATCCACTGGAATGAATGGGCTTGTGTCCATTTAATCCCCATTAGGTCTACTCTGAGTATATTGCCCATACTCATTTTTTTAAATACAGGAAATATCATAACAAGATTATTTTATTTCACTGGAAGTAAATTTTACAGGATAGCTTCTATACAGTATATAAAAGTTATGAGGAAATATCATTTTGTGTTGACTGATCATGTTAAGCTGGCCTTCATTACTGGCACATTCAAAAATGATAAGATTTCCATTTTGAAAATCTATATGCTTGTTCCATGTGTTTCTGCTTTTTAAAAATCATAATGGGTTTGTTTGCTTGTTTTTCCTCTTGGATAGTCTAGCAGCAGCAACAAATCTTGTCAAAACCTTATATTAGAACCATGTTAAATGTTGACACAGTTGGTGTTAAACAATTAAATTCTCAATGATTGGGTTTTTTGTTTGTATATGTGTTTTTGCCTTTGTAGCTATCTTATTCATCACAAACAAAAGAATGTATTTATTGTTTATGTTGAAGAACATGCATAATCATTTAAGTCAATCTCCCAATATTCACCATTATGAGTAAAAATGCTTATATTGATGTCATTTTTTAAAACAAAAACAACACAGAATTGCAAATTAACTGGTTATTTTATTTTGAATTTGACAGGTGCTATGGATGTGGAAGAAAGAAATCGCCAAATGAAAATGAACAAATACAAACAGGTAGCAGGATCAGACTCCAGGCTGGAGCAAGATTATCATTCAAAGGCAAGGGCATTTTGTTTTGAAAAGCAGCAAAATGAGTAACTGTTTAATCAGGCAGTGAAATGCTAGTAATCATTGCATGGTAGCATTTGTGATTAAGAGGGACATGTTTACTTTAAAGTGAATCCCACTGTATTCAATAGGTTGGACCTTTGCTAAAAGGCTTGTTAGCTCCCATTTTTTGTAGCAGTATCTGCCTGAGGTTAGGGCCTCAAGAGTTGAACCCTACAAAGCATAAGGGTTTATTGCCAGACAGAAAAACCACCCCACCCCTCTGTACTTGGAAAAACTGTGTTCTTGCATATGCAAAGGGGGTAGGAGGGTAATCCCATGTCAGTGTGTATAGAACTGCAGTCAGGAGATTCTGATCAGATTTTTAAAACTATAATTAATTTTGCCAAGCTCTCATTGAATGTAAATCAGAACTAGTGTGCTAAGAATAGAAAGAATGTAAAGTAGTTGCCTGCTTCAGAAAGTGATTAATGATCAATTAGTCATGTGATAGAATGTACCAATAATAGGAAATGAGCTTAGTAAACTGTAAAGAGATAAACTGATTTAGTACATGTCTGGAATTAACATTTTTTTAAAAAAATCTACTATGTTCTATATCTTATTCTTATGCTGTATAAAATACATTAAAGTTTTCAGTATAGCTCTGATTTTCACAAAGCTTTAAATTTAAGGTTGCAATCCTATACATACTTATCTGAAACTTAGTTCCACTGAACTCATTTACTATGTTCAGATGTAATGATAAACCATGCTTAATGCTATGGGAATAAGCTGCAGTGAGCCTTGAGCTTTTACATTTATCCTTTCATGTAGGGGAAGGAGTACTTTGGAAGCAATTTCAAATTCCCTTAATCTTGGCTTGCCATTCCATCAAAACCCAGAATCATGGTTTATCATCAGCTATGGTCAGTTTCCAAACAAGTCATATTATGACTTCTGAAGCTGCAGTATGTTTCATCATTGTTACTGTAAATCACAGTCCCAAGCTTGGGTGAAATTGCAAGCTGTTTTCGGGGGAAGTGGAAAGCAAGCGCAACCAAAGTCATCTTCCTGTAGTATATGAGAGGGGAGGAAAGAACAGCCAAACCCAAGCCATAGCTCATTCACAGAGTGCTAAGCCATGGTTTAGGCTTACATCTCAGTAGACATATATAGGATTTCACTATTAGGTACTACTAATAAGAACAGATAGATTTCAGGCACATAAATGGAGGGTTGCTTCAGGTGCTGCCATATCAGTGGATTCAGGTGCTGCTATTTTTTTGGGGGGGGGTCTATATAGGTTTATAGCATTATTATTGCTCTTCTAAGTTACCAAAATAAATAGATTGTGTCATACTATGACAGATTTCATTAATCTCATGTGACATGAAAATTATTCTTTAATCAGAAACTGGATACTGACTGTTCAAAGTTTGATGATTGGAAAATTACTGTACTTCATGTTCTGCTATTGAGCATTTCTTAACGTCCAATGGTAATTGGAGTAGCATCTTATTAGATAAAACTTTTGATGTATTGCTAAAAAAGAAAAAGTCATTGCCATATTTGTATATTAGTTGCTTGCTAAAAAGATTGGGCAAGGTGCCTCAAACCACACTCAGGCATTTGAAAGACAAAACTTTCTCAATAAGCATGATTAGTAATATGGACAATTTCAGCCTTCTTAATATTTAGTCCTGAATGTGTTTGTATCAAGCATGTTCTTCAACTGACCTTAACCTTCAGGAAGTCTTTTGATGAGCTGCTGCCATGAGTAGGGAGCTGCAAAGCTCTCTTGCTTCAAAGTTTGTAGCTAGAGAGCTGTGGCTTAATCTTATTCATTCATTCATCATTTTGTTTGTATGCCTCCTTTCCATAGCTAGAAAGATGCTCAAGGAGGCTTACAACAGGAACAAATTTACATAATTACAAACATAACATAACAAAAGTAGCAATAGAAAAAACACCCAAAATTACACAACCAAAATGGACAATTTTCACCTGAAACATAATAAGATCTAAAAATAAAGATACAAAAAATTAATATCAACAACAGCAACAAACCCGCACCAGCCCAGCTCCCTAAACAACACCCCAGCCCAAGAGTCTGTTCAGCAGCCTCACCACAGTCAAGGCCCTGCCCTCCCAGCTCAGTTGGGAAAAGGCCTTCAGGATCTTCCAGGACTCACAGCCAAGGTGGTCTGCTTTTGGATAGCCACTGGACTTCTGTTAGAAACTATCTCTGTTGAGGCAGCCCATCTTCTTGTTGTCACAAATAGCTTTCACACTTTTGTATATGAATAAGAATGTCATTTAGGCAAAGCAAACAAAAGGAATAAGTAAATATTTAGGTCCTTGGAATGAAATTATGGCTCTGTTAGAGCATATTTTGGAATGTCCAATAACTTCCTTCTGTTGGAATGTATGTTCTAAATCATCTGGCGCTGGTACTTTTCCAAACGTTTCTTGCTGAGGAATGCAGTATGCATATACCAGACACCTAAGAATAGATTTCCTTTTATGTAGGCAAAGATATCAACAAACACTAGGAAGTGACTTCTACTTCACTTCTATTTCAGTCATATGCACAAATCCAAGTGTCACACTTGGTAATATAAAAAGTGAAAACACAAATAGAAATATCCCTCCTAGGTTGAGTTTGCTAGGACTCTACGCCTAAACCAGGGCTTTCACTCAGTTAAAGGTATCTTAGCTGATTAATCATTTGAATTTTATGGAATGAATTAATCAATGCAATTCTTGTATTCATATTTCCCAGTAGCAACTCAGAAATATGAACATAAAAATATGCACATAAGGATTGGAATGCATATTTCCCCCCTCTCAGAATCACACACATAGATGCTTCTCCTAACCAGCTGACAACATAGCCATACACACAGAGCAAGAAAGCCAACTCAGTCAAGACACGCATATAGAAATGTAAACAAAAAAGAATAACCAGTTCTCTTTTTCAAACCCACACAAATACAACACAACACACAAAGGGAAAGGTGAGAAGGACTCACCACTGGCACCAGCTGAGGCTAATCCACTGCTGCCACTCTTACCACAAGGCAGCAGCCATTTATTGCTTGCTGAACAGAAATCCTCCCTTCTGCCACCTGCCTCTGCACTGCCAGTCATCCTGCTTCTGCAGCCAAGAGTGCTCTATCTTCTGCCATCAAGAGCTCCATTGGCATTCTACCATAAGGAAGCATGCTTAGGCTCAGACTCCCTGACTTGCCTTTATAAGGCTCCACTGCACTGTGCATTGAAAGCAGTATCATACAACTTTAAACAGTTGCAGAATCCTGGGAACTGTAGTTTCTTAAGAGTGCTAAGAGTTGTTAGTTTCTTACAGAGCTACAATTCCCAGAGTGCTATTCAATCCCTATTGACAGGGAACTCTGGGAATTGTAGCTCTGTGGAGGAAACAGGGGTTTCCTAACAACTCTCAGCACCCTTAACAAACTACAATTAATTTGTTGTAGTAGTTAATTTAATTGTTGTTGTTGTAATTAGTTTAATCAACTCAACACTGCAGGTGAACAAATGTCATAGGGAGTCTGTTCTTCTGAGTAAATGGCCTTACATTGCTGCCTGCCACTATTTATTTATTTATCCCGACATTTATGTTCAGCTTGACAACTTGATAACAGGATCTTGAAGTGCATCAGAAAATCTTTATAGTATAATCAAATCAAACATGAATGCAACAAAAACTAATATATAAATGGGGAATAAGAATTGCATCCATAACAGTTGGAGCAGAGGTGGATGGCAGATATATCTAGAAAGGTGACAGATATGCATTGTTGCCCATACCAGTGCTCTGCCGTCAGCTCTTATGCATGCCGGCTCACCCATTCACTTTAGAGGGAGGCACAGCTCCATACATTTATCTCTGTTCACATCAAAGCTCTTTCTCCAGTTAAATTAATGGAACTGTACTTTCAGCTCTGTGTGTCCATTGGAGCCCTCACCTAGCCTGGATTGCTAGACTGGGGTGTACATCATCACAAGAGTAGTATACCCATCTGAGGAGCAGAAAAGCTATTTTGTAATTGAGTCGTATTTCAAAGCCAAGAGAAATTGTATGCCCATATATGTTTTGTCTGGCAACTGGAGATTACTTACTTACTTACTTACTTACTTACTTACTTACTTATTTATTTGATACATTTTTGTCTTTGTTATTCAGTGACTAATTTATTCTGGCAAGTTACTAAGGAAATTGTTCAATGTATATTAAAATGAAGAGTAGGAAAGGAAAAGGCACTAATATATATATTAGTACTGGTAGGCCTCCGCTTACTGTTGAAAATAGAATTGGTATTCAAGCTGGTATCCTACAGTTGTAATGAGCAGACTGGTAGAGTAAATTCACTTATGAGGGGAAAACCTTAGCTTTGGCATACTATGTTTATCACACTGTTTACCTTAAGCAATCAAAGTTATTGAGTGCTAGCTTAATAAGACTCAGAAAAAAGGAGTCTGAACTTTGCAAGATTAACATTCACTGAAGACCTCCACCAAGTCAGATCCATGACTATCAAGAATCAAGGCTATAACATCTTAATGGTCAACACTATTTAGGCTGGAATCTTTTACCCATTCACTGGGAGTAAGCTCTCATTGAACATAATGGGACTTATTTTTGAGTAGATATGTATAGGATTGCACGGTAAGCTTGTTATTTTACATCTCTATTTTGAGACTGGAGCAGGGAAATAAATATATACTTTTCAGAGGAGCAACATATGTAGCACAAACTACAACTATAATCAAAGCTGCAGCAATATTATTTAGCATCAATAAAATTAATTTTGTAGTAATGGATAAATAGTAAGAGGATGACAAGAAATGTATTTTCCTAAGAATAAAGTGGGTAGGAGAGGGTCAGTTGTCAAATTTATATATGCCATGAATGCTTCTCAAAAGCAGTTAGAAAACATCAACAATCTAATAGGAAAACTAAATGATTTTGTGAAGGGAAATTGATTATAGGAAGAGGCTAGAATGCATTTAGAGACCAAATGATAGATAAGAATAGGCAAGGCCTGGGAAATGCGGCTGAGGCAATTTGAAAGATGGATGAAGGCAAAATAGGTTGTGGACATACGTAATAAATTCCCATTTATTTTTCTCCTATTAACTGTGATCTAATCAATTTACTCTTAAACTGATTTACATTTATCTCATACCTTCTGCATTAATGAGAGATTGACTAAAATATTTTATCAAAATCTATATGAATATTGGAAATTCAACTTGATTAATGTATATTAGTTACAGCTTTTGTGGGCATGCCCCATGACTCTAACCTTTAGATATGCTGCAACCATGTTGTTGGCACTATTAATGAAAATTTGAGAGGATAGAGAATTTGTCATAAGTATATTAGCAGCAGCTAACATAATTTTGGCAAGATACTGGAAGGTAAGTACAATACTCGTCAGAAGTAATGGATGAATAAATGAGTGAATGTACTAGAAATGAAACCATTATTAAGTATTATACTAGAGATTAGTGTAGAAGTATACACAATTCTAATAGAAGTGGAGTCAATAAAGATATACAATTGCCAAGTTTTCTCTGAACTACATATAATGTGAAAAATATTATTTGTGCTTTTGTTACTTCATTTTATTTAACAGAATTTATATAACACACAAACTTAAGTCCTCCAAACAGTTTACAAAAGACAATGTTATCAACGTTTTGCTGTCAGTGACTATTGTGTCCTTTTCTTTATCTTTTTAAAAGTAACAAATTTGTGACAATTTTGTATTTGGAAAATAGACACATAAATGGCAGGATTCCCCCTGGGGACTGTGAAGCTATAGTTCTTGGCACTGGATTCAGGCTTGAATCCTATCGATAGTAGGCATGTGCTCCTTGTGTTTGCAGTAAAACTCTGTAATGTAGCAGAATGTAACTTTCCTGTATTTGCATGGAACTATTACAGAGAGATCGGGGTTTTCTTAAGTGTTAGGATAGAGTATATATGAGGACAGATTTGAGTCACTCTAACTCTGTATATGTAGAGATGGTGCTTTATTACTATTTTGATCATTTTGAGAGAGAAACAGAGGGAATTCGTCTCCAAGGTAACTATGGAACAAAATTCTCTGCACATCAAGAGGCTTTGTTGACCAACATTATGAAAAACAGCAAATACGATCAGTGAAAATTAGAAATCCTACATATTGGCATAAGCACTATTTAAATAGGGACGCGGGTGGCGCTGCGGGTTAAACCACAGAGCCTAGGACTTGTCGATCAGAAGGTCGGCAGTTTGAATCCCCGCGATGGGGTGAGCTCCCGTTGCTCAGTCCCTGCTCCTACCAATCTAGCAGTTCGAAAGCACGTCAAAGTGTAAGTAGCGCCTGAAGAACTATGGATGGAGGCTCGAAACATTATACTGGAGGCAATAACTAAAACCATCCCAATGAAAAGGAAATGCAAGAAAGCAAAGTGGCTGTCCAACGAGGCCTTACAAATAGCGGGGGAGAGAAGGCAAGCAAAATGTGAGGGAGATAGAGAAAGATACAGGAAATTGAATGCAGATTTCCAAAAAATAGCAAGGAAAGACAAGAAGGCCTTCTTAAACGAGCAATGCAAAGAAATAGAGGAAAACAATAGAATGGAAAAATCAGAGATCTGTTCAAGAAAATTGGAGATATGAAAGGAACATTTCGTACAAAGATCACCATAATAAAAGACAAAAGTGGAAAGGACCTAACAGAAGCAGAAGACATCAAGAAGAGGTAGCAAGAATACACAGAGGAACTATACCAGAAAGAAATGGATGTCTCGTACACCCCAGGTAGTGTGGTTGCTGACCTTGAGCCAGACATCCTGGAAAGTGAAGTCAAATGGGCCTTAGAAAGCACTGCTAATAACAAGGCCAGTGGAAGTGATGATATTCCAGCTGAACTATTTAAAATTTTAAACGATGATGCTGTCAAGGTGCTACACTCAATATGCCAGCAAATCTGGAAAACTCAGCAGTGGCCAGAGGATTGGAGAAGATCAGTCTACATCCCAATCCCAAAGAAGGGCAGTGCCAAAGAATGCTCCAACTACCGCACAATTGCACTCATTTCATACGCTAGCAAGGTTATGCTTAAAATTCTACAAGGCAGGCTTAAGCAGTATGTGGACCGAGAACTCCCAGAAGTGCAAGATGGATTTCGAAGGGGCAGAGGAACCAGAGACCAAATTGCAAAAATGCGCTGGATTGTGGAGCAAGCTAAAGAGTTCCAGAAAGACATCTACTTCTGCTTCATTGACTATGCAAAAGACTTTGGCTGTGTCGACCACAGCAAACTATGGCAAGTTCTTAAAGAAATGGGAGTGCCTGATCACCTCATCTGTCTCCTGAGAAATCTCTATGTGGGACAAGAAGCTACAGCTAGAACTGGATATGGAACAACTGATTGGTTCAAAATTGGGAAAGGAGTACGGCATAGCTGTATATTGTCCCCCTGCTTATTTAACTTAAATGCAGAATTCATCATGTGAAAGGCTGGGCTGGATGAATCCCAAGCCAGAATTAAGATTGCCGGAAGAAATATCAACAACCTCAGATATGCAGATGACACAACCTTGATGGCAGAAAGTGAGGAGGAATTAAAGAACCTTTTAATGAGGGTGAAAGAGGAGAGCGCAAAATATGGTCTGAAGCTCAACATAAAAAAACGAAGATCATGGCCACTGGTCCCATCACCTCCTGGCAAATAGAAGGGGAAGAAATGGAGGCAGTGAGAGATTTTACTTTCTTGGGCTCCATGATCACTGCAGATGGTGACAGCAGTCATGAAATTAAAAGACGCCTGCTCCTTGGGAGAAAGGCGATGGCAAACCTAGACAGCATCTTAAAAAGCAGAGATATCACCTTGCCAACAAAGGTCCGTATTGTTAAAGCCATGGTTTTCCCAGTAGTGATGTATGGAAGTGAGAGCTGGACCATAAAGAAGGCTGATCGCCGAAGAATTGATGCTTTTGAAATATGGTGCTGGAGGACTCTTGAGAGTCCCATGGACTGCAAGAAGATCAAACGTATCCATTCTTAAGGAAATCAACCCTGAGTGCTCACTGGAAGTACAGATCCTGAAGCTGAGGCTCCAATACTTTGGCCACCTCATGAGAAAAGAAGATTCCCTGGAAAAGACCCTGATGTTGGGAAAGATGGAGGGCACAAGGAGAAGGGGACGACAGAGGACGAGATGGTTGGATAGTGTTCTCGAAGCTACCAGCATGAGTCTGTCCAAACTGCGGGAGGCAGTGAAAGACAGGAGTGCCTGGCGTGCTCTGGTCCATGGGGTCACGAAGAGTCGGACACGACTAAACGACTAAACAACAAAAGAGTGGATGTGTGGACACAGAGGCAGATGGGCTTGAAGTTCATTTTCCAAGTAGGCACCATTTGCAGAACCAGCAAAAACACAGGACAGATATAACTTCCTAGCAACTGTACCCATCCATCCATTTTGCAGGTTATGTTACTGGTGGTGGAGAAGGGATGGGAATGATTTTAGCAAGTGCCACAGCTACGACTGGTTAAATCAACTGTAGTTGTTCCTTCACTTCAGATTTAAAGTTAGACTACTATAAAGTGCTTAACTATAGAGGTTTTGCTTGATGGTTGTACCCAAACTTCAGTTGTTGCAAAAGGTGGCAGCTTTCTTTCCATTTTTGATATTTATCCAAAGCATATTGTATCTAAGCTCCATTATCTTCAGTGGTTTCTGAATACCTTCCGGATTCAGTATATATGAAGTACTGGTACGGACTATAAAATCCTTACAGATCTCTTTGAGTTGGAACCCCAGTATGCCAAATAGGGTGCTTTTTTAATGGGAGGTGATTCCTTGATTAATCGCAGAAAGGTAGCTATCCATAGGCATTTTCATATAAGCAGAAAATACTAGAAACAGAATGCAGCGAAGCGTTTTTGCTCATGGGTGAGTGCAGAGAATTTAAATTTAAATGCAATAGATTTTTTAAGGGAGTCAATTAACCTGGAATCCAAAACATAAAAAGAAAGACAACCTCAAACGGTTTTTCATTCATCATAGCTCCCTAATCCCTACACCTATCCTAAAAGTTTATGGATTACTTACCTAAGAGCAAACGCCTCTGCACCTTTTTGTCTGAAATTTGTCATTATCCCCTCAGAAGGGGCAACAATACCTTCAAATTTAACCCTCTTCTGCAAAGAGGTAAACTAGCTTTTGGTGTCTCATTTAAAACAAACCCCATACTGCAAATGTGTATTGCATAGAAACCCTTGCACATATTTGTGAAGTTTGGAAGGCTCTACCTGTACAAACTCATCCAGTTTATCTCAGTTAAAAACATTGTGGCCTTTTGTTCACTTCCCCAACTAAATCACTGGGAAGACATATGAAACAGTGAAGTTCAAAGCAAGCACCTACTTCACATCTGAGGCCAAGGGATCTAAAGTGACCTAAGTCAAATTGGCTCACTTTCTGAAGCACCAAAGCAGGGTCCAATCTAAATGTCTTTGTTGCATGTCTCAAATTTTTATCCCATGGCAGCTTAATAATTTTTTTTTACCCAGACCAATGATAATCTGCAATCTGAATCCCTGTACACTAGAGTCCTCCCTTTATTTGAGGGAAAGCCTTCAGAAATGCATATTGTAAACTGCCTTTTGATCCTAGGATCACAGTATAGGATATGAAATGAAATATGTCCAGAAGGTTATCAACCCTACTAGAACTGAGCGTCTCCACCTGCCAAGTCAAAGTGAGATTCCATAGGACAGGTAGACCGATTATACCTTTTCACCCGAAGAAATATTTTGGTGACAAGTAACCCTCAATATGGGACGCGGATGGCGCTGTGGGTTAAACCACAGAGCCTAGGGCTTGCCGATCAGAAGGTCGGCGACAGGGTGAGCTCCTGTTGCTTGGTCCTTGCTCCTGCCAACCTAGCAGTTCGAAAGCACATCAAAGTGCAAGTAGATATAGGTACCGCTCCAGGGGGGAAAGTAAACGGCGTTTCCATGCGCTGCTCTGGTTTGCCAGAAGCGGCTTCGTCATGCTGGCCACATGACCCGGAAGCTGTACGCTGGCTCCCTCGGCCAATAAAACGAGATGAGCGCTGCAACCCCAGAGTCGTCCGTGACTGGACCTAATGGTCAAGGGTCCCTTTACCTTTACCTTTTTAACCCTTAATATGCATGACCAGCAAGGATATACAAAAGGAAATTAAACCTCCAGACAGTCTAGTGAAGGCCGGTCAGTTTGCAGGCTTTGCTGATGCCTTATTATGTAGTCTATAGTACATAAAATTAAAATATCCTGTGCTAAGTGTCTGTTGCAGTAGCTGTATGAGGGGAAGAACATGAATCCAGAAGCCAATGCCTAATCATACAGAGCTCTCACTTGAGTAATTCCTTTTCTACTTTTTCTTTTTTGAGGTGAGAGAGAAATTGTTCAGATGGGGTCTTCACTTGATGAGATTTTGACATTCAGTGTCCAGCTCATTCATTATTTCTCTTCACAAAGATTCTTACACCATTGATCTTTTCATTGACCATGTCACTCGTAGCGGTGCAATATTGACATGTCACCATTGTTGCTTGGATGCCACCTCTAATAGCTCTCAGCTCTTTTAGCAATAGCTATTCTAACACTGTTATTTGCTTTAGATCTCTTCTCATATTGGGTACCAATAAATAGCATTAGGGAAAATAATTGTTCTTTGTGGTGTGTAGTAAAAAAACCCTTGTTATCTTAACTTTCTAAAGACACTGCCAAAGATCCTATGGTTCCAGTCCTTTGGAAAAATTAAAGCAAACTCCAACTTCCAAAAAAGTGCACTACAACTGCTTTTCTGATAGTGATATTTAAATGATAGTGATACCAGTGGCTTGATAGCTAACAAAGCTGTCCTAATGTGCTACCGTGGCCCTGTGGAATGGCAGAGCTACTGCTGCATCTGTGGCCCAGCCACTCATGGCAGTTGAAGTGTGGGGCAGACAGATTGGGCTGGATCAGCACTCTGCCCTAGATCAGGTCCTTCATGGACAGCTGACATAAGCTGTAAGAGTGGCTTGTGAGCCAGCAGACCCCAGGCCAGCTCAGCCCTTCTCTTAGAACGGGCCATTTCAGGACCTTCTTCTGGACTCTGCCAATGGGAATTTCAGTGCTTGGTGGGCAAATAAGGGTGGTCTGCACCGGTGGAGTGATGCAAGTGTCCCTTCAGTGCTAGTGACCTGGTGAGCCAGCTGATGCAGGTGGAGGAATCCCTTTACTCAAATCTAAGCTCACCATAGTCTGACATAAGGAAGGTTTGGATTGTAGCCTTCAGTAGCTTGGAAGCTCAGGACTGAAAGCTTTTTATTGCATTATGTTCTATTTAGAGATATAATGGTTGGAATAATATAATCAAATAAATTACATTTATTCATTCATTCTTCATTTACTTCCTGTCCTATTTACCCTAAGGCCTCAAGGCAACTAACAACACTTAGCTTGTATGCATTGGTTCGTGTCCCTTAGAGGACTCACAGTATATGTAGGTCATATCATCAACAAGGCAAGAAAAAGAGAAGGAAATAGTGAGGGAGGAGAATTTTTAAATCATTGAACTCACCACATAAAGGAATAATTTTTAATTTCCCTGAATACAGGGGAGGAAGGCAGTAGAAGGACTAATTCCCAAGTAATTTAGGAACAGGTATGTGGATGGTGTCTGTACTTGTGTCACTGTCCTAGCTTTCTCACATATGACTATTGATTATATGTGGTCACTGTGGTGAGAGAAGGATCAGTCTAGTTGGCCTAGAGGGAAGTACATAGATGTTTGCCCCAGTCCCCAGGAGATATGCATGAAGAAGTAGACTTCTGCATGCATAGCATTTGCTGGATGAATAGTCACTTATGTAAATCAGATGTGCAAATCACATCTGTTGCCAGTTTGTACTGTGTTGCTTTCGGAGTGATGTGTATCTCAATGCACATTCCTTGCCATGTTAGATCTGGGCTGGTATAGTCACTTTCTTACACAGGACACTTGATATTTGTTTTTTGTGGTTTTTTTTAAAGTGGTGTTTGTTTTGTTTTTCATGTTTTTTTTCCTGGTGTGCTTACTTGGGATGCATTTGCCTTGAAATTTCGGGGGGGGGGTATGCTAAAATTGTAATTATGATTGTAAACAGACATTGTAATTTTTTTATAAATTGGAAAAGTCAATTTTCAGTAATGGTAGCCCTTACCGTTAAGTCGAGTTAATATTTGTACTTTACCAACCCATTTGTATTTGCTTTACCAACAACAAATGTAGAGCTCAAAATGGCTTACCTTCCTGCCCCCCCCCCTTGTTTTGTGAGTTTGGGCCTCTTCTTTGACTCCAGCTGGCTATAAACCACTTAGAGGTTTAATTACAATCAAGCTGTATATACATTCTGTTAAATAAATAAAAACACAGCAGGAATAGCTATAACTTTTTCCAGCCTAGGTGCCACATTCGTCTTCTGGGAGCCTCATGCCAGCAGTGGGTGCATATACCCCACATGCACACCGTGCACAGATATGAAATGAAATTAAACATGTGCAGAACACATACACAGGCCACACATATGTACACATTCACAGACTCACATCACTTCTCTGATTATCTGTGCAGAAGACAGGGTTTGTGGTCCCCTCCTTGCTCATCAGACAATTGATGTGATGATCATGATCATGTGATTGATCTGATTAAGGAGGGAGCTCCCCCCCCCCACATCAGGGTACCCAGCTCTGCATCCTGATGGGGTTGAAAACCACCCTCTTCTCACATCAGATGACTGATATGAAGGGGGAGAGGGCAATTCTATCCATGACTTCTTTCAAACCAGTTTTGCTCTACCTAACAAACATGTTCAGAAGCATATTGCTCTTAGGTCCCCATTGCTGGGCTCCTGCAGCTATTGCTAGTCATGGTACAGGGAACTAAACCCTTTTCTTAATGTGGA
Source organism: Podarcis gaigeae (assembly GCF_964106915.1). Taxonomy (NCBI): domain Eukaryota; kingdom Metazoa; phylum Chordata; class Lepidosauria; order Squamata; family Lacertidae; genus Podarcis; species Podarcis gaigeae. Next base: position 22,299,228 of record NC_139683.1, on the reverse strand, counting down.
TCATTTGGGCAACTGCTAGGTTCTCTGCTTGCAATAATGTCCTGCTGCTGGTGATGATCACCAAACAGCTCAGAAAGTAATCTCATCACACATCAGAAGGCAGTGGCTTCAGCCCCACCCCCCAATCTTACCCCAAGGACTGTAAGCCCTTCAGATGCTGCAGCCACCATTAGGCTTCCCTTGGTCCTGCTGTATACAGTTGGGGTCTCTCTCTCCCCCACTTCATTACTTCTAATACCACTAACAATTTCAGTAGGTTGTCTGGGATCCAGACTCAGCCCATCGGTTGGCAGTTCAGCACTCACTCCTGAACTGTATGCCATTTCTGTAAGACCCTAGCCCACGCCCTTTATGATATTTGCCTCTCAGTGACTTGCAGTTCTATCTAATCTTTGGTGCTAAATGCTGAATTAAGTCTCATATGCAAAGTGTGTGTAGGCAGCTTTCCACATCCGTCTCAAGGGCTGTCTTGTGCCGTGATGCTCTTGAGCTATTTAATCAGTTTAGTGCAATCTTTCAAACAACAAGAATTAACAGATTTCATGTAGCATTTCACCCTCCATAAAGTCTAGCTTACCTATTTCTCTTTCACTACCTTCATCAAGTCTATTAAGTTGTTCATAATTAAAATATCCCTCAGTGTCTTATACCAGAAAGAAATGAGCCCATCTTTTTGCTGTGAACAATTGTGGCACAAATTACCCAGAGGCCCTTGCATTATGGGGAATAAAAACTGGCCAGATGGTCCCTGAGTTGTTCCAGCTGTTCTTGACATTTTCATAGGAATTGCTGATATGCCCAAGGGAAAATGTAATGAAAGGCAAGACTTAACTTTATATAAAGAACAGTAGATTACAAAAATGGAATCTTTCCTTAACATCAAAAAAATGTTTTGAAGGATCTATGTTATTCTTAAGGGTATTAATGCAATGATCTCCTTTACACATAACTTAGTGTCCTTCAAGATTTTTCATCATTGTTGTACTTAGCTATTGACACTGGATATAATTTTCTTTTTTTAAAAAAGACCACATATAGGGAGGAAACTCTTGAGTTTCAGAAACACCATGGTTTGTTGAGCCATCCTGCCTCAGACACTACTCAAGCTACAAAGGCCTAAAGCAAGAGCAACTAGAAAATGAACCAAGCTTTGGAGAAATAAGTCATGGCATATTTGCTCATATGTGACAGAATGCAGGGCTTGTTAAACAAACCATGGTTTTTAGAAAAGGATTTGCATTATGCAACCAGTGTAAGGTGAAAGTGGGTGTGGCTTTCTGGTCAGCATGCTGAGCTGAGGCCACTCCCACCCTACTGATGGAGACTCAGAGGCTCTGGCCCTGGTTACATAATAAAGTCTTGGAGAGACTTTGCTTTCCAAAGTGGTTTGGACAAGTATTAATGTCATCTATTTCTAAAAAATATATTTAAAAAAAAAATTGTCAAGAGGCAGTAAGGTGAATTAAACGGTGATGACTTCTGCAACACCAGCTGTTCTTGATAATTGCCTACTCTGAGGAGGAAAAAATATTTTCCCCATTCTTTTCTTGCAAATGATGACCAAAGATACCAACTTTGAGCAGCCTCCAAGCATCCATGACGCAAATGAGAAAGTAGATATCTGAGCCTTCTATGTGCAGGTAGCAGCACTACAATGGTAGTGAGATTTTTTGCCCTTGCAGAAGAGAGTAAAGTAGTCAGGTCAAAACAAACAACCTGGAAAGCAGAGCATTTAGGACTAATTTGTGTGTTACATGGATCTCTGAAATGTTGGTGTGGGAGAAGAATTATATTTCATTTGAGACCAACCTGCTTAAGAAAGATCTGATGGCTATGTAGCCTAAAATCAGATGGGGCCTATGCAGTTTGACAGCTGAGGGGGACCTATCCATGGCATTCATAATTGTTGTTGTTTTTTGTATGCTTCTGAACTGCTCTGGGACTAAGAAAAGGGCAGTTTACCTGGTGTCAAAATCAAATTTCAATGAAAATGTCTCCAGACTATGCCAAAGAAATTGCTGACCAAAGGTGAAATTTTAACAGAGCTGAGAGACTAGTCAATAAAACTAGTTTTTGCCCCTATCAGACAGAGGACAGATATCATGAGACAAATGTGCAGATATCACGGGACAAATATGTCCTTCAGGAACTCTGGCGAGGCTGTCTACTTCCTTGACTCTGTTGAAGGACCTGAACCTGATGAAGAACGAAAATAACATTACAAGTTTATTTATTACTGCACCTGTCTTTTAGCTCCTATACTGCATGGACAAGTTGCAAAACCTCTCTGGCATCTTCTTCACAGAAAAAATATATATGTCCTTTCATCCAACCCATCTCATTGGAAGTGAGACCCTCTGCTGTCAGAACAGGCAGGAAGGGAGAAACTTGGTGTGGTTCCCCCTGGAGTCTTGTTTGGCAGTCTCTCTGATTTCTTTTGGGTACTATGTGAAGTACTAGGCTTGTTAGTGTGCTTCAGCTTCCATCTGAGGGTCTTTCTCCCTGTTGTTTCTATACTTTCCAGTACCTTAAAGTTCTGTTTTCCTATATATCTCTATCTATGTTTCTCTAGGTCCTTGAGCTTTGAAAGTAGTGAGGCTGCTGTAAATAATATTTTATAATGCACAGATATAAGGCAAATTTTGGAACCTGTGTGTGGTCGTACAGTCAACCTATGGTATTTGACTAAACTCAAACAATAAATTCTTTTCATTGTCCCTTTAGAACAGTAGCTGTTTGGTCCTGTTGTACTTTTTAAAAGAAAAAGAAAAAAGAAACCCTTAATTGATATTTATTGGAAAGCAACCCAATCAAACCTGGTGTGCCTTACTTCTGAACAGACCTGCACAAGACTGGGAGGTCACTCTGGGGTAGCCATGTGACAAAGTGAAACAGGACATTTTTTTTATTCTCTGTTACTTACTCCAGAACATCACTGGTGGTGGTTCCACTCACCACCAGCATGCAGGGCTCTATAAGGTACCCCAAAGAAATGTGGATCTTGACAGGGAAAAGGTGGGCCAAACCCTGAATTTAGTGTTTTGTGTGAAAAAATAATAATTTAAACCAAGGGGGAAATTGTATGCTGCTTCTAGACATGGTGCCTCCCCAGCTCTGAAATGTATTCCCAGCTTTCTGTTTGTTCAGTGTGTCCTGAATATTACTACTTCCCATTGCAGGGAAGTGAGTACTAATAAAGAGTAATGACAATACCATTGATCTCGCCACTTACCACGCCCATCCATGTTCACATAAAACTGTGCAAAATATATGAACAACTATAGCATACCATTAACAAATTCTAGACCTGTGTGTTGATGAAGGAATTGGGAAACCACCAAAAAATGCTGCTCACACAACTGAATGCCTAACTGATCTAGCCTTAGGAGATCAGCAGCAGTATATTATATGGAAGTTGTTTCAATTTGGTTGTGTACTTTTTGATACTTTTTATTGTTTACTTTTGTTCTGCTTGTAATTCATGTCTTAAGCTGCCATAAGCATGGTTTTAACTGTGGAAAGGCAGCATACAAATAAAATTATGTATGTATGTATTAGGGTGCTCTAGCAACTGTTGCAACTATGTTCATCAACTGCAAACATCAGGGTTTTTTTTCAGAATTTGGAATTCCATATCCAATGACAAATAATGAAAAATCAAGATTGAAATGCAGCGTTTAAACTTGTCACAAAGAGTAGACCCCACAGAACTCTCCAGTTCATTCCTGAACCTGGTATAACAATATTTTATTAGGAGCCGAACTTATGCCAGGATCTTCAAATGGAACATCTTGTAGAACTAAGAATAAAACTGGGCCATTACCATTTGCTTGAATGGTAATTAGTAGAGAGGTTCGACAATTTTGGCATCTGTTGTATGTAGGTGGAGAGAGAAAGCAAGTTCTGCTTTAAATGTGCAGTCATGAAACAGTATACCTTGAGCTCAAATGCCATCTAAAAATAAAGAACAAAACTACTTTTAATAGAAAGCAGGAAGTGCTTCTTCAAGTACAATTGTCATTAAATATGTAATAGCTGCTACCACAACTGCATATCTATATACAAAGTGCCTTATAACTGGAATATGAAATAATGGCTGATGGTCAGATTTCATTACAGGTAGTAACTGCTGGCTTCAAAACATTACTAATATATATTTAGGAGGCGAAATAATTTGTTAAATGTCAAATTCAGAACATATATCGGGAATGCTATCTGTGAGAAAATGTTATCACTGAGAGTATTGTACTTTTCACCAGGGTTTGGTCTAAAACAGGTCTTCCCAACCTGTTGACCTCCAGATGTTTTGGAGTACATGTCCCCAATATTCACAGGAAGCATGGTCAGTAGCCATGAATGATGGGAGTTTTGGAAGGTGCATCTGGAGGGAAATTACAGGCCAATATTGATGAATGTCTGTCCCCTGAAAACTGGTAAAAAATATTGTCAAAGATATAACCAAGCATATAGAAGAACAAGCCTTATTGAAACAGAGCCAGCATGACTTCCGCAGGGGCATGCCCTGTCTCATGAACTATTAGAGTTCTTTTAGAGTGTCAACAAGCATACAGCTAGAGGTGATCTAGTTGACAAAGTAGACTTGTACTTTCAAACAACTTTGGACAAAGTACCGTACCAAAGACTCTTCAGTAAGTTTTGCAGTCGAAGAAGGGAAGAGGTTCTATTGTGGCTCAGGAATGGGTTGCAGGAAGCAAATAATGGAGACAAGTGAAATTTCAAGTCCCCCCAAGGATCTGCATTGAGACCTGTGATTTTTTAACCAGATTGTTAATAAATGATCTGGAGTTGGGAGTGAGGTGGTCATGTTTGCTAATGATATTAAATTGCTCAGGGTTGTTCAAACAAAAGTAAATTGCCAAAAGCTCCAAAAGGAGCTCTCCAACCTGACTGAATGGGTGGTAAAATGGCAAATGCAATTTGGTGTATATAAATGTAAAGTGATGCATGTTGAGGCCAAAAACCCCCCCTTAATTTTACATATATGCTTATAGGATCTGAACTGACAGTGATGGACCAGGAAGAAGACATTGGGATCATAGTAGATAGCTCAGTGACGATGTCAAACCAGCATTCAGCAGCTGTGAAAAATCCAGTTTCCATGCTAGGCTGTGACTGTAATTGGAATACTGTGTACAGTTCTGGTCACTACACCTCAAAAAGGCTGTTGTAGTGTTGGGAGAAGTTCAGGCAAAATGATCAAGGGGATGGCATGACTTCCCTATGAAGAAAGGTTGCAGCATTTGGGACTTCTTAGTTCAGAGAAAAGGAGGTAAAATGAGAGAAGTTTATGCCCGGCATGGAGAAAGTGGATAGAGAAAAGTTTCTCTCCCTCTCTGATAATACTAGAACTCATAGACATTCAATTGAGCTGAATGTTGGAAGATTCAGGACAGATAAAGGAAAGTAAGCTCTGCCTCCACACTTTGAGGCAGCAATGCTTCTGAATGCCAGTCGCTGCAAACCACAGGAGAGGAGAGTCCTCTTGTGCTTAAATCCTGCTTGTAGGTTTTCCCACAGGCAAGCGGTTGGCCACTGTGAGAACAGGATGTTGGACTTAAACGGGCCATTGGCCTGATCCAGCAGGCTCCTCTTATGTGTCCACACTACGATTCTGTTGTTTCAGGCTGTAGATAAAAAGATGAAATGTCATCTTACTAGTGACAAATTATTAAGGATGTCACAAAAAACTTGGGGTTACATCAGCAGAACAAAGGAGCCTTCAAATATTTAACTCCTCCTAGTAACTTGTATGCAAAGATAATGATCCAAGTTTATTATCACTTTCCTACTAACTCTATTAAAAGTCTGCTATGAAACACAGTGCCCACCTTGCTAAATTAAGAAGAAAAGCCATACCACTTTAGCGTGGTTTTTTAAAACATTAGTGCTCATTTATTGGCTTAACTTCACATTACTGATTTCTGAGAAGACCAGATAGATACATATATACACACCTAGATGTATCATTTTTGCACCATATATTTGTTTTTACTTTTTGTATGATAGGTGCATTAAATGCTATCTCATTAATAATTCTTTATCTAGAATCTCCCCTTCAGTTCAGCAGATTCCTCAGACACACTGTACTTCCTTGCTTGTTGTATATTGGCAGTGCAGGTAGTTTTGACTATATCAGGGTTTGGTATAGAAAAATATATATATTTCAGCTCATGAATTTTAATACTTCTATAATAATTTCACACATTGAGTCCCTTGACAGCTGCTTGCATACTTCTCATTCCCTCCTAGAACAGATGATATATTGCTGATCATCTGATTGGGACTATCCTGATCTGGGCTCCAATGCCTTTGCTATGTTTATAGGCTGCTCTGTAAGAAAATATCAGGGCACCTGACACAGATGAATGAATACAAATTAAAATTCAATGACAATAAGCACATACTAATAAAAATGTACCAAGCATAAAAGACCCAAGTAGCAAAGGCAAACAAAGCAAAACCCCACCTCCAAGCTAAACCAAGTTAAAAGACTTGTGGGGGGAGAGGAGAGGTCTTTACCTTGAACCACAATGGCAAGCAAGCCTCTCTAGGTAGGGTGTTCTCTAGGCAGGATGCCACTACTGTAAAGGCCCTTCAGTGACCAGCTATCTGCATCTAACCCAGAAATGTACACACATTTGGTTCTTTAGCTAACCAGAATTACATATGACAACTCCTGACTCCTGGGATATGATATCTTCATTGTATTAGACAAACATCAATTCTGTTTTCGGTTATAAAGTCCGACTGAGGCCTGGTTTGTTCATAGAACAAAATGATGTGAGAATGAAATAATAAATAATTCAAGTGGTAGAGTGGACCCTATTAGTCGAGGTCATGTTTTTAATGTTCCCCTCCCAAACTGCCTTGTGTTTGAAAATACAAAGTGGCATAGGAGGAAGGAACCTGGTCTAGAACCTTTCTCCCTGATGTACTAGATGGGTTTTTGTTTTGTTTTTATTTGCATGAAAATTATTTATTATTTCTACCTGTGGGCCCATCCAAATGGCTATAGGATGGGTTGCATGATATCACAATTAAAACAAGTATATGCTATATTAAAATCATAAAGTAAAACGACAAAGCTAACCGAATGGAGGTGTGCCTTAACCAATTGTCAAAAAAAGGATACAGTGATGGCACAAGATGCCCCTGGGAGGAAATCATTCTATATCCTGGGGCCAATGCAGATAAGTCCCTCTCACATGTTGCCTCCCCTCTAACCACAGGATGCAGGGGCACTGCTAACAGAGCCTTGCTGATTTTAACACCTGGGCAGATTGATTTGGGAGGAGCCCAGGTTGTTCAGGGATATACAGATGTATATATGTACATATGTATGTGTATATATGTATAGATATGCTTATGTGTTAACAACTTAAAATGGGCTTGGTAATGGGTCTGTGGGGGGGAGCAGCTATAGTGGCACAGCCCACCCGACTACCTCTGGATTCCATCACCTTATTCTGTTGCATATGTAAGGTTTGGAGCAGCTTATATTTTTCTTTTTCACAGCAAACCTGAGAATGTAGTCATCCAAGAGATTAGCATGCCCTAACACCGCAGTTAGAACTTAATGTAATGTCTCCTCATAAACAGTGCTATTCAGTGGAGTCATTTCAGACATTTAAGCTGTGAGTCATCATAAGCTCTGTTCATGCAACCAAATGATAAAGTGAAAGCATGCATGGGAGAGCAGGAGCAACTCTTCTTTGCAGAGCCTTTGTGCATACAACTTGCACATGCACAGCTCTTTCCGAATCATGCAGAGACAGCCTACTGTATACAAACTGCATCCCTGAAAATTTGATGCAGAAGTCTCAAAGAATGGGTAGAAGCCTGCTACTATGTTCCTCCTCTATTCTGCATACATACTTTACCCTGTTTTGTTACATGAATACTGTAGTGTCATAGTGTAAACTAAGTGACCAAGGGATGAATACGGCTGTGATAAACAGCCATCACACATAATGACTTCCTCAAAAGAATCCTATGAGCTCTGCTACAGAGTAGGGATTTAAACTTGAGCCTGCTATATCAAGTTGCAACATATCCCACCCCATGGCCAGCAATTGCAACCTTAAATATAGTTGCAACCTTAAATATAGTTGCTTTATTTAGCTCTATTTTCTATTTTCTATCCATTGGGCTGTATTCAGCTACCACATCCCAACAGTGCAAGGAATTCCACTTGACAGCTGAACTTTCCCCCTTCTGCTCACCTCCGCACACACACGGCACCTTCTCTAATTCTGCTCCAAAGAGTTATTGTTGTTGTTTAGTCGTTTAGTCGTGTCCGACTCTTTGTGACCCCATGGACCAGAGCATGCCAGGCACTCCTGTCTTCCACTGCCTCCCGCAGTTTGGTCAAACTCATGCTGGTAGCTTCGAGAACACTCTCCAACCATCTCGTCCTCTGTCGTCCCCTTCTCTTTGTGCCCTCTATCTTTCCCAACATCAGGGTCTTTTCCAGGGAGTCTTCTCTTCTCATGAGGTGGCCAAAGTATTGGAGCCTCAGCTTCAGGATCTGTCCTTCCAGTGAGCACTCAGGGCTGATTTCCTTAAGAATGGATGCGTTTGATCTTCTCGCAGTCCATGGGACTCTCAAGAGTCTCCTCCAGCACCATAATTCAAAAGCATCAGTTATTCGGCGATCAGCCTTCTTTATGGTGTAGCTCTCACTTCCATACATCACTACTGGGAAAACCATGGCTTTAACAATACGGACCTTTGTTGGCAAGGTGATGTCTCTGCTTTTTAAGATGTTATCTAGGTTTGCCATCGCCTTTCTCCCAAGGAGCAGGCGTCTTTTAATTTCGTGACTGCTGTCACCAAAGAGTTATAGGAACCCCTAAAACCGGTTTAGGGAGTGTGGGAGGTCAAGGAGAGGAGGAGGGGGTGTTCCATTGCACAATGAGAATTCCTTGAGCCAATGTAGCAAGATACTTAATGTTACTTTGAATTCCACCCTTAATTTTTAGCACTTGGCATAAAGAATAGGTGGCTGAAGAAACCCAAGAAACAGAGGGTATAACAAGCTGCATGTGTGCATTTGTGTTTGACAGACACAGTGTTTTATACCCTTAAATAAAAATGGCAGTCACAGATTGTATTCACATGTAATGCTTCATCCAGACAGTGGCTTACCATGAAGATGCAGGTTCCCAGGGAGGAAATGACAGCTGGTTTGTTCCTCCTCCCTGCTCCTTTTAGTTCAGTTATATGGTACAGCCAAGGTTTGGGTAGCATGTTATCTGAACCCTGGATTATAGATATGTTTTGTTCTCCTTCATCACAATCTGCAGCCAAGGTAGATTCTTCAGCCAAATTCTTTATGCGGCAAAAAATTATGAAGCTCTATTTGAGGAGCAAAAGAACTTGCGGTGACCCTTGAGATGTCGAGCTGTGTTTTTCTTTGCTGTTGGGCAGGGTTGTTTCATTGGCAGCTGACAGTTTGGGTGTAGCCCCGAAAGCAGTTTGAGCTGGCCCCTGGTGTCCCTACCAAAGTAAATCAAGCTTTGGTTAAGGTTGCTTCACCTGTAAGGAAAACGAAAGAAAGGTTTGCAACTGAAAGGAATGTCACAGAAATAGTGCTAACCCAGAAATAGTGCTTCAGGTTAAGAACTTTGCTTCAGGATGAGAACAGAAATCGTGCTCCTGCGGCACGGCAGCAGCGGGAGGCCCCATTAGCTAAAGTGGTGCTTCAGGTTAAGAACAGTTTCAGGTTAAGTACGGACCTCTGGAACAAATTAAGTACTTAACCTGAGGTACCACTGTACTTTTGGAATTCGTCATACTCTACCTATGCCTGGGCGCATGCAGAGGTGGATTTAGGGGAGCGCAAACGATTCGTCCGCACTGGGCACCAAGCCAAGAGAGCAGCACGGGGTACCGCAACAATGACTTAGAACAGAGCACAAGAGTGCCAAATTTTGGCATCGCACAGGGTTCTATTTATTTATACCTCACTGTAAAAAGAAGTTGGCAGTGTTTTTTATGGACCCTGTAAGGAGATCAGTTTGTGGGCAAAATATATTCCCAGCTGCCTTTATGCTCTTTTGAGAATATGGCACTTCCTTAGAATATTGAAGTTGTGTGGCCTAAGACACTGAATTACTGAGTGCCGATTATGCATTTAGCATGGACATAGAAGCAGTGTATAAAACTTGAAGCTGTGCTACACAGATGCTGTGGTGCACAAAGTTTTAAAAATATAAAAAAATAAAAAGAATTGTCACAGCTACATTTATTTTTGTAAAATGGAAGTATTGATGAAACAGTATATAATAACCTAAAAACACCATAGGCCCTTTGTCATGTACTGACATTTTGTTTGCATTTAGGGGGTTAAATATATAAATGCATTGGAACTGTTTTTTCATTGTAGTGCATATCCCACACATTTCAGGTTTTGCAGGGTTTCTGCACAAGGACTAAAACTGTTTATGGTAAAAAATAATAAGTAGTAGCTCTATGGATCATTTAGCTGTTACTATATCATTCAACTTGTTTTAGTTTGAATTGCTTTTTTATTTTATTGAAGCCATTCTGAGCGCTTGGAAAAGCACTCCTAGAACTTTTAGAGTAAACAAAATGCAATAAATTTCTGTGTGAGGTTCTGCAATTGCGGTAGTTGCTGAATAAATAGAATCCTCCCTATTCTGTAAGAGCTTTGTGAAACTGGCAGCAACAGTACTGGTACAGAGAAGTTGTAAACAGTTGTTTGACTGTGGCTACATAGACTAAATTTGTACACTCATCTGTATACTCATTTTTACAGTATCGACCAGGGCGGGACCCTCAACGAGGCTCTGACAATGTTTCTAACAAGTCTTCAGACAGCGATGTAAGCGACGTGTCGGCTGTATCGAGGACCAGTAGCGCTTCCCGCTTCAGCAGCACTAGCTATATGTCTGTACAGTCAGAAAGACCAAGAGGGAACAAGAAAATTAGGTAAGAAACTGTAAAGTTGACCACTTCCAACAGAGCTTTCCAAACTGTGTGTTGTGACACATTAGAGTGTTGACTGCAGTGTGTAGGTGTGTCGCACGAACACTCCCTTCGCTCCTGGGGCTGGAAAGGGGTTAGTTTAGCCTCCAGTTTGCTAGTAAGACTGAATTGCTGTGTCGGGAAATGATGCATGTCTAAAAGTGTGTCGCGAACATGAAAAGTTTGGAAAGCTCTGACTTACAAGGTTGTATTTTTGAACTGCAGATCAACTTTCCACCGATTCCACTTGGTTCAAGTAACACAGTTCCCAAAAGATTTTTCAAAATCTTATGCTAGTTTTCTGCGACAGTGGAGTGTTTTCCTGGATTGAAAATGAACCTATTATTGACAATTCAAGCCAGTATTTAAAGTCAGCTATTGTACATTACAGATATTAGAAATTCATTTATACATCTTAGTTGCTGCATTCGATAAGTCTATGTCATGGAGCTATAGAAACAACCTACTGTAGATCTAGTACATACATGACCTTACTATGGATGTGGTAAAGAAAACATGAAATGTTTGCATGTTCATGGCATGCCTACAGCATAATGTGATATATAGCCTCCTCTGTGAAAAAAAGGAAGATTACACAAACATGCGCAGCTGATCACAAGTGTTCACATTCCTCCAAACCAACTAAGGAGCTATGAACCATAGGTCAGTAGTTTAGGCCAACTCCACAATTAAAGAGACTGTTGGGATTGCCATAGAAGGCTTGTGTGCTTTAAAATGTATTTTTTAAAAAGTAACAGGGAAAAGGGAGTAAGTTTTGATTGAGGGGTTTCAAATGATTTTTTTCAGGATTGCACAGAACAGCCAAGACAGAGGCCATTTTTAATCCTCCTTTTCATGACTAGAGTAGCCTTAGCATTTCATAACCCTTCAAATCTCTTTGCATCTTTTGATTAATCACACCCATTTATATGATTCTCCCCTACCCTTAAATATGTGTTATATATACCCCTGTATATATAACACATATTTAACCATTCTGCAAAGGATTGACTGACGATAACAACTGACTGTATGATCAATTCATACAGTTATCCAAATTGCCAAGTCAGTTTCCCATTAGCTAGTAATCAGAAATTTGAACTATATCTGCGCTGCTTCTCCTTTGCTGACCAGGGAGGAAATTAACTACTGTGCTGGTGATATGTGCAAATGAGTTTTTGTGGTTTGTATCTCTTTTCAACAAGCCATGAGAGGAAGCCAAGAACAAGGCTTGAAACTGTGACCTGTTATAACATGTAAAGTGGCCCATTGTTATAATAGCTAGACATAGGCAGTCCAAAGGATGAGTTGCTTGTGTGCTGCTGACAAACAAGCAGTCTCTTGTGAGAAGGAAAGATTAGCAGTAGCAGCCAGGAAAGCTGACTCAGCACTCCATCAGTAACCTTCAAGCAACCCCAGGGGCAGTGGACTAGAAACAAGTGACTGCCTCTTAGCAGAATCTAGCACGGAAGGGATGCTGGGTTGTGAAACTTTCATTTCTACTTCTCATACTTACACTGACTTTCAGAATGGGTGCATGTATGCTTGCAGAATGCAAGCTGAATTTCCATGTGTATATGTCCACATATATGTGCAATACACACACATACACACACATGCGCACACACGGTTAACTGTTAGGAAACTACAGTACCCATATTAATTTTAAAAGAACTAATTTTGAGTATTATTTATTTTCGTTTAGCTTATTGCACTCGACTATGCCGAGTAATTAACCAGCATGCTTTTTTTTGTCATCGTAGCATAATTCCATTTGTTGTATGATTTGTCAATTCATTTTCTTTTGCCCCTTTGTGAATGCATGTTTCGCTTCTGTCCACTCGTCCTAACAAGCTTCTGTCTTCTTTTTTGTTTATTTGCATGCTTCCTCAATTTTCGTTAACTTTGGAAGATCAAGTGAGGAAAGAAAAGAGGGAGGGGAGGGGGAGATATTCCCTGAGGAAGAGGAGGAGAATCAGGATCTTGAGAAAAAGGAGGATGAAAAAGGGGAAGGGGAAGAGGTGACAGAGAACTGTGATAAGGAGGAGAACAAAGAAGCAGAAGAGAATGAAGGGACCCAAGATGAGCAAACTGAGGAAGGGACAGAAACAAAAAATAAAGAGGATTTGCAAAGGCGATACTCACAAGATGATCTCAGGTAAAACAGATCCCCGTAACATTGCTTCCCTCATGACTTGACCCTATTCCTTGCTTGCCCTCCATCACTCGCAGTAGCTTGTTGTTTATACTCCCTTTGTCCTGCAATTATTTTTAATTTCAGCCATAATGTTTTAATAGTTGAGTTTAGTGGACTGCTTTTGCAAACAAAATTCTGAATTATAGCCACGTATAGCTTGCTGTATAGCTTACCAGTTCTGAACTAGTCATCCTTGGTTCAAATCAAGCATCCTTGGTTCAAATCAGCATCCTTGGTTCAAATCAGCCACTCATGCAAGTGATTTTCAGCCAACTCCAGAGCTTTCTTAAACTCTGCTGTCAACAGAATACAGTATATATTCACCCTAAACAATGGGCGGTTTGATCTTCACGCACAGCAACACCATGAATGAGTGCAATGTGTTCCTCTTCCAGGCGCTTTTTAATGCCCTCCATAATGGCTGGTATTTCATTAGTAGGGACAATAATACTTGATTGTTTTAAGAATTCACTACTGAATGGTGCATGCGGAGTCTTGAACTAGTTTGAGTAATGTGCTATAGAAAATGCTGAGTACTATTATTAGTACTACAGTACTGAGGACAGGGATGTTACAGAAGTTTTTAATGTTCCAAACATTAACTACTTTAGAGTATTCTTTTCCAGTGACATCACTGCAAAAGAATATGTGCTTTGCCTAATATGTAAGAGAAGGGAACTATTGATCTTGCTCATCTGTATAGTAATCGTATTTGTGATACAGAAGTGTGTAGATCTTAAAGTTCCTTTTCATTCCTGTAAGTTACTTCTATGTCAGTCTGCTGTGTATAATACATCCCATTGATTTTTATAGAACTATCACCCAGTGAGAAGTGTATGTGAACTCTGAGTACATTGTAGAAGTACACTGAAATCATTCATTTTTAAATTATGTTGGTGGTTTCTTGGTGTGCAAGTGGACAGTGCTGCATTTTTACAATATAGTTTCTGATGGTGTGAGTTTAAAGTACAAACTGGAGGGGAGTTCTCTCCCCCTCCTCACCTATCCCCACTATGCTCCCTTGTTCCCAGAAGCGCCACGTAAATCCTTCCCCACTTCCCAAACAAGCTCCTTTCCTTCCTCTTGTAAAAGCAGATAGGCATGGCAGCAACGATAATGGCTCCCCCATTATTGCGGATAGAGCAACCTTCAGTAAAACTACATCACCCATGGGCCACTGGGTTCAATTGCTCTAGTGTGCTGCTAATGACTGCACAGGGCACTGGACAGGGAAGGCAGGAGGGGGGACTCCCTCCCTCCCTAATTGTCTGCATCACTGCAGTCATCTGCTTTTACAAGGGAAGGGATGTGGTAGTAAGGGTCAGGGCTCAAGGATTGGTGAAGTGGGCTTCTACGGATAGCCAGGGCTAGTATGGATAGGAAGTGCTTTCCTCATTAGCCAGCAAAAAGACTCCCTTGGAGAGTCCTCCTCAAGAGATTTGAAATTTGAGTGGAAGAGGCCCTGCTTTCCCATCCTTAGCATGTGGCAGTATCCAACCCCCCACCTTCTTGGTTTGAGGCATATCAGTGTGTCATTTTGCCTGAACTGTTAAACCACTCTTGCACTTGCTCTGCAAACAGGGAGTGAAAGCTAGGGTTTGATCCAGAGCTCAAATTATGGGGAAATGTACAAGGCCTTTCTGAAATCGAAAAGCCCCAAGCCCTGATTTCCCCCTGCCACTGAGACTAGTGAAGAGACTGCAGCCATGGGCAGGGAATCATCATAAGAACAAAGCAAGTTTTCTTTTTGTTTTTTCAAAAAAGTTAGATTTTATCTTAAGCTAAAATGAAAATCAGCCTTCGGGTTAGAGAAGCCTTTTCACCTATTTAGAGTGTTTGTGCTGTTTCTTCAATGAACACTTCAATGAGTCAAGTCGTGGCAGCAAAGTAATTCGTAGCATTTATGCTTTAGGAATTCTGCTTCCTACGCTGATTATTTTTTGTTTCTAAGTCATAATTATTCCATTAAATTAGACATCTTTACATCCCACTGTCATCTCTTTATTCTTATCTGTGTTCTTCTACTTTGCCGTCACAAGCATTTTATAACTGACATTTTCCTTGATTCAGAATATTTTTTTTACTCCCACGCCATGCTGAGCTAAGCAAGGTTTTAGTGTGTCTTCCAAACCTGGGCTCAGGTTAGTGAGAAGCCTGGATTCTGGCAATGACAAGCTTAGCCAAAACTTGGCATGGCTTAGCTTAGTACAAAGACATAGGGGTACAAAGACTGGGGAGGAGTAAAATGCCTACAGCCTCCTCTCAAATGTTTGTGTGGTCCTGGCAAGGTTATGGTTTGGCTTGCCATGACATGTGAACCATTGTCTGCCTGACAAGTACCTTTTGAAAATAATTTACATACATAAAATATTTCATAGGTCCAATTCTTCACAAAGTTTCTATTAAAAACTCCCTAAAGTTAGGGGATAACTATACAGTAAATAGGGGACGCGGGTGGCTCTGTGGGTTAAACCACAGAGCCTAGGACTTGCTAATCAGAAGGTCGGCGGTTCGAATCTCCGTGACAGGGTGAGCTCCCGTTGCTCGGTCCCTGCTCCTGCCAACCTAGCAGTTCGAAAGCACATCAAAGTGCAAGTAGATAAATAGGTACCGCTCTGGCGGGAAGGTAAACAGCGTTTCCGTGTGCTGCTCTGGTTCACCAGAAGTGGCTTAGTCATACTGGCCACATGACCTGGAAGCTGTACGCCGGCTCCCTCGGTCAATAAAGCGAGATGAGCGCCGCAACCCTAGAGTCGGCCACGACTGGACCTAATGGTCACGGGTCCCTTTACCTTTACCTTTATGCATTAAACACAAATAATAGAGATCTAATGCCATTTTTTAAAAGGGTAAAATTGAAAAACAGAAATGGCAGAAAGGAGAACCTGTGTGTTGTGCCACTACTGCCACTGCTCCTATCCCCCTGCTGCACCAAAGAAGAATCTAGGTTGTTTAGTCACAGCTGCTGTCACTCATCTGAACATGACAGCAGACTGCGGACATAGCTAGAAGAGGAAGCTGTAGCATTGGATTCAGAAACTGCTGATAAACTGGAGCCTTAGGGACAGTGGATGCTGCGTGAGAGGGGAGAAAAGAAATAGGAGAGTTTCAAAAAAGTAGAGAGAAGGAGTTGTGAGCTTAGACACTAGGTTTGAGTCTAGAAAGAAGAGCACCAGTCCAACATAACAGATATGGAAGATCTGAGATAACTCAAGGATCAGGGTGAAGAAAGCCATTGGCTTTTGTACCTTTTCTATAATACTGAATAAGGAATATGTGGCCTTCCAAAGGTTGTTGGACTCCATCAACCCCAGCCAGCATCACCAGTGATCAGGGATGATATGAGTTGTCATTCAGCAACATCTGGGAAACTGCAGCTTCCCCCCTACCCCTGCTCTATATCAAATACCTTCTAGCAAGAGTTGAGTCAGAAGGGATATTAAACTACCTCTTGTCCCAGCAGGGCTTATAAAATGCTTCAACCGTTTCCTATCCTGCTGCTTCTCTGCTCCAGATCATCCCTCCTGAGCTGCTTTTCCTCCCGCAGGTTTCAAAAAGTGGGAAGAAGTAGTTTGAGAGAGTGATTTGGAGTACAGAAATGGCAGGTAAGAAATGCACTGCCAAATTCTGGCCTCCCAAAGCTCTTTCTGTCTTGGTAGTGACAGACTCTGTACACATGTTTGCATATAGCTAGGCCCAGTTGTTTGTGGTTTATGTATAAAGTGAAGGGCAAAGCTACATGTTCCATGAGGGGGTTGGGGCTTTCCCATCTCTCAGCACACTGAGAAAGGACATTGTACATCCTTTCCTCTGCAGGTGTAAAAACTGATTAGGGTGGTGGAGGACCTTTAATTGAAAATAGATATGGTTAAGGAGGCATTCTCACCCTGTACTTGCTTAAAATTGCAATGGCTGAAGTGTATATATATTTTAAATCCAAAAACAAAGAATGATGGCAATTGCACACTCCTAAAAATCAGTATTAGGGATGCGGGTGGTGCTGTGGGTTAAAGCCTCAGCGCCTAGGACTTGCCGGCCGAAAGGTCGGCAGTTCAAATCCCCACGGCGGGGTGCGCTCCCGTTGCTCGGCCCCAGCGCCTGCCAACCTAGCAGTTCAAAAGCACCCTCGGGTGCAAGTAGATAAATAGGGACCACTTACTAGCGGGAAGGTAAACGGCGTTCCGTGTGCTGCGCTGGCTCGCCAGATGCAGCTTGTTACGCTGGCCACGTGACCCGGAAGCGTCTGCGGACAGCGCTGGCTCCCGGCCTATAGAGTGAGATGAGTGCACAACCCTAGAGTCTGGCAAGACTGGCCCGTACGGGCAGGGGTACCTTTACCTTTACCTTTAAAAATCAGTATAATGCATACCAGTTTTCTTCCATGATTCCGCCTCCCCCCAATTAAAATCCTACATGTTAACATTATGAAAAATAATACAAAATCATTCTAGGGCTATGTTAATTGGCAATTACTTTATTTGTATAGGAAAAATCAAGTATAGTTTAATTTGTAGTGTTGTATCTTAATTTAGCTCACCCAAGGTATTCCTGGGTATTATAAAATCTAGCCATCCTGTAATGTTATTTCCATACTCATTATCACTCTGCTTCTCCATAACAGAATTTATATTAGATGTTCCTTAACTTCTGGTGTGGTTGCTAATTAGAGAAATCTTCTCCTCAGCAAGCTTTTAATTTATTGAATAAAACTGGTCAACCATGTTTCTTCTTACCCTACAGCTGTGTCATGATTTCTCTTTATCTTGGATATTTTTGACAATTCATTGCCTCCAATATGAAACACTGTGAAAATAGTTTTTTCTATATTATTTATCTCATTTTTATGACATGATTAAAAATTCTCCTTTTTGCAGTTTGCTTTCAGGGTCATGTTGGATTTAGAACACAGCTGAATGCCTTACTTCCATTTCTTGATTTTAATATTTATTACTAGCTTTAAGCAGGGTTGTATTCTTCTTTCTCCTGATTCAGAAAATCACTTAGGGGTGAACATAAATTCAATTGGAGTTGAACTCATGATTAAAGTTATCTAACTCAATTACATATCCCTAAGCACATAATTTTAGTCACTCTTCTAAAGCATGGGTGGCTTTTTGTTTCATTTTTTGTTTTGCAGAGTAGTTCTGCCTGTAAAAGGCTAATTAATGGCAGCAACATTGTCATTGACACTCCATTAAAAATGTGGATGTTTATTTGACAAGCTGAGCCAGAAAGACTGCTCACTTTATGGCTTGAATGATTTACTGCCTGATAAGTTGTTCAGCCTCTCAGGTCATTTACTTGGTATTTTCAGATTTAACTGAGACTTTATTTTCAGTTTAATTTGAGACCTGGCCTTTATCTGGGAGGAAGCTCCCTGATTATCAGGCTGTAAGTGCAGTAGGGCTATAGCTAAATAACCATGGTAGCACTTCTGAATACTAACTGATTAGGTTAGATGTCACCTATGTTAGGCGTGATTTTAAGGTCTCAAAACTTTTGATCCTTGTTTGCGTTAAGGTTGTTATTACCTAATTCTGATTATAAATTCTAGTCCCTATCTGACACAATGCCAGCTAAACACAGAGGAATGAGCAATTATATAGGTTCCAGGAGAAGTGGTCACACTTGCTTTGCTCCTCCCTGGTTGTTCTGCACTAAGTTAACCCATGGCTTGGGTTAGTATGTGGTCCAAACCAGGGCTCATGGTTTAACTCTCCCAGACAATCCACAAGCTGTAAACTGTAGGACAAACCATGGTTGCAGCTTGCGGTTTGCTTGGACAGAACTAAACTATGAGCTGTGGTTCAGATGGCACACTAAGCCAAACCATGGCTTAGCTCAGTGCAGCACAGCAGCAGAATGACCAGAGGAGGAGCAAAGTGGTCACAATCTCTCATGCAGCAGCCCAAATGGTTGCCTGTTCACACTAAGTCATGGTTTGGCTTAGCGTTTTGCATGAACCAGGCCCTGGTTTGCATAAATGTATAACACAATGGAATCCAAACTACATTTCTAAGATGAGGAAATGTATTTTCCAGGTAATAATAGCATTATTTTGAGCCAGGATTTCTCAAACGTTCTACTAAGCCAGGCTTTGCAGGCAGAGAGCCCCTGGTTCAGTCCTCAGCAGGTATTTGAAACGGAGGGTGTTTCTTGTGGGATCTGTGTTGTTTACTCATGTAAGGCCTTTTTTGACAACACCGCTGTCAAAATGCTATACTGTATTCACTCCGCCCCATTTCATTAGGATAATTTATCTTCCCATAGAAAATCTGAGAAGTTAAATCAACTTGTTGCGAAGTTGTTGCCAACAACATTTGAAAGACGCATTTGCAGTATGAAGAATAGGCCACTGTGAGAACAGGATGCTGAACTGGATGGGCCATTGGCCTGATGCAGCAGGCTCTTCTTATGTTCCTATGAAGCCCCTGTCTGGAAGTGCCCTGAATCTCTGAAGAGAACCCCGCTGCCAGTCAGTGCAGACCAAGGTCTGGTAGGAGCTAGTTAGGTAGATCTCTGGTTTGCAGTAGCTCAGTTATTTTTATAATAAACACAACAACAGAACCCCCTCTTCATCCAAACTAAGACTGCTGAAAAGAAGCAAGGTTAGGGGTAAAAACCAGGACTGGATATTTCTGTGACTGGACTGTGATCTTATTTTCAATACTTAACACTAATTCCTGGTTCAGAGGCACACTATTCCTTAATTCTGAGGATGTGTCTGCCCCTGTCCTCAGGCTAGTATTTTGACTGGCTCTGATTGGTGGCCCTCTGGGGTTTTAGTGAAAAGCAAAGTAGCTCTCATAAGCCTAAAGTCTCCCACACCTGGTGGCTGAGCTAGAACACTACATTACTGAGCTTGATGGACCAATGGTCCCAATCAGTATATGACAGCTTCCTGGTTTCTAACTACATCAGAGCAGAATATTATATAGATTGCAGATGGGACTCACATGCATATAGAAACATTCCCTGCACATACAATATAAATGTGTCAGGGGAGAGGCTAGACTAGAACTTTTCTCCCAGGCATTAAGTTGTCTTTGAAGGAGAAAATATTTTATATGTAAGACTATTCAATCATATGAATCCATAACTACAGTCTTTGTTCAGGTCAGACACAGGTTTATCACCTCCATGAGAAATAAAGCCTATTAATCTGATCGGTTTTTATCCAAGGGAGGACTTTAGGATTGTTATAGTTTAAAAACTGACACTGTCCATTTCTTTTGATACCAATAGGCCAATGAAAACACATATAGTATACTGGGTGGAAAAGTAGCTTCTGCTGTATAATTGTTCTGAACATGCTGTTATCATTCACATTGTTTGACTAATCAATGAAAGAAATGCTTCTCTGACTAGGAGATAGGGCTTGTGTGAAAACCTCTATTAAGAAATCTTCAGAGGTCTGTTCATTTGATGAGTCATAACGCAGATTAAAATTTATTTCCATAGCAACTAAAAATCATTCGTTCTTTCCCTAGAAACCACCAGAGTACATCAGTGCATTAATATATGCATTCCCTGTTTTTCTTGAAGATGGAGAAATACACTTATGAGGAGTACAGTTCTGGTCACCACACCTCAAAAAGGCTAGTGTAGTACTGGAAAAGGTTCAGAAAAGGGCTACCGAAACGATCAAGGGGGTGGAGCAACTTCCTTCTGAGGAAAGGTTAAAACATTTGGGGCTTTGCAGTTCAGAGAAAAGGAAGATGGAGGTGTGTACAATTGAGTATGGTGTGGAGATGCCAGCACTGCCGCAAGGTGCTGATGTTAGCGTGAGGGCAGTGTCAGTGCTGCCGGCGAGTTCACATCTTCCTGGAGCAGCAGGGAGTGGGGGTATTTCCTGGTAGCAGCACCAAATGGAGTGGATTTTGTGGTCTGTGCATGTGCACTGGTTGGCACCGGCCTGTTAAGGACATACATATGTCAGCTGGTATACATGCACCATAGATGCCCAGAGCTCTGCTCAGCACCACAGTTCACCCCACTAAACAAAGCATAGCAAGAACAAAAACCAACTTACATGAATTTCTCAATGCAGCTTTCCACAGAAGCATGATACTTCTTACTTAAAACCCAAGAGAAAAGTGTGGTATATAAGTATGATTTAGTTCCCTGGCCTTGAACTTAGCCACTGCTTTACTGTGGGTAACGTTCCTGGTTCAGGATTCTACCTGGGTGGCAGAAGCTGTTCTCTGACTCCTTCTAATCCTACCTAAGGTATGTCAAAGTGTTCCACTGAATATGTTTCTGCCCCAAAACAGTGGTGTTTGCTTTGAAACCATCCTCTGATAACCGGCACAGGAATATTGTCCTGTTGATGCACCATTATATTGTGCAATAGATAACTAGGGAATTTGCATATGGCACAGTGAGTTGATGTTGAGAGTTGTGGGTTGAGAAGCTGCTGTGTTCACACTCTGAGTGCATTTCTTTGGGAATGGAGCCATAGTGAAGTTGGCATTTTCCCAGTTTCAGGTACCATCTAGTCTACCAGAGTTAGATAAGTATGGGGATTCATGTATACGTGTGGGCTTCCATCCTGTTTAAGGAAGCTTCTTGTTCACACGTGTGCATGTGTTGTGTGTGGCACCATTCCAAGAAAATAAAGATGTTGAACGTGTTGAACTTCATGAATGGTCCACATAAAGTCACCTTTCCACCCACTTTCACATTCAGAGCTCATATTCTGTATTTCTATATTGCTAAATTTGATTTCTGAACCAAGGAGGAAGATTGTGCTGATTGGTTTAAGGCTACTGATGGATGGGAGGGGAGGCTTCTCCCCAGTGCTTGATGTTACATTCAAAACATTTCTGGAAAAGTATGGAACTATGGGTAGCTGATATGGCAAACACACATACTTGCCTGGTATAATTATAATACAGTAACACTCAAATATAATATCAGAATAAAGCAAGTCTTTCAATAATAAGAAATTGCATCTTCGGGCAATAATTTGGTGCAAACCCTAAAATGGTTCTGTGAAGCTTAAACATTTTGGCTGAGAAAGGGCCCGTGTTTTGTTTCACTCCTCCTGCCTAAACAGTATGTTTCTTAATATGTGGAATCTTGTTTAGTAGTAGATTGTACAAATGAAAATATATAATCAGTGGATCAGCACTTATTTTTAATTTAAAAAATCAACATTAAATTCTGGAATAAAAATATAATAACATGTACTGTATAATTCTCAGATTTTATTGTGTAGCAGAAAAGTGTCTTTACAGTTTGACAAACTGTGTGTAAACAAAATGCTATAATAATGTCAGCGAGCCAATACTTTCAGTAAGATTTACAGAGAAAGACAAGTACAATCAAGTACTAACAATAGCATGAAACTGAAAGTGTTCCTTTTCTCCTGCTAATCAAAGCTAACTACCTTCTGCGTGAATTAGACTCAACTCATATACCTGGGAGTAAGTCCCCCTGAACACAGTGGATCTTACTGTATTTACACGAACCTAATGTGCCATCAAATCTAACGCGTACCTCTATTTTCAGACCCTTTAAACCAAAAAAGTATTTGCTGGTGGCATCAAATCTAATTTGTACCCTGATTTTCACAACATAATTGGGCCAAAAAAGGTGTATATTACATTCGATTAAATACAGTACTTCTGAGTAGACATGTATAGGCGCTCTGTTAGTTGCTTTGTCCCTATAGCCTCCCTATGCTTTCCATCTGAAACCTTCCTTTTCTGTTTTTTCCCTTTTACTTTCTTTCTTTTTGTTTTGTTTACTGCATTGTTTATCCATCCACCGGCTGACAGTGTCTTTACATCCAAAATGCAAAGCAGACAGATGGGCGCTTCAGGACAGAACATAACTAAGAGCACCAGCATCAGCGGGGAGATGTACACACTAGAGAAGAATGATGGCAGCCAATCTGACACAGCAGTGGGCACTGTGGGGACAGGTGGCAAAAAGCGGCGCTCCAGCATTGGTGCAAAGATGGTTGCAATCGTGGGCCTTTCGCGGAAAAGCAGGAGTACCTCCCAGCTCAGCCAAACTGGTAGGAACAAGATTCCCCCACCTCCCCCAATTGTGGTGTTGTTACTCATGAGACATAAACTGCATTATTATTATCAACTAATTTCTAGGTGGAAAAGTCTGAGCAAGTTTAAACTTATTATCTTTCAGTGTTTTGTCAAGCCATTTTATTTAACCAGAACCTCATTCAGACCGGACTACTGTGGATCGTATTTGTCTGCTCACTGGACCGCACTGAATGCAGTAATCTTTTTTTCTCTTTCAGGAAGCATCCTGACTTGCTGGGTTTATATTCTGGGAATTGTTACTAATGGTTCGTGAAAGACAGCTGAAATGCTGCCGGTGCATTTTCTTTGCCTCTCCCCTTGTCCCCTCTCTTAAATGTGTCTTATGACTGTGTTCTGCATTTCTTTTGCTGTGGGATAGTATTTATCATCTTCAAGGTTGTCCATTGTATTTTAGGCACACTAAATTACGACTCTACTTCTTGTTACTTTTTATTTCTTTTCAGCTTCAAAATGTACTTATAATTGCAGTAAATCACCGTAACTGGTTACAGGTTAAAGTTAGATCTGCTGTTCAGCATTTATTTGGTGCCACCAGATTGTTAGGTGCTATATATAAATTCCAACTTCTGAGTGTTCTAGAGAAGAGGGGGAACATTTTTAAATACTTAAATAGTCTACTTTTAGACAGAAGTGCAAAGCAGGCAACTGAAAGTGCATATCTATATTTTATTTTACACTGTTTCCATTTTTTGTTTAATGTTTGGTTTAGACTGTGTATAATTCTGCCCTCAGTCCTTCAGTTGAAGGGCGGATTTATAAGTACTTTTAACAAAAAAACAAATCTATAATGAGGTATTCATCCTGCTTTTAGATATGCCCAGGTTATATTCCGGTCTAATCAACATTTGGAGATTGAAAAAAACAACATTGGTGTATAGCTAATACAGCGAGCCCTATTACCTTACATTGAATTTATTGCACAAGCAAATCATGTTGCTTGTGAATGTGTATTTATGTGTGTGTGTATAATTTGTATTTCTGGACTCCATAGAAAAAGTTAGCATGTCTTCAAGAACACTAGAGTACTTAATAGTGCATGTCACCTAGCATTAAGAGAGCCACCCGGGTTTTTAAGGCTATGTAGTTTTAAAGTATGGTGCGAAAGCAAGTGTTGTAGCATCATCTTTAGATAGATCAGGTGAATATGAGTCGTTTAAGATTAAATTAGCAGTGTAATTGTAAGGAATATTTTAGACAGACAAGGTCTCTAGAGGGCAGTGTTACTTGGACTGTTAAATAAGTTCTGCTGAGTTCTGATTAATTTTCAGCAATGCTAACTTGCTTCTACAGGTATCATACTGTCTAGCCATTTCTCCTGGTTATGTGAAGTCATATCAAAATACACAAGATGGAGTTAGATAGCAGTACATATCTGTAAAGAGTCATACTATAATTAATGCTGCCCTAAGATCTTCATGTCTCCCACATGTAGATTGCTAAACAGGTGAATTAAAATGCTCATTTTATAAATAGTGCATGCTACAGTTGGGTAACATGAGGTTTTATATTGAATTTTCTTCCCTTATCAGATTATTGGGAAGATATTTATTTAGCGGGGGGGGGGGGTGCAACCTGGCACTTGGATGAGAAGGGTCTTGTGTGGGTACTGCAATAAAATATAAAAAGACAATAAAATAGGGGCACAAGCTACTTCAGTATTAAACTCTGTATTAAACTCCAATGTGAACAAGCCCAAAGACTGTGACTCTTCAGCTCTTTGGTCAAGTTGGCATGTAAAAAGGTAGTGGGATTCATACAGGCTATACAATTTTGCATCCCTCAATACAATGACAACTCTTCCTTTAAGATTTGCCTTTGAATCTCTGCAAACATAACTGATTACAGAAGAACACTGCAGTTTCTTCGCAGAATGACCTTATGGGTTACAGTTCCCCACAATGTACCTTTCAAACATATATCCAAAAAACTCATTTTGTTTTAAAGAAAATGGTGTGAGGTTTTTTTTCATGTTCCAAGTCAGTTGTTGGGCTGGTATGCACACAAAGTTGCAGAATATTAATTACTAGTTTACTGGGTAGAACTTCATTGTTAAGTTTTTTTTGTCAGGAAGGATATTTAATGAAAAGTAAAGGAATGGAGTGCCATATACTGAATGATATGCACTTTGCATAGTATTTAATATTTAATTATAACCAGCATTGGATTCAGTGGGATGACCAACATGATAAAGCATAATAAATATGATGTAAATTTTAATTTTGTATCATTATACCATCCCCAAATGTCTATGATTTTGGAGAAAATGTTGCCAGACACTAAAATAAATAACATTTATATTAAGCAGGCCATGCAATGAGCATCTTGTTACCTTAATGCTCTAATGGTTAAAATAAATGTATAATGTTGTAGGGGAAAGCTCCTTAATGAAATCATTTGACTCTGGCAGATATGTTCCAGAAGTAAATTTTGTATAACTAGCATGCAGTAGCTGATATCTTATGTAGATGTATTTTTTTCCTCCTATTTATCACTGTAAAGTTACATTGCAGTTTTTTAAATTTATGCTTACAATATGTGTTATGTATATTACAATATACACAACATTAGAAGGGCATATAAATAATACATAAATATTTTCCAATAATTGGTTGTTGTTTTTTGTACTTCCAAGTTGTGCAACTGACACTACCTCCTTGGTACCATAACTTATTCCAAGTTATTTGTACAAATGTTCCAAGTTATAGAAGTTTTATAGCCTGCTGATTGGGCAAACTGGGACAGAATAAGCTCAGTTCTTTACGCTCTCTAGCACATTTGCTCCAGGAAATTGCAAGCTTCTTTTACTATCTGCCCTTACTCTTTTCCCTTGGCACTTATTATATGGCATGTCAGTATAATGTCAACAAAGGCTGTGTTTACACGCTGTAGATTGAGGTAAATTGGCCCATAGTAACAAACAAGTGACCCTGTTCTGTAAGTTCCAAAATCCAGGTTAGGAAAATACCTTTATTAGGCCAACAGAGATAGATAGATAGATAGATAGATAGATAGATAGATAGATAGATAGACTGATAAATTATAATTTGTAATGTTTTGAGTTTCTTGGAGCTGTTCATCTGGCTAGATGGTGAACAAAACACAGAGGTGGGGAGTAAAATATGTAAAGGATAATAATTCCTTGCATTTGCGTCTGGTTGTAGTCTTAAGGCAGAATGTGAAAGGAACTAGCAGGTAGGTACATGGATGAGGCTGTTTGGGGAGCATTGTAGGCTACACCAAGGCCTTCTGGGAAGAAGAAGCATAATTATGGCTGATTCCCAGTCTCTGCAATTACAAAAACTAGCTTTTACCCAGGCCTCTTTCTTTATCCTTAGATGAAGTACATGTGTTTCTTGATAGGCAGAAAACAGGAATAAAGAACAACTAGTCACTCTTTATATTAACAGAAATGGAAATTACGGTAATGTTGCTAGGTTTTTGTAAAAGTCAACAGAAGTCGGATAGAGTATCTTTACCTAGCAGTTGGAAGAGATGTCCCCTAAAAGAATAAAGCAAGTAATAGGAAGTACATTTTTATTTATAAATATTACTGCTAACCAGTGCTATTACATACTGAGCTGAAAAGCAACAAAGGGTAAACGAACAATAATTACTCCAAAAACATGTTATGCCACATTAGAGAAATACTCAAATTCTAAATATTTGCCTTGTGAAATGCATGCTTGTGACATCAGTACAACGCTCCTTCAGCGTCAGTATAATCTAATGCTTTGAGATGTTTCCATAATGTACCTTTTCATACATACCAACCAAAGTGTTCATATACATAGATGTGACAGAGCACAGGACTGCACACGCTAATTCAACTACTGCAACATCTCTTTTAAATATGACAGAAATGTTTTTCGGAAGTTGTGTGGGTTCCAAATAATGTCTCTGTGCCAGTCGAGCTATAATATTTCTCTGCTTCTTGTTTACTTTGTCAAAATGCATTATTACATTTATGTATTGCCTTTCTTCTGTGGAACTGAAGACAGAAGACATAGAGGTTTCAAGTGGTCCAGACACTGGCCAGACCGCTTGAATTCAGCAGAGCTGCTGCATCATTAGCCTTAAAGTCATGCCTTGACTGTATGTTACATCTGGAAATCAGAGGGTTTTTTTCCAGTGTTGCTGACACACCTCATTATAGATTTGGTCGGGGAAATTGATCTGGTCAGCCAGCCCAATCCTAACCACCCCCAATTTTCATGGGCCACGTTAACAGGTGGGTGGGGGAGGAGAAGAGGAAAGAGAAGTCCTATTGCCCCGAGTGGAAGTCCACTTGCACAGTGTTGATTATCTGCACTGGGTGACACCAGATGGTCACCACTTGCACAACAGGCTTCTACCTATGCAAATGAGATCTCCCCTTTATCACCTCCCGCCTACAGGCTCACACCCATCCCACCCTACATCTGTTTCTAAGGCCTCAGACTCCTTTGTAGCAAATTGGCAGGCCATGGCAGGGGGGCTGCAAAGTGGGGGGAAGGGAAGTCTCATCATGTTCTCTAGTGTAAGATTGGATCTCACCCATTATATATAGAAGCAGTAATGGAGAAGTACAGTAATGCATTTATGTGCATTCTATAGTTGTTAGATAGTGATGGTATCATTACTAGTACCCTTGATTAGGTTGCTGACAAAGCAACACTTGCAAATGTCGAAAGCATATGCACTTTCAAATGTTGCAGAATTCGGAACCTATTTGGTCCCAGGATTGGACCTTTGTAGTCTGCCAAGTTATTTTTCCTCCAACATGGTGGCAAAGCCTTCATATAACATGCTCTTGCTTTTTACTGGCCTCAGATTACTTTAGCTTCCACATCAAGTGAAATATACTGATGACTATTTGTGAATGCTCACACAAAACCAAGGAACAAAGAGTCAAAAAGTTAATGCAAGTCTTCCATTTTCTGAATGAAGCTCACAGTGTACATTCAGAATAGGAAGCTATGGATCTTTCAGATGGTGATTGTATTTAGAGAAATATGAGTTATGGTACTATTTTCAAAAATATATTATTTACTGGTATACAGAAGGGTATAATTCCAATAAATTAGGGCCAATGATTTGGAATACTGTGGCATTTTCTATTTAAAATGATAAAATACATTTGAATATAATATTATAAAATATAGCCAAATAGCCAAATGTATTGTTGCTACTTAATTACATTATAGAGGTATTTATTTCCTGAACTTTCTGGATGTCTTCTATTTATGCCTGATAATACTACAATCTACATACTTTTTTCTAATCCATTTTCTTCTTACACTGTTGATGGCTTCTATTAACAACATTTATTGAGCCCCCCCCCCCTATTTTCCTAACTCGCAAAAACTGTCACATACTTAAGCATTTCATAGGGTAGCAGCTTGCAAATTCGTCTCTAAACATTTAGTATATTTGCAATTATTGTTGTAATAAAAGAAAGGCATTTATACTTCTAGGTGTAATAAATATGTACAATTTTAAGTGCTGAACTAAGTGATATTTCATGTTCCTAAAATAAATTTAGGTTTAATGAGTAAGAAAGTAAGTATTGCATATTGTTGGACAGCAACAGGACTTGGTGGATCTGTCTGCTCCCCGAGCCACAGTGATAGTGAAAGCTCATGAGTGACACGCCCACCAGTGCTTTTGTACATGAGAACCAGGAGCTTGCAAATTTATGAGATATTCAGCCACAAGATAAGGAGCAGATGGGTGCCTGGATAGTGGTTGGTACAGCAGACAGAAACCATATTTGAAATGAATAGAGACAACCGATAGAAGAAGTGAGCAGAGAGGAGAAAGGAGGAGACAAAGCAGGAGGAAGAATGAAGAGGAAGAAGACTAGCAAGAAGGAAAGGAGGCTTAGGAGAAGAAAGAGAGTAGGCGCTGTGGCAGAAGTCCTGCAGTGAACTTCATAAGACCAGTGTCCTCAGGATAAGATTGGTACTTTGGACCAAATTAAAGGGTGTTCTCTACCCTTGTGAGAACTATGGCAAAGCACAGGTAAAGGTAAAGGGACCCCTGATCATTAGGTCCAGTTGTGACCGACTCTGGGGTTGTGGCACTCATTTCGCTTTATTGGCTGAGGGAGCTGGCATACAGCTTCCGGGTCATGTGGCCAGCCTGACTAAGCCATTTCTGGCGAACCAGGGCAGCGCACGGAAATGCCATTTACCTTCCCGCCGGAGTGGTACATATTTATCTACTTGAACTTTGACGTGCTTTTGAACTGGAGCAGGGACCAAGCAACGGGAGCTCACCCCGTGGCGGGGATTCGAACCGCCGACCTTCTGATAGGCAAGTCCTAGGCTCTGTGGTTTAACCCACAGCGCCACCCACGTCCCTATGGCAAAGCACAGGAGGAGGTTAATGGGATCTAACAGGTAGTCGGTAGCTGAAAGGCCTGCTCAAGCAATATGTGGACATTCTTGTAGATCCTAAGTTCCAAATTCCCCAGCCAGGCTAGGACTTCACAGCATCTCTCACGGCAGTGGGTAGAGGCAGATTCCAGGTTCTTCCCCCCTAGCTTGGTGAGGAAACCCTCTTGAGTTAGACATTTCAAAAAGTTTCATTGCTTGATGTGTATGCACCCTGATACTTATAAAAGTTACAGTAAACAAGTGAGCATCGGTAAGCCAGTTTTTGCATTATTTGGGGGGCATGAAGGGGGCAGGTTATAAAGTACTGCTCCCATCTGAGCCAATGGCACATGTTTCAATCCCACCCCCCAACCCACACACATCCCTCTACCTGAATTTTAACCTTTGTTAATCAATGGCATTAAATTTCTGGAAATTTTACATCTCAGAGAAAATTACTTAGTGTTTATTCCAGATTCCTGTTCAGTAACTGAAATAATTTATCTCATTAACATAGTACACTTTGTAAAGTTCTTTGATGCTCAAGTGAAACTATTACGAAGCTTGACATTTTTGTTGATAGTAGTCTTTGTGCTTGAACAAAAAAATCTTTCTGGTTTGTGTATTTGGACAGGGAGTGTTTGCTTTCCTGATGTTAGTTGTATTTCTTTACTCCATCATATTCCTTCTGGCTGCTGGCACTGAAAAGACAGATAAATATTCTTCCTTGTAAAGAAGTCTGTGTCCCTTGAAAGATTGATCTGATCTGGAATGTGTTCACCTCCTTCACATTGCCTCGAACATCCAGCTCCAACTCAAAGACTGCAGCTTAATTTTATTTAATATACTTTATTCTTAGGCCTCACCTTCCTGACAGCCCATGATAGGTTACAGCACAAAAGTAAAAATGCAGAGAAGACAATAAATCAAATCATATTGTAACCCAGCATTCTACTGATATAATTAAATTCACCCCCATATACTTTCAAGAATTAAACTACTTAAATAATAGCCTTTGAGTTAGGTCTAAAAAAGGTGTTCATAGAGGGAAAGGAATTATGTAATTTTGCACCAGCAATAAATAGCATCTCTCTTTGGACATGTGATACGGATTTTGCGCACAGATGATTTCGTTAATATAGCATTCTCTTAGAGAAGGCTGTGTGTTACTTCCTTATGTAGTGAAATATAAAGAGGAAAAGGCTGTTCTAATATATGTAGTGCCCAAACTGTTTAGCACTTTTAATATCAAAATCAACAGCAACAAATCAGTATGTCCTGGTAATGCCCTGGTAACCTGGAGATCCTCTGGCGCTATCTGTTCACTAAGACCCTTCAACAATAGAATGCAGATTAAGCTCCTAATAAATTATCAGTGGCAGCCCCCACAGAGAGTATAGTTCAACAATATACCCTTAATCCTTGGAAGGGTGGTGGTCACACTGACTTGGACCAGAATGGTCATGGCCTTATCATCAGGTGGAATTTGCAAAAAGGAGTTCTGGCCACTTCAAGGCAAATCCAGCAGCTTTCCACAGCTAAGAATATAGGGTTTATAGGAGACTGATTGTTACCTTTTGTGGATGTGCTTATCCTACCCAAGTCATAATATCTGTAAACTATAATCATTTTATCTTGGTTGGAATTCTGTATTAGTTAGATTATTTGCATCTGATTCTGTATAATGGCTAGTTGTTGAAAAGGCACTGTGACTATAAAACCTGAGGCAGGTGAGAAGTTTACAGTCGTACCTTGGTTGCCGAACGCCTTGGAACGTGTATGTTTCGGCTCCCAAACAATTGAAAACTGGAGTGTTCCATTTTTTGAATGATTTTTGTAAGCCAAACGTCCGGTGCAGCTTCTGTGGCTTCTGTTTGGCTGCAGGACGCTCCTGCAGCCAATCGGAAGCTGCGCCTTGGTTTTTGAACGGTTCTGGGAGTTGAACAGACTCCCGGAATGCATTCTGTTCGAGAACCAAGGTACAACTATATCTTTATATTCTCATGTCCGGATACATGACCTTTGATCTGTTGGTTATTGTAAAGGAATACAGCATAAAGTGGGTGCAGTAAAGTCTTCAGCAATACTGAGCGATAATTCTTAGTATGAAGTATTACATGGATGCTCCTATTTTCACTTCTCAAATGTTGTAGAGTATGGCACAGTTATTTCTAGAAAAGTTGCATGCTGTTTGTTACCCTTCTCTAGCTTTCCTTTGTTCCTATTTGTTCACGCCCCCCTCCCCCCCTGCAAGGAGGGCAAAGGAGAGCAGCTGTCAAAGCACCATGGAGAGCTCCTAGGGAGCAACTTTCATTGATGGATGGAGGTGAACCGTAGCCTTTTGAGCTGCTGTCCACCCTTCTCCTAATCTCCTCCTGCTTTTGCACTGGCAAGGTGATGTGAAAAACACTCAGGACTAGGGGAAGGTCCCTCTGATGTGCTGGGGGATTTGGTTCAGTGGGCTCCTGCCTATCAGTGGACCCATGATTCCTACCTGATTCAGTGAACCCCTGATCACTATCATCTGGCTCAGACCCAGAAACCTGTTTCAGCCCCTCAACTGATGGTGCTGCTGTATCTGACTCAAGTGTCCTGGTCACTCACTGGGCTCCAGGGTCAAGATTGCTTTGTTGCAAATAAAATCTAGCACTTATTATTATGGTTCATTTGACACCCCCCCCCCCCTTGAGCCTGTGAGAATTTCTGGAATGATACGCATCTTTTAGCAAGATGTTTTTCATCTTGCTTTAGTCCATGCCAGCAGCAGATACAGAACAGAACCTCCCTGGTAACCAGTTGCAGTGACTAAGCAGAGCTCTTCTGAGCACTGAGTGCATGAGAGGGAAGCTTAGATAATAAAATTATTACAATTAGCAGAAGCACATGTACTGCATAAGAAAAGAGGGTAATGTTCGCTGAAAAGAGAGTAATGTTATATGGATTAATACATTTAGTGGAAGAGGGGAGGGCATATTACATGTGACTATGCCCTTCCGTTTGATAAAAGTCATTTACAAAAGTAGTTTTGTAATCACATCATATGATTTGTTTGTTTATATCACAGAGTTAATTTTCTACCAGTTTCCTAAACATAAGAATACAGCTGAGGTACTGATTTTTAGTTTTTGACCAGTTTGTTTTGAATATCCACAGTGGGAGGATTGAGAAGTCTGCTCAGTTATTTTTGCAGGTTAATTTATTGGATCCTTGATCACCGTCCTTGTCTCTGCTAGATCTCTTGGCAGCCTTTTGTGCAGGAATAATTGTAAATGGCACTGTCATCATGCTCAAATATGGAATTTTAGTTTATGATTCTCCTCAGGAACTAGCAAACATTGTTAAGTTGAATCTTTAGCTGAATGATCGTCCAGAACCTTTATGTCCATGGACTCTTAAGCATTAAGAAATGTATCTCCAGAGAGCCCTAGAGACATTACAACACTCTTCACTGAAGAATGCCCTCAATATGTTTTGGATTACAATTCCAATTTTGGACTACAATTATAGTCCAAAATATCTGGCTGGCAGGCACCAGGTTGGCAAAGTTTGGGTTAGAGTCTACTGTTACCTTTTTGTAAAGATGGACAGAAAACTAGTTTGCTTGCCCTTGTTTTTGTGTGTGTGTGGCAAGAGTCTTAATTCTCTAGTTCTTACCACTATGTAGTATGCCTGAGTTCTTCATTAGGTGGTGTGGTTGATGCCCTGTCACTAGAAATTAATTATCCCATCATGGCTCTCTCCGGGTATACTGCATGGGAATGTTGAAATGTTTTCTTTACTAATCCTTTTTAGGGCAGATTAGCTCATAAAGATTGTTTTTGACAAACTGCAGGTTTGAAGAAGTGAAGTTGGAATGAAAGGAGCTGAGATAAAGAAAGCGTCTTATATGCATCCTCAGAGAGGTTTTATCCTAGCCCTATATATCTGGAATGAAAATGATGCAGCTTGCACCTTTCCTAGCAACAATTGAAAGAAAATCACCACTTAACAATTAATTGAATATAACTTCACAAGGCTGGTGTCAAAAGATATTAATTTCCATGTTTAAATAATGAATGAGAATACAGGCCACATATTGTACTAGGAAGCCAGCAGATATATTTTAACATTGGTAGGATACGGTTCATGTGATTGGTTTTCATTAATAAGCAAACTGCTGTATTTTATAGCAGTTGAAGTTTCTAAACAGACTTCAAAAGCAGCTTCATATATAGCATATTGTAGAAATCTAGTCTAGGTGTTAATCATGGCATGGATAAATGCAACCAGGCTGTATGTTCAGGAGTGGCTGTTGCTTTGTCTGGCTGATATTTTGTTTGGTGACTGAAATATAAATATTGCTACAGGGATTACTCCTAAACAACTAGGGAGGGGGAGAAGAATCCATTTCTGGTCATAGGTACCAGCAGTGAAAGCACTATTACTACAGTCCATACACTGAGTACCACCAGATGATAGCTGTGGCAAAACAAAGGACAGGTTGAATAATGCTGATGATGAACAACAGACATTGTGCAATGAATTTCTCACACTGAGAATGTGGCTGCAGGCAACAACTTGAAATAAAGGATTAGGCTACTGTGTTCGTTTAGTGTTTATCAGGCTAGCCCTGTCAACAGGATTCTTATTCCATATTCTTTCAAGAGTGTTGCAGAGTAGAAGCTCAGCAACACACACGCCTTACCGGCCAAACTAGTCTGCTTCACACCTAAGGCTTGGCTGTTGCTTCTCAGCTCAAAGTCTAATATAAAGAAAACACTTTGAAGATGGAGATCTGTAATTAAAGCACAGTCCCAACAAGAGAGGTACTGTGAATGGGTGGTTCATTTGCCTGGGAAGATGGTGTTCAGCTTATTCTGAACAAGGTTGCATTTCCCATAAAGGGTTCAGGCTCACAGTCTGTGGTACAGATAGAGCCAGCCTTGACCTTTGAGGTCCAAATGGGTTCCATACCGCATAGCACTTCCAAGTCTTCTGTAGCTGCTGTCATCCCTCCTGTTTTCCATGGCTCCAGACTTGAATGTGGCATAGGACTGTCCTTGGAGACACTTGCAAAACACCAGCTAGTCCAGAATATAGCTTGTGGGTTACTAAACTGGGAATAGCCCTAGGGAACACGTCATGTGAAGCTACTTCTCTGGCTGCTGATCTGTTTCTGAGTACAATTCAGAGTGCTGGTGCTTATCTTCAAAGCTCTTTATGGTTTGTGTCCTGGGTACCTCAAGGGCCTTCTCTTTCCACAAATACCTGCCTCTTCATTTAGGTCTTCATCAGAGGCCTTTTTCCTGGTGCCCCAATCTTCAGAATTCAGACAGATGGAAACTGTTTCAGAAGTCCGACAGATGGAAATGGATGCCTCTAATGCCTTTTTGGCTCCATGCAGGGACCTTTTTTATTTTTCCTATGCCTTCTTTTAAAACACAAATTGAATTGGTTTTTGTTTGCTCTGCTGATGTTTCATTTTTCCTTTGCAGAATTTTAGTGTGAGCCATTTGGAGAACCTTGCGTGTTGAAGGCGGGGTTCAAATCTTAGGATAAATGAAGTTGAAATTCAGAAATATGTGACACATACCACCTTCAGCTGTGAATAAAGCATTTTCAGTCCTACATTACAGAGGTGCCTAGAGATGAAAGGTCATGACTGAGGATAGTGTAGTGTAACTGGCTTCACTGGCTTCTTTCCCCCTGTTTTCAGACTCTCATCATTTGCCAACTTAAAAATTAGGGTCAATTCGAGAGGTGAGGTGGTGCATATTTATGTATACTTGAATTTATTTCCTCGCATAATGTTTATTTCATAATAATACCGCATAAACTTTGAAAAACAATTTGTATCATCAAACTCTAATCAAACTTAGTAATATCTGTTCTTGAGGAATTCAGAGGGAGTGATAAGATTAGATTTGAAGATGCTTCAGAAATATATATGATTTGTTCCTCCCTACTAAGCTAGTGGACGCAGGTGGCGCTGTGGGTTAAAGCCTCAGCGCCTAGGACTTGCCGATCGAAAGGTCGGCGGTTCGAATCCCTGCAGCGGGGTGCGCTCCCGCTGCTCGGTCCCAGCGCCTGCCAACCTAGCAGTTCGAAAGCACCTCCGGGTGCAAGTAGATAAATAGGGACCGCTTACCAGCGGGAAGGTAAACGGCGTTTCCGTGTGCAGCTCTGGCTCGCCAGAGCAGTGATGTCACGCTGGCCACGTGACCCGGAAGTGTCTCCGGACAGCGCTGGCCCCTGGCAGGGGTACCTTTACCTTTACCTTTACTAAGCTATATGCATGCTGGCTATGAATCATAGGTTTGGCTATGATTAAAATTACTTATAAAATTAATGGGAGAAAATAAAAATTAAGGATTCTACATACTATGTTAAGTGCTGCTTGCTCTCTTCAAACAGAATATATCAAAGCTGAGAAAGAAATAGGTGGGTAATGGAACATCTTACAACGTAGGAGAAATGGCTAAGAAGACTGTTTCCTCTCAAAGCTCTTTTTTTAAAAAAGAAATCCTTAAGGTTGGAGATGATGGAGGAACAGAAAAGCATGAATAGTCTGTTCTAATATTAATATTTAGGGTACACTTAATGAAATCACCATAAAATACATAGTTAAAACAAGCAAAATATCTCCCCCCTCAACTATCTGCAAAAACACAATTGATTATAGATGTCCTTTCTATAGATTTGTTAGTGGTCACAAATTTAACTTGAGTTTCTCAAAGGCACAGGCAACATCATACAATTCTGAAATATGTATGCTAAATAAGAAAGATAGCCAGAGCATATATTGTATCCCCTCCTTCAGTATGTCTCTAAACATTAAAACAGTCAGAAGCAATTTACAGGGAGCAGAGTACGTACTCTATTAGCGTCTTGTGGTGTTACAGTTTCTCAAAGCAATGCAGAACTGGACTAGGGAAATTATGGGTTGACGGAATGAGTCTATTTTTCAGTTGGCTTTCAGGCAAAATGGCTTGGCATTGTCTGTTTTCACTAAGGGAAAAAATGAGGCATAATATTGGATAGGAAGGGAAATCAAATTATGATAACATTTTCATTCAGTACATGGTAGTTTAAACAGTAATTAGTTCCATATTGTTTAATTCTGTTTGTAATTCCCTATTGGATGCTTGATCAAGTATCTGCAAGTCTCACTGACTTACATTTGCAAAGATAAGGTTCATATTTGATACACCTAGTGGGCAGTGGGGTTGTTAGCACCACTTGCTTACAAACTGTGTCACATATTCTGTCCTTGAATGATTGGCTTTAATGTTCAAATGTCATTCTCCAGGCTAGCTACTGAATCATATTTTTAAGAAAATGAAGAAAGAACATTAAATCCATGATAAAATAGATTTGAAGTAGATTGTATAAAAGGAAGCACAATTCTGAGAACAATCAATTCTGTATTAAAATATATGCCCACTTTTTGTGTAATACTCAAGCATTTCACTTTGCAGTAGTGAAATAGATTTTAATGGGACTGCTGTATGGGAATTTGAAAATTGTAGCCTATTAAATACAAGAAGTTTGCTCATAGAAATTATGACATGGACTCAGTTTTAAATCACCAAAAAATGTTTTTGTGCATGAACGTATGGCGTAGTTGCATTTTGGGGTCTCAAATATGCCTACAACACTCTTATTGTTAATTATTATTATTATTTATTGAATTCATATACCACCCTATACCTGGAGGTCTCACACTCCACATACACACTTCTTTTCAGGGACCAAGAAGCCACAAATGGCAGGCTTGAATGCTCACTTGCAGATAGATTCACAATAGAAATGGCTCTGAATGATCATATAGGTCACATTTTGTATTTCAAGCAAGCCTGCAGCAAATCACTATTTTCTTTCTGCTGTCATGTCGTTCCTTCCTCAGATATTCTCCAGCTTGCTGGGGAGAGGAGGGAATGGGTCAGGGGAATTTATACTGGACTCTAAGCCTGTTCAGCTGGGTCCTGTGACCTGGCAGCTGGGCGTAAGTTCTCCTGGCAAAAACAGTGCAACTCAACCACACAACGGGGGCCAGTGGTGAGGGCCCAATCCTTGGATATTGAGATCAGACTCATCTGAAAGAGCACTCGGGATCCAGTGCAACTTCACATAGCAGGAGCAGGAGGATATAAAGTGAGCATGCTCCAACCTCATCTCACTTTACTTCTTGCCTCCCATGTGTGGGCTGCTGCCTCTTGAGCTCCCCATATAAAGACTTTTGCACCTGGTGAAAAGCACTTTGCGCTCAGGAAACATTCCACAAACACTCGGCATCTCGGCACCTGCCACAGACCACACACGAGAATTGGGGAACAAACGAGGCCTTTGTGCTAACCCTGCTCCCAGGTTCTCCCCAACAGGAACACGGCAGCGGCGGAGGCTGCACTCAGTCAACAGCAGCAACACTCACCCAAGGACACAGAAAACAAGGTGAGTCTGGGAGGAGGAATCCCCAGAGGATGCCCCAACAATGGTGCCATTCCCACAAATAGCCCCCACAGCATCCAGGAGCACTGCTCCCTCTAGAGGTGGGGGAATACTGAAGCCCAACCAGCACCACCTCCCAGTCCTGAACACAGTATGTGGCATTGCTTGCACCACGGGCGCCAAGAATGCACAGAAAGAGGTAAGGGGTCACCAGTCATGGGGAGGCATGTACAGTCACCAGCCCTCATTGTCACCTTGCTGTTCCATTGCCTTACTAGGCACGCAGCTACAGAGGAGGCAACAGCAGCAACTGCACCACCAGCGGATGTGATCCAGGAGGGAGAGCTGCACCACCAGACAGGTAGGGGATGACACCTCTAAACAGCCACCCCTCCTTAGCCATTCGAGCCACATCTTCGCCTCAACACAAGGAGCCCCAATCAACCTGCAAGCTCCATGACTCCAACAAAGGTATGCATCCCCACCCATGCCCATGGTGGGAGAAGGAGGAAAATCAGTCTCAGCTGATGTGCCAATAGCACTTGGGACCCACCTCACAGGTCCCACCCACCCCTTCTTCTCGCCACTGTGCCAAGGGGCTGTTTATCCCACGTGTTACCACTCCCCTCCTTTGTTTGCAGGCCACGAGTCAATGGATGCTGCAGCCACCATGAAGCCCCGTAATGCAGAGAGGCAGCCCTGTGAATGAAACTCCTTGGAAGGAAGGGGATCCCTGTTCAAAGAGTGCTCAATAAAAACCAAATGTCCGCAACCATCCGCTCTGTCTCCCATTTATTCATGCGTCGCAACAGGAGGGGAGACTGCATTCCCACCACTGGGGCTGCTCTGCAGGGTCCCTGGTCTCTTGACTATAACTCCCAGAAGCCCCTGCTGTGGGACAGTCAGTACCAGCAGGGGCAAGGGAGGAGACATGCAGTGAAAGAAAACAGCAACACCTCACACTCCAACCATCCGCCAGCTGGGGAACCAAGCAGCAGCCCAACACTACTGCACACCACAGGGCCTGGGGCAAGGGGAAGGGAGACGGACCCACAAATGGGGAAGGAGGATGAGCTGCCATCTAGCTGGGGGATGGCTAGAGGGCATCTAATGACTCCATGGTACAGAAGGAGGATGCTTCATGGCCCAAATATCACCCTGGCTATGTAGCTGTGGGCAGCTGTCCTGTGTGGCTCCTAGCCATGGTGAGGAGGTAGCTGACCATCTCCTTGCGCCCTGGAGCCCCTGCTCACCTGACTTGGTGTCCAAGGGCAGCTGTCACACCACCACCACATTCTGTAGCATGTTATACGCCAGCAACACCTGTGACATCCTCATGGGGGAGTGCATACCTCCCTGCCCCTGGTGTGAAGAAGGTAGCAAATGAGATTTCAGACGTGTTTGATAGTGGTGCGCGCCGAGTGGTGTACTTGGTTGTGATAAGGAGTCATGAGGAAGGACCTCAGTGTGTAGCCATACTGTGCTGTTGTTGAGTGTGGCTGTGTGATTGGTGGCGTGGGCATGCCTAGCACATGTGATATGCTGTGTGTACTGATTGGCTGCTGGAGTATTGTATTGCTAGGGGAGATTGTGGGCTCTCTATCCCATTTGTTTACATTCCTAGGCTGTTGACTGCACACCACTTTCTTTTTCTTTGCATTTTTCCATTACATACATTCATTTCTTTCTCTGTGGTATTTTAGTTTTTCTTATCATCTCTTTTAAACATCTAATACAGTAGTATCTGTTACAACATCTCTAGTCATGTCCAATCATTTAATTTTGCTGCATCGCCTCAGTTTGTATCCCCCCTTTTTCTGTACACATCCTTTCTCCCTTTTCTACTGTTCATAAACCTAACCCCACTTGTATGTTTAACATTATTCTCCTCTTTTAAAAAAATACATTTCTAGTAATTCCCACTCACTTCATGTTATTTTCTTGTCCGTATTCCTTATTGTAGCCATCATATTGACTAATACTATAAATTCTATTAGTTTGAACAACCACTGATCTTGTTGGGATTGCCCTTTCTTTCCAAATTTTCGCATACCGGTATGTTATCCTTGCCACTGCTGTTGCATAGGGAAATATTTTTTGTTTTGTTTGTGAGTTCTTGTCCTATTACAGCTAGCAGGAAGGCTTCTGGGTTTTTTGGGAGGGGGCATTCGCCTCACACCACTTTCTTTGATCTCAGTGTGACCTTGCAGTTCATACACATCCACTCAAGGTGCCAGGGAACTCTTCCTTTCGTGTCAACAGGTGGGCACTGGCTCTCTGCAATTTGGTTGCTTATTTCCAATCAGCTGGCGTTTCCTCCTCTCTGGGTCTCCTGAATTAGCTCTGAATCTGGTGTCCCTTGTTCCAGTTTAATTTAAACCAGCCTAATGCTGGTTTCCTGTGTGTAGGATGGTCCAGTAAATTGTGAGAGCCAGTGTGGTGTAGTGGTTAAGAGCAGTAGGCTTGTAATCTGGTGAACCGGGTTCGGGTCTCCGCTCCTCCACATGCCGCTGTTGGGTGACCTTGGGCCAGTCACACTTCTCTGAAGTCTCTCAGCCCCACTCACCTCACAGAGTGTTTGTTGTGGGGGAGGAAGGGAAAGGAGAATGTTAGCCGCTTTGAGACTCCTTAGGGTAGTGATAAAGCGGGATATCAAATCCAAACTCTTCATCATGTACAGCCATTGGCTGGCTGTCTTCCAGGAACTAAGCCTTTCCCTTGTATATTCCCTTGCTTGGACCCGTCTCTTCCTAGTCATCCACCCCACTGACTGCCAGTGAGTCTCATAACTTGCACTGTAGGCTTTTCCCCGGAATGGAGCCAGACCACGCAAATAGCTTGAAAGTCATAAACTCCAGGCTCAGTTAATTTTAAGATAAGAGTTCTTTAGAAAAGGTCCTTAAAAAAAAAGAAAAAACTAAGCCTGACAGTTATTTAATGCTAATCTCTGCAGTTGAGAGTGTTTGGTGAAGAGCAAATAACTCTTCTAGAGTACCCATGGTGTTCAAAACCAATACATTGGCAGGATCAATTATTGGAAAAACTATCAGTATATGTATATGTAAGCACTAGCTAAGTGCAGAAAAATCTTCCACCCAAATA
This sequence comes from Podarcis gaigeae, assembly GCF_964106915.1. Lineage (NCBI taxonomy): Eukaryota > Metazoa > Chordata > Lepidosauria > Squamata > Lacertidae > Podarcis > Podarcis gaigeae. The sequence continues at coordinate 22,258,066 of NC_139683.1, read as the reverse complement.
ATCTGGAATAAGATAGTAATTGAGCCACTAAAGTAAATTCCTGTATATGGGTGATCAACTCCTGACGCACCCTAGTGGAACCCTTTGAAATGTAGGACTTGGATGAACTTTCTTAGGGGCTCCTATTTTGCTTCTTGAAACAGCTTGAGGGGAATAAGCAACAGACATGAGTGTTTGGGTTATGCATTCTGATATTTACTTTTGCATCTGCCTAGATTAGATTATTGTTTTCCATCCAAATGTGTTGGCTGGAACTTTATGGTCAACTCTTATGGTTCTGGTGATGCATTATCTGACAAACTTGGCAAAAGCTGGCGACGTGGCTCCGTTTATGCTAGACATTTCCCCAGTATTGTGATGTCTCACTCACTTACAAGCCACGTGACAGAATCACCAACCCATAATGCGCCTTCAATTCTAGTATTATTCAGATGGGTTCTGATTTTTTTCCTGTTTGCTGTTCTTACAGTTTTTACAGTGTGGATGGATCAATCTGAGTGCTTTCAGCCTGCTTTCAGAACTGCTTTGGCAAACTTTATGCCTTCACTTTTAATTAGGGTATCGCTTTGTGTGCAGGAAATAGGTGATTGTCCTGACCTTCACCAATCAGTCTAGGTGGTCAGCTATTTTTTAATTTAGGCAGTATTTTTTCATGTCAGAGGCATTATGTCTCTGAACACCCATTGCTGAGAATCACAGGTTAGCAAAGTGCCATGGCACTCATGTCCTGCCTGCCTGCCTGCTTTCCACAAGCATTTGGTAGGCCACAGTGAGAACAGAATGCTGGACTAGATGAGCTGTTGGACCTGATCCAGAGGCTCACACAGAGTCATTCTCAGCAACCCTTAACAAACAGCAGTGCACAGAATTGTTGGAAGGAAAGAAAATGCTTTAAAGGTACAGAAAACTGTTTGATGCATAAAGTACCCAAATCATGCTCGTGACGGGGGGGGGGGGGAATAGAATGTAACCCATAAGTAGGGCACATTGAGTATTGTAATTCAAGAATGCCACATAAAAAAATGAAACTAGTAACTAAAGGTGATGAGACAACCTTGTTTGCACTTAATACTGTGTAATGCAGAAGTTTTTAGTCAGATAACCTACTTATATTAGTCAATGTACTTTGCAGAGATTTTTAGTCTGAACAAGGAGGTTGAAAATGCTAATGAATGTTGGATTTTGCTTAAAGCCAAGAGATGATAAAAAAGTAAAAATAGACAAAGTTCATTTACCAAAAAAATGAATGTTTTCATTTACAAAAATGTTTCATTTGTTCTCACAACAAATGAAAGAGGTGGGGAAAGGGTGTATATTTAGTTGGTACTAAGTGTTCTTTGAATAAGCCCAGTATGCGTTTTTATAGGTCAGGATTGTTCCATTTGTTTGTACTTTTATATTGTCTACCAACCTAAATAATTACCAGCCAGTTGCCAACCTCACTTTTGGGAGCAAGGCTCTTGAGCGGTTGGTCACTGACCAGATCCAGCGGAGGAGACTGATTTTCTAGAGCCATTTCAGCTGGGTTTTTGGCCTGGCTTTGGCACAGAAACTGCCCTGGTCACCTTATATTATGACCTCTGAAGGGAAAGAGGCAGAGGCAATGTGTCCCTGTTAATCTTCCTTGACCTCTCAGTGTCTTTGAATAGCATTAATCACTGTCTCTTCCTTGGCAGGCTGAGTTGGGGGTGGGCTTTGCAGTGGTTCCGGTCCTACTTGAATGGTCATCTCCAGTGGGTGATGCTTGGGGAGTGTTTTTGTGTCCCTGTTAATCCTCCTTGACCTCTTGGCGGCTTTCAACAACATTGACCTCTCTTGGAGAGGTTATCTGCGTTGGGGGTTGGTGGCACTGCTTTGTAGTGGTTCCAGTCCTACTTGGATGGCTGTCTTCGGCGGGTGATGCTTGGGGGGAGTTTTTGGCACCATGGGGCCTTCAGTGTGGGGTCCCTCAAGGCTCAGTTCTATCCCCCATGTTGTTTAAACTCTATATGAAGCTGCTAAGTGATCTGGAGTTTTGGAGTGTGTTGTCAGCAGTATGCTGATGACACACAGCTCTATTTCTCCTTTGCATCTCCAGGCATGGCAGTGGATGTGCTAGACCAGTGTCTTGCCTCAGTAGTGGACTGGATGAGAGCCAACAAACTGAGGCTCAATCCAGATAAGACAGAGGCACTGTTATGGGGTGGTGCCCTAGACCTAGACTCGCTTTTAAGGAGCAGGTACGTAGCTTGCATAGGTAGATGGAGATCATCCAACAGTTGTGCAGCATGCTACGCCACCTCCATATCTCTAAAATTGGCACGGAGGCTGGGGTTTGTTTGGCACCTATATGATGAACACCTGGATATGCAGATCATAAGAGGCTAAGCAATAAAAACACCCCCCCACCCCACCCCCTACTAACCTTCCATGCTTAGGAGCCTTAAAGGACAGGCAGGGGAAGTTTGGACAGCACTGCCTGAAGCCCTCTTCCCTTCAGCACCTTTGGGCAGCACCACCCAAGTAGCTACTGTCCCTCAGGAAAGGTCAGTGGAGGTGTTAGGCACTGGTGCACGTGGGGGAGAGGGGTGTCCTTGCAGTGATGCCCAATCCAGCATGTTTCCCACTAGCTCTTCTACTTTAAGGTGCTACTTTAAGGAGCTCACGAGAGGCTGATGTGGGAGCGCAGCTTGAAAGTTCTTAGCATCCCAAACCCATCACACTCCTTACCAGCCCTTTCTTTGGGAACAGCCGGTGAAGTGGGGGTGGCGTACGCCTGGCAGATTCAGTTTTTGGCTTGGGCACCATGGTCAGCCCCAAACGGTACCCCCTGATTTAACCCAATAACAAGCGGAGCCTGCAAGAGAAACAAAAAGTTTGCCTCCCTTCTTGTGCTGCATGATTCGTTTTTGTCCGCCTGTGATCGTTCTCCCTTGTTCAGACCCGCTGCGATCCCTCAGGGGGAGTCAATATTTATTACAGCCATCTGGGGACGAAGCACGCGAATTGCACATGTCGCTGCTTTTGGCACCCCCCCCACCCCTTTCTAATGTTTGCAGTCCTGCCAGGCCTGGTGGGATGGCAGCCCTGAGCGGCGGCTGCCAGGGCAGCCATTCGAGGGAGAGGGCGGCGGGCTGGCTGCTGATTGGCCTCGCCGCCCACGGAGGCTGCGCCCTCCGCCCCCACCCGCTCTCCACAAACCGGAGTCCCCTCGGCTGCCGCCGGGCGCCAAGGGAAGGCGGGAAAGGCGGTCGCTGGTCCGCTTGTCCTTGCGGAGCCCCAGCGGCCTTGGCTCGCGTGCCGCCCCGCAGAGCCCCGGAGGAGCACCTGCTGCTGCGGCGGCCGCCGAGACGCCTCGTCGCCCGTCCCGCGCCAAGAGCAGCAGGGCCGAGGCCGGCGGCGGGATGGGGAGGCAGAGCGCGGGCGGGCCGGGGCGCAGCATGCTGCGCTCGCCGAGCCGGAGCAGCCTGTCCGCCTCCTTCGAGGCGCTCGCCGTTTACTTCCCCTGCATGAACTCCCTGGAGGAGGAGGAAGAGGAAGAGGAGGTGAAGAAAGGCGGCGGAGGTGAGGCGCGCGCGCGAAAAGCAGGCGGGGGGGGGGGCGCCCGCTGCAGCAACCGGTGGGCTGCTTGGCGCGGGACGGTCCCTGCAGCAGCGCCCAGCAACAAGCAGAAACTGGGCCGACAAGCCCCGCACAGTCTGAGTTTGACAGTACCCGAGTGGATGCTTCAGTTGCCCTTGTCCTAAGCGCGGCAGTAAGATTGTGTCCTTGCCATTAAACGAAGACTCTTGAATGCGTTTGTGCTGCTGCGTTATTTAACTTGGCAAAGGTGCCATAATAATTCAGGGTGTCAATTCCTATATGCGAAATAGATCCCTTTTACCGTTTTCCCAACTAAATGCGCCGAAGTTTGGTTTTTGAAGGACTTGGGGTATTGGACACATTGCACAACACTTCTAACTCAAGTTATACACATTAAAGTTCCATTCATTTCATTGTAAGATAATTTAGGTGTGTTTTGGAAATCCATTGGTAGAACTGGTTTTAAAAGAAGCCCTTTGTTTGTCGCTGAAAGTGTGACTCTGAAATGATGTGATTTGGTAATCATTAATGTGAGAATTTAATTTGCGCTTAGAATACTGTAGTTGAATATTTTCTCCTGGTTCATACACTGAGATAGAAGTCTTGTTTTTACACAAAGAAGCAATTCCATGGTTCCTACCTCCACTGTCAGGAGGCAGAATGCCACTGAATGCCAGTTGCTAGGAATCATAAGTGGGGAGAATGCTTTCTTCCTGTTGAGTTCCTGGTTAAGATGAGAGTTGAACTAGCTAACTTCCCATCTCAGGTTCTTCACAGTGCGATCCTATCCACATCTACTCAGAAGTTAAGACCATTAAGTTCTATGGGACTTATTCCTGGGTAGGATTGCAGCCATAGCCACTACACCAGCTACATAGCCAGCACCATTCTAAATATATGTATTGCTTCATTCACCAGGCTCTGTATATTTATCACACAACTCTGGAGATAATTTTGCAGTGGTTTGCCTGTTTGCTTATCTGGGTATGAAAAAGAACCCATCCAGGAGCCCTGACAGGTTGTGGATTTGTTCAGCTCACTTCAGTCCCTGATTCACCCTTCAGACATGCTCACAAATCAGAGGTGGAAATGATTTCAGGGCTCCTGAACTTTGTAAACCTTGTAAACAGAGCCTTACTAATGAACTGCAGAGTTTTCATTTATTAAACTTTAGCCACGTTAATCTTCGGCTTCCATCAAATAGTATAGAATAGCATAGCATACCATAACTATCTTTAGAAATAGGTGCACTTAATACCAGTGATTAAGCGTTTGCTTTAGGTTTAATCACCTTGAAATTTTCCTGTGGCTGACAGTATTATCAAATAGTGGCTATCATTTCTATTGGACAGATCCCACCTTCTCACGGGAAAAGAAGATGTTCCATGATACTTCTCACTGAGTGCACTGTGCATATCTGCTCTGCACTAAGCATACAGATAAACTGAAATAAAATATTGTATAAATGTACTTGAACTTCTTGAGGTTCTATAGCAGCCTTCATCACCCAGTGCCCTCTAAATATTTTAGACTACAACACTCGTTAGATCCAGTTCCAGCTCCAGCACCAACTCTGACCTGTGTCCAGGGTTTGTACAGTGAAAATGTGGACGGAGTTCCTGAACCTTTTAAAAGTTGTATGGAAGAAGGACTTTCAGCAAGTCTTGTTTCTGGTGTGTTGTGTATGCAGCACTGCTGGCATTGAATATTTGCCCCCACAGTTAAATCGACTATCTGATAATAAATCAAGTAGGAGGCTGGCTTCTTCCAGAATTGTTGCACTGGCCTCATTTGCAAAATTAAACCTTTTACAGCACAAGCCTATGCATGTTAATCCAGAAGTAAATCCCATTGGATCCTTACTCTTAGGTAAGAAAGTGTAGGAGGGTAGCTGTGCTTGCTATTGGTGGCCCAGTATTTGTTCAAAAGCAGAGTTTTCCACTGATACTTTGTGGATGCATTTGTCTAGGTTGGTCATCTGGACTAGTAAAATCTGTGGATGCTAGTCTGATATTCCTTTTGTGGGTTTTGAACTTACTGTATTTTTGTTATGACCAGTGGCTAAAACAATAACATTTTCTTTCATTGGCAGTTGGTGTTTTATGGATTTGACTGTGTGACCTCTTTGAATTGATTGGCTTGCTTAGCATCATGCAGAAATTTCTCATGAAAGGTCAAGGCCATTTCCTCTAATGTATCCATGTCATCCTCTGTTTTCACTGCTCTATTGTACAATCAAGGACAGTAGTTCTGTTCTGCTGTTTGGTTTGGACAGGGGTGAAGGACACAGTAGTCCAAATGTGGTTATAAGGCAAATGATGTCTTCAAAATCTGAAGCTGCTCTTGCAGCCTTACCAAAATACATGGGTCAGAATATTAATAAATGGTATTTCTGCCAAAAGATGATGCAGGTATGCTTGCATAAGCTTGAATATGTAGAACCACCTCTTCCAGCAACAATATGGCCTGTGTTGTGTGCACATACTGATCTTCACATGAATACAAATTTGATCACATTTTAAATGCCTCTCCCATATTAAAAATGTAGTCCTGCAAGAGCTTCACATTCAAACATGGTGCATGTGTGTGTCTAAATGAGGACTTTTCTCTCCAACATGGCAGAGATATTTTTTTATCTGGAAGACAATGGAGACGCGAAACCTGAATTTTGTAGTGGTACAGAACCATTTTATTTTTTACAATATGTAGATCTATCCTGAGTTACATATGCCATAGACAGAACGACTACTTCAACTGTGATAATTGCTTTTGAAATTCTTTTTCCTTATTTTTCTTCTTTTATCTTTACAGTTTTTTGCATCAGAGCAAAAACTAAAAAGGATTATCCCTCTCATTCATTTGCCCATTTCCCAACAGATGTTACCTCTTGCAACTGCTCAACCCCCCCCCCCCCGTCACAAGGTGCTTTTTCAGCACCTTTCAGGCCAACTTTGCGTTACTTTTCAAATTGCTGATTCAATCTAAGTGGGTTTTAGTGCTTGCTGCTCCATAATCTGCCTGTATCTAGTTCAGTACTTTCGCGCACGTTACTATATCTGGATGTTTTTACCCATTTCTCTCATTTACTGAAATGGACTTCAAATGCTGATGAACTGAAGTGCCAAGAAAATCTTTATCTAACATTAGAACACACACACACACACACACACACACACACACACACACACTATATGGATACTTTATTTTCAGCCAAAATAATACAGTAGAGACATGCTGGTTTTTAAACAAGGATTTAAAATCTGAAGTCCTTTAGCACATAGTTGATGTGTGAGAAATAGAAGCTAAGTTTGGACAGCAGGTGAGAACATCCTGGCATTTCTCAAGAGCCATCTGTAAAAATAGGCCTTAAAATGGGGTCAGCTGTGTACAATCTGTTCCATACAGCCATCTCCTCTGAGGTCAAAATTTATCATATTAAATTTTAACAAAGGCTACCAAACTATTTTAGTATATTTAGTACATTGTTTTTAAAATGTCTCACACGTTTGTCAATGTTTGCCTACACAGTAGGGGGTTTGAACATATAAACAGATTGTAAACCTGCATGGGATGGTACAATGCATAGCTTCCATATGTATAGGCTGTGCCTAGCTGCACCAGTCCCCCCCCCCCCACACTTTTCAGGTTTATACATATCACTAATTTCACAATTATTTTAACATTTCAAAACTTGACTTCCTTCCCCCTCTTTCTGCTGTTCGTTAAATTTATTTTTAATATCTTCTGCATAGCCACATAAGTTTGCTCATTTATTCATCTACTTTCAATATATACTCCTATGAAACTGCAAGTTATTACAATAATGCTGCCAATGTTCTTATCTGTTTACAATTTATCTGCAAATATTCAATAAGCCATTTCCATTATTTTATTAAAATGTTTGCTATCTTGAATTCTTATTCTTCCGGTAAGTTTAGCCATTTCTGCGTATTCCATAAGTTTTTGTATCCATTCTTCCTTTGCTGGGTCTTCTGCTTATTTCCATTTTGCGGGGAGTAACATTCTTGCCTCTGTAGTAGCATACATGAATAAGCTTCTGTACAGTTTGGGTAGTTCTGTCCCTATAATTCCCAAAATAAAAGCTGGGTGTGTTTTTTTACAAACATTATTTTAAACATCCTTTTCAATTCATTATACTGTATATCATTTCCCAGTAAGCTTTAACCTTACTACAAGACCACCATATATGATAAAAAGAACCTTCTTTCTCTTTACATTTCCAACACTTATTTGATTTAGATTTAGACATTTTTGCCAGTTTACTCGGTGTTAGATACCATTGATATATCATTTTCATATAATTTTCTCTTAGACCATAACATGCTGTAAATTTTATATCCCTATTTCACAATCATTCCCATTCTTCCATGTCTATATTATGACCGATATCTATTGCCCAATGTGTCATTAAGGATTTTACTTGCTCATTCTTTGTCTCCTCTTCCAATAATATTTTATACATTTTAGACAGCACTTTCACATCACATTCCAACAGGTCTCTCTCCAGTTGTGATATTTTCTCCCAAACCCTTGTATCCTATCTTTCTTAAATACTTCATTCAAATGATGATATTGTATCCATGTTGTTAATTTCCCTGATAATTCCTTAAATTCTTTTAATTTATACTCTCCTCTCTCTTGTTTTAATAAATTTCTGTAAGTTTTCCACCCTTAGAGTAAGGTTGGAAGGGTAGCTGCACCAATTCAGATATGAAGATGCAGTTCAGTGAGACATATTTGCATGCTGATGGCCATTCACAAGCACATACAGCTATTGAAATCCTACCCATTTTCTATCTATGTCTCAATCCATATAGGAATTCGAAACTCCAGGTGCTAGTAATAAATGCCCAGCTGGTCACCCATGACACTTGATTCCACAGTGGCTACCTCTGGATTAGGGCCACATTGTGTGGTAGTTTCTTGCATCCATGAGAGCACCAGCAGGTGTCACAATCAATATTTGTAGCTAATACATGGTGTCCTTCAAAATGAAAACAAAAAAGCTACATAACTTTCAGAACCCATTTTTTTTAAACAAAATAATGGAGCCCTGTGATATTCAGCATTCACACTTTATGGAAATGTTTTCTGCCCGTGGGACTACAGAATTGCTACTGAAATTAATGCACAAGCAACCTAAAACAGGAGAATAATGATACAGCAGTAGTTATTTATTTAGAGTTGCTTAATATTTACCAGCCGTTGTTAATTAACTCCTGGGTGGGGTTTTTGGGTGATGATGCTTGACAACATCTGCATCCCTAACCTTCCTTTGGAATGAATATAAATTAAATGTACTTGCATGTTTACTCCAAAGCATGACAGCTTGTATTATAATAATGATTAAATCATGTGAAGATGACCTTAAATAATTTTGCATATCAAATCTAAAGCAGTTGTTTGTGGTGAATACTATTCCATATGAGACCTCCTTATGTATGTAGCTTTAGTTCCAAATTGGAACAAGGTTGTCTAGAGCTGCCCATTGATCCCCTGGAAGAATAGCATGCAGTTGAATCACATACATGCCTACTTAGAAGTAAGCCTAATTTTGCTTAGTGGAACTTACTCTGAAGTATGTGTGTACAGATGTGCAGCCTTGATCTGTTCCTGCTGCAAGTGTCACATTAAGAGTTGACTCTCACAACTGACCTGCATGAGGCTAGCAGGGTTTTTTCTGCCCAGTTTTATACTATGATTACAGGTCAGCTGAAGTATTTATACTTCTCTGTGGCCTTTGTGCAGACATACATACAGCAATGTTCTGAGACATCATGTGAAGAACCCAACCCCAAACCCCAGAGCACATATGCTCTAGGCAGGGGCGAGGAACCATCACCCTCAGCCAGCATGGCAAATGATCAGAGATTATGCGACTTGCAGTCCAACAACATCTGGAGGCCATGAGTTCCTCGTCCCCAGTGCCAGTCCCAGGCTCTTTTGCATCCAGGTCAAGGCTACCTACTTGAATCCTTCCCTGCCCCCCAAATGCTAATTTTGATTTAAAAAAAGAAGTCTTGTAGAAAAAAACTGAAAAGCACAAAACTTGAAACCACTAATTTAATTGCAATAATAAGTAATACAACAGTCTCTGATTATCTTTCTCAAATACAAAGAAAATCATTTAGCACACAAATCATTTTGTGCATTGTTATGTAAAAAATGTAAGTCCCTTAAAAGTTTTGATATCAGGCGCATCAAAATCTTACGTTGCCTGCCTTTTCATTTGCAGATTTTGTCACCGATTCTGTCAGGGCCAGTGCTGATTCTTACAGTTGCCTAGCCAATTAATCTCTTTTGCAACATTGTTGAGTACAGGCAGTGGTGACCATTTTGCGCACGTCCAGTTGATGTGCGACCGCCAACATGCAGTCCTTTTGGATCCAGAAGAGGGCAGAGCAGACTTATGTGCACCGCACACGGGAGCCAGGCATGAAACCTCTGCACAAAATGGTCACCGCCTGTATATGTAAGCTATCACACACCACTTGCCACTGATACTGGAAGTGTGAGGAGGATCCTTAGAGCAACAGAAACATCAGGCATTTTATCCAGGAGTTTTTGCTTGTAGTATGAAGAGAAATACTCCTTGTGGTGGCATAGACTTTGGAAGTCCTTGAACTATTGCTGTTCACAGCACAGATGTTCAGTGTCAGTACAGTATCTTTGTTTCCATTATGCAGCAATAGTTTTTCCAAATTCTTACAGGCCTTATATGCATCTTCAGGAGTAGGAAGCAGAAGGCCAAATATATTATATTTATATTGGAATTATATTGTTGTAGCTGCTGGAATCTCTCTTCAACAGGTTGTATGGCCATGTCTAAGACCAGGGCTGCCAACTTGAACAACACATAAGGCCTGTCCCACATAATCAATCACATGACACGGTGCATGCGCACTATTTGAAAGGCAGTGCCCATCAACTGGGGGCTGGCCCACTCAAATATTTTATTTGGGGTGCCGAAGGGACCTCGGTCCCTAAGAGTTGGTTCCTATGTCTAAGACAGCATAGTAGAAACCTACTTTGAATTTCTGCTTTGGATCTTATGGGCCTCATAAGGGTCATTGGAAGGATAAATTGCAGTGGAAGAGAAACATGAACACATAACTGGTTTGAGACTTAGCACTTTTCTAGACCTCATCAGGCAGATCTTGTATACCAAGTTGCTTGCAGATCAGGTGTGCCAAGTTCTTGAAGTTGTTGTTGGTTGACTCCAAATGGCTACTTGCATGAGTAGAAGAAGGCATTTCCACTCACACAAAAGGGGGTCCTATTTCTTCATCAATTGATCTCCAGCTACAGTCATGGCACATTTCATATCATTCTCTGTTCCTCATAGTGGCAGAAGGGGACATGAGGCAAGAAAGCTCAATATCATGGTTTGAATGTCATTTATTGTCCCTACAGTAAAGCCCACTGGCATTTTTCTGTTATTTAAGGATTTATTATTACTGTATTATTATTATTATTATTATTACTGAGTCAATAACATTATGCTTGCTGTACTGTAAGGTAGCATCTGCCAACCAGGTGCAGGTGTCTTCCAGGTGCAGGTGCAGCTGTGTGGCTGATGCTCATGGAAGTTGTAGTCCAGAACATCTGGAGGTCACCAGGTTGACAGAGGTTGCGCTGAATTTAAAGCATATGAACATAATAGGCTGAAACCAAGCAGACACAGTTACTGTTCCACCCACTGCCAGCTTTAGCCCTGAACAGATTACCCCAAGGGTATTCAATGCTCAACAGAAAAAGCTTCCCCATACCTGCTATATGGAATATATTTAAAGCATTCTTCACCATACTAAAACAACAATAATGAAACAAATTGACTGTAAAGTCTTTTGAGCTTTGGTCATGCTGATAATGGAAGACATGGAGGAGAAAGCATACAAATACAAATGAATTCAAGTGACAACTGACATGTTTACATCCACATCCTACTTCAATTTTTTGGGGAGGGTTAGCTTCAAATGCTTAGTTAAGATTTGAGCTCAGTGGGTCTGTCTTCTTAGTAGACATGTACAAAATTAAGCTGTGCATTGGCTAAATAGAAGTAAAATACAATGGTTATTATAATGGCTGCCATGATAAATTTTGGTTTTGACAATGCTGCTTCGGTGCAATTTTTGGAGGGAAATGGTCGCTAAGCGAAGTTATTTTCATGCATACAGTATACATCTGGTTAACTGTAAGAGTTTGATATGTTTCAAGATCAGACTTTCATGTTCCCTCTCATTGTTCCCATAAAAAGCATTTAAGTTATAGAACCACTATATTTTAAGCATTTGTGATGTAATTCAGTTGCACAAGGGTGCAACTATAATTTTAAAAAATATGATTTCCAAAAAAAAAAGATGCTGACACAATAGGGATTATGTCGTTCTCTTCCAGGTATTCTGTTTATTGTAGAGATGCGATACTACTAAGCATTTCATTATATTTCTTTAGAAGCAGGTGGCAAAAAGTTAAAGAGCACAGTCCAGAGAAGCACAGAAACTGGGTTAGCTGTGGAGATGAGAAACTGGATGACACGTCAAGCCAGCCGGGAATCCACAGACGGCAGCATGAACAGTTACAGCTCAGAGGGGAAGTAAGTCCGAGACGTTTGTTATAAAGTTCCGATCTTTGGAAAGAAACCAAGCATCACTGATTCCTTTTTCTACTGCAGATTGTTTGTCATGCTGGGTAATCCCCAATTTGTGCAGGGGTTGCATTTCTGCCCACCCACGTCAGCGGAGAATGTGTAAGCCCTCCCCATTACGCACACACACACCCCACACACCCTTTTCCGGTCATTTCCAGGTTGCAGTGATGTGCATGATCACATGTGCATTGAACAAGTGTAAAATGGCCGTTGCTTGTAGTGTGCCCTCCTCTCTTATAGGGGAATGAACGTAAAGGAAGGACATAGTTAATATATGCCTGTGGTGTGTTTGTATCAAGGGGAGGGAGCCTCTGGGCCTCCAGATGTTGTTGAACTCTGTTGGCCCTGACCAGCAAGAGCAGTGGTCAGGGATGCTGGGAGCTGTGGTATAGCAATATATGGAGAATCACAGGCTCCCTACTTCTAGTTCATATGAAGAACAAAATAAGTAAATTGGAGGCAAGAGTTATACAGATTCTGTGGGAGTACCTTGAGGGTTTTTCATGTTTTAGGAGTAAGTAGTGATATTTGCTGAGTTTGGACATCACAAATGCAGTAGCTCATATTATACATATGCCCATAATGGTTGGTTTAGTTATGTAACAAAATTTGTATAGCACTTGAACTTCCAGAATCATGTCAACTTTTCAGAACCAAAGCTAGAAACATTTGGCTTTACGTCAGACAGGCTAGTCAAAGAATGCAGTCAAAGAATGGATGCCTAAGAAGTATAAAAGGTCATTTTTCTGCCATAAACAAAATTGCATTTGGATTAGAAAATTAATTATTATTGGTAGTTACAGCCTGGAATCCAGGTTGCCCCTGGCTGAAAAATCTGTATACCTCTAAGCAGTTTACAAAGATTTAAATGAATATAGAATAAAACGTTAAACTTATTGATTTTTTAAAAAGTAAAAAATGGTATTTAAAACATTCGAAAGATGATTAAAATCAACAGCAGCTAAAAAGATATAAATCCTGTTAACTTCCACAAGTCTGTATAAGGGCTGGCCCAAATACAACATTTTCACAGGTGCTGAAAATAGAGTGAAGGCAAGTGCCTGATGTTAGCAGGCAGGGAGTGTAGGTGCTGCTCGCTAAATTATCAGTTTCTTAAAATTACGGGATGGGTATTGTGTCACACCTGTAACAGTGCCAGTTCCACAGCTTGAAGCAGGCAAGTGGGCATAAATGGGGCAAGGTGATCCTGTGAGTAAACTAGTCCCAAGCTTAAGGGCGTTATATACTAATAGTGACACTTTGATCTTGCCCCAATCGCAAATAGGCAACCAGTGCAGATCTCTGAGTAGAGGTGTTAAATACTGACAGGGTGTATACCCTGTTGTAGGCCAGATCCGTAATACAGTATGCATAGCTTTGTTTTTATTATTTAGAAACTTGTTATTAAAAAAAATATGGTTGTTTTCCCATTAGTTTGATTTTTCCTGGTGTGCGATTGGCTGCGGACAGCCAGTTCAGTGACTTTCTGGATGGACTTGGCCCTGCACAGCTTGTTGGTCGCCAAACACTGGCAACACCGGCAATGGGTAAGAAATTAATTTTGTTTATATGGCTGCAATTGGTGGGAAAAGATGGTTTCCCATGAATTACCTTACTTCTTTGTATCCTTAATTTGCAATACATGGGTTTTTCTTTTTCCTCCTTAGGCGATATCCAGGTTGGAATGATGGACAAAAAGGGACAGTTGGAGGTGGAAATAATACGAGCCCGAGGCCTTGTTGTAAAACCAGGTTCAAAGACACTGCCAGGTGAGAGAAATACACCTGAACCCCAAGCACATGGCAGCACATGAACATTCTGGTTCAGAAACTATTCTAGCCACAATAGCCAAAGGCTTGTCTCATAGGCCACCTCTATACAACTATTTTTAAAAAGCAGATTGACTGAACCTTCCAACTTCTCTGATATATCAATTTCATATATTAAATGTAGAAGTATTTTAACTATGTAGCTTCGACCCACGTAATCAATGGGCAAACGTATGGCAGTTCTTACTATTAGGGACCAGGATGATTTTCTATGAGACCAGCTGAGGTTCAAAGATTCCGCATCAGAGCAACATCTGAGGACTGGAGGAAGATTTCTAACAGCCTTGCTCTCTCGATTTGGTGGTAGATGGAACAGCAGCTGCCCAGTGTGAGGAACTTAGCCTTGTAGCTTTGGCAGCTGTTTCAGCTGCAGAGTGATGCTGAAACATTTGAGGACTGAGAGGAAACAAATACATGTTTGCCGCTGCTACTCCCCCCACCCCCCTAGTAACTCATAACTACTTTATTGCATTTTAAATACATTGTAAAGGTAAAGGTAAAGGTACCCCTGCCCGTACAGGCCAGTCTTGACAGACTCTGGGGTTGTGCGCCCATCTCACTTAAGAGGCCAGGGGCCAGTGCTGTCCGGAGACACTTCCGGGTCACGTGGCCAGCGTGACATCGCTGCTCTGGCAAGCCAGAGCCGCACACGGAAACGCCGTTTACCTTCCCGCTGGTAAGGTATTTATCTACTTGCACCCGGAGGTGCTTTCGAACTGCTAGGTTGGCAGGCGCTGGGACCGAGCGACGGGAGCGCACCCCGCCGCAGGGATTCGAACCGCCGACCTTTCGATCGGCAAGTCCTAGGCGCTGAGGCTTTAACCCACAGCGCCACCTGCGTCCCTAAAATACATTGTAGACTACCTCAAGAACCTCAGGTAGTAGACAGGGTCTAAATAACTCCAAATAAAAATACTCTTAGACTGATAACCCCTTAGGCATACAAAAAGTAGACCCACCACAATCAGTGGGCATAAGTCTATTCTGAGTGTGACAAAATTTGGGTTAGTGCTATTCCACTGATGTTCCACTTGCAGGCTTTCCTTCTGGTTGTCCTGTCTGAGAACAGGATGCTGGAGTAGACCTTTGGCCTGATTCAGCAAGGCTACTGTTAAAGTTCTTACATTCCCCTATAGGGAAAGGGCTGTAGATC
This sequence comes from Podarcis gaigeae, assembly GCF_964106915.1. Lineage (NCBI taxonomy): Eukaryota > Metazoa > Chordata > Lepidosauria > Squamata > Lacertidae > Podarcis > Podarcis gaigeae. The sequence continues at coordinate 22,242,852 of NC_139683.1, read as the reverse complement.
AGTGGTAGAGCATCTGCTTTGCATGCAGAAGGTCCTAGGTTCTATCCCACACATCTCAAAGTAAGGCTGAGAGTCATTCCTACCTGAAACCTTGGAGTACCACTACCAGCCAGTATATGTTCCCAGGCATCTAGAATCTCATTACAGTTGTAACTTGGATCCCAAATGCCTTGGTACTCTGACGTTTTGGCTCCCAAACGCTGCAAACCGGAAGTGAGTGTTCCAGTTTGTGAACGTTCTTTGGAACCCAAACATCCAACAGGGCTTCTGCGGCATCTGATTGGCTGCAGGAGCTTCCTGCAGCCAATCAGAAGCTACGCTTTGGTTTCCGAACATTTTGGAAGTCGAACAGACTTCCGGAATGGATTCTGTTTGACTTCCGAGGTACAACTGTAACTTCATTTCTTAATACTGAAAATCACAACAAACTTGCCCTCTTTCCTTTATTCTGCCATGAAGCAATACAGTGGTACCTCGGGTTAAGAAGTTAATTTGTTCTGGAAGTCCGTTCTTAACCTGAAACTGTTCTTAACCTGAAGCACCACTTTAGCTAATGGGGCCTCCCGCTGCGGCCGCACGATTTCTATTCTCATCCTGAAGCAAAGTTCTTAACCTGAGGTACTATTTCTGGGTTAGCGGAGTCTGTAACCTGAAGCGTCTGTTACCTGAAGTGTCTGTAACCCGAGGTATCACTGTAGTGCCATTAATTCTTGAAATCAGAATTGTCAGTCATGCCAGGATGAAGCTGTAAACAATAATAATTGACTGTTTTATGTTTTATTATTACAGTTGTATTACTATTTTCTCAGTTAAATGAATAATTATTCAGGCTGTTTACTATATAGTGTATAGAAAACTTTTCAGCAAAGACTGCAAAATATAATAAATAAATAAACATACCTGATTTGCTTCATAGTGCCAAGGGAGGGAGAGAACTGAAGGAGGTTGGCTATCCAGAATGCCTTGGGAATAAATGCTCATAAATGAAATGTATGAGTGTGTGTTTAATTAAAGTATTTATCAGTTAAATGTCAGGATTTTGCATAAGGTGCTAAAACTGCATAGCTAATGTGCAAAAACTGGTGACTAACAGATCTTTATATTTTTCTCCCCAAAGCACCATATGTAAAGGTGTATCTATTAGAAAATGGAGTCTGTATAGCCAAAAAGAAAACAAAGGTGGCAAGAAAAACGCTGGAACCTCTTTACCAGCAGCTGTTGTCATTTGAAGAAAGTCCCCAAGGAAAAGTTTTACAGGTAATTTGCACCCTTAGCCATGCATATCTAAAACCCTTCCCTTCTAGCATCATTAACTGAAATGCCTAAGTCTGACTGCTCCCTTATGCTGTTTTCTCACATAGCTGCCTCTTAAACTCTCTATTATTCTAAACTAAATATCTGCAGATTAGTATTTTCCTGCAACACTAATTTTGAATCGTATCTCATCTTACTAACACAACAAATCTTTAAGAGCAAATAGCCAGTTAATGAATAATGAATAGCAGGTGGTATCATTCTTTGTGTTTTATTTATTTCTATCAAGAAGATGCATCCAGCGTTTGATATTCCGTATAATTTGAGTGAGATGGCTTTATATTCTGTGCACTTTCTGCTGAGACAAACTGAGAGCTAAATCCAAGAAATGAATATCACTGAAAATGTTATGCTGGCAATTCTTAGGGATTCATTCCGCTCCCCTCTATAACGAAAGGAAGGTCCTGCCATTAATAAGTGCCTTAGTATTCTGTGAACTTCGGTGGAAAGCAGATTTGAAGAATATCAGAAATTATGGCAAAATTTAAGTTTGATCTCAGGACAGATTAATAACACTATGCACAAGCATGGTAGCAGATACCTCATAAACCAAACACATGCTGGGTTTCCAAATACATGTTCATATCAAGCTGCTTTAAACAGTGAAGAGAAAGGTTGAAATTTTGTCAGGCTCAGCTACAAGGTGTTGGGGTTGGGGGTAAATCCTTGTTTGTACAAGAAGTAGAATAAAAACGAGACATTTGAGGCTATTCTTGCCACAATCCAGATTCCAAAAGTCAGGGTTCTCTGGAGTTTGAGAGACCTCAGTCAGAAGATTAACAAGGGAAGAGTCCCAGAATATGTGTAACAGCACTTGGATCCATGCACAGTAATTGGGAGCCCAGCCCAGGTTTGTCAGATTGCTCACCTTAGGAAATGGCAAGATTCTGAAACTTCCCATTTGTTGATTCTAGATCATCTTGTTAATTGACGTGAAGAATCTACTTCATTTTGCCCTGCTCCTAAAACCTATGTCTTCTTTTTTTAACTCAACAGATTATTGTGTGGGGAGACTATGGACGCATGGATCACAAATCCTTTATGGGAGTGGCACAGATACTTTTAGACGAACTGGAATTGTCCAATATGGTGATTGGCTGGTTCAAACTTTTCCCCCCTTCATCCCTAGTAGATCCAACTTTAGCCCCTCTTACGAGAAGGGCTTCCCAGTCGTCTCTTGAAAGTTCAACAGGACCTTCTTATGCTCGTTCATAGCAGCTGTGAAACTGTTGTCATAGCAACCAGCGTTACAAAAAAAATAATTAACAGGTCGCAAACCCTGGTAACACTGCATGCTTAATGTTGTGTCTTCGGAGCCTGTTTCTAGGGCTACAAAAGCGATCCTGTGTTCTCAGAGGAAGTTGCACACATTGTGCTCTAAAGGAAGTCCTCAGGTGAAGGAGTGGAGCTGGAAAGAACTGAATGGTTTGGAGTTCAGTGACACTCAAGTTTTAGTCCAATCTGAAGCCATGGATTAAACTCAAAGAATCAAGCTGTCTCATGCAACAAGAATCCCTTTCAATGCCACATCTATTTTCTTGCTCCCTTTTCTTTACCTGCCCCTTCTCCTCGTCCCCACCCAAGCCTGGTTATGCCACAGAAATATGGAGCTACCCAAAGAAGCTATGCCACAATCGGAAGGATGGAAGAAAAGAGCCATTAAAGGAACGCCAGCTGTCATAGCCGTTATTTGCAGCAGAGGAACCTTGCCTTATCAGAAAGGTTGAAGTCTTATAGTGGCAGGCTTCATAACTTCAGCTACTGCTGGAGTCAACTCCAGCGTGTGGACTCTGAAAAATAAAATTCTGTGGCTATACTGTACTGTATGAAATTAAAGAAACTTTTTTGCATGGACACAGATTATGCTGAACACTTAAATTATTTTCTTGGGGCTGCAACTTGCAAAAAAAAAAAAAGAATAAATCAGCCATTTTCAACAATTTATATTATTTTTAAAAATAAATTTCACTAGTGCATGGTTTTAAAAGGGAGAGAATGCAACAGGGTGGTAAGACACACCAAGTTTATCATTCTTTAAACCAATCATGGTCTGTGTTTTGGCAGACATAAATGAAAAATAAATAATTTCTAGCAAATATTTAAAATTACGTTTATGTGACAAGAAATAAGTGTAATATATTAAATTTATTTAAATGTAAAAGGTACAAGCCTTGTAAAGTTCAACGATATGTGCAAATTGTATACTTCTTTTCCCCTTCTTGTCTACACCTCCCTCCTTTTGCTCTCTCATTCCCTTCCTACCTCCCAGGATGATCATTATACTCTGAAACCGCTACTTTTTGACTTAACTACTCTCATGCCCCATATTTGGTTCAGGGTTGCAGATGATTCTGCATTTCTGAAATCTTTGAGAGGAACAGAATATTGTTTAAGAACTTTTTTCAAGCATGTTGAAAAGAATTTTGCAACATGGCTTGGGGAGTACATTACAATAATTCAGCATGTATTTGATAAAAAATTTGAACTTTTTGCAGTTTATTGTACAGTGCATGGAAACTTATTTTCTTTTTTTGTCACCTTCAAATTAAATTCTACAGCAAAATACTGGAATCATGTGGCCATTTGTAAAATGTCTTCAATAAATTTGTTTTCAGCACCAGCATCATTCATTCAAAGGTTGAACTATCATTTATGGATGGTCTTAAAGAAATACAAGATGTTTGTCTTGCTAAATATCAGCATCTTATAATTTGCACTGAGCCAAACATATTATTACCCACTTAGGGTTACAATAAATAGCAAATAAGCTGTTCTGTTCAGTTTTTATAAACTATGTGATGGCAAATCAGTGAATATCAGCCTGACATTAAAAGTCACAATTCAAACTGCAACCCCGCATCTGTCTTTCAATTAGTGGTATTTACATGCCCTAAGTGATGGCAGGATTTCACCTGCTGATTTTTAAACGCCTTAAATAAAGTACATGCAATTTACTAATTTTTTGACACCCATCACCAAGAGCCTAAATGCAGATACCACAGGTATTTGAAGAAACATATACATCTGTCTCCTATGTATCAGATAATTTAGTACCACTGGAAGGAGGGGTGGAAAGGTGGGGGTATTCTAAGTCCTGATCTCTTATTATTTCCTGATGAAAGGGAATGTAACTTGTTAATGTTCAAGTCCATCATCCTTTTCAATGTGTCTTTAGATGCCTTTAATACATACCTATTGTTTAATGTCTAAGTGTTGCAATAATATTTGAATATACACTGTTTAAATTAAGGCCATGCACACAAGTACTCTGATTTTGTATGAAAAATCTGTAGTGTTATCCCAAAATGTACATGCATCACAGGATGGCAAAAGTAAAAAAATAGGTGTCCCTTCTAAGGCCTTTTCTTTTATATGGTACAATTTGACATACATCAAAATTAAGAGCACAGTCCATTAAGTACATTCACGAACCATGCGCAAGCACCATGGACACGGATGCTAAAATGCCTGGTGATTTGCACACATGCAGCTATTTAGAATTCCCTCTGTATACCAGTGGGGAAAAACTCTGGTATGGAGATGCTTCTCTTCTGAAATGAAGGGAGAAGCACTTGCTGATGGGATTTCCATGCATCCACAAGAAAATTACTAGAGTGGAATGACTGCTCCCCCGCCAAACTTACATGTATTAAGTTAAAGAAGATTGGTAAAATTTTGGTGATTAAATTATTTCATTCACCTGTATATGGCAACCCATGAATGCTAAAGACATACCTTTGCATTATCCTTTAGGAGTAAAACCATTTTTTAAGACGTATGACTCTCTTCCTGATACTGTGACATGCAGTCAATGCATTCTTTTATGCATATTCCTATTATTAAATTATTTCTATTTGAGACAAGAAGGACATGACCGTATGGAAAGTCTGTACATACCTGGTCATTATGCAGTATTTATTTTAAAAGTTGATTGTATTTTTTTAAGATATTCACATGTCTGCAACTCTACTTATAATTTAGTCATGTAAATAGCACTCTTCCAGTGACCACAGCTGTCTTGTACATAGTCTGTTTTAAAAGTAAAGGGAATTGACATTGGGGGAGAAAAGGGCAGATTAGGCCTGTTAATGAACACCAACTAATGTAAATCAAATTCATTCTGGTGATGGTATTTAACACTTTAAATAAAACATTTTCTTTACAGAATTTGTAAGTGATTCTTTTTCTCATCTCCCCCACCCTGCAAAAAAAAAAGGGCATTCATGATCTTGGAAAGCTAAAGAACAATGACTTGAAATTTTGCAGGAACATTTCCTGTGCAAGACCCATTGAAGAGGGTAGGAGCACTGATGACACCATTCTCATTTTGTGGAGCTTGTGAAGTGAATTCTTTGGTATTTGTGCCTTTTCAAAGGTTGCTGTAAACCAGTGTGTCCCAAGCTTGAGTCCTGAGCTGTTTTTGGACTACGATTCCCATAATCCCTGACCACTGGTCCCGCTAGCTAGGTATGATGGGAGTTGTAGTCCAACAACAGCTGGCACCCCAAGTTTGGAAAACACTGCTCTAAAGTCTTGAAATATCAGCATGTGTTATTCATGAGATGGCGATTCTTCAGTAGTGTGGCAGTTTCTTTAAAGTGCAGACATAACTGCAGAGCATTGGTCTTGGAACTAATGACAGTGATGTGGAAGGCTCATTAAATAAACTCACAAATTATTTCTAATATGTACAGCTTAATAAAGCTCTAAGCCTTAATAAGCATATTTGTGCAATAATTGGGATAACTAAACAGCATGCACAGAGACCCAAAGAACAAACTTGGAGCTGATTAAAAACTTCCATGGCTGTCAAATCAGCTAAAGCCTTACTGTTCAGTGTATAAATTTACACAATGTGATGGAAGAGAATGCAGCATGTGACTAGAAGCAGCATGCATAATACAGCCTACCTAGAGTCATGGCAGTGTGGGTTTAGTTGTAAGTGTTTTAAGAACATGTTTAGTGACCTTGTTTTGCTTCTATGCAAGCGGCAACCTTCCTATTGTTATTCAATCAGATACAGCAGGCTGGAAGCTAAATAGTATCTTACTGTTTCATGCATAAATGAGCACCCTTCTAGAGCAACACATTTGTGTGTTGATCAGGCAGTTACTGCTATCCCCATCTCAGCAGTATTCCTAGATGAATTCTTATGTCAGACTGCTACATATGCTGCTTAGGCATCTATAGGCTAGATCAGCAAGCATTTTGCTACTGAATATTTTTGAAACACTGATCTTGTATGGAATTGCTGGTCAGAATAATAATAACCACAACAACGACTCAAATCAGATGGTGAACTACAGAAGACTGATGAAATACATATTCTAGCGGGCATTTAGCTGAATTCTGATTTTATTATTTTAACTGATTATTACTTTCATCGTATTGAGTTTTTCACCGTAGAAACAAACACAATAAAATAATAACAGTACTAGGACAGTTAAAAGTTAATAGCTGCTAGAAGGCCCATCTGCCTATTTCCAAAGGCAGCACAGGAGGGAACAGAAGGAACCTGAACTGGTTTTGGTGTTACTGGTGTGATGGCTAACTGTTGTTTGAGTTTCTTGGCCTGCATTGAAATAGATCCATCCCAATCCCTGCCACTGACAGGCCCAGCAGACATGCCCTCCTGCCATCCACACATTTGGAGCACATCAGAGAGGGCTTTGGGGACACAGAGGTGTACATACCCAGAGCTGGAGGCAAGGAGGGTCCCTGGCCCATTCTGGGGAGCAGGGGAGCTCTGCACACATACATCAGGACATGGGTGTGGAGAACCCTCTCACCCAGCCAAATGCTCAGGCAGTGGGAGTTGTGGCCGCTATGTAGATTGCCAGTGTAGTGGAGCTAGTCTACATGACAAGTCCCCTCACGCATTCCTTCATTGAGTTAGGGGAGCTGCACCTTAACTGTGGTGTTCAGGTAACAAATATGCAATGACAACGGCAACCTTTTTATTTACGGCTCTCTGGTACATCGCAAGCTAATGTGCTGGTCAATTAAGACAGCAATTGTTTGATTTTGCATTCATTTCCTTTTTGTTGGATAACACTGCAGTAGAGTGAACTTGGCTAACTGTGCAGTAAGTGATTCTGCTGCCATTTAATTCATGAAAACAAGTAGAATTCTGCAGCTGCCGCCAACAGCTGAAATTACAAACGGGGGGGGGGGGGGGACAAACTCCCCCAATAACAGGAATCGGCAGAGGCAGCTCTGACACAGCCTTGTGAAGCCTGTTCTTCCAACCTACTTCTGCTGCGTCATTTGTCAATTTGTCATGCCCAGATGTCAATGAGTCACAGCTAGTAGCTTCAACTGACCTATTTTTGCCTTTGTCACGCCGCAGGATCCATATGAACGACGCGAAAGGGTTCAATGCAGTTCTGTGGTCGTCATTGCTAAGGATAAATGTGAGTATACCTTTAAGGGCAGCTCCCATAGGTCGTTTAGGAAGTTAGGCCCAAGCAGCAGGCAGGCCTGGAAGCAGAGGGAGAAGGCAGCTAAGGGAGAGAAGGCCTGCTCTAAGCAGTTCTGTAATAAAACCATTTCTCCTTCAACTCCTCTGACCTGCTCAACATTAAACAGAGGACATCGCAACCATACGCTCGCCAAACATCAAGTGACTGCACCATGTGACTGCGGGTGACAAAAATGTATCGTGTGGTAAGACTACTGAATGTATAGATCCATCCAAAGAGAAGCCGACTTCAAATACAATAAAATTAATTCTAATTTAATAGGGAGACTGAGGGGAATTGACCTTGAGTGGATTCTCCCAACTACCTTGACCTCATCAGAAGTCATGGGCTGCAGAAAGCTTTCTGTGGAAAGTTGTTGGGGGCCGCATTCAAGTAGTGGGGGTGCCCAGATCCAAAAGTGATTGGTTGCTTTAGAATTGTGATTGTACTTTATATTTTGCTGGCTTTTAATTTGAACAGTTCTGAGGACATATTTAACAGGGGGATGTAGAAAAGTCTCTACAGTGGTACCTCGGGTTACAGACGCTTCTGGTTACAGACTCTGCTAACCCAGAAATAGTACCTCGGGTTAAGAACTTTACCTCAGGATGAGAACAGAAATTGCGCGGCAGCAGCAGGAGGCCCCATTAGCTAAAGTGGTACCTCAGGTTAAGAATAGTTTCAGGTTAAGAATGGACTTCCGAAACGAATTAAGTTCTTCACCTGAGGTACCACTGTATAAGTAAATGTGGGTGTGGTCAGGCCCTCACACAGCCATTCACCCTTAAAACAATCACACAATCTCTCTCACTAAGGCAAACCCAGAGGACTATTTCCCACTGAAACAGGCAGCCCCAGTTTCACCTTCCCTTTACCCCTGACCTTTTTTTTTTCTTCGTAGTAAAATAAAAGCAAAGGGTTTTGAAAAACCTCACCAAGCCCCAGCAGAGGAATGCAAATGCAATGCAGCCAATGCATATGTGAATTTCAAGTCCTGCTTTACATCTATTCAAAGCCTCAAACCTCAAAATGCAGTTGAATCCTGAAAAACGGCATGCCCGTATTTGCAAAACTCATGGATGACTTTGGGCATATTGGCAAGAAACACAAATCTACTTCTCAGCCTAGTCGTTCCACTCCCCATGTTATTGCAAAGAAAGGAGCGGCAATTGCACACTTTGTACAACATCAAACAGCTGGTGGTCAGCAGGGGATCTAGAGTAGAACCCAGGTTTCATCCACACTGTCTCTGGCTCACATACCAGGGCTTTCCCACCTCTTAATATATGTGTGTTGTCTGTGCATCAAAGCTGGGGTTTTCAGGAGTGTGAAAAATTTGCTCTGCTGAATATCTGATTGTAAAGCAGGAAATCATTACAGCAAAATCCATGCTTCAGATGACCTCTGGAACACAAGGCCCAGCTTAGAAATGGGAATGCAGAAGCATGATTGAGATTCCTAGCTGAAATTTTCATCATTCTGAACATTCAGACCAGCTCTTTCTGCAATAACATATTTGGGTTTACCAGCATATTATTTACGGGCCTCATACGTTGAGCTTATGCCTACTAACACAGCTTGACTCCAAGCAGAAAGAATGCAGCCATTAAAGAAAAATATAGCGTAAGCATGTGCTGTGGAATTAAATGCTAAGCAGGGAGGGAAGCAAAACCCTGTTTCAAGTGCCTTGCTGAAGAGGTTTCTTTCATCAGTAAATGCAGCAGAAAGGGTGCTTGCCAGGACCCTTATCTCATTTACCTGGAAGTAACTGACATTGATTTCAGTGTCAGGAATCCTGTTTACAGATTATATAGCTTCATGTGACCTGATCCTTAGAGTTTGAAAATTATGAGCATGTGGGATGGGCCTGTCTGTCTTCTGCTTTAGGCTGCGGACCAGATTAAGAAACCAGATTCTACAGTGTCCTGCTCAAAATTCAATAAACGCTAGAAGAATTAGGTAGTGACTTAGTTCAAGAACAAGGAATGTTAATAACTTCTCTTGTTGCGCTCATCTGATGAAGTTCTCCTAATAGTTATGGATGTAAGCTGGCATTGTTTAACTGTATACCACTTATGCTTAAATCAAAATATTGTTTTAAAAGATATATCCCACTTGTATTGAATCTTCTCCTTAAGAATCTATTTCCTCTCCCTTTTTTGTTTTGTTTTTGTTCTGCCTGGAGTTCTTCAGTACAATTAATTTTTATGTAAAACCTGATCATCTTTCAATTTCAGTTTTCATATTTTTGTTCTAGTGTTCTAATCAATATAGAATCAGTATCTCTTATCTTAACAACCACATTCTCTTCAAATTGCATAAATTGGTCATTTAAAGATTAAAATTATGTCACTAATCATTCATTAATATCATTAGTCGTTAGTGTAGATACTTCCAGATCAACCAACCCTTTTCTCCAAAGGCTTCTACTGGAGATTCTGTAAGATAAAGCCTGTTCTTTTGAGATATATAAACTCCAAGCTGAAGAATACTATCCTTATAGATAGGTTAAAGGTAAAGGGACCCCTGACCATTAGGTCCAGTCGTGGCCGACTCTGGGGTTGCGGCACTCATCTCACTTTACTGGCCGACGTTAGAGACCTATGTATTAAACACTGAGCTGCATCTATTTATCACATTGACTTGGTAAGAATGAAATTCATTATCATTTCCACAGAGTATAATAAAGTTTAATATGAAGAAAGATTGACATAGATATAATTTTGAATTCATTGTTAGCCTCTGAAAAAAAAAATACTAAGAGGCAAATATAATCACCCCAAGTCTAGTTCTTGTTTAGCTTAACAAAAAAACTTATATGAGTGAATGAATGAATACGTAATTAAGGGAGAAAACAGGGGACCTGCATACAATCTAGACTAGAGGCAGAAACCAATGGAGATTCAATAGCTTTTTTATATAAATAAACCTCCTTCATGGCATGGCAGGGGATCCAGTGTGCATGCACTCAAAAGCTTATACCAATAACAAACTTAGTTGGTCTCTAAGGTGCTACTGGAAGGATTTTTTAAATTTTGTTTCACTGGTACTGTTATAAATGCGCAAAACTTCACCACTAGGCAATATAGAGGAGGATAGGGGGGAAGAAAAATTATATAATAGGGGCCAGGACTCAAAACTCAGGTGAGTGACAAAGCAGAACCACTAGCTTCGGCATGTTGGCAACAAGGCAAATGACTCACAGCTGGAGTTTTTTGCACAAAGCCTTGAGCACTGGTAATTCTGCCCACGAAAGGTACAGCAGGAGCCAATTAAGCAGACGAGCCAATTAATAGGTGGCTGGGAGTCACCTGAAACAAGAGGCAGCAGATTCTGATAGAGATTCTACAGGAATTTTTAAAAGGGATTTTTAGCTGCTCATTTTCTTTTAGCCTAATTTGTGGTAAGGTCATTGGGGGAAATGATGAGGGATGCTGCACACCAGGGGTCAGAGTTGATGGTGGCATAGAAATGCTTTATTTTCCTTTTCCTTCGCCAGTGATAATAACTTTTCAAAGACGAAATAAATTCTTATTCAGGTTCCATGTGGTACTAAGGAAGACTGCCACCTGAAGTTTGAAAGAAGGATCACACCTGATCAGAGGCATACTTAAGGTAAGCCAGGTCTTTTAATTGGAATTGAAACAATATTTAATGCATATATGCATACTTTTTAATGCTTTATTATGCTGAGGGGGCAAAGACAGATTTAATGTATGATTTCACTGCGCCCTTTTACCTGGGGCAGAGCTGATTTTCTGGACCCTGGAAAACTTATTGTTAGTATACCTTGCATTTTTCGGGATTCTCCATGATTTCTGGAAGTTAAATTTGTGAGTGGCAAATAGATACTGTGCAGAACTGGGCACAGAACTGAGTTTGTGGGCTCTACATTGTGCTTTTTAAAAATAGAATCCTGACATCTAGGTGCAACCAGTTTGGTGCCCAGTTCAAGGTGCTCAGCTCACATTAGTGTTTAAACACTAATGTTTGATCTGTTACCAAACCATTAAATGATTTAGGAAGCAATCCTATGGCAAGATCCGCTGGTTTGAGTAGCTTAGGGTGCAGCAGGTGTCCAGCTAAGCTGCCATTAAGTTCCCAGCTCTGGCCCAGCTGAAGATTGCCATTGTACCCAGCTCAGTTCAGCCAAAGCTGGCTAATCTGAGGCCCCTGTAAATCCAAAAAAAGGGTGTGTGCGCCGGAGGCCAGAACAGAGAGGGAATACTCAGTCTGGATCCTAAGCCTGTTCAGCTCGGTCACATGACCTGGCAACTGGCCGTAGAACACTTATTTTAAAGTCTTATTTTCCCTTTGCCAGGCTTAGGCAGAGCTGAATGGGAGTCTGGATCTGGTGTAGCTTCATGCTGGCTTAATTTACATTGGTTTGCTTTACAGCAGCTTCTTGGGTGCAGGATTGCGCCCTCAGCCCCAAATACTGTAAGACCACCTTCTTTCCTAAAGACACTCTTGGCTTTTAGGAATATCTGTGGGAACCCTCTTGGTAGTTCCCAGATAAAAACACACAGGATTGCAACCTTACTACGCAGCCCTAACTGTCTACTCAAAAGTAAGTTACTGAGTGCAATTGGAGTTTCTCCCAGGAAACCAGGCACAGGACTGCAGGACTCAGAGTAGACCTATTGAAATTAATGGACCGAATTAGTCACATTACTCTGAGTAAAAAGTAATTGAATACCACCCTTGAGTTGCAATGTTAACCCCACTTACCTGGGAGTAAGCCCATTCAGTTAAATGAGGCATATGGAGAGACGTGGTTAGGATTGCAGCCTGTTTTTGTTGCAGTTGTGGAGAAAGACTACAGGAGATTAAAGCAAACGTTGGACATAAACGATAAAGCCTCTTCTACACCCCCTACTGAGTGTTTTTGAAAGTAATTAAAGAGAGGCTGCTGTTTACTTGCTTTATTCTTACTCAACTTGGTTTGTACCTTCAGCAGCTTGATTTGCCACTGTGCCTTCCCTATTTTGCAGCCATTCGTTTGACATTTGTATACAGCTGGAACGGTGCCTCTGTGAAATAGGTGTGCAGAGTTCTGTACACGATGCACGTCTTGTGTAACATCCAATTACGGTGCAAGTTCCCATACAAGATGGGGAGTGAGAAAGGGGAAATGCCAGAGGTGGCTTTTATGCAGCTTGTTGTACAACTAGAGTCCATTAGCTAATGTGGAGGAGGAGGAAATCTGCTACATGTCAGTCACTGGCCAGGGTATAGTATATAATCCCCAAGCAATCTAATTTGTGACATTTCCTACAAGCCTACAGTCAATAAAAGAAGAGGACTGAAATGTCCTCCATGTGGGCTTCCTTCCATCAGTTTAGTGCATTAAATTAAAAACAATAATAATGCTTATAATTGTGATGTTCAGCACCTTGGCAGACAGGAAGCAAACAAGTCTATTACTGATAGCCAGTCAGTTTTTGCAGCCTGGCTGTTTTGCTTTTGAAACAATGCAAGGGACATACAAGCCGAGACCTCTCAACCTTGGCCTAGGGAAGTAGATATATGCTTCACAAATAAATACAAAGAAGTGATTCTTATCCCAGACCTGGGAACAGGGAAACTGTGGAACCCAGAAGACATGGGAGATCTGTACCTGGGTCTCTGGCTTTTTGTTCATATTAAAATTGGCACAGGGAGCTCTCAATCTGAGGGCAGAGCAGGCATGCAGGATAGTAGGAAGCAGACAGAGTAACTGGTTGCTCATACCAAATAAGCTTGGCTCAAGTCTGAGGTATGATAGGACCATGTGGAATCTATTGAGTCCTCATGCCACCTAACTGCTGAACTGGTAGCTGCCTGCAGTATAATACCACCTTTAGCTCAACAGCACTGGTGGCATCTATGTGCAACAGAAAGTGGAACTGGCAACTCCCTCTTGTTGGTATGAGAAAGGATAACATGGTAGATTCTTTTATTCTTGAGCTCTATGGTACAGAGCTTCCACTCCACCCTTTCCCTTTTTTCCATGGGTGTTTGTGGCGGGTGAGGAGGGGTTGGTTGTTGTGTGTGTGTGTGTCCCCAACCTCATTGTGTTATGAAGGACAAACATTAACAAAAAATCTCTGAAAGGTTTCAGACCATATGTCTGGCATTCACCACAGCCACGCCAGATCCTGTATAAAAGCTGTGAAATTCAGCCTTAGGGTTCTTCAGTGGACAAATAAAATCTGTATGTCTTTCTGATGCTTTACTCTGTCATTGCTAAATGCACAAATAAAGCAATCTGTTAAGACATTATTTCTGAAACTTATTACCCCATTCAATACATTTAATTGCCATAGTCTCTTTTTGCTTCTCTTCAGCACCATGCCATGGTGAGTGAGGTTCAGTCATATGTTGGCAGCCTGTAGTTACACATTATCGACTTTGCCCCTTTCTGGGGAACCTATGCTTCTAGCAGGTGTTTCTGTGGATTCTCACCCAATTCAGTAGGCAGACACTGGTGGAATGGGAGACTGAGGAACCTTGCTGCTCTTCCGAGAGCTCTTGGGCCAAAGAGCAAGTTAACTGATGCAAAGAAACCCTTGGGCATATTTAGATTCTTGTGGCATCTTTAAAAGTGACAGAAGCATTATGGCACAACTTTTCTTGGATCACACTCCACATCATCAGATGCATGAAGTACAATCCTAAACTGGCAGGCAAATGTGTACACATGGTTGGAGGAACAGAAAGAAGGGAGGTATGGGAAAAACAAAATGCCCTGAGAAGAGAATAGTTGCAGTGAGAGTAAAAGAAGGTTGTGTTGGTGGTAACACACATAACCTGGCATGCATAAGCTCAGCAATATGTCCTTTATAAAAAAGTATAAATCATACTTTTTTGCTTATATGCTGCTCTGCTCTTCCCCACTTTGTCTTGCAAATTGTTCTGCAGATTTGAAGCTTCTCTCACCCTACCTGCGGGGTTAGCCTGTCAGCTGCATTTACTCCAATGCTCTGAAAGCACCACTTAGCACATTTCTATTAGTTTAGAACTGTAAAAGTGCTTCTATAAACATTTTAGAACGGCACATCACAAGAGCTGTAGTGCATTCACCGGCTGAGCTGAGCTGACCCTTTCAAAACCTGCTCCGAAACCCGCTTCCAGAATGTCTCTATTTTTGGGTGGGATTCAGTCACATACCGTCAAAGTCAGGTTGAGCAATTAGAGCTCATTGGAAGATCTTGTGCAACAAACCCACTTCCCCAAAAGATCAGACTTTTTACAGTGAGGAAAGTCACAAGAAAATGCACTGGGAAAGTGTGAGATAACTGCAGGGTCATCCAGCATCCCCACAAACAAATCAGATTAAAAGCTCATTAAACAGTAGTATAATCTGCCTGCAAACAAACTGGGATGAATGCTCAATAAACAGGGCATCGAGAAGTGCCCTAGCCAGGAGATTGTTGATCAACACAGAGCAACCAGCTGTTTTCAGGTCACCATGCTGTGGTCGTAATAGATTTAGCCCTTTAGCAGGCAGAAAAGGACTGAGAGGAAAGGAAGACAGGCATGCTGGCTGGCTGGCTAGCTATATGGCAGTAGTCCACAGCTGGGAATCAGTGGACCATCTCTTTCTAAGCTAGTGGCTATTGTGCTTTCAGACCCCAGTCAGCCAGGAAACATAGGTTGTTTCCTGAAGTTTCTTTCTCTTTTTGACATGCAGATTAGCAAGATGAGGCCTTTTGGGTCTCGTGCAGATCAGCAAAAACAAGTGAGTGGTGGAGAAGGAGGATGTGGCCCCTGCCTGACACCCAGTGTGATGCAGAGCTCAGAATGCTGTAAGTTCAAATCCCGCTAAGCTGTAATTGTCACCAAATAGCTATGGACCCGCTACTATCTTTAACCTAACCTACCTTACGGGATTGCTGCGAGAATAATGGGAGAGGTTGCCAGTGACCTTTTGGAGTGACCACACAATGGAAATGGAATGGTAATAATAATACACATAAATGCCACTGTGGACTAGGGCACACGATGTGGCGTTGTGTTGCAAAGGTGTGGAGTTAAAAGTCTGGATTTATGGTATTAACTTTTCAGTGCCTCAGCATCTGCAAACGGCCTTGGCCTGCCTGGCCCTCAGAGCAGCTGCTTTTCAGGGCTCTGCTTGCTCTGCCTGCGATGATGGAGCTAGGCTCTCCCCCTTATCCTTGGAGAGGCTCGTGTTTTGCACCGGGGGAGTAATTGATATTATTGCCAATCCTGACGCACTGCAAAGCGAAAACAACACCCTGGCAATGCTTGCTTGCTTGCTTGCCTTCAATGCTGTTATCTAACAACAATGCTTCCAAATCCCACAGCCGGCCTCTTCTTTTAACACGTGCAGCGCTATCTGACTGTCTCTGTGTCAGTTTGCAGCAGTCACACTCCCAGGCACATGCGGAGGAGCTGCTGCTGTGTGCTGCGGAGGTTTCGGCTCTGCTTATGTATTGCTCCGAATGTAGCACACCATTAAAAAAGGAAGGGGGGGAGAGCAGCAGATGCAGTCGGGATGCTCAGCTGTGCAGGGCTTTGCGAAGAAGCCCAGGCTGCCTTTTCCAGGTGCCTTAAAGCCCTTTGAGATAATCACGGGCTTTAACACTTCACATGTCTGCTGCTTCCTAGAAGGATGTATTGCCCTCAAATCTTCATCTGAACTCAGAACACTTTGCAGTGTCTACATACGTACGTACACACACACATGGGTCACCACAGGGAGCAGGGCCAGAGGGCCAATCCTCCTGCCCTGGATGAACCATAATCCCCCACATTCCCAATTTTCATTATCAAAAAAAGAGTAAGTTTGTGGTATTTGTAGAGCCTGAGATATGAAGCAAAATAGTACAGGCACTATTCTAATTTTTTTTTTGGTGCGAAACTAGCCTGCTCTCTCCTTTCAATGTTTGTACCCTTGCCCCACCTCCAAAAATTTCCTGTAGATGTACATGCACACAGCTGCCGAAACGATTCACCTGTCTCATTGCTTGGACTACATATTGCTCTTCCTTATATCCCTGCCCTTCTGCCTCTCCCAATCCCAGCCAGTGACTTGTGCTCATGCAGCTGCTCCACTCTCACCAATCTTGAAAGCCTCGCTGCTAGCACGGGTTTAATTAGCCAGGTTGCTTAGGAGCAGAGGAAGCTACCTTATACCAAGCCATACCACTGGTCCATCTTGCTAGAGTTATCTGCACTGACTGGTGATGGCTTTTCAGGGTTTCAGACAGTGAGCCGCTTCCAGCCCTGCATGGAGATGGCAGGGATTGCACCTGACTAAGACCTTCTGCATACAAAAGCTCTGTCACTGAGCTGCGGCTTACATCTGGTGGTCCTGCTCTTAGAGTGTATGCTTAGTTCAGAGATGGGTTAAAGAAAAGTGTGTGCTTAGTTCTTCTGTATCATTGTTATTAAACAGGGCAATGCTAGTTGTATCATACAACTTAAAAACCACTGTCTGTGGAACACTGTTTTAGAGTATCATCTATGCCAGCCTTGCCTGGGGTCACACCCTCTAAATGTCTGAGGTTGTAATTGCATCAACTCCAGCCACCATAGTCTGACCTATGCTTTCACCCAGACTCATTTAGGATATAATTTTCCAGCTGCAGTGAAAGATTTTAGATGGTTTGCACTGCATGGAAAGCCTTTACCAGAACATCCATCTCCAACCTCCTGCTCTCCATATGTTTTGGACTACAAATCCCATCACCTATTGGCCCCGCAGGCAGGAATTGATGGGGGATTGAGTCCAACCCATATGCAGGGCACCAGGCTGAAGAATGCTGTGCTAGAACATATATTACATAGACACAATGACAGCTGTGGCAGCCTAACATGCCATCCACCTCATGCTGATTCTCTAGTGCAGCAGTTCTCAACCTGTGGGTCCCCAGATGATGTTGGACTACAACTCCTATCATCCCTGAGCTCTGGCTTTGCTAGCTAGGGGTGACGGGAGTTGTAGTTCAACAACATCTGGGGACTCACAGGTTGAGAAAGGCTGCTCTAGCGCAGTGTTTCCCAACCTTGGGCCTCCAGCTGTTTTTGGACTACAACTCCCATCATCCCTAGCTAGCAAGACCAGGGATCAGGGATGATGGGAATTGTAGTTCAAAAACAGCTGGAGGCCCAAGGTTGGGAAACACTGCTCTAGCAGTTTAGGCTGCCTTCTGAATGTGCACGATTATGCATGTCGCAAAAATTAAAAACTTGGGGAGAATGTAGTGGCATCTTAATATTTAGCTGCAAAACAATTGTAAAAATGTTCCCGTGGTATGAATCAGCATTCAGCACTGTGCAGACTGGCAAACACATTCTGTTCTGCTTCCCAGGCAGTTACTTGACCTTAATTAACTCTAGCATTTGCTCTGAAAACAGGCTGTGGAACACTCACTTTGGCACAAAGAAATTACAAGCATGTCTGGCTGCAATTCCTGAAAGATGGTGCATGCTTGGGTTTCTGTCAACACCTGAGATCAGTCAACACTTGTAGGTATTCAGTGATTACGAGCATGACTAAATGTGTATAGAACATTTAATAAACAGCTATTATTATTATTATTATTATTATTATTATTACCCTCATTTTATTTCTAGACCACCCTGACAATTGCAGGATAATACACAGAAATACATAAAGTAAGAATAAATACCACGCACGCTTAAAATATCATAAAGTACATCATGCAGCAGACATAATCTCAACACACTCTGTATATCGTGTATGGTATACAGTACTACATAAATTTCATCTTAAGCCCTTCAGATGGCAACAGAAAGAGAACAGGGGATAAAGTGTACCTTCAATGGGAGAGCATTCCACAGTGGGGTTCTTATTTCAGAGAAAGCCCTGCTCTGTGTCACTGCCTGGGTGAAATCTCCCTTCACCACCAGCAGCCCCCACCACGGATCTTAAAGGCCAGGTTGTAGCATATTGGGGGAGGCAGCTCATCAAGTATTTGGGTCCTAGACCATTCAAGGCTTTATGCCCTGAAGCCCAAACCTAAAATTGAGCACAGTAAGCACATAAGCAACTATTTATGGGGACGACTGATGAGTGAAAGACACTGTCCCTGGCAACCCTGAGATTGCTGGTTGAGAAAAGAACATGAGAAGAGCCTAATGGATCAGACCTGTGCTGGCCCCGGGGGTAACCCGCGAAACGTGGTCCAGGACTGGTCCAAAATCCAAAGGTACCACTAGGAGGCAGTCCGACAGGGCCAAGGCAGAACACGAGGCAGTAAACCAGGCAAGGACAGGTACAGGATCTCAGGCAGGATCTAGCATACAGCAATGTTGCTCCCACAAGCTGGGGCAGGGTCCGACAGCCTTTTATCTTTGTCGGGGTAGCGGCCGGTCCTGATCCCCCAGTGACTCACCTCCCTGTTTCGCCCGAAGGCGAGCACTCCTCCTGTGAGTACTCAGGTCTCTCCCTCTCTCAGACCTTAGTCTCTGCAGCTTGGGAGACATTGGTGGGTTACTAGACCCAGAGGCCACCTCAGCCTCCCCTGACCAAACCGGTAGTGGAGCAGCTGTAAGTGATGGCCCAGCTGACGCAACGAGGTAATCTCTGCATCTGGAGCCAAAGCAGGCTCAGGCCCCTGACTTGGCCCAGCTGGTGTTGCAGGGGAACCTGTGCAGACTGGGACTCCTCCGGATCAGGCCCCAGACATAGTTCAGATGATGCCTGAGGCAAAGGATCCAATGCAGACTGAGACTCCTCTAGTTCTGAGTCCGAGCCCGAGTCCCAGGCCATCACAAGACCAATGGCATGTCTAGTCCAGCATCCCGTTCACACAGTCGCCAACCAGATGCCTATGGGAAACATGCAAGCAGGATTCGAGCACAAGAGCATGGCTTCCAGGAACTGGTTTTCAGAAGCATTGCTGCCTCCAAATGTTGACTCAGAGCATCGCCATAATGGTCCATAGCCATTGATTGCCCTCTCCTCCGTGAATTTGTCTAACCCTCTTTTAAAGCCATCTAGGTTGGTGGCCACACCACCTCCTGTGGGTCCAGGATTTTCTGGTCACGATTCACTGCATAGCTGCTCTGCACAAGCCCCAAATGGATAGCAAGCTGTGGCTTCACAATGTCAAGCCGTGGAAAGCTCTCTTTCAGAAGGTTTGTGCAGGCCCTTCTATCCCTGCTTTCAGATTTTATTTTTTTGAAACAGATGCGCTTTTCATGCAGGCTGATTCCCCAGAGCTTTGTTTTATAATGCTACTGTTTTAATAGGCATGTTTGCATTTTCCCGCCCTGAAAAAGGTCAATGCTTTGTGTGTGTTCCAAATGAACCCTTACGAAGCCGGGAAAGCTTGCTGAGAATCACCCACTCTGCCTTGCCTCTACCTCCACCAAAACCATAGGAACTTACCTTTGCAGGTAAAGGACAAAAAGAGAGGTGGCCATGAGTACTCTCACCCCTGTTGGTGTGTCACTGGAAGGGGAAGGGAGAGCCAGAGGTGGCAGTAAGCAGGTTCTGGGCATACTAAGGATGAAGAGGTTAAATCGGTAATGATACAGTGGGCAAAGGATTTTGGGTATAATATTCAATTTGAGGAATGGGAAAAATTGTGGAAAGAGAATATAAAATTTACGGCATGTACGTCGCTGAAAGAGAATGTAATGAAAATGTTTTATAGATGGTATATGACTCCTGTAAAACTAGCAAAGATGTATAAGGTGGATAACAAATGTTGGAAATGCAAAGATAAAGAAGGGACGTTCTTTCATCAGTGGTGGGAGTGTAAAAAAGTAAAAAGTTTATGGGAAATGATATACAATGAGATGAAAAAAATGTTAAGATATACCTTTGTGAAAAAACCAGAAGCTTTTCTTTTAGAGATGGTAGGAAAGGACATAAGAAGAAAGAAAGGACTTAAAACTTTTCCAATATGCTGTAACGGCAGCCAGAATCCTGTTGGCCCAGAAGTGGAAACAAGAGGAGATACTGATGATAGAAGAATGGAGACTAAAATTGACAGACTATGCGGAACTGGATAAATTAACTGGGAAAATTAGATACACTAAAGACCAAAAGTTCATCGAGGACTGGGGAAAATTGGTGGATTATCTGAAAAACATATGTGGTATAAACACAACGTTAGTGGGATTTCAAGAGGCACTGTAAAAAAAACAAATAATTATTGTTTATTAAAAATAATGGGAGTAAGGAGGAATAATGGCAATATGAAAAAAGGGACTGCGTATTAAAGATATAAAAATGGATGACTATTAGAGACGCTGATGGAAGTTCAAAACAGGCATAATTTGTTGTATTCGGGCTAAAATGTATAACTGGATGAAAATTAATAAAATTTATTTTAAAAAAAGCAGGTTCTGGGCAGACACAACCCTACTCACAGCAAGTATGTTTAGTCCAGTCTTTTCCAGATGCTCAGAACAAGTTTTGAATAAGTTCTTTTAAAACCAACTTTTTAAAAATAGTTTCATTTATGCTTATGATGCCTTTGGAGGAGGGGCCCACATGGAGCCCAAAAGCAGTATATAAATAATGTATCTAAATGGCTTGTCCCATTGATTTTTTTAAATTATATTTTGAGGGTCTGAAGCATGGCTAGATTTGGCCCCACGCCCCTCTTTGCAACAAATGATAAATTTGTTGTAAGATATCTGTAGATATCTAAGAAATCTATAGTAAGATATCTGAGAAAGGATGCAGGAACACCTGGGGGAGGATCAAAATGAATTTTTCCACTAATTGCTTTCTTGCATCAGTTGGCTCAGCCCTTCACTTTTCTAATATGGTCAAGTGGGCAGCTGTATTGCATGACACGGGCTGTCACTGATAAGGCTAGCAGTAATCCCTGTGATTGCAGAGGCTTGAAAACAGTGGTTTCTGGGAATTGCTACAGGCTGTATCTGGTTCACACGTTAACATTTATTAGTTATGAGCTCCCACCCCATAATGGTAAAGAACTGCCTGCATGTCAAACAAAATGGCGGGATATAAGTGAAATAAGTAAACGTGTGATCTGGCCACAATATGGTTTGGTATCCTGGCTCCAGGGAATGGCCAGAATCCACATTCTGTGACCCATAATGAACTAGCCACGATGGCTATGTTATACCTCTGCTGCTGAGATTGTACACCTCTGAGTGTCAATTGGTGTGAATCACAAGTGCGGGGAGCACTGTTGGACATGGTTCCTGCCTGCCAACTTCCTTTAGAGATCTGGTTGGCTACTGTGAAAACAGGACTTAGATGGGCCTGTGGCCTGATCCAGCAGGGCTCTCCTTATGAGATCCAGCGTCAAGGGCCTTCTGGCAGTTCTCTCATTGTGAGAAGTGAGGTTACAGGGAACCAGACAGAGGGCCTTTTAAGTAGTGGTGCCCACCCTGTGGAACGCCCTCCCTTCAGATGTGAAGGAAATAAGTAGCTATCCTATCTTTAAAAGACATCTGAAGGCAGCCCTGTTCAGGGAAGTTTTTAATATTTAACTCTGTACTGTTTTTAACACTTGATTGGGAGCCGCCCAGAGTGGCTGGGGAAACTCAGCCAGATGGGCGGGGTATAAATAATAAATAATAAATAAATAATAAATTATTATTATTATTATTATTATTATTATTATTTTGTTATTATGGCACTGCTCTATAGCTTAGATAGGTGGTGAATTTAAGGAATATGACTGTTCTTATACAGAGGCATGGAGGGTATTTTAAGATATTTGTTCCTGCTATTTTAAAAAAGGAAGCACTGTAATGAGTGGATACTGGCTTTCCTTTAAAAAAATAAAATAACCCAAAGGGTAGGCAACAGTGGTTAGAGTGGTTGGCAAGCAACAACAATCAGGACTTATTGCAAGCATTTTAATTTATTAAACGGAACATTGGCTGTTGACTTAAACAGGAGCAAGATTGTGCTCATCAATTGGAGGTTAGCAGAGGTTGGCTATTCAGCTAATTGAGGAATCTTCGCAGCACGCCAGGAAAGTCCTTCCAGGACTGACATTGCAGCACAAATACTGGAAAATGCAAAGTGTCCAGCAACCTTGGATGTTCCAGACAGTGCTTTGCTGGAAACAATATTTCAGTGCAAGCCAGCCAAGTAGCTATACTAATGACAGGTAATGGTTGGGATGAGGGCCTGAGCAGAGCATTTAGCTATCCATTTCAATACTAGCAACCAATCTGATTGCTGGCATTACTTCGATTTTTTTTTTTTGTTAATTAAAAAACAACTAAAATTTCAGACGACTTGGGTATTGACTAGAGACTTTAGATTGGACATAGTCTTCTTCATTATTTACATTATTTATATTATATACTGTGGCGCCATCCATTCTGACTCATATTCTTCCAGTTCCTTAGAACTCGCTTCTTCCACAAATATTTTACTTCTGCCCAGGTGGAAGCAAACTTTGGGACTGTGTAAAGCCAAGATCCACCATCCAGAGCCGGGGGGAAGGCCATAGCTCAGTGGTGGAGCACCTGTCTTGCATGAAGAAGGGTGCAAGTTCAATACCCAATATCTCCAGGTAGGGCTGAGAGAGACTCCTGTTGAAAACCCTGGGGAGTCACTGTCAGTGTAGACAAAACTAAGTTAGATCAGCCAATGGTCTGACTTGTTATAAGGCAGTATCCTATCTTCCTTTGTGCACAGTGTGAGATTCAAAATGGTTGTGGAGCCAGTTACATACATCTCCCCGTAAGCCATCTTTCTTCTTCTTTGGCAATCAATCGTAGCCGAGTAAGATTGTCTTCCATGAACACGGTCTTAACAGTAGGTGACTGTGGAGGCCAATTCTGGATCCACACATCCTTCCACAGTGGGGGCATAGGTTTCCGGGAGGGAGTTGATCACGGTGTGGGTTTGCCAAATGTGTCTTCCTCTTAGCACATTTCTCCCTTGCATCCTGAGTTTGAGCATATTCAAAGTCCATGATGCCTTTGGTAAAGCCTGTTCTCCAACTGCAGAACTTGCAGGCCAGTGTTTCCCAATCAATTTTCAGTGTTTATACTACATTTTTTAAGAGTTTCCTTGAGAGAGTCTTTAAACCTCTTTTGTTGACCACCAGCATTACACTTTCCATTTTTAAGTTTGGAATAGAGTAGCTACTTTGGAAGATGATAATCAGGCATTCGAACAACATGACCAGTCCAAGTTGAGATGATAGTATATAACAGTACAAACCTACCTATAAGTTACAACTGTTCATGAATCCTAACTGTCTAATGTGAGAGACTGAACTGCTTGGGCAATGGAACTTTGCTAGCTGTTTTCTCTGCAGCAATCTGCTGTTGAAGAGGCTAGCAATGTATTTTAACTGAATCCTGACAGTGGAATCTCTTTGGCAGTGGAAGCTGCTGTAACAAACAAATGAAACTTTGTTTTTTTCTCCTCCTCCTCCTCCATGTGTTCATACCCATTGGATCCTGGCCCCCACCTGCAATTTGTCCATAAGTGCAGCCTTTAAAGTCTGCTTTTTTGAGAGTGGTGGGGGAGAGAGTAATAGCTGCTATTATGAAAGATCATCTGTATCCCATGTGAGCATTAACAATACCACAGTCCCTTAAATGCACTTCCTTTTTTATGATACATCACATTTGCAGAGCTAGGAAAGCAGAACTCTTGGTGTGATTGTTCCAAATCACTAGCAATAACCTTCTGGAAACAGGAAGTTGTCTTTAGCCTTGGTTTTCTGCTTGGTTATTCACTTGGGCATTTCCAGACACTGCTTTAGCTCCACAATGTGTAGAGTTTGGTAATATTCATGGAAACAGTTTGTGGGCTGGTACAGGATGAGTCCAGGATGAGTTGTGGAGTTCATTCCTGTCAGGGCCGGCCCTACCATCAGGAAGTGTGAGGCAGGAGCCTCAGGCAGCAGGTGCTGAGCAACCTGCCCTGAACCTAGCCTGCTGTCCTTAGGAGCATCTGATTGGCCACTATGAGAGCAGGATGCTGGACTAGATGGGCCAGTGGCCTGATGCAGCAGACTCTTCTTTTGTTCTTAATTGCCGGTCTGCTTGTGCTAGAATGCAAAGGAGGTGCCATCTTTTATTTGCCTCAAGCAGCAAAATGTCATGGTCCAGCCTTGATTGCTGTAGTAGTAGCACATGGCTGCCTTAGCTGAGGGTCTTATCCTTCATGGCAATTCAGTTGTAGGCCAATAAGTCCCAATAAGCTTGTTTGCCAGAGTTTTTTTTCAAATATTCTACAAATTTTCCCCACTCTTTAATTATCCCCCCCCCCCCTTCTTGGTTTCTTATTACAGCTGTCGGTTTTGCCATTTCAGCATAATCCATCAATTTAATCATCCACTCTTCCTCAGTTGGTACAGCATGTTCTTTCCACCTCTGGGCAAACACCATACATGAACAAATTTTTAAGGTCCTTTGGAATCTTTATATTCACTATCTCTAACAGAAAAGCTTCTGGTTTTGTTTTGTTTTTTAACTAAAGTAACACTTTAATGCCACACATTGAATTTACTGGTACCTACCTGAGACTAATGTAATTAATTTGTTAAATTTACAAGTAAGATGTTGGCTACTTCCCGAAGACTGCATATGTTTGCTCTGGGTATTAAATATGGCCATGGTTTTGTATACCTTCCATTATGCCAGTCCGGTTACTGAGCAAAGTAACCAAGCTTTTGTAAAATGCAGGAATAAGCACTTGCAAACCACAAAATGATACACACACATGTTAATAGCTTTCGGCAGGACATGTCAAGAAAGCTGAGAAATTACTAATAAACTGTCTGCTCCCTGATACTAACAGGATCACTAGCGTAAGGAAAGAAATATTTTGTCAATAGGACAGTAAGTGCACAGCAATTGCTTGCATAGAATGAAATAACTAAACTGTATGCACTGCTTCCGTCTCCACTGGCCTTTCCATTATAATTAAACATAGCTTGACATACATATCACTGCCATGCCTTAGCTTTGCTTACTTTGTTCACACAATCAAATGAAAACACTGTGTTCCAGTTCCACACATGCACCCTTATTCAAACCATATTACTGGTCATTATCTGATGTCAGCAGCATTGTAGCGCAGTGCCAGAATCTTAATGTCTTGTTTTGTGACACAGTGGGTGCTTCCAGACTCCACAGAAGTTTACACAGAAGTATTTGTACTTGAATTCGTGTGGTAGGTTTGGCCTGATGGCATCTGAAGGCAAGGTTGTGTTGCAGGGAATGAGTCTATATCTTAAGAGGTATATCTATCACACAGCCGAGGAATGTTTTAGCACACCTATGAGTGTTTAGTGTCCCCCAGTCCACCTTATCCAGTGAATATCCAAAGTATTTGATAACATTTCCCTTCTTAAGTCAGAATTTAGGTACCGTCCAGCTCTGTGATTCTGTATTTGGGGTTTCTGAGGAGAACTAATAGGGTTGAATTGGATTCCCATCTTCACTTATTCAATTTATTTCTCAGGTTTTACTCTGTCGAAACTCTATTAAGTGCATTCATCAAAACCACCCATTCTGTTTTCTTCTTTCCATCAGAGATTACATAAGCACTGATGGAAATGCTGGTCGATACATATGAAAGCTAGGACATTGGTGGGCAGGTGCTGAGCGCTATTTACGAAAAGTCTCATAAGGAGATTTATATCTCAGCTACTTAACTAATAGAAGACCCATTCAAACTTGGATTAGTGAAGAAAAAACCTTCCCTGAGCTTTCAGTCAAATTGATTATCTTTCTTTGCATGTGCAATAACCCATACTCCAAGTATTTTAATCTTAATTTCCTATACTGGAGTTGGTTTGTAACAAGATCTGTTCCAAAATACGATTTTTGCTAACTCATGTTTTCTTTCTTCTTTGGCGATCACTCGTAGCCCAGTAAGATTGTCTTCTATGCACATGGTCCTAACAGTGAGTCTGTAACTGACTGTGGGGGCCAGTTCCGGATCCACACATCCTAACTCATGTACTCTTTACTCAATTTACAGAAGTTAGAAGTACAGTACTCCTTGCATATTTTTTAAAAAAATTCAAGGGCACCCACACAGATGCACACCCTAGTGTGCACAGTCTCTCTGGGCGTATTTGTGCTCAATGTATTGTGCTGCTGTCAGTGTTGACAATAATGAACTAAGTGATCTGACCTGGTATAAAGCAGCTTCCTGTGTTTTATACTGGGATGTACTGGGATGTCTATTTGTATGCACATCCCGCTTACCCTAGGTCCAATTCCACAGGGAAAGAGGACTTGGAGAAAGCATATTTTAGGGTGCAGATCAGATGATGATAATCCTTTCCTTGCTTGGGATCTGGCTGCTGCCTAGCAGCAATCCCACTTGCCCAGTGACACCATGGAGTGAGCAGGAATGAGAACCTGAATGGCAATGATCCATGGGAGACAGTGATGCTTGGCAGTGACGCCAACACAATTCCCTTACTTTTACACCATCCCTAAACTGCAAAGATGCAATCCGCCTTGCAGCTTAAAGGATCACAGTGGAATTAGGTTTCCTTTTAGCCTAAATGCCAGCTCTTTGCTGCCAGAATTTGTGGGTAGCAAAGGGGGGGGGGAGGCAGTCTGCATTTAAACCCCTTTCCCCCTTAGTTTTGAGGAGGCTATTTTCTTTATTAATTTTTTTTCATACCAATGCCACACTTGCTGTATGTAGAAAACCTAGTCTGGCCTTTCCACTGTTTCCCAATGCTATGCATTCAGATTTTGAAAATGGGACTAATGATAGACAACACACAAACAACTTGGCCCCAGGTTGCCTAAGTGACTGCCTTGCCCTTTATATCCCAGCCCAGCAACTGCTCTCCTCAAATGGGGCACTGCTGAGAGTACCATATGCTCCAGGGTGTGTGCTTAGCTTATAAAACTGGGCTTTTAGTGCTGTAGCACTAGCCCACTGGAATAAGCAGCTGAAATTAAGACAGGTACCTAGCATCATGATCTTCAGTGCCTACTGAAGATGCTTGTTTAAGGGGGCTTTTCCTGAGGTATGACCCAGTCATTTTGTACACCTGCAAAATAAAAATGGTTTTATTGCTTTTATACTTTGTAGAAATTATTTGATTGTTTTAGAGTTTGTAGAGTTGGTTTTACTGGGTTTTATCCAGTGCTGCTGCTTCACGCACACAACAGACTTCCGTTCATGCAATGGTACTTTCCCTACGTCTCCCCACAGCCTCTTCTGCACCCTCAAAATCTGCTCTAGACAATTGGGGGCTCCATCTGGAACAGATTTTTTTGAGGGGGAGAGGAGATAGCACTGGATGCGACCCTTTGTGGAGCTTTTGTGTTTTATTTCATATTTACCTTGTATACATTTTGATGGCTTCAGGCTGTGAAGTGGTTTATATATTTGTAAAATAAAGAAGTACTTTGGTGAGAATAAATATAGCAAAGAAGGGATGGTTCAGTCCTGGCACCAGGAAATAAATGGGAGGATCTTGTTTATTTTGCATTTATATCCCATCAAAGTGGAATACATAGTTCTCTGCTCCCCACCTTTAAAAAAGGTAAAGGTACCCCTGCCCGTACGGGCCAGTCTTGACAGACTCTGGGGTTGTGCGCCCATCTCACTCAAGAGGCCAGGGGCCAGCGCTGTCCGGAGACACTTCCGGGTCACGTGGCCAGCGTGACAAAGCTGCATCTGGCGAGCCAGAGCCGCACACGGAAACGCCGTTTACCTTCCCGCTGGTAAGCGGTCCCTATTTATCTACTTGCACCCGGAGGTGCTTTCGAACTGCTAGGTTGGCAGGCGCTGGGACCGAGCAGCGGGAGCGCACCCCGCCGCAGGGATTCGAACCGCCGACCTTTTGATCGGCAAGTCCTAGGCGCTGAGGCTTTAACCCACAGCGCCACCTGCGTCCCCACCTTTATCCTCACAATAATCCTGTGAGGGGTGGGTTAGATGCAAAGACAGTGAATGAACTAAGGTCACCCAGTGAGCTTCATGGCTGAGTGGGGATTTGAGCCCCTAGTCCAACATTCTAACCACTACACCACACTGGCTCTTAAATAATAAGAATTATTGGTTCCTTAACAATTTTCAGCTGACATAAAATTTTAACCCAAAGCAATGGTTTTTACAATCCACTTTGCATCTGTTTCTCCTGAATCCTTTAAAAAGCATTTGGGGTTGTTCCAGAATTTCTAGTTGTCACCTCTAATTCTGCATGGAAAAGAGGGCATCTTCTTTTTATTTGCTCATGTTAGCGCACGACTTTATTGTGTTCTATTCCCACTCTAGCTCAGGAAATGAGATACACCATCACTGCATTAGTTTAGCCACTAGTGGCAAGGGGAATAATTTGCATTAACCCAGATACCGCTGTGAAACTGGCTTCTAGGGAACTGTATTTCTTGGCAATTTATAATCCATCAGATGTACTCTGGGGACTCGGA
Source organism: Podarcis gaigeae (assembly GCF_964106915.1). Lineage (NCBI taxonomy): Eukaryota > Metazoa > Chordata > Lepidosauria > Squamata > Lacertidae > Podarcis > Podarcis gaigeae. The sequence goes on along the minus strand of NC_139683.1, from coordinate 22,213,729 downwards.
TAATTGCATAGAAATGCTCTGTCTAACGTGTAGATTTTACATATTCCATGCAAGCCACCGATACAGAATGCGGACAGGGTTATGAATCACTGACCACTCAGAATTTTAATGCCTTTTACATTGATCCTGCTTCCAATGAAATCAATGGGAAAGCTATTTTAAGGCACCTTGAGAACTTAATGAACTGAGAATTGCTGTCTTCGGATGGTTGCCAGATCTGGGCAGGCTAGTGGTAGGGCTGGTCCAAGATATCCTGCCATCCCCAAGTTGCTGCACCCACAGAATCGGGGAGGAGTGCTTAAGCATCCCTTACACCAGCCTTTGCCAACTTGGTGCCCTCCAGATGTTGCGGGCAATGACTCCCACCAGCTCTGGCCAAGTGTATTGTGCTGGCTGGTACTGGTGGGAGTTATAGTCAAAAAGCTCAGCAGGGCACCAGATTAGCGATGGCTGCCTTACAGTGTTCCAGAGGGTTATGAGCCTTGACATCTCTTGACCTTTGGCAGTGAGAAAGCATTAACCTACGCAATCCCTTTCCACTCTCATTTTTTGCATGCTGGTTGGGAGAAGGAGGAAATCCCCATTTCCTTCAGTTCAGGTGTGAAGGAATGTTAACGGCCGCACCGTTTAATGTCCTGATTCTGTTGTTGTTGCAAAATGGTTTAGAGCTTGTTCTGAGCAAAGCAAAGCACAGAATGGGCTGCGGTGCTCATTGATGCAAAACTCTTTGTTATACCTCAGTGCATTTTGGAATAAAACACAGTCCTTCAGGTTCAGAAAAGGACAACCAAAATAACCAACAGGATGGAGCAATTCCACTCTGATTTTGTTTGTTTAGAGAAAAGACAAATAGGAGGAGAGGTAGACAAAATTATGCACTAGAACTTGAGGGGATCCAGTGAAGCTGAGCGTTGGAAGAATCAGGACAGCCAAAAGGATGCTCTTTTTTCACACATCACATAGTTAAAATCACTCCCAGAGAATTAGACAAATTCACAGAGGATAAGGTTATCAATGACCAGTAGCCACAACATATGGGGTTACTCCTCCCCTGAAAACTCAGGTTCACAGCTTGGGTGCACTCCTAGATTCATCCCTGAGCCTAAACGCCCAGGTTTTGGAGATGACTGTATGTGTGTTTGCCTATTTAAAACTAGTGCATTAGCTGTGCCTATTCCTAGGCATGTCTGATCTGGACGTGGCAATATATGCATTAGTTACATTCTGTTTGGATTGCTGTAATGTGCCGTTGGGAAGTGTCTGGGAATTTCAGTGGGGCCAGGTTGCTGACTGGAGCCGTTTACAGATAGAACAGAAACCCCTTGTTAACAACAACAGCCCCACTGGCTACCAGCCCGTTTCCAGGCACAATTTAAAGTGCTGGTTATAGCCTACAAAGTCCTATACAGCTTGGGTCCGGGCTCTCTGAAGGACTGTATCTCCCGGTTGAGCCTGCTTAGGCTTTAAGAATATCTGGGGTCGCCTTTCTCTCAGTCCCACCACTGTTTCAGGCACGTTGGGCTTTTACACCATCCCTTAACTGCAAATAGGCAATCCACCTTGCAGCTTAAAGGATCACAGTGGAATTAGGTTTCCTTTTAGCCTAAATGCCAGCTCTTTGCTGCCAGAATTTGTGGGTAGCAAAGAGGGGGGAGGCAGTCTGCATTTACAGCACTTCTCCCCCTTAGTTTTGAGGAGGCTATTTTCTTTTAAAAAAATAAAATCATACCTAATGCCACACTTGCAGTATGTAGAAAACCTGGTCTGGCCTTTCCACTGGAGTATTTTCAGCAGCTATTCCCAGTTCATGTAACTCCCTTCCATGTTTCCTTTTGCCAATAGGCAAATACTTTAAAAACAAAAAAAAACTCAGGTCTTTTTGGCCACTAACTCTGGCTATAGTGACAGGGTCTTCTGGGGGCGGCGAGTGCTGCACATTTCCTTTTCTTTAATGTGTTTTTAAATGGTTTTTGGTGTTCAAATTCAGTGCTGTTTTTAATAGGGCAACTTGTTTTGTAAAAAGAATATTTGAGTTGATCGATATGTTTTTAGTTGTATTTGCTCTTAGTTGTATTTGTTTATGTTGTTAGCTGCTTTGGGTCCTGTGCTGGGAGAAAGGCGGGATGGGGGGGGGGATAGCAATTTAAGAGCTTACTGTTCACGGCTCTTTTCTTCTTTTTGTTAATGTATATCAGTGCTTGATTTTTTGGAGCAGGGAGACATAGCAGGACCTTAATGAAACCCACCGTTCCCACCCCTTATTTCCCCATAGCCATATAATTTTAGGCATAGCATAGCCCCCCCAAATAGCCTTCATAGAAAAGTAGCTAAGGGGGACACGACCACCTTTGCGCACATTGTAATTTGAGCATTGAGGTAAATACATACAATATAAAAGGTAGAATCAAGTCATTTTTCTAGTGCTTTCCCCCCTACAACTTGATTTTTCTTGCCTTCGTTTCAGTTTAAAAGTTAAACATTAAGCAATATAACACACACTCACTGCCACCGCCACCCCATCCAACGCTTTCTCCTCCCCCTCTCCTCTTCAAACTGCATTTCCAAATGCAGAGCACTGATATCTCCAAAGCAGATCCTCGGGCTTTCTTTCCTCCCTGAAATCGGAATGCTGAAAAAGGCAGTCACCAATTAGCTGACTTTGCTCAGACAGACTCATGCGGATAAGAACAATAAATGTAATTGGTTTCAAGACAATGTGCTGCAGCCTGCAATAGTCTTTGGCAGCGTTAACTGTTGTTCGTTCCTCCTGATGCACCATGGACCACCCGGCGAAACCTTCCCTGAGACAGAACGAACACCAGTGAAATGTCTCCTTGCCTCAGTTGTGCATTAATTGAAAATCTTACATAAAGCAAAGCCAGGTTGCTCGGGGGGCATATGAGAGAGCTCTCTGCAACCTGCATCAATGAATATTTGGCAGAACGCTTGGTTTTTGTGTTGGAGACAAAACTGTAATTATGCTATGCATGGCATTAAAAAGAATCAAATGTAAAGAAAAGAGGTCAAAAATGCAGTGGGTACTGCGGGCTTTCCTTGATGTGCACACAGAGCTGCACTGCACCAGCAGGCAGAGGTGAAGTTTGGGGCGGCGGCGGAGAATGGTATTTATGGGGGTTGTTAATCAAGGCAGTGAGCTGGCAGCTCCAATCCTTTTGTAGCGGTCACTCCTGAACAAGTTTTATATGCCAGCTCTGCCCTCCAACACTCACCGAGGTTACTGTTTATAAACTCATTATTAGGGGCTAACAAGGACATACGTACTAAGAAAGACCTGACAAGGATTATTATGCCCTGCCTAGCCATGCCTCCATTTCCATCTTCCTCTTTCCCTGGGTCAGTTCTAGGTTGTAAGCCTCTTTGGGGGGGGGGCTGCTCTTCATAAAACAACGTGTACATAAAGGTCCCGTTGCTGCTGCTTCTGTTAGATGGTATGCAGCTGAGTTCTAGTTGGAGTAGATCCCTTGAGATTGATAGAATTGCTAGTCTTAAATCCACTAATTTCAGTGAGTCTGTGCTGAGTGTGACAAATTCTAATCAATGCCAAATACTAATCAGTCTCCTTGGTGGTGGTCATGGTGTTCCTACAGACCTGGTTGCTGCAGACTTGAGAGGGTCTGTAGGTAAGGAGGTGGTCTCTCAGATTTTGGGGGCTAAATTGTTGAGGGCTTTAAATGCTAGCATGGGCACCTTGAATGACTGCATTAGTGTTGTGGTTCAATGTTCTTATGTTTGCTTGGAATATTGAGATTGCTACCTCAGTTTTTGCAGTTGGTAGTCCAAAGGGAACAATATTCATCCATAATCCCTAGTCAGAAGTGACTTTTTGCGCTATGCCAATTGTCAAGTCGCTAGCCAAATGGGCCACACTAGGAACAACAACATTTATACCCTGCCCATCTGGGGCTGGGTTTCCCCAGCCACTCTGGGCTGCTTCCAACAGGAGATTAAAAATATAATAAAATATCAGACATTAAAAACTTCCGTAAACACAACTGCCTTCAGAAAGTCAGATTGTTGTTTATTTCCTTGACATCTGGTGGGAGGGCGTTCCACAGGGTGGGCGCCACAACCGAGAAGGCCCTCTGCCTGGTTTCCTGTAACTTGACTTCTCACAGTGAGGAAACCACCAGAAGGCCTTCGGAGCTGGACCTCAGTGTCCGGGCTGAACAATGGGGGTGGAGACGCTGTTTCAGGTCTACTGGGCCAAGGCCATTTAGGGCTTTAAAGGTCAGCACAGACAGTCTGAATTGTGCTCGGAAACATACTGGGAGCCAATGTAGGTCTTTCAAGACTGGTGTTATGTGTTCTCGGCGGCCGCTCCCAATCACCAGTCTAGCTGCCACATTCTGGATTAGTTGTAGTTCCTGGGTCACCTTCAAAGGTAGCCCCACATGGAGCACATTGCAGTAGTCCAAGCAGAAGATAACTAGAAGACACACCACTCTAGCAAGACAGTCTGCGGGCAGTTAGGGCCTCAGCCTGCATACCATGTGGAGCCAGTATACAACTGCCCTGGACACAGAATTGACCTGTGCCTCCATGGACATCTGTAAGTCTAAAATGACTCCCGGGCTGCACACCTGGTCCTTCAGGGGCACAGTTACCCCATTCAGGACCAGGGAGTCCTTCACACCCACCTGTCCCCCTGAACTTGGGCTGAGAGTGCCCAGGGCCTACAGGCATGGGGTGGGGTGGGCTTGGTTCAGTTTGGCTGAAGCTGATAATAAATAAAATAAATAAATAAAAGTTGTTATACTTTCAGGGTGTGCATGACATGTAACTAGGAAAAGTTGAAGAGAGCGCCTCAAAAAATTAGCAGAGGTTGATCCTCCACACACTTGGACTAAAATCCATAAATTACTTCCACAGAAAAATGTTCTGCTCCATAATATTTCATCTTCAGATCCTTACAGGGAAGGAAGTACGCTGTTATGCTATCAGGAAAATGCATGATTCAACTCACCTTTGGGAACATATATACAAGACTCTGAAATGCACATAAAAACTGCCTCACGTTCATCTTTCAATCATTCCTCATCTCTTTGTTCACCTGAGGGAAAGCTTAATCACTCTCTGTTTAGAATGTTTAGAATAGTTATTGCAGTTTACCAAAATCTAAACAGATTTCAGGCTGTCATCTGACCTTTTAGGTTTTTGCAAAAAGAAATACTTTGCTGGGTATCTTCATGATCTGTCTCAGAGGTGTCCTCTGATGGACCTTCTACTACATTGCGGGTCTCTGCTGTGTTTCCTGGTGACCAACAATGGCGGTGCTTCAATTGGTGAACAATCCACCATTTGAATTTCCCACCATGCCTCTGACATAGCATTTGCTCTGGGGAATTGTGCTGAATGACCAAACCTTGGGAATTGTGGGAAATCATAGAATCATAGAGTTGGAAAGGGACCCTGAGGATCATCTAGTCCAACCCCCTGAAAATTAGTGGCTCTCAGACCAAACTGTTGGGCTGTGACAGTACAGGTGGGCCTTCCATGGTGGTGAGAACCACAACAGTTCCCTAAGGGTGCTGGTTGTCGATGCTGGTATTGGGGGGGGAGGGGGACTCACCAAATGCCCCACTCCCTGCCTTCCTCACTATTGTTTTTTGGAATGTATGAAGGGCAGCTCTTAAGTCTGTACTTCTTACTTGCTATCTTTGCAGTGTTTCTTATGAGGTAGCAGGATTTTTGCAGGGAAAAGAATGCAGGTTGTATTGACATACTGATATATGTCTGAGGCACTTCTAATGCAACATTCAATTACACTCTTGCATCCAGCACAATCTAGACACTAGTGTGAGTTATGCATGCTGTGCATCCCGTTTCGCAGATGCCCTTGAAATAGCAGGGGCAGAGCCACACTGTGGGTGTTTGGCTTGCTCCAATGGTGAACCAGCATGGGCCCTTGCTCCAGTGTTATCAGCACCTGCTGGAGGAGCCAGCTGCCAGGAAAATCACACTCCAGTATGATAGTTTTCTTCTTAGTCGTATTATTCATTGCAAATAACATTTCCCCCCAGAATGTATTTATTCATTGCAGAATATATTTAATAACGAAGAGCTGTGTATTGGGGGTCAGCTTGCATCTAAATGGGTGGCGCTGTGGTCTAAACCACTGAGCCTAGGACTTGCCGATCAGAAGGTCGATGGTTCGAATCCCCATGATGGGGTGAGCTCCCGTTGCTCAGTCCCTGCTCCTGCCAAGCTAGCAGTTTGAAAGCATGCCAAAAAGTGCAAGTAGATAAATAGATACCGCTCTGGCGGGAAGGTAAATGGCATTTCTGTGCGCTGCTGTGGTTCACCAGAAGCAACTTAGTCATGCTGGCCACATGACCCGGAAGCTGTACTCGGATGAAGGGAGGATAAAGAGTAATCATCACTTTAACACCATACCTGAGAGCTTCAAAAGGCATATATATTGTTCCAGCACATGTGTGGAGTCTTATTCCATGTATACACCTGATCAGAAATCCACGAAAGCAGAAGGAATGGGAGAAAATTAGTTCCACCTAGATCATGCTGAAATCAATAGGACAAATCAGCCGTGACTAATGTAAGTTCCATTGTTTTCAATTGGTCTTAGGTGCCAATAACTTTCTCTGACTGGGGCTGCTGCAGTTTGTCCTGGGAGTTCACTTTCATTGACAACAAACTAGTTCTGTGATTTACCAAAGATTACCAAAGATTCTAGCGTCTTCCCTTTATTTCCCCAAACCTTGGAAGCACTTTCAGTTATTGTTGACTTATATTTCACTCCTATTCCCAGGGTCATGTAAGATGAGGTAGGGAACTTGATCATCCCAGTTGAACATTCAATCATGGATGAGGCATTTCAGGGATCTTATCCTGTTTGAGATCCATTGAAATCATTGCACTGCAAATTCTTCTTCCCACATTTCTCTACAGGAATATTGCATGTGGAATTGTGCCTTCACACAACCCAGGGCACATGTATGTGCATTTAAGCACGATTGAAATCAGTAGGGCTTTAAGCACGGCAAACTCCATGCTGGATTTTAGTTACTGTGTTTTTAGGTTTACACTTAAGAATTTTAAAAAGTGGGTACCCAAAATTGTGAATGAGACGGAAATGTGTTTAGAAATGTATGCACCGTACAGTTATACTCACTGATATTGATTGCAGCAACCTCTTGAATGTGTCCTCAGACTTTGGATTTTCCTACCAGATGGGGCTTGTCCGGCCCCCTTGTTGATGGTCTTCTGCAAACAGGCAAAGCCCTTCAAAAAATGTAAATATCCACTTGGCCTGCTGGGTTGTTTTGTTTTGCTCTGCTGTATTTCAACCCACATTTCTCATTTAATTGTATTTTAACTAGCTGTCATTTTTATCTGCTCTAATCTGTTTTTATTGTCACATTGCTTACTTGTTGGTGATTTGATTATTTTTTATTCTGCATGTTATTGTTGTTTAGCTGCCGTGGGCATTTTGGATGGAAATGTGGAGTGTATCTATGTAACAAAAGAAACAGAGTAATTTTCTTTCAGTTGCATTCACACCCAGTTTCAAAGCAATGCCGTTGCAAACTGTTACAAAACAGTTGCACTTCTTCTTTTTCACACAATGAAATGTTTCTCAAGGCATGGGACTCACACTGAGGAGCAGAAGGATGTGGGAGGAGGATGTGCATTCATTCCACCATAAAGCAATTATCATAAAAATTCTGGTCCTCCTTTTAGGAACAGAAGAGGTCATTCCACTGCATCTCCCTTCAATTCTCTAGCAATTCCTAAGCAGTCCCTGTTATTCCAATATATATGATGGTAAAAACAACCACAATGTTCCTCTTATTCAAAACTATTAATAATTAGTGGTAACTAAGTAGATTTTCCAGCTTGCGGATAATCTAAACCATTTGCTGAGTAATGTTCTGTTTCTCTTCCCCCTATTCATTTATCAGAAATATTTACAGTGGTTCCTCGGGTTACAGACGCTTCAGGTTACAGACTCCACTCCGCTAGCCCAGAAATAGTACCTTGGGTTAAGAGCTTTGCTTCAGGATGAGAACAGAAATTGCAGTGCGGCGGCAGCGGGGGGGGGGGCATTAGCTAAAATACTTATTTATTTTCCCATTGCTTTCCAAGGGGGTGGGAAAGTCTCAATAAATAAATGCAATGAAGATGTATCTTGGAATCTGATTGAGTTCCTTTACTTAAAGCCTTGAGTTTCTGTGTTAACTTCTCCATCATTGTCAAATTCCAGATCTCATGGTACCAGCAAGGAAAAAAGGCTGACGGCAGTTCTTGGTGATCACAAGCCATGCAGCAATAAGAAGGGCCCACCACATCTTTATACATTACTGACATAGTCTGCCCTTCAAATATATGCATCAATGCCAGTTGTGGATCAGAGAGGAGGGATTGAAAGGTAATTTTATTAATTTCCTTGAAATCATCTTTCCAGAATGCAGCAAAATCAGGACACAACCACCACATGTGAAAAAACGTACCCTACTCCTCACAGCCTCTCCAGCACAGTGGCAAGAGTGTATTATTCTGTGGAAGGTGGAAGGAGTGAGGCAGTAATGATAAATATTTCTTAGCATTTTCCCTTGCCCTAGCAGAGGTGGATTTGCCCTCCTTCATGTGCCACTCTAAACATCATCTTTTATTTGTAAGTGGAGATCATTAAGCCAAGGAATTTTACCTAGATCAGCCACAGTTCTTAATGCAAATAACTTCCCCATTTTACCCACATTCTGTTTCAGTCACATTTATCGTCATCAAAACAAGAACAATTTCCGAACGGTCTGACGCATTAGATGGGTGGGTGGGTTGAACGGCTGGGGTGATACAGCATAAACTTCTTTGCAGCACTAGTCAGTCCTTCCCCACACAATCAAGAAGCACCACTCCATGAAAAAATCGTAATGTGCCTTGCAGGAGAATCTGTAAGTAAATCTTGAGAATTATGCTTTTTAAGCAGGCTGCAATGAGTATTAATGTGGTTTGTTTTATAATATAGTTTTAATCAATAACAAGAAACAACAAGAATGTTGGCTGATGGTTACAGGGTACAAAGCTGAGTCCAGCTATGAATAAATAGAAGGAAGGAGGTGCAAGAATATTCAGAAGTCTCAATGCAGGGGACCAAAGGGATCTAAGGCATCAGCATCATATCCATTACAAATTGGATTCGCCGAGTGCATCATCAAGTAGCCTTTCCAAAAAGATACTTGAGCATCAAGGTACTGCCAGAAATGTATAGAGTAACATTCCTGCTCCCCACCCCCTTTTTCTATACTGATGTTAAGAGTCCCAACCTATATGTTCCAATATGTTCAATATACTTATTACAAAGTAACAGTGGCGTATCGTGGGTTGTCAGCACCCGGGGCAAGGCAAGTAATTTGCGCCCCCTAACCCGTGGATTTGCGCCCCCTAACCCTAACCCCCAGATGTTGCGCCCGGTGCGGTCGGCCCCCCCTGCACCCCCCACGCTACGCCACTACAAAGTAAGCATACATAGGATTGCAGGCATGCATTGCAATACAAATGAAGTTACCTCTGAAATAAGTGAATAGGCTCAATCGGACTGACTTATTAGTAAGTGTGCTTAGGATTGCATGATTAATCAGGGGCTGAGAGAATGCTTCTGTTTTGGCCAACAAGGCTGTTTTGCTTGTTGCAGGACCTTGGGGCCTTTGAACACATTCAGGGGAGCAGCAGCAACATGGGTAACTATTTGTTCAAGACAAGTTACCACCAGTGCATACAGGCTAATGTGAAGGTTGCTGGAAACAGTGTATTTCAGCCATCAAATGTCTGGGTGAACAGGAACTTTATAAAAATCCCTCCTAAAAGTTGTTAATGTGGCAGGCAGATGCACCTCGCTAGGAAGGGCATTCCACAAAGAAGGAGCCACCACCAAGAAGGCCTTGTCATACGCCATAGGTAGAAAATGCATATAAAAGAACAGGGAGAAAACCTTAGGGACATTTGCTGTACAGAAACCAGGAGGACACCATCTTGTTAAATGGCTGCCTTTACCGTGATTTGCCATGTAAATTAGTTTAGCCTTCATTCAAAGCCAAGGACAAAAGAGAGAGGCGTTGATGGGCTTCCCAAGTTTGGAGTGCACCTTCTTATAGTCTCAGGGCTGCTACAGAAAAATGTGGTGTTCCAGCCTACCACTATTATTAACTCCTTCACTAATGATAACTCTGAACAGGCAATTGGGGTGGGGAGGGAGGAGAGATGGTATGGGGAAAGATGTTCTTCAAGGTCCATTGATTTCCAGGGTGTAATCTTTTGGAAAATTCCTACTCTTGTTTTGGAGCCACAGCAGATAGTAATACAGACACATGAATAATGATAAAATCCACAAATGGGAAGTATATTAATAATCTTAAGATCTGTGTCTGTATAAACATCCACCACACTTCCTAGGAACCTGCTGTGTCTGAGCTGAAAACAAAAGATAAAGTTATCCTTATAAAATAGTATTTGTTAAGGCAACAGACTCTCATTACAGGACAAAATTGGAAAAGTTTATCTTGTTTAATTAGAATCTGATTGATTGTATTGTGTTAAAAAATCTAATATGCATATAAATCAGCCTGCCTCTTTAGAGAAAACTTGTTACTTGGCTCCCATTGTTTCCACATAACAAGTGAAAGCTGGAGTTGTGTTGCTTGGTGAAATATAAACCATGTAGCTGATGTCTCTTAAATGCATTTATTTTATTTTATAATTAAAAAGAGATGGACTGATTGTCCCAGTGGCATTTGGAAGTAGTAAATATGGCTTTAAAAAATTACTATTGAATGTATTGAGTTGAATTACGTAATTCCCTCTGGTTTATTTCTTTTTACACTGAACAACAACCTGGATTAAGTGGCAGAGTAATCAAACAACCGTTTGCACCATCCTTTCAGATGCAGGGTACAGCCACCCCTTCGAAAAGGGTCAGTGAACTCCCATGACAGGCCCCAAGGAGAAGAGAGTCAGACAGTCTGAGGAATCACCATGCAAGATGCCCAAATGCCCTGGACGTAGTGCTCCTTTCTTGCCTCCAAGATGTCAGCCTGCTTAGCTGAAATTAGCTTGATATCGTGTCATTAGTGCAGATCGCCTGGATATATATGAGAACTGTGCTGGTAGGTCTTTCAGTTTTGAGGAATAAAGCATAACCTCCATAAATTGCTTAAGAGATAAATTTGGCATCTATCTGTTTTCATCCCCAGTCACCATTCCTGGATCTCCAGACCCTTGAAGAAAATGACTTCTTTTGCTGCGTTTGCTCAGCACATATGGACACGTTTTGTGGGCGAAAAGAAGCCTGGCTGGAAGGGCCGGTCGTGCCTGTTTGCGATCTGCAGCTCCGTCAGTTTGATGGTGAATGTGTTCCTGTTCCTAGCAGGGTATTCCTTCCTAGCGGACTACCCCACATTCTCTGCCGTCGCACCCCCATTCCTCTGGATTGCCCTGTCCATGGGTTTGTTTCTGTCCAGGCACCTGCGATGCTTTGCTGCGCTTTTCTTCCTTTCCTGTGGCCTGCGCGAAGGAAGGAATGCCCTGATCGCTGCCGGGACTGGGGCGGTGGTAGCTGGCAACATCCAAAACATTTTCCACAACCTAAATCAGCTGGTAGACAGCATCACTTGCATCCTTCAATCGCAGCGTTTCTCCTTCCTCGGCCGCTACATCGAAGCGATACGGTGGATATACAATCAGAGCAAGATCTTGGGCAACCCGTTCAAAGACGTTGTGTCAGTGAAGGACAAGCTGAATGTGTCTTACGCCGTTTCGGACGAAGGCTTGAAGCTGAGGTTGAGTGAGACGAGGCTCCACATCCAGAACGTTGCCAGGCAGATTTCCTCCATACTAGCCCTACCACCCTACCTGGGCAAGAAAGTGCTCCCTCTGCTGGGGGTTCTTTTCATCGTTCTTGGGACATTACACTTCATGAGGAAATTCCTGAGTCCCCACAACATCAAGTTTAAGAACACTTACATTACGAAAGCGTTTATTCGCTACGATGAGCGGCAGCGGCAGCAAAGGAAGCTCTGCGTCCTCCCCCTCAGCAAAGAAGAAAGAGAGCTGTACACAATGGTTCCATCCTTTTGCCAGACCCAGAAAGAAAGGAAATGCACGGCACGCTTTTTTCTCCCTGTGCTTGCTAACCTTTGCATCTGGGCTCTCTTTGCAGCAGTAGATTATTTGCTTTACTGGCTCATTTTTTCAGTGAGCAAGCATCTCCAAGATTTCCCTGAGCTAGAGGTCCATTTGAAATTGTATTACCATGTAAGTACCTTAGCTACAGTTACCAGCACTTTTCTTGGGCTTTTATTGCTTTAGATACAAGTTTTCTGCAGAGTAAACTTATGCTAAAACACAGCGCAGAAGGCCTTAAAATGAGGTTGGGTGGTGGAACGGCGCAGGCTTTAAAAAGCCTGTGCGTATAAAGCAATGACAAAACAGCAAAAGGCAGATTGGAACGTTGGTTATGCTGAGTGTTGTGTGTGGCTGGAGGAAACAGAAGTGCAAAATTTGGGAGGCCTCTTTTGGGTGTCTTGTTGCAGCAAAGGCTCAAGTATGATTTGCAGGCCAAAGACCTCCAGTTTAATCCCTGTCATTTCTAGTTTAAAAGATTGCTAGTAACATGGCATGGGAAGGTACAAGATTTCAATGACTGGCTGCTGAATCATTTTTAGGTCTGGCAGAAGGGGGAGGTTGGTACGTGGCCTGCTGAGCCAGGAGAGCTTGGCAGAAGGCCTCTCTGCTTATCTAACCCCATCAGCTGATGCAAGTGGGATTTATTCTTATCTACCCTATGTTATAGTGTGCCAGGTTGAACTGATTGCCATTCGGGAAGAAGAGGGAATTATCCTCAAGCTCAGAATAGGTGTTTGGGGATAGTGCTGTGGGGCTAATGCAGGACCTGGAACTCCTGTGCAGCTGCTGCTGTTGCTCTGCCTAACTCCCCCTTCCCCAATTTTCTAGTTGCCATGTTAATTTCCCACAATGCCTTCAGCCCAGCTCTAGGGCTTTTTGGGAAATTAAACAGGTGGCTAGACTCAGCTGCCTAGTGCTGCTCCTGTGATTTGAACCTCCAGAGCTGGCAGAAGAGGAGACCCACCGGATGACACTTTGCCCGCCACCCCCTCAAACCTGGAACTGAGGGGGAAGAACTGTCTTATGCTGAGTCAGACCAGTAGTCCATCTACTTCAATATTGCCAACACTGAACTGACTGCAGCTCTCTTGTGTTGCAGGCATGAGTCCTATCTGGAAATGATGGGGATTGAACCTGTAACTTTTTGCATACAATGTTTTGTTTTGTTTTTTGTTTTGCAAGCTCTGTCACTGAATTGCAACCCATTCCTTTAAAGCGTCCCTTCTCAACCTTGGGACCCCAGGTGTTGTTAGACTACAACTCCCATCATCCCTTATCACTGGTTGTGCTAGCTAGGAATGATGGGAGTTGTAGTCCAACACCTGGGGACCCAGGGTTGAGAAAGGATGCTCTAAAGATATGGTTAATGAATTAGAGCTTTTTTTTCGTACAGTGCAGAATGCAGAGATGGAGGAGCAGAATACTTGGGTTGACATTGGGCAAAACAAGCATCGAGGTTTCATAGAAAGGGTTAGCCAATTTTGGTTTTTCCCCCCTGTAGATGCAGGCAGGTTGGCCAGAGTCAACCCTCATTGGTGTGACATGCTATCAGATGACCCTCCCTCAATGTGATAAATTTATCCTGTTTTTGCTATCTCATCAAACTGGTTCTGTGAAGTAACTACTTGTGGGTTTAAGTTTTTCACTGGAGGAAATGCACTTCAGATATCCACCCCCCCACCCCGCCAATAGACTCCAAAGAAATAGATGGGACAGCTTGCAAAATGGGATCCTGAGAACTCTGTTATATATCTTATACACTCCCTTGGTACCCTCAAGAACTAAAGTATTTCTAGTAGACATCCAGACATTTGTCTGCTTTAGTAGTACAGCCCAAGTTCTTTCCTTTTGCGTTGAATTTTTTGCTCCTCAGCAGGTGAATTTCCCATTACTTCCTCTTAGAGCTGGTTGTGCTGAGCAATCAACTTTCCTCTCTCCCCTAAAGAAACCATTTATTCAAGAAGCAATTATAAGAATCTCAGGTGTTCCAGAGAGCAGGGTATTTGAGTTCAGCAACATAACTAGTGCTTAAATTCCAATTACAACAAAACAGGAAGGGATTTAAATAACACCTGCTGTTGTGTGATTGGACAATGAAATTTCCTTTGCTGCCTCCCATGTGTGTGTCAGGTAATTTACTCCCCAAAGGGGAAATAAGGCAAAAACTCCGTGTATGTGTGTGTATTTATTCCCAGTGACTGCTATCTCAAATTTCTCCCATGCAGTACATCTTAGGGAGCAGTCAAAGCCACAGAGCAAAGATAGGCTTTGCCCTCCCATGTCCAATCCCCATTGCCCAAATTAGGACTTGCAGATACATTTCTGCTTCAGCTGCATTGACTGAAGGTAACAACAGAATGTCTGAGAAAATATTGGAGGCAACTGGAGCAGGTAACTCATTGATCCCAGAAGGCTGTTTTTAATGCCAATCATCAGGACTGGGGCATGTGAAGTGTTAAACAAAGAGTGCTTCTGTGCATAGGCAAAGTGCCCATATATCTCCATTGAGCAACCAGAATCAGTCACTATATATCAATATGAAAGGGCATGTCTACTAGGTATCAGGTGTGTTTAAAGTGAGTGCAAGCCTTCCAGTGCTAAACTTATCTAGCAGATTCTTGCAGACTTGGGTCACAAGTCTAGAGCAGGCTTCACCAGCATGGATGATGTAGTGGTGCAGCAGTTAAACTGCTAGCACATTTGCAAAGCTAAGCAGGGTCCGGTCTGGTTTCCAATTGGGTGGGGGGCCACATGTTGAGATTCCTGCATTGCAAAGGGGTTGGATGAGATGACCCTCAGAGGTCCCTTCCACCTCTACAATCCTATGGTTCCTATGTTGTTCAACTACATGTTCCCTCATCCCTAACCCTTCTCCATGCTAAGGGGAGTTGTGGTCAAAAATGTATGGAGGGTATCAGATTGGCTGGATGATACTCTTGGAAGAAGTTCCATGCTGGGAAGGGTCCATTTAATCCAGTGCTCTGTGGCCCACCAGATATTGCAAGGAAATTGCAATATGGTGTGATGGAGTTAGCAGTGCCCTACTACTCTAGTGGTGGTGGTTGCTTTTGGGGAGGTTCCCCAGAAAATGCCCCAAGTGCTATATTGTTCCAGGGTGAAAGTCATAATGTGGTGCTCATGGGTACACCCACAAAGGTCTTCTCTGGGGCCCATAGGGACCATTTGCCCCCCTACTCCCATTGAAATTATGCTTAAAATAAGCCTTTGAGTGTAGTGCTTTGAATGTTAGTGCAAGGGTTTTTGCCTGTGCAATGGAAAGTCCCTTCTTCCTATGTGCACATACTAAATCTGTTCTGGGGTTCACCCAACCCTCCAGAGCAGATTTGGGGGAGGATGTGGGATGCCTGCAAGTGGAGGAGCAGAGGCAAGGTCTATGGTGAATTGCAAATCCTTGCGCTAACAGATTAAGTGCATTGGAAACCATCATTTGTAGCCAATACATTTTTTTCCTAAGCCTGTGTTTGTGTGGCTGTACTGCGTGTATGTTTCCAGCGTGTGTGCACACATGTGGTTGTGAGTGAAAGGTTGATGTGTGTGCATGAGACCAACAGTTTCTCTGGTTTGCAAATGTGTTCCCAGGCATGGAGTAAGGGGAGATAACAGCCTACAATGACAGCTGCCAATTCTTCACTGGAATATTGTAATGTCTAGTGAATTCTCGGCAAATGAGATATGAATGGGACAGTGAAAACAAACCCATTCATATCTATTCACTCATTTGTTACTCGTTCCTTTTGAAGGAAGTTGAACCAAATGGGCTCCATTCAGGTTTCCTCCCCCCCTCCCCAAATCACACGCCTGCAGAATTCACTGCCACAGGATGTGACGATGGCCACACACTTAATATGGTTTCAAAATGACATTAGGGAAATTTATAGAGGTAAAGTTTACCAAGGGAAAATCTTTAAGATACCTAAAGGACTTTCCAGGTTGAAAGAGGAGTATCCCACTGGGCATCGATGGGGGGGTGGGTGCAGTGTGGGGTTTTGTGTCTCCATGTCCTGTTGTCTGTTTCCAATAAGCATCTGGTTCTCCACTGGTGTCTGTTTGAATAGGCGAGGTGTGGGGAACCTTTGGCCCTCCAGATGATGCTGAACTACAACTCCCACCCACACCAGCAAGCATGGCCAGGAGCCAAGCATGATGGGAGTTGCAGTTCAGCAACATTTAGGGGGGCAAAGGTTCCCTATACTTTGAACAGACAGAGCTTTAGTTTGATCCAGCATGGTTCTTACATCCTTACCTAAGGCTGTCTCAGCTACTGTGTATGATGATGCTTTAAGCCTTCCTTTAAGCATTCTCCAAATCACACATCTCTTGCAAGCTGGTTGTCAAAGGGACCCTACTGGTTTAAGCAATTGCCTAGAGCAGGTTTGACTCAGTAGTTAAGCGACTGTTAATATCCTGTAGGAGACTTGAAACACACAGAGACCCCGGAAGGAATTTCACTGCTGAGTTGCAATGCTTCTGCTTTGTTGACTTTGAAGCATCATGCATCAGGTATTTCATAGGAGGAAGCAATGCTCACACCAACCTCTTTTTAATTTTTTTCTTTCACTTCTCTTGTGCAGAAAAATTCTGACAAATTCATATTCAACCATGGGGAGATTGTGGACAATAAGACTTCCTTCAGCAGTCCTCTCTTTGAGCATGCCTGTATTCCCAGACCAAATGTTCCCCACTCAGCAACTTGGATCCAACTGGGTGTCATCATCTTCTTTTTAACAGTGCTTGGGCTGTGCGTCTCTACGTTTACGCAACTTAAAATCCTAGTGGCAACATCATTCTATCCTAGCACAGATGTGCAACGGATAAAGTATCTGCACTCAAAATTACTAAAGAGAAGATCAAAGCTCCCCAAGAGGAATGAGAAGAGGAAGCTGAATTCGTTTGCAACGGTAAGTTACAAACAGCATGGAATGTGGGGCTAGCTTGGAAGCTAAATCTTAAAGCTTGATCCTAGAAACCAAAGTGAAACCAAAGTCAGAGCACAAGCCTATCTGTAGTTTCTGGCAATGGTGATGATTTGCTCACTCTCTTTGCCTATACATGGGGAAAGGGAAATCTTGATATATATTTTTAATGGATTTTATGAACTACCATAGAAGCCAAACATCCCACGCTATTCTGGTAGCACATCTGCTGTGAAAGTAATGCTTGGACTCACTTCAGGTGCTGTTTGCACAACCCCACTTCTGCTGTGACACAAGGGCTTGCCTCTCTGACCACAGCAGGGAGAAGCTTCAAACCCAATCCATGACTGCAAAGGAAGGCAGGCTTTCCCAATTATTCATTTGCCGCAGTTGCAGCTTGCGTTCCAATGCCAGATGCTGCATACAGCAGCAGGTGCAGTAAAGGTGGACATGGTTTGCCCAAAATGTCCTGACAGGCCCTAATTAGGCCCACACAGCAGTCCCCTGCCACTGGTCTAGAAATTTCCTTTTCCCTCAAAGAAAGGATGTGTTGGGAGTAAAGCAACAGCACTGAGTGGTCGAGGGAGGTGACAGATAGAAAGGCAACCTATTTGCCCCTCGTTGATTCCTCTTGGAGTAATTTCCTGTAGGTTGTTCTCTTGGGCTTTTCCCCCCTTCCTGCTTCTTTTCCAAATTAGTGGCCACATGAAAGCTTGTACTCGGAATGGCTTTGTTCTGGGAGTCTCTCATGCTAGCTCTGGGAGGCTCCTGCAAGATCTCTGACAGCCCTGCAAGATCTCGTGAGACCTTCCCAGAGAAATTATGTGAAATTAAAAGCTCTTTCTGCACAGGAAAACCTGGCACGGAAGAGGTTTTAAAGCCGTCAGACTTGCATGCGTTTAATTTTTGTGATTGGCCACCAAGTGCATAAAGCTGCAATCACACAAATTAAATGTGTGCTAATTATGAGTCAACTATATATACACCAAACTCCATTTGGATGAAGGGGAGTGGATGTTTAGCTACCATCTTGCTTGAGACGGGTGCTAAGCCACTCGCCTGCCCCCACTTCTTCAGAGAGGAAATAAAAATTTAGCTCCCCCTTCTTGTTCTAGACAGAGAAAGATGGTAGAGAGGGCACCTGCAAATTCATTGTAGGCACTCACTTGTAAATATAACTATATTTCCTCTCTTCCTCAGTTACATTTCTGGTTCCCAATCCTCCAGGCAATGAGGAGTTCGAGGAAGAAACAAACAGAGGTGGCAAAAGTCGGCAGCGTTTAACGACGCAAAGAAAATCTCTATGAAGAAATCCATGGTTTTACAAGTGAATAAACGGTCTGATGCATTTGATTTTTCTTACATTCATTCACTTTTCACCTCTGACTCTCACCTTGTCATTCAGCTTTGAAGTCATCAAGCTGTACAGACTTGTCGGTCTGACACCCTTAGTGATACCACTGCATAATTCACATATTTCTTTCTTTACCTGCCTCCTCCCTTGCATCTTCTAGTAGGAGAGCTCAGAATTATTCGCTTTCTTTCTCTTTTCTTTTCTGCTGCCTTTGTCTGATCTTTGCCAATGTTCTTTTCTGTGGGTGGATTTGCCCCCCCCCCTGCCTGGCACTATATATCTATCATCACCCAAGTGTCATCAGTCCCTCCAGCCACCTTCCACTTCATGTTTTATTTTTCACAGATGAAAGAACTCTAGCTTTCGACTCAACATGAACGATGCAAATTTGAAACGAAGGGTTTTAGTTATTCAGAACCAATTAGGATTACTGGGTTTCTTTCCTAATGTTGCTTCTAGTGGTGCTGTGACCTCATTCCACACACACAAACTCACTCCATCCTTGTGTACACCAGTGACGCTGCCTATACAGAGGCCCCTCTGACTCACCCATTCCACCCACATTCTAAAAATGCAGGACTTCCTCTCCTTCCTCATTTTTTTAAAGGGAATGAGATGTTGAATTTGATGTGGGGGAAAATCCCCTAAATCAGATCAGCTGCAGTTTGAAAAATTAATGAAGGCCTGACCCAGTTGTCTTGGGATGGCAATCAAAACTGGCAAGGTCCGGAACACTGACACTCCTGAAGTATGACCTATATGTAATGTGCAGAATGCCTGGAGGGTTGCTTGTTTATTTTTCTCCTTTGCTTTGCTACAAAATCCAAAGACTGTGAGTAAGTCATTTCCCCAGAGAAACTGCTCCAGACTTGCGTTTTGCCATGGCCATGGTTGAACTCTTCATTTCTATGGTGGTAGCGTGAATTTCTACCACTGGTAAATTTTGCAGATTGGAGGGTTCATGGGCACCAAGATTGAGACACTAGGACAGTAGTAGGGGGAGCCGAGTATTCATCTCCATAGGTGGGACAACAGAGTAGATAATCCCTTAGTGGTACAATGAATAATGTGGCCTGTGTTAAATCCCAGGTATGTCTAGCTGCAGGATTCTAGAATTGGGAGTTATTAGCCATTATGAAGCTTATTTGTATTGAATCAAGCAATTGCTTGATTATGTTAATTTGAAGTGATAGCCAAGGCATGTGTACTAATAGATTGATTTTTTTTTTGCAAGTTAGATCAGCCTCAGATGAGCTCCGATGGTGCTGTGCCAATGATCCCAACCCAAAACAAAATGAATCACAGTGCCAATAATCTACCTACAAACTGAAGCACATGACTATCCAGGAGTAGGAGACTTCCGTGATGACTGGTGCAAGGCTGACTGCTTTCCAGTTCGATGTCTTAATCATGAGGATTACTACATAATACAGAGATGGGACTGGGGCACGGCAACTCCCCCCTCCATGTCCTCATATAAAATCACAATGGACCTCAGGAAAGGTTTGCATAGTAATATAAATGCACTTATTTATACTGCATTTATATTCCATTTATATTATACTAATATAAATGCACTTATTTATATAAATATAAAATGTCTGTAAACCTTCAAAAGAGGTAGCAATGGTAAAAATTGTAGAGGAAAATAGTCATTTATGAATTGAGATAAAATGCTGGTGCATCATACAGAAATCAAAATTGCAGCCTAATAGGATTCCAGAGTCGGTTGCAGAAGCAGGGCAAACAGAATTATTTTCATCTGGTTTTTTGACCTAGAGAGACAAGAGGAAGAAAACATGATGCAATCTTTCCAAAGGAGGATGTCTCTGTCACCAAGAGAGGCAATAAGAATAAAGAGCTTATAAGAATTACTAACGGGTGGGATTCAACAAAGTGTGCAGCCACAGTTTCCCCATGATTTCTAGTCATGGGTCCAAGAGGTAGGGTGTGGGGTTTTGTTTTTTGGTCCTGCCACTTTCCTCTGGAAGACCTCTTTACGGTGGAGTTGAAACAATTGTCAATAGGATTTTCTGCAGATTGGCATTTTGCTCTGATGTTGCAGTAAACAGGTTTTCTCAGGGGAAGCAGTGGGACAAAAATAAAACCCTTTTTGGACCTGTGACTAGAAATTGCGGGACAAACAAAAAACAGCTGTGGATGGGTCCCTAAATTGTTGCATAAGTGGAATGAGCTCTGTTCACACAAAGGCACAGTTCCATCTAAATCTGCCTCTGGAGGGTTGTGGGAACCCCTGGGGCGCAAGGGAAACCACTTAAGGCTTTGTTGAATTGCACCCATCGTTTCGTCACTCCTCTGCAGTATAGCTGTCTTCATGGCAGCTTCTACTAGATTCTAAACCTCCTTGGTGCAGAATCACAGACCGGAAAGACACTCCCAGACTGACCCCTCCCACCCCCCAGAACAATACTTTTCATGTGCGGGATTGGAAAGCAGTGAAGGCAAGGGCCTTGTGTGGACTTTCATCCCACAGGTTACTTGCGTGGGGCCAGAACTGCTTTGGGACCAGTCAGTTTCCAATGACCAAATGAGACACTCACATGTCAAAGATGAACTGTATTGTGGGAATTATTTTCCCTCCGCAGCAACTGCAATCACTTTGCCCACATATGGTGCTCGCTTGACAGGAACAGGCTGGCAAACCTGCAACGACATGTTTCGTTTTTATTTATTTCACATTCTCCTTCCTTGCCCACCCCCACCTCAAGAAACTTGTCAAAATCAACAGCAGTTCAAAACCCATGGGTGGAATTCACATGCTTGCAAAGTCCACCTTCATTGGGTGTTTACTTGGAATGCCCCTCTCCTGGAGACTTGTCAAAGCTTGGACCTGAGACCTTTGAGGGGAGACAGATAAGATTTTCAAGATTTGACTGCCTTGAGCAGCAAAAATCCACCCTCTTTCCAACAGTCTTAATGCATCCCGTGCCCCATTGCTTGACACTTCCTGCCCACACAGAGATCTGTTGTCCTGTTGTCTTTTTATTTCAGACCATTCCGGTTTTAAGGGGAATGGATTGTTTTAAAAGCTGGCAGAGAGACACTTCAAGGTTCATTTGGAATGGGAAGAAACCTAGAATAAAACAAACTGCTCATAGACTGAAAGGATAGAGGAGGTTTTGCCCTACCGGACCTCAAACTATACCATAAGGCAACAGGTCTGGCCTGCATCCATGAATGGATGATACTAAAAGATACTAAAAGATACCTAGCTTATGATAAGGTGAAAGTCCACAAAGGCTTTCTAAACCACATAATAAGAAAATCTTTATACAAATATGGAGTAAATATAGAGGACTATTAGAACCTAAAACCCCCTGGTGGGCCTCACCCATAGAAGCTTTAGCTGTGAAGAAGAAAAATATGAAGGGCAACATGCTATTAGAAGAGAAAAGTAACAAATCAAAATTAAAGCACTTTGAAGAATTTCGTATATATTTGATTGGCTTCAATACTTCCAAATTAATGAAAAATTAGGCATGAATAAACAAAAAGGGTTCGCTGAAGAAACATCTAGGTTAGAATAGAACTTAATTCAGCCCAAAGGGAAACATTTATCAAAGATGTACAACCTCCTCCTTGACTGGGAAGTCAAGGAGGAGGAGGTGAAATTGGTTATGGTACGCTGGGCTCAAGATACTGGACACAATATATACAGGTGAAACTCAAAAAAATAGAATATCGTGGAAAAGGAAGGAAGCACGAAGTGCTCCAAAATCTCCTGGTAGACAGCTGTGTTGACCCTGGACTTAATGAAGCACAGTGGACCAACACCAGCTGGTGACATGGCTCCCCAAATCAACACAGACCGTGGAAACTTCACACTGGACTTCAAGCATCTGGCATTGTGTGCCTCCTCATTCTTCCTCCAGACTCTGGATCCTTGGTTTCCAAATGAGATGCAAAAGCTGCTCTCATCAGAAATGAGATTGACATATTTCGCTTTGCATGTCATGAGTCTATCTCATATATTAGTTTCACCTTTTAAGTTGAATTACTGAAATAAATGAACTTTTCCACGATATTCTAATTTTCCGAGTTTCACCTGTATATGATTGAATGGGAAAGGCTTTGGAGGGAAGACATAAGGTTCACCGCATGTTACAATTTTAGAGAAAACGGATGAAGATGTTATACAGATGGTACCTCACTCTGGCCAAGTTGTACAAGAAAAGTTCAGATGTCTATTGGAGATGTAAAAATGGGGTAGGTACCTTTATGCACATGTGGTGGGATTGTAAGAGGATAAGAGAATTGTGGGATACTACATATAACAAACTCAAAAAGATTTTCAAATTCTCATTTTAAAAAAAACCCTGAAGCTATGTCCATGGAAATTTTAAAAAACATCACACCCCTTTTTATGTAAGCAACTGCAGTGGCTAGGATCTTAATAGCAAAGAATTGGAAAGGCGAAGTATCCCTACAAAAATGGACTGGCAAGTGAAAATGATAGAGTATTTACAACATGCAAAAATGACTGTGAGAATAAGAGGAAACTCAAAGCAGAAAGTTATTAAAGATTGGATAATATTTAAAGAATACATTAAACATTATTGTGATAATGCAAATCTCCTGAAAGACCCAGACTGAATCTTGAAACACAGAGAAATTATATAGCAAAAACTTTCATGTTAAATAATGGAAAAATAAAATAATAATGAAATGCGTACAATGAGGTGAATCGGAAGTCAAAAGTGTGTTATGTTAAATGGGAGATTGTATGTATTGTATTACACTGTCTAAGTTATATGTAAATTGTTGTATAATAAAGGTTATTTTAAAATTAAAAGAAAAAAAGAGATCTGTTGTCGTCCAGCCAAAGTTACGGCCGCATTAGATTTGTGTACAAGATCTCAGCTCATATGGCCTCATGATGATTCTTCTACATGTTCCCTTGCCACATGTTTCTTCTCCCTTTCCCTGCATTATGTGCATTACGAGCCCTCTGTTCATTAAGCCACACTCCTTATTATGATTTGATATTACTGTCCTCAAAAACATGCTTTAAATAGTTAAGAACAGAGGCCTGCTGAGATACCACAGTAAGAAATTCTATGTTTTTAAACCTATGCATGTTTATCAGCACCAGAGTGGCAGCAGGGCCTTCCTGGTGGTGGTGCTGTACTTTTTAGTCAAAGGAGAGAGATTCCTACAATCTATTATGCATAAAGACTTACAGAATTACTATCATCATACACACCTGATCCCGCTGCCTGATCCGTTTGTAGACATATTCAGGGAATGGCTCACGGGTAACATATCTCCCGTCTCCTGCTGCAACGTGGAACACGCCGTTTTGGTAAACCACCTTGCCTCGTGAAATGGTCACCACTGCTACCCCATGGCAGACCATGCCTTCAAATATGTTGAAGTCGATGGCTTGGTGGTGAGTCTTTGCTGAGATCGTCCTGTATTGGAAAGAACATGAAACAATGATGCAAACTGTCACCATGGCTGTTTTAAAATCAGCAAATTTTTGATTCCGCTGAGATTCTTTGAAGTCTAAGGAAAACATGGAATTGCGACAAAGGCAGCAATCATTAGAAACTCTGCCTTAAGCAGTGCTCACTTCCAAGTGTTTAGGGTGGTCTTTTAAATCACAAATTTGAAGCAAAATCTACTGGAAAACATAAATTGGAGCTGAACAAGAGTTTTCCTCTTTTAGGGAAGAAACTCTGCTGTGGTCTCACTTAGCTCTCATTAACTTCTATGTAAAAAAGCTTCTGCAGAGAAACGCCTGGTTGAGCTGCCATTGGACTATATTCTTTAGAAGCAACCAAAAACAATACAACTGCCAGCGGTTCATTGAGTAGTTACAAATGATTTAAGAGGAAGGATTTCCCCAAAAATAGAGAAAAGTGCAATCTCATTTTTAATAGCAAAATTTGGGATGGGGGTGGGGAGAGAGAGAGAGAGAGAGAGAGAGAGAGAGAGAGAGAGAGAGGTGATTCCTATACAGTGGTACCTCAGGTTAAGAACTTAATTCGTTCTGGAGGTCAGTTCTTAACCAGAAACTGTTCTTAACCTGAGGTACCACTTTAGCTAATGGGGCCTCCCTCTGCTGTCACACTGCCACCACGCGATTTCTGTTCTTATCCTGAAATAAAGTTCTTAACCCGAAGTACTATTTCTGGTTTAGCAGAGTCTGTAACCTGAGGTACCACTGTAACTCCTGTTCTCTTAAAATGCAGCTAGCATCACCTGCATCTGTTGAGGCCACCAGGTTATTTATTGCTTATTTCTTTCTAGGAATGCGTTCGCTCCTCAATGCTTTTTGCATTTTAATTTCACCTAAGCAGCAGATATTATGAAAACACTGCTTTTCCATATTTATGTATTCATTCTAAATATTTGTGTATCGTCCTTCAAAAGAAAGAAAAAGTATTTCTCTATGGCAGCTTACAGCAACAATGCAATATGAAAAACAAAGAAAACAATATAGGTGCAAAAGCAGCATTAAAAGCAATCACTGGAAGCTAAACGGTCTCAAATCCCCACTCGACCTTGGGCCAGTCACTGCCTCTCAGCCTAACCTACCTCACAGGGTTGTTGTGGGGATTAAATGAGGAGAAGTAGAATAAGGTGGAATAAAAGTGCAATCAATCTGAACCAGTAAGAGTAAGATCTGAGGAGTGGAAATGCTCCTGTGACTTACCTTTAAACCGGTGACATGAGATTTTATTATTTATTGAATTTATATACCACCCTATGCCCAGTCTTGGGACACGGGTGCACTGTGGGTTGAACCACGATCAGAAGGTCAGCGGTTTGAATCCCCGCCACGGGGTGAGCTCCCGTTGCTCGGCCCCTGCTCCTGCCAACCTAGCAGTTCGAAAGCACGTCAAAGTGCAAGTAGATAAATAGGTACCGCTCCGGCAGGAAGGTAAACGGCGTTTCCATGCACTGCTCTGGTTCGCCAGAAGCGGCTTAGTCATGCTGGCAACATGCCCCAGAAGCTGTACGCTAGCTCCCTCAGCCAATAAAGCGAGATGAGCGCCGCAACCCCAGAGTTGGTCAGGGGTCCCTTTACCTTTATTACCCAGTCTCAGGGGTGTGCAGAGAATAAAATATAAATATAAAACCTTAAAATAAAAACAACCCAATAACTCACAACCCCCCAAAACCACATTTTAAAAGGGGACTGGATCCTCACAATATTTAAAGTAAGACATATTGGCATGACTCAGGATGTCCCAGGAACACACTATGTCTTTTGTTATGTAGTGACACTCTGCTCCAAGCCCAGACCCTCTGTGAAAAAGCCCTTTCAGAATCAAGGTGAGGTTTAATAATACAGCATTTTCTATAAATGGGTATGCACTGCACCTTAGTTTTAGTCATCTTTTTATAACACAAGGGTTTGCATGCAAGATCCAACTGCATACTGGTATAATTCAGATTGTGCAAATAAAGGGAATTTGGCACCCCCTTTCCCCAAAATTGGACTTTTTGTAGTAAAAAAGAAATGCACCCCAAAATGTGGGATAACAATTGCTTAAAACAGCACTGTATATGTCCCCACAAACAAATCACAATGAATGCTGAATAAACCTCCCTATGAACTTTGTGCAAACAAATCGGGATGAATGCTCAGTAAATAGGTTGTCTGGAAGAGACCTTGCAGGTTGTTCCACGCCACGGATTTTCAGATGCCCTACTTCTGTAGACAGCTGCAGGAGATGGCTTTATCTCAGGCAGACTCTCCTTTCCTCCCTCTACACTCACCCTTTCACATTTTCCTTGGCTTTGAACTATGTGTGTTATTTTGCAATGGAAGTTGTCAGAACTCCTCAGCAGAAAGGCACTCACCAGAGTCTTTCCAAAAGAGGAAGATTCCTGCCCCCCCCCTCTATTTTTAAACCAAGTGCATTCACAAAACTGCAGGGAATCAATGGTTGTGCAGAGGGGTGTTTGCCCTGAAGGCAGATGATGAGCCACTGCTGTTAAAACTGCTTGCCATATTTGACAAGAGGATGACTTTCTACCAACTAACCACATCTACCAAGAGTCTAACGTAAAGCTGCGACCATATCCCTACCTGTCACAGCAAGCCTGAGTTCAGCACTGCCATTTTATCCCTTCCTAACAGCTGTGTCTCCTTCCCCTTTTACATATCTCTCTCTCTGGCATGTCCATGATCTCACTCACCTCTGAGTCTTGTGAGATGGGAAAAACTGCTACTTTGCATGTGATCTTCCAGATTCTTTCATCCCCCCCCCCCCCATCACAAAACTGGATCTCTAAGATTCCGCCTTACAATTCTGTATTGGGCAACTACCCAACTCAAGCCTCTTCCCTCCATCACCACAATAGTAATTAAGGACGTGCTCCAAGCAACAGGCAGGTAAGTTAGCCTGTGCAATTCGGCATTGCACCTCCCTGCCCCATGCCTTTGTAAAGTTGCATTTTAAGCTACGAAGCCATTTTATTGCTTTTAAATCATTGTTTATTGGCATGTTGTGACATTTAAACCTTTTATTCTTTTATAAGTAAATGTTGCCATTGCAACTAGTGTGCTTATTGCCAGCTCTATGGAGCAAGAACCTTAGTATTGATTGTTCCTAAATCCCCTTCATTCCCCCTCCTCACAATAAGCAAAGTAAGCAGAGCAATTGCAATCCTGTCTCTCTCTCTCTCTCTGCATGCTGTTTTCTGCTGTAAAGATACCAAGAGTAGTAGTATTATTAATTCTACAAAATTAGCTTTTTCTTGAATATGTGTGTTCACACACACATGTGTGTACAAACACACTAGCAGATTTCACAGCGAAATGCACTCTGCACCTGCTCAGGAACCCTCCCATCATTTCTTCCTCCATATGTTCCAAGGTTAAGCCTGCTAAAATCAGATGCCAGAACTGAGCCCTGATCAATCTTGCTCCAAAGATAGCTCTAGCAGGAGGAAGAACTGTTCTTTATTTAAGAGGCTTGGAGGAGGTAACCTATTTCCCCAAACCATCACCGTTAAATGCAGGCTCATCTCTTGGGGGTGCCAGTTATATACCCCTCTAGGCCTGAAGAGGTAAAAGGAAAAGCAAGAAAATGAATCAGTCTTCTCTTATATCCATCAAATTTGTCAATAGTTCTCAACCACCCTGATAAAAAACCAAAACCCAATGCAGCAGCAATTTTGAAACACAATTTTCAACCCTGTGAACAAAAGTCATTCATTCTCAGTGTGGACAGGACCCAATTCAGATCTATTATTTATTTACCTCTGAGCTTTAAAGATGGACTAAAGGTCATGGGAACCCTGCTCTAAATAGGAATGTACTTCATGCTTACAGGAACACTTTTAGTTTACTAAAGGTCCACTCATTTCCCTCTCAAGGCTGCTGCAGCTGCTTATTCCTCACAGTTTATAACCCTCAGTCAAGGAACTGCTGCAGCTCATCTGCCTGGTGGCAAAGGCGGCAGAGGGTGTTTGGGACCGAGCCATCCTCCCTTCCACTCAGAGCTTTTGCCTGTCACAAATTAGGAGTCCTCAGCTAAGGCAGCACTGAAGCCCTTCAGCTTACCTGCTTGGAATTCTGGGAATAGAAAGCCACTGCCCTGAAGGTCAAAGGTGAGGTTTTGACATGTGCCACACTGCCCACCGATATTAGGCAATATGTACCAACAAGTTGGGGGATCTCAGCCTTGTCAGATGGACCTTGGAGCATTTCCCTGCTTTGTCCCTCCTTCAAGTACACATGGGAGCTGGACACAAAATGGTGGCTCATGGAGCAGATCCATCTGCGTTCCTTACAGCAGGACAACCTGAGCGCACAACCTAAGTGGAAATTTGCATTTGACCTGTCATCATGCCATGAATCTATGTGCTGAGTTGCCTCACACATTTGCATAAAAATAATGATCAGGCTTAGTTTATTCATCTGCCTGAAGTGCTCCTGAATAAAACCCAAGCCTTGATATAGTGAACAGACCCTTTTGTCATTTTGTAGCTTTCCTCGTTTGCCTTGGTGCCCCTGCTTTTCAACCAAAACAGACTTTCAAAGCAGCTTAAAATCAGAATCCAAAGTAAAGGTACACTAGGGATTCATGGAGTCCAAATTCCAGGCTCCTTCCTCTGGAAGTGGGCAGAATGTGTTACAGGTAGGGCAAGGGGCAGGAAACTCAGGCCCAGGATCTAAATGCCTATCTAGCCCTCTCAAGGCCACACCCCTCACCCCCCCCCCACTTCCACAAGCACTTTTGCCTTGTGGGAATGTGTCCTTGACCTCTGATAATGCCTCTTGGCTGCTGAGGTAGAAGACAGCAGGGTGGGTGGGTATTGAAAGAATTTGCATTCATTTCTCCACCCACTTTCATCTTTGGCCCTGCCCACCATGTGCATGCAGTAATGGAAAGCTGTTCGGATGGGACTGTGGCCTTTGGTCTGAAAAAGATTCCCCATACCCGAGAGACCAACTAGCACAAGTAGCAGATTTGGGGCCTAGCAGTCCTCTACATTTCCCAAGGTACACTGTCTTAGGCTACGGCATAATTGCCACACTGTTCATTCTGGTCTTGCGCTCCTGTCACAATAGTTAATAATGCTTGGAGTTCGGGACCAGAGTATAATTATCTCCAGAACATCCTTAGGGAAGGGAACATATAAAATCCACTGGCACATTCAATTTATGGATTCAGAAACAATGCAAAGCGAGTCAAGAAACAAATAAACCCCAAGTGTATCATTAAAAAGTTGAGAGAGGTTTGTGTGGGTTTTTAAACTTGCGAACTATTTTTTAAATACAGAATTGGAATCACTGGGCAGTTTTCAGCCTGCACAGACAAGTGGGTGAAGCTGGTTTACACCCAGATAACCACTGGTCCCTAAAGCCCAGAAATATCCACTGTAACTGGCAGCAGCCTTGCTTGCATACAACACTAAGTCACAGTTAACGTCAACCATTGTTTGGTTAATAAACCATGGTTAAAACTCAAGTCATTTCCCAGCCAATCATGCAAACCATGGCTTGCCAGGCCACAGCCTAGTTTCTCTTCCCACTGCCTTCTCCACATCTCCCCAATATCCCAAACATCTTCACAGTTCACTAGCAATTCCTCACTGGGCTCACAGCCTACTTACTATTGGCCAACTGTATAGAAGAGAGTGTGGAAACCCTGCTTGGACACTCTTGGCAACTGGCTCTTGCCTCTCCCACGACTCCTTTGTCTCCTTTGTCTGGAGAAGGCAAGGATGATCCCAGGACCTTGGGTGGAATTCAATCTCACTATTATGAACGTTCCACCTGTGTAAGCTTTTCAGTTTGCCAGATGGAATGATCTCCCACTTTCCTTCCATGTGCGCTGTTCTTGACCCACCCACCCCTGGTCACTTTCAGGGATGTATGGGGGTAGGAGAGCGGGGAAGGCTGTTGCACAAGCAGAAGTCCTAGAGCAGTGCTTCCACCGACAGGGCTCTTCAGGTACAAATCTGGCCCCTTGTGTGCAAGTAAAGCACATGTCCTACCAACGAGGAATGACCATTTGCCAAAACTATTATAGCCTGCTCTTCATTTTAAAAATCTAACTCCAGAGTGGGTTACAGTATAATATGCAGTAACATAGATTACATGAAACCAGGAAGCATAAGTGCCATAATAAAAGACAACAGTCAGCATAGGCGCCGACTCCATGGGGCCTGAGGGGGCCCGAGCCCCCTCAAAAATTCGTTTGGGGGGGCTCTGCCCCCCCAATAATTTAAGAAAATTATTAGTTATATTATGCTTTGTAAAATCACAAAATTATGTTGGTATTTTTTATTTTCCTTGTTTGACGATAGTTACCTTTTAAAATACATTCAGTAATGAGTTAAAACAAAGCCACTCCCGATCTAGAGAGGGGGTGGGGTTGCGGGCTCTCGACCCATCAACAATCTCGTGGGGCTGGCGTCAGCCCCGCGAGAAGCGGGGATTCCCCCTAGCTCATTAATATTCACCGCCCACGGCCGCAGCCAATCGGCTGCCGCAAAGGGCGGGCCCTCACAGGTTCACTTAAGGTTGGGGCAGCCCGGGGCTCGCCCCTTTCGTTCCCCCAGCAGCAGCGGTTTGGAGGTCTTGGGCCCCCCCAATATTTTTTATAAGTTGGTATGGGCCCCGCCCCCCCAATATTTTTTATAAGTCGGCGCCCCTGACAGTCAGTGAGGCCAAAGCTGCCCAACTCCATGTTCAAGGTCAGTACAGGTTGGATCTGTGTAGAAAGGACATTCTACACTTGGACTGCCAGCATATTTTGTTGCCTATTACAGGTGTTGCCACCTATCACAGATTCAGCCAACACTGAGGGCAGCACCACCTGGGCTCCCTGCTGAAATACAAGAGGCACCAATAGTACTGGCATTCCACTGGCTCTTGAAGACACAGCTGTTTAGGCAAGCATTCCCCTGAACTCAAACTTCCTGATCCAATTGTTTTAATTGATCTTTTAATAGTTTGAATTGTTATGCTTTTTGATGGACTTGTTTTATTGTAAATTTTAATTATGAATGGTTTGAATGATTTGATGGAATTGTTTTATTGTGCATTTTAACTACACAAGGATTTTATAAATGATTTTATACTTGTAAACTAAATAGAGGCCATTTGGGCATGTAAACTCTTTACAAAGTAATAAATGTTTTAATTTTAATTTTTATTTGTATGTTTTTATTATTACAAATGTGTTTTCCAAGAGTGGGTGGTCCTAAACTATTGAGGCCCATCAGCCCATGATGGGATTTATGGTCCAAAATATCTGGAGGGTAGCAGGCTGCTTTAAACAAAGTATACTGAGTGCTCTTTCATGGATATAAATGTATATAGGTGAGATACCTTGGCTTTACATCTAGTGATGTTTTCACTAGGTCTGTCACAAATGTTTTTAAAGATTTGTTGATTTATTTCCAAACATAAAGGTAAAGGTAAAGGGACCCCTGACTGTTAGGTCCAGTCGCGGACAACTCTGGGGTTGCAGCGCTCATCTCACTTTACTGGCCGAGGGAGCCGACATACAGCTTCCGGGTCATGTGGCCAGTATGACTAAGCCGCTTCTGGCAAACCAGAGCAGCGCATGGAAACACCGTTCACCTTCCCGCCAGAGCAGTACCTATTTATCTACTTGCACTTTGACATGCTTTTGAACTGCTAGGTTGGCAGGAGTAGGGACCGAGCAATGGTAGCTCACCCCGTTGCAGGGATTCAAACTGCCAACCTTCTGATCGGCAAGCCCTAGGCCCTAGGCCACCCACGTCCCATGTTTCCAAACATAAGTGACCCTTTATTTGAAGCTGTCTGTTTGCTGTGTGTACATGAAATACATATTAAGGCAGGAATGGGGAATCTGTGGCCCTCCAGATGTTGTTGGACTCCAACTACTATCAGCCCCATCCAGTATGGCCAGAGGTCAAGAATGATGTGAGTTGTAGTTCAACAGCATCTTGGAGGGGTACATGATCCCTATCTCTACGAGGCATGCTGTATATGTGATGAAGCACACCTGTCTCTTTCACCACCCCTCTTTAGAAAAAGAAATCTCTTTCATAGTTTGGGCTAGCCTTTCTGGACCCCAGGCAACACTCACAACAATTAGAAAGTACCTGTAGACATGCAAACGAAGCAGAACAGCACAGTCTCTGATTAAAAAACAGCTTTGACAGTTCTGGAGGGCTCAGCTCGATAAAAGTTTCACATCAAACTGTTTTCTGTTATCACTGACAACTTCATTGCTGCAGAGCATTGCCAGGAAGCTCCTGGAAGTTCCTGCAATTGCTTTGAATGTCTGGCTGGTATTGATTGCTCAGCTAATGGCAAAAGCTTCTGAACGAAACTGCAGCTGCCAATTTGTAATTTATGACCATGAACGTCTATTTCGGCCAACCTTACTACTAGTGCACCTGAGCACAGGAAGTGGACAATAGTCAGATACGGGATTTACTGAGCCCAACAGGGCAGCCCTTATCCACCTGGTGCCTTCCAGGTGTTTTGAACAGCAACTCTTGTTGCTGTGGCTGATAGGAGTTGTAGTCCATAACATTTGGAGGGTACCATGTTGATGAAGGCCACAACAGGAGTGATATAATTAAGCTTGGGCAAGGGTCGCAAATAGAACCCCCTGCACTTTCTTATATAATTAATTTAAACATTGGTTGGGTTTTTTTGTTTTTGTTTTTTAAAGGAGACAGCACAGGGAAATGGGGATGAATATGGGAAAGGTGAGTTTTAGCCTCTAAGGAACAAGGAACTTGAGTCTTCCGCACAGGAGAACTACAGATATGTAAATAACATGGCACTGCTTTCTTTGACTTCCTTGGAATTTTCTCTCTGCAGAAAGTAGCTGTTTTGTGAGACTGCATGTCAGAGGAAATGCACACTGTGTTCACACAGCAGCTGACTTTTGTGGCTTCGTTCTTTGTTCTTCCTTTTAATCAAAATAAAAGGGCAAGTAGAT
The DNA here is from genome assembly GCF_964106915.1 of Podarcis gaigeae. Lineage (NCBI taxonomy): Eukaryota > Metazoa > Chordata > Lepidosauria > Squamata > Lacertidae > Podarcis > Podarcis gaigeae. Next base: position 22,180,850 of record NC_139683.1, on the reverse strand, counting down.
TGAAAGCGTGTGATCTTCCTTTGTGGGGAGCAGGAGAAAAAAGCAATGCCGTAAAATCTCCTTCATGAAATTACATGAGTAAATTCCTAGGGAAATCAAAGTCTTGCACTTAATTCAATGGGCGCAATAAGTAAAAAACCAGTAACCTATTTCTCTTCATTTCCTGTATCTTGAAATAGTAGCAGACAATTAAAATTTAAACACATACACACAATATACTAAGGAAGTAATATTTGTCCATTATCTGTTATATTTACTAACACTAATTCCAGGCAGCGCACACAAGATTACAGAATTATAGGCTACGGGTTTATAATAGTAGTGTGCCCAAAACATACTGCGCCGTAAATATAAAGCTTGCAAAGACTTGTTTTACTGAAACAGAAATTACATTGAGACCTAATTACATGTTTTACTTTGGTAGTGTATGAAGAGACTAAGCACAAAGTCTAGCATTTGCAGGTGAGTCTGCAAAATTCAGGTACATTTATATGAAGTTGGGGGAGGGGGGAGAAATGGGTGGGAGGGGGGCAGCCAGCCCCCAGCCCCCCTCCCAAATCTTGACAGCCTGCTAGCTTCGCAGCGGCCGCTGCACTCTTTCTGATTTTGACTTTACCTCTTCTGCTCTGCCCATCATTTCCCCCACTGCAACAACCCACATACATTTCAGAAAAAGCTGGGGTAAGGCTGATAAAAATACGAGCCAGCCTCCTTTCCCATCCTCCAACATCGCTCTCTAGCCTTGGTCTGCATTCTTCCTGCCACAGTATCTCCTGTTTTTGCGGCCATGTTTCTGCTGCAGCTATTTTAAATTGCTGCCTTTAAAAAAAAGAGAGGAAGGGCTGTGTTTGTTTCAACACAGCATGTGTCCTTTAAAACACACTGAACTGTTAAGTGCAAGAAAACTGAGGAAAGGCAAAAGATCAGGCATAACAGGAAATAGAGGGAAGGATCACTGGTGAATCTACTGAATCACTGATGAGGTTCCAGGATTTTCCCAAGGATGCCCATACAGAAGAAGAGAGTGCCTACTGCTTACGGTAAAAAATAGGGCAGACAAGATCTAAATTGTACTCGGAGTCAGACCAGCAAAGGAAGCACACAAATAAGCAGATTTCTGCATCCACATCCCTTTCAATGTAAAGAGTTTCATCTTTTAGACTGCAACATCAAAGTGGCAACCATGAAGCTCACTGGGTGACCTTGGGCCAGCCACTATCTCTCAGCCAAACCCACCTCACAGGGTTGTTGTGAGGATAAATTGGGGAGGAGAAACATGTACACCACCTTCAGCTCCTTGGAAGAAAAAGTGATATATAAATGTACAAAAAAATATATTTTTTGCATGTATTCCCTGCTGTCACTCAGATTCAATACTTTTCATTCATACGTTCTCTTGCTAGTCAAAAGGCTAAACAATTAAGGCTGCAAGCCTATTCTTGGGAACTTACTCCTGGGTAGACATGCACAGGATTGCACTGGTAATGCTCTTAAGAGAATCACTGATTCCAAACACGGCTCTCTTAAAGATTCATCCAGCTGCACCCTAAGAGCACAATATATCACAAAGCAGTACCCCCACAAGACTTTTTGGTTCATCCCAATAAACTGGGTGTTGTTGTTCAATTAAAAAACAACAACACGTTTTCATGACATTGGTCAAAGTAATAGAGTAAAGAGTGAAATATAGAACATTTCACCCTCAACACAATCTTTCTTGTTGGGTTTGCTCTCCATCACTCTACAGGTGATAAATTTAAGGTGTCATGTATATCAAAGTGTGAAAAAAAGCTGTTTGGCAATTCATAAATACCACAAAGTGAAGGGTTTCTTGATATCTTAAGTGCTATTTAATGAATATTTCAGAACTGGCATTTCCTGAATAGACGGGGGGAAGGCAATTCTTTCTCTCATACATTTTAAAACTGCATTCCAATACATCCTCCCTCAAATGCATTTTTTTAATAAAAAAAAAACCCTGTCATATTATAGTGCAATTACTTCAAGTTTACTGTTAATCATTATTCAGCCTAAGGTGTGTGGTCTGTATTGACATTGTAACAAAGACTTTTTGGGTGCCTATTGCGATCCATAGCACATTAATTTGAGGCATATTTAGTTAAAATCAACTCAATCTGGGCTGCAATCTTCTGCATACTTATCAGGAAGCAAGACCCCTCAAACTCCATAGGTCCTACTTCTGAGTAGAAATGTACAGAACTGTGCCACATAAGCATATTTTAAACGGGAGTGCAACATAGTTTATTTGTAGCATTATCTCAATTCCTGCTGCACAGAATAATAATTAATAATAATAATTAATAATAATAAAGCGCTAAAACATCAAACATTAAAAACTTCCCTAAACAGGGCTGCCTTCAGATGTCTTCTAAAAGTAAAATAGCTGTTTATTTCCTTGACATCTGATGGGAGGGTGTTCCACAGGGAGGGCGCCACTACCGAGAATGCCCTCTGCCTGGTTCCCTGCAACCTCACTTCTCGCAGTGAGGGAACTGCCAGAAGGCCCATGGAGCTGGACCTCAGTGTCCGGGTAGAACGATGAGGGTGGAGATGCTCCTTCAGGTATACTGCGCCGAAGCCACTTAAGGCTTTAAAGGTCAGCACCAACACAAAAAAGGTCAGATTTCACAATAAACCATAGTGTGATGTGAACGAGCCGAGATGAGTCATTATTAAGGCTCATAATAATAATAAATTATGTTCGCTTATTATTTCACACAATGTTGCACGGACTGATCTTTTTGTTGTTAAGATGGTTATTTCAAATTGTTTCTAGTATTTGTTTTGAATTGCTATGCTTATTTTGTGAGCCACTTTGGGCATGATTTTGTAGAAAAATGGCATACAAATAAAGTGATTGTGATGAGCAAAGGGGATGAGTGAAGGCCTGAACCGGGCACTTACTCTGTCTTTTCCTGCTTCACCTACAACACCCAAACCCGGGAGTTAGACACAGGATCTGAGACCAACAGATACAGAGCAAAGTTGTTCCAACTGCAAATACGTTTTCTCAGATCACTTCCCTTGTGACACTACAGCTTGATTCTGCAAGCCTGCTGGAGAGGCGGCCCCTTTGCTGCCAGGGTATTTAATTGCAAATGTTTTCAGCAGGTGACTCAATTCCAGAGACTACCTCTTTGACATCATGGAAAATAAAAGGAGAGAGATGTAAGTAGAGTGGGTAACAGGAACTTCACTTTTTTTTATTTCCCCTTTTAATTATGCCTACATACAATTGCGCTTCAGCCTTAGGGATTTTGGAAAGTCCTGCTGGAATCAATTTGGTTTACTTCTGAGGAAACCTGGTTAGCATTAAGCTGAAAGCTAGCTGGCTGTCTTAACTGCAGAGCAATAAATCATGACATTGTGCTGTTACGCAAAGGGGATCATTATGCCCAGTCCTAAACTTTTATATGCTGGTGTGGCAGATCATTGTGTCAGGCGTTAAAGAAAAGAAAACAAGTTTGCAGCCTGAACTCAGTGTGTTATTTGCTAACCCTGAATGTCAAGCATAGTTGATTGTATATGGATTTCTTTTGCTGGTCCCATAATATCCCCAACCATTTTTCACAGAGATGTCTACATCCTCTCCAAAGGCTTCCAATGAAAGCCTCCCAATTCTCTCTAGTCGTGTATCAACATCTGCCCATCACTTTAGGCTGCCATCACATCTTGCATTTTTATTCTGTATTTTGTAATGTAGAAAAGGATGCTAAAGCAATGCTGAAGGTTTCTCTTTCAAATGTGCTAGCTGTCAAGGGAGTAACTGGAATTTCAACGTTAAGGGATAGCCTAATTATTTTCCCCTACGATGCCCTCACATCCTCCAAACCTTGATTTCTGTAAAGTGAATTCTCCTCCTTTCGTAACAATTGAGCTGGGAAGTATGGCTCACTTCAATCTTACTGGTTTTTTTGTTTTGTTTTTTTGTTCCATGGTTAAACTAGGAGCTGTGTGGCAAACAACTTGGACTTGGTTTACACAGTACAATAAGCCAAACTAAGGCTTCATGCCCACAGTGGTATATTAAATTTCCCCATTTCACTGTTAATTTCTGCACTGTATTTCCGCTTTCACATGACAGAGAAGTCACTTCTGGAAATCTAGTGGAGATTCGGCATTCATTTCCGTATTAGTCATTACTTTCGGGGGGGGGGGGAATGTTTGCAATCCCATTATCCTGAAATATCGGGAGTGCAATGTGGTGAAATTTAGGGAGGTATACTGGCATACAGGGACGCGGGTGGCGCTGTGGATTAAACCCCAGTGCCTAGGACTTGCCGATCAGAAGCTCAGCGGTTCAAATCCCTACAACGGGGTGAGCTCCTGTTGCTTGGTCCCTGCTCCTGCCCACCTAGCAGTTCGAAAGCACAGCAAAGTGCAAGTAGATAAAGAGATACCGCTCCAGCAGGAAGGTAAACAGCGTTTCCGTGCACTGCTCTGGTTCGTGGCTTAGTCATGCTGGCCACATGACCTGGAAGCTGTACGCCGGCTCCCTAGGCCAATAAAGCGAGATGAGCACTGCAACCCCAGAGTCGGCCACGACTAGACCTAATGGTCAGGGCTCCCTTTACCCTTTACCTTTATACTGGCATATGGTTCTTTCCTGACACTTTCATGGGGGGAATCATTGGGGAACAGAAGCATGCTTGTGCCGAAAGTATGAAGGAGGGGCAACTCTGTCCAATGGTCTTTGTTACTGTGCAACACAATGCACACTGGTATGAATGAGATTTGGTGTGACATGCCAGTGTATCAGCCAAAAAGCTATAGTTCTGTAACACAACAAGAACTGCAGTGTGAAAGGAATGTTAGAAAAAAAGACAGAAACCATAGTATTATATTAGGATACCTGCTCTGGTCCTCTTAACATTTTTTCCTTCCTAGTGTGGCACACACATGCTCATCAGTGGACCACTATGTTGGATGCTTGCATGAGTACTTTTTGCCAGAAAGAGGCAGACAGCCTATGTTGCTTATTGCAGCATTTTGTTGTGGCTCCCTACTTGTGAAACGCTCTCCCCAGGGAGACTCATCTGGCACCATTGTTACATATCTTTAGACACCAGGCAAAAACATTCCTTTTTCATCAGCTCTTTGGCTTCTAATTCTCTATGGCCTTTTTGTGTGGGTGAGATGTTTTAATCTAGTTTTTAAAAAACAGAATTGCCTTTTAGATGTTTTTTTAAGGCTTGTTTTAATGTATGCATTTGCTTTTTGTTTAAAACATTGTAAGTCGCTTCGATTTGCTGTGGCCCAAAAGTGACTAATGCATTTTAATAATAAATCTAATCATCACCATCATTATCGTTCTGAAATGACTGAAACATGGTTACTCTTGAGATAACTGCCAATTATCACCACACAGTATGAAGGCTGCCTGTTGGCTTTCCATGACTTCTAGGCCATGTGCTCCCTCTTCTGGAGAAATGTCACGTAACCAGTCAGATTTAAACATTCACAAGCTGCTCATCATTTCATCCCCATTCATTCCAAAGTTAACAGATAAAACATGCTACGTGCAGATGCAGAACTGAAGCCAGAAGTTGCATTTCTTCCATAAAGTATTGATTGAGCTTTGAAATGAGCACACACCCAACAAATATCTTATTCAGTGAACAACTCTCCCAGAAAGAGAAATGCATTTCTGTAATCATAATTATCTAGGATGGCAGATAGCAGAAACAGGACTATTCCGGGGGGGGGGGGGGAGGTGGATACCAACTTTAGCCTCCCCAGTCCTCTTCTGCACTTAGAGAACAGCAGCCTATTGGAAGAGCCTGAATTGGTCCAGGGAGAGAGGCCAGCACAGAATTGGGACCTTTCCCTGGGCTTAAGTCCCATGGACTGCAAGAAGCAGTGGCGTAGCGTGGGTTGTCAGCACCCGGGGCAAGGCAAGTAATTTGCGCCCCCTAACCCTAACCCCCAGATGTTGCGCCCGGTGCAGCCGGCCCCCCCTCCACCCCCCACGCTACGCCACTGGCAAGAAGATCAAACCTATCCATTCTTAAGGAAATCAGCCCTGAGTGCTCACTGGAAGGACAGATCCTGAAGCTGAGGCTCCAATACTTTGGCCACCTCGTGAGAAGAGAAGACTCCCTGGAAAAGACCCTGATGTTGGGAAAGATTGAGGGCACAAGGAGAAGGGGACGACAGAGGACGAGATGGTTGGACAGTGTTCTCAAACATGAGTTTGACCAAACTGCGGGAGGCAGTGGAAGACAGGAGTGCCTGGTGTGCTCTGGTCCATGGGGTCACGAAGAGTCGGACACGACTAAATGACTAAACAACAACAACAACAAAACCTGGGCTTAAAAATGGCTAGCTTTGCCATGGGTAATTGGTCTAATGTATTTTTAGCAAAGTATGTGATAGTTTTTGGCACATCATTTAGGTCTTTTTGGGCATCACTATGTGGGCATGAGCTAGCCTAGAGAATGCTCGGAATCACTGATCTTATTCATGAAAATAGCAATTAATATAAAAGTACAAGCAATTATGCTTTTTCTACATGGTCAGCAATCCAGGTAACTATTTTTAAAACATTCTGAACATTTTTAAAACATGCAAAATCCTTTGCATAGATATGCTGTGCCTAGCACCATATATCCTGTGAATAATTCAAATGGGGCATCATTCCATCATCAAGATTTATATCTTCAAAATGCATTCCTAGAAGGATGGACAGGTGCGATTTGATTATTCATAGACCATACCTTGTAGCTTTGGGGTCCCAAATGACAATGTCAGCATCAGAGCCCACAGCTATTCTCCCTTTCCTTGGGTACAGGTTAAAGATTTTAGCTGTATTCGTGCTGGTGACTGCCACAAATCTGTTTTCATCCATTTTGCCACTATGCTGCAAAGAAACCAAAAATAGGCATCAGCAAGGAAGGGGATACATAAGCCTACTACAAGCAAACTCACTCTCTGTTGAGGAGTGCGGGTGGAATAACCTTACCCAGAAAACCTCTAGGCAGAAAATTTCAGTATAAAAAATGTAAACTCCCAGTAATATGCTGATGTATGCAAATATAGCACCTAAGATGTAACTCTTTGTAACAGAAATATTATTTTGGGGAATAACCAGTTCAACATTGATAATCTTGCTCCTTAAAACTATCTGTTCATTTGTGGAATGAACAAAGAGGCAGTGTGGTGTAGTGGTTACAGTGCTGAACTAGGACTAGGACTTGGGAGGGTTCGAATCCCCATTCAGCCACGAAACCCAGCGGGTGACCTCATGACAATCATTATATTCCAGCCTAACCTACCTTACAGGGTTGTTGCATGGATAAAATGGAAGTGGGGGGAGAGAGGTGTGCAAATCACCATGAGCTCCTTAATGGAAAGACGGCATATTAATGTAATAACAAATAAAGTAATCCCATTTGCTACCCATCAATCTCCAGAGTGAATGGGATAATAAATGAATTTCAGTCATCTGTTGTTCACTTATTCAGAAAGTTCATAGCCCACAGTTCTATACAACAATTCTGAAGTGAAAGAACAACAGCAACAACAACAACAACAACGCTGGTTCCGTAAGAAACCTTGAATCTAGTTCAGAAAGGAACTGCTTAACCAATAGAGTTCACATGAGACTGGTGTGGTACAATCCAAAGAGCTAGCACAAGAAAACAGTTTTACATTTTGGAGCTACTGTGGCCTCCAAACAACCTTCAAGGCAGCCTCTTACAGATTATGCTAGAGTAGTCAAGTCAGGCAGTTCCCAGAGCATGTGTCATAGCAGTCTCTCTTTCAGTAAGTTCGTATCTTTCAAAGTATCTAATTCAAGTCCTGTGTGCTACGGAGAGTGAAAGAGGTGTCTGAGCAGGACGTTTTACTCATAGGTGCTAGGGGTACGGGGCCGAGAGTCTGGGGCCCAAGAGTTGAGTCTGGGGAAGAGCCCGCCCATCGGTTGGAGCGCTGTGGCGGGTTCATCTGCTGCGGGTGGCTCTACACCGCAAGTTCGGGGGCAACCGAGCCAACGAGAAGCTGAGGCGGCCAGCTGGGTCTGCTCTCCTGCGCGCCTGGGACTAGGCAACTGGGGGGGGGGGCGCCAGGTGGATCTTTGCACCCCGGCACCACATATGCTTAAGACAGCCCTGTGTCTGAGGATTTAAGTGCCTCCTCAGAGGCAGGTGGCTAATTTGTCACTGCTGCTTATATTGCTCCCCATTCTGTCTGAGAGCAAAATAAATCCTACTCACCACTCCTTTTTCCCACACAACTGACATCCTGTCCTCCAGGCCATTCACCCCATTGGGGATCTTGGTAAAATCATCCTTCCCCAAAGCCTTCTGGCAGATGTCAAAGGTACAGTTATCTGTCGCTGTCACAGTTAAGTCACCACTGGGGAAAAAGAAACAATTCCAAATCTGAACATTCAGAAACAGAACTTGGTTCAAATGATGGACAAAGAGTCAATCACAAGATACTGGCTTGGTTCTCATGTGATAGCTTTCTGTGACCGTGCAAACATGCTGGTTCTCAGCAAAGAGTTTGAACTTGCTTTGCTCCTCTCTGCTCCTTTTCAGACAGCCCAGCTCAGCGTGTCATCCAAATCCAGTTACAGATAGGTAGCCGTGTTGGTCTGCCATAGTCAAAACAAAAAAAATTCCTTCCAGTAGCACCTTAAAGACCAACTAAGTCAGTTCTTGGTATGAGCTTTCGTGTGCATGCACACTTCTTCAGATACAAATCCAGGATCATGGTTAAAGTCTCTTCTCCTTAAGCGCAACCTATCATCATAGGACCAGCCTTGGCTATATGTAGCTAAGGATGTCCCTGTGCAGAGCAGCCACCATAGAACAAACTGCCTTCTGTATCCACACAACAGACTTCACCAGTTGGGCTGCCACATGGCTACTGTTTTTATTTTGATCATTTACTTAAGCTGGTTATACCTTGCTTGGGAAGGGCTGTGGCAGAGTATCTGCTCTGCAAACAAAGCATCCCAGGTTCAGTCCCTGGGGTCTCCAGGTAGAGAGGGGAGAGCGCCTTGGATAGCTGTTGCCAGTCAGTGTAGAGCCAGATGGACCAATGGTCAGACTCAGCATAAGGCAGTCTCCACCCCCATCGTTCAGTCCGGACACTGAGATCCGGCGCCGAGGGCCTTCTGCCGGTTCCCTCATTGCGAGAAGTGAGGTTACAGGGAACCAGACAGAGGGCCTTCTCGGTAGTGACGCCCGCCCTGTGGAACGCGCTCCCTTCAGATGTCAAGGAAATAAGCAGCTATCTTATTTTTAAAAGACATCTGAAGGCAGCCCTGTTTAGGGAAGTTTTTAATATTTAATGCTGTATTGTTTTTAACACTTGATTGGGAGCTGCCCAGAGTGGCTGGGGAAACACAGCCAGATGGGCGGGGTATGAATAAATACATAAATACATACATACATACATACATACATACATCCCTAAACCATGCTGATACTATATTTCCAAAGCAGACCACTTGGATAAAAACCTATTTTGACAATAACAACTGCAAAAATAAAAATAAAAAAATGAACAAAGCATTAGATGCACACAGCACAGTAAGTTGAAATACCAGCAGAACACAGAAAAACAACAACAGTCCATTATAAGATGCCTTCCAGAACAGAAATGTCTTCTCTAAAATGAGAAGGAAGTTAGCTTGAAGGATCTCCTCAGAGAGAAATTTCCAAATCTGTGGTGCTACCACAGAGAGGACCCTGTCCAAGGTATCTTGTTGCATACTTATTTGCTGAATGGCATGAGCACACAGACTGGGCCCAAATAAGTATGGCTGCCTTCATCTGTTTAATGGCCTTCTTGCTAAGGCATTCGGATGCTGCTAAGAAGTCATACATGAGTATTTTACATGTACATTGCATTAGCTTACTTTGCCAAAAGATTCATCAGGAAGTCTGGAGTAGCAGGATCCGGCCTCAGGGGTGGGCCCATGACATGTGCTGCGGCATGGGACCATTCCTTATGCCAGTAGTGAGTGCCATCCGTTCCAAGGCCGGCAGCTATAGGCTCCCCATAAACAACTTTCCCTGGTGGAGGGGGATAAGAAAATATATATATTAAGAGGAGCAAACTAACAATGCAGGCTTGCAATATTGTACAATGTACAGCTGGCTACAATATAGCAACATTTGGTTATCAGATATATATATACCCAAATTCTACCAATATTGAATTCTATAGGGCTCTATCACACATCGATCTTGATGTTTGCACTATGAAATGGTGTATAAAAGGGTGACAACAGATTGGTCTTCTGGCCTAACAGAACTCTGATGGTGCAGGGTTCCTGATTGCAATGAGGCTTCTAAGCCTGTTCACCTGTACAGGCTTAGAATCCCCGCTTCATGCCTCCATGCAGCAGAGTAGTTCACAGTGGGATACTGGAGGGTGCCTACTTGTGTACATGTCCCCCCCCCCACTACTTTAACCCCACATACATTCAATCCAAATACATGAGCAAGGCTGGGGGAAAACCCAGCCAGATGGGCGGGGTATAAATAATAAATTTATTATTTATTACAGAGAATCTAGAAACATGGAAGTTCTGATGACCAAAGCTGAAAAAACACAGAGAAGTTAAACGCTGTATTATGTTCACATTTTTTTTCTAATGCCTGTACAGTGGTACCTCTGGTTACATACTTAATTCGTTCCGGAGGTCCATTCTTAACCTGAAACTGTTCTTAACCTGAAGCACCACTTTAGCTAATGGGGCCTCCTGCTGCCGCTGCCATGCCTATGCACGATTTCTGTTCTTATCCTGAAGCAAAGTTCTTAACCCGAGGTACTATTTCTGGGTTAGTGGAGTCTGTAACCTGAAGCGTATGTAACCTGAGGTACCCCTGTAAATTTCAGAAGTTGCTTAATGGTTAAATTAGTGGAGATATGGCAAAACAGTCATCACATTAATCTGCAGCGCTCAATGGCAAGAGTGCTGCAGCCCTTGAGAGATTGGTTTGTTTAGTTTTTGCAGGCAATAGTTATTTCCCTTGCTCCCTTGACTCCTCCTTTCCACTTCTCTCTTGCTTAGTTTTTCTGACCTCCTGATGTTATGTAAGGAGGAGGAGATGTTTTCCTTTTAAAAGCTTGGAAACTCAGAAGCTTGCCAACTTTCAGAGAAAGAGGTTGTTGTGCCTGTGTAGCTGTCTCTCCTACGCACACGGCCCATAATAATCTTGGCAGGTAGGGTGAAGCCACCACAACCAGCAAACTCAGGACCTCCAAACAAAAAATAACTCGCTCAAATCATGATTACATTGAAATAACCCCTGCTGGATTCAATGGCAGATTTACTGCCTAGTAAAAGTGCTTTTAGAATTGTAGTCTAAGCCTAGTTTGATAGGCAGGGATGATTGTGAATGCACAAATCTGAAGAGTGCCAGCTGCAAAACCTGCAGAAAGTTACGCTAAGCAGTTTACAAAGTATAAGGAATGGTTATATAAACATTAAAACATCCATGATCCATAATTGAGAACCACTGTGGCATTACAGTTAAGAGTAGTGGACTATGACCTGGGAGACCAGGGTTCAAATCTCTACTCAGCCATGAAGCTCACTGGGTGACATTGAGCCAGTCACCATCTCTTAGCCTTACCTACCGGCTGTGGGGGTGAAATAGGGAGAAGGAGAACCATGTAGGCCACCTTGAGCTCCTTGGAAGATGAAAGTGGCATATAAATGTAGTAATTGAAAATAAATGAAATAAAGAATAAAATAATCCCATTAAAGCAGAACTTTTTTTTTTAAATAATATTTATTAAAAGTTTCCAATTACAACAAAATAAACAAACAAAACATCCAAATTTAAAATCTTGTTTTCCATAACATCTTTCCAGGACTTCCCCTCCCCTCCCCCTCTTGTATTCCAATTCTTACTTATAAATTCAGCAATTTCTTATCCCAAATTTTGAACTTATTGTCATTGACCCAATTTAAAAATATTTTCCCATCTCCTAAAATCGACCTGTTCCCTTCCACGCGTTCCCCCCTTTAACATACATTACAAATTAAAATATAATGAAATAAAATGTAGTTTAACACCCTTTGGATTCCAAATTTCCCTCCCCCTTTTCCCGGTTGCGTTCCCAAAATTTATCAACATCTGATGTCTTCCTGGAGCTCCCACAATTATTTAAGCCATAGTCCTTTACCAGTCATCTTTAATTTCGAATGTCCAATCTTGGAAGGAGTCTGTCTCAAAAAGGCCCATTTTTTCCATCCAGATTTTTATACATTAGGAGTAAAAACTCCAATTTTATTTATTTAAACCTTTCAAATCTGGATGTCCCAAATGTTCTCTCTTCCAACTTTATCCAATTCTTGTTATTCTTGTTATTCTTGTTGTTCTTGTTGATCTCTCTCCTTTTCTTTTCTTTTTTTTCCTTTCCTCTTTTCCTGCACAAATGTTCTAATTCCAAAAGCTTCAAATTCAGCTGCAGAGGCTCTGTTATTCAGGAACGAAACATAATGCCAAGTCCCTTCCATTTTTCAATAGATAAATCTATTGTCTTCTTTAGTATGTCAGCCTCTGTAGTCAAAATAGTGTTCCATTTCTGCAGTTTCCCAGGAGATAGAAAGTTCTATTCAAATTCCATGTCAACAACTTGTAATATCCCTCGGCTCCTCTAGGTGGGTTGCAATAACTCAGTTCCCTTCCGGATCACCCCAATCAGTCCAAATAACTTGTTATTCCTTGTTTTAAACAATTTGTATCCAATTTATAACAAATGTAACCGGCAAAGTCCTTGTAACAAAGTTCTCATTTTTGTTCTTCTGCTTTGACAGCTCTTTGACAGCTGTCAAAACCTCTCTTTGTCTTCTCCCGGCGCTCTCGCAAAATGCTCCCAGGGTTCCGGGGGGGGGGGTTACTTTTTAAATCAATTCCACTTTTCTCCTCCAGCTCAGTCTTATAGTTTTCCGTCGCGAAATTAATAACTTTGTAAAAATAGGGTTGCACTCGATCTTAGATGTCAAATCCTTTGCTTTAACTCCTCTACAACAGGGGGGGGGGCTGACTTCCTTTTTGCGCCTCCCCCGCTCGCTCCGAATTTTTTTAAAAATTTATCCCCCTTTTTAGTCCAGGTTCCAATTACTCACGGGTTATTCTTTTAGGTCCAAATTTTCAATAGAAGAAGTCAGCGCTCTCCGTCGAATGGCATGCGGCTTCACTCGGCAGGGGAAGCGGAGGACTCAAAGCACCACCCCCCCGTCACCCGTTCCGTAGCCTTTAAAAAGGCTCCTTCGCGGGCCGGGGGGGAGCGCAAAAGGTGCCAGCCGAGTCACCATGTCCATGGGTTTCAGCGCCCATGGTTTTTGAGGGTCCCCGCGTCGCCGGCGCGGTAGGAACCAGCCCCTGCCGAGCAGGCTCCCTCCGGAGCTCGGAGGGAGTCTGCCATTCGGCGATGGCGCCAACCCGGAAGTCTCCCCATTAAAGCAGAACTAAAACAGGAAGTTCAGGTTGAGAGATCAACAGAATGGCTGTGTAACCAGGTACCGTATTTTTCGCCCTATAGGACACACTTTTTCCCCTCCAAAAATGAAGGGGAAATGTGTGTGTGTCCTATGGGGCGAATGCAGGCTTTCGCTGAAACCTGGAGAGAGAGGGGGGTCGGTGCGCTTGCCTGCACCCAGAAGCTTGGGGCGCGCTGAGCTCAGCACGCCCCAAGCTTCGGACTTTGCACAGCTCTCCCACGGCTAGCGGATAGCAGCCTGTTCTGGGGGCTGGGGTTGGGGGAAGCTTGGGCTTCCCCCGCCCCAGCCCCGCACCTGGGGGGGGAAATTTTTTTTTATTTCCCCCCAAAAAAACTAGGTGTGTCCTATGGGCTGGTGCGTCCTATGGGGCGAAAAATACGGTACATCTTCAGAAGCTGGTGAAATGCCAAAAAAGATGGAGCCTCTTGTTTTTAGCTGGGAGTGCATTCCATAATACCAGTGCCACCAGAGAAACACCCAGCCTTCACTTTACCACAAGCAAATCATCATTAAGCCTGTGGAAAGACTAAAAAGGTTCCATCTGGCACCCAACAGTCACTTTTGGCATAGAAGTGGATCAATACCCTGAGCTGCATCCCTAAGCAGCAGAAAAAGGGCATTTGATCCTTCTCTGTACGCAGGTGGCGCTGTGGGATGCAGGTGGCGCTATGGGTTAAACCACAGAGCCTAGGGCTTGCCGATCAGAAGGTCTGCAGTTTGAATCCCCGCCACGGGGTGAGCTCCCGTTGCTCTGTCCCTGCTCCTGCCCACCTAGCAGTTCGAAAGCACATCAAAGTGCAAGTAAATAGGTATCGCTCTGGCGGGAAGGTAAACAGCGTTTCCGTGCACTGCTCTGGTTTGCCAGAAGCGGCTTAGTCATGCTGGCCACATGACCCAGAAGCCGTAGGCCGACACCTTTGGCCAGTAAAGCGAGATGAGCGCCGCAACCCCAGAGTTGGCCACGACTGGACTTAATGGTCAGGGGTCCCTTTACCTTTTACCTGTACTTTCAGGGTTTGGTATGAATGCCAATAACATATGAAAGAATATGGAAGGTACCCTACAGCCAACCCTGGATTAGGAGACAAATTAACAGAAAGATTCTAGAAACTTCATCTGTATGTTCAGTAAAGCATGTTTGATACTGTCACACAGTAAGTGACACTGTAGACTGGGATAGGAACCCATGGCTCTCCAGATACTGCTGGACTCAAGTTCCCACCAGTGCAGCTAGTGGTCAGGGATGATGGGAATTTTAGTCCAGAAATATATGGACGGCCACCAGTCCACCATCTCTTCTGTAAGATGCTGCTTTTTAAAAGAGAGCTGTAGAGGTGGCATGAAGAGGTATTCCTGCCTATGGTCTGAGGGCAAATGAGGCAGCCATGTTGTTGAAAGAAAGCAGGTTTATTTCTGGTCAGTGTCTGGATGGGAGACCACCTAGGAACTCCATATATGCCACTTTAAGGAACGAAAGCAGGATGTAAACACACTTTTAAAAAGTCTAAATAATTATTTAATCCCACTCTGTCACCTCTGGTCAAAAATATGTTACTGGTTTCTGAAGCACTATTAATCCCCTGAAAAACAAAGATACAATGCTACACACATTCACCTTATTATCAATTCTCTAAAATGAAGGTGTCTGTTTCCAGGCTCAGAGTCGTGGAAATGGCCATGAATTTTAAAAACGCCTAGCCCATTCCATTCTTTAGTAATCTACTATAGCCCTACATTATTAGGGAAGGAGCCCCACTGAATTACCGGTAAATGGGAGTTCCTTTTGAGAAAGCATGCTTATGATTACACTGTTAATATATAAAAGCAACATCATTCTTGGAACCTTTTTCCAAGTTCAGGAGGAACCATGTTGTCCAATCTCTCTGCAATGATTCAGTGGGCAGAGGGGCATCAAAGTCAATTTAAGCCTTCAGCCAGTCCTTATAATGTCTGTGCCGTGTCAGAAAATACCTGTTTCGCCACTTGCATGGCTTCCAATTTTACTGTTTAGTTACATCACACAGCCAGACGGCTTGGGACTCTTGGAACAAAGATGCAGAAATTTCTATGTCATTATTAATTTAAAAGATCACTCCTGAGACAGAAAAGAGGATGGCAATGTTCACGCTTAATCACTGGTACATCGAGGATAATGGGGCCTGCATATCTGTAACTAACAGGCTAAACTGCAACCCCATTTAACAGATACAGCCTGGATTTGGGTTTAGACACTGCTACCCGTCAGCTAATTATTTTTCCTTCATTCTTTTTAAATAAGAGAGGTACTATGGCTTGAGGCTGTGTGGAAGACATGATCTCTGACTTGGTTACGTGACAACTGCTTGGCTAGTGGTGATGCTTACTGAACTCGCCATGCACTCAGAGCAGATGGTAGCTTGAGAAAAACCAGGCCCAAGTTCAGACCGAGGCAGAGAAACTAATCAGATACTTCACTGTTACTTATGTTGGCAGTTGTAGCCTAAATACTAAAGAAGCAGGCCCGCCTGGTTGGACTATTTATTTATTTTATTTATATCCCATCCTTCCTCCCAAAGCAGCCCAGGGAGGGCAGCAAACGCACTGATGATAAAACTATTAGAACACCTGAAAACAAAGACAGTTATCCGATTTCCAGATGTGCCCCTGGGAGGCCCCCAAAGGTTTGGGGAGACCTGCTCAATAGTATATGCACTTTAACGTCTACAGAATTGTTGACGTTGTGTATGCAATTCAGACCGAGAAAACACAACACCATGCAAAGATTCTACCTTTCCCTCTTCCAATGATTTTGGACTGCCCTGGGGATTTTTTTATTTTTATTTTGTGCTTTGACCTACATATTTTGGCTGATTTCACAGTTTCTTGTGCTTTTACAAAGTTGAAAAACGGAGGATGAGAAAGCAGGCTCCACAGCATTGTCAACAGTGGCATCTAGTGGACAAATCCAGTGCAACAGGGCACAGAAAAGATGGTTTTCCTAACTCACGGATTTAGTACAGTGGACCAGCTACTTACACCAGGGTTCGGATTTGGGGGTCCACGTGCAACGGCAGAATCATGCAAAGTCAGGAACCCTCAGAACTACATGCTGTGAGGCACAGGGCACCCTTTTTACTGGCCTCCCAAAGTCCTCACAACTCCTTCCCACAGACAGGTAAGCGAGGCACCGCCATGCTTATGTACTGCCTTCCCAAAGATGGGTAACCGAGGCGCTGGGCTTGGTAAAGAAGATGCAAGAGCTCCGGTAGCATCCCAGAGCCCTCACACTTCTAGTCCCCTAAATGTTCCCAGAAAATTAGAGCATTAAAGTATTATTATTATTATTAAACAATTGAAGTTGAATCCTGACAAGACAGAAGTACTGTTTTTGGGGGACAGGAAGCGGGCAGGTGTGGAGGACTCCCTGGTTCTGAATGGGGTAACTGTGCCCCTGAACGACCAGGTGCGCAGCCTGGGAGTCATTCTGGACTCACAGCTGTCCATGGAGGTGCAGGTCAATTCTGTGTCCAGGGCAGCTGTTTACCAGCTCCATCTGGTACGCAGGCTGAGACCCTAGCTGCCCGCGGACTGTCTCGTCAGAATGGTGCATGCTCTAGTTATCTCTTGCGTAGACTACTGCAATGTGCTCTATGTGGGGCTACCTTTGAAGGTGACCCGGAAACTGCAACTAATCCAGAATGCGACAGCTAGACTGGTGACTGGGAGCGGCTGCTGAGACTACATAACACCGGTCTTGAAAGACCTACATTGGCTCCCAGTACGTTTCCGAGCACAATTCAAAGTGTTGGTGCTGATCTTTAACGCCTTAAACGGCCTTGGCCCAGTATACCTGAAGGAGTGTCTCCACCCCCATTGTTCTGCCCGGACTCTGAGGTCCAGTGCCAAGGGCCTTCTGGTGGTTCCCTCACTGCGAGAAGCCAAGTTACAGGGGAACCAGGCAGAGGGCCTTCTTGGTAGTGGCACCCGCTCTGTGGAACGCCCTTCCAGCAGATGTCAAAGAGAAGAACAACTACCAGACTTTTAGAAGACATCTGAAGGCAGCCCTGTTAAGGGAAGCTTTTAATGTTTGATGCATTACTGTATTTTAATATTTTGTTGGAAGCCACCCAGAGTGGCTGCGGAAGCCCAGCCAGATGGGCAGGGTATAAATAATAAATTATTATTATTATTATTATTATTATTATTATTATTATTATTAAAGTATGGTGCCTCCTTCCCAGAGCTGGGAAGCTTCTGCCAGACTTAGGGAGGGAGGTGTGATCCTCGTGCACATGGCATCATGATGCCGTCCCCCATCGCCCTTGCAAGCTGGCACCTCTGGCCCCAACGAAAAATGTCACCACACACCACTGAGCGTGAGGGCTCCGGAATGCTGTCAAAGATGAAAATGCCTTTAAGATCAGAGTGCTGCTGTCTTTGGAGTGTGTGAAGGCCCTGTTTATCCAACTATTTTTAGGAACACAAGAAGAGCCCTGCTAAATCAGGCCAATGGTCCATTTGGTCCAGGATCTGCTTCTCAAAGTGGCCGGCGACCAGATGCCTGTGGGAATTCTGAAAGCTGGACCTGAGCAGAACAACAACTGAGAGTCTTAATACCTCTGAGAGGTGTTAGCTGCTGATTGCCTTGTCCTCCATGAATTTGTCTAATCCGCTTTTAAAGATGCCCAAGTTGGATTCAGAGGTAATCCTGGAAGGGTTAATTCCTAGTGTGTACGGCAGAGTAATTCTTATGCCGGCCAGATTTCCCCCCTGGAGTTTTAACTATTTCTGCCTGACACCCAGGGATGGAATGTCAAACCTGGAGATCTTAGTAGCACCGGTTCTGCAGCACCTCTGCACAATCTTTAAGCAAGCTGGGTCAGAAACGTACCTTGCCTCCGTGCATCTGCGATCACCGTGGCTGCAGACTTGCTCATCACATGAACTACGTAGAGAGGGCAGTTCACCGAGTTTGCTATGGTGATTGCTCTCAGCGTGGCTTCAGCTTCCACTTCTTCCGGGCGACACAGTTGGTGCCCTTCTGGACCAGTTATTCCCAGGGATAACATCTTCTTTGCACCCTGCAGGCCAGCCACAGCGACACAGAAGTTAATGTTGCTACCAGTGGAAAAATTAATGACTTCTCTGCAACTCTGGTCCAGCTACCCAAGTAATTTAGAAACCCCGATAAGTACAAGATTTGAAAATCATTTGTACTGTGATAGTTAGCAACTTAGTTAGCTATGATTTGTAGTTTATCAGAACAAATGCCTACGTGCTTGATTTTTCTGGATGTTTCATTTTTTAAAAAACACAGAAGGCTTTGGAAATATATGTTGTGTTTATATCTTGTTATAAACTACATGAATTTGCTTTTGTTCAGAGATGTCTTTGGGCTGGATCCAGATTCACAGCTCATTCCTAACCATGCTTATTCAGAAGGAAGTCTTACTCAATTCTATTTAGCTTACACCAAGGCAAGTGGAGTTAGAATTGCAGCCTTAGTTATGCTTAGAGTAGACCCACTGAAATAATGTCACTTTGGTCCCAGTGATTACCGGTATATTGTAAGTAAGTAGGTAAGTAAATTTTTATTTATACCCTGCCCTCCCCAGCCAAGACCGGGCTCAGGGCAGCTAACAACAAATGTCAAATACATTAAAACACAATCAAACAATTGATCAAAATACAGCTTAAAAATTAGAATCAGGATAAAATTAAACAACTGCCCATGAAATTACAACCATAGGGGTCGGGAACCTCAAGTATTCATCAGGGCCAGCTGTCCATGAGCCAATAAAAGGGCCAAAGAGGTAACTTACAGGGTCCCATAGAGGGGGGTCAAACTGGGCCCGGACCAAAGGCCAGGCAGAACAGCTCCGTCTTTTGGGTCTACTTTAAGCATCCCTAAGGCCCTATCTGCACAATACATTTAAAGCAGTATCACACCACTTTAAAGAGTCAAGTCTGGGAACTGCAGCATATTAAGTCTAGTGATTGTTGATAAAGGTAAAGGGACCCCTGACCGTTAGGTCCAGTCACGGTCAACACTGGGGTTGCAGCGCTCGTTTTATTGGCCGAGGGAGCTGGCGTACAGCTTCTGGGTCATGTGACCAGCATGACTAAGCCGCTTCTGGTGAACCAGAGCAGCGCACGGAAATGCTGTTTACCTTCTCGCCGGAGTGGTACCTATTTATCTACTTGCACTTTAATGTGCTATTGAACTGCTAGGTTGGCAGGAGCAGGGACCGAGCAACAGGAGCTCACCCTGTCGCGGGGATTCGAACCACCGACCTTCTGATCTGTGGTTTAACCCACAGCACCACCAGCGTCCCAGTGACTGTTGATAGGAGACTCCTATTCCCCTCTCAGAAATGCAATTCTCATAGTGATTTGACCATCAATCCTCCTTCCTAGGAAACTCTGAAAATGGTACATTTGAGAGGAACAGGTGTTTCCAAACAGCACCCTGAAAATGACAGTTCTTAGATTTTGGAGGGGAAGCCATGAGACCCTTTGTGCTAGCCCTGCCTTCAGCATCACCATCCTCCACTAGCTCCATCTCTTCTGACTGAATATTTGGTGAAAGTCTGAAATGGGGTCTGTGAACATTTGGCTGTGCATACAGAGGCTCCTCTGGATGACAGAGCCCCAGTTACACAGGGCTCCCAATCATATAAGAAGACAATGCACTTTCAGCTGAAGACATGTAGTCTGCCCCTCCAGACATTAACTGAATGTGGGGAGGTCAGAAGGGGCAGAGATGGCAGGGCCAACATGCCCAGTCACCCTCTGCCCTCTGTCTGTTAGCAAAAGATGTCTAATTTACAAATCGTTACAATCTTAAATACACAGGTATTGCTGCAATCTGTTACAGGGTGGATGAACGCTCCTGTGTCACCTTGGAGATAGATAATTACCTCTGCAATCAGATCCCCATTTTCTGCATGGACTTGAGCAATCGCACCAATTTGTTTGCACTGAGAAAAGGCAGAGTGTAGCTCTAGATCTCCAACCATATAGACACCTTTATATGCCATAAACATCTTAAAGGAGTTTACACCCTTTTCCTGGGCTAGGGTTTTCATCTCTTCTTTAACCTGAAAACACAACAAAAAATTGTTAAATGTTCAAACCTCACAATATCCTCTTGAATTTATTTGGCATCAAATCTTACCATCTGATTGGCTAAATTATTTGAGTGTATTATTTGACAGAGATATTTCTACTTGACTGGCAGAACACCAAAATTTCAAAGGATATTCTTTAGGAGACAGTAAGATTTCTCTTTGAAATGTTGTAACCGATAATTATACAATACTTTAATGACATGAAATAATTCCTTTAGGGACTATGACTCTTTTTTGGTTATGTATTTTTGGAATTCTTGTTTACTATGAAAAAGATAAGCTATTACATTATCGTTCAATTAAATTTTTTATAATTAAATAACTTTTAAATTAGCTTCTTTAAAAAATTCCCAGGACTAAATCCTCTGGCTACTTTAGCACATCCATCTTGGAAGGCTTCAACTCTGGGCTCCTGAGCATGGTAAAAATTTAGTTTATTACATGTATATATCATTTCACACATCCAAAAGTGTCTTGAAGAGAATTAAAGTTATGAAATACTAAATACATAAAACACTTCAATTAAAAGAATACAGATACCAAATACTAAGGGTTGTAGCTAAAGAAGTTGTCCCGTTTACGCAAGCTTGTGAAACTATTTATGTATGCTACTACATACATGCTACTACTGTGGCCCGTGTTTTGTTAGCCCCAAAATGGAAAATGAGCGAGGTCCCAGCCAAAGAAGAATGGCAACTAACTGATGGAATATGTGCAGCTTGCAGATTTAACATATAGAGTAAGAGAACAAGAAGAACATATGTTTAAAGAAGCTTGGAAAATGTTTACTGAATATATTTAAAAATGCTGGTAGCATTAAGTTAAGTTCAACAGTGAAAACAAGTTTTGATGGATGTAACAATGGATTACTGAATGGTTTAGTTCATGTAAAATATGCAGGGATGCACTATATGCAAAATGAAAGAGAAGAAGGGAAGTCATTGATTTAAGGTTGTTTAAATGAATATTTTGAAATGTAAATCAGAAAATGTAATAATATATATATATAGAGAGAGAGAGAGAGAGAAACATAACTTTCTCTCCCTCTTCTTTCCTCACCAATTCTCACACAAACCCCCATGTCAAATCTGCTCCAGCAAGCAGGCAGAAACCCTAAAAGAAATCTGTGGAGTGTGCAGGAGGTAGAAGAAGAAGAAGAAGAAGAAGAAGAAGAAGAAGAAGAAGAAGAAGAAGAAGAAGAAGGGGGAAGGACCACTGAGCAAGCTGAGGGCCATGAGTGAATGCAGCAACTTCATCTCATACAACCCATCATGTTTCTGTCCAAAGAAAAGTAACAATCTAAAACAGTACAAAATATGTACCTCCCCCCCCCCCCCAGAATGAACACAAGTAGCTGCCCAGCAAGAAGCAAGAGGAAGAAAGGCAAATTTAAATGTGCCTTGGCAAGAATGCCACACACACCGTTTTCCATGCAACTCGTGGCATCTGTCCTTGGCACATGTTGGACACACTGGAAGGAACAAGCATGCTACTGGCCTTCTGCTTACCTTGTCGCTCCACCACGTGACGGCCACATGAAGTGCATAATCGCAGCAGACTTTGGGATCTGCCCAGCTTCTCCATCTCTCATAGGCTTCAATGAGAGAACAGCCTTTCTGAGGTATCGCAAAGTCAATGATCATTGTCGTGCCTCCTGCTACAGCAGCCTAAAAAAGAAAAGAAAAAGAGATTGGCAATGAAGGAAGTGTCTCAAGGTTCTGCTTTCTCCCGATTACCCTTTCAGTCCCTTGCAAAATATGAAAGGCTTAAAATTCATGCACTGTTGAAGCATTTATTTCAAAATAAAATAAATTCCCATCATGCTCTGTCTCACAGTTTTTTTACTAAAGAAAGTAACTTGTTTGTGTCTGTGTGTGAGTGTGTGTATGTAGGAGAGAATCAATTTTCTCATTTTTGCTGTAGCCAGTCAAGCCCGGGCTCAGTGATTATTGGGAAGCTTGGAGGTTGACTAAGTAATTATATGGGTTATGCAATTATATGGATGAAAGCAATTTTTTGTTGGTAAGCACTGGAAGGAGAGGCTAAAGGGAGGCATACCGGTGTATGGCTCTGGATATCATGGATTCTGGGAGGGGAGTTTGGGGAAATGCCATCTTGCCAAATGGGGGGGGATACAAAAGCTGGGTATTAACTACAGGAGTGCATATGTTAAATACTTTGAATAATTGGAATACATATAATTGACAGATAGAGAGGCAGAAGTACCTCTATTTTATTTATTCTATTTTCTCTGTTAGAAGTCCTTTATCTTGAATTGAGGAAGACATACACAGGAAGGGGATAGTTGGGAGAAAGGTGGTCCCTGCAGGAAAGGCAGCATAGAAAGGTCCTCTCCTTTTTTCTCATTCCTTGGTTTCCCTTATTACTTTTTGTTATTTAGACCAGTTTGATTTTTATTGTGTTTTATGCCAAAAACTTCCAATAAAGAAGCACTTATTTAAAAAGGTCCTGTACTAATTCGGCCGTGCAGCTAGTTCTGCGATGCTGGCTGTGGTTTCCAGGTGACTGCTTCTTCTCAACAAACACAGCTGCAAATGAATGGGTCTTAGAGTGCAAATATGTGGCTTTAGTTGCAGCAAACAGGAACCTAACCTGAAGTGCACTTCACCGGAGAAATGTCGGAGACATAATGCATTGGAAACAGGAGCATGCATGTGTTGCATGTGGGGTTGTGTGTGTGTACAGGCCAGAGGTTTTGTGCTGCACCAAAGATCCTGATGGAAAAGTCTGCAGCATTGCCGAGCCTCACCAAGCAGATGGTATGCAGAATGGGGGGGGAAGGGAGCCAGAAGCACCTTAGGCACTCAATTAAGCAGGGGCCGTTTTCCTAGTGCCGGCTGAGCTGGAAAAATAAATCTGTGTATCAGCAGAACAATACTGGAGGTGGAAGTGATGACTTTGAAATATGGCACCTGCAATACAGAGCAGTGTTGCATTAGAAACTAACACCCCTTGGGATGCTTGCTGAGGAACCCATTTGAAGGGGCATGAAATATATTTCTCCAGAGGCAGGGCAATCGCGTAAACAAAGGAGTGGAGATGGCGTAACCTGCAGGCGACCCCAAAATTACCGAGGGCAGCTGGTGAAGAGTGAAGAGCATGATTATCAGGGGGGAAAGAACTGAAAGCGTTTTAAGGGACTAAGATCAAGTAAGGGAACTGCAATGGCAGATGAATCTCAGGGTTAATGAATGCAGAATAATGCACACCAGTGACATGGACTGTTGATTTCTTAATGGAATGGCCTGAATCGCCTCGGGCAGTGTTTCTCAAACTAAGAGCCAGGACTTACCAGTAATCTTTGAGCCATGCTCAAGTGGACCTCAGCACCACCTCCTGCACCCAGCACCTCCTCACTTGCCTGCCCTGCCTCTGGTTGTGCCATGACCTTTTGTTGTGCCATGACCAAGGACCAAGCGACTGGCAGGGTCAGGAGAACAGAGAGCCTCGTGGGGAGAGGAGGGAAGGAAGGCCTCCCTCCTCTGAGGGGAAAAGGCTGCAGGAGGGGCTGAAGGAAATTTTCTGTGGCATAAAAGTTCAATACAGTGGTACTTCGGGTTAAGTACTTAATTCGTTCCGGAGGTCTGTTCTTAACCTGAAATTGTTCTTAACCTGAAGCACCACTTTAGCTAATGGGGTCTCCCGCTGCCGCCGCACCGCCGGAGCACGATTTCTGTTCTCATCCTGAAGCAAAGTTCTTAACCTGAAGCACTATTTCTGGGTTAACGGAGTCTGTAACCTGAAGCGAATGTAACCTGAAGCGAATGTAACCTGAGGTACCATTGTATTGCTATTAATCACACATGAACTGGAAGTAGGGAGGAAATGGGGTAAGAGAGGAAATCGTTACAAGAGGAAGAAGTAAATATGTGAAAGGACCAAGGAGAAGGCATGAATGACCTTGGGTTAAGGTAGAAGCTGGGTGTGGAAAGAATGAGAGAAGAAATGACAGGAGATGGGAAAAACATCCTTTGAGGCATATAGGGAGGGATATGGGAAAAGGCAAAAGGAAAAACTCTCTCCACTTAAGGGTCTCTGAATCAACAGATTGAGTGGGAAGGCTGTCACAAGACCTCCAGAGCAAATGCCTGAACTTCGCATGAGGAAAGCTGAGCTATGGAACTCCCTGCCACCAGGAAAATACCATGGCAAACCATTCAGCAATTTCAAGAGATGGATTAGGTATCAGTAGAAAGTGATGTCAGGAACTGCCACTGGTTATGCCGAACTCTGCCTCCACCTGTCACCATTTTGTGACTGGTGGGCCTCTGTAATACTTAGTTGTCTTAACTGAACCTGGGGGTAGAAATGGGCTGGGGGAAGCTGCCCTAGGGAGAAGGGGGTTGGGAGGACCATTCAAAGCCACTGCCCAAAGTCAACGGCACACATACCCACAGCCTTTCTGTCAGAATTGACAGGTGGAAGGGCTCCAATTTTTGGCTTGGCTGACAGGGCCAAACAAAAGTTCTAGACCCATCCATTGGTTGTGGGTGGGTGGGTGGTGTCTCCAGTTTAGGGTGGGAGAGTAAGGAAAGGTTGAGGCATAAAGCTATTCTCTGATACTCCTGGAAAACCAAGCAACACCCCCCCCCCCATTACAGCTTTTAGCCAAAATTCTCTGTGTTTCAAAGTAATATTCTTAAATGAGCATAGCGCAAAAGCTCCTGGATGTTTAGTCAGCAAAGGTTTGTGGGCCTCGTTTATCAGTCTTGATGCACCTTTTCATGCTGATTTCCTTTTGCTTTTCAGTAAGATTTTATTTACCAAAATCCAGCCCTCTGATGTCATACAATCAAATAAAAAAAGAGGCATTTAAGCATTTTAAAGGAAATATGCAAGGGAATATCCATCCTTTCTCTGCCCTTGAACCCCATCATGTCTCGTTAGAGATATATATTTATATCTGCAGACAGAGATATGCCATACTTTTTAATTATTAGAGTAAAAGCAAACATTAAATTCACTTTTGCAATAGGCGTGATATGAAACTCAGCCCTCTGATCCTTTCTAATTATTTACTCTGCTTTTAAATAATTAATCTGGGGGATGTTTATATGTTAAGAAATTACATGGCAACACTCAATGGGGAAAAGGCCAAAGACTGCAAATCTGCCAGTTCTGCCACTTTGAGCAATAAATCACTTATTCTAAAGTCTACTAAACAGATTCACCAGCTTCCAGGGATCCTTCCATTTCTGGTACAAGATTTATTTCTTCGCTGAATTATTGTAAATAATATTACTGACCCTTAAATTTTTTTTTTAATGAACGGCACTTACCAGAGCAAAACATGGAACACTAAAGTATTTTGTTACTCTGCAAACTGATTAAAATTAGCCTTGTTAATTGCAACAACCTCTTTCCTAAACTTTGGAACTTTACATTTTTGTTATTGTCTTACTATGTATTTTGTGATCTGATTTTGTATTTTTGCGTTGCAAACTGCCCTGTGATCTTTGGATGACAGGCGGTATACAAATTTAATAAATAATAGCAACAATAACTTTTATAGACAAAGCAAGTATTTTTGCAAGACGTTTGCTCCTTGACCAATGAGCTAAGTGTGTGTGGCTTCTCAGATATCAGCTGCAAATCAATTAATATACAAGTATGCACAGAAGGACAATAAAAACATGCATCTACTACATGTTTATTTTATGTAAACATTTTTACATAAAATATACATTTATTATTATTGCTTTTAGTTTAGATTTAAGAATGACATGTGAGAAAATTCTGGCACTTTCCCCATTATTTGAGCAACAGAAATATCCAGGGACAACCTTTAACAGGGTCAGTTCCCTTGTACTGTAGTTTGTTAAGGGTTGCTGGGAATTTTAACCGGGGGGGGGGGGTTAACAACACTGTGCAGAAATCTTTGAGGGGAAAACTGTGCTCCCAAAGTGCTTTGAAAGTACAATGCGTACACCAGCTCACAGTGGGAACAGTGGGCTTTTCCTGATCTAAGATGTACCTGGACTTATGTTCCACCTGTACATTTGTAAACAAAATCTACCATTAGAAAATGCCATAAGCCTCACGCGTCCTCCTTCCAAAAGAAACTAAACCCAGGAGAGCGATGTGCCCTTAGAACTTCTGCTTCTAAGAGTAAAGTGGGTGACCACAACGGCAATCTCTTCACTGTGTATGGCCGCTACAAGATATAGTCTCGTTTTCTCGGGTTTTCTTTAATGATGGGCCAGTTTAGGGAAAATATCATGGCCCCTTAAAGAGCCTAAATCCTTCCTAATTTGCTTACTGCTTTGCAACTCTTGCAAATTGATTTGCATTTATATAAATTTGCATATGTGTCCGTGTGTGTATAAATGTGTGTATGTGCATGTATACATATCATGCCATATAATGGCACAAGGAATCATGACATATATTTCATAGTGTACTGTACTGTTATGTAAGGGGTTTAATTAATAGAGATGCTAACATGATTTAAGGCAGTAGCAGGTCAGGGGTAGACCAGTGGCGGAGCTTCAAGCTCCATCGGGGGCGGAGAGCAGGCAGGGGCATGGCTGGCCACCCACAGGGGCATGATGCCCAGCATGAGGGGGGGCCAGCCACGATGGCACCCCACCGGGATCGTGCTGCCAGAGGCGATGCACTCCGCCCGCACCCCTGTTCCTCCACCAGTGGAGTAGACATATCCTTCTAAAGTATGTGAAATGTGAACTTGAACTGTGATAATGCTTATTGCTTGCCTGGATGGAGATGGAGGGGGGGGGTTGTGTGTGTGTGTGTGTGTGTGTGTGTGTGTGTGTGTGTGTGTAGGTAGGTAGAAAGCTCTAACAATTCTCTTGTTTTTGTTGTAATCCCAGAGTTTGTGGGTAGACAATTTTGTCCATGCTTCGTTTTGGTTAGTGCACCTTGTTCATTCCTATTTGCTTTTTATTTGCTTGCATAAAGGTAAAGGCAAAGGGACCCCTGACCGTTAAGTCCAGTCGTGGACAACTCTGGGATTGCAGCACTCATCTCGCTTTACTGGCAAAGGGAGTCGGCGTTTGTCTGCAGACAGCTTCCGGGTCATGTGGCCAGAATGACTAAGTTGCTTCTGGCAAACCAGAGCAGCGCACGGAAACACCGTTTACTTTCCCGCCGGAGCGGTACCTATTTATCTACTTGCACTTTGTGGTTTCGAACTGCTAGGTTGGCAGGAGCAGGGACCAAGCAACGGGAGCTCACCCTGTTGCAGGGATTTGAACCGCTAACCTTCTCATCAGCAAGCCCTAGGCTCTGTGGTTCAGACCACAGCGCCACCCACATCCCATATTTTTTTGCATAAACCACACCCCAAAAAAATCAGCAGAAGCCCTCACCCATGGCCTCTACAAGGGCTTAATTTGCCTCACAGTTTGCCATGAAATCTATAGGCAGCACAGCTACACAAATATACTATTTATGTAAGCACACATTAGTGGACAGTGGATTTGCTCCTTTGTGTAACTTATGTCAAACTTTCGCTGACCCTGGAATATCTTTGCCAGCTGGCAGATGTTTACTAACTTTGCTAACAGTGGGGTTCCTTGTTGTTTATTTTAATGTCAAACCTTATTTGAGTTTAGATGAACTGTTGACTTTAAAGGTTAGTGGCTCTACCTTATCCAAATGTCACAGACTGATTTCTCAATGCCCAATATATTAGGCCTACATGCATCTGTGTGAGAAGGGGTGTCTCAGCTCCCCATGACCAATGGTAAGGAATACTGAAGGGACCTGTACACAGAAGCACCTGCATGCAGGTGGGAAGACCTACATCGCAATATACAAAACCTGCCATCTCCCATTCCCCTCCTCTCCCCCAAATTTAGATGCTTTCTCATGGATATTGCTCACCTCTTGGATGAGATCATGGAAGCAGGATCAGGAAAGCCCAGAGCTGCTCCATTCTTTCTATAGCTTCAGTGACTTGAAAGAGATGCAAAAAGCAATCTAATCCAAGCCCCTGCTTCAAAATAAAATCATATAGGGACTCATCCATACTTTTGCTTGTCCCACCGCTCCCCACATGCTCCGAGGAAACCCAGTCTTTAACTGTGGAATCAGAGCAAACGTCAACTTAGTTTTTTCCAGATTGATGTCTGCTATAATTTAGTGCTAAGGAACAGGTTTTCCGAAGGGAAAACAGTGGGTGGAAAGGCAAAACTGCTCAGTGGAAAACCACTCAGACCTGCGCTTTCCAGGGACAGGACAAGCAAAGTGGGGGAAAGCCCTAGATCTCTGCTGTTGGCCTATACAATCCAGGCCAGTGTGTGTCAGGTGCATAAGGCAGGTGCACTGCTTAAGGTTAAGACTCACTGATGGAATTCCATGGCGTCCTTTTTCCTTGCTAAACTTCTGCTGCAGTTACATTCCTGCTGGGACCTGCAGGGATAGTTCAAGACATGGGGCTGCTTGCTTTGCTCCCATAGAAAACTCCCTTGCTCCAAGTGACAGCTTGCTCTGCTTGGGCCATTGGGCCAACTCCTTTGCATACACAGACTCACTATCAGAAGGCATGGCGATGGCCACTCATTGCACACTTTTAAAACAAGTGTTGACCTGCCAATAGCTATTAGCTGTAGTGGCAAAACCTCCATGGGAAGAAGCAGTAAATAATTGAATACTGTTTGATGGGGAATAAGAATGCCTATTGCCTTCAGTCTGTTTTCTGGAGAAATTTGATTGGTCACTGCAAAAAAACAAAAACGAAACCTGAACTAGGTGAACCTTTAGTCTGATCCAGCAGGTCTTTTGGTTCTGTGATTATATCACACAGTTTAAGATGTCTATGTCTGTTTGGAGCCATGCTCTTGAATATAAGCTCCCCGTATACTACTTTCCTTTAAAAAATGTGCGAATTATTTTCCATATTTACAGCAATGACATGAATAAAGGAATGCTTTAATAGAAAGGCTTACATTATGCAGCAATGAATCTTCCAGCATGTGTGTTTGCGTGTTAAAGAGGAAGAGAGATCCAAAGTAAATTTATTGATCTACGTTTCTTTGGAAAACTTTGGGTCAACTCACCATCCCAGTCAATCTGTTTCAAAGAGCAAAGTCAGCAAACCTACCCTATGTGTCAAGGCTGGCATACCAACCAATTATAAGATATTTTTTGGAGTGCTTTGGTGACCCCCTTGAACTCCCTCAGAAAGCTATTCAAAGCATTCTGACACTGTTTCTTGCAACAGAATAAAAATTAATAACCACTCTCTCCTGTGCAGAAAATCAATTGGAAGGTAAGTCCGTACCAAAATACAAGACAAAGCACAGAAAACAGCAAATTCAAAAACCCACTTGGCTTCATCCGGGGTGGGGGACGGGAAAGCAAAGCTATGCTTTCAAGGAGAGGAAAACTGAAGAGGGAGTGCGCCACACAACAGGGGTCGCGGATGTGGTGCCCACTGCCACAGCGGCACCTCACTGCCAAGCGAAGAAAGATTTAAGAACTTGTTCTTTGTCTATTTTTTGAGGGCAGGCCCTAGGTTTGAGGAGGCCCCAGGCAAACACACTTTGCTTGGGGTGCCTCCTCTTTTGGTAGGCTCTGGCAGCCTCACCTGGCAACAATGGCTGTAGAAGGCATAGCTGTCAACCTTCCCTTTTTTTGCGGGTCAAACATCTGCTTTGCATGCAGAAGGTTCCAGGTTCAATCCCCGGCATCTCCAGGTAAAACTGACAAAAGATTCCTAGCCTGAAACCCTGGAGGGCTGCTGCCAATCAGTGAGCAAGATGTTCCAGTAGGTTTGCATAAGGGAGCTGCCTATGTTCCTAGTGGGGCTGATAGCAGCTGCACTGGCTGGATGAGATCGGTCATTTTAATTTCTAATCACAGCCATGCTGTATCAAGGGCACTGATGAACAAAAGTGGATTGTGAGAGCCCTTGTGGTGGCAAATAGCAAGGCTGGAAGGACAAACAGCCACCTTCTGCTACTCAGTGGTCTGAAAATCTCACTGACTTTTCTATGTTTCAGTGCATGCCTGATAGCCACTGCTCTTGTTTAAACAACTATATGGACTGCCTAATATTATTATGTATGTTTAAATTAGGATAGAATCATAAGTGTTGATTCTCATTCAACAGCAGGAATATGCAGCTGTACCATATGGGGAATGAACCTGCAACCTTGGCATCATCAGCACCATGCTCTAACCAACTGAGCTATTGCCAACATCAACTGTGAGGCTTTCATTTTCTCTAATTGAAATTTCCTTTTTCTTTTTGGGCATTGGTGGGAATGAAAATGGAAGCGGTGCTGCTGGTGAGATATGCTACTCAAGACTGCAGCCTCCTACACAGCCAAGCAAGGCAAAGCTACAGGCAACTGAATCAGAATGTAATAAGAACCTGCTGGGTCAAGCCAGTGACTCATCTGTTCTCACAGTGGCCAAGAAGAAGCAGGATCCAAGCACAAGCGCACTCTCCCCTCCTGTGGTTTCCAGCATAGCTTTATTCTCCCTGAATTTGTCTGAATCTCTTTTAAAGGTTGCCGCTGCCTCCTGTGGCAGTGAGTTCCATAGGTTAACTATGCTCTGTGTGAAGAAATACTTTCTTTTATCTGTCCAGAATCCTCCGCTTCATTGGATGCCCACAAATTCTAGCGTTATGAAACAAGGAAAAATGCATCCGGGTCAAATGTCATATGGACTTTGGTCCTCAGCAATTAAATTACACAATCTCTGGTTGAATATATAGCCACAGGACAGACACGGACTGGCCCCCAGGCACAGACTGGCCCCCAAACTGCAGGCCTCTTAAATGGCTTTTGAAAGCAGCTGCTCTGGTGATACAGAGAGTGTGTGTCATTCAAAACAAAACAAAAAAGGGGGGAAAGAACTAGTTTTTTAAAAGTGCTTTCCAACATGCTTCTCTGGACTAGGCTAGACAGCTTGCTTTCTTATTTGATGACAGCATCTTGATGCCCTTAACAGCTGCCTGAGAAACAGAAGCTGAACAGGTGCAGCTCTTTGCATTACTGTTATCACTACTCCTGAAAATGATGCAGCTGTTCAATTTCTGTCCATCACTCAGGAATTAGAAGCGTGGAGTCCCTGTTGGGGACACACACACACACGCAGCACTACTATGAATCGAGGCTTTTCAGTTCTAGATCACCTCTTTAAATATAGCTCAAGGTTCACATTGAGCCAAAACGGACTGTGCCAAGGATGCCAGAGAAAGTTTCTAAGCACCTGTAGTGCAGTATGCAGACAATTTCAGCTTTGAAGCATGGAAATCTTGGAGGAAATGAGCAAAGAACAGTTTTTCTCTCTGTCTTGTAACACTAGAGATCAGAATCATCCAGGGAAGCTGAGCGTTGGAAGGTTTAGGACAATAAAAGGAAGCAGTTCTTCACGCAGCACATAGTTAAACTGTGGAACTTGCAGTGACTGTCACCAACTTGGAAGGCTTTAAAACAAATTTGGGCACAATAAGGCTATCAGTAGCTACTAGCCATGATGCTAGGCTTAGCCTCTGCACTGGAAGGCAGTAACGCTTCTGAATACTAGTTGCCAAAAACCACAGGAGAGGAGAGTGCTCTTGGGCTGGGGTCCACCTTGAGGGTTTCCCACAGGTATCTGGTCTGCCACAAGTATTGGAGGAGGTGTGACCATTGTCCTGATCTAGCAGAACTGTTCTCATGTTCTGATATACAGTAGTACCTTGGGACGTGGGTGGCGCTGTGGGTAAAACCTCAGTGCCTAGGACTTGCTGATCGTATGGTTGGCGGTTCGAATCCCCGCGGCAGGGTGAGCTCCCTTCGTTCGGTCCCAGCTCCTGCCCGCCTAGCAGTTCGAAATCACTCTTAAGTGCAAGTAGATAAATAGGGACCGCTTTATAGCAGGAAGGTAAACGGTGTTTCCGTGTGCTGCGCTGGTGCTGGCTCGCCAGAGCAGTTTCGTCACGCTGGCCACATGACTCGGAAGTGTCTGCGGACAGCGCTGGCCCCCGGCCTCTTAAGCGAGATGGGCGCGCAACCCCAGAGTCGGTCACGACTGGCCCGTACGGGCAGGGGTACCTTTACCTTTAGTACCTTGGGTTACATGCGCTTCAGGTTACAGACTCCGCTAACCCAGAAATAGTACCTCGGGTTAAGAACTTTGCTTCAGGATGAGAACAGAAATCGTGCTCCGGCGGTGCGGCGGCAGCGGGAGGCCCCATTAGCTAAAGTGGTGCTTCAGGTTAAGAACAGTTTCAGGTTAAGAACGGACCTCCGGAACGAATTAAGTACTTAACCCGAGGTACCACTGTACACACATTGGTTAGGGGAGAGATTGTCAGAAAAGTACAAATACTGTAGTGATAAAAGTATCTGATTAACTCAGTTGGGGGAGAAATCTAACAAGATTTTTAGTATGGTAATACAGAATCCGTTCCGGAAGTCCGTTCGACTTCCAAAATGTGGCTTCTGATTGGCTGCAGGAAACTCTGTCGGACATTTGGCTTCCAAAAGAATGTTCGAAAACGGAAACACTGACTTCCGGTTTTCAATTGTTTGGGAGCTGAAACATACGAGTTCCGGGGCGTTCTGGGGTGTATATAAATTTAATAAATAATAATAACTGACTTGCAAGGCCAAGCTAACTGTCAAGTTCACCAGCACATCTTCAGGCTGGACATGTCAAGCAAATCATGGGGTGTGGTGGGTTTGAGAAAAAGCTATTGCTGGATAGCCGTTGTTTGAAGAATTAGAGGTGTTAAAATGGTGAGGTATTATTCGTTAATGTGTAACAGATCTCGGGCAGTCAGTAAAGTTGTGTGAAGAAATGGCAATATGTGTTCCACTTGACTAATCCGTAGCCATTAAATTCCAGAAAAGAAGATCTATGCAAACATTTATCAGGTCCTGTAAACCTGTGGAAAGCGATCTTTCAAAGTGTTGATATCAGGACAAATCCCAGTTATTTGGACTGGAGATAAGGAACAGAAGGCTTTGAGGAAAAGGAAAAGGGTTGCTAAAAGGCAGATTTTAAACAGAAAGGAGGAGGAGGAGCCCATTCCAGAGGGAGATATCTGGATGTTAGGACTTTTTTATGAATTTGCAATATCCTCAATTCTGTGCCACCCAAGGCACTTCCAGATTATCTTGTCTGGTGAGGTTTCATCCTGATCCACTTCCAGAGGCTAAATAACTGTCCCATCAAAGCAAGTGTTTCCCCAAACTTTCCTGGTTAGTGGGTTTGTTGTGCAGGGCACACCAAGCAACTATAATTGCACAACATGAATTTGCTGGGACATGACTGAATCCGACCTGGAATACTGATAGTCTAGAAGAGCCCCCAAAGAGGAGGAAAGTGAACAAGCAGAGGCTGCCTCACAGGTGTCTCTCATTTGCTCACTTGGGCCACACAGCCTGGCCTTACTCTTCCTTCTGCACCACCCCAAGAAAGATGGTGAGCAAACAGATAGACAGCCCTGTGGAACACCCATTCATCAGGTGTCAAGGAAATAAACACACACTACACCGAAAAGGTGAAATTGACTGGGAAAATGAGAAACCAGGAAGAGAAGAATTTTAAGAAGGAATGGAAAAAATTTATAACGTATTTAAGAGAACACCGTAAACAACTAAAAACTTTGGCAGGATTTGAGTAATGCTTGTAATGTACGAAAAACTATTGCAAAAACGGATTGTTTTTCTTAAAAAAAATAGAGAAAATAAGGCAAGCAGTTGGAAAAAAAGATTGATAATGGTAACCATGGAAGGGTGGAGAGAAGTCAAAGGATTCAGGGAATCCTAAATGATGATGTGGACAATTTGTTTGAATTTAAACACACACACACACACACACACACACACAGAGAGAGAGAGAGAGAGAGAGAGAGAGAGAGAGAGAGGAGAGAGAGACACACACACACACACACAGAGGGGGGGGGACTTTTAAACTGATCTATCATAAACATTGTTAAGTGTGTGTGTATGTATATTTATTCAGGGCCGGATTTAGGTTTGATGAGGCCCTAAGCTACTGAAAGCAATGGGGCCCTTTATATGTCCAGCTGTCCTTTGTGAACAACAAATTGTCGCTGTTTTTTGTTTTGAATATATGCTATATGGTAATTTATGGACCTAATTGGTATCTAAAGCCATTTGCACATAACAAATAGGAGCCTACACAACACAAAACACTGTCGCTGTATGTGGGTTTTATTTTATTTGTTTTTTATTTTGGAAATGTACATCCAGGTTTTTTTTTCTTTTAATTTTTTGGGGGCCCCCAAGAGAGTGGGGCCCTAAGCTATAGCTTGCTTAGCTTATACGTAAATCCGGCACTGTTACAATAAGGAAAACACTAATTACCTTTGTCCCTTGATAGAAGTCGTCTTTCGACTGCGTGCCCATGAAGGGGAACTGCAGGTGCGTGTGAGGATCAATCCCGCCGGGCAGAACCAGTTTGTTGGAGGCATCTATCACCTGGACGCCTGCTAGGGATGGCGGCTGGAGATGCGACCCCACCGCTTTGATTTTCCCATCCTCCACGTACACATCCGCAACTTGCGAACAGTCCGCGTTCACAACTCGCCCGCCTCGGATCCAAATCTTCTGCATGGTCTTCTCCCGCTTCTGTGCGTAAAGTTTCTGGGAAAGGCGCTCCGCGTTTGCAAAGTAGTGGCAGCAGTTGCAGCAGCACTTTTAAAGTTTTCTCCCTCTGCCGGCAGTCACGTGTAACTTTCCCTGCCGGGGGCTGAGAGGGTTTAACCCTTTGTTCCCTATTCCTCCCCCCCCCCCGTGTTTGTAAGAGTGAGAATTACTATCGCCCTTCCTCTCCCTGCACCTAATTACTTCCCCACTAGCCTTTTCCTTGCAACAAGAGTGGGTGGGGCGCTGCTTTTCCACGAGGAAGTTTGTGGGTGCTGCTCAGCATTACAGCTGTGTTTAGAATGAGGGTTTTAGGTCAGTAGTTTTGGAAGCAGTTTGTGTGAAATTAAATTAAGTAAGACTGTATTTCAAAATGGCTGGTACAGCTTTTCCCCAAGCAGCCACTTCCTTACTCTTTATTCTGTGCCATTCTGAAAACTCGAATTGGGAGTATTTTGCCCAATTCCACGAGGACTATAGACACATCCGTCTCCGTCCCTGTCTTCTTTCTGAATCTCCGCTATCTGAGAGGGCTAAAGGAACAATGCAAAATAATTAAATAAATTGCGCTACACATTGCGGGATTGTACGTTGTCCAATTAGCTTCTTATGCCTTACTTTAAAAAGGGATCGAGCCTGGTTAAAGCGGCGTTTCAGGATAGTGAAAGGAAGCAAAACGGAAATCTTACAATTACCCGGGAGTAAATGTAAATGCAAGCCGGAGGGGCTTACTTTTGAGTAAATAGCCCAAGGCTTATGCAGCGCTGGAAATGCAAGAGTTCAACTGCATCTAGTGGGAATAGCAACTCCAGTCCTAAGTAGAGTTACTGCATTCAGAACATTCGTTGCCATCTTCCTTTGAAAGCAGGGCAAACTAAATGTAAAAATGTCAATGCAGATTTAAAGGTACCAGGTAAATTTATTGAAGGATCTGGGCGTCAGTAGCAGTTTCCAAAAATAATTATCTCACATCCCACCTTATGGAGTAGGTCACCTTTTTAAAAAAATGTTTTTAGAACTGAGCTGTATAAAATTCAGTGGCAGTATGCAGCCCTATCTTGTGCATCTCCAATCTGAAGCAAATCTCGAATTAAATCAGCTCTACTTCCCAGTAAAGAGCACTTATATGTAGGATTTCAGGCTTGTGTTGTGTTCCTAATCACATTTACTTGGAAGCAGAGATGCCAGTACAGTGGTACCTTGGTTTGCAACCATTTTGGATTACAACCGTTTTGGATTACAACCACATCAAACCCTGAAGTGTGTGTCCCTTTTTTTGTATTACAACCCATTTTCTTTTTATTACAACCCATTTTTTTGGGAGGCCCCATTGGTGAAAGTGCATCTTGGATTACAACCTGTTTTGGTTTACAACCGGACCTCCGGAACAGATTATAGTTGTAAACCAAAGTATCACTGTATGGCAGAACTTTAGTGTAGAGAAGTCCAAGGCCCCAGTCAGAAAAACGAGCCAGAAGGCCTCTGTATACAGCAGAACTATCTCACTACATTTTGAAGTAAATATACATTACCATCTAAAGACAGAACTTCCATTTTAGACCAGCATCTGAAATTCCCTAACTGCACCACTGCCAAGGAGTTTCACCACCAGTGGAACTAAGTACTTAGTAAACATGTTTAGAATTCCGCTATTAATGTGTGTACCTAAATGAATGCTTAGCACCTCAAATTTCTAGCTTCCCTTTTCACATAGAAACTGGCCATAAAGATAAAGGGCTTCTTAGCAAGAGTGTGACTGGTCACACACAGAGCTTCAAGGCACAGTAGATATTTAGCATGTCTCCGTACCCCAGTTGTTACAGCTGCAGAGAGTAGCCCATATGTGGTGGAATTGTAGGCCAGGTGCTTAAATGTAGAGATTAAGACCCTATGGATGCCCAGAGCTTCTGTACTCTTGCTGGGCTTGCAGCATGGCAGCAATCTCTCCCTCCCCCATTTTTAGGGGAATGACAGAAACCAGGGCTCTACACTATCACACTTTCCACATTAAGTATTGTTTTCACGAAGGAATAGAGGGGGTGAAATGCAAATTTAGAACCAACCCCTTCGTACATGTGAACCAGGTTATCAATTTCAAAAACTCTGTTTGCAAGCTATAATTACAAGTTTGTCCTATTATGCTATGAAGCGCCATACAACAGATTGCTACAAGCTTGGGAAATCTGATGTGACCTTTATGTGCTGAGCACTATGACATTTTTTCTGTTTACTTTATAGCGAAATAATTTCTGTTTTTCCCTACTTGGGAATTACTAGTTTGGCCGCTGCTGCTTCTGCTGTTAGCAAATAGTTTTTTTCCCTTCTGTGCCTGCAAATTTTTCATGCTCAGCAAATATTGTTCTGGGTGCTACTGTAAAGTCTATATTGTGTGCAAAGGCATAGAGCTTGTGTACAAAGTGAATGATTTGGACACTAATACCATACCATTCTTGGTATGGTATAATGATAACTGCAGCAGCCCTCTTTTTATACCATGTTTTCTATTTGTGTATTTTTATTTTTATTTTTAAAAACTACAAAAATAGAAAACTAATATACCTTCAGGTTTCTCTTTACAAAGTACCTCAATACATAGTAAGATTTTTTAATTTGATACATCTTAAAACATTGCCAGTTTTTTTCTGACAGCATAACACAACAAGAAATCCACAAGACTTTAAACATGCTTTAAAAATGACATTCAGCAATGTATGGAAAATTTAATAAATAGCATACAGTCACACACAAATACATTTTTCATACTAAATCATTAAGCCTACTTAGACTGGCAAAGAATAAATATAACAGCAATTGACAATCTTTACCTTCTCAAAAGATGGATTTCTTGATATCATTTAGTAGCAACAACAACCACTTTCTGGTCACAAAACTGGAAACTATGAATGTTTTCTCCCCACTGGTGTGTTTTGCAGCCAAAATGTGATGTAACAAAAATAAAAACCTTGAAATATACTGAATATTTCTTTTTCTTTTTCTTTTAAAAAAAGCGCAAACTGATGCCAGGTAAACCAGCTTTTTAAATACAACGAATAAATAGGAAATTAGTAAAGCAAATTCAGTTGCAGCAACAAACAACAGAAGAAAGCAAGAACCCAAAAACAGAGCAATGGAAATATTTTTTTTAGATATTTATATATATTTCATTGCAGTATTAGAGACTAGTATTTAAAGTGATAGTGCTTGTGCACTAAGCTCTTTAGAGACCTTAACTAGTTTTAGTGCAAATCCCTTTAGACCAGACAAATTTAAACCCTATTAGGGAGAAGATCCATTAGCAGTTGGAACATATTTTCTAGAGTTATAGGTACCTATCTCAGCTTTAAAAAACACATTATATACAAGAATTAAATGCATATTTTAACTGCTTCGGATATCTATCTTCAAAGATAGATGAAAAATTACTCTGAATTTTTACACCTTATTTGGTTGTACCATACTAGACCAACTTATTAAAGTCAATGTTATAAAAGCTACAAAAGATTTTTTTGCCATCAGTTTTATCTAAGTTAACTGCTGTTTGAATTTCTAAAAGAAAAAAATATATAGTGTATTGGAGAAAGTCTCTCTTCCTTCTGAAAAAGTTCGGCATGATGACAATCAGTAATTAGACAAATATATTATAAACCACAAGAGAGAAAAAGAATACTTTTTGCAATAATCAGCATTTAGTATATTCAGTTAAAATTATATTGGCAAAAGTACGTTGGTTTTGATTTCAAAAAGGAATAAATATTTTGTACAAACTAGCCTGACAACCTGCAGTGAGTGGCAGGCAGACATAAGTGGTTGAGCAGCTAAGTTTCTGTTCTAAATTACACCATCATGTTTAAACTATCTGACACAAGAGGGCTTCTCATATTACCTCATTCTGCATTAATCTTTAAAGTTTGGGTAAGGGACTGGCTACAGATGCAAACCTCTGCAACACTTTAAACGCAGATGTTCAGACAAGCCTGAACATTTTGAGAGGCTCCACAAAGCTCATCTGTTGCTACTGGAAGGAAATTTTTTTGTTGCTAGTGTGTTTCACAAATTACAAAGGTATTCTGTCTGCAGTCACTTCCTTGCACTTGCTTTAAGAATACTAATAATAGAAAAAGGAGTTTCTTTGAAAAGCCCTCAGAGGATGACCATTAAATAACCAAATAGCAACAGGTGTACATTACGTATATTGACCTGGGAAAACATTTGTTTTAGTTGCCCGTATGACAAATATTCATTCAGTCATGCACAAGAACATCTTAAGTCCCATGATTTGCCCTGGATTCTTTTTTGAAATGAAAAAAACAAAACCACAAACTGCTTTTTTCCTTAATTATGAAGTACAAAACAATCACCAATATTGCTCCAACTTACATACATTTCCACCCACTCAAACTAGACTTAACAAAGTAGCAAAGCCTCATCATCACTAGTTTCGTTTTTCAGTGCTGATTCTAAGCAAGTGTCAGGTATCTGGGCAGTATGTACAATTCCACAGCGCTCACAAGGGCCATCTCGATTACAGGAGCGCATCCCGTTATGTGCCGCGCTGTAAGGCTGCCTAAGCCCTTGTCCTTGTTCTGAGGTGAGGTCAAGAAGAGGTCTTGAGCAGTCATTCGCATCAAAGTCTGACGCCGCATCAGAAGCGGGAATGAGCATTTCAACATCATCATCTTCGTCTCTTCCTCCACCCACCCCATTATCAAGCTGTCTCAAAGGACTTTGGTTCTGACTGACGGGACTCGACCTCCCTAAAGTGAAGCGTACCCAACGTAACCCTTGAGTCATACGACTAAGTGCACTGGAGAACTGGTGGCGCCCTGGACTGGAACTCGGGGGTTCCACGCTCGCTGCTTCTCTTCCACCGTCCGAACTGCTGCTGATATTCTGAGCTGAGGAAGCTCCACAGACAACAGCTGCTTCGACGGCTGTTGCAGGAGGGACCTTCTGAGGCAAAGTAGCAGCAACGCCACCAACGGCACCTGCTGTGTCTCTTCGTTCAGTTTCTGTGTCTGTATCATCAGACTCTACTGAAAAGAGGTTTCGGTGAGAGCCGTTTCTTTCACCTTCTCTGCTAGCATTCGGGTTGGCAATGTCATCTCCGTCTGAGGAAACC
Organism: Podarcis gaigeae; assembly: GCF_964106915.1. Taxonomy (NCBI): domain Eukaryota; kingdom Metazoa; phylum Chordata; class Lepidosauria; order Squamata; family Lacertidae; genus Podarcis; species Podarcis gaigeae. The sequence continues at coordinate 22,140,536 of NC_139683.1, read as the reverse complement.
AGTGCCAGGGATCCAGAATGGCGAGATCTTGCAAAATTAAAGATTCGGTTCCAAATATTGCTTGACCGGCCCGCAATTGGAAGCCTGATAGAGGTAAATCCGAGCTGAGACCTCACTGCTAGCCTCAAATTTTCTAAAACAGAAGCCTGTGAAAACAAAGGCACGGGTAAGGCAGATGCTATGAAGAAACAACAACTTGGGGGAAAATGCAATAAGGAGCTTTCTAGATAAGCTTCATTCAATTTGGCAACAAGCAAGTCTAGAATCTAAGTCTTCTGACTGTTCTTCAGTTAAATACGTATGTGAGAATCATTTTGTTAACAGTTGAGGACTGGGTTCAATGACAGTGCTTATGTTCTTTTTTGTTTACATTTAAATCTCTCAAAATAAAAATATGAATATACACACATGACATGTATCTAATACATTTCGTAAATTAAGCACCCATTTATAGCATTTATCAAGTGAGCAAAATTACTTATACTGATCCACATTTAGGTACCCCAAATCACTAGCCTGCTTTTAAAGTGATTTTGGATTAAGTTGCTGCTTACCAATTCCTTAAATGCTTTTGGATAAGAAAGGCAGGGCAAAATTTCCTAATGTGGAGTTTGATGATATACCCATTATATTTTATTTTTTTAAAAAACCTGACTTCCAACCAAGTATGTTTTTATTCTGGTGACAATAAAAATACTTTGTACTGCAGAAAGCTATATCCAGTGACAATACAAAAACAATCTTATATGATGACACAGATTTATGACCAAGGAAGAGAAACAGCTTGCCCGTGTTTTGTGTAAGAATTAAGAGCGATCACTGAATTTCAAGCTACAGTATTAATTAGGGAGTCTTAGACAAGGTTGTTAAGCGCCACCATGTGGTGTTAAAACATAGTGTGTCAACAGATGCTGTGCTGTACACAGTAACTTTTTTTCACAAGCACTTACCACATTGAGACTGGGATTCAAAGATCTGCAAAAAGTTTTTATCAACTTGTTGAAAGTGAGCAGAAACTGCTGCAATAAGGCATTTGGCTAGCTAACTGATCCAGTACTTTGTGATTTTATACTTCTTATTCATAGTAATCTATTTTTAGTTAATATGAAAGTTCTTACCTGATTTGGTGAGCAAACAGGGAAGTCTTCAACTGGTGGAATTAAGCCCTGAGCAATCAACTGTCCATAGGAAGGAGGTGCTTCCCTTCTTAACAACTCAGCCTCGACTCTAGACAACTGTGTCTCAAAAGATCTATTTAAGAACATAAACAGGTTGCAACTTAGTTTTCATAGATAATAAGAGCGCCACCACTGTATCAGTGATTTCTTTCTCTGTTGTTTCATTGGAGTCAAATTTTAGACTGCAGTCTCATGGGGGGAGGCATCTATCCCCTTATCCTCTAAATTGCCATGCACACTGATGGTGCTACAATAATAATTTACTAAATAACAACAGCCCTAACAGTTTGATAACAACCCTCATACAATTTTACGGAAGGAAGAACTGTGCTTGCACAAACTTGTTACCTATATAATATGTGAATCCAATTTGAATTACTAGCGTTAATTACTTAAGTCTAATCAAACTCCTATTTGAAGGCACTGGAAGACCCCCTGAATATCTGAAGCATTCACAGCCATGCTGCTTTATAGCTACGTACTAAGACAACTTTTTTGAACGGTAAAGAAAATGTCTAGCATTCCTCAATGAAAGTAGCCACCCACAGACAATTGTTTAGACAGTATTTTCTGGTTAATCGGGAACAATAAAATAGCAGCTTTTCTTTTGTAATCGGAAAATCTTACCTTCGTTCAAACATTCTCAAAGAATACAGCTTACAAGTGCATCCCAGTGCAATGACAAGGAGCAGCCCGCAAATAAGACTTCCAATGACAGCAGCAGTTATTACTCTGGTGGGTACAATAACCGGGCAATTCTCTTCATCACTACCATCACCACAATCATCTTGGGAATCGCAAACCCAGCTTTCAAACACACACCGATTATTTTTGCAGTGGAAATTTCCTGGCTGGCAGAAGAAGCAATTCTTTTCATCCGAGCCATTGGGGCAGTGGTTCTGGTAGTTGCAGCGATCAGAGCGTGGATAGCAGGCACCATTCCGAGAGCAAGGGAATTCTTCCTTTTGGCACATAGTGCAGTTTGTTTCATCTCTTCCGTTTGGACAATGCCAATAGCCATCACAGCGCTGCTGCTCTGTGTAACAACCCCAGTTTCCACCGCATGGAATTTCCCACGGCAGGCAGAAGCCATCAACCTGATAGGTAGCATTAAATCCTCTTGCTGCATTCACTTTGTCAGCGCAAAAATGCACTCTGATTTGACCAGAAGAAGAAACAACTGTAAGAGGGGCATGAGAGTCAAAAGCAGTTAAAACACGCAATAGCTTGCGTGGATTCTCCTCTAAACCGTCATATATTTTGACATAGTCCCCATATCCGGTACCATCAAGCTTAAAGTCAGTGAAACGCAAAATAACTTTGCGGTGGTCCCCAGTGTCTATCAGCCATGTGCAGTTGCTCCCTGGAGGATAAAAGTCTGGATAATTGGGAGAATTGAAAGTACCATAAAAATATTTCAGCAACTGCCCACATGTTGGCATGCCACAGTCTATTTCATCTCCCAAGTCAAGACAGTCAAGGTTTCCATCACATTTTGAGGATTCTGGAATGCAAGTGTAAACATTGAAACGAGACAGACACTGGAACTGGTTGTATGCACATGGCTGGAAGGAAGCAGCAGTTGGAGGACTAGCTTTGGCACAAATTTCTTCATCAGAGTTGTCTCCACATTCATCCATGTCATTGCATTTCCAAGATTCTGGAATACATTTCCCATTAGCACAATGGAATTGGTTACAGTCGCAGCTTGGTTCGCTGGATTTCCCTAAAAATGAACATTAAAGAAATTCTCATATGCCCACTTTTACATTTATTACTTGTTTATCTTACAGTGTCATGCCAATAATAATAATAATAATAATAATAATAATAATAATAATAATAATAATAATAATAATGGCCTACTTATCTGACTGGGTTGCCCCAGCCACTCTGGATAGCTTCCAGCATAATAAAAACACAACAAAGCATTAAACATTTAAAACTTCCTGATACAGGGCTGCCTTCAGATGTCTTTGGAAAGTTGTGCAGCTGTTTATGTTTGACATCTGATGGGAGGGTGTTCCATGGGGTGGGTATCACTACCGAGAAGGCCCTCTGCCCGGTTCCCTGTAACTTCACTTCTCGCAGTGAAGGAACTGCCAGAAGGCCTTCAGAAACTGGACCTCAGTGTCTGGGGACAAAGACACTCCTCCAGGTATACAGAGACAAGGCTGTTTGGGACAACGCTAACACTTTGAATTGTGCTCTGAAATGTACTGGGACCCAATACAGATGCCCCCCCCCGATGTTATTGGACTGTTAATTCCCATCAGCCCCAGCCAGGATTGGCCAGTTATCTGGGATGGTGTGAGCTGCAGCACATCAACTTCGGGAGGGCACTATGTCGGCTAGCCCTGCACTAATCAATAAAAATCAGTCAGCTGGAAATAGTATTTTAACAGTTTATCTGGAACAATATGAACTATACTGGTGTAAAAAAAACAACCACACAGTTTGAGCAGCTCCATACGGTTTTATTTATATAGGACCACAATACCCCAAGGACGGCCTCTCCCTATGACCTGGACTCTGCGATCATCATCCGAGTCCCTTCTTTGTGTGCTTCCTTCATGAGAGGTTCAGAGGGTGGCAACACAAGAATAGGCCTTCTTCTGTAATGGCTTCGTTATACTGTACAGTGGTACCTCTGGTTATGTACTTAATTCATTATGGAGGTCTGTTCTTAACCTGAAACTGTTCTTAACCTGAAGCACCACTTTAGCTAATGGGGGCTCCTGCTGCCGCTGCACCACTGCTGCACGATTTCTGTTCTTATCCTGAAGCAAAGTTCTTAACCCGAGATACTATTTCTGGGTTAGCGGAGTCTGTAACCTGAAGCGTATGTAACCCGAGGTACCACTGTACATCTTTAGGCACCAGGTGAAAATGTTGCTCTATAACCAGGCCTTTGGCTGATTAACATTTTGTACCCCATAACATGTTTGCATGTTCTTTCATGGATGAAGAGTGCATGAAAATGTATAACATGTCCCATCAAGAGTGAAGGATCTACTGCATAAAATCTGGTGTGTCTCTCTAGAAAGTTGTTTGGAGGACTGGGTTCATTTTCTGAGCTTTAGAACAGTTGTCAATATTTTCAATATACCTACTACAAATGCCTTAAGTAGTGTTTCAAATGTCTCTACAATGGGTCTGAAATGGCAACGTATGGATGTTAGCAACTGCAGTCCTACTTTCTACATTTTTTAAAATAAAAAGAATATTAATAACCATCATCTCTTTCTTAAGCTTCCATTAATTGATGCACCGTGGTTTGTTTTGTTTTTTTTAAAAAAAAACGCTGAAAAGATTTGCCCCTAAATCTAGAAAATGTTTAATTACAACATTTAAAGTTTACCTGCAAAATAAGTCAGTCTGAATCCTTTTCGTGATATACTATCATCTGAATGAAATCTGACCCAAACATGGTCCTGTGAAGATATATATGGAGATGGAATAGAAGACCCACACACTCTATAATTTTCCATGTTTTTGTATGCCCCTATCGTCAGGGAATCTGAACTGCATCGCCGTGATCCTTGAACATCAAAATCCTGAAAACTACACAAGGTAAATAATGAGTTATATTTCTTTTTTGTTGCTGTTAAATATTAGTATAATCCCTTAACAAACAACTATTTAATATACATATCCTTAAATTTTTGACAGACAATGAAGTTCAACAAGACCTAATTTTTACCTCCCCAATTGGAAAAATACATTTCAAAATCTTAACAGTTTTTAATCCAGCACAGATAATTATTATTAATTATTTCTAAATATGAACTACTGATATGATACATCTATTACATGTATTTGTATATTAGGAAGACTCTTTTCTCTCTTTCTCAGCTTCTCGCTTGCCACTAAAATCAGAGCCAATGCACAGACGTTTTAACCTTTTCTCATATATACATCTTTTTTTTGTGCCCTTTTCCTAAATGGCAACCTGAAACACTATTGTCAAATACCACATTTCATATCATAGGTTCTATAGCAAGTTGCATGCTTCCACAGGCACAAGAGTTTACAAGTGAAAGAACATATTCCAATTTAGCTTCTATTTGCATTTGTTTTATTTACTTCCAGTGCTATTTTTCTAAAAAATGAGGTGCCAGAACTCACTATGCGTGCCTCCCTTTTTCTCTTGTAATGCCAATGGCGCCTACCTGAGACGTGCTGGAACTCAGTTCCAGCTGAAACAAAGCCCTGTTAACTTCCAAGTACCATATTTTTTGCTCTATAAGACTCACTTTTTCTCTCCTAAAAAGTAAGTAGAAATGTGTGTGCGTTTTATGGAGTGAATGCAGGCTGCGCAGCTATCCCAGAAGCCAGAACAGCAAGAGGGATTGCTGCTTTCACTGCGCAGCGATCCCTCTTGCTGTTCTGGCTTCTGAGATCCAGAATATTTTTTTTCTTGTTTTCCTCCTCCAAAAACTAGGTGCGTCTTATAGAGCAAAAAATACGGTATTTCTACTCTGCTCTTCAACCCTGACAGGAATTTCCAAGTTGCAGGTAGCAAAACCAACAATGCAAAAGCTTCTGTGCTACTTTAACTGAGAGGTTTAGTGCAGCACTTACATGCATGGAAGACACCTCCTGTATTCCTAAAGGCACTTTTGGATCCAACCTAGAGAAACTACTTCCACAAGGAATTTTAACCTTGATATTTTCAAATAGCAGAAGAGGCACAAACAAACTGTTGTGTGTTTTTGTTTGCTTGTACTGAAAAAGAGGACTTTCAAAAGCAGTTTGTGACTGCATGGGGATTGACTTTTTCATGAGAAAGAAGTCACAAGTTCACAAGGCTAGTAAAAGTCCTTGAATGAGCCTAAGCAACCTTTTTTGGATCCTGCCATAAGTTTCTATATAGGAAACATATATTTCCTAAACCTTCGGATCATATTAAGTATTCCCTATAGAACCTAGTATGTAAAATTCAATGAAATGCTCCCAGACACCCATAACCAAATTTTAGTTTTAAGATCTGACACTCAGACATAATTTAGCGCTGCTATATATCTGGCTATTTAATTCAATAAAGTCAAGAAGCAGAATAAAATTAGAAAATGGAATGTTTACAAGGACTAAATTTACATTTAGTAAAACATGTACATTTTTTTTTAGACAATTGCTTACATTTCCCACAATATATTTATAAAGTACAGCACCCAAATTACCTTATTGTAATAATTTCACCTGGGTTTGCTCGGATATACCAGCTACAATTCAATCTTGCTGGATATTCAAGAGGCCAACCTGGGCTAGTGATGATCCCACTTGGACCTTTAATTTGTTCTGGGATATCTCCACAAGCTGAAAAATATATAAATTGATGTCTTTAGTTATAGATGCACTTTTGCAGATTTACAAACAGTTCCAAAAGTTTAGTGCAAGAACACACCATTCCTTGGAAGATGGGTTCATCTGAATGAAGATGCAAAACACTGTTGTTATATAACACAAATTAAATAAAAACCAATCATTTCTTTTTTTAAAAAAAAGTAGAGGTTTATGAGCAACTGGATCATGTGGCAAAGCACTGCAATGATATCTTTTTCCAGCAAAGTATATTTATAGATTTGAATAATTATTCATGCTTTTATTCTGCAGAAAAATCCAACACACAGTATATGGATGCCTGTATTATAAAGAGCAGAAAGTAAAATGGGCAAATCAGCCATGACATGTAAACAAAATGAATACAACTGCAGCAGCTTGCAAACACTTGGAAAAGCATATATGCCTGCTTCTTCCACAAATGACAGAAAATATACCAATGCAGGAAAGGTGTTGTATGTAAAGGGAACAATCTGCAAGTAAATAAAATATTGACACAATGAGCGACTTTACGGTTTTCCATTATGAAGAATTATTTTGTTATCTGCAAGAAAATAAAAATGGTTTCTGCTTAATAAAATATGACAATTCTAAAAAATGGGGGAAAAGCCTCAAAATTTAAAAGTCAGATTTTCCATCAGTTCAGCAGGAGTGATAGGTTTTTACAGAAGATTTATTATTTTCGTTTAGTCACCCATTAGGTGGTGCTCTTATTCCATTACTCTTTGGAATTCTACATTCATAGGACTGAATGTAAACAAAGCGACCTCCTACTTGAGATTCATGTTATAAAACAAAGCAGATAAATATTGCAAAAACAAAAAAGGCAGAATATCAACATTTATATATGTAAATGTCAATGCATGGCACTCAAAATGTTTCCCCCTTTTAAAAAAAAAGTCACGGAGTTATGTTTTTAAAACTGAACATACATTATAAAAGCTAACTCATTAAAAAAAATCTCAAACACAGAAAAGCAGGATTCTTCTTCATGGCAAATACATTTATAAAACAATACAAGAGTTATTACTGTAGGTGCTGGGATTGGGAGCAGAGGGCAAGTGGCTTTCCTAGTCTACTTAATGAATATGGAAGACACACAAGTCAATCTGGGACTTCATGACTTGCAGTTCAGTCTCTCAGCCAGCTCTATCAATTAGAATTTAACTTAATTGGAAAAGGCTCAGCACTTTGATTTAACAGACCTCTAAAGTTACTACAGCCAATTCTGAAACCTGGCAGAATCTTTATGGTTTTGGAGCAGCTCTCTGAGCATTTTGGTTGCCCTTTTCTGCATCTTTCCAGCTCTGCAATACCCTTTTCGATATTCACTGAGCTACCCACCGTGGCGCAAGATCCCTTTCCTAGTCAGTCACTGCCAGCTCAGACCACATCAGCATATGTGAAACTAGAGGCTGCATCCCTGCTTGCTACACTTGCCAACCCCACCTACCCCCTGCTCCTCTTCCAACTCTCCACCATTTACACCAGGGGTAGGCAAACTAAGGCCCGGGGGCCATATGCAGTCCAATCACCTTCTCAATCCGGTCCGCGGACGGTCCGGGAATCAGTGTGTTTTTACATGAGTAGAATGTGCCCTTTTATTTAAAATGGATCTCTGGGTTATTTGTGAGGCCTGCCTGGTGTTTTTACATTAGTAGAATGTGTGCTTTTATTTAAACTGCATCTCTGGGTTATTTGTGGGGCATAGGAATTTGTTCATTCCCCCCCCCCCAAAAAAAAAATATAGTCCAGCGCACCACATGGTCTGAGGGACAGTGGACCGGCCCATGGCTGAAAAAGGTTGCTGACCCCTGATTTACACCTCTCAACGCCCACCCACCCCCCGCTCTTTCCACTCCTGGCTCCTTTCCCCTCATTAAACAACTTGCCCGGGCTGGGCTGCCATTGCCTACGCCGCAGTTAGCATGATTGCCTACTGGCAGCCACGCCAACCATAGCATAGTGACATTTTACATTCTGAAGTACCGTATTTTTCGTGCCAAAGGGCGCACTGGACCATAGGGCGCACCTAGTTTTTAGAGGGGGAACTCAAGGAAAAAAATCTCCCCTCCCCCCGGTCCCAAAGAGCAGCGTACAGGCTGCACGCAACCTCTCCCTGCCAGAGGGGTTGTGCGCAGCTATGGCACAAGCCAAGGCAGCGAGCGTGATGGATCCCGCTAGCTGTTTTGGCTTCCTCTTTAGCCCCGTGCAGCCTCTCCCTGCTGGAGGGGTTGCACGCGGCTATGGTACAAGCCTCTTTAGGCTCGCGCAACCTCTCCCTGCCGGAGGGGCTTTGCGTGCCTATCCCTGAAGCCTTCCGAGCGCAGCAGAAGTTCCCACTGCACTCTTCAGGCTTCGGGTTCCTTTTGCTGAAGCCGGGAGAGCAAGACTCTCCTGGCTTCAGCGAAAGGAACCTGAAGCCTCCGGAATGCAGCGGGAACTTGCGCTGCGCTCCGAAGGCCTTCAGGCGGCTATCCCTGATGCCTGGAGAGAGGGGTCGGTTCGCACTGACACCTCTCCCTATCCAGGCTTCAGCGAAAGCAACGGGAAGCCTCCGGAGCACGGAGGAAGCACTCCCTCTGCGCTTCGGAGGCTTAGCGTTGCTATCGCTGAAGCCAAGGAGCCTGCATTCGCCCCATAGGACGCACACACATTTCCCCTCAATTTTTGGAGGGGAAAAAGTGCGTCCTATAGAGCGAAAAATACGGTATATAGCTAGATTAGGAAATTTCCTGCCTGCCTGCTTCCCAAAGCCTAGTAAGCACTGGGCTTTGGGAAAGAGGTGCAGGGGCTCGACAGAGTCCTAGAGTCCTCCCTCCTCCTTCCCAAAGCCTAGTTAGCACTCGCTCAGCAATTGCCCCCAAGCAATGTGTGTCAAAATTTGGCTGTGCACAGGGCGCAGTATTACCAAGGTCTGCCCCTACCCCAGCTATATAATGTTCCCTGAGTCACACATCCACATACTCACGACACTCTCAAATAATTCTAATAGGTTAGTGAGACAGGACTTATTTTCCTATATGCTTGATAATTTTACCATTAGTAATGCTTTGAATCAGTTTATCCAGAACAAGCTATCAACCTAATATGTGTATAATTTCCTAGATCCTCTTTTACTTGGGAAAGACTTCCATTTTCTAAGGAAGCCTTCTTTGTCAAATAGCTTCCTTGTTTCTGCTTGTTAACCACAATGGCATATTGGATTGAGTGGTACCCTTCTTAATCGACAGTACAGCTGAGCTTCTATTATTGTAGTTTTAAATAACCTCCAAGCTTTCTGGAAGTCATACAATAGCACAACAACAGTTCAGCATTTCACCAGACTGGAAAAGGCTGTAAACAGCAGGTATTACCAGCATTGGTTAGAGCGTAGTGGTGATAATGCCAAGGTCACAGGATCAATCCTGTAAGGGCCAGCTGCATATTCCTGCATTGCAGGGCATTGGGACTACTTGATCCTTGGGATCCCTTCGAACTCTATGATTCTATTTATGTTAAGAACTCAGCTGATTTTTAAAGTAAAGACTGTCTTTCCCTCTTGCACCCTACTATGATCTCTAAAGCTCCACCTACTTCTCAGGTGTACAGCGCATGCAGACGCTGCTGAAATAGCTGGTGCTTTTTTTGCTTGACAGTGATGCTACCCCGGTTTTGTGGTTGGTTCAAATCCCACTCAGCCATGAAGCTCAGTGGATGACCTTGGACTAGTCACTCATTCTCACTTCCCTCACAAGGTTGCTGTGAGGATATAAAGAAGGATGGGGAACCATGTGCACTGCCAGAGAGGAAAGGTAGTATACAAATATAGTTAAATAAATATCTTATGAATCTAAGAAGTGCTCAGGATAAAACTGCAACAACAGAATTTAAATCACTGCTGCTATTCTTTTCCTAGGGTCAAACTGCATGTACATACAAAACACCAGTCATCGTTATATTATGTTTCCAAGACAAGGGAGCTTAAGAAAGACGTGATTTTTTTTCCTTACTGCTTACACCCTTGGAAGACACCTTTACTGACAACTTCCTTCTGCTTTGTAAAATATTAACTTCAAAAGTGTGAATGATAAAGGCTGGGTTAATTACTGAACTCACAAAGAACTGCCAATGCAGTTATAGATAAGAAATTTAAATCTCCATGTGATCTTTACTGCTGTGCTTATAAGAGAATTCACATAAGGATTTTAGAAAGTCAGACTTGCATATGCAATCTGCAAAAGAAGCACACCAAAGACCAATTTATCTTACATAATGTGCAACTAAAGTAGTGTAATTATAACAACTAGAATGCAATATATGTCGACAAAGACAGCTCACAAACCATAAGGTAAAGGTAAAGGTACCCCTGCCCGTACGGGCCAGTCTTGCCAGACTCTGGGGTTGTGCGCCCATCTCACTCAAGAGGCCAGGGGCCAGCGCTGTCCGAAGACACTTCCGGGTCACGTGGCCAGCGTGACATCGCTGCTCTGGCGAGCCAGAGCTGCACACGGAAACGCCGTTTACCTTCCCGCTAGAAAGCGGTCCCTATTTATCTACTTGCACCCGAGGGTGCTTTCGAACTGCTAGGTTGGCAGGCGCTGGGACCGAGCAGCGGGAGCGCACCCCGCTGCGGGGATTCGAACCGCCGACCTTTCGATCGGCAAGCCCTAGGCGCTGAGGCTTTTACCCACAGCGCCACCCGCGTCCATACCTGTATACAATTCCTTAAAATAATATAATTATTTTATTTAGAAAAAAATATTATGTAAGAAATCTTACAATGGCTAGGATGCAGACCCAGCCATACATATGCCTCAAGCACACAATAATTTACAGACTTTGCTTCTGGCTACATTCCCTCACACTCTTGTCAAATGCAGAAATGGTATCTTGACCCTCATGGTTGGCTTTTGGGAGCTTGGGGGGAGGGAGGCCGAAAGGCATCAATGAACCTAGAAGCAACCCTACAGTTCTTTGAATTTCACCAACATCAACCAACATCATTATTCATGCTTTATAGGTTATTTATAATGCAACAAACAAACAAACAAACAAACAAACAAACAAACAGATAAATAGGATTTTAACACATCAACAGGGAACGGAAGATGCCACTTACCCAGATGGGCAGGGTATAAATAATAAAAATTATTATTATTACTATTATTATTATTATTATTATTATTGAAATTGGTGGAAGCTTAAACTTTTAATCGTACATTTTTTGAAAATAAACTAGGCCTCCAGCAGGCTTTGTAACTACAGTGGAATAAATTTATAACAGTTTGACACTGCTCCTTTATTACGAGATCTGTTGAGGAAGTTTTTGTGTTGTATGATTGCTATGCTGTTGATTATGTTGTAAACTGCCTTCTGGTGAAGGGTGGCACCTAAATTTGTTAAGAAAGGAAGAAAAATTATCATAGTGAAAGAGCCTTTGGCCTTCCCAAAGGTTAAATACAAAACTTTTTGAGCTATGGAGATATAAAACACACACACACACACACACACACACACACACACACACACACAGCCTGCAATAAAATGTTGTCGTGTGTAGTGCTTTTTTTCAGGGTTTCAGTCAGCCAGCTATTCCATTCCCCACCCACAAGACATTCCGTGTTCTGCAGTCCCTACCCATCCTTAGTCCTCACTGGGCTGCTTTTGGTGTTAAACACATTAGGGTTTTTACCTTCATTTTTTACTTCTGTTCCCAAAGCCAGTCAGCTGATACCTGCCTCTTGTGGGGTTGGGGGTGCAGTTTTGGCTAGATAAAGACTGGCTCTTGGAGAATCTGCTTTTTTGCATTTGTCTGAAGCCAGAGAATACCCTTAACAAGCAGTCTTAAAGACTCGTTTCTTTTCTCTGGCCTTTGGGGGTGGATTCAAGATGCTAGACGTCAGGTTGAAGCTTTAAATTGGCTTTTCCACCTTATGCTGGTTTCATATTTTGCTCCCCACACACCCCAGACCACATTCTTCAGGAGGGCCAGCCCTGCCCCTCCAAAGAGGATATTCCAGAGTCACAGGTGACTGCAGAGGAGAGGAAAGGGACAATATTGTTTTTTTACAACTTCCACCCCACCAAAGCTCCTTACAATAACTAATCTTAGGATCCAAGCAATTCTTTCGTATGTGCTTGCAGTATGTACAGCATACAAAGGTTCTGACCTTCAGCCATCTATTCAATCCACCTGTTTTCCTGCTGGCAAAGAAGAGACGCAAGCCGTAAGGATTCTGCCAGGGTTCCATTAGTGCCACGTGAGATTACTCATGGTATAAACTGTGTAATCAGGTGAACCGCAGTTTCAGATGCTGCTTCAAGTCTTATCAAACAAAATGTGTAATAAAGCTGCTTGTGTTATTGATACTTTTAAAATAATCTTTCAATAAATTTCATTTTACAAAACTTTAATGTAGGAAAAATCAAGTTAGGCTAACTTTTCTCTTTAATGTCTGTATGGTGAAATAATTAAGCATTAGAAAGGAATGATCTGTTCATGAGCATGGAAGTATCAAATTTATCTTATGAAAATGTGTCCATGTTCCAGTTGCTTCATTCCTTATTACATGCTGCAAAAGGCAGTAATAATTTTTATAGCCAAATATCTCTTCATAAGATACCAGGTGGCTTTCAATATTTACTATTTAAGTCATGCATGAAATTTAAACATTACAAAAAAATGACTTACCAGTTGAGATTCCTGAAATATGCACATTTTCAGAACGTTCTGCAAGAGCACTGTTTCCTAAAATTAAACATAATGAATAAACTAATTTCCAAGATAAAATTTGTAAAAATTCTTCAGATATAGTACTACAGAAAAGAAAAAGAACAAAAACCAAGCTACTTTTAATATTCAAATACTTTACATCCCAAGGCTTCTTCCACTACATTTTTAAATGAAGAATAAAGCCAGGCCGGGCGGGGGCGGGGAGGAAGAGAATAAAACGATTATACAATCAAGACACAAATGGCTTCTTTGTCACACAGTGAGCAAGCTAAATGGAGAACCTAGGCAGCTTCAGAGCTTGATTACCTCCTAAAAGATTTTAAAGGAATTAAGATGTATTAGTCCAGTAGTTTCTTCTTCCAGTTCTCTTCAAGATTTTTTCTAATTCTGTTCCCCTCCCATCTAATAACAGAGGTTAGCAGAGTGAGTTAAATAAAGATAACAGAAGGGGGTGCAGAGAACCTCAGTAACCAAAATGGCCCCCTCCAGCACAGTGAAACAACCACAATGTACTTTATTACAGGGCCAGCAAACATGCAGCATTGGCTATGTAGAAAAGCAGTATTAAATCACTTAATAATTAATCACGATAAATAACTACCTGACATTCAGAAGACATCTTAAGGCAGCCCTGTTTAGGGAAGTTTTTGCCCCAGATGGGCGGGGTACAAATAAATAATAATAATAATAATAATAATAATAATAATAATAATCGGGTGGTAACCAATACATATGCAGTTGCCTATGTGCACTGTCTACTTTCCAGGATCATGTCTTCACTTGGGTGATAGCCAGAACATGCATTTGTTTGTTTGTTTAACTCAACAGTTTTGGAATAGTGGTATCTAAGGGTGCACTATGAAATATGGCTGATGCGGAGAAAGCGGAGATGCAGCCCAAAGCCATCCCTGTTTCTTGGGGTCAAATTCCCCAAGTTCAGTGAGAAGCAGGGCTTTTTTTTCAGCCGGAACTCACTAGAACTTGGTTCTAGCACCTCTGAGGTGGGTCCCATGGTCATTATAAGAGTGAGTTCCAGCACCTCTTTTTCTAGAAAAACAGCACAGGTGATGAGTACCCCCAAAGTTACTCTGCACAGAATTGCAGCCTCAGTAATTCCGGCTCTTATCTTCCAGCCTGTTCAAGCTGCATTTTATTCTGCATATTGTTTTTTCAATATTAAATAATTTTTATTTCTTATATCGCCGTGTCTTAATACGAGCCTGAGACTTCGGTGGACCGTCAGCATAAATAATAATAAAAAAATACATAGGCTAGGCTGAGAGATGAACTTGTCACCCAGTGAGGCTCATGGCTGCATGTGGATATGAACTCTGGTCTCCCAGGACTTAGTACAACTCTTTAACCACTATATCACACTGCCTATAATAATAACTCAATAAGACTCCCAGACATTATCTTTGAAGATCCCCTTTTACTATGTGGAGTGCAGTGTGTCCTAGGACACAATTTCCATCCATCATTTATTTTTTGTAATGTTACCACAGAATCATGGAATCATAGAAGTGTAGAGTTGGAAGGGACTCTGAGGATCAACCCCCTGCAATGCAGGAATATGCAGCTGTCACATATGGGGATCAAACCTGCAACCTTGGCATTATCAGCACCACACTCTAACCAACTGCTCGGTCATTCAACGATACTTTCTACCAGTTTTCTACAGACAGACATTACGCTAACCCACTTGTAATTTCCAGGCTCCCTCCCAGAGAACTTATGCTTCTCCTGCTCTTTTCTGCTGTAAAAAGCAGAGCCAGATTCCCTTACCTTAGTGTGTTCTGATAGTAGAACCAGTAATCAGGGCTGACACTTTTAGGGGATGCTTTCTTTCCCTCTCATTGTTTATTCACTAAAAGCAGAACATGTTGTGTGTCCCATGTGCTATCAGGCAGAACAGGGCCTATAATGGGGCAACCCACACACAATATTTCACTTATCACTATTCCTAATTACAGAAGGGTCTCCCACATTTAAGGGCTACTTGGAAATGAACACGGAAATTTGCCTAAAGCAACTACCACGAACATTGTGTTACAGTTTCTGTATTTCACACAGTTACTGATATACAAGAGACAAACAAGACTCTTTGAGTCCCAGAAAGAAGTGCGGTCACCTAGAAATCTAAATAAGGTAGTAACTGGTACTGTCGATTTTCCATTAAACCTAACTTTTTTTCTTAACAAACAAAACTGTTTTGACCCACCTTCATTCTGACAGACTTCACTCCGAATAAGTATGCGACTATACTTAGCACACTTGCAAAATAAAAATAAAAAATTACTTGGCTGATACATAAAAAAGATGTATTTTCCATAAAAATTATGAATTTTATGGCATTCATATCCAAGAGCGTTCCAACTACCGACACACATTTTAATACCTGCAATGCACAACTTGGTTGATTACATCTAATGGACAGAATCCAATATAAAAATAGGACAGGAAATGTGCCAAAAGGGGGGGCTTTTAGACAGAAACAAACCACTGCATTTGGAAGAATAATCTAGAGCTAAAATTCAGCAAAGGAATTACACTAAATAAGCACTAATGCCAAAAGAGATCTAGAAATAAAATAATCTTATGTAATATCATTGTGGGAGAATGTGATGTGACATGATTTTTGGCTTGCATGAACTTATTTATATTGCAGATTAAAGACAAGGATATTAGACTGGAAAACTTTCATAATTCATACATGTTGGTAAATCATCAGAAGGATGTCAAGCAAATTAAGTGCAGTGTGAAAGTGAAACCACTGCAAACATCAGCTACCAAAAAATAGCAGACTTGTAGACAATATCACAAACCAACATCAGGAAACAAATTCATAAAACTTCTACTGGGTACAAAATGGGTACCACTATCTGTACTATTATTAAATAGAAACAAGGATTCAGAAATCTGTTCAAATAAAATTAGCATAAGCCAGAAAGAAACCAAATAATTCCCAGATACACATTTCTTAGTAAACTATTTTCAGAAGTAGCAATTGTGAATTTTTAGAAGAGAATGTCTGCCAAAATCGAACAGCACAGCTGGAAAATATTTGTTTCAAGTAGATTGTTGACAATAATCTATTGACATATTTATCTATCACTCTTCATTGAAAATTCCAAGGTAGTTTACATCCATCACCATAAACACCAATACAAATAAAACCAGAAAATTAAAAAATCCATAGCAGGAAACCAGAAATACTAAAAGCTAGGCAACGGAAGTAGCAAATACTCGAGTAAAATAAGTCTTCAGTGAGGTCTTGGTACCTGTCTGGCATCTAGGAAGGAGATGATTCCAAAGACTGGGTGCCACTATAGAGAAGGTCCTGCCTTTGGTTGCTACTTGACTCAGTAACAAGTGCTATGACAGTCCAATGCGTTAAGCAATGGCATCATATCCTTGTGGCTGGATGCTCCAGTCAGCCTAGCCACTAGGTTCTGCACCAGCTGCAGATCCTGGACCAACGTCAATGGAAGCCCCATACAGGGCATAGAGCAATAATTCAAACTTGAGGTTACCAATGCATAAGTTATCATAGCCAGGTTGTTCCAATTCAGGAACTGCCACGGGTTTCAAAAAAGCATAGAAATTGTAGCAACGTATATATTTCTAGCTCAGTTCACTAAGCTTTTCTTCAGCAGCAAAGTTGAGCAGCTCAGGAAGGGCTTGCCAGCTTCCTATGCTTGTGCTGGCATTGTGTTTTAGCATTAAACTGGAAGTGCAGAAGGAAGTACTAACAAATGTAGTCATGACAATACAGTGGTACCTCAGGTTACGAACTTAATTCGTTCTGGAGGTCCGTTCTTAACCTGAGGGGCGCTTTCGCTAATGGGGCCTCCCGCTGCCGCACGATATCCATTCTCATCCTGGGGCCAAGTTCTTAACCCGAGGTACTACTTCCGGGTTAGCGGGGTTTGTAACCCGAAGCGTTTGTAACCCGAGGTACCACTGTATCGGCATTCTCTCATGCCACCCACAATGATTTTACAATTTTCCTTGTCTCCCAAATCATAAACCGAAGTCAGAATCTATTCCTCATATTATAGAATTAATGCATTGGGGACATTTTTCACACAGAAACTTGTACATTCAAGAATCCTAGACAAAACAAAAAAAAATCTAAAAATGCATTTTGCTGTTGAAGTGTATACAGCTGCCAATTATGAGGGCAATATCTACTTCAAAAAATTTAAATTCTATAAAAATCTGCATTACACAATTTTAAAAGAAAAAACGGTGAGTTTTATTCTAAACAAAACTGATATAATACTTGTTTGAAGTTACTTGAAGTTTGATCTATTACTTGCTTGTCAAAAGAACTGAACAAAACTACATATTTTATTAAGAACACTACAGACTCTGCTTTACTGGTAGGTTTGCTTGAAATAGGTTTGCTAAAACAACTGTTTAAAAGAAACTCCTCATGAGCCACATTGGCCAGATGTTTTATCTGGAATAATATCAGGGTTGGACTATAGCTCAGTAGCAGAGCTTTGCATGGAGCAGGGTCTAGGTGTAATTCGCCCCAGCATCTCCCACCACAGCTGGAAGTAAACCCTATCAGAAATCCTTGAGAGGCACAGCTAGTCAATGTACACAATGTTGAACTAGATCAGTGTTTCCCAAAGTGGATGATACTGCCTCCTGGAGGGGGGCACTGAAACATTTCAGGGGGCAGTAGTATCCTCAGGTTCAATAGGGGGCATTGAATAAAAATAAGGAGGCAGTGAAAGCATAGTTTTGAAAAACTGTTCGTACATGTTTCATCTTCCAGGGGGGCACTGAGGATTTTTTTTCTGAAAAGGGGGCAGTAGGCCAAATAAGTTTGGGAACTAGATGGACTGACTCTGTGTAAGACAGAATTGTATTTGGAAACATAGGAAACTTAAAACTGTTTTTTTCTATCTCCTGGACATTTTTATTATTTTGTTATAGTTACAATCTTGTTGTTTTTGTTGTTGCAATGTTATTGTAGCCCCTTCCCTTTGTATATTTAAAGGTAAAGGGACCCCTGACTGTTAGGTCCAGCCGCAGATGACTCTGGGGTTGCGGCACTCATCTCGCTTTACCTGCTGACGGAGCCGACGTACAGCTTCCGGGTCATGTGACCAGCATAACTAAGCTGCTTCTGGCAAACCAGAGCAGCACACGGAAACGCCGTTTACATTCCTGCCGGAGCGGTAACTATTTATCTACTTGCACTTTGACATGCTTTCGAACTGCTAGGTTGGCAGGAGCAGGGATCGAGCAACGGGCGCTCACCCTGTCGTGGGGATTCGAACTACCGACCTTCTGATCGGCCAGCCCTGGGCTCTGTGGTTTAACCCACAGCACCACCCACACATTTTTACAAGGCTTTAATTTATTTTCCCTTGTATTTTACTTACCATTATGAAAATCAATAAATAGCTAATTAATGTAAAGAATACAAAAAAATAGTATTTGTCAAGCTTGCAGTTGAAAAACATGCTATCAGCAAGAGTCACTTTTAAAAACTGCTAATCAGTTAAGAGTTCTGAGAGTTTTTATTCTTAAATGTGTGTGTGGTGAGAGAGGATTCATCATCTGGAATCAAATCAGCAAGTTTTGATTACTTTAGTTTGCTGTGTGCCAAGAAGACTAGACTGCACAGCTTCCTCTAGGCAATCCTTTATCAGCTACTTCAAAGCATTCTCAAAGAATCAAAGCAGAAGTATGAGCATCTGACTTTGTATAGCTAGTTTCTCAAGATGAATTTCTAGTTCTCAGCAACATGTTTTTCACTGCTTTTCCTAAGTAATTTGATAAGTACTGTATAGAGGTATTCAGATGTGTTTAAGGTAGCACACATACAACTGTTGAAAATGTCCATTCCACCTTTAGTTGCAGACATGGAACTGTTACGTGTCACATGTCTGTTTACATTCCAGCACAGTTTGCTGGGAACTTCCGTTGTGTATAGCTTTTGCTTTTGCCTCTCTCTCTGAGGAAACGGAACGAGAGATGACATATTTATTTTGTCCTGATTTATGCTTAATAAATCCGTAGCTTGTTAGTATGTTTCCACAAGCCTTTCGCCTCTTGCCTCTTCTGTTTGCGCAGTATGCTCTGCTGATATAGTGTGCTCAGGCTCTGAAGTCTGAGTCGCTGATTTACGTCGCACCAGAGTTCGGGGGTTTGTCACGGCTGAAAGGGCATGATCCAGCTGGGGGCTAGCCAGCTGGCATCTTGACCCCCGAAGGATGCCGACAACGACAACCATTGGAAAGGCTACAGAGAGTGACCAATAGGAAAAGTAATGTGAGGCTCAGAAAGCAGTTTGGAACTGTACAGGTACTGACTAAAACCTTGTATGCTGCCCAATGCTATGCAAGCTATAGTGGTGGTCATGTTCATGTTATGCTAAACCATTGTTTACTGAGATGTGGACAAGCAAGAACAAGCCACAGCATGTCTCAAGCTCACATGCACCTACACTTCCATTTCCCAATTCCAGGATGACAACTTCAGCAGAAGTGAATTTCAGTTTTCCTGAATCTCAGCTTGTCTACAGTAGTTTATTCCCAGATATGGCCAGTTTCCAAAACTGAAATTAGGTATTTTGAGGGATAACCTATGAACCCTGTTCCACATTACAAAGAAAGCCTAAAGTGAGTGAAACTGAAAGTAAACACTGCTGAAGACCTCCTCCCATCTGTACAGGAAGTGGAGGGAGCTGAGCGTTCATGAGTCTGAGGTTTGCTACAGATCCTTCCTGCTCCTGAATGTTTGCTAAACCATGGTTTACTGTGACATGTTTCCCACGGGAATTATTTTCTTAACAGACAACCTTAAAAGGCTCCAGAGTTTTATGTGCTGGCATTGTGTTTTAGCATTAAACTGGAAGTGCAGAAGGAAGTACTAACAAATGTAGTCATGACAATACAGTGGTACCTCAGGTTACGAACTTAATTCGTTCTGGAGGTCCGTTCTTAACCTGAGGCGCACTTTCGCTAATGGAGCCTCCCTGAACACAGCATTTGTTCTAATTAGTAACTACAGACAATGACTAAAGACTAGATGGATGAACTACCATTATGCAACAGCTTTTTGAAGCTAAAGAAATTTTACTTTTTTGAAATACAGATTTTCATTGCCATTACACTTGAAAGTACAGTCCGCATATCACACACTGTCTCCTGCACACATGCAGACACTCATACATCTCACAACCACTCACAGAAACACACACACTTCAAATATGTCTCTCTCTCACAGACCACACTCATAAATTCTCATTCCTTCCTTCTGTTGCATACACACCACACATAGATCTCTCCACATGGGCACCTGCAAGAATTTTTCAGTGGGCAAAGCAAAACACTGAAAGGATGGAACAAGTTAATTTTTCACACAAATGTGAAGTGGTTCTACAGAAGAGTCCAGTCTTTCCCTATTGATGTTTCTTTCCTTCAGCGAGACAGAGATTATGCATTGTGATGTTAAAATCACATGGCTGTACCTTATGGTGTCTCATCTACTGGTTGAAGCATCTGCTTTTCAATAAGTCTTCTAAAATCTTTATCCCAGTTGTCAGCTGTCCTGGATTTGAATTTTTATGTATGTATTGTTGTTTTAAAACTATTTCTATATTTACAGTTTTTTAAATTAGTTTTTATTGAAATTGTTTTTAATTGGTTTTATATAGGTAACAGTTTTATACATGTCATTATATTGCAAATTGCTTAGAGTTGCTGAAATATGTCTCTCCCCCCTCCCACTCCATTGAAAGATGCTTCCTGCCAGTGGATATCACAACTGGATACCAATCACTGATTTTATCTTGCCAAATTGAAGTCTCTTTTCTCTGCAAAATGTATCATAATAACACAGGAATTGCCACACTGCATCACACTGATGCTTCATCTAGTTCAGCATTCTCTGAATACAGTTACCAGAAATACACTTCATGAGATCAGGATGGTGGCTAAGCTAGACTACCATTAGTTGCTGAGTCAGCTGCTGACCCTGAGTCAGCAGCTGTGTTTTGTATGAAAGTTCTTAAGTGTTTTTGATTATTCTGGCACGAATCCACTGACAGACTGTTCCTAATGATTTTTTTAAAGCTATTTATGCTCATATTCAAGTTGCAGTGATTACTACTAGTAGTAAACATTTATATGGTACTTTAGTTTTCCCCTGCACTTTATAAACTTAATTGGGTTCAAAATTAGTAAGCCACAATGGACCTGTGTCAAATCCAAGTCAAGTTCTCTGTACAGCAGGTCTCAAAATACATCATTCTTTTTCTTGAATGACCCAATAAATGTGGGGCCCTCAGTCATTTCATGGTCAAGCAAGTCCTGCACACAATTATTCTATTATTGATAATACATATATACTAAAAGGGATTTTGCCACCTTAGATTGACAGTAAAAAAAATTAAACTTGGCAAATAAATTAATATAATAGTTGAACAAAAGGAATGCCAAAACAGACATCCTCACTTAACTTTTGATTTCGCCTTTTGAAGATAGTAGCTTATGAATAAAATTAAAATCAGCTACTCTGATTTTTTTTCAAGTGCCTAATCTACAACTTACTAAATAAGCCACAAAATAAATACATAGCTAAGGTGGAGTCTTCAACAATCCCTTAAATCCAATTCTTAATAGTTCAGTTCAAAGTTTATGCTTGTTAGAAATTTGCTACCTTTGAATTTACTACCATCTGCCATAATATTGAAAACATCCCACAAGTGCTAAATACACTATACACAGCTATAATCACTTAAAATATGTTTGCTCAATATGCTGAATCGTATCTATGCATCTGTCACTTCCAGCATACCATACCGTACAATAATTAATCATAAAGAAGAGTGACTAGTGGGGTGCCACAGGGTTCTGTCTTGGGCCCGGTCTTATTCAACATCTTTATCAACAACTTGGATGATGGACTCAAGGGCATCCTGATCAAATTTGCAGATGACACCAAACTGGGAGTGGTGGCTAACACCCCAGAGGACAGGATCACACTTCAAAATGACCTTGACAGATTAGAGAACTGGGCCAAAACAAACAAGATGAATTTTAACAGGGAGAAATGTAAAGTATTGCACTTGGGTAAAAAAAAATGAGAGGCACAAATACAAGATGGGTGACACCTGGCTTGAGAGCAGTACATGTGAAAAGAATCTAGAAGTCTTGGTTGACCACAAACTTGACATGAGCCAACAGTGTGACGCGGCAGCTAAAAAAGCCAATGCAATTCTGGGCTGCATCAATAGGAGTATAGCATCTAGATCAAGGGAAGTAATAGTGCCACTGTATTCTGCTCTGGTCAGACCTCACCTGGAGTACTGTGTCCAGTTCTGGGCACCACAGTTCAAGAAGGACACTGACAAACTGGAACGTGTCCAGAGGAGGGCAACCAAAATGGTCAAAGGCCTGGAAACGATGCCTTATGAGGAACGGCTAAGGGAGCTGGGCATGTTTAGCCTGGAGAAGAGGAGGTTAAGGGGTGATATGATAGCCATGTTCAAATATATAAAAGGATGTCACATAGAGGAGGGAGAAAGGTTGTTTTCTGTTGCTCCAGAGAAGCGGACACAGAGCAATGGATCCAAACTACAAGAAAGAAGATTCCCCCTAAGCATTAGGAAGAACTTCCTGACAGTAAGAGCTGTTCGACAGTGGAATTTGCTGCAAGGAGTGTGGTGGAGTCTCCTTCTTTGGAGGGCTTTAAGCAGAGGCTTGACAACCATATGTCAGGAGTGCTCTGATGGTGTTTCTTGCTTGGCAGGGGGTTCGACTCAATGGCCCTTGTGGTCTCTTCCAACTCTATGATTCTATGATATGCAATGGTCACATACAATCTAAAACAAGTTCCATGGTGGAATCATATACATTCTGGCTGATCTTTTTGTCTTGTAAAGATGGAAACTGGACTCCAATATTATGTCAGATGGGGAATGGGTAGAAGGGAAAAACATCCTATGAGACTTACAGAGCTTCTATTCTGCTGTTGCTTTGAGAAATAGTTCACAACAGAATCCCAGACACTGTCCTTTGGCAATGTAATATTGTAATGTACCCTTAGGCCATTCTCCAAAGTATTGCTATATTTTGTTCCTCCCCTTGTCCCACTTCATTCAGTTCAATATAGAATGCCTCTGCTAACACCTTTGCTACATTCATGACACCTCTCTCATTATGTCTTTGAACTATGTTCTGTCTTCCAACGAAAGTCAAGTTCTAATCTTTCAAGCTTTTAATCTTTCTTATCATATCTCTTTTGACCAATTCACTATTATACTCTTAATGAGGCACCACTTGTACAGAAACTTCAGTGTGCCTATACTGGCATCCAGTTCTGTCAGTATGAGGATGTCTGTCACTGAAACGTTGTCTGCCAGACTGCTTCTTTCCCACTTATTATCAAACTTGGAACTACGGTCCATACACCCTGAAAAGCAAACTGCACAAAAATGGAAAGTGTTTTCCTGCTTCTAGTTTAGCTCTATTTTTGTCCATGTCCTCAATACTAATCACAGCTTGTTCTCTCTAACAAGGAAAAGCTGGGACTTCTTTGAAGGAGAGTGGGTGGCAGTGGCTCTCAATCTGTAAGGAGGATAGACTAGAAGGAGTTCTTCAACCACAAGAAAGGAAAGAGACAGAGGCAAATCGCTAATTCTATACACTAATCTCTTAAAGAGACAACAATGTACAGAATATTATTTACCGTATTTTTTGCTCTATAAGACTCACTTTTTCCCTCCTAAAAAGTAAGGGGAAATGTGTGTGCGTCTTATGGAGCGAATGCAGGCTGCGCAGCTATCCCAGAAGCCAGAACAGCAAGAGGGATTACTGTTTTCACCGCTTAGTGATCCCTCTTGCTGTTCTGGCTTCTGAGATTCAGAATATATTTTTTTCCGTTATCCTCCTCCAAAAACTAGGTGCGTCTTGTGGTCTGGTGCGTCTTATGGAGCGAAAAATACGGTATGTTTACACTAGTATGGGAACTGGAAGTCAGTGGAAGCACAAAGAGGCTTCCCTTTAGGAGCAAGCCTGTGAAATCGGTCCTACGTTTTCCCTTATTCTGTGTCTCCCACATTCTCTGCTTTGTGCAAGTTAATTTGATATGAATCAACTGTCTTTATTCTCTTTTGCCATGGAACTGCCTTCCTCTATAAATAGCATTAAGCTACCTCCTTGGAATCCTTTGTATCACCAAAACTTTCCTGAGCCACTCTAGTTTCATTTTTTCCTGCTACTGAGTTAACTCTTCATCCTGTCTATGCAATTTTTACTTGCCAGATAATTTGGCCTTATTCTGTCATCAAGCAATCTCTACATTTGCTACATTTGTCAACAGAAGTAATTTAATATTTTTATTCCTGTTAACTCCTTGTATACATTTACAATTGGTATTTACAACAGTTCACATTTCTGTTCCTACACTGGAAAGGAGTCTATAGTGGTGCATGAAAAAAGGTATATCATTAAGTAAGTTAAGAACTGGTTGAAAACCACTCTTAAGTTGTTGATTTGAGAAAGCCAAGACAAAATGAAAGAGAAGAACAGAAGAGTAGCACTGCTGGATCAGGCCCCTGTCCTATCTAGTCCAGCAACCTTGCCTCACAATGGCCAACCAGATGCTTGTAGGAAACCATCTTAGCTGTGAGTCCTGGAACATCTGCTCCCTGCCTTGCAGACCTTTTCCCATCTGACCTGGGAGAACAGGACCCTGACTGACTCAAGCTACAAAAGCCGAGGTTGCTCTGGACAGACTGTCGGGTAGGGGTATTGTTTACACTAATTCATTTGTATTTTTTATTTTAGAACTTGTTATGATTTATTTGGCATTTTTGTGTGTTTTATTTATTGTTTGTAATTATGTAATTTTTTTCATGTTGTAATCCACCTTGAGCATGGTTTTAACTATGGAAAAGCAGAATACAAATAAAATAACAGATGGATGGAAGCCTGCAAACAGGAGCTAAGCAGAACAGCCCTCTTTCCTCCTACAGTTTCCAGTAAATGGTATTCAGAAGCATGTTAGAGGCAGAACAAAACCACCTTCGATAGCCTTTATCTCCAGGAACTTGTCAAACCCTCTTCTAAAACCATCCAAATTGGTGGCCATCACTGCCTCTTGTGGGAGCAAATTCAATAGCTTAACTATATGCTGTGTGATGAAATACCTCCTCTTGTCCAACGTTCAGCTTTATTGGATGTCAATGAGTTCTAGTATTATATTATGTGAAATACTTTTCTCTGTCTGCTTTCTCCATGCCATGCATAATTTTATTTACTATCATGTCACCTCTTAGGCGTCTCAAGGACTCCTGTTTTGCAAAAACAGTCAAAAGTTTTTAAGAATTTGATTTACAATCAATATACCAATATCTGAGAGCTCCTTTTGAAATAAAGAAAACCCTGAGACACTGGCCCAGTCCCTTCTTAGCTGCCTACCAACTTATCAAAACAAGTTTGACAAGTGAGGTGTCAACAGGGGTGGAGGGGGGACATTTTCTGGCTTAATTCAGCAGAATCCATTTTCAGCAGCTTTCAGGGTATAAAGCCATTCAAAAAAAATTTTTTATAGCTTCGTAACAGATAAAACACTTAAGATTTTTATAGGAGCACTTTAAAAGACTTATAGCCTTGTATTTTTCATCCACAGAGAACAACTGTTGAAGTCAATGGGAATCCTGGGTACCCTAAAAACATTTAAGACCCCTGTTGTTCTCCACAGCTAACGTTTTGTAAACTAATAAAATTTGACCTAAGTTTCCTCCTCACTAATGTAAGTATCTGTGCTCAGGGCCTACTGCCTCAAATATCACAAAACCCTACCACTGAAACTGTAGCTGAATTTCCAGTCAATGCCTGCACTTGTGGCCACTTTGCTAGAATCAATCAACAAAGATCTGTTCACTAAAAAGGTGAATATTTTCTTTTTTTTTTTAATTACATATGCTTTAGCTATCAACACACCCTTGTCCAAAAATATTTAAGAACAAGCTATTCCATTCATTGAATGAAGGAGGGTTTTCAAATCTTTTAATTAGAAGGGGGCAGGGAGTCTGATCTGCTTGCAAAGAGCACAGTCTATTCACAGAGAGGAGGCAAATAAATATTTTACATGGTAGAATTCAAGAGCTATAGCTACATTGTGAGTATACGTACAATCACAATCTGTTAAATCCCTCTTCACCCATACTTCAAGCATCTAAGGAGACAAAAATACCTTGTGCACCAAAAAATCATCATACAACCGCAGCTTGAAATGATAATAGCACATCACTAAAAGCAAGGCATTAAATTCAGCATCTTTAACAGAAGCGGAAACACAAGTAAGACTGGTGTCCGTCATACTTGGCAAGAAGGGAATTCCAAAGATTGGGGACCACAACAGAAAAGGCTACCTTCTTTGTTGCCATGAACACCTGCAGCCACCAGAACAACCAGGAGGGCCTAATCTACAGATCTTATTGAATGGACAGACTAGTACTGTGTGAGAGAAGTGCTGTGAAAGGGGAGAAGAAAGTGAGCACTAAGGAAATCAGTGTAAAGGCTGTGCCATATATCCCTGCAGCTGTGTTATAAACTCAGATATATAAGCTAGGCGCCAAACGCCACCTTAAACCTAGGTTGTGGCTACCACAACAGAATGTCTATTTTCCAGGGTGCGGGACTAAGATGAGCCTTGGGGTCGCTTCCAACACTACAATTCTGATCCTATGACCTGAGCTACATTGCTTGGCAATGTACATTACTCTTACAACCATTTAATAGTCCCAGTATGCAAGAAGGAAAAACACACAGAGTGGAAATGGAATTAATGATGGACTAAGGCAGGGTTTTTTTAAAAATTGGCTCGATGTCAGAAATCTCCACATAGCCACAATTAGACCCGTACCAATAGTAAAACGTGCCTGGTGCCAGGGAATTTCTAACACTACCCTGCATACTGTATTTCTATTATTCAGCATCAGGGTCACTGGCACAGAGCACCATAATGCAGGACAACATCAAAAGTTGTAGATGGTTTTTTATGCAATCCCTGCCGTACTGCATGGCATGGTCAAAGCTGCCCTGGTGCGGCATCCATTTTCTCCAGCTCCTTCCTTCCCAAGTGGCTGATGTCACTTACACTGGTGGGCATCAAAGCTTTTGAGGACTGTGACTCAAGAGCTAGACTTTTAAGACTGTAACCTATGTTGATGCTTCTAATTACACACTGAATTTCATAAGAACAGGAAATACGTAGTTTGCTATTTATATTTAGAAAAAAAAATCTCCTGAGAAGCCACCCATGACCATTTTCCCACTGCTGCAGTGATGGGGTGGCCTCTTAACAGATGTACAGAACATAGTTATATGCAAAGTTTAAAATGTAGGCTATGAATGGGCCAGTTCCTAAAGGTATTGTTTGGATGTTGTTTCTATAGAAATTGATAATATTTACTTTCACATAATGCACTGAGGATTATGATCAAAACATGGGTTTAAGTAGGGTCACACTGTGGAAGTTAAGAAGAGATCCCAGTAAGAGGCTAAAAAAGCTTTCCTTGAATA
Organism: Podarcis gaigeae; assembly: GCF_964106915.1. Classification (NCBI taxonomy): domain Eukaryota; kingdom Metazoa; phylum Chordata; class Lepidosauria; order Squamata; family Lacertidae; genus Podarcis; species Podarcis gaigeae. The sequence continues at coordinate 22,112,742 of NC_139683.1, read as the reverse complement.
AAAAGGAGTAGAATTTTAATAATTGCACAGCTGTTGCTAAAAGGTGAATTCCACTGAAGGTTTAAAAACAAGCACCATATTAATAGTCTTGCAAACCTAATTAACTAATGCGGGTGCTCCACATGGTCGCAACTGGGTCTTCATCAAAAAGCTGAGGCTGCTGAACAGACCCTTGGACTGGGGTATTGTTTGTGGGGTACTGTTTTTGTTGATATTAGATATTACTTTTTTGTACATATATTTTTAGACCTTAATATGATTTATGTGGCAACTGTTCAGTTTGGCTGTATGTTTTTTATGTGTTTTATTTATTGTTTGACTACTTTTGTTATATTTGTAATTATGTATCTTTTTCATGTTGCAAGCAGCTTTGAGCGTGGTTTTAACTATGGTGGCATACAAATAAAATGCATGGATGGATGAGAATAACCTGCACACTTTCACATACATACAGTAGAGGATACAAAAACAGTAAATAGTTAACATAGTGAGTGATATTCAAATAAGTCATTCTCTGAAACCAAAGTTACTCTGAGTACAATTTAACTGGGCACCACCCACTGTAAAGAAAGGCTAGTGTTAAATCTTAAAAATTATCTCAGAAAAACTGGTCAGCTGGAGTAATAAATCTGTTTGCACAAACATAACTTCCTCTCATACGCCCTGCAGTTAACATTGGATTTAGTTCCCTGCATATATTTATGTTTTATATTTTTTCATCCTCTGTATATTAACAAAAGCACTTTATCAGAGACTAGACATGTAAAGCACTTCCTTAAGTTTAAATGTGGTGAGCTGTGTCTGTTCCAAGCACTTCAATTCAAGAAAAACACTGGTCAAACAGATTAAGAAAACAATAACCAAGAAAGTAAATGTTTTTGTTTGTGCCCTGCTGAGACTAAAATGATCTATGGGAATGCTTCTAGGTCTATGAACATAATTGTATTTTACTTTATGTCCCTCTGGAAAACAGTGGGTTTCTTAAAAACCAAGCTCCTGTTTCCTTTAATATGAAGAACAGATATACGGCTTTAGCCAATGGTATGAATAGCAATACTATTTAACACAAGTCTTGATTCCTATGGATTTTGGAGATCCCTGAGGCCTTTTATACATAAGAAGTTTTAATGGATATGATCTTACTGGTGCCAGGCTTTTCTGCATTAAGTGTGATCACATTGCATACTTGTTTCTTTACAGTCATAGTAAGTCATGCATCTTGTTTTGGTAAGCATAAGTTCAAAACCAAAATTTATCTACGTTATCCTGTTTTTCTTATAGAAGTATTTTAAATATTGAGACAGGATTTCCCTTTATATATGAAGAAATAGTACTTAATGTAGTCAGCAGGCCAGGGACAACATGACCTTCGTGATGTTTGCAAAATAAGGTGGTCAGTATTTATCACTGTAATTTTAGAGGAAAACTACCATAACCAATTTTGGACGTATGCTACAATAGGACTGCTTGCTTCAACTTTGGTTGCACATTAAAAAGGAATAAAGTAACTGAGGTAAATTGTTTAAAGTAAATTGTTAAGCAATCTTTAGTGCTTCCCTGCTCCCTCAGAGAATAATTATCAGTGTTCCCTTGGAAAAGCTAATTACTATTAAACCAGTTTAAATCTGGTATGGATAAAGCCCAAGTGAGTTACCTACCACGTCCACATCAAGTGTGCGAAAACAGATACAACATTCTCATTCCTCCAGGCTGTTCAAAGTCTAAGAAACAATGGACAGCACAACTTGCAGATATACAATGCACCCTTCCTTCTCATATATCTGGTAAACTATGGCTTATGAAAGTGTTGAAAGACAAATGATGCTTTTTGGAGGGGGAAATGAGTTACTTATCACTTAAACCTGAGTCCATGGTCCTACACCAAATACACTGAATTGAAGCCTAATTTTCTATCTAAGAGGGGTGGGGGTCGCAGTGAACAGTAACTTGACTTTTAAGGTCATGTAATAATAGTTACTCACATACAGTTAGTCTGAGGGTCTTCTGGTGGTTCCCTCACTGCGAGAAGTGAGGCTGGTAAGAGGGCCTTATTGGTAGTGGTGCCCGCCCTGTGGCACATCCTCCCATCTGATGTCAAAGAAATAAACAACTATCTGACTTTTAGAAGACATCTGAAGGCAACCCTGTTTAGGGAAGTTTTTAATGTTTGATGTTTTATCATGTTTTTAATATTCTGTTGGGAGCCGCCCAGATGGGCAGGGTATAAATAATAAAATTATTATTATTACTACTACTACTACTACTACTACTAATACTACAGCACATAAGCAGCTCACTCAGTGGGGTAGAGCCACAGCTATAACTTTTGGGTAGCAGCATCAGCACCACAGGGGCAAGACAGCAGCAAGGTCGGGTATGAACAGTCATATTGACAGAACTAAATGCTTCCACCAGCGCATCCATACAGTTCCAACTTCATCAGTGCCTCACTCATCCATGTACACAACAGCAGTACTGCTGCTGGGAGGTTATAACTGCAGCTCTACCCTACTGAGTGAGCAACTTCTCTTTCAACATGTTGTAACTATTTATAACTATTAACCAGACATCATGAACATTTCTAACTTAATGAGAAACACTACTTTTGCCTTGTAATTAGGAGTCTTTCTTCTGACAGTTCTGGACACTTAGTTGCCATCTAACTTTGTATTGGTTTGTGACCCTTTTCTTCAAGCAAGTTGTTTTGTTTTGCACCCTTGCATATGTACAGAAAAAGAAGAACTTCATTAATTTCCTAATTATGAGCTTGTCTGTAAGCAGATATAATTATATAGCGTGAAAGACATGTGAGATGAATGACTAGTTTATACTACCTAGTGTAGTATAAATGATTTATTTAGTCAATTAATACTAATGTATTGATTGTTATAGCAACCAATTAAAATTTCACTTTTGTTCAGGAAATATGTGAATTGAGAAATGGCAAACTTGGATTTTACTTTCAGACAGCAACCAGTATGCCCAGATCTAAAATAAACTTAATATTATTCAGTCATACAATCCCTTACATCTGATCTGTGGATGAACAAAAATCGGAGAGAACTTTCACAATTTGGAAAAACCTTGAATGACCATCTTGACACTACTCCTGTAAGCCAATCCCACAAACAAAACTGAACCCAGGCCTTCACTTGTTGGACCACAGCAACTCTCACAAATTGTTAGACAACATACAAACAAGTTACATGAACTGCCATCTCTTTACGTGTAGTCTAAGTAGAGTACAGTGGTACCTCGGGTTACGTACTTAATTTGTTCCGGAGGTCTGTTCTTAACCTGAAACTGTTCTTAACCTGAACCACAACTTTAGCTAATGGGGCCTCCTGCTGCCGCTGCACCGCGATTTCTGTTCTCATCCTGAAGCAAAGTTCTTAACCCGAGGTAATATTTCTGGGTTAGCGGAGTGTGTAACCTGAAGCGTATGTAACCCAAGGTACTACTGTAAAAGCAAGCTTTTCCTAGAGCATTGTTGCACATTACAGTGTAGGTCCCTCCTTGTACAAAGAAACGTATGGTGCCACCACCAAGTTTCCTTTGCTGTAGAGCTCAATAATATTAAGACATATGAATATATCTTCCACTGTCAAATACACATAATCCACTTAAATCAAGTATGCAGTGGAACCTGACAATTTAGGGCCTTCATTTGTTTGCACTCCAAGGCAAATTGTTGGCTAGAACACCTAATAAAAATACAAACAAGGCCAATGGAATTTCAAAATCTGGGGTTACTCTAGCTACAAGTTTTATGAAACTGCATGTTTTGGTTATGAACCTAGTTGTGGTGCTAATGGCATCCAAGAAAGGTGACAAATGAAGGGACAAATCATTCAGACATTTAGGCACATGCTGTTGAGCCGGGGCTTCATTCAAATTAACTATAACCATTTTTATGTTGACATCTTATATAGCTGCCTACTAAAAAGTGTTTAAGGACCACATATCACTGGTTGGACCACTAGTAATGTTCTGCATTCAGAATGTCCCAGGTCCAGTTCTTGGAATCTCCAGGGCAGGGCAGGAAGAAAAGCCCTTGTCTGAAATCCTGGAGAACTGCTGCCAGCCAGTGCTGAACTAGACGGGCCAAAAGCACTTCCTCTCTTCCTAATATGCGTGGGTGGAACAAAACTAAATTTGGGAAGAAAATGGTTCAGTCGGGCCCCACTTGTTTTAAACCAGCAGGCTTTGAGCATATACAGATTTCCACTGTGAACTTCTTTTCCTCTCTCCCACCAGCCCCACTCCTACGCCCTGACAACAAGACACAAGAACACCCCAACGGGCACGTTGTTTCGTGCGGGCGAGAGGGTCACACACACAAAACAAAGAGGCAGGCGGACTAGCTGGGCCAAGGTCCCAGCCCTCGGCTTAAAACAAAACCCCGGCGGAAGAAGAAGTCGTCGTCTTCAGCCCTGCTGCTTTAAAACTGGCAAGACTGATGCCCGAAGAACAAAAATAAGCAGAATGAAAAAAGGGCTGTTTGGGGGTGGGCGCCTCTCGCTCACCCCCCAACCCAGCGTTAAGGAAGAAAGGGGGGGTCAGCCAAGAAGCGGAGCAGAAGAGGAAAACAAAAACAAATCAAGCCTTTTTCCTAAAAAGCAAACGGGGGGGGAGAGGAGAGATAAAGGCTGCCTGCTTTGTCTCTTCGCGCCCCTTTAATAGAAGGCCAACGGGGGCGACAAAGGAAGCAATGGAGCCGGCTGGCTGGCTTCCTCGCCCCCTTCTCCTTCCTCCCAGAGGCTGGTACCTACCACAGCAGGAGGCGACGAGGAGCAGGAGCTGCGCTGACCTCCAAGCAAGGGACCCTTTTGCGCTCCAGCAAGGGGCCATAACACCGCCACGGGGGGGAGAGCGAGAAGAAAGAGCAGGAGTCGGGAGCCCCCGCGGCCACAATCCCCGCTGCGGGAGGAGGGCCCAAGCGCCGCCGCCGCCGCCTCGCCGGCCAAGACTCCCCGCCGGCCCCCTGGCTGCTCCCTCCCGCGTCGCTCTCTGCTCAGCCCGCCGCTGCTGTGGGAGCCATGGGCGGCTGAGGCGGCTGCTGAGGCGACGACGACGACGACGACCGCCGGCCTCCGGCCTCCTCTGCTCTCCGGTCTCGGGCAGCGCTCTCCTCCGGCGGGCAGGAGGGGCTCCGCCGGCGCATCTGCGCATTAGAGAGCCGAGCCGCTCTCTCTCTCTCTCTCTCGCAGGAAAGCGGCTTCCCTGGGCGGGGAGGGAGCGAGGGAGACCCAGCCTCTCGCCCAGACGGAGGAGGAGGAGACTGAGCGGGCTTCGTTCTGGCCGCGCACTGAACCGCCTCACTTTCTCTCGGGGCTGCTGGCCGCTCGGTGACCCTTTAAACTCAAGGAGACAAAAGCAGCGGGAGTGGGGGGGAGGATGTTTACTCCGAAGTAGCCCAAACACGGGCAGGGATCCTGCCCTGGCTGTTTATTCGGAATTAAATCCCCATGGGGCGCCGGGGGATGTTCCCCTCAGAGAGTTTGAGAGGGAGCACGCGCAGGGGGGCTGCTGCAGCCCCGATCCTCTGCAAGAGCTAGGCGATCCTAAAGTTATTAAAAGCAATGGCCTTCCGCAGTCCCAAGGGGCAGCATGTAAAGACGAGCCCGTGGTGGATCAGGCCCACGTAAGCCCGCTAGCCTGCAGCCATAAGAAGCCACAAGAAGGTCATGGGCAAAAAGCACCCCTTTCCCCACTTGCAACTGGTGTTCAGAGGCCCATTGCCTCTGATGCTGAAGGTAGAACATAAGGCATCCTGGCTAGCAGACTTGTCCTCCATCATTTATTTATTTCCATTTTTGACAGAGGAAAAGAAAATATGCAGCTTGAGTATTGAGGGTAGAGATCCTCCTTCTCCAGTGAACTCACAGGCTCCAAAGCAATCCTGAGTTAACTCAGATGTCTCACTGAATTTATTTTGATTTACTGCCATGAAAGTCACTTCGCCCCCGAGGCGCACTCTGGAAACAAGCAAATGCCAACAACTGCCATTGAAGCAAATGTGCATATAGAATTGCATTTCTTGTATGTGCACCAGTTCACATCTGATGTACACCAATGATGGAAAACACACATGCCTCTTATTTTGATTCTGTTTGGCAAGGGACCACATACGATGCTACCTTCTTTTCTTTCCAGGATGCTGATACATTACAGCACTAGAGTTAGAGTTGTGTTGTTTTGCACCAGTGCAATTTTCAACCCCTTGAATTTTCTGGTAGAGTTTTTTTTCTTTTGGTAATGAATAATTTCTAAGTGGCTTAGGTAGCGTTCTCACAATGCAACATTATCAGTAGATGTTAATCCTTGTGCACTGTCATTTTGAATAGCAACATTAATGCACTGGGATGTGTTAATAACAAGATTTCTGCAAAAAGGAAATATTGGTTGCACCCTCTGGAAACTTAGACACAGCTAGCCATCCATACAGTACTGCTGTCTGAGGCAAAGGAAAAGATGGCTGCCCCACCAATCCATGTACAGAAGCCAATTGGACTGGCAGTTACTCTTATTTCAGGACAGGCAACAACAACAATAATAGTAGTGGGATAGTGGGATAGTGTCCACCACACCAGAGAGCAGCAGGCTAGTTATGGGAGTGCAATACAGGCCACATGGCATGTACAGCTCAGCCCTCCAACAGATGTGGCACAACCAGGGAATTAGAAAGTTGTTGCTGCTGGCTTCAAGCGACTGTCACCTGACTGTCACCAGGGCTGGCCCTGCTAAAATATATTGAGATGCTCATATCCTATATTTCAGGATCTCTCTTCGCTGAAATGTTCTGCTTAATTCCTCTGCTTTTCTGGTCTTTGATTTACCCGTATCTCTCCATATTTTTTATTATGTACATCAGCTTCTTTTCTTTGTTGTATTCGCTTTCATTGTTTTGCCTTTAAATTACTCCTTTCTTTCAGTCCGTTGTATTATTCTCCTCTTTCATTTTGATTGTGTTCATCTTCAACTGTTTAAACCTAAAACCACCCCTTTATTCCCCAGTGCCTTTACTTCTTTGCCATACTATAGCTTTGGAATTCATTGCCACATATTCATGTATTCCTCTTTCTTTCTGCGCTTAAACAGCAGCTATTCTCCAGAGCTTTATGTTCTGATCTTTGCAATCCCTTTATCCTATGTCTCAGCCATTCCCCTTCATTCTTTTACTTTTGGAGTATAAGCCTGGGAACAAAGTTTTTACCTTTAGAAACTGGATGCTCCAGGTACGTTATAAATATTACTATGATTCTCTAAGCACTGGATTATGGAAGAACACTTCATTTCTATAGTGACAAAATATGTGCAGTAGATAGCAATCCTGTTTTTTGTAGCGGGGGTGTGGTGTGGTGGAAAGGGGCTCTTAACCTTTTGAATCCCTCCTGTTCAGTCCTTTGAATTATTTAGTGCTATGTAGGACGATTATGTACACACATGCTGACATTCCTGAGGTCTACCCTTGCAGCATTTTAATAGAATACTTTAGAAAATGCATATCCCTTCCCCCCCACATGACCCAAGTTGGCTACCTGCCTGTCAGCTATTACTAAATAAAGCCAAAGTTGCGGTTAGATGCCAAGTTTCCCATCTGTATCTGAATGTCTCCTCTTATAAACCTGCAGTAATTATTGTATGAGCATCAGCATGTATGAGTAAAAGCTAATTTGTTATCCTGATAATGTTCAAATTAGCTGACACAACTTTTTATCCAAAGCAAGTGACATAGGTGCTGTATGGTGTAGAGTTGACACTTATTGAGTGGGGAAACTTATGATTCTGGTAGAGCCAGCCAGATTATCCTGTTCTTCTTCAAATTTTGGTTGCATCGGTTATAACCTTGATGAGACACTTAAGCTGGACTTTAATGTTTTTAGGTAGGATATGAAAATACTATAGGACCTTGATTCTCAAACGATGTGATTAACCTATCTATCCAACACTATCCATTTCCATTTGTTTTTTAAAACTATTAAAACAGGTCTTGCACAAGAATTATATTTATATTCTTAAGCTTTAACAAAAATGATAAAGAGGCCTTGCACAAACCTTCTGTAAGAATAATTAGAATAAATAAGCTAGGTTGAAGGGTCAGTCTGCAGGATGCCCTGAGTCTATTCCAATTCTTGAGTTCCTGTATCTGTGGGGGTATGAGAGGAAACTTAACAAACCAGTCCCTTTTCTAAACAATTGTTGTGGCTGGCTACTTAATCACCATGATTAGCACAACCAAATCAGTTGTTCTGTGCCATAGGATGAATGGGTGCCCCCCCCAACCTAGCTGTTAGGTAGAAGAACAATAGGAGGGTGGTTTGTGAGTGAGTTGGAAGCATGCAGAAAACAGGCTGGAAGTTGAGACACAGAGATATGCTTGCTCTGTGCTGGATCCAAACTTGTTATGAATTAAGAAGCAAGTTTGTTGGGCTGTTAATGCTGTGAGTCCCTCCATCTCAGATTGTATATATGTGTAAATAAAACCAAATATCCTAAAGACACCACTGTCAGGGACTGGGCAGAGGAGGAATGGTGGAGATCGCCTCCCCATCCTGACCCTCCCAGGGAGGAGGAAGAGGAAGACAGTATAGATTTACAACAGTGGTTTGCGGGAGGTCACAGCTCAGAGGCAGATGAGGGGAAAAGTTGGGAAACAATGAGAAAGGAGGAGCAGGCAGAACCAGAGTAGCAGCTGGTTGACACATTGTCATTAGAAAGCATTCCACATCCTCCATCTCCCAGAACCTGGTGAGCCTTAAAAGTAGAAGAGCAAAGAGCACCAAGACAGGGCACGTAGCAGCACCCATAGAAGTGACAAATGAGTAAGTGGAAGAGACGGGATGGAGAGTCACTTGGGACAACGCCATTCTCCCAGAGGGTGGGTTCTATAGTCTTTCTCTGTAAAGAGTGAAATAAAAAAGGACAGTAAGAAACTTTTCCTTGTCTTTATACTTCCCTGGGCAACCAGCCACTGACAGCATCCTGACAACCACAGTCTCTGCTGACCTTTATTCCAAGGAAATCAAATCCTGGCCTGGAACCTCTGCCTGAGGTATACAGTGGTACCTTGGGTTACAGACGCTTCAGGTTATAGACTCCGCTAACCCAGAAATAGTACCTCGGGTTAAGAACTTTGCTTCAGGATGAGAACAGAAATTGCGCCACGGCGGCAGCGGGAGGCCCCATTAGCTAAAGTGGTGTTTCAGGTTAAGAACAGATTCAGGTTAAGAACAGACCTCCAGAACGAATTAAGTTCTTAATCCGAGGTACCACTGTATGCTAAAATTAATGCCTTAATGCCTAAAGTATGTACTACAATTGCAATTTCCCAGGTAATCCCCCACAAGTACCGTGTGGAAATCTTGAGAGGTTAACTCCTCCTAATCGGGTTGTTGAAATCTGAGCATGTGCTCAGCATGTAGCAATTAGTAGAAGTACTGTAGTAGTTTTGTGAAATGGAAACACAATGCGGAGTCTGTGCTCATCTGAGGAGGAAATGGGACTAGGGGTGTGGCATTAGAGGCTACCAAAGAAAATGGTGCAACACATATTACGCACTTCCTACCCCAAATGTGCTAACGAGCTTCCACACCAGCAGTGACTGTAAGGGGTTGTTTTTACTTATCAGATTTTTGTGGCAAGAGGGAAATGTATATTAAATGTAAACAAACAAAAAAACAAACAAACAAGAAGACAGGCTGACATTTTGATGACAACAATATTGCGTGGGTGCTTCTAATATTGTGTGGGTACATGATCAGCACCAATTTCATAATAAACTCCTGCCTGGGAGCAGCCACAAATATCCTTGTGTAACCCTATCTGCATAAGGACTGTTCTTCCACAAGCAGCTCCCACACAGCAAGATTCAGATGAAATAACCATGACAGCGGAGGCAGGTTTATGGATCCTGTTCATAGAATACTTTGATGGGAAAATAACAATTCAGTGGAAAAGGTCATGTGATTAGTCCCTGCTGACATGGTTGGATCATAAACATTACGCTAGCCACACAAGATAGGAGCCTTTTATGGAAAAGTAGTTCCCATGTGGGGGGATCATTTCTGGGGGTTTTCCCATTCTGCAGAGGAATACATTTCTGCTTAAAACAGCCCCGTGATACAGGAGCCTTGTGACCTGTCTGACTCTGACCTTCTGCATTTGTATCTGTATAGTATTTGCACATGTGGATCAATCCTCACCATGCAATCCTGTGCATGCTTACTCAGAAGTAAGTCATACTGAATTCAGTTGGGTTTCCTCCCAGATAAGTAGGTATGGGACTTCAGCGGTAGTCAGCAATTATTCTTTAGATTCTTACCCTAACCTAACATTTTGTTGTTGTTTAGTCATTTAGTTGTGTCCGACTCTTTGTGACCCCATGGACCAGAGCACGCCAGGCACTCATGTCTTCTACTGCCTCCCGCAGTTTGATCAGACTCATGTTGGTAGCTTCGAGAACACTGTCCAACCATCTCCTCCTCTGTCGCCCCCTTCTCCTAGTGCCCTCCATCTTTCCCAACATCAGGGTCTTTTCCAGGGAGTCTTCTCATGCGGTGGCCAAAGTATTGGAGCCTCAGCTTCAGGATCTGTCCTTCCAGTGAGCACTCAGGGTTGATTTCCTTCAGAATGTATAGGTTTGATCTTTTTGCAGTCCATGGGACTCTCAAGAGTCTCCTCTAGCACCTAACATAACTAAGGCCAAATAGTACCTTTATTTCACTCTGTGGGGAGATAAAAATACAGTCAGTTCTTCTTAGGTAAGACACTTGAAAAAATATCTGGAAAAAATAATTATTATTGTGTGCAGTTTATTTATTACACACTAGATGTTTCCTGGGTGTGTCATTGTTTCACTTACAAATGAACTAGATGGCACCCACCCACCAAATAAAGCAATTTTTATGCTTATTTAATTTTTCAAATAATTCTGGCTGGGAACTCTTTTTTTTTTTTTTTTTTTTTGTAACTGTAAATCTTTTTCTGCAATGCTCTGTTGGCTTTAATAAGTACAATAGTAGCCACTGCTGGGTTTTACTTACTGTGGCTGAATGTTAAGCAGCAATGGAAAATGTTAAGTTGTGAGATAACTGACTAGTTTCCTAAGCACTTTTTAACAGGAGGGGGAATTAACAATGCTTCTCACCTCCTCCTTTCACACTCCAATAGAAAAAATGCAAATTTACTATTAACCTAGTCACACAGCAGCCTCACATTTCGTTTACTCCATTTCACAATTCACACAGAAGCCCAGGCCAGACCAGCGATAGACACACAGGCGGAATTCTCTTTACCAAGGATTCTATTCATAAAATCTTTAAATTGATTCCAGGCTACAAAGATAGAAAGAATGCAGTATTTGAAGAGAGAGAGAGAAAAAAACAAGCTGAGGAATTAGGAAAGAATATTCATACCTGTTTACATCTCCCCATTTGTCACGACGGACCCAAAACAAGTGCATCAAGGGTGACAGGATTTGAATTAGACCAAAATCCAATTCATACAGTGTATAGGTGTGTTGGAAGGTGGGGTGCAGAGATATGCGCTGGACCAGTCTCCCTGCCTTGCTGAAGAAACCACTCTGAAGCCTGTCTGGAGGTTCTCTATGATGGTGCATGTATACATAATGGGCGGTTTCAAAGTTATACTCAAGAGTAGACCCACTGAAATTATCAAACATGACTAGGTTAGGGTCATTAATTTAAATAAGTCTATTCTGAGTAATACTTAGCTGAGTACTACCCGGTGTGTTTTTTAACTGAATAATCATTGCAACCCTGATTGGTTGGAAGGGGGAATAGTTGAAGGTTAGCCATATAGTTATTCTACACAGACATTGACACTCCCCCTCCCTTTGTCAAGAAAAATGTATTGTGTTAGTGTTGACTAACCACAGAGACCATGCGTTAGTACTGGGAACTGTTCAACAAAATAAAGGCTGTACTTTTCAGCAGAAGACTGAGTCCTGCTTTGCAAAGTAACAACAGGTAGCACATAACCGTTCCTTTGAAAACATGGGTAAAATGATAGATATGCCAATTTAATTGCTTGGGCGTATCTTCAAAGTTGTACATTGCTTGCTGATCCTGCAATTCCATTCGGAGACTTGAAGAACTGCAGATGGATTTAATCAGGAACGATTGCATTAGGTGGCAAAAATAAGAGAGGGGTGGTTCATGCTGAGCAACAAGGGCTATGGAGACTTGGATTTTCCACCAACCTAAAGAGGTAAGCACTTAATGATAACCTGTTTGATAACTAAGGGTCAAAAATTAATTAAAAATTAAGAATTGTATTTATTGAAACTGTTATCCTAAACTAAACCATCACATACATTTTCATCTGACCTTTGTTTTAGAATCTCAGAGTGGCAGATACAGTATGTGCCCTCTCCTCCTTTTTATCCTCATAATCCTACAAGGTTGGTCAGGCTAGCCTTCCTCACAGGATTACTGTGAGGATGAAGTGGGGGGTGGTAACTGGCCTAAGATCAACACCAGCAAGCTTAATGGCCAAGTAAGGATTTGAACCCACATCTCCCTATTCAGAGTGCAAACCTCTCTACGCAGTCCATTGAAGACATTGAGCTTAGCAACACTAAGAAGCTCTTGATGCTAGTTCTGTACATTATTTTTGACTCTACTGCTGTTAATGACTTCAAAGATTTATTGAACGCTGAGAGGTTTAATTAATAAAATCAATAAAGAACTGCAATAAAATGGCCTATATTGTGTATAGCATCACATAAAGCAAAATCCCAAGAACGCTTGGCAATAACTCCCATTGCATTAAATAGACTCCCTAGCTACAGAGTCTAGGATTGCAGCCTTAAAGGACCATTGCTAATATTTTTGAAAAGCTTAAACGTAAAATGGTAGGCTTTAATAAAATGTAATAAGTTAAAGTTAATTTCAGAATACAGGGAATTGTATACCACCACAAAACCCTCCAGCTTGATGGGAAAAGGCACATTTTAAAGACTTGTGCCTTGATTCAGGGAACAGCTTATATTCTGCTGCAAATACCCACCCCACTTAATAATTAACGCTCTCATCCAATAACTTGTTAGGCTATCAGGAAGGGTAGAAAGAAGAAATCTTGACTAAAAAAGCTTCAGTTTGACAGCATAGGTTATCATGGTAGCAATGAAGCTCACTGGGTCACCTGCTCATTTTTGTGGAAATGGCAGGAAATATCACAGGCGTGGATCTTTGGTGGATCTGGTGATTCAGCTTGGGGGCGGGGTTACCACTCTGATGCCCACAGGCAGTACTGTGTCCACCAGTACAGTGGTACCTCAGGTTAAGTACTTAATTCATTCTGGAGGTCCATTCTTAACCTGAAACTGTTCTTAACCTGAAGCACCACTTCCGCTGCGCCGCCAGAGCACGATTTCTGTTCTTATCCTGAAGCAAAGTTCTTAACCTGAAGCACTATTTCTAGGTTAGCAGAGTCTGTAACCTGAAGCATATGTAACCTGAAGCGTATGTAACACGAGGTACCACTGTATCTGTTTGGGCTTCCACAGTGCATGACTGTCTGCTCTCCTCAGTTTCCATTCTACCTGGGCTGTCCTACATTGAACAGATCCCCTTAAAGATGCCCAACATCATACTGTATAACACAGAGGTGGGCAGATTTCAGTCCTATATGATTTGCTTTATTTTTTTTCCATGGAATGTTGAAATCTGCTAACTGGAGCCAGGTGGACAGTAATAGAAAGGGCAGTGTCAGCTGTAAAAGTGTGTCTTGGGAGTTGGAGCCAATTACTTACTACATTTATAAACCATACATCAGCATAATGTGAAAATCTGGAGTAAAATCTGAAGTTACTGCAAGTCAGGGATTCTAACACCAAACTCTAAAACTGTCCAGTAGAATAACACGAAGATGTGGTCAAAGGCAACAGATTTATACTCTCTATTTTACAGATGAACAACACGGGGGTTGAGAGTTAAGCAATTAGGAGAAAGGCAGCAATGGTATAGCATTAAACAAAAGCCAACCCTTGCGTTTTAATTCATTATCAGTAAACTACTAGATTCAGAAACCATTGGAACTCTGCTGGAAATTCCACTACATCCCATTCTACATTCTGCCCACCCCAATATAAGTAAACCCTCCAAATGTCTCTATTTCCCAGGGATGTCCCTGATTTAGAGAAGCTGTCCAGTTTCTGATTTGATCCTGGAATGTCCCACATTTTCTAAGGACATCCCTATTTCCTTTGAAGCAATGTTGGAGGGTATGGTAGAATGTCCCTATTTTCATTGGAGAATTGTTGGAGGGTATGGAGTTATCTGATCCCTGAGCCATCTGAAGGCAATCCTGTATAGGGAAGGGTTTTTAAAAAAATGTAAGGTAAGAAGGATGTGTGGGGTATAAATAGTAAAATTGTCATTATGGAATGGGATGTCCCTATTTTCATTAGAGAAATGTTGGAGCGTATGTATAAGGGACTTGGTATTCTGAATTTGTTAAATAAAATAATGGAGGGATATTATTAATGGAGGTGACCGCTCTATTTGGAACTGATGAAGCAAGAGAAAAATTAAACTCTATGAAAAGCGGATTATGCACAAGAGGTAATGTTCAAAGCTTTCTTATGCTCACACTATATCGGTATTTAAGCCCTGTCCTTGTGCCCTCCAAAATAACCGGGTCATTTTTATTTGGTGCTTAATTAACAATTCCGTTGATGACAGAATCATCTCATAAGCCATTTTCTTGGAAAACTATTCTTTGAGCTTTCATTATATGTATGAAACATTTGCAATATTTAGTACACATTTAAGACTAACAATAGATTTGGAGCCAGAAGCCTCTGTAGCATGTAACCAGTGCATAGGTTTGGTTCTGTACAGTTATTTTTAACCACCAATAACTCCTTTTGTTTAGTCGTATGAGAACATGGGAGGACAGGAACTCGTTGTGCAATGTTGAAGAATACCCCTGACATCCGTAATGTGCAGCACGTGAAATACAGCCACTGTGCTTCTTTGAGTAGCCTGAATTTTCAGCTGACTCCAGTTGTGGGTCTGTACAGTAGCCAGTTAACATGACCAGCAACTCTCTACAATATAATGCCTTGAGGGCAAGGGCTACTGAACACAGTGAGAATGATGCTCAAGGAAATATGCATAGGGTTATGCTGTAAGCATTTTTGAGAATTGCCTGAAATACAAAATACACCCCCCCCCCAACTTTCCCCTGATGCAAACATGATTTACGTATTTGGCCTTGAGACTGCAGAGTAAAATACTCATTTTCAGCTAATGCCCTTTGGGCTTAAAAAAACAACCCCTCTCCATTTTCATGTCAATATTGTTTTACCTTTTCATGGTATACCATTTGAATACAGTGGTACCTCAGGATAAGTACTTAATTCATTCCGGAGGTCTGGTCTTAACCTGAAACTGTTCTTAACCTGAAGTACCACTTTAGCTAATTGGGCCTCCTGCTGCTGCCACGCCACCGGAGCACGATTTCTGTTCTCATCCTGAAGCAACCCGAGGTACTATTTCTGGGTTAGCGGAGTCTGTAACCTGAATCGTATGTAACCTGAAGCGTATGTAACCCGAGGTATCACTGTACACTGGTGGTGTTGGGCTAGGCCCTCCAGATGTTTTGGACCATCGCTACTATAAGCTACAGCCAGCATGATCATACTGTCCAGGGCTGATGGGAGTTGTAGTTCAAAACATCTGGCAGGCACCAGGCTGGAAAAGACAGGGCTACGTAGACCAACCTTATTCAAAACCTCTTTTTGGGCACCTTCTCTCTGAGTGGTCTCGGCTAATACAGAATGGCAGTTCATCAACCTTCATCTGGATTACCAAAGTACATTGGATACTTAAAGTGATATAACATTATGAATGGAGTGTGTGCTAAACTATTTTAGACACAAATTAGGAATGGGACTTCACAGATTACTGGAAGTGAATGCAATTTGTTTAAATCCAAGTAACAAGATGTTCTAAAGATACATTTCTGACTTCTTTTATTTCTGAAAACCCATGAAATCATAAGATCCAGTCAACGGCCTGGAAGCAAAAAGAAGAAATCCCTTGGCTTGGCTGCCTAAGAATGACATTCTTCTGAGAGACCAGGAGAGGAGTGCATGTATTAACAGGAAGGGTGTAAAGAAGTAGATGAGGTATGGGATTTTCCTTACTTAATCTCACTGCGGCCAGCATTTCAGGAAGTAAGTGTTTCTTCCCTCTGCTCAGGGTTAATTTCTCAATCCAGGAACCCTTTCAAATTTGGCCAGGGTATGAGTTTTGCCCTCTAGTCGAATGAAAAACCAGGGAAAACCACCCTGACCAGTAGTTAGATCTATTCACAATTATATTAAAGAGCCTGCATTTGTAGGGCTTCACTCTTTTCTGTTTTAACCCTATTTACTTCTAAACTTCAGAGAAGGAAAACAAAAGAAATTCCACTAGTATCAGCCTGTATTTGAAATCAATAGGTTCACCTTCTGGGCTGCATCTCACTTACTTTCTTTTTTTTAAAAAAGGACAGACCACAATTATTCTAGACAATAGGGTTTGAGGTTTGGAAGCTACATACAGATAAGCAAATACTTCCCCCCCTAACTGCACCATGTGAAATGTATGTCCCTGAGCAACAAGCGGCAATCTTCATTTCCCTTCTCCTAATACTGATTTTAGACAGAAAACATACATTGTCATTAGGCCTATTCATTTCTGTCCCTTTGAACAAATTTCCAGCTCAGCATCTGTTGATTGTTCCCTCATCAATCAGCATTTCTAATGCCTATATGCGCACATTTGTATTCTTTTCTTATGGTTGGATGGGTAAGGGGGTGGGGAGTCCAATTATAATTTTGGGGTACTGTTAAAAGCATGAGAATGTACGTCAATCATGAGTTTAATTGTGTGGAAATCTTCTGTAAGTCCTCATAAAAAGAAGGTGAAAGATGTCAATTCAGATTGTATCAGGTGGGGGGTAAAATTCAGCACGTTGGAAAGTAGGGCTAGTCACAAACTGCGGTACCCAGATGTTGCTGGCTACAACTTTCATAATCCCTTACCATTGGCTGTGCATAACCATGTGGATGGGATTTGGAGTCAACCACACCTGGAGGGTCACAGGTGCCATTTTGGCAGTCCCAATGCTCACTTCTAGGTACATTTAAGGTTAAATGACCAAAAGAGCACTGTTGTGGTCATTTTATTTCTCAAAATAGCTATAAAGAAGAGTTATCAGCCTAGGACAGACGATCCTCTTCTCTTCCAACAGCAAAGCCCCAGCCAGCACAGCAAATGGGCAGGCATGATGGGAACTGGAGTCCAACAACATCTGTAGAGCACCATATTGCTTATCCCTACCCTGAGCACTACCCTTCAGGAGCTCTCATTGATACATTTGCAGAGCATGCATGTTGTTGTTGTTTAGTTGGTTAGTTGTGTCTGACTCTTTGTGACCCCATGGACCAGAGCACGCCAGGCACTCCTGTCTTCCACCACCTCCCGCAGTTTGGTCAGGCTCATGTTTGTAGCTTCGAGAACACTGTCCAACCATCTCGTCCTCTGTCGTCCCCTTCTCCTTGTGCCCTCAATCTTTCCCAACATCAGGGTCTTTTCCAGGGAGTCTTCTCTTCTCATGAGGTGGCCCAAGTATTGGAGCCTCAGCTTCACGATCTGTCCATCCAGTGAGCACTCAGGGCTGATGGATAGGTTTGATCTTCTTGCAGTCCATGGGACTCTCAAGAGTTTCCTCCAGCACCATAATTCAAAAGCATCAATTCTTCGGTGATCAGCCTTCTTTATGGTCCAGCTCTCACTTCCATACATCACTACTGGGAAAACCATAGCTTTTACTATATGGACCTTTGTCGGCAGCAGGGCATGCATAGTACATTTCATTATTCATGGCAAAAGTATTTCACTTGTAGAGTGGCTACATTTCAATACTCCTGAAGAAGAACCACATATGCAAGGGTATCATCAGGGTCCCTTGGATTTTTTTGCAATGGGCCCCAGACAGATATTTTGCCCTCTCCTCCCCACTTTTAAAATCTTTTTTTTTTTTTAAATCCTTAGAGGTCTGCTGTGCACACTATGAAGCACAGTGCCAGTGAGAGCCAACACCACCCACCATCTTAATTTGCACATAAACATATAAATTAGCAGGGACGCCGGTGGCGCTGTGGGTTAAACCACAGAGCCTAGGACTTGCTGATCAAAAGGTTGGCAGTTCGAATCCCTGCGATGGGGTGAGCTCCCGTTGCTCGGTTCCTGCTCCTGCCAACCTAGCAGTTCGAAAGCACGTCAAAGTGCAAGTAGATAAATAGGTACCGCTCTGGTGGGAAGGTAAAGGGCGCTTCCGTGCGCTGCTCTGGTTCGCCAGAAGCGGCTTAGTCATGCTGGCCACATGACCCAGAAGCTGTACGCCGGCTCCCTCAGCCAATAAAGCGAGATGAGCGCCGCAACCCCAGAGTCAGTCACCTAATGGTCAGGGGTCCCTTTACCTTTATATAAATTAGCATATGCAAATTTTGTGTGTGTGTGTTTGTGTGTTGGGGACATGTTGGCCAAAACATTAAGGTACATGTTCTTAATCCTTCCACTATTAGATACTGACCCTCTTAACTGCCCAAGTATGGTGTAAAACTCTCAGAGTCTGTTTCAACTAGTTGAAAATGCTTAACCACTCCACATACTGGCACAGCAGACATCCTCTACCCATTTATGCATGCATATAAATACTAAAGAGTTATCTAAGTAGTCAGGGTATGGAAATAATTCTTCCCAAAAACATGTAAGATGCAGGTGTCAGCCTAGGAACTACTGAAAGTATAATGTTACACACAGACAAAAAAAATAAAGTCCATAATCTTGCAAACACAGACAAAAAAAGTCTTAGAAGGATTATGAAATATCAGCATTTCTTGTCTGTAAGTACCTAATTTACTCATTTTAGGTTTGGCTAATCTTGCTTCCCTTCTCTTTTCCCTTGAACTGACCCCAGTGCCTTGCATATCTGTGCACATTTCAATAGAAGCTAGTTTTTCAGTCATTTAAAAGGGAGATGATTATTAGCTATACTTAAGATGGTTTTCAAGAACTCCAAATCACTTCAAAATCCTACAATGCAATAATTGAAAAGTAAAAAAAATAAATGTACAAGTATTCTTATGAGAAGAACAATAAATAAAAGGATTTATTTATACTAAAAAAGAGAGAGTCTTTACTCCATCTGGTATCAAGATTAATCATTATTACCAGGGTGATATTAGAAAATTTTCTGTGTTATTGAGGACTCCAGATGTGTAGCTCAGGGGTGGCCACCTGGAAGCCCCAGGACCTTAGTTAGCGGAGCTTGCTGGTGGACAATGGCTGGGAGGCAAGAATGCAGCCAGACATGACATGTTATTTCTTCTCCCTCCTGACAAGGAACAGTTGGGGAGACTGTAACTATTGACAGAAGAAGTGGGGTTCCAGTTGCAGACCCTCCAAGTGTCCCTATTTTCCAGGGACATTCCCGGATTTACAGAAGCCATCCCGGTTTCTGATTAGATCCTGGAACGTCCCGCTTTTCCTCAGAACGTCCCTATTTTGATTTGGGAAATGTTGGATGGTATGGAGTTATGCGATGACAGAGCTAAGGAGATAAGTAACTATACAGCCTTTAAAAGACATCTGAAGGCAGCTCTGTATACGGAAGTTTTTTAACAAAATGTTTAATGCTTTATTATGTTTTAATATATGTTGTTAAGCTGCCCAGAGTGGCTCGAGCAACCCCGTCAGATGGGTGGGGTATGATGATGATGAAGGAATAGGACAGGAATAGGGAAACTCAGCCCTCCATATGTTTTGGGACTACAACTCCCATCATCCCTAGCTAACAGGACCAGTGGTCAGGGATGATGGGAGCTGTAGTCCCAAAATATCTGGAAGGCCGAGTTTGCCTATGCCTGGAATAGGACACCCCTATTTTCTTCAGAGAAATGTTGGAGGGTATGCAGTTGAATCAACACCCAACAGGAATAAAGCACTTGGGAGGACATTTACAATAACCCTCTTACTTTCCAGTCCTGTTCAGGTATTTGAATGCATGATGGAATAAACAGTTTAAGGAGGGAGCACAGCAGCCCTGTCCGCAATGTTTATGCCCTGGCACCAAAGGTTTAAAGGGCTGATTTTCACATGTTGAGCTGAACAAGCATCTTCCGAATGACCAGGCATTGGGGTTCTGGATTGTGGAGAGGATTCTTTGCATGTCCAGCTGAAATGCAAACCATTCTGTAGAATGCGAAAAGGTCATTGATGGAGTCAGTCTCCATGAGAGCTTTGGGTGGGGTATTTCGACTCATGCCCTGCACTCTTTCTCCAGATTTCATTTCCCCTGTGTGTACTTTCCACATTTTAATATGGCTATCATTGGCTGTTGTACTTGGTACCTTCTGAAGATAAAAACCAGGTACCATTGGATGTCATGACAAGAGGCGTAGAGGAAGACTGATATATTGATCAGAAACATAAGAGAGATACAAGTCACATACCCAGCAAAGAATGTGGAAATGCAAATGGACTCATGATTTTAATGAACTTATGCCATAAAAACTGTCAGGGTTGACTTAGACAGGACATTTTAATGTTGGCAGTTAATTATGACTACCTGAATCTGTCTGAAGAGCTTGAAGCTTATCTTAAATCTAATTTAAAAGACAAAAGGCTATAGAAGACTTTGAAGCGTGATGTGCTCCACTCATATTTCCCCTGCTAATGCTAAAAGAAAATGTGGAATATAAAATTTAAATTATTAACTCAAAAGAGATTATGTTAAAGATGAGTGAATAGTTTGTAAAGTTTGTGGGCAAGTTCCTAAAATGGCAAAACTTAAACCACTTCAAGATTTATGTCATGTTCCAAGGGTGGCCCAATTTAGTTATCATGGAACAATTGAATGCAGACAGTATTGAACTGTACAGTGAACAAAGACCAACTCCTTTTTTGAACCACCCCTTGCTGTGTCCCAGATACAAATCACCATCCTATTTAGAGTATGTGGTCTACATAAACCTGTTAAATTACCACTTTTTAACCAAGCTCAAAGTGATAATGAAAATAACTACCAGGTTGTTATCATTGATATGCACAATAAAGAGCCACACTGATCTATGAAGGGTCTGAGATAATAAGGCAGCGTGATTGACACACCCTAGCGTGCTGGGAATCTTAATCCAAAACATCTGGAGGGCATCAGGTTGGTGGATGCTGATTCATAGAATCATAGAGTTGGAAGGGACCCCAAGGGTCATCTAGTCCAACCCCCCCCACAATGCAGGAATCTCAACTAAAGAATCAATGACAGGTGGCCATCCAACCTCTGCTTAAAAACCTTCAATGAAGGAGAGTCCACAACCTCCCAAGGGAGACTGTTCCACTGTTGAACAGCTCTTACTGTCAGAAAGTTCTGCCTGAAGTTTAGTCAGAATCTCCCTTCTTGTAACTTGAAGCCACTGGTTTGAGTCCTACCTCCAGAGCAGGACAAAACAAGCTTGCTCCATCTTCCATGTAAAGGTAAAGAGACCCCTGACCATTAGGTCCAGTTGTGACCGCCTCTGGGGTTGCGGCGCTCATCTCGCTTTATTGGCCGAGGGAGCCGGCGTACAGCTTCTGGGTCATGTGGCCAGCATGACTAAGCCGCTTCTGGCGAACCAGAGCAGTGCACGGAAATGCCATTTACCTTCCCACCAGAGTGGTACTTATTTATCTACCTGCACTTTGACGTTCTTTTGAACTGCTAGGTTGGCAGGAGCTGGGACCGAGCAATGGGAGCTCACCCCGGCACGGGGATTTGAACTGCCAACCTTCTGATTGGCAAGTCCTAGGCTCTGTGGTTTAACCCACAGTGCCACCCGCGTCCCTATCTTCCATGAGACAGTCCTTAATATATTTGAAGATGGCTATCATAGCTTCTCTCAGTCTCCTCTTTTCCTGGCTAAACATATCTAGCTCCTTCAACTGTTCCTCATAAGGCTTGGTTTCCAGACCCTTGATCATCTTGGTTGCCCTCCTCTGCACACGTTCCAGCTTGTCAACAACCTTTTTAAATTGTGGTGCCCAGAACCGGACACAATATTCCACAAGTGGTCTGACCAAGGCAGAATAGCGTGGTACTATTACTTCCTTTGATCTGGATACTATACTTCTGCTGATGCAGCCTAGAATAGCATTAGCTTTTTTTGCTGCTACATCACACTGTTGACTCATGTTAAGCTTGTGGTTTACTAAGACCCTAGATCCTTTTCACATGTATTATTGGTAAGCTGGGTGTCCCCCATCTTATATTTGTACATCTGGTTCTTCTTGCCTAAGTGCAGAATCTTACATTTGTCCCTGTTGAAATTCATTTTGTTAGTTCTGGGCCATTTCTGCAGTCTGTCAAGGTCATTTTGAATAATAGAAGCAGGGAATTGTAGAGTTGGAAGGGACTCTGAGGATCACCAAGTCCAACCCCCTGGAATGCAGGAATATGCATCTGTCCCATACGGAAATTGAACCTGCAACCTTGCTGTCATCAGTCCCATGCTAACCAACTGAGCTATCCTGGTTACTATCTTCTGCAGCATTAGCTAACCCTCACAGTTTGGTGTCATCTGCAAATCTGATGATCATTCCATCAATTCCTTCGTCCAGGTCATTTATAAAGACATTGAACAATAATGGGCCAAGGATAGAATCCTGTGGCACCCCACTCATAACATTTTTTTCCAGGATGATAAGGAACATATTTGTGTGATAATTTGATTGGAGAGGTAGCTGTGGGGAATGTTTCATTGCTCACCCCTCCCTCAGTTTCATGCTGAAATTCTATACATTCTTACCTGGGAAAAAGTCCTATTGAATACAGGGGAAATTCCTTCTGAATGCATAGGACTGAAATGTGAATTACTCTCCAAGTTGCTATTTGCTCCATGTAGTGGAAACAGGTAAAAAGGTAAAGGACCCCTGGCGACTATGGGGTATGGTGCTCATCTCGCTTTCAGGTCGAGGGAGCCAGCGTTTGTCCACAGACAGCTTTCCTGGTCATGTGGCCAGCATGACTAAACTGCTTCTGGGACAACAGAATACTGTGAAGGAAGCCAGAGCACATGGAAACGCCGTTTACCTTCCCACTGCAGTGGTACCTATTTAGCTACTTGAACTGGTATGCTTTCAAACTGCTAGGTTGTGGAAATATACAAGCATGATTCAAGCACCTACATTTCCTTCCACCTTGAAGAACAAAACAACAGCTTGGTTAATATTGATAGGTAAAATGGCACAGGAAGGAAGGGTTAAATGCCCTAGTCCTGACAATGGGAAGTCTTAAAAATGCATATGCTACCCCTGCTTTATAGAAATCTGAGCCAGCCTTTTAATTTGCAATTAAAAATATTGTGCTGTGGTTTTTGCATCTGTGGGCAAATTCTATGGCTTTAGGCTTTAGCTTTGCATGTGCAGCCAAATGCAAAAGCATCATTGTGTATTTTTAAGTGATGTGGAAGCAAATGAGAAGAGCAACTTTGGAAGAGGGAGTAGCTAATTTCTCCTATCTATGGGAGCAGCAACAAGCTAAACCACATACTGTAATTTTTTACTGCTTACAAATTGGCACCCTCTAGTGGAATGACAATGAAGTGCATTGTCAATAACTATAGCCATTCAATTTCTTTCTTTTTTAAAATCACAAAACAATCTATTAAAAATGCAGTTCTAAATGATGAATACTAGTTTTATCTGAAAGAGCTCAAACACAACTTGCTTATTTATCTTTTTAAATTCTCACTATTTCATTCCACTTTCAAATGAAACATATATGAGTGTGCAGACACATCTGCACACTTATGAACACATTGCCACAGGAAATGCCCATGAATACAGTGAGGTTAGTATGGCTAAATTAGTGAATGGGAAGCCTAATCTTACACACATTTTCTTGGAAGATTAAATGAGTGCAATACGGGGCATTTTTCATATGGCTTCCTATGGGTTATTTTGGTTAAGAAACAAACACGACAGTCCTATACATATATACAATGGGAAATAAGTTCAACTGTGTTCAGTAGCCTTTACTCCCAGGTAAGTGGGTGCAGAATGAACACTTTACCTGGGAGTATACACCACTGAATTCAAGGGGACTTCCCTCCAGAGAGAGAGCCAGTGTGGAGTAGTGGTTAAGAGCGGTGGACTTGTAATCTGGTGAACCGGGTTCGCTTCCCCGCTCCTCCACATGCAGCTGCTGGGTGACCTTGGGCCAGTCACACTTCTTTGAAGTCTCTCAGCCCCACTCACCTCACAGAGTGTTTGTTGTGGGGCAGGAAGGGAAAGGAGAATGTGAGCCGCTTTGAGACTCCTTCGGGTAGTGATAAAGCGGGATATCAAATCCAAACTCTTCTTCTTCTTCTTCTTCTTCTTCTTCTTCTTCTTCTTCTTCTTCTTCTTCTTCTTCTCCTCCTCCTCCTCCTCCTCCTCCTCCTCCTCCTCCTCCTCCTCCTCCAAGCAGGTACCATATTGGCCCAAATATAAGCCGCACCCGAATATGAGTCGCACCTATAAAATTGGAGGGGGGGGAGAAAAAAAAGGAAAAATTCCCAAATATAAGCCGCTTCATTCCTCACTACTCCTGGCTGCATACTGGGGTGGGGTGGGAGCTGCACTGTGTTGCTGACGGCCGTTCCCCTTCCTCGCTCTCTCCCTTCCTGGCCTTGGAGGCAGGCACTGGTTTGCTGCGCTCCTGGAGCTGTTTGCCCCACGCTCCTGGCTGCATACCGTAAGGTTGTGAATATTAGCCACACTTTAACATTTCAGTCAGAATTTGGGGAAAAGGTGAGGCTAATATTCAGGCCAATACGGTATTTATAGGATTGCACTGTTTGTTAGCTACTCTCATTAGTCCCAGGGCTAATTTAGCTGCCAATAACAACTCCAGTTTTATGTATGCAGGCTGATGGGCTGCCAGCTGAATCTTTCTTCAACAATGGTTACAGGACAGGGCCCTCCACAAGACCTGAGAGCAGCAGGCTAGCAGAACAGAACATATGGCACGCACACCTCTGTCCTGCCACCTTCCTGCTGCTCCCCTACATCTGCTGCCTGAGGCAGCTGCCACACGTTGGCTAATGACAGGGCCGGCCCTGTGCATTCTGAGCCATTACAAAGAACTTTCATTTATTTTCACTTTTAATTTGTATACCGCCTTTCTATATTACTATACACAAGGCAGTTTACAACAACCAGCAAAGATCACACACCTTATAATAATCCAACCCAATACAAAAAGTCATATTAAAAACATAGCTTAAAATAAACAACTTATGGTACAGAGATACTGAAAGACCAAAAAAACCCCACCAAAAACTGTTTATGTATGCAATGACTGCAGCCAGGATGCTTTATTCTCAAACATGGAAAGATGATTCTGTACCAACCGAGGAGAAGTGGCAGACTAAATTAATGGACTATGCCAAAATGGCAAAACTTATGGGAGCAATAAAGAACTAAGAGGGAAAAAACTTTACAAAAGACTGGGGGAAATTCGTGGATTATCTGAAATGTTATTGTACACATATAAATTCATTAGCAGGATTAATTTAAAACAAACAGTTAAAATTAATGTTAAAAGATACCTAGGGAGTAATTATTAATTGGAGTAATGAAGGAGATGCAGTGTTATAAATTTTAAAATGTAAGAAACTGCAAAAGATGTGGGGGCATGTCAAAAATGCATATATTTGTTGGAAAATACTGGAATGTATTTATGTCAAGATGTTATTGAAAAAACAAAAAATAAAATTTATATAAAATAAAATATACAATTTATACCAAATAAAGTAATATTCAACAATCCATTAGAATATAATAAAAATTATATTCTACACATATCATAACACAACAAAATCAACTCTCAAAATATCAGCAAATAAGAATTAAACAGAAATTAATTCTTGACAATTACAATAAATAATTACTAAACTATAATCAATAAAAATAACAGCAAGTCAAAATACCACAATACATACAAAACCATGTAAAAGGATCAAATAATCATTCCTGGAATTCACATGAATATTATTTTTTTTGTTATCCCTCTCCTCCTCTGCCAAAGATCAGTGGAAGAGCATAAGCTTTCATCCCACAATCTGAATCCACAGCAGCCTTGAACTCTTGTCCATCTGCAGAGTTGTAGCCAAGTCGTTTTTCTTACATACAGGGTGAGTCCTTTACAAGAGGCCCCATGGATACAGAGTACAAATGTTCCACAGGGCCTCTTTTAAAAGACTCACCCTGTACTTGGATGTAAGTCCTATTCTGGTTTCCTTAAACAGACCTTTATTTGTTCCAAGAGTACACCCCTATGTTCTTCAAGAAGTCCTCACACACTAATGAGCCTTATTGCCACATGGCCATATTTGGGTATAATCTGCTGACAATCTCCTTCGGCCCAATTCAAAGGAGGAGATCTCTGTATGGAGAATCTTCTCCGGATTTTAGAGCACATGTATATAAATAGGATAAGCTCCCTAACATGGAGGCTTTTAACTGCTTCCAGTGAGATGCAAACCCCCTTTTACATTATAGTACACTTACATATGCACAACTAGAGCTGGATCAGGGTTATAATGAATGGATATAGAGTGACCTTGGGACAGTCAGTGCCTCTCAGCCTAACCTACCTCACAGGGGTGTTGCGGGGAATACGTGCAGAAGGGGGGAATCCTCCACCGTAACTCTTTGGAGAAGGTGTGAAATAAATGCAATCAATAAATAAATCCAAGTATCCACATTGGTATAAATATGTGGTAGGTACACTAGTAGGTATTAAACAGCAACTAAAGGAACCAAAGGGCAAATGAGAACAGGACTCCTGCATCATTCATAACTCTGCAGAAGGGGGGATTTCAGCAGATGTCGTTAAGCCATTCCTGCTGAAATTGCCCCTACTACATCACTATTAAAGGCGCAGAAGCCTTGGCCTCTTTTTTTAACCTGACTGCCCTTTCAGAAACGGAAATGTAGTTAAGTTACAGCCTCTTAACCAGGCATAGGCAAACTCCAGATGTTTGGAGACTACAATTCCCATCATCTCTGACCACTGGTCCTGTTAGCTAGGGATGATGGGAATTGTAGTTCCAAAACATCTGGAGGGCCAGAGTTTGCCTATGCCTGCCCTTAACAGTGCAATCCCATGCATGTCTACTCAGAAGTAAGTCCCACTGAGTCCAATAGGACTTACTACCACATAAGTAGGTATAGGATTTTAACCTCATTGTTTACATTATTATTCAAAGGCTTCAGGAGAATGTGAGACCCTCATGCTGGAACTAAGGTTCATATGTTCCCCTTCTGCACATACAATGGATTTAAACGTCACCTTTTTCCCCATGGCGTGTCTCTAGAATGAAAATGCTCGAAAACATCCCAAAGGCAATTTTGTGCACAGAAGTTTTAACTTCAGCTGAATGGGAAAGATCTAGTGGATTTCTTTTTTCTTTCTTTTTAAAAATACATTTTTCTATTCTAGACTTGCCAGAGAACAAAGAGGCTTCCTATACTGCTTGATTGCTGTAAGATACTCACCTGGAACCAACCCAAAAGGTGCTACTTCCAACAGCATGGTGCTTGTGACTTCAGTGGAAATGAGAGATAACAAGAAGATCCTTGAGGCAAGCTGGAAAGGGAGAAGCATTGCATTCCAAGGGCAAACGATAAGGATTTCTCCAGACTCCGGCCAAGAAAATAGAAGGGAAAGAAGAGTTGGTAGAAGCTGCCTTTGTAGATTGTTTAATTTGAGCATGCATTATATCTCTGGAAAGCCGGGATGTTCTAAATAAAAATAAAAATAACCACTCGTGTATGCAAAAAGAAAAAATAGTTATTGCATATCCTTTCTGCAGAGATTCAACTTGATTCTGTATTATTCTGAAAGGGGTGTTTAGTTAGATCTAGGCATGGTGAAGCTCACCTGATCTCCTGATAGCCAACTTGCTGTTGTCTACTGGGAAGGTGTGACACACTGCAAATGCTCTGGCAGGAGTGTCAGGCTGGCTTCGCTGGTGCATTTGCACCACACTGATCTCCCCGGTGCCCTTCCTTCTTGGTAAGCAGCAGTGAGTCAGCTGCTGGGAGGTCAGGTGAGCAATGGTGCTCCACCACGCAGTCCACTATCGCCTTCATCACCTGAAAGGTAGCATCAAAATGACGCCATGTGAACACTAGCAATGGAAAATATGGAACCCCCATTGATGGGGATGGTAACTTGAGCCTTACTGGAACAGCTGCAGCAAAGCAAATTGAGCCTGCCAAATTGGTATGGAAATGCTCAGATTGCTATCGAATGGATTTGCATGGTCATTTCACATAAGAAGTTTGAGCTGAAGCAGCTTATGTTTATAGGCTGTAATGTTTCACCACATCCCTTATCATCTACAAAGCAACATGCCTTCATGGTGGCCACATGCTAGTGGTAGCACCTACTGATTACAGCCCATTTTCACTAGGTGTTTTCCTTTATTCCTTGCCTATCTAAAAGCAAGCTGGAACTGTTTTTGGAAAAGATTGGAATGTGGGAGACTTCAGATGTTATAGAACTTATTGACAGCCGGACAGCAGAAAGCCCTGCCCTGAGTGCCTCTTGAGGTTAATTTTCCACAATAGTTGGCAGGTAATTAGGATGTAATCCAGGGCCTGATGATGACCCTTAACTGAGCTCCACAACCATCTCCAGGACTATGCCACCCATAATGATGGCAGAATTGCACCCATCTTGAATAGGATATTTAGAGACAGGGTAACTTTGCATGTGAAGGCAGGTTCCAGTGGATTGATTGGATGAGACCCAATTGGATGAGACCCAATTGTGGGTCCAACGGTCAAGAAGGTGGTTTCTGCACATGCTGTAGAGGAAAGTGATGGGAAGGTAGCTCATCTAGGAGAAGGAAAATTGCTCTTAAACCTCTGCTGCCTTATCTCTCCTTATCTTTGGGAGAATAAAAGGCAAAGGGTAAACCTTACACAAATCTGGAGTGGAGTCCCTAAGACAGTTGTATGGCACCTTGTACACCTCCTTCTGGCAACTCCTGGGAGAGCAAGGTTCAAATCCCCACTCAGCCATGAACTTCACAGGGTGGCCATGGGCCAGTCACTATCTCTTAGCCCAACCTACTTCACAGAGTTGTTGCGAGATTCAAGTTTTCCCTGCTTTTAGATATGGTAATTACATTTAATTTTATTTGAATGCCCAACAACTCTTCTTGCTCTCTTTTCTTCTAATTGTTTATTTTGTTATGTGTTCTTTATGTTCTTTATTCCTTTAACAATTCGTTTATTTACCTTTCTACTGATCTAATCTGTTATGAGTGGCTATTTATTTCCTTTATCGATTCATTTATGTCATACTGCTGCATTTTTATTTCAGCTGTGTCGTGTGTGTGTGTATAAAAAGAATATCCAGTAAGAATGAGATTACATCATGTAAAAAAACTGAACTAGGTAAAGGTGCCATTTGTGATCATACAAACCATGTGTGTAGAATAATATTTCAAGCATATTTTAATGACCCATCCTACCAGTTCATTTCATCAACCATCATTCCATCTCCATGTGAGGTTCATGAGAAAACTTTTGTTCCCAAGTTAGATGGAAAAAGAAGTAAAAGGGGATAGTCAAAAAACTGATTTATTTATAAGACCAGACAATTTACCCAGCTGAAGCCTTAATCTTCGCCAACAAATCACCTCCTAAGATGAAAGCTTCCTAATGATAGTGGGTGCACAGTCAAAATGACCGGAATTTTATCTCCAGGTCCTCTGTTAATGTAGCCATTATAGCATAATGCTTCACTTTGTGACTCATGGTTTACCTGAAGAATTGAGATCTGATAAAAATGGGCCCAGGTCTATATCTCAAATAATGAAGAACCTTTGCTAGTGTGATAATATTTGACATGTTTTTATCTGGTCTCTGCCATCAGAGTAAGTGCAAATGGGAAACCAAATGTGTTTAGAACTTTTAAAACTGCCATGAAAACTGTGAAGGGAGATATTCTATCTGTAAATCAGAAAATAGCTTCTTTCCTGCTATCTTATCAAACAGCACTGCATAGTTCTACAAAATGTATGCCCACCGAACTAATGGGAAGATAGTTCCTGGTCTAGGAACTATGAGACCTAATTTTTAGTAACTTGGTGGGCAATGCTCAAACCACTTTCCTCAAACAGTCCCATTAACTTTAATGGGGATAACTCTTGAGCACGGGGCCCTGCAGGGAACAGCATATATAAATGCACAATGCAAGCCCTACAAGAGTGAGGACTTATATTTCTAATGGATGCATATGCTGCTTAAACATATTAAAACTGGCAGCATCTGTTGTTGTGTAAGATGATGCAAGCTTTAAAAACAAAACAGAAAACTGTTTCCACTACATTTTGTGCATGTGATTAAAAAAAAGATGGGTATAGAATTTTTGCTGAGAAACAAACCCTACCAATGTGGGAGAAAATATCCTACACATAGGCATACACACAGGGTGTGCCGGGTATGCCCAGAAATACTCAATGTTCACCCCACTGTTTTTTTTAAAAAAATGAGATCATGGTGAGAAGGAGAAAGTATGGAGCAGCATCCTCGCAGTCTCAGCTGCCACAGTGGGAAGAGGGACCAAGGTGGCAGGGAGGAGGAGGAAAGGAGACAGCAAGAAATGTAGGTAGAACAAAAAGACTGGAATGAGTCTGGAATGGGTCTGCAGCTTCTGCCTGCATCCGTCTGTCTATCTCATGGCTCTATCAGCGTCGCTTGATACCTTTTTGCTCACATATGGTGAGTGATGTCTCATTCTCCAGGACAGGAAGATGAGGAAACCTTAATTTGTCTTGGTCAGTGAAGACCACAACAATTGACAGTACATACCTGGATGTATACCGCAAAAATTTGGTATTCTGCGTTTCATTTTTCAAATTTGTATTTTTAAGTGGAGCTTAGTTGTTAATGTTTAGCTAAGTTTTTGTTCGTTTAGTTTGTTTCATGAACAATTTGTTGTTTCAAATCTCTTACCCAAGCCACGAACTCACTAAATGGACACAGGCACCATCTCTTAACATCTCTAAGGAACGTGCAGGAGGACTGGTTTCAAACTGTGTGGTGGGAAGCTGAAAAAGAGGGGACAGCATACAAACACACCTGCCGAAAGCTCCTCTTCTACACAGCTGGCAATGGTGTGATAGCTATGTCCTCTTTTTCATCTAAAACGGGGGCGTAAGGTATCCACCATGATGGTATGTACCAGTTTCGGATCTGCTGTTCAGCTCAGCTTCCAACAGACATCTGGTTGGCAACTGTGAGAAAGGATGCTGGATGCTCTTTGACTGGAGAGATGTGAAAAGGGGAATTCCCCAAGATTTGGTGTTGGGCTAATTTAGGGCTTCAGGATGGGCTGTTCAGCATCTACAGCTCTGCCTCCAACAAAGGGAAATGGTGGGGGGTTCAGGAAAAACAACTGGGGTGGGCTGCTGCTGCCTGAGGAAATCAGCTCACTCTGTCTACTAGTAGAGCTGGCCCTGTGTTATCTTGATGAACAGGTGGTGTGGCCACTATTGATGTAGTGGCTAGAGTGGTAGATTGGGGATGGGGAGCCATGGGTTCAAATCCTTATGTCAATCACTCTTTCTCACCTTAAGGGTAAGAACACAAATTAGTTAGGGCATCCTTTCTGCTGCGTTCCTTGAGGGAGATTAGATACTCTTTTTGCTAGTAATGATTCGGTTAATGTGGGAGGAATTATTATGCAGAAAGTCAGGGATAGGAATACAGGAGCTGCCTTATATCAAATCAGACCATTGGTCCATCTACCTCAGTGCTGTTCACACTGACCGGCAGCAGCTGTAGATGGTTTGAAATTGGGATCTTCTGCAAGCAAAGCAGATGCTCCAGCACTGAGCTACCTGCGGCCCTCCCTCTCATAGTCATTTTGGCTGAATGGATATGTGCGTTGCGTTCTCATTTGTATACAGTGGTACCTTGGGTTACATATGCTTCAGGTTGCATACGCTTCAGGTTACAGACTCCGCTAACCCAGAAATAGTACCTCAGGTTAACAACTTTGCTTCAGGATGAGAACAGAAATTGTGCTCCGATGGCGCGTCAGCAGTGGGAGGCCCCATTAGCTAAAGTGGTGCTTCAGGTTAAGAACAGTTTCAGGTTAAGAACGGACCTCCGGAACGAATTAAGTACAGTACTTAACCCAAGGTACCACTGTATAGCCATCTTTTCTATGATATATGTATACTTAGGAGAAATCATGCCTAATAACACACCAACTATACTTCAACAGAAGTTTTTTGTTCTATGTTTTGCTCCAAGACCGCAGGTTCCCTACCTCTGCATCAAATGAACAGTGTACTATAAAATGCCATGAACCAGTTATTTGGAAAGAAAGAATAACAAAAATAGTCCTGAGATTTTATTTTGCCAGTGATCAGAAATCATTAAGCACCAAAACCCAGAAGAGATTTCATGGTCATTTGGGTGAAACCCCACGTTTGACAAATGAAAACAAAGGGCTCATTCAGAATTTTGTTTGCTCCATGTTTCTTTTCTCCCCCTGCTTTCCCTAGGGAAGCAGTGGGTTTTCCCAGGGAAAGCATTGGGACAAAATAAAAACCTCTCAGACCCATGTCTGGAAATCATGGAACAAACAAAAGAAATCACAGGATGAAGGGAAGAGTTGATGAGCCCAAAGCTAGATACTTTAAAGAAAAATTTTTTACATTGGAATAGCGACTGTTAAGCTTCATGAAGCCACTAGATGGGGATCTTGAGTCAGTCATCTCAAAATATTCTTTGGCTTAAAAAAACCTGTTTTATCCTAGGCAGAATTCATGCATTGCAACTTTATTCTTTGGGCATTTGAATTTTTACCCAGCCATGTGGCTAACGATGGAAAATTCACAGGTCCAATGTATATATTTTAAACACAGGTGCCAAATCAGGATTCCATTTCATGATATAAACATATGTGGGAATGGTTTTTGGGTCTACAGTGACATGACATATGCTCCAACATCATGTTTGTTTAAAAAGATGTTCCAGTGGAATTTTTCTGCCCCTCCCCTGTTTTCTAGGAGGCCTACCATTTATTGTAGAAATAATCTGCCTTCTAACAGATAAAAAGAAGGGGGAGAGTAAGAAGAATCCTTTGCTGAAAGGGACCACAGTGACCCAATTCATGTTGTTTGCTGTGTGAATAAAGCAGCTGCCAAAATCCTTTGGACTCTATCACCAAGATCTTGGCTTCTCTGTCTTTTCCTCCCTACTGTCTCTTGCCCAAGGCTGTCTCCTCAGCCATACTCAGCTGGAAGCACTTTTCTGAGCCAAGCACAGGAGAGGCAGCAAAACCACGTCCCAGAAGCAGGAACCTGTTCCAGGTTCAATCTCAGGCATCACCAGGTAAGGCCTAGAGAACCACTCCCAATCAGAGTAGGTAGGACTTGGTTAGATCAACCTATTCTCTGACCCGGGATAAGGCATCTTCCTGTATTCCTAATTTCCCTCATTACAGAAAAGGCCATAGCTTAAGTGGTAGAGCATCTGCTTTGCATCTAAATCAGGTGTGGGGAACCTGTGGTCCTCCAGATGTTGCTGAACCACAACTCCCATGAGCCCCAGCAAGCAAGGTCAATGGATTGGGATGATGGGAGTTGTAGTTCAGCAACAACTGGGCAGGGTCAAAGGGTCCCCACAGCTGATCAAAATGCTGCAAGCAGCCACAGGCAGACTTAATGCATGTATTTGGGAGACGCCCAGTTATAACACTGTTTGGGAGGGAGGTGCAAACCAGAATTAATTTGAACTGCAATGAATCCCTGCAGAGAAGGAATTGTGTATGTTGTAATAGCTATACCTAATAAGTAGAGGTTGATTGAAGTGTAGAAGAGATGGTTCCATGCTAGCAGGTAAAATAATAATTCTTCCAACATTGGAAATCACTGAATGGATGGATGACCTTCTGCGACTGGCTGCCCATGTAAAGATCCTGTTCGTTAAACTGAAAAAGGTAGAGTTTTCGTAAGATTGTGAATTGGGACTTCATTGAACTCTCAATGTTGTACAGTAAAACTCCCATAATCTCTGACCATAGTAGCTGGGGCTGATGGGAGTTACTTTTATTTATATTTATTTATAAATATTCCACATTTTACATTTGTCTCTTCATTTATTTCCCTTTCCTTATTATGTGACTGGAATGTGTTGATGGGATTATAATTGTAGTGAGCTCTTAAGTGCCCTGCGGGAGTGAGAGGAAAACCAAGGAGAGGAAACTGAAAGAGAAACTATAATCCAAAAGAATTTGGGAAAATTTTAATAAACGGTTAACAACAAAGTTGGTGTCTGTTGTTCTTGGCATGTGAAGGCAAGACTGGGAATGACTTTCCAGTACAGCTTGGCATAGTAGAAGCTAAGTGTGGCTAAAAGTTAAACCTTATGCATAAATTCAATGGGATTTACTCCGATGTAAGCATAGGCTTTCTTCCTAAAAGACGTATGTTCTCAGTTGCTTTTTAATATACCCCTCTGTATAAAATATGGGGTCCTTATTGACAAACTGAACCAGAGCAATCAAAATTTTAAAAAAGCTCACTATGCTCTGTACTCACAACTGACAATCTATAGTTTAAACAGAGGTCCCTCCCAAGCTAGTTCTTGAATAGTGTATAGACCTTTTTTTTGTCTGGAACTTGTTTTGTTCAGCACTGTTGGACGAAAGGGAAAGCAAGGAAGGTTTTCTGTGAAAATAAGGAGAGGTGTACAAAGGAGTTATGGCACCTCTTCCTGCCAGCTTTCTGTCTTGAGTGCAGCTCCCTTCTATTACCTGTGAAGTGCCTGGACATGAAAATCACCAAAGTTCCATGTCATTATTTTTAGCAAAAGGGAACCGCTGCCAATTCTTTCATTTTTTAAAGTGAAATAGTCTTTGTTCTCTAAAACGTTCTCCTGTCTCTCATGCGATGCAGCGTTGGCCAGAACAGCAGCCTGCCCTTAACGTCTCCCTAAAAACGAGCCTGGCCCTCTTTTTTGCTCAATTTGCAAAGTGCACAATGCAGCTCGGAAGAGAATATCTTTGGCTTGAGATTGTTTCTGTCCTCTGCCCAAAAGATGCCCAGAAGTGAAATGAGAAAGGATGAAATGACTTCTATGTATATACTTATATGTATATACTCAACTCCAAGCTGAGTTGAGATCATTCCTGGGGCAGTAAAGCAGGTGAAGAAAAAGAAAAGGAAGCTGATTTTCTTACATCAAGCCTAGGCAACTGTTCATACAGAAACCACCGTCTTGTAAGGCATTTCTCTGGAAATGTATGCCAGGCTGGAGAGGAAGAATCCAACTGCCCAGCGACAGTCAGCTGCTTTTCTAAAGCAATCAGTTTTGAAAAATCTATTCTAAATAAACAATTGTTTCCCAATGTGAGCGAATGATTCCACCAGCTGCAGAAGGGAGCCGGGTGCTCTGCGGCGGACGACTCTGTCAGGATAAAGGGGGATAATAATATATTAAAGACACGAGATGCATGAAAAATGTCATTAAATAAGTCTTTACTAGCTTTGAAATGGTGATGGTTTGCATAATTGATTAATCATAAGGGGGCACTTTTGGTCACAGAAATTATCATTATTACAGCTCTAAAGTCAAATAATCTTTCTACTTATAAAAATATGCCATTTTACCCTCAGATCTCCCCAAGATTTCTCCTTTCTTTTAGGCTCTCTGACTTTACAGCCTTTAATAAATGAATGGTACTTAATCAGGAGGGCAGGGAAAATACCACTGCATGTTCCCTAGGCTGTGGAGGTTTTGTGCATAAGACCTAGACTAGTGGATCCAATCTTTTGTTTAACTGGGGTGAGTCCATCAGTGGGATCTGAACTGTGCCTGGGATCATCGCTACTGGATTGGTGTCTACTTCAGCTGATTCCCAAAGTTCAGGAGGGCCACCAAAGCCAAATTCCTAAACTCTTCCTACATATCAGCTTAGCCCCAGATACTGAAATCCAGCACAGATATAAAAGGCGTATTTATTGTTTTGGGGAGATGCATACATTTTGGGTTTGCCTAGTTCTTCAGAGTGTAGTCTGTGCCTAAGAAGCAGCTACCAAGAATATCAAAGGGCTTATTCACACTTACCCTTTGTCCACAATCTGTGTCCAAGCGTTGTTCTGAATCAGAGCAAATGTCAATTCGGGTTTTCCGTGAATTGGTGTTTCCTCCAAGTGAGCTTTAAAGAGTTGGTTTTCACAGGGAAAGCTCTGGAGAGAGAAAGACACAGAGCTTTAAATTGTGGATCATGCCTAGAAAGAGCAGATGAAAGATAAGTGTGGACAAGCCCTTAGTTGGTATCCAGCTTTTGAATTCAGGGAGATGGTTTCAGACAAATATGGACATTGCATTAGAACACGAAAGAGGAGGGACAGTTCTCATGTTGAAATCTTCTTGCAAGTTTTTGTGTTACAGATTCACAGAGTTGGAAGGGACCACAAGGGTCCTCTAGTCCAGTGTTCCCCAACCTTGGGCGTCTAGCTGTTTTTGGACTACAATTCCCATCATCCTTGACCACTGGTCTTGCTAGCGAGGGATGATGGGAGTTGTAGTCCAAAAACAGCTGGAGGCCCAAGGTTGGGGAACACTGCTCTAGTCCAATGTTTCCCAAACTTTTTCTGAACCGTGGGCCCCTTTCGACCTCGTTTCTCTCCTGTGGCCCCCCATGGGCATAGCCAAGGGGAGCAGCTGCCCCCCAAATAAGCAAAAATCAATACAAATCTGAGGTTTTGCACCCCCTAACAAAAGCCTGCCCCCTAACAAAAATCCTGACTATGCCCATGTCCCCCGTTATGTTTTGTTTGTAAATAGAACATGTTTTATTTATATTTTTTATAATTTATACAGAACACAATTACATAAAATAATAGGAACATAATGAAATATTGTTGAAGCAGAAAGTCATAGAATCATAGAGCTGGGAGGGACCCCAAGGGTCATCTAGACCAGGGGTCTGCAACCTTTAAGACAAAAAGAGCCACTTGGACCCGTTTCCGAAGAAAAAACAACAACTGGGAGCCGCAAAACCATTGCGACATTTAAAACAAATATAACACTGCATACATTGTTTCTTAGCCCAATGTTATCCTCGTCATTATAAAAATAACTTTTTTGACACTTTTTAATTATTTTTTGTTTGACCCCTCAGAATTACTCCTCCTCATAGAAATAAACGTTATATTAACAAGTTACCTTTTTTTGAGTGTGTGTTCTTCACTCCCCTTCAAAACAGTAGCTGCAAATTGCAAAGCAATAGCAGCAAATCAGTCAGCAACAAAGACATGCTATATACCGTATTTTTCGCTCCATAGGACGCACTTTTCCCCTCCAAAAATGAAGGGGAAATCTGTGTGCGTCCTATGGTGCGAATGCAGGCTTTCGCTGAAGCCTGGAGAGCGAGAGGCATCGGTGCGCACCGACCCCTCTCGCTCTCCAGGCTTCAGGAAGCTATCCGCAAGCCTTGCAAGCCCGGCGGGAGTTCCCACAGGCTCACAAGGCTTGCGGGCAGCAGCCTGCAGCCCCAGCGAGTGTCCGCAGGCCTTGCGCGCCTGGCGGGAGCTCCCGCCAGGCGTGTGAGGCTTGGGGCGGCAGCCTGTTGCCCGAAGCACAGGGAGCCCTCCGGAGGGCTCCCCGTGCTTCGGGCGAGTGTCTGCATGCCTTGCGCGCCCGGCAGGAGCTCCCGTCGGGCGCGCGAGGCTTGGGGCGGCAGCCTGTTGCCCGAAGCACAGGGAGCCCTCCGGAGGGCTCCCCGTGCTTCGGGCGAGTGTCTGCATGCCTTGCGCGCCCGGCAGGAGCTCCCGTCGGGCGCGCGAGGCTTGGGGCGGCAGCCTGTTGCCCGAAGCACAGGGAGCCCTCCGGAGGGCTCCCCGTGCTTCGGGCGAGTGTCTGCAAGCCTTGCGCACCCTGCAGGAGCTCCCGCCGGGAGCTGCTGCTGCTGGGAGCCCCCACAACCCCCGAAAGAGGACTCGCTCCAGAGATCCTGGCGGCTCCCAACCCGGGTTCGCTTCACCGCGCGGGGCAACAATGAGTGAAAGGAGGCGCACTAAAAACAATGGCTCACGGGGAAGGCGGGCGCGTGCCGCTCGGCCCTTGGGGAGCCTTCCTGCTGCCGCTGCCCTGCGCCCAACTCGCGAGGAGAGTGGCGCTGCCTTCTGCTCTCCGCCGCCGCCTCACAGATGACAGCGACTGCACGGGAACAAAGGAAAATGCGCCTCCTCCCCTCGCCTCCACCCCGGAGCCGCGGCAAAGGCGTTAAAGAGCCACATGCGGCTCCGGAGCCGCAGGTTGCCGACCCCTGATCTAGACCAACCCCCTGCAATGTAGGAAACTCAGTTAAAACATCCATGGCAGATGGCCATCCAACCTCTGCTTAGAAACCTCCACGGAAGGAGAGTCCAGAACCTTTCGAGGGAGATCCAGCTTCCATGTATTACTAAAAGTAAATAACATTTACCCCAGTTATTTGACACAGAGGGGGAAACCTACAGATACAGTCCAAAAGGTGCACAGGGAGTTCTGTATATATGGGAGAATTTTAAAAAAGCAAGTGGTCCTCACTGCCCTGGTGCAAAAAGAGCCCTGGCTGCCTAGATAATACACTATAGTCCCACACACCCTTACCTGGGAGTAAAGCCCACTTTAAAGAAGAAAGTGCGGCTTTCTTCTGAGTAGACACTTTGATGAAAGCAGCACCAGATGACCCCACTCGGCTACGCAGCCAGGCCGATGCTGCTGACAGGCTCTGCACCCCTTGGCAACATCCGAAGGCCCTGATCCACTAGGTGCTGGGGTAGATTGCACCCTGCACCTAGCAGAGTCAGGCTCAGGCTTCCACCAGGCCCAGCACTGGTGGCAGCAACAAGCAGCTCTGGCTCACCCAGCCCTACCCACTACCACCCCACCACCGCATTTACCTGACCTGTGGGTTCTGGATCACGGGTTCCACTGGTCAAAACAGGAGCTTCAGCATTTACTGTCTCCTGCCAGAGACAAACCAGGACTGCTCCAAGAAAATGCACAGGGCAAAAAGGAGTGCTAGGCCCTGGTGGGCTGCCCCCTTACCCACTTGTGCTTGGCCAAGTGGATAGCCATCCAATCAGGATTTAAATAAAAAATGATGATTCCCCCCCCTTCACTTCTCACTTCCCTCTGTGCCCCCCTAGTCTGATGCTATGGCTCACCATTTGCACATTTTTCAACTGTGCCCCCCTTGGAATATCATGGGGTGCCCCAGGGCCTCTGGTTGGGAAACACTGCTCTAGTCTAACCCCTGCAATGCAGGGATATTTTGTCCAACATGGGACTCAAACCTATGATCCCGAGATTAAGAGCCTCGTGTTCTAGCAACTGAGCTATCCCAGGGGAACCTGTTTTTTTGTATTTTTTTTTTTTAAGGCATTTAAAGTCTGAGGATGGTTTTCTAGAAAAATTATAATCTATGGGCAATATCTTGTCCCTGCTACTCCTGCTATTACTATTTATAAGATACAGAAAAAGCAATCTTGTTAAAAACCGTAGTAATTAAAACAGTTAAAAGAGCAAGTTCAGAGGACTGCTTGCCTAAATAGGTGTACCATCAAGAGCCAACAGAGTGCCAGTACCGATGGGCTCTTTTATTTTAGCAAGGAGGGCATTCCACAATACAGGCACCCCCACCCAAAAAGCCTGCCTACATGTTACCACAAGCTGATAACCATTCACATTGAAAGGTTATATGAATGTGGGAAGATGCAGGCTGATTTGATATGCATGGTTGTCATGGCATAAGTTAGGGATTGGGGAAAGATGATTTAGATACGTCACCCAAATGGATATGTGTTACTATCGGTGTTGCTGGCGTGTCTTCGGGGACTGTTAAAAGGTTTGGGTACGCCAGACACAGAAGGGATGCTACAATTGAGACACTGTGGCCTGCTGAGTAAACTGCTCCTGTATTTTAAAAAGTGTGATGAACCTTTCAGCACACAGTTCTAAACAGCTTTTGCAAAGAGCACTAGTTTATCCCTCTGGTGGTTTGTTGTTGTTGTCAAACAATATTTTATTAGTAGTAAAATGCTTCCCACCCTGTATTTTTTAAAATAAAAAAATATACTAGCAGAGTACCACTTAGGTGAAAGAGTGTTATAGCATGATAACACTATAAACTAATCATAAATGAATGAATGATAGAAAATTGCCACTCCCCCAGTATGTTGCTTGATCCAAGAGGCTCTTCTTGGCTTGTGACCAGGCTGCCTCATGGGTTGCACTGTCCCTTGTACATACCTGTTGTAGGTGACCAAGGACATAAAGAAATAGGAATATGAAGCCCTGAGTAAATCAATTGGGGCAGGTACTGAGAGTGAACTGAGAATAACCGAGGTGTTGTTCACAACATTAGCAGTTAACCTGTTCAATGATGAATCACATTATTTTTTTTAGCGCAGCTACTTTTTATGGAAAATCTGTTTTTAACATTGTACGGGTGCCCCTAGTTACTCTCATGTCACAGTCAAATGCTGACATAAATCTTTTTTCTAATAAAATGAACTATTCAAATTATTTCTTTGCTGAATGATGTCTGCAGCTGATGTATTTTAATCTGCCAGGCATAGAAAATGAAATTTACATGTCACTGAGGTCTTTCTGCTTAATAAATGTTTTAAAAGAGAGAAAGCAGAAAGCCATATAAAGGTAAGATTATAATGTTTTGCATAGGTTTTTTAATTTTTTTTTAGAAAAGGGTATTGTATCTCCTGCCTTAATGTTAAAACATTTTTATTTATGAGATAGTGTATTTATTTTGGGTGTTTTATAGCAGATTTGCAAGAATGTAATGGTTATTAATGATTTAGACTAATTTCCTTACAGGCTCCTCATAGCGATATATTTTGTCACAAAGAGAAATCATTGCTTAACACCTTAACACCTGCATGTCTGGGTCCCAGTTTTTACATACCATCCTATGTGTACCACCCTGATTTTAAGGCTTCCATGCATTTCACCTGTTCTTAGGATTTTTCCCCTTCCTCAGGTCGTGTTTATATTTATTTTGCACTGAATAAAGGAGGAAAATAGTGCATATTAAATCAGGGGTGGGAAACCAGACCTCCCCTACCGCTTGCAGGTAAAGTTTTGCAGTTTTGAGCTGCCCACCTGCCAATCACCTGGCCTCAAAATGACACCAGATGGCCTTTTTGTTAATTTCAGAAACCCCTTTCAATTTGCTGTTTTCTGAAAGTTCTTTGCAGGCACCGGGAATCATGTGATTCATGGTTCCTACCAACACCTTTCAGCTGAGCCAGGTTTTTAGCTGCCCCAAACCTGAAGTCATATATGTGGCTGGGTGTGACTTGAAATGGCCTTATGGGCCAAATGGGGAAGACTTGTAGGCCTAATTAGGAGCCACAGGTTCCCCCATCCCAATTTAAATAAAGCCGATTTTGCATTTAGAGGTTGCTTTGCATGGCTGCTGAATTAGACCATGGCACATTGGCCCAAATTCCATCCAGTGTTCATCAGAATCCCCTTAATCAGCAGTGTAGCTAACAATAAGGAAACACCATTATGGTTTCCGGAAATAATATTCCTCCTCCTATGGTCAGAGCCAAATCCCCTTTGAAACAATCCCAGACAACTAAATGGCGGCTCAAGCAATCCGAGGTTAACTATGAATAATTAGAATACTGTGCATATTCACTCCTTTCCATCCTAGCCAAAATAATAAAATACTAGGATTTTGTTGCAAACATACCGTACTTCTTGACAGTCTAAGGATGAGGGGGAAAGATCATTTCAGGAGAGTAATTTTCAAAGTGCTTAAAAGAGCTGTTTTTTAAAATACTTCTTCTACTTCTACTACTACTAATAATAATGTCTTTATTTAAAAGTGTGGGGTTTTGTATATTTCAGCCAGACAAACCCCACAAGGATTGTTACAGAACTCCTTTTTTTAACAATTATCCACAGTAAGTTTTAGAATGACAGATTACAGTGTGTTTGGCTATATCACCACAAACCAGGATGGTTGTGTGACTGTAAGACATTATTGTATTAGAGGTAGACTGGGTAAATCTAAATCTTTTCAAGCTTTGGTTGAGTGGGTTAATTCCAGGACCTGAATTACATGTCCAATTTGAATTATGCTGCAAAGACGGAATGCACTCCACATTCAAAAAGTGCCATTCTAACTCCCACCCTCCAAGTGAAGATCCCAGCTTATTTTGACATTACTCAGGTGTCCAGAGATCCCCCCCCATACTTTTTTGTTCCAGAGATATTTAGGACAAAGATTTGTCTTTAACATACGTACATTATCGGGGGAGGGGGGGTGTTAACTGGGGACTCCATTTGACTCTTCTTTCCCTGAATGTGTTGTTTGTGAATGCCTTTGTGACATCCGTCATTCAAAACCGAACCCTGCAATCCTGCACATATCTACTCCAAAGTGAGATCCATTGAATTCAAGGGGGCTTAATCCCCAGGTAATTATGTATGGGATAGGCTGCAATCCTATATGCATATTCATATAGGATAGGGCTCAAGATGGCTATGCACTAAGCTCCAATATCAGAGGCAGCATGTCTCTAAATACCACTTACTTGGAAAGATGTAGGACAGAGCCACAGCACTCATGCCCTGAGATTTTGTAGAAGATCTCTTTCTATCATCTGCCCTCCCATGCAATGCAGAAAAAAAGACTAGAACCGTAAACAGAACTTGAGGTCCTCGATTTCAACCAATAAGTGCATCTTATTAAAATGTGATGCAGAACAAAAGGAAAAGAGACAGAGGGACAAGCTCACACTATTAATTTTCCCATAAAGCCATTTGCTTCATCATCAGGCAACATTGCTAGAAGAAACCTTTATCTGGTGATTATTTAAGAACACACAATTTTATTTGTAGTAAGAGAGAGAGAGAGAGAGAGAGAGAGAGAGAGAGAGAGAGAGAGAGAGGGAGGCAAAGATTGAGCTGTTCATGCATGACACTATAGTTGTTCAGGCTATGGAGGAATTTATCTTCCATCCTTCACAATAGAAAACCTGATTGAATAATTGTTGCAAGGAGACAAGAAAATACGAGTTAATATTAGTAGTTCAAAAGCTCAACAATTTTTTTTAAAGAGAAGAAACTAAATGAGGCTGCGATTGTGACACTGCAGCAATTTGCAATAATCACGGGCTTTCAGGTAGCTAGTCTTGCATCTAAGTGGAAATGAGCAATCAGGCGCTGGGGGGGGGGGGGCAGAGAGAAAGTGTATCTATAATTTATGTTTTCAGTTTGCTATCTCAGTATAACCATCCCCTCCTATAAAGCAAGTGATATTTTGAATCTGATCGGGCTGATTACATCGGCAAAAGGAAACATTGTGACTTTTGCATGTGTGGTTTAATTCCTGCTGGTTTGGCAATTCATTTTTAAACTTTCCATTGTGGTGACAGCCAAGGGGGTAGAGAACCTTTCCTTAATGACGAAGCCGTCCCTTCTAAATTGGCTTACCTTGTTCACTCCAATCCTGTGGGCACAATTCACCCAAATCTAGGGCAGCCAAGATGTAGGTACAGATGACCCAATGCAAAAAAACAATACAGGCAGGCTACATCAACTGTGAAAGGCAGGTGCCTGTATCGCTCACTGCTTGTCCTTTTAAAGATGTATCCATAGCAGTGAACAGAGGAGTCATGGCCGCCACAGGTGACGGGTTCCACCCAACTTTAGGGGGCCCGGCGTGTGTGATGTCACAAATGTGGCATGTCCGTGTGAGGTCACGCAACCGGAGGAGACTGGATAGGAGGCCTATCGTGGTCACAGGGAGGCTAATAGGGCCTGTTGTGGCCCCGGAAAGGCGCAATGGGGTCTGGCGTACCTGTGTAAAACCAAACTTGAAACATTACTGAATTTCTGAAACACTGTCACCTGTCAAAATTAAAGCAGAATGTCTGAACACATTATGAAGTGCGCTGGTGGAACACTTCAATAATATTCTGATCAAAATGGGATAGCTCAGTCAATAGAACATGGAACTCTTAATCTCAGAGCCATGGGTTTGAGCCCAAAGTCACATTTTTTTGGGGGGGGGGGAATGTTCAGTAGGAACGATCTGTACAGGGACTTAAAATGGCACTGCATGGTAGGGGATGCATTTAGTCATCCGACTTTATTCTGTGC
The DNA here is from genome assembly GCF_964106915.1 of Podarcis gaigeae. Taxonomy (NCBI): domain Eukaryota; kingdom Metazoa; phylum Chordata; class Lepidosauria; order Squamata; family Lacertidae; genus Podarcis; species Podarcis gaigeae. The sequence goes on along the minus strand of NC_139683.1, from coordinate 22,068,484 downwards.
TAAAATATGCCACAAACAAAGGGTAAGGAAGTACATTATGACAGAGGGATCTGTATAACAAAGAATAAATAGACTGGGATCTCATGCAAGCAATACTTTTAGCTGACTTTCACTGCATTTAAATGGCTCTATTTGTTGCTCGGTTAGTAAGTGAAATGTGAAAAGTACATGGATTAGAATGATTCTCAACAGACTATACACCATGTGTGTGAGATCTACCTTTTGCTGAAAATGTAATTACTCAAAAAGGTGGCCAGAATTAAATTTTAACTTTTAGATGGGTTGATGTTCTCTTATATACCAATGTAAATTATAAACAGTGTGTTATAAACTGTGTGTTCTTTATATACCAATGCTTTTTTGCACAATGAATTTGGGTGATCAATATTTTTTTTTTTGATCATAACTTCCCATGATTTGTGATTAAGAGACTATTTAAGGAATGTGTTAAAATGTCCACCTACCTAGTGCCGTTCATTTCAGTATAATTTCAGTATATATATATTATACTGAAATGAATATATATATATTTTCTTGGTTTGGAGAGCAGTACAAAGGCTTTCTTTCCAAACTGGAATCTAACTGTTGTCATTTAATAATTAATCTTTTCTGAAATCTGACCCCCCACCAAATTTTTTTTTTTAAGGGGTGCAAACTTCCAGTGTCTTATGCCATAGCTGCGCTTGCTAAGTACAATAACACTGTGCCCCAGCAAGGGGTTTGGATAGGCTACTTGCAGTTTACAGTCTTATTATAAAATCATGCAGCACAGACAGCAGCGAATAAATGAAAATGCATCTAGGATGCCACCAGTATTAATGTGCATCAGCATACACAGCATTTGACAGATAGGATTCTGTTCCCTTTCTGATCCACTTCTGGATCCACTTCTGATCCCTTTCTTGAGTTCTCTCCTGAGTAGTTTACCATTTATGAGGACTGTCTCTACATTGTGGGTAGGGGGTGCTTTGCCAACAGCTCTGGGGCAGACCCAGTCTTGCACCATCAAGCCCTCCTGGCACTGTCGTCTTACCTGTCATAAGCATTGGTAGGCAATAACAGCACTCTGATGCATCTGCCATTAAAATTTCCCACAATGCCCCTGAATGATGCAATAATATTAGGGGCATTGTGGGAAATTACAATGGTGGCTCTCGGACCAAGTTGTCCAACAGTCATCACATCAAAGGACAGGTTAAAAGACAGCTTAGGCCAATGCAAGTTTTGGAAGTGACACCACAGATGGCACAAACACTTCCAGAGTGTGCTACATGTACAACCAGTGTCTATTTGACTGGTTGTACACGAAGCAAAGGGACGCGGGTGGCACTGTGGGTTAAACCACAGAGCCTAGGACTTGCTGATCAGAAGGTCAGCGGTTCAAATCCCCGCGACGGGGTGAGCTCCCGTTGCTCGGTCCCAGCTCCTGCTAACCTAGCAGTTCGAAATCATGTCAAAGTGCAAGTAGATAAATAGGTACCGCTCCGGCGGGAAGGTAAATGGCATTTCTGTGCTCTGCTCTGGTTCAACAGAAGTGGCTTAGTCATGCTGGCCACATGACCTGGAAGCTGTACACTGGCTTCCTCGGCCAATAAAGCGAGATGAGCACCGCAACCCCAAAGTCGGTCATGACTGGACCTAATGGTCAGGGTGTTGGTTTCTGCTTCCTTCACTGAGTAGCGAAGTGCTTGTCACAAGACAATGTTTACATTCCACAGTCAGTGCTGTTGGGTTTTCTCACGGGAAAGGAGACTGGATGTGACGTACACTGGTTTCCTGTTTTTCACTGTTCTTTGCAGTTCAGTATGATTCTCTCCGTGCTTTAGAGGAGAGAGGATGCCTTTCTCTGCTCCGGCAGAGGGAAAATGTTTTTCTGTAAATTACCAGCTTTGAAGTGTAAATAAAGTAATATAGAGCATGTTGGCACGTACTTTTCATCATTCCGCTGTGCACTGGACACTGCTTATCTCCAACATTTTGGTTCCGGGCCCAGAAAAACGCAGTGTTTTGAGAATGGACTCCAGAAGTCGGGCTCCTGGCAAAGGAACAAAGGAGCAAAGAATTGGAGTGCCGGCAAAGGATCGGAATGCAGAGGGCCGGATCGGACGATATCTCTGCGCGTCAAGATGATTTGATGAGGTATGTGCTACAGCTCCGGGCAGCCTGCCAGCTTCTAATTAATGGCTTTGTGGCTGGACTTTGAACTTTTATAGCCGGTTTTGCCGTGGCACAGGCAAAAGGCTAGAAGGATAAATTTTTCCTATGCTGGGGGAAATCGAAAGTAAAGCAGCTGCAGCAGTGTCGCAGCATGAATTTAAGACAGCAGAGAGAACTTTCACTTTTGAACTTGCCTTTGGAATGCGGTTTGAAGCAGCTGCAGATAAGCAAAGCAGTTAAGCAGAAAGGCACAGGTTCACAAAGCAGAGGCTGTTTTTGAATTTGCTTTTGGATTGAAGCAGCTGTACACAGACACAGCTTGTATAAAGCAGCTTGATTTAAAGCAGCAGAGATGACGCAGAAGGCTAATGCCAAAGTCATGATGGCTAGCTGCAGAAGGCTGGATGAGGCAAGTGGGGAATTTGATGCCAATCAGCCAAATGCTCAACTCACAGTAGCCTGTGATACTGCCATGATTCTGAATGGAGCAGACCGCCAGGGTGATAGCTGCATGGGCAAGGGGGAGTCTTCACAGACGTCATCCCAGAGTGCAGTGGAACCACCAGATGGCGCCAAAGCTTTGAAGGCAGTGAAATGCTACTCGTGTGGACGTCTAGGCCATATGAAGAGGGAATGCAGATATCCCAGGGCCAAGACAGAGCAGCGCAGCGAAAGCTCATCGCGTGGAAAAGGCCGAGGCAAAGGCAAAGGTCCGGTGTCCAGGACAACGCAGCACAAGGCAATGGTCTCACGCTTCACTCCAAAGGTTGCAGAGGTCCAGAAGACGTCTAGATCTTTCTTCGTTGTTGATTCAGCGGCGACCCACCACATGTGCAACGATAAGCGACTGTTCGTGTCTTTTACACCGCAGGAAGGTGCGATTCACCAGGCGGATGACCACACAATCCCCAGTAAAGGCTACGGAACTGTTGTTCTTCACAGTTTGGACTTATCGATACAGGATGTGCTTTATGTGCCAGATGCCAAGCATAATCTGCTCAGCGTTGGACAGCTGAATGAGCGGAAAATTGACGTTTCCTTTAAGAACAAAAGGTGCATCATCACAAAGAAAAATGATTATGTATTGCATGCTGAATATGTTGATCGTTTGTATGTTTTGTATTTTGATGATGTTGTGCAGGATGACACTTGTTGCATTGCAGGTTCTAACAAAAGTTTGCATGCAGAATGTATTCACGATTTTCATCGAAAATTTGGTCATTTGCATTTTGAGGCAGTATCTAAAATGCCTGCCTTGGTTGAAGGTATGACTATTAAACCCTGCAGGTACCACATGAAGTGCAAGGCATGCGCAGCAAACAAAGTGAAAATGGCTGCGAAAGGTAAGGTGTCTAGTAGGCAAGCTACAGAACCATACCAGGTTGTTCATGCTGATTTGGTTGGACCACTAGCGCCCTCTTTGGGTGGAAACAGGTACTTCATGGTTCTCATTGATGCATTTTCCAGGTATATTTATGTGTACAATCTCAAGCAGAAATCAGAGGCTTTTCCAAGGTTCAAGGAATTCTGTGCTTGGTTGGGAAATGTGCATGGTAAGAAGGTAAAGACTCTTTTCAGTGATCGCGGGGGAGAATTCACTTCTCAGCAGTTTGAAGCTTTTCTGACTGAGAAAGGAATTCAACACGATTTGTCTAGTCCTCGCTCGCCATGGCAGAATGGACTTGCGGAACGAGCAAATCAGACATTGCTTCAAGGGTTAAAAACCTTGCTGCATGATGCCAATCTTCCAGAGAGTTATTGGGCCGAAGCTCTCTCATGTTTTACTTACAGTTATAATCGCAGGTTATCTTCAGCGATTGGTTGTACCCCCTATGAGAAGATGTTTGGCAAGAAGCCATACATCAAACACATGAAAATTTTTGGTTCTGACATGTGGGTTCACTCACCACAAAACTCCAAGTTAGACAAGCGTGGATTGCATGGTATCTTTCTAGGTTATCAGAAAGGGTCTTACAGAATAATGATGACTGACTCTAAGGAAATTAAGCTCACAAGAAGTGTTGAGTACAATGCCAAGTGGGGGGAGAATGTGGGAATTTTCCAATGTTATCCTGATGACAGTGATGAAACTGAGGATAGTCAAAAGCAACCGCAACAACCCACACCCACTGATGAAGGTTCTGATTCTGAGTCTGAAACTGAATCGGGTGATTCAGAGGATCTCAAGAGTGCGAAAGCCTCTATGCGACCCTCTGAAAGCTCTGATCAAGAATTGGAGGAACCATTGTTCACAATAGGTCATTTTTCTCCTAAGAAGGAAGAGGAGAGTGTTGAAGACTTAAGGCTAATTCGTAGGTCACAGAGAGCAACAAAAGGCAGACCTCCAAAGAGATTTGCTGATGAGTTTGCTAAGATAGCAGTAACAGCTGTTAAAAGCTCCAAGAAGGTGTTTGAACCTTCAAGTTTCCAAGAAATCCAGGATTTGGATTCAAAGGAAGCTGAGCCATGGTTAAATGCCATGAAGGCTGAGCTTGATTCCTTGGAAAGGAACAAAACATGGGACCTTGTTCCAGTAGTTCCAGGAATGAAACTGCTTGGAAGCAAATGGGTCTTCAAAGCGAAGACAGATCAAAATGGCAAGATAGTCAGACACAAAGCCAGATTGGTAGCCAGAGGTTTTGCACAGGTGCCAGGTGAAGACTATCACGAGACCTACTCACCCACCGTGAGGTATGAGAGCATTAGGCTTATGCTCAAGCTAGCTGCAGAAGAGAATCTACACATTAGTCACCATGATGTGAATACAGCTTTTCTGTACGGATCTCTAGATGAATCACTTTATATGCTTCCACCTGATGGCGTACAGGTAAAACAGGGATTTGTTTGTGCTCTGAAGAAGTCCCTTTATGGTCTCAAACAAAGTGCACGGTGTTGGCACACAAAACTCACTGAAGTATTGTTTTCTCTAGGTTTTAAGCAAGGGAAAGCTGATCCATGTGTATTTGTCAAAGAGGAGGGGCAAAAGAAACTGTATTGTTTGTTTTATGTTGATGATCTTTTATTCTTTTGGAAGGATGTCACATTGTACAATAATGCCCTAGCTCAATTGAAAGAGCACTTTGACATGAAAGATCTTGGTGAGGTAAACAACTACCTATCTCTGGAAATAGAGAGAGATCAAGATGGTAACATTCTAGTACACCAGTCACGTAAAATTGCTGATGTGTTAAGCAAACTAAACCTGATGGATGCTAACCCTGTAGACACACCGATGACAACAGGTTATCAGGTAGATGACACTGGAGAAGCATTTTCTGATACTACACTGTACAGAAGTGTGCTAGGCAAGCTAAACTTCATTGCCAGATGTTCAAGACCTGACATTGCTGTTAGCTGTAATTTGCTAAGCAGACAAGTCAACAATCCTACTGTTAAGGATTGGAAAGCTCTGAAACGCATAGCGCGGTATTTGAAAGGCACTATGCATTACAGACTGAGATTTAACAATCAAAAGTCTGGTGGTCTTGAGATATTTGCAGATGCAAGTTTTGGAAGTGACACTACAGACAGGAAAAGTACGTCTGGAGTTTGCTATAAGTACAATCAGGGTCTATTTGATTGGTCATGCAAGAAGCAAACAACAGTTAGCTTAAGTACTTGTGAAGCTGAACTGAATGCACTGTCTTATTCACTTAAGGATTGTGAATGGTTGTTACAATTGTGCAAAGACATAAAAATTCCTGTCAAATGTCCAATCCAGGTTTACCAGGACAACAAAGCATGTTTGGCTTTGCTGAATTCTGAAGGTTGTAAGCAAAGCACGAAGCACTTGCAATTGAAGTTGCAACATGCTAGGGAACGTATTCAGAAGGGACTCGTAACGGTGTCCTATATGCCAGGTAATGAAATTCCTGCTGATGTATTGTCCAAGATTGTATCAAGGGATCAACACTGTACCTATGTGCAGAAGTTGGGTTTGTGCTGATATTGTACGAACACGCTGCCCAGTGATGTTCACAGAAAGGGGGAGGATGTTGGTTTCTGCTTCCTTCACTGAGCAGCGAAGTGCTTGTCACAAGACAATGTTTACATTCCACAGTCAGTGCTGTTGGGTTTTCTCACGGGAAAGGAGACTGGATGTGACGTACACTGGTTTCCTGTTTTTCACTGTTCTTTGCAGTTCAGTATGATTCTCTCCGTGCTTTAGAGGAGAGAGGATGCCTTTCTCTGCTCCGGCAGAGGGAAAATGTTTTTCTGTAAATTACCAGCTTTGAAGTGTAAATAAAGTAATATAGAGCATGTTGGCACGTACTTTTCATCATTCCGCTGTGCACTGGACACTGCTTATCTCCAACACAGGGATCCCTTTACCTTTACCTTACAAGAAGCAAACAACAGTGAGCCTAAGTTCTTGTGAAACTGAACTCAGTGCACTGTCATATTTACTTTTGGATTGTGAATGGTTGTTGCAACTGTTTAAGGACGTAAGGGTTAATGTGAAATGCCCTATATAGATTTACCAAGACAACAGGTCCTGTTTGGCTTTGCTAGCTTCAGAGAGTTGCAAGCAAAGAACCAAGTACTCGTGGATAAAATTACATCATGCAAGGGAGTGTATCCAGAAAGGACTCATTCAGGTGTCCTACATGCCAGGAAACAAAATTCCTGCAGATCTGTTGTCTAAGGTTGTTAACAGGGAACAACTACAGGTTTATGTACAGTGGTTGCAGTTAGGCTGAAATACTGCACCGCAGGTTACATGGAATGGGGGAGGATGTTGGAGATTCCATTCCACCTTTTGTTGCAGACATGGGATTGTTGCATGTCACATGTCTGTTTACATTCCAGCACAGACTGCTGGGTCCTGTGAGCAGAACTTCCGCTCTGTGTATTGCTTTTGTTTTCTACTCTCTCAGAGAAGACGGCGAGGAGAGACGACATGTTTATTTGTTCTGATTTAAGTAAAATAAATCCGTAGTTTTAGTATATATCCACAGCCTCAAGCCTCTTCTGTTGTGCAGTTTACCCTGCTACGTATAATGTGCTCAAGTCGGCTAGCTTGAGTCACTGATTTACGTCGGAGTCAGAGGTTGATAAATCTCTGCAACATGAAGGCTGAGAGGGATACGATCCTGCTGGGGCCTAGCCAGCTGGACTTTCGACCCCCGGATGCCGACAGCGTCGGCTGAGGGTTCTACTGGGGCACTGCGCCCAGGCTGTGACCCAGGAATGCCTGCAGTGTGCTTTGACAGATGTGAGACAACAGAGGGAGGGAAGGGAGAAAATGAAGAGGTAATGGTACCAGTATGAGGAGGGGGAAGTGATGTCATATAGGCACTCATGGAGTTAATATTTGCAACTTCCCATGGTGCTGTTATGTAATGCATCAGGATGATGGCCACCACCATTGCATCTGCTGCTGTGCTAGCATGATGTTCTGGATCAAGTGTAGTGCTATAGATCTCATAATAGGATGCCCCAGGCTAGATACTTGCTTGCTAACCCAGCGGATTAGCGTTTGGTCCAACGGATGCAAAGTTATGTACTGATCTGCAATGAATTGCTCCCGTTCGATAAAACGATGACCAATGCATGGATTATGTGAGGCTACCACACATGGCTGCACACAAAGCCAACAAGCATATCCCATATTTGTGTCACTGTGTCAATGTTTTTTGAGTTGGCAAAGGCTTGTGCTCCAGTTTTATTAGCCTGTTGGAAAGAAATCTCATTTAGCCAGCATTTTTTAACATCTACATTAATTCTTTTAAAACACTGAAGTGAGTGTTCTACAGCTATGTAAAGAAACGCATTATCAAAGCATTAAGATATGATTAAACTGACATTTTCTTAAGAAAACGAAAGGAGCAGGAAAAAGCCATTCTAAAAGGACTGAGTGCTACATACTCCAGATATTATCTTCAGTGCTTACTCAGGGATCTTTAAAGAAGCTTATTACCAAGTACCCTAAGAAGACAAGTGCGGATGTGTACAGATCAGAGGAATGCAAGTTAATGCACCTGCCAGATTTTACTATCATACAAAGCATGTCAATCAGCACTCAGACCTTGCGTTTAAAAATATGTTCCCTCAGATTTTTCTCCTAGTAGTGTATCTTACATTACTATGTTTTTCCATTCTGTAGCTGTGCGGTGTCAGGAACGTCACAAATTAGGCGACTGGATACGCATAACTACAATTAGTATGGATTGCCTTAATTAGACAGTGCTCACTGGTACAACCACTGCTGCATTTTATCAAGATGGACATACTTAAGGAAGCAGCTCACAAGGCAAGGAAGTTCTTGAAGGCAGGGTTAATGTTGATTGGTGTGTGATGAACAACCTTGTTTCTCTGGGTCTTTGCTATATGTAAAGTCTTACTTTATAGAGCTGTATCATATCAGATGATAATCACTAAATCATTGAATTATAGAACTGTAGAGTTGGAAGGGACCCTGAGGGCCATCTAGTCCAACCCCCTGCAATGCAGGAATCTCAACTCAGTCATACACGACAGATGGCCACCCAACTTCTGCTTAAAAACTTTCAATGAAGGGCAGTCCATTACCTTTCAAGGAAGTCCGTTCCACGGTTGAATAGTTCTTTCTGTCAGAAAGGTCTTCCTGATGTTTAGCAGGAATCGGGTCCTAGCATCTAGAGCAGGAGAAAACAAGCTTGCTCCATCCTCTATGTGACAGCCCTTTAGGTATTTGAATATGGCTATTATATCTCCTCTCAGTCTCTTCTTTACTAGGCTAAACATACCAATTTCCCTCAACCGTTCCTCATAAGGCTTGGTTTCAAGACCCTTTATCATCTTGGTCACCCTCCTTTATTTTGTAAAACAACACCTAAGAGTGCAACTACTTGTGGCTTGGGGACAGGTGTCAACAGGGACCCTAGGATTATGTGGACCTTCCATTCTATAGGCCGAAAGGGAGATCAAGCTATGGAGAAAGAAGTCATATGCCTAAGATCTTCCCTAGTTGATGGTGCAGCTTTCTACCACCATGGCTGCCATGGATGTTCCACAGGCAATGGAGCTAAAAACAGAGTGATGGGGCTGAGGCAGCCAAGAATCTACAGGACCCTAGGCTTCCTTAGTCCCTTAATATTGGAGGCAATGGGAAGGAACAAAAAAGAAAAAAGAAAGACAAGTCCACTTATTTTGCTGTGGCTGGTGTGAACTGGTAGGTCTTAGGAAATGGCAATAGCTCTGCAGCAACTCTCCCCACCAAAGTGCACGTCCCATTGTTACAGTTTAATTTAATCACTAGGTAGCATGTGATTAGGGACGTGGGTGGTGCTGTGGGTTAAACCACAAAGCCTAGGACTTGCCGATCAGAAGGTCAGTGGTTCGAATCCCCACGATGGGGTGAGCTCCCTTTGCTCGGTCCCTGCTCCTGCCAACCTAGCAGTTCGAAAACACCTCAAAGTGCAAGTAGATAAATAGGTACCGCTCCGGCGGGAAGGTAAACGGCATTTCCGTGCGCTGCTCTGGTTCGCCAAAAGCTTAGTCATGCTGGCCACATGACCTGGAAGCTGTACGCCGGCTCCCTTGGCCAATAAAGCGAGATAAGCACCGCAACCCCAGAGTCGGCTACAACTGGACCTAATGGTCAGGGGTCCCTTTCCCTTTAGCATGTGATTAAGTCAGGAGTCTTCCATGACAGAAGACAACCAAGAACAGCAGGATTGATAAAATGGAACAATAACGGAAGGCCAAACAAGCTAATCAAAACTGGCCAAAAAAGCAAAGTTAGTGACAAGGAATGAAGAGCCAGCATCAATTTAACACAAAAACCTTGCAAAATAACTTAGATTTAGCCTGCCTCCTGAAGCCAAAAGCATCTAGGGAGGGTAGTCCATAGTTATGGTGCCACAACTGGAAAGGCCCTAGTCCTCAACCTCAATCAGCAGGTAGGCTCAGGTAGCATATATGTGTAAATAAACCATATATTATAAAGACACCACAGTTTCCGCTGTGCCTCTTTCTGAGGAAACACAAACCCTGGGTAACTGCCTGGAACTCCTGGAATCTTGCACCACTCAGAGATTGGGGTGGCATGCAACAACACAAATTAATGCCCACCAGCTTTGCATTTTGTTTTGTTTACCTGTATTACAAATTAGATGTATTTAAATAATGGATTAAATTAATGGAGTATTCTGACATCAACAAACTTGGGAGGCTCCATTTAGATTTAAAGATTATAAAAAACAACAGGATCTATACAGACATAATGAGCTAGAGATTTTATCACTTTTAAAAATCATTTCTTGTAAAACATACATCTACATACAGTGCATTTTCAAAGCAAAAAAAATGCAAACTCCTATCAGCAAAATCTAATGTCTAAAAGGCAGATTCCCCCCCCCCATTATCTCAGTGGGAGAAATCCATTTTTTTAGCACTGCTTGAAACATATATGGATGGGTGTATTGGTGTATAGCTTCAGAACAAGTATCTCCCATACAAAACACTGAAGGTTTTATTTTATATCAGGTTCAGTTTTCCCTGTGTCTTAAGAAGCGGGCGGGGGGGGGGGAACAATGGCCACATGTGCAGTTTTGGCACCTGACATTGCCAGTGGGCTTGGAATGAGCTGCTAGTTTGCAGCTAGGGTGCTTCCCTTAGAGAATATGGTATCACTTTTGCCTTGAACCACTAAACCACAGCAAAAAGAAGAGATTGCTATAATCACAATCTTCTTACAATGGCCTCTGCACAAATCACTTTAATTTGCAATTTAGATATCAATTAGTAGGATACAATCGGCACTGATAAGATATCCAATGGAAAGTGTTAATCCATTTGCTTTATTAGAAACCACTCCTGATTTCCTCCATATTTTTCATGGGATATAAGAAGGTGGAGTGGACCTTTGACACAGAGCAATGATTCAAGACTGATATGTCAGCAATTTTTTGTTCGATTTGTTATTGCCATTAAGTATTTGTTGTCATTGCAAACATTGTACTAAATGCAACAGCAATACAGAGAGTGAGATATCTGTGAAAGCATAATACAAAACTCACAGACATACCACAGCAACTCAAGTGGACCTGACTCTCTGTTGCAGTGGTTCTGAAATGGTGTTCTCAGTGTGTTGACTGGGGCAGATGGGAGTCCAACAACACCTAGGCCATTACTGTTCTATTGCCATATTTTTCTACTTCTTTGAGAACCTGCTATCTTAGGGTGTTTTCACAGGTGAGGCTGAAAATAACAATAGTTTCATTTGTGTGTGCCTGAAATTTCTTTAACCTGAGTATGAAACCTACTTTGACCTTGATGCTAATCCCTTTAGACCTCAGCCTTCCTCAACCTTATGTCCTTTGTATGTGTTGGACTATAATTCCCAGTATCCATGATCATGCTGGCTGGGCCATTGGAAGCTGTAGTCTAGGGCACCAGGTTCTTTTAGACATTAACAGCTGGTTTTCTGTAACTCGATTCAAAATGGCTGGGCAGTGTGCATGTCAATGTAGGCAAGTCCAATTTGTGTGAGTCGTTTCAGTGGAGTCAATACCAAGGTCAGTGCTATTTATATACAACCTTTCCATATATAACGTTCAAGGCCGTTTATGCAAAAAATGACAAAAATTATCAGTAGTACAAAAATCAATAGCAAAAACAATTAATCTACAGTATCTTAAAATATAAAAGGATGCATTAAAAATTCATAATAAAGCAATTAGGCCCAAAGATCAAGATACTAAATAACAAGCCATTAAACAAGCCATCAAAACATAACTGCAAAAAACCAGTTAAGTCAATCGTGCAAGAAACCATAACAACTCCATCTTATTAATTGTTAGCAACTTTTGTATGTGGAGTCCTTCAAGGCCTGACTTTCTCAGGCCAAGTAAAAATTATTTGCTTATTTATTCATCTGAAATATTTTTACCAAACTATTCAGCTGAAAATTACTTCCAGAGTAGCTTATAAAGATCAATAATAAGGCTGGCTTCAAACTTCCGACCTAAAAGACACCACACAAAAGGAAAACAGATTGGGAGGGAGGAGAAAAGAAGCAAAACCACACTCTGGTACAGAGTTCTGCCACTTGAGGCAGTGGCCTCACCCCACCTAATGGCTGTGCTGGCTCTGCCAACGCTCTTAACAAACCACAGTCCCCAGGATTCTTCACAGGAAGCCTTGTGCTTTACAGTGGCACCTTCGGTTACAAACTTAATTCATTCAGGAGGTCCATTCTTAACCCGAAACTGTTCTTAACATGAGGCACACTTTTGCTAATAGGCTTTCTGCTGCCGGCGCGCGACTTCTGCTCACATCCTGGGACAAAGTTCGCAACCAGGAGAATCTACTTCCGGGTTAGTGAAGCTCATTACTTGAAGCATTCATAAGGAGGATGGTAACCTGAGGTTCTACACTAAATGTATGACGTGGATGTGATATCAGACTTAAATGGCTTTCGCATTTAAGGAACCTTGCCTAAGGGCACCTTTCTTCACAGTCCTATTTCTCATGCCCTTAATGCTTGCAAATGAAAACCTGAGGTTCTACACTAAATGTATGACGTGGATGTGATATCAGACTTAAATGGCCTTTGCATTTAAGGAACCTTGCCTAAGGGCACCTTTCTTCACAGTCCTATTTCTCATGCCCTTAATGCTTGCAAATGAAAACAAACAAACAAACAAACCCACAGTGCCTATGTCAAGATAGATTTAAAAGGATATTTAGTGTCCTGTGCAATTGCAACCAGGAATTTAAGCAGGTAAAATTTTTTAAAGGATTGTTCTAATAGGCTTCACTACCAGATGGATGCAATATCAGGAAAGCTATTTTCAATAGTTCGTGATCATGGATGGCCTTTTCTGGGACTCCAAAATTTCTTGAGCTACTCGTAATTTTGCTCACACTGTGAAGGTTGAAATGAAAAGTGGATAGGGGGTTGTTGTTCTTTTTAGGTATTATGATTGTGCAGATGTTTAGGAGGCCATCTTTCGATGCCAGCGATGTTGTGTGGATGATGGAAAAAACAAAAGCAAACCCACACGCAAGTATTTCACAATAAAAACTCATCTGGAAGTCCCCTTGCCTCAGAACTTAAAGGGTAAGGGGGATTCTGAAAGGAATCATGTGGCTATATGCAAGGGGAGAACAATAATATTAAACTCTACTTCTGTTAAGCTCAGTCCACATCAACCAGGTTTGTACAGAGTGCTAAGATATTAAACGAGAATAAGCTAGTTCTTTTAGTAACAAGCTTTTAGTAACAAGGCAAAAGCAATCAAGCCATTGTCCCCAAAGGGCTTAATCAGCACATGCTGACCTGGGATTTGGTACGATGACATTAAAACGCATGTAATAACTGAAGATCTTCATTAATCCTTATGCGATTGCATCAAATGCATTTGGTGGGAATGGATGGGACCAAGAATGGCAAGCTTGGTCCACAGTAGCCCATCTATTGAGTTGCTCTGCTGCTCAAGACTATGGTAATTGATAAAGGCACACAAATACATCATCTCTTTGCAAATCTGGCTATAAAGTTACAGCCTGTTTAACCCATCACTGGCTGCTGTTGTCTGCTGACAGCCTGTGTAAACATGACTCCCAGATAAGCTCTGGCTGGCTCATTGTGCTACCGGTGGCAGCTTTCCAGTCTACTGCAGAATAGAATTGATCTTCTAAAGTTGGGTGGATGTGGTTCAACCTTTGCCAGGCAGCAAAGATACTCCTATAGCACTGCATGCTATTGCTTCTTTGGCATCTGATTCAGAAGAACGAGGAGCATAAGATTTTGCATCCTAAGGGGCCAGTAATGTGCTAGAACAGGAGAAACCTGCGTCAGTATTATCAGCTGGTAAGCTGCTGTGTGGTAAACGGTCATCTGCATTCACCCTCACTAGTGTATTTATGTGGGACTTAAAAGTTCCCAGCTGTTCCAGAAGGGCTGAGAGAGGAAGACAGGCGTAGGCTAGGCTGAAAGGAATGTGATAAATCTCTAGTATCTGAAGGCAGCAAAGGAACCTCAGCCATGTGATAGAGCAGCTGGTGTTCAGCGTCTACCTTCCACATTTTCTCCTTTTCTTCCTTAAAATCATACTCTAAGGCACACTAACAAGAAGAAAATGTTGGCACTAGTGCTGACATTGCAATAGTGCAATAGGACCGTCCCTTGTGATACGCTGCTAGACTGTTTTCCAGAAACCAACTACTCCTGTGCAGTCTTGTCCAAACCTTTTGAAAAGTATGTGGGGTTATTCTGGGTTCACTCTGGAGTGTTGGGACTGTTCTGCTTAGCAATAGTAGGTAGCAGTGGTGTATCATCAGTGGACTAGGAAGACTAGGCTAGTCCCTTTAATGTTCCCCTGGAGCCTCCTTCCCAAAGCCTGGAAAGCTTCTGCCAGACTTAGGGATGGAGGTGTGATGTTCTGATCAGTCCAAGAGCCCTCCCACCAACTTCCCAAAGTCCAGCATCCTGTCAGAGGCCTGGCACCCCCTTCTCAAAGCCTGGGAAGCCTGTGCCTGGCTTAGGGAGGGAGGCATGATGCGCATGCTCACAACTCCCCCCCATCACCCTCGCAAGCTGGTGCCTCTGACCCTAACTGTTCCCCTAGGGAAAAAATTCGCCACACGCCACTGGTAGGTAGCAGCAGCAAATGTAGGAAGAGTAGGAAGTAATGGCACCAATAATCAGAAAAATTCAAAAATGTTTTTTTCCTAGTACATGGAAATTGTAAAGCTTAGGATACATTTAGCTTATCACACCGGAATAGAATCTTGATGTGTCTTCAAGGCTATAGTGCCCTAGAAGTGATGACAGTGGCTCGTGACAATGAAGAAACATTTTAGTAATTAAACTTGTATAAATTCCCACCATCTGTGCCTACCACAAAGGAGATAATGGCCTTTTTCTGTGCTGTTGAAAGTGCATAGTCTCACATTCACACACACACCATACACAATACGTTTCAGTATTCAAAACAATTCAAAAACCATGGGCCAAAAACCCAAGTTCTAAGTAGTGGATTCAATATAACAGACAATGCTTTCTGCTTTGCAGGAAACAATAACTATGTGCATGTTACACGAACAGCATCTAAAATGTAAAGTGCATTTAATTGTAGCATATACATGTTCCATAGGGTCACATTCAGATAGCAAGTATTCCATGCTGAAGAATGGATGAGCAATTTCCATTTCCCTCTAACTCTAAATATTTTGTATAACACTCAAAGATCATATTGACAGATACCGTGTTCGATTAATATGCTCCATTTTGCACCATTTACATTCCATGTTAATATACCCACATTTCTATAAAATGTATTTCAAGACCTGCTAAAAAGAGGGAAAATAGACACACTTTAAGCAGTTTACAAGAGACAGATCATTATCGCTTACAAAGGAATGGAAACAGAAAAGCTGTAAATAATAAGTTCTGAATAGGAATGACATAAACAGCCTAATCAATGTCTTCCAGAACTGGCAAGTGACACCGCTTTGTTTTTTGCAAATAAAAACCTTCTTAACATCACAATATAAACCATTATCTCTGCAGGCAAGGTATATTTAGAAATGTACAAAATGTACATTTCCTGCCAGCCACTAGATCAGTAGGTGGAGATCTAAAGTCATGCAAATCTTACAGTAAATGCAGGCAACCAATTTCTAATTATTCCATATCAGCAGATTTGCGAGGAATATAATTTATTAAAAAAAGAACAGTTTATGATCAGCAGACCTTAGTTATGACTGTTTAGGAATTCAGTGCATTTTGATCTAATCACAAAATCAAAATATTCATGAAACACAATGATATCTCCCCAAAGCAGCCGGGCAGCCATTAATTTTGAAATTCGGGTAATTTATTAACACTTATCTGTAGCTGTAAAAGCTTACCTCTGTGTTTGTAATACGGCTAAAAGTGAAAGCAGTTTTAAAACTGATTCCTAATGATTTATAATGGTTTGCTGTAATTTGAGCCAGAAATTCAATTAAAATGTATGTCTAGTTTTGTTTCAAGATCTTTAGTTAAAAATTCTATTAAAATTCTATTTCCTTCTTGCATTAAATGTATTTGTTATCTGCATATACAGGAAACATAAGAAAATTCTATCATTTATTCCCCAGAGACTCCCAACACCTTTAAGACCATTCATTTTTATTTCATAACTCCCCTCTGGCACTGTTTGGGATTTGGATGCTGCTTAGCAAGAATACCTAGGAGTTATGTTATTTTATCCATAAAGAGGAAAAACAAAACACCAAAAATCTCCCCCCTCCCCCAAGTGCTCAAGCATTACCCAAGGGGCATTTATCAGTTCATCAGAGAAGGGAAAACAAATGAAGTTATCAAGCACTTTAATAGTGCTAATTATAATGTTTAGTATAGTGCCTCTCTACCTATAAGCTATAAATTCTTGCAGACTGTATTATATAACCTGACCATTAAAAAGCTATCTTCCAATAACTGCTTATCTTGTGATCCAGCTGCAAATTAAACCAAAACGGCTTTCTTTTTTATTTTCTAAAAGCAATGGAACTGATCTCAGGGGTCACTGAAGTTCTACAAAGGTAGGAGAAGTTTCATGTTATGTACTGCAGGAGTTAAGTCTGATGGCACAAAAACTTTGAGAATGTACAAGTTGACAAGCTTTCCCTACCCTGTCCAATGGTATCTCAAGCAGCAAGTGATTCAAGGGGGGGGGGGGAGTTCCTTACAAGGGCTATAAGAACATTAAACATATTAAAACTACTGTGTTTGTAGCTTTTACTAGTTTTTATTGATGTTTGATATATTTTGCTTTTGTGGTTACTGCTGCTTTGGAGGAAGCGTGATTCATAAATACCCTGAATTAATAAAATAAAAGATCACTCTGCACTAGGACATCATACCACTCGATTAGCATGTGAGCAGATGTGCAAGGCAAGGTGATTCTGTGATCCTCCTGGAAGGATCCTGCAGCTTCCAGAAATATAGGCAAACCAGTATCTTCCCCTCACTCAACAACTTGCTGATAATGTTGAAGGAATAATAAACACAGTAACAAAGGCAAGCATAGCAATGTTGTAGCTCCTCCATGATTTAATCCCACCACACAACTCCTTTTAGCACCCAAACATTTAAAGCACCAAACACCTTGTAGAAGCATTAAAGCTGAATGACTGCTAGCACTAATAGCTTGTGAGCAGTGATTGGCCCAAATAAATGCATTATTTTACCCATCCTTTTTTAGTGCAGCGATTACCAATGTGGTGCCCTTCAGAACCTGTTGGACTAGTTCCCATCATCCATTCTCTTCTCTTTTAGCAACAACAGCACTGGGTTGCAGGAATAGGCAAAGCATGCTGTAGCTCCATCCGCAGTAGATAGAGGTGCTGTAACTGGAACAACCAGGAGCCATGATTTATGGCTGTTCCTCCTTTACTTGCCCTCTTGACCCTTGCCTATCTTGGCTGTTTTCATGGAAGTGGCTGAGGCAGTGGGTGGGTGGCCAGGTGGGTTGGTTAATGAATCTTTGAAGGAGTTTGTGGTACATTTGTTCCTGGGGGGGGGGGGGGACCCTCCCTGTGGTACTTGGCAACTATCTCCCAGTCACTAATACCCCATTTTGAGGCAAGATGCTCAAAGAGGATCATGGTGATTCAGCTGCAGGTGCTTTTGGAGGAAAGCAACTGTCCGGACCTGTCCAGTTTTAGGTTCAGGCTTGGTTTTGGTATGGAATTGGCCTTGCTTTACCTGATGATCTTCCCTAGGGGAGAGACAGAAGGAGTGTGACCCTGCTTCTTCTTCTTCTTCTTCTGGATCTCTCAGCAGTTATTGACACCATTGGACAGTCTCTGTGAGTTGGGGGTTGGAGGTACTGTTCTACAGTGGTTCTGCTCTTACTTGCATGGTCAATCTTAGAGAAGGCTATGTATTTACACCTTGGCAATGCAGTTGTAGGGTACCACAAGGCATTGTTTTATCCCCAATGCTATTTAACATTTATATGAAGCTGTTGAGAGCAATCAGCAGGAGATTTGGGGCACAGTATCATCAGCATGCTGGGGACACCTAACTTTGTTTCTCTGTTTAATCTGAGCCAGGAGAGGCTATGCACAAGCGGAACCAGTGCTTGGATGCTGTGGTGGGCTGATGAGTGCCAACAAATTGAAGCTGAATCCCAATAAGAGATTGTATGTGAGTGGTTCCAAGGTTCTGGCCTTGCCATGGCCTGATAATTACTGGCACACAGAGGCCAAGTTTTTTATACTAGTAGCACCACTGTTATAAAACACACTCCCTGCTGAAATGCACGAGACCTCATGTGTATTGGCATTCTACTGGTTTTTGAAGACACACCTACAAAATTGCTGCCCTCCAGATGTTTTGGACAGCCAGACCATGTTGGCTGGGGCTAATGGGAGCTGTACTTCAAAAACATCTGGAGGGGCCCAGATTGGTGAAGGCTCTGAGCTAGACTTATTGGGGCCTCACATTGCCCTGTGCAGACTGATACGGTGTCCTACAATGCACAAAGATTCTTCTTCAGCTGCCCAAGGGTTCTGCAAAACATAGTTTGAAAACCGTTGTTGAAACCTCCTGTATGCCACGTTTATCCATTCAGTATCATTCCGCTAGCACTGAATTTGTAAGTTTCTTTGTTAGGTGGATGCCCTGGATAGCCTTGAAAATGAATATATATTCTTCTGACTTAACTCCTTAGATTCTATATTTCATTGGTAGATAATACCTAGTCTATACTATATGGCAGATGGTCTTGATTTTATTACTGGTGGGCCATAAGCCTAGCCTCATATTTTTGTCAGGTTAAAAGAATATATTCAACCACTTGCATTTCATAGCTATTTCTCCCCAAATGAAAAATATTGTCCCGCTAGAAAATATCTATTCATTCACCATAAGTCATTCTTTGCAAAATAAATAATTCTTTTCGTAATAATTTTTGAAGTGTTACAAGCATCTTATATCAGTCTTTGAAAAGTTATGAAGGAATTTCAAACCATGAAGGTCTTTTGCTTCTGTCATCATGATAAATGGGGTTTACACAGAGTGCAAATCAACTCTTAATGTGAAACTGAAATCCTGTGATGGATTGGCAGTAGGAAACTCATATGTATATACTGACTTGGACAGAGATTTTTAAAAAGCACCTATTAGCTAAATCCCTTAATGTTGCAGTGGTAGGCTTTCTTTCCAATAGGTATGATGTTATAGAATTAATCCAGTAGTGTTGACTTTCCTAATGTTATTTCCATGCGCTGTGTGAACCCTAATTATTAGCTCTTTTCCTTCCACATCGTAATGTCCTTACCACAGCTAGCATGTTGCTTCTTGAACTGAGAATTAAAATATTTAGAAACAGACATTATTCTGAATTGCTGTTACATAAATAGGTGCTACTAAATTATCGAAAGCATTTAATTCCATGTGCATAAGATTATTTTTTAACACAACTCCTTGGGATGCTTTTTGTTGGGGTGTTACTGGCACTCATATTGTGCTTTTGATCTCAGACCCTTCGGAGCAGATTTGAGGTGATTACTGTGGGCTGTAGGACAGAAGAAAGGAAGGAGAAGTCTTGTTTTGTGAGGGAAGTTTGCTCCATTTGTTGAGAGACACAAGTGGATGTTACATAGTATTTATCTCTGAATATATTTTAAACAGTTTGTGTGTGTTTTTTTTAAAAGGTGCTCGTACTCACTATGAAGTTGTTACAGTAGGTACCACACTTTTAACATTCGGGGGAAAATTGTTACGGTGCTGTGTACCCCCAGAAAAAATCACTGATTTTAATGTTTGTATCTGTCTCTCTTTAATATTCTACTTGAATGCAGGATCTTCTCCTATCTCCAACCATATTGGGGTTTCTGAAAGAGTATTCCAGTGAAACCCTGCATTACAGGTATCTGCACATAGTTGCAAATTTGGATGTTTATGCACAAGGCATTTGATCTGGGCCTTCTTCAGATCCAACTAAGGAGATGAAGAAAGGTTGACAGGGATGAAGGGAGTTCTCTTCCTTTTCTGCTAGTCTAATTGTCGTGTGTGCATCTAGTTGACATTAATAAATCATGGTTGGGAAGCCTCAGTTCCAGGGCTCTCTGGACCCCTCTATCCAGCCTGGGACACACACCCTTTGCTGGCTGTGCTCTGCACCCTTCCAGGGTGCTTTCGCCTGACTGGAATGTGTCTGTGAACTGTGATGATCCCTCTTGTTTACCTAGATCAGGCACAGGCAAACTCGGCAATCCAGATGTTTTGGGACTACAACTCCCATCATCCCTGACCACAGGTCCTGTTAGCTAGGAATGATGGGAGTTGTAGTCCGAAAACATCTGGAGGACCGAGTTTGCCTATGCCTGACCTAGATAGAGGGTGGAGAGATGAGGGTGGGTGTAAAAATCTCTGTCTTTTGCATGGCTGGAATGTAACTTACTGTACAAAGGCAAGAGTCACATTCATTGCTCCGCCCACTTTTGCCTCTAGCCACACCCATCATTGGCATGTGACCCCTGAAAGGTTGCCCATAAAGGACGGGCCCTCTAAATGAAAAGTGTATTCAGCCACCACAATAAAGCAATATTACATATAAGATGCTTTTTAAATTTCGCATTTCACATTCTTTTGGTGTAGTTACACACCACTCATTTATACCAACAAAAAAAGTTTAGTGGCTAGAAGTAAATTATGCAAACCCCACACCCCATGTCTATTTTCTTAGCAAAGCCTAGTAAAATGATGGTTAAGCCTAGTTAAGTCACAGCCTATTCTATGAATGGAATTTTCCCAATAACTGCATTAGGAATACAAACTAGGATATTGAACTGCTGAAAGGATTTAAGAGAATATGACTCAAAAACATCACCTATAAATTTAACACCACTTACTTATTGAAAACTAAATTGCCATCAGTGGGACTGCATAGCAAGTTTAGTGTGTTTAATTACATGAGTAGAAACTGCACCCATTCAGAATGTGGCAGTAATTCTAGGTACTTAGAAGATCGCTCCACTGAAACAGTTCAGTTACACGTAGATTTGCTCAGATCAGTGTATTGATGGCTTTGATCAGTATATTCGTAGGGGAAAGCTGTTGCAGTATTTTCTGTTAGATGTTTGCTAAACGGCATGGATTTGATCCAGCAATGCAGTTTCATGCATATAAACCAACACTTTCCATTTTTAGCAGCAGGATGAGAAAATAATCCATGCGTCTATGGAAATCCATCTGCCATAGACAGCAATGGGAGGCTTGTAGTTTGCAGATTCTGTTCCTGGAGGGTGCCCCAAAACTCTGCTCAAAGGGTAGAGAATTCCAAGGGGCCATCTGAGCACCTCTTCTGAATTTTCAAATATTGCCTGATGTGCTAAAATATTTTCATCAAGGTTATAGTTTCACGAATTACGAAAAATGTCTGATGTGCTTTTGAGCATAAATGTATATATGGGCTTTTCCACTACTGCACCCTGAAGGCAGTCTGGTTAACTTAGCTACTCCTTGAATTACAACTACACATTTATCCATAGACAAGGTTGTTCAGTAATTTCTTTTTTAAATTCTGTTATTTAATATTAGAAAATGGTGTGATTGAATGAATGTGTTGCGCTTCAGTGGCTTACATCTCTCAGTGTGAATGCACCACTGCATCTAACAATCCAGAGCATGCTTTTATGAGCTGGAACTTCTGAAGATTCAATTTCTGTAACAGTATCTCATCACATGTGTTCTGCTAGCTTCTTTACACTTGGGCAGAAGAATGCAGGATTTGGGCACTCGGGTTCCTTCAAACATAGCAGCTGCCCACCACTTGTTGACAATAATCTATGTCACATTTATCACTATGTCAAGTAATATCACAAAATTTCCTAAATAGCCAAAGTAGGTAATATTTCCCAGTGGTTTTATATCAGGGGGGAAGAAGAAGAAGAAGAGTTTGGATTTGATATCCTGCTTTATCACTACCCTGAGAGACTTTAAATAAGTGTGACTGGCCCAAGGTCACCCAGCAGCTGCATGTGGAGGAGTGGAGACACGAACCCGGTCCCCCTTAACCACTACACCACACTGGCTCTCAGGTAAGCCTGTGACCATCCTGTTGTTTTTTGGACTCCAACTCCCATCATGCCTAGCCATCACGGCCAACCGTCAGGGATAATGGGAGTTGTAGTCCAACAACATCTGTAGCAACACAGGTTTCTCAGCCCTGCTTTATAACTAAGACGTTATTATGGCACCCATTTCCAAAATACCTGCCTGCCCTACTCTGAGTTCTGTGCTGCTTTCAGTCATCCCATTGCTATAACTGGAGAGAGTGAAGAAGTGGCACTATTAGCCAGTTCTGTCTCACCCCGACCTTAGTGACTAGGTTTGACATTAAAAGCATGACAGCTGTGTACAGAACTAAGTGCTGTAGACATCTTAATAGCTTCCTCTGCCCCCCAAGCCACGGCCTTGGTTTAAATGGTTAAATGTATGGCACCACTCATAACCTGACGGCTTTCAGCTTTCACTTTGTATAAAATGAAATGCTAAATTACAGCTCAGTTTAATGTTACTAATTTAGTATTCTTAACAAAAGAGGTAAAAGATCAAAGCAGTGCCAGGAAAGATCACAAACATGCTGATACTGAGGAAGAGTGGGTTGATATGTTGCATAAAGTATCCAAATAGATCTATGACACAGGCAAACCATGAACAAAGTTTCCTTTCTCTATTATATAATATTTTGAATTTAAATCCTCTCTGGTGCTTCATTTTATTTTTGCCTTATTTTTATATTATTACATTTTGCTTATAACATATACTTTGCATATAAATGAGTTATTCCCAGTGACTTTCCCTGCCTCTGATGAACTGAGAATATTTGGTTCAAAGGACTGGATTGTTACTTCTGGGAACTGGCTGAGATAGGAATTAGCACTGTTAGGAGATAGGACACAGAATCAAGGGTAGGAAACCCTTTTAATTCCAAGGGCCACATTCCCTCATGGGTAGTCTTCCAGGGGCCACAAACCATTGGTGGGCAAGGCCAGAGGCAAAAGGAGGCAGAATGGTAGGTGGGACTCTTACCTTTCTACAACAGGTTACATTCAGTCCTGAGGCTGGTTTCTGAGGTTGAGGTTCCTCACCCCTGCAATAGATAATAGATGCAATAAATTTCTACTCATGCAGATGAGTCTCATAATGATACCTAAATCATTTCTGAGGGAGATTGTTCACCAGCCTCCATTATAGCTGCTTTTGCCCCTGGCCGTCAAAATGATTCTGGAGGAATCTGTTTATTTGCTCTTATTTTAACAGACGCATATTACAGAGCTGGATTAATAAACCCACTAAAACAACAATATTTGAAGCACATTTTTTTAAAAAAACTCACATACAGTGTGAAAACTTTTGCTTGGGAGCTGAGGTCAGTGGCTCCAAAGGTCTGAAATTAACAGATCTTCAATTGCAAATGTTTTGGTTTTCTTGTTGTTTAGTCATTTAGTCGTGTCCGACTCTTCGTGACCCCATGGACCAGAGCATGCCAGGCACTCCTGTCTTTCACTGCCTCCCGCAGTTTGGTCAAACTCATGTTGGTAGCTTCAAGAACACTATCCAACCATCTCGTTCTCTGTCGTCCCCTTCTCCTTGTGCCCTCCATCTTTCCCAACACCAGGGTCTTTTCCAGGGAGTCTTCTCTTCTCATGAGGTGGCCAAAGTATTGGAGTCTCAGCTTCAGCATCTGTCCTTCCAGTGAGCACTCAGGGCTGATTCCTTCAGAATGGATAGGTTTGATCTTCTTGCAGTCCATGGGACTCTCAAGAGTCTCCTCCAGCACCTTAATTCAAAAGCATCAATTCTTTGGCGATCAGCCTTCTTTATGGTCCAGCTCTCACTTCCATACATCACTACTGGGAAAACCATAGCTTTAACTATACGGACCTTTGTCCATATAGTTGGTTTGACCATTGGTTTTCTTAGAACATACTATATCTTAGAGTATGATATATATCATGCTTAGTCTGTGCTCTGTGCAAGATGCAGGAATAGACAGATGAAGAAGGAAAGAACATGTGGTGTTTGTTGGTGTTCTGATGTAGGCTTTTATAGAGAATTCCTAGAGAGTGTAGCTGTTCCATATATGCTTGTTTCTTGCCATATTAACAGCTTTGTATTCTTTTTCTTCTCTGCTCTTGGTAAACTTTTGTTGGTGCTCAGAAATTTAAAATCTTTTCCTAGCTCTGGAAAAGCCAAGCTAGTAACTGAATTTGGTAGCTCTTTAATTTAGAGAAAGTAAAAGGGGAGCATGGAAAGATAAAAATATTGGGTCTCACAAAAGGGTTAAGAAAGCAATAAAACTTTTCTGGTGTATAAGAGAGGATGAGAGAAAAAGAGAAGAAGACTTTTCCAGGAAATCATATGATACGCCTGCAATTAAGTCAAATAGGTTAAAGGCTTGTTATGCTAGGATTAACACACGATAAATACATCCACTGAATTACACGAAGATCTATGGGATGATTACGTATAAAAATTCCATGTAATGAGATGTATTTATCATCAAAAGGTCTGTGGCCTTTAATAAAATGTTACAATAATTATCGCACAAACGTGAAAAGTCAATAGAGGTACAGATGCCTTGTCTTTATTCCTTCATTGTGATTGGATTAATTTCAATGCCTCCAAGCCCTACTGACATTTAGCCTTCAAGAAGGAGGACTGGTGCTAAGGTTGCAACCTCTCAGCACGCCCTCTTGACTCGTCTTTTTTCTTTTGGATACAAGTCCCGCTCGTGACCCCTGGAGTCTGTGTAATCTCACTTGACAACACATGTATAAATTTGTGCAATGATTCATGCATACATATTTCATCGGCAATAGGTAATATTTATTATCGAGTTTGTTTTTTAGGAATCAACCAAATGCACACCCAGGCACCATATGCATAACAATTACAACCAAATATTAAAATGAAAACCCCTGACAATGTTTCATGAGGTTTATAGGTGGATCTTGGAGGCACATTTCCAGTCAGGGAGTTACTGAAGCTGATGTCCATCATACTGTGAATCACTTATTGCAATAGCAGTTAAGTTTCCATTGGAATCCACAAACTGTATGGAAAATAGTGGCATCTTCCTCATGCCCCTCCTAAGCCTCCCGAGGTGCTGTCAGCTAATTTGAAAGTGCTTTTGGGTTCTAGACAATCAGCTGTTGAGTAGGCAGTGGCGTAGCCTGGGGGGTGCAGGGGGGGCCGGCCGAACCGGGCGCAACATCTGGGGTTAGGGTTAGGGGGCGCAAATCCACGGGTTAGGGGGCACAAATTACTTGCCTTGCCCCGGGTGCTGACAACCCACGCTACGCCACTGTGAGTAGGTAGGATGCATCATCACTTTTTAAGATGCTGAAGCCTGGAGCGCTCTCTTCATTTCATGCCCTCTGTGTGTGGTATCACATCAAGCCAACCTGTAATTGGTCACCGATGCTTTCAAACTGTGTGCCGTTTTATTTAATCCCTGAACCAATCTTAGTAACCCTCACTGAAAATTTAGTATTTTAAAAAATGAATCATGCAATACCAAACTGCACGGTTCATAGGATAGGTTTCACTGGATCCACCCCATCTGATATCTGATACATTGCTCTGATACCAGAAAAGGAAATCTGATGGTGGAGCTTTCCTGACAACTGCTATTGGCTCCTCCTAAGTCCTGGTCCAACTGACACTGGAGCTCTGTTGGTAGGGCTAAAAAGCAGACACATTAGGGACACTCCAAGCAACAGCGTAGATTTACAGGATGCAAAACTGCCCTGGGCCCTGGCAGTCCCCCACCCAGATTGATGGGAAGTTTAGTACAGTGGTAGCTCGGTTTAAGAAAAGTCCAGTTTAAGAATGATTTGGTTTATGAATTCCGCAAAACCGGAAATATTGTCCCAGTTTGAGAACTTTACCTCAGTGTAAGAACAGAATCTGAACAGTGGAAGGAGACTGGCGACAGGAGGCCTCATTAGGGAAAGCATGCCTCAGTTTAAGAATGGTTTTGGTTTAAGAATGGACTTCTGGGACGGAATAAGTTTGTAAACCGAGGTACCACTATACTGGGCATGACTAAATCTCCTCCACTAGTTTCCCTCTCATTGCTTCCAGCTTGAAAAGGGGTGAGAGAGGATTTGCATAGCTGCTTTGAATTACATAGAATCTTGCTATATGTCAGGAGTACATATTTTTGAGAAAGGATGTGCTGTGCTCTATAAGAAATAAGAATGCCATTTTAGTATCACTACTACCGCCTGTGACCTTAGCTGCCGTGATTAAACATTGCATGTACATATACTTTGGTGTCAGGCTTTCTCCTGAATCCTGCACTCCTTCTGTTCAATGACATCTGCAGTGATGACATGTGGTAAGTAGAAGAAATTAGACTGTGACACATAATTGAGAGAGATCAGAACCCCCAGCAGAAAATTTTGGCAGGGCATATGCGTGCACACGGGTGTGCGATCTTGATTCCTGCAAAGCTGCAGAACAAGGAGGTCTTTGTGCCGTTAGATGTGACATAATATGCGTGGTGCAATAAAAATATAAGAATGCCACATATACTTACACAAGAATATTGTTGACCTCAAGGTCTCTTTGACAATATTTGACCTCAGTCAAATAATAATATGGTGTTTGACTAGTCAAGGGATTTGTAACCTAACCTTAATATGTTTCCTTTGCTTTGTGACCTTGATTTTAGTGTACGTGCAACTATTAATATGTTGACTTTGCTCTGTGATGGATACATTAGCATATTATGGAAGGATGTATGTTAATTATTTTCCAATTATTATTTTCCAATGACTATGTTTCTGTTTCAAAATGATGATAATAAATAAATTTAAAGAATGGAAAAACTTTTTAAGAAAATCTTTTTTTACTTAATAGTTTCAGATAAGTTGCTTTTTTTATTCACAAAATTGATTTTAAGTTTTCCCTGTCTCCTAGGATGCCAAACCAATAAATATATTGTCCTTGTCCATAAATGGCAAAAGAAGTTTTGCTACAACCCCTTGTTTGGAAGTATAAAAGTCTACAGTGCGCTACACATAAAGGCAGCTGCCTGTTTTGGAATTTACAAATAGGCTAATTTTTATCAAAGGTTTTCCTTTCATGTCCTTTGACTACTAAGCTATAAGAGTTAACCAAAAGATAACTAAGCATTAACCCGTACTGCAGTTTTTATCTCCTTTGGCAATCCCCCTGGGTCTTCAGCTAAGTACATTAAATGGAGCATAAATCTTTCAGTTGTTTTCATTAAGTCACATATTTAGAATACATAGCCCAGTTTATTTGATCAATTGTAAAATATTAGCTGCCGCACTGAAGATTTGTGACATGGTTTGTAACAAGTGAACAAACGTTTCTGGAGCAGACTGGAGGGAAAAAAAGTGCTGGGCTGCATGGATAAACTAACAACAATTAAAGTTTGGTGTATTAATGTGCTCCCCCCTTCAATATTCTTGAAATATATACTCAAGGCCAATAAAAAGCTCAGGCAACTTTGAAGATAATTCTAATATCAGCTTAATATTCTTTTCCATTTGTACTTCTCACTTTACCAATCTTGTGTTCCTTTTCAGGCCAGGCCTAAAGCCCAAAGAGTATTGAAATTCTAAGAAAGACTAGGAGTGTTTATTTCATCATAAATAATGTGATTTATTCTTACCTTCTCTGTCCACATCACAGCAATCCTGGATGAGACCTTATCTGACCTGCTGTAAAGCGAACCCACATTTCCCAGGTCCAGACTAAGCAGGTTTGCAAATTGATTTCCAACACAACCAAAATGGCTTCCTATAGAAGCCATTGCTGTTGCACCATAACGCAAATGTGACTTCCAGAGAGCAACAGCTGAAACTACACTACTGTTGAATATATCTTTCCTGAAATTAAAACACAAATATATTTCTTTAGTGCCAGTGCACTGCCCAAGCGTTATTCCAGAGTGTATAAAATGCATTTTGAGGGAAAGTGTTGCCTTCAATGGAATGCTCTTATTTCATTATCTATATCTTATCTTTCCCCAATTTCCTTTAAAAAACAACCATCTTCAGTCTATTTACATACATTTAAGTAGTCTGATTCTTTCTATTTGTCTTTTCTGCTGTGTCATCCACACTTCTGCTTGTTCCATGCTTTCTACGCATGGGTCAGAGCAATTTTGCCTACCGCTTTCCCCTTGAAAACTCGCTTTTTAAAGTGCTAAATCAGAGCAAATGTATATCTGGAGAAAACTCGAGTGATGTTTATCAGTGGTAAAGAAAAAGTTTTCCCAAGGGCAGTAGCAGCGGGGAAAGCACAAGTCTGCCTGAGCCCTCATATTAAAATATTCTAGTCCACAAGCCTTTCCTACAGGCCTTTCTCTGTCTCTGCCTCTTTTTCTCTCTCTGGCCTCATTCATATGGAACAGGAAACCACCGTTTCTCACCATGTGAAGGAGCCACAGGGAGTCTCAGGCTCTTGGCCCTCATCTCTTCTCACCTCCTGCATGCAGCCAGGAGAGGAGATCCATAGTTCCAATGTAAGCTTTGTTAAATCTTTATGTTTTAACAGATGTACAAAACAGGTACAAAAATTAATAGCGTGAAGTGCAGTTCCGGCACCTCTCAGGTGGGTGCTATTGCCTTATGAATTCTGGCACCTCTTTTTAAAAGGGAAAAAAAGGCACTGTTGAGGTGTAATGTATATGTTGCCAACTATATACAGTGGTACCTCAGGTTAAGAACTTAATTCGTTCCAGAGCTCCGTTCATAACCTGAAACAGTTCTTAACCTGAGGTACCACTTTAGCTAATGGGGCCTCCCGCTGCTGCCGCGCCGCCAGAGCACGATTTCTGTTCTCATCCTGAAGTAAAGTTCTTAACCCGAGGTAATATTTCTGGGTTAGCAGAGTCTGTAATCTGAAGCATATGTAACCTGAAGCGTATGTAACCCGAGGTACCACTGTATCTGGCACATGGCTCCTTTAAGAGAGACGTGAAGAGGGCCCTTAACAAAGGTGTACTCATTCCTTAAGATAGCAACTTAAGATAGCATTACTGACATGGATTCCCCGCCCTGTTCCCACAACATCAGTCTTGTAAGGAAGACAAGGCTGAGGAAGAGTGAGCTGAAGGATTGAGGGTCTAAGAAATAGTATTAGTCTAATGATGAGGTTTTATATAGAAAAAAGTTGTTACAAGAGATCAGAAAGCGTCTAGCCCCACCTTCTCCCTGGTATGCTGGTTTTTATTATTTTTAAATGTTGAACTAACTTCTTTGTATAAAAGGGTATTGTGAGAACCCACAGCTCCCAGATACTGTGTATACACCAGATACTTATATGTGACTCCCCCACTGCAAAATCTGGGAATTGAAGTTTGTTAAAGGTGTGGGGAATTGTAGCTACGTGGGGGTTAAACTGCAGTTCTCAGGATTCTATGGAGAAACATGTGTTTAAATGTGTCTTAACATATATGGTGTGAACACAGGCTTACTGCAGCGGCAACTAGGCCTTATTTAATAGGAGGGGACAAATGTGTTTCATGACTCAGACCTTTTTTTGTTCTTTTAAACATTGCTTAAATCTCAGTATGATGTTTCTTAACTTTCAGCGTTCCAAGTGCCAAATAAGGATAGCACAGCCCAGTTTCTGACTGCAGCAATCTAAGTATTGCAAAGGAACGATCGTTGCACAGTCTGGTCTTACTATCAGTAATGTACTCTCAGGAATCAGTAACACGTTGTTAAAAATGGCTTGCTGCAGCCTCTCGTTGAACACAAGATGGAAGTAGACAAGTTGGTGCTAACCTACCCTGCAATGCCACTTATTTTAAACATGTCATATGTTGAGTATGTGTGATAAGTTGTTGTTCCATGACAAATTATGTGAGTTGATTAGTAATCAGAAATGGGCATGGAAGGGGCCTCTCAATATGTGCCCCCCCATATGTGGTGGGCCTAAAAAGGGCTTCTTAGATAAAAGACACAAAGCATGAAAGCAAAGTAAGACCTGATAACCCTATTTAAAAGAGGAGCTATTAGTAAATACCATTGCTAAACCACCTAGTAAACATTTGAATGACTTTAGATTACTGTTAACCTATGGAGTGACATTGTTAATCAGACACAAAGTAGCTGTGGAGGCAATGCATATGTGTAAGTTAAGCAACTAATTTCAATTTTGCAAATATATAAAGTGGAAAAAATATGTGCAACTGTCATTTCCATTACACCACCTTAACAATGCTAGAATACCTGGCATTAACCAATAGTTGCAGTACAGGTTTCACTGAATGCATCATTTTTGAAGCGATACAGATGTTTGATGTTATTCTGGTCATTGCTTCCTTAACCACTGATCCTAGGGAGCTCCATGTAATATACAAATGTTTGTAATGCACAAATAATACTCCAAAAACTACCATAGCCAAACTTAACCAAGAAAGTAGTTGGTCATATTTTAGGGTGTATGAATGC
Organism: Podarcis gaigeae; assembly: GCF_964106915.1. Classification (NCBI taxonomy): domain Eukaryota; kingdom Metazoa; phylum Chordata; class Lepidosauria; order Squamata; family Lacertidae; genus Podarcis; species Podarcis gaigeae. Next base: position 22,037,896 of record NC_139683.1, on the reverse strand, counting down.
TGTATCATATTTGTATTGGCTTTTAGTACCTGGGTCTAGGGATCGATGAATTTGTCAATTTTGGTCTCTCATTTTTCCAATCTTAAATTAAGTTTTCCACTGCAGCAGTTTGCGAAAAAAGTTCTCAGGAACAGTTCTCATAAATTTAGTGTGAATTTCCCTTAATAAATGCATACCATTTTGACACATTTTTGCAAAGCATTTTCCCCTAATATACTGCTTTTTAAATGTTATTTTCACTAATATGTGCATTTTAATGCACATTTTACCATAGTACTGTACTGTATATGCATGTTTGTAAACATTGCTTGACTGCTGAACTGCATTGCAAAGTTTGGAGAAGTGTGAATTTTAAAGGATACCTGTGGTTCAGTTTGCGTATTGTCTAGCAAAGTATGGATTTCTAAGTTACCGGTAACCTGTAAAAAGCAGATGTTAGGCCAGAAGAATAATAAGTGACCATGATTCCCCTGCAGTTCCACAACAACTCATGACAACGCTAGAGCTAAGTTGGCAGGAACCAATATGAATAAAGAAACTTGCCTTAAATGAGGATAGATTATTTATCTATTTAGGCCAGTATTGTCTGGCAACAGTACTCCATGGTCTTTAATCTCATCTGCCAACTGATCCTTTCCATTGGAGATGTCAGAAATTGAACCTGGAACCTTTTGCATCTAAAGCGTGTACTCTACCACTGAGAAGTATTACTGTATTATAATTGACCATGATTCAGGCTTGTGCCCTGTGATTCTCCAGCGGTTTGACTTAACACTCACAGGTGCAATCCATTGTCTCTCCAGACAGATGGGATGCCAACAACTACAAGAAAAAGATTCAGCTTCAGTTGCAGGCAACTGCTCACATAAAATACCACGCAGACCTCATTTATAAGAACTATAAAAATTATCCTTTATAGGTTTGTGAGAGAGAAGTGGGGGGAGGGAGAGGGAGGGAGGGAGAGAGATTTTTAGCAGTGCAAAAAACCCCTGCTAATAACTGTAGGTCTGCCAAAGCATTTTCATATTATTCTGTCCTCATCATAGTGATTCACTAATAAAACTTTGAATGACTCTACAGCCTGATGAGGTTAATTTATTTTGCATAAGAGTGAGAAAGCATTTATTGAGTGGGCTTAAGATTCGCTGTCCTCGTAGGGAGCAAAAGAACTAAACACTAGTGGAGTTTTCAAAGATAGAAATATGACAAACAAGGGAGAGTGCTGTCAGTTGACATTTTGCTTTCATGCAATTGCTGATTGCTTTGCAACATCCTGTTGTTGTTGTTTAGTTGTTTAGTCGTGTCCGACTCTTCGTGACCCCATGGACCAGAGCACGCCAGGGATGCGCTGAGACTTGAATTGTAGATCATACCTCAGGATTTTAAAGAAAATGTATTTCCCCGTTTTGAATGCACCTGGTCATGTGAGATTTCCTGGAGCCAATTAGAACAGTTTGAGAGCAGAGCAAGCGAACAGTGAGTTCCTTTTTGGAATAGAGAGTCTGTGCTTGTTTGCTTACAGTAGGACATAACTTAAGGTTACCAGATTTTTTTCAATGAATCTGGGGACACTTTTCAGAATGGATGGATTTTGTCAGGGGCCTGATTTGTAAATCCGGGGACTGTCCCCGGGAAACAGGGATGTCTGGTAACCTTAACTTAACTAGCAAAACAGATGATTTGTGCCTTGCTTTCACAAGAGATACAGATACCCAGAGGGACAGCTGGTTGGAGGGAAAATACATCATAATGATCAGGGATATTGATTCCAGGGACAGCGGATGTCAGTGGTGCTGGTAGGACCTACAGACTCCAAATACATGCAAGTAAATGTCAAATACACAGGTGTGATGCGCATACGCAGACACCATACTGCCATGTTTAGCAGTATGTAAGGATGCTGAGAAAAGGGTACTGAAAGAAGTACCCCACTCAGTCTTCCAGTTTTTCAAAACAGACAAGGTCTTTCTGCAGTCTGTCTCAGGAAATATGCTAAGGAAGTAGATGAGCAAAAACAAGATGAAAATGACTGGCAACTGATGGTGAGGAAAAGCTGCTAGATGCATCACGCGACTCCAGACTAATGCTTTCAGTAGATGGGCAGAGAATACCATCATATTCAGAAGGACGTTTACAAAAAGCAGGAGAGAGCCGTGTGCATGTTTTTGTTTTTGCTTTCAAAATTCCAAGCATGTGACCTTAAAAAACAAAAAAAGGTCTATCCATACAAATGTTCTTCTGTGTGATGCCTTGACTTTTGAATTATGGTATGCATAATTTTCTTGATTTCCCCCTCATGTTATTTATTTGTTAGTGAATCAGCTTCCACACACCTGCCTCAAGATGATGGATAAAATTAAATAATAACAGTTAAAAACAACACTGATGAAATAAGGCCAGGCCAATTTTAAAAACAATGTGACATAGGCAACTGTGGTGTAGACCTTTTCATCCAGCTAGGAAACGTGAGACTTCCACCAAGAGGCAAGAATAGTTTTAGAGCTTTAGCTATATCCTTATCAAGCGTGAACCTCCAATAGAAAGTGACTTCAGGGTCAATGTACCAACCAAACAATTTACACAATTCTCTGCAAGCTGTGTAAGGCTCCTCTTCAAGCTGGATGCTGTATTTAAAAATCATGTGAAAAGCTCCATTGTGGACAAAATGTAGAAAATATCATGTCAGGATTAAAATAGCAACTTTTATTTCATGACCAGCGATGATTTGCGTGGGATGGGAATGGAGACAAATGTGGGAGGGGCCCTTGTTGGGTTGGGGGGGGGCCTTGGCCTGATCCAGCAGGCTCTTGTGTTCTTATGGGAGATGCACAGTGCAATGACATTCCATCACACATTGTGGGTGTGGGGCACTGTAAGTCAGGGATGGGGAACCTTCAGCTCCCATCATCCTGGTTCTGCCCCAGACCAACATAGCAGTAATGTAATAATGTCACTGTCTTTAAACCAAAGGTTATCTTGTGTATGCTGCTGCTTTTTTTTTTTTTGTTGCATTGCATTGTATTTGGTTTATTTACACTGATTGTTTTACAATTTTATGTTTTATTTTTCAGCATTTATTACTGATCACTGCTCGGAGTAAACAAGATGGGGCCAATGTGATCAGGAACCAAAGGACTGCTGCTTGTGGCAAGGAGGCAAACAGGAGAGAGGAGGTAAGAGGAGGTAAGAGGTAAGAGGAGGTAATCCTCTCACCACCATCTACAGCTACCCCCTTTGTCCTGCTAACTTGCACCTGCTGAGCCTCTTACCATTTGGCAAGTCAGCCCCAGCAGCTGAGAGCAGCAGTAGTTGTGTTATCTCGGCACCTGCAGCCAATCTGCATCTGGCTGCAGCACCAACTACAAAGCATAGACAGAGCCACTGCTACAATTGTTTTAACTATTTCTTCAGATGAAGGTCAGTATGGAAATAATAATAATAATAATAATAATAATAATAATAATAATAATGCAAATAAACAAATTCACCAAATTAATTCAAAAATATTGAATTATACCTGAAGGTAGATCCTATTATTTCTAGGTGAACTGAAGGCGAATTAAGTGTCTTTTGTGTAGAACTTCGGGAGATGTTAAATTCAATTCTCTTTCTCTCTCTGGTTTCTTCACACTTACTCTCTGTTTAATTGTTGCCATTGCAGTTACCATTTTTAACCTATCTTAAAAAAGATGTAGCTGTTTACGTTTTAAAGATCACAATTGTTGGGGGGGGGGGAAATAAACAAACAATTGTTCACATTTACACTGTGTATAGGTTTCGGTGCTTTCTTAGTCTATTTTATACTTTAAGCAGAGCAGCTTGTAAAATTCTGAAGGCTGAAAAACAACACTGAGGACCACTTGAACGAACTGTGAATTAAACTGAAACAGATTTGGTTACTTTCTCATACAGTCATAGAATTGAAGGGACCAGAAGAGGCATCTCGTCCAACCCTCTCCAATGCAGGACTCATTTGGAAGGGGTGAACTAGGGTTGGAACAAATTATTTTTTGGAAGTGGAGACCTGGAACTGGAACTAATTCCTTTTAAAAATGAACTTTCCAAGCACTGTTACTGATAAAACTGTATATTCATTATGCATTTAAGCCACCTTGAGAAGGCTGTATTCATGAAAGGTGGCTTAAAAATATTTGACTATATATAATCATATAATAAACAAAATTATCGTTGCTTAAACATTTTAGATTTTGAAAATATATTTTACAAAGCCCTTTTACAACAACAAAATAATTAGCTTTTAAGAGTCAGCAAATTGTCTGTTAGGCTTGTGTAGTAGTCTGGGCTGAACTACATAATATCTGTTTGCTTGTTTCTTCCCATGCCTACATTGGCTTAGCAAAATACTGTCATTTTCTGACTCCATCTGCTATATATGATATGATGAATGTAGCCATTCTTCTTTCCCCATCATTACAGCTGGTCTTTGATCCAAAGCAGCTAATTTATATTTACCATCTATCAGCTACCACCATAAGTTTTAGGGAAAGAGGCTCAGGCACACCTGGGCAGAATGAATTTTCTTTGATGCAGTTGGAGAATATCTCAAAATGTGATTAAGAGTCATTCATCCTACTCTTGATGGGCCACATGGGAATCATCTTTAACTTTCATAGCGGAGAGCATTTGTTTGCTTAAATCACCATAAATACTTCCAAATTCATTTGATGTTATAATCTGCTGCCATCATTACATCACAGTCATCCAAGGGTACCTGTTTTCCCTTATATGCTGAGATCAAGTTGCATATAGCTTCCTAGGCCGGCATCTCTTCCCAACCCAACATGGAAATTAATATCAACTTAGACTGAAGTTAAAGGTTTACTTGTATTTAACAGCTGTAGATGTATGGTTACAGGATTACGTCTTCTGCAAAAACTTGTTGACATGTTAATATATTTAAGGAAATCCCTGACAGTCATAACATAAAACACTCCTAATTTCAGAATTGGGTAATTTTACACAGCATAGTCACAGTCCAAACATGTTTGCATGTAGCCACAGTTAACTACTCTCAGCAGTGCCAGTTAACACTTTAGCAGGGATTGCATACAACAAGGAAGGTGATGTTCAGTATATCCAGTCGAGTCTATAGATATGTGAGGCCCTGGCTGGTGGATTGTATTGTGGAATTGTGCTCAGAGCAGCTATTTGCACGCAATTCCTTATTTAGCTGGGGATATTACTGTAAATCTATTAAACACTAATAAGAACTGAACCTATCAGGTTGGATAGAGAGAGATGCTGTCACAGGGCAGGAAATTAGTATATAAAGTGAAGGTAGTATCAGCATTAAGGAAAGTAATCTGTACCTGTGGTTTGAACAGCACAACCATAAAATGGTGCAAACTGCACTTTTTTTCATCTTTGTATATATAAAAAAATGCAAATTGGTCCATCCTCCATACCCCGCAAGTGTTCCCAGAAAAAACAGGCCATCCTGTTTTTTCCCATGAGAGCATGCTGGCCATTGGGGGCACCACGATATTGTGCCGAGATCTCACCCCTCCAATCACTTTTTCAGGGCTGCAGTCTTGCCCTCCTCCCCTTTTAGGATCTGTGATTTTGCACAGGTCATGTGACTCATGAGGGAGCACGGATGGGAAGACACATGTCCCGGTTTTGCGACTCAACATATTGGAGGGTATGCATCCTCTTCATAATAGGGTAAGATTTATGAAGTATAGAAAGCTGCCTTCTACCAAGGCACACTTATTTGTCCATCTAGTGTAGTACTGTCAGCTTTGGATAGCAGCAGCTCTCCAGGATCTCACTTTGTTTCATCTTTGTATATATAAAAAAATGCAAACTGGTCCATCCTCCATACCCCGCAAGTGTTCCCAGAAAAACCAGGCCATCCTGTTTTTCCCCGTGAGAGCATGCTGGCCATTGGGGGGGGGCACCATGATATTGTGCCGAGATCTCACCCCTCCAACCACTTTTTCAGGGCTGCAGTCTTGCCCTCCTCCCCTTTTAGGATCTGTGATTTTGCACATGAGGGAGCACGGATGGGAAGACACATGTCCCGGTTTTGCGACTCAACATATTGGAGGGTATGCATCCTCTTCATAATAGGGTAAGATTTATGAAGTATAGAAAGCTGCCTTCTACCAAGGCACACTTATTTGTCCATCTAGTGTAGTACTGTCAGCTTTGGATAGCAGCAGCTTTCCAAGATCTCAGGCAGAGAGCTTTCCGAATACCTGCCACCTGATATTTTTAACTGGAAATGTCGAAGATTAAGCCCTTAAAGCAGGTGGGGAAAACTTTTGGCCTTCCAGATGTAAACTGAAATATGACTCCCACCAGCCCCTGCAATCATGGCCAATGGCAAGGGAGGTGGAGTTGTATTTCAGCATCATCTGGAGACCCACAGGTTCCTTGCACCTGCTTTAAAGCTTTACAGTGAGTTTTTAAAGCTAGCTAGTTTTAAGTTCCTTTGGGGGCCAAAAATTGAGTCAGAAATAATTTTATAAATAAACACAGTAAAAAAGAAAAGAAAAAGGGAACCTTCTACAGGCGAATCATCTGCTCTACAACTTAGCTATGGCCTCTCCCCTAATTTAATATTATATAATTTTATATTAATCTGTGCTCTGTTTTGACCCCCTTTTGTGCAAAGTGTAAGAGACCACAAGTATGATATGGGGGGGGGGGCTGGTGCTTATTTGGTTTAGCATCTTGGCATCATCTACTCAGTTTCATTCCTAGTGATATTTGCATGGTAGCTCAGGATGTTACTCCATCACACTGTTGTAGCACTGCTCTGGAATGAATGCATAAGTCAGGGTGGTGGCACTGAATGAATGACCCCGTCAATTCCTATGGACACAGCTTTACTGTTAGTCCAGCAAAGGGTCAGTCTGTTTGTTCTGCAATATAAAAAGAAAGGTTTATTGGGTAAGTTTCCGCCAGTTTTCATCAGGTCTTATGCAAAAGCTTCCAAAGCCATGGAATATGACTGTGATTGTGCTATCTTTGCACATCCCACAGTGTGAATTTACGTGTGTTTACTCAGAAGTACATCCCACTGTATTCAGTGCGACTTACTCTCTGGTAAGTATTCCTAAGATTGCAGCCTGATGATTTATAAAACACATGTTGGAAATGCTCACAAAGGATTTCAAATACATCATCTCAGTAATCCTTAGAACAAAAGGATCACAGCAGCCATATAACTTTGGCTAGGATTATTCTCCCCATTTTTCAGAAAGGGGGCTGAGGCTAAAAAGAATAGTTACTAGCATAGTACCACTGGGTGAGTTAGAGATTGGGTTGAAATCTGCATAACGGCTCACACTCTTAGCCACTATGTAACAACAACAACAACAACAACAACAATATAATATAATATACCCCAGCCTCTCTGGGTGGCTCCCAATAGAGTATTAAAAACACGATAAAACATCAAACATTAAAAACTTCCCCAAACAGGGCTGCCTTCAGATGTCTTCTAAAAGTCAGATAGTTGCTTATTTCCTTGACATCTGATGGGAGGGCGTTCCACAGGGTGGGCGCCACTACCAAGTAGTTCGCAATGAATATTTGCCCACTTTTAAAAATGAAACAGAAACAACAACACCACAATCTGTAATTTATTATGGATTGTGCTGAAAGTTTCAAACCAACTCCCATTCCATTTGACTTGCAACAAAGGGAGAGAAGTGACAGTAGGGCCCACTCCATAAACCCAACTGAAAGACCACCTCCACTGGGTTTCTCCTCTTCCCCGGACTGTTTCTATGCAAGCTGGTCATTAGAAAAACTTAGCAGCTTTGGGACCTGTTGCCTGAGTTTGCCAGTCCTGCATGCCCTGTATTTCATTTGTGTCACGTGTATTTTAGACTGTAAGGCCTGAAGGCATGGGCTGTCTTTTTTATTATTGTTTTTATCAATCTGATGTAAGCTGCTCTGGGAACCTTTTCAGCTGGCAAGTGGGGAAAAGCAAAGGTCCCTTTAAAGAAACACTTTTCAGATTGCTCACATGGAGGCGAGCAGGCTGCTTGCAGGCACAGCAAAATGTACAGGTTGCAAAGGTGTTGCAAAAGGAATGCAAATGCAAATAGATGTGGGTGGTAGAGGAAGGGTGTGGGGAAAGGGATTGTGAAGAATCAGAGGATGCAAAGAAGTGGTGCGACATAGAGGCAGAGTGGGAGATGGATATATGTGTATCTGCTCAGGTAGGCAATCTTTGTTAGAGAGCGCGATGGGGCAAAGCAGGCTGCTTGTTTTGTTTTGGCCGTGTTTATTATGTCTTTTCCAAGATACTGTGAGAAATGAGATTATAGGGAGGCGGCGGAGAAGAGAAACAGGAAGAGATGGATGAAAGCCTTAGGGTTAACATGCATGCACACACACACAAATGCACGCGCACACCCCTAATCACATCCACACTCTTACACAAACTAATCTCCTGGGACCACATGTCTTGGAACAGGAAGGTCTCTGCCTGGGGTGCTTCCACTGCTAAGCCACCTGCTCTCTCTGCTGTCAAAAAATCACCAGAGTTAGAGGAAGTGGAATAAACAGTGATCCTTGGAGAAGGTTTCTGGGGGGGGGGGGCAATGGTAGATGTTTATCCCATGACACATTCCATGTTCATTCATTAGGTATGATTTGCAAAAGATTGGTTGTATGCATGATGTCACACCGCAAAGGGCTGCTGGTAACGTTTCCTTGTGTGAAACTTTAATGCATTCTTTAGAAGAGATTCTCCTTCCTCTCTTCTATACCCACTCTGTCCCTTCTGTTATCTCATATTAGCCATAGACCCTCCAAAAAAAGTTCAGGAATGACTTTGAATCAGACATTTTACAATTGTGTGGTTTTTTTTTTTAAAAAAAGAAATTATCTAAAAAAACCAGACTGAAGGGTTTAATTAACAAGCTCCAAGTAATAGTTAGACCCTTTCCCCTCTGCTATCAGCTTTCACTTTTATTTACGATGGGAGTCCCCCTTGTATCTCCTTTCCCACAGGACCCACTATCACTAATATTTCTGTGATCTGTGAATAAACCAAAATTTAAAGTTAGTTACTTACAATCAATGCAAATTAATGATTTCTTTTTTTTAAAAAAATATTTCAATCAGGAAAAGCAGCTTTGTAGTCGAAAATCCCACGCTGGCCTTAGAGTGGGAGTTTTTCCAGCCTCTGCTTAAATCCAAAAAAATACTGCAATCTTCTGGCACAGGCTCACTGTAATGCTTTAAAAACAATTTAGCAACTGTCATTGCTGTAATTACAGTAACTAATTACCATCCTTAGCAAACAAATAGCTTAACATAATACGCAAGCCGAATCAATTTTGAAGAAATGCAAATTCCGAAAGCAAAAAAGGGCATTTTGGCAAACCTGAAAGAGAAGCGGGAAAATAATACACTTTGTTTTATCTCCACATAATTCCCAGGGAATATCATATCATAAATATTTGCATTCAGTTCTTATCAGGACATTTGCATTTGCTTCCTTATCAGTCTGCAGGCCGGACTCTGCCAGATAGAGAGTCGAGCTCCACACCATGTACATATTTCTAATGAATCACGTCTCAGGCTGAGAGAATATTTTGGCTGGAACTTTATCACTGAGATGAAGAGGTCATTTACTCTCCAAGTCAGTTCATCTTGGAATTGTCTTGAGATTCCAGTGTGATTCAACTGCCTTTCCCCCTTTCCTTTTCAGAAAACCCAAATAACCCCAAACCTGAATTTTCTTAATGTTGGTAATGTTGCCACATTCAAACAGCCTTAGCATACATCTGTTTATTCCTTCCTAAAAATGTAAATGTTTCTGCTGAGGTTTTATAGTCCAGATATTGTACCCTACAAACATTGATATATCACAGTGCCTTGCCAGACATAAATATCAGTGAGTTTTGAATTAAAGATGAGATCTCGGCTGAGGCTTGTTCAAGAATCCTTACTGTGAAATTTGGCAGCCAATCTTTTTTTTTTCTTTTTTTGGTGATAGAAGAACTTTTTCTACTTGGTTAAAAAAAAAGAACTTTAAGTCATGATGCATCAGGAATATGTGATATTTTTGTATACCTGTTAGTGCCATTTTTCTTAGTAGGGAGCTTGGGTATTCAGAAATCAGTACTGAAGCCTTTTGCCCCCAGTCCATTAAGATCCACCCTTGAAGACCCTGTGCTTTCCCTAGTTAGGTATAAAATCAGCTAGCAGTTTATGTTCTTAGAAGAAATAGATGTTACACAAAGAGACGTGAGCCAGGGGACTTAAGTAATTATTGGCTGGGTGGGTACAAGGCATTGAAAGTGATGATGCCTACTTCTCAGGAAGAAAGGAAACCTGAGCACCCCTAGTTGTAGAATCGCTCACGATTAACAGTGGTGCTATGATTTATTTTACATTAGATCCTGTGTAAAATATTGTGCTACAAAATCAGAACTGGAGGAAATGTAATCTAAATAGGCTTGCTTATTACAAGGGCGCTAATATTTATCTTTTTATTTTTTACATATCAAATAATTTCAGCAAGTAAATTAACAACAGAACAACACAAACATAAATGGCAGATATTAAACTTGAGAAAAGGTGTCAGTTGTGTTTGTTTGTTCTTTTTGAAGATGGCTTGAAGTTAGCTTCACTTTATTTTCCATATCCTGCTTTGGTTTATTTATTTGAGCACAAATTGCAGTTTCTGGTCCATCATTATTCAAATGACTGACAAAGCCCATTTGTACCCAGGGAAACACTGTATCAACTGTGTACATATGGACTACTCCCATTGTCACAACTTCTGTTGTTTCTGATAATAGACATTCGCTAGCATAGGGATAAGGGAAAAGAAAGTACCAAGAGCTTGGATGGGGGAAGATACAGTGCTTTTGTCTGTAGGGTGCCCAGATGAAAGGGGGATAGGGATCCTGGATTGAATGCTTGTAGAGAAGAGGGAAAGTTGGCAGGTGCAGCTTGTCATGAAGGGTTGAGGCAATCCGCACCTGCTGAAATTCCCTTTTGCACAGGTACAAGAGCTCTGTTCTCCGTTGCATCTGGTCGCCCTATTCCTGTGCCAGCAAAAAATAAAGCCTGTAAGAGCAGGCAGGGAGAAGAACCTTCCAGCCACTTCTGCTGTATGCAAGGCAATCTTGCAAACTGGTCATATAATCTGGCCTTGTCATGATTGTACGCCCAATAATTTCAAACAGCAAGGGCACATGAAAGAAGTGTCCCTGGGGTCCATCCTGCAGCCATGCTTCTCCCTTTCCCCAGAGGAGTGGTGGGGAATGTGTGGCCTTCCATATATCTTTGGACTCTGAACTCGTATGAGTCCCAGCCAGCCAGCATGGCCAGTGGTCAGGGTTTGTGGGGGGAGCTGTACAACAATATCGGGCAGGGCACAGGTTTCCCAGTTCTGCCATAAATATTCAAGACTAATATTCCTCTGCAAGCACACTACGGTTTTCTTGGCACATGGATTAAGATAATTTAGGGTAATCCACCTATCCCAGTATTGTCTGCTTGCTTGTCAGTTACTCCTCAGGGCATTTTGCAGGGGTCTTTTGTATCATCACATGCTTGATATCATCTGACCAAGGGCTGAACCTAGAACATGCAAAGCATGCACTCTTTCTCTGACCTGTATTCTCACCCAATATTTTGAATAGCCTTTGACACCGACAGTGGTGTATCTAACAGGATATTTTATTACATTAGGCTATTTTAAACACTTAAAAACAAACAAACAACAACAACAAAATCTAGTTATAGACAGCAATAACTACTTTTGTCTAAGGCCCAAACTACACATTGCACATACACCCATGTGTGAGTAGTAGCCCTATGACTCCTTTAAATGAAGAAAAGCCACTTCCAGTGGGGGTGGATGGAGGGGGCATCTAACCCTTTCTCTGCCTGCTATGCCTCTTCCCCAAATAATCCCCCTTATGTGAATATTTAAATTTATGGTTCTCCAAAGGGATGTAGAAAGGTTAAGTAGTTCTCCCCTTGCTTCCTGTCCTTCCAGGAATAGTCCCCCTCATTTAAGGGGGGCTTTAGGCGACAGTTCATCTATCTGCAGGTAAGTATGCTTTGTGCCTGTAGATTCCGTATTTTTCCATGTATAAGACTATATTTTTTCCTACATTTTTGAAGTTTAAAATAAGGGGTTGTCTTATACATGGATAGTGTATAGTGTATTTTCTTCATTTTGAGTCCCAAAAAATAGGGGGCTGCTTATACACAGGTCCTTCTTACACACGAAAAAAATACGGCATCTAGTATTTCTGTATGACACAGATTGAACTGATTATGCTGCAGGTAAGCTGTGGTTGGGATAACTGAGTGGGAGGAGGAAAAATAAGAGGAGCAGGGGAAGTTAGTTGTTCTCCCGCCCCCCCACTCCTTTCATTTTTCTTTAATAGAGTTATAGATCTTTGTCTTTCATCTACAAAATCCATTAGTAAACCCAAGGGGGGAAAAACCATGACAAATATTAAACTAGATCAAAGATCCAACAATCTGCGGAAATATAAAGCAGATACAAGCAAGTAGTGATGATTGGTCCAGAGTCCAGGAATACTTTAGCACAATATTAGAAGGGTTTACTTTTCAAGTTTTTCTTGGTTTTATTCGGTGAAAGGGAATAATAGATATGGCATAATATAAAAAGGAGAGTTCACTGGATGCCTAAATCCAGGTTTGAGGCACATGCTCTATGTTGAGAGAGCCCTGGCAGAGATTTAAAAGCATACAGCAAAATACAGTGTGGAAATATAAAGCACCCCCTTCTACTGTAAGTCGCTTCCAAGTTCCCAACTAACCTTGACATACAGAGAAACCACACATTTGCTAAAATGGTTTACTTACAAACTCTTCAAAGTTCAGGTTCATGTGCTTTTCTATACAGCAGCAAAAAAAAAAGTCAGTGTAACTTAGGTTCCAAAATGGTAAATATTTCTAAATTATTTGTACAGAAATAAAAAGATGGCTTGCATAAGCCACACGGTCTAAGCTTGGAGCATCCAGCTTAGACCTCCTTACTGTAGGGTTCACATGGTTGAAGTGAGAGAATAATAGTTTGGTAACCCTTCCTCCCAAGGTTAGGGGAATTGACCTAGCTAATTGTCAGTTAATTTCAGTGGGTCTACTTCGGGAGAAGAATGACCGCTCCCCACTTAAAATGGGGGGCGCCCTTTGCGTGGACGCGTGCAGCCCCTAGATCTGGAGCGGCTCCAACAGCATAGGCTTGGCTTTGCCTTCCCTCATGTGGGATACCTGGAGGTCTCCGCCTACCTCAGTCAGTTGTCCAATCCCACCTGGGGGAAGAGTTGCCAAGGAGACCAGGCCAGGTAGGGGAGGGATTACCTGCCCACACAATAGAGGGAGGATCTTACCTGGGATCCTCACTTGGCTCCAGAACTTCTCCCACCCTACCCACCCTCAGTTAATGTCTTATTTTGCAGGTTAACTTTTCTGCACAGGTTTTGCAGGTTAACTTTTCTTCACAGGTATGTGGGTGCTGCTACGTTAAGGTCGCTGTTAAAGGGCCGGAAAGGAATTTCCCTGCATTGGCAGGTTTCGCCTTTCCCGTAGCAAAACGTCACAACTTTGGTGGTATCAGGCCTTGGGCGGAATCCTTTAGTCCATCTTCCTCTTTGGGGCGGCGATACCAGGGTTCCCCGTTAAAGGTGTTTTCTGAAGGGAGGCTTTGACCGTACGCCGGAAGGTCGTCATTGCTCTCCCCTGCGGCGGCGGCGTAACGGGGGCGGCTATCTCTGCTTGAACATATGTTCTCCAGAGCCGGCCCATCCTCCCCCACACACTGGATAACCCTGATGCACCCTAGGTCCCCGGCTGGGGACTGGGGAGGGAGAACGCCCAATGCCTGAGCCAAGGTCTACCCACATTTGAAATTTAATAAAGTTGTGGCCAATTTAATCCCATAGCACGTTGTCTTGAGTCGTTATTCCACATGACGGGGGACCGCGCGGGATCTGGGGACTCCGCCTGTCCACGCAAAAGGCTAAGGAGTAAGCACAAATCCACAAATCCAGAGTGGAGTTCCTAAGACGGTTGGATAAGTGCCTTGTACACCTGCTGGCAAATCTTGCAGCCAAGCTGGTGCCAAACATATGGCTCTGTCTTGCAGTGGTTTGACTTCGGTGGAAGTGCACTCCATTGTCTCTTGAGACAGATGGACACCAACAACAACCATCTTTTAGGTGCATATTGAAGCATCCTAACATGGATAAAACTACCAGCATGCCTGGGAGAAGTCTTAAACTTTGCAGAACAACTCTTGGACCCATCATTAGGGAACATTCAAACTGGAATTTGGAAATGTTTGAGCACTGGATTCTGCCAAATGTGTAAACTGATGACGAAAGTACTGGGACTGATGTCTTTTTATCATTCCATTCCTTGAAGTTCATGCCCTATTCAAAACCATTTCCCTCACTGTTTGGGGTTACTGAGATGGTTACGTTGCCAACAACTTGCAGACTGAAAACATATATTTCCCATATGCAAGAGGTGCTCATATTCATTAGCTATCGATGATCTTGCTTTCACAGCTATATCTTAAAGATATCTGGTGGCATTCATCCCAGCTGGCTGTAAAGTATAGTGGGCTCTTATCTATATTTGATTTAGTTACTAGCTTGGTAGCCTGAACTGGATCCCAGAACCTCAGAAGTTTGTATTGTAACTCAATATAAAGCCCCTTAATGTGGAGTTGCATAGGAATGCAAGGAAGCATTCTTGAGCCAATTTCTACTTCTCCCTGATCCAGTATGCTACTATCTCCAAAATGGATTTGGCCAAGTGTGACTGGCCTTTGGGATGTTTTTAAACTGCTGCTACCCATTATAGGCCCTGCGGACTAGAAATCAAATTCATTAATTAGTGAAGTGTTTAAGCCCGTGGCATAGGTGGTAAATGTGGGTAGCCTATGGGACTGGCTATTGCACAATGTAAGACCTACACATTCCGTTCTGCCTCTTCTCCCCAGCTTAGTAGACTAGCAGTAAAAGTATTGGCAGGAATTCGAAGTAGCGCTAAGCAGATTGCACCTTCAATTTCTTCATTTCTGCTTGCCTAATGGAACAATCTGCCCTCTCCTTCCCCCATACCATACTGGGAGATTCTCCCAACCACAAAGGAGGAGGAGGAGAGGGTGGATAGCCTCATTGTACAAGCAGCATTCCTTGTGCAGACTTCCACTGGCAGGTTCATTATTTGACTCCCGCCCATTTTCTATCACTGATGATAATTACATTTATTTCTCTCTTACTACATAAACAATCTCACAGTGACATACAGTGTTAAAAAATGCATATTTATATATACATTTACAAGAAACCTCCAAAAGGATAAAACCTTATTATTTTTTGCTAGAAGTGCTCATCCTGCAATATTATGCAATCCTCGCACGACACTGGGAGCTGCCTATGTACTGTAGTGCACACTTGAGTGGCAGTATCTCATACTGCGCACTTGACACTAGGCACCCTCACCGCAACCATTGCCGTCACTGGAGTAAGTTTATCACATCTTAGAATTCGGGCAGGTAAGTTAGCTGAATGAAATACCTCCAAGGAAGCCTATGAAAGCTGCTTTGAGCTTCAGGTGAATAATGGGGTGTAAGTCAGGAGGCAGACAGTCAGACAGAATAAAGAGAATAAAAATACGTGTTAAAATGAAATGCTGACATTTTAGAATCTCGTATGTGATGGGCAAGGAAACTCTGCTTCAGATGAACTTGACACCACTGCAGTGTTACTGTAATATAGCCCAGCAGCTTCATTAGTGAACCCTAAGCCATTTTCCTGCTCCAATTTTTTGTCTACTGAGTTGAAGTTAAAGGGAAGTTGCAAAAAAGTCACAGTGGATCCTTTGTGGAGTATTCACAAACTCATCTGGCATAGAAATCATCTCTATCTTTCTTGCTTTATCATTTGTTTTAGCTTTGTCTTTGAGGTGGGAAGGGCTTATAGTTAAGAGGCTATTATCAGACTGAAGGATGCAGGAAATCCAAAATATTTATGTTTGTCTGTGGCACATGGACAAGAAACAGTGCTCAGGAAAAGGGTTTTCTGATTAAGTGATTGAAAACACTCTGGTGTATGTTAATGGTTTCTTCTGTCCAATAGATAACATCACCTCCAGCCTTATCGCTGTTCTTGAACTTACTTTAAACATTCTCTTCTGCTCTTCCAATTATATTTGATGCACTTTTAGGCATCCAGTTTCCTTGCTGCTGCTCATCTCATTTATTTGCTTTCTAATTTTTATCACCAGGCTGGGTGTAAAAAAAGGAGGGTGGGGAAGGAGTCTTTGAAAGATCCTTGAAGTGAAATATCTTACAGAGTGAAATTAATTTAAATGGAATTAAATCACAATTTTTCAGGAAAAGAAAATTATTTTTGTTTTGAATGCTGTTATGTGGTTTTTGTTTTAAAAACCATAATGGTTTTTAAAATAACTTTAAATTCCTGCCACCATTTTCACTGCATGAGTGATATGAACGACGCTGAAAGTAAAGATAAATCCAGATATGGCCATTATTGGAATGGAAAAGCATTGGTTAAAATCACGATAATTAGACCATAAGTAAGTAAGGGGTAGCTAAGGTTAGGCAACATTTCTATGATAATGGCACAAAATTAGGTATTTATATATACCATCCTTGAGAAATGTTGTATGCTGAATATTAATCATTATACACATCCTGGTCAACATTATTTCCCTCTTCTTCATCCCCCTTTTTCTGCTTTCAGTATTTACAGTTCAATATCTATTAGATCCAGAAATAATTATCGATGCAAATAGGAATAAAGGCTTAAAGGGACACATGGGCAGGGGAAGGATGAAAGAAAAGATGCTTTTTCAAGGTGAAAGGAATGAAAAGAATGTTTTTAAGGTCCCAATGTATCCCTATAATAAATTAAGAGATCCCAATGGTTTTTAAAAGAGTGTTAGAAGAACTAGAGGTTCACTTTTTAGAGCTCAGCATCTCCACTCGGAACCTCAGCTGTCTCTCTCATTCTCTCTCCACACATTAGCTCTCAGCTCAAATCAGCATATCCCTCTGCAGCAAAGTTCTGCTCCCAAAGCACTCCAGGCAAGATGGTGCAGTCAGTTTTTGGGTTCTCACAGAAATTGACTGCATCACTCCTGCCTCTTTATCAATCTGCACTGACTGCAACAGTAATCTTTTTGACCTGATCATGCACTTGTGTATATCACTTTAATGATTCTGCACATGTTTTGCAAGACCCCTGAAGCAGAGAGCAGCCACTATCCTGTGCATGACCTCAGTGCCGTTCGGATGATGCCTGCTCTCTCCTCTCTGTAAGGCCTTGAACCCTTAAGAATAGGTTAGTTGTGAGGTTTCCGTCAAATTGTTTAAGAGTTATGCATTTCCCCAACAGTTCCTTGACTAAGTTCTTTTAGATTATAAAGGGCTATAAGTTTGTTCCCGAGCTACTGGCACCATCCGCCATTTTGAGAAGACTGCTGTGGTGCTGAGGTGAAATAAGAAGAGTTCGTTTTTCCTCACTGACCAGCAGAAATATCAGGCTTCAAGGACAGATTCAATGGTGACAACCAGAAAAGAAACAACAGAAATTAGGGAGGCTGGTGTTCTTGTTTATTTGTGACATGTGAATTGTTTTATTTATGTAATATTCCCACTTATATATGTGATTGAGATAACATACTTTTCAAACACCAGACGACAACAATATTCTGTTTGTCACCATAAAAGTCCTTTGGTGTGGAGTGCGTCAGATATCCTGAAAAAAAGAATTTGGATAAAAGAATATCCCTCTCTTTTGGGTTCCCTTGGGGAGAAAATGGGGGTGGATAAAGATGGATCTTAGGACCTTTTCCCTCAACATCCAAACTGTTCCTCAGCTTGACTGTGTTTGTGGGTCAGCAGATTTTTGGAATAAGCTGACTTCTCTTCTTCTCCCTGTTGTTGGGCTCAGGTTCCTGTTAGCAAGGCTCTTGGGATGATATTGTATATGGTTACAGCACTGAGATTTGTATATGATAAGTTTCAGAGGTAATCGAACATTTCTTATATGGATAAAGAATGTGAATGACAAAAATCACCAGCTACATATACCTGTAACACCAGTTCGCACTTCAGAAAACACACACACACACACACGAAAAATACAGACAGGTGGAAATATTAACAGAATATTTATGTTATTTATGATGCAATCACCTGAAATGTTCCTCACTATTCAGTGCCCAGAATATTAGTACTTTTGCATAGTGGTCTAGAATTAAACATATTCCATATGAAAACATTGTGTATCATCAAAATACTTAGGAGTATAGTTAGGTAATTGTAGATTCTGGGCTTAATGGCCTTACATTGGAGGTAAGGGATCCTCAAACCCTACTGGGTTTGGGGTCCTTCGTGTTCATTCTGCTGAGTGGGTCCCTGGGCTTCTGCCCCAAAATCATGCCCTTGCAGAACCAGGAAATAATAGTTATGAGAACAAAGTAAGTGAGGTAAATAATTTCTTTTCATTTGGCTAACAAATGCAAAACCTGGCAGAAATCATTGCAGAAAAGTTTGTGATTCAATTTGGAGAACTGAGGAAGTTTTTGAAATGTCACTTCAGAAGCAACCTTATTTTTTTTATATCCCATATGCTTCTCCTCCATCCGCCAGCTACAGTAATCATCATTGTCCTTCCTAGACTCTCAGACAGAAGCAGAGAAAAGAAAGTATGTCCTCTTTGCATCTAGAAAGCTCATTACTGATTGAAATATCATCTTTGGTAAGTCTGTTTTATAGTCACTAATTGATATCGTCGGCACAAATGGAGGCGTCTTGTCAGGAAACCCGGCTTGTTTTCACATCCAGTATACTTAAAATTGGCTCGTTCTTAGCTTCTCTCATAGAAAACCTCCTATTTTGATTTATGAATGTTTTCAATTTTTTAAGATTCTCAGAAATGTTGGTTCACCTGTATGTAGAGAGATAGCTTGTTTGGCTAACTGCCTTGAGTGACTGAGTGCCAGGTAATGAATAATGCCACGTTCAATATTCTAAATTTGTGTTCCAAATTCTGAATTCGGAATGAGCCACATGGAAGTACACTGATAAGTGACTGATTTTTACTCCCAGGATTGTCTTATTTTCAACTTTAAAATTTACTTGCTTTACTTCACTGAAAGCGTTTTTGAATGGGGTTAGGGATTTAAAGTGATACTCCACAATAAAATTTGTCTTTCTTTCCAAACTTCAGAAGTAACACTGATGAATTAAAGACAGGTAAATTAGTAAAATTCATTTTTGCAGACTGAAAAGTCCAGATTCATGCAGAGCTATACACATTAAGAAAATAATGTTAAACTTGATATGATGGACATTACCCAAATATTAAAAAATGCCTCATGAGGGCAGTCCTTCTTTGAAAATAAACATAGGTTGTTATTTGACAGCATTAAAAAACACCAACCCTACATTATTCTTCATAGACAATCAGAGAAGTGGTCTTTAAAATCAATTATGTGCAAATATTTGAGACACTTAAATTTAATATTCAATATCTTCAGGTATAGAAAAAACTTGCTTTCTCTCCTCCCTATGTGCTAGATCATATCCTACATAAGTTGATTTCTTGGATGTGTGTGCTAACCAGACAACATTTTGTTGAAAGGTATCAGTATAATAAAACTGATTTTGAATAAACAAGTAACGTCAGAGATTATAGAGGAGAAACACAACAGTTAACCCGGGCAATTAAAAACACAAAGCCCTAATCATTTCCCAAGGTCATCACGGACTGAACAAATCTGTGACTGAAAGAATATTTCAAACATGTTGTTACTTTGAAAATTACAGGTTTTATAAATTAATGATAAGTTACTAAGGTGTTCTGAAAATTGTTGCTTATAATCTGCTGAAGTATTTTGTGCATAACTCACATCAGATCCAGCTGAATAGTGAAAAGATTTTCAATAAACCATTAAAATACATCCTACAGCTTTATATATATGTATGTATATATATATATATATATATAGAGAGAGAGAGAGAGAGAGAGAGAGTTATCAGCAGCACATTTGTTGGATTAACTGGAAGAGGCACAAAGTAAACTAAACAACCACTCAAAGGAGCATTGAAGCTTCTAGGTTAACGGATGCCACACTTTACTTCAGTATATGCATTTTTGTTCACATTACCTGAGTGGAGAACTGTGTTAAAAAATCTGGAGCAGTTGTCAATTTTAAAAGATGGCTCATATTGTTTTGCAAAGTGCAAATTAGGTAGGTTCAACTTCAGATGTGAACTGAATCGAATTTCTCACACATTCCTAACTAGTACACCCCAAGACTGAATGATATCGATGCATAAAAATATTGCCATGCATGTAGATGAGTAAGTGTTGGAAAGAAGGCTAGGACCCTTGTCTCTGATATCTAGTTTTCTTTGGGATGTTTTTCTTCTACGGTGGAAGCATTCGCCATGTGAGGCCCCATGCCCACCGGCAGCCTACAGTGGTAGAACCCAGGCACAACTTCTGTGAAAGCTGGATTTCTCTTTAGATCCAGGAAGTTCTCTTTTCTACCTGCTTACCACATCTTCAATTTAAAACACTCTTATACCACTTTAACAAATAATCCTGAGAACTATAGTTTGTTAAGGGTGCTGACCCCACAGACCCACAATTCTAAGCATCCTTAACAAACTACAGTTCCCAGTATAATCCATGACAGTTGAAGTGGTATAAGAGTACTTTAAATGTATGGTGTGGATTTGACCTCTGGCCACATCTCCCTGCAAGCAGAGTTCCAAGTCCTGTTGATTCTTGGATATATATGATATCTAAGAATACCACACAGCTTTTATAATATGGATGGAGAACCTGTGCCCTTGCCATGTGGTTGGATGCTAGCTCCCATCAAAATGGCCAGGGGCCAGGGGTGCTGGAAATAACAGTATCTGGAGGGGGCACAGTTCTGCGTTCCTTCTCTACAAGCTACAAGTTTGAAGCAGCATATATATCAGGCTCACTTTAAAAAGTCGTGGAGCATCGGGAAATGGCTTTAAATGTTTATGGATACTGTGCCATATGGGGACTACCTCTTCATGAGTTGAGACAGGCTGGAATCATACACTCTCCATTTCTTCTTCAATCCGTTTTACCAATCTCAAAACTGATTCTGATAAACAGCATCTGTTTACACTCAAGATGGCAGAAGAAAAACTTATGCTCTTTATTTTATTTGAAGATTGTGCATAAATTGTGTTTTTATTGCAGCTTAAGTAGGGTATATGAGGTTTCCATTACTTTAGCAATTATGCTAAGCTGATGAAAGCAATGTAAATAATCCAACAACTGTTTATGCATTGTGTTAGTGTTATATGAACACTGCACTAACTCAGTGAATTTAGAATTTTACAAAGGTTATTTCTTTCCTTTCTCTTTTTTTAAAAATAGGGCATAGTAATCCCACTGTATCAGTGGCTCTATCCCCCTTTTTGAGTAGAGTTCTGCTATCCCACAAATTGGATGGAAATCTCATTAGTGGAGCTATAATGAGCTGGCAACGAAGCCCCTTCAAGCTTGCGTGCTTACGGCCATTTGCCTGTTTGTCTTACTCTTCATCATGAATCTGAAATTGCCCATTAGGATTGCAATGAAGGGCGAGTCTGAAGCTGCGATACTGACTGTGTCGCCAAACAGGCTAAAATCAAACAAACCCAAAGGGAAGCTGCAAGGATTTTGTGCTTTTGTGGCCTGGGGTCAGGCAGCATCACAATATATATGAAAAGGAACAGAGATATGATGAAGAAAAGGAGGGATGGCATCAGAAACGGACTTCTGAGTGTAGAGTTGTGGTATTTTGTTATGTCTTTATTCCGGAGCGAGTGACGCTCCCTTTGAAAACAATCTTAACAACAACTTTGCACCCTACCTGATGCAGTTTATTTTAACTGCAAGTGTAATATAGTGGCTAGGAAAATGAGTAGTAATCCAGGAATTTACCAGTTCAAATTGTAGCAGCCATAAATTCAATGTGTAACCTTAGGTGGTTCACTATTATTGCAGCCTTCTCATCTGCAGTATGGGAATAGTGGTCCATCATGCACTGTTCTTGGACACATTACATGAGTCAGGAAGTACACATTTCCTGGCAAACATGGGTCCTTACACTTTTGTGCCTTGAATATTGTGAACGGGGGGACAGGGAAGAATTTCTGCGGAACAATGGACAATAGAGAGATACAGGTGGTGACCATTTTGCATGCATCCAATTGCCACACAACTGCCAACATGTGTCTGGCTTTCGGCCCCAGAAGGGGGTGGAATGGGGTGGCAGCAGAACGGGCTTATGCACGACCACTGATGTGCACAATGACCTATAACACAACCTCTGTACAAACAGGAAGTTGCCTGTACCAATACTTTTGCCTATTGCTTTCCCACTGCAATTCCCCCCTTCAACTGCTTTGTAAAATTAAAAGAAGTGCAAAATCTGAAGAATAGCTATGTTCTGATGTGTGCTTTAGTCAAGGAGATGCAAATTAGGTTGGTTAACTTAAAAATGTGGATCAAATCTAACACTGCCACCACCACCATACCTATACCATAATTACTATCATCAACAACTGTACCATATATAATGTGATACAATACAGTATATATATTTATTTATTATAACAATATCCTGCCTTTCTTCCACCATGGAACTCAAGAAAGTGTACTTACAGTTCCCCAACAATCTCCTATCAGGGCACTGACCAGACAGACCTGCTAAGCTTCAGCAATGTGGCTGCAACCTGTCCCTTCAGTCCATGCCCTAGGTAGAGAAGATCTGAGGAATAGCCTAGGTTTTATAGCAACCCCCCCCCCCAAAAAAATAAAACTCATGCCCAATTCATCTGTTAATTGCAATAGTGTGGGATTCACTTCCACATGGTAAATGGAGCAGACATGCTGGGATGGGGAAATGATATTCCACCTCCCAAATAATTTGGGACAAGACCCAGGGAAGTGGCTCCCATGTAGTATTGGACTGTCATGGAAGACAATTTTTATTTCTAGGAGATTTGCTCCTTCGAGGAGCAATGCTCCTTTTGCATCTATAAATCATGTGGGCCTGTGGCTTTTAAATGGTCAATTCTGTTTCAAGCCTGCTATTCACAGCTAGATATATAGACTTTGATGGCACTGTGTGGGATTCTTTAGCTCTGATATGCTGGCACCTGCAACAGGGTGTGTCAGCTAGTCTTAGAAGTTGTCTATGTTGACTGCCTGCCGAGTAGCCTTTCATTTTGGTGAAGTAGCCTTTCATTTTGATGAGAAACTGATGTGTTCCTACCCAATGCCAGATGCGGCTTACATAACTCCAACAATATATAAGCCCTGAGAACACCTCTGTTGGTAGAAACTCTATGCAAATCTTTCTGGAGAGTGATGCATACCAGCCAAGCTCCAGCTTCAGGAGTCATGTCTATTGAGAGAGCCAGTGTGGTGTAGTGGTTAAGAGCGGTAGTCTCGTAATCTGGGGAACCGGGTTTGCGTCTCTGCTCCTCCACATGCAGCTGCTGGGTGACCTTGGGCCAGTCACACTTCTTTGAAGTCTCTCAGCCCCACTCACCCCACAGAGTTTTTGTTGTGGGGTGAGTGGGAAGGGAAAAGGAGATTATTGTTGTGGGAAGGGAAAAGGAGATTATTAGCCGCTTTGAGACTCCTTAGGGTAGTGATAAAGTGGGATATCAAATCCAAACTCTTCTCTTCTTCTTATTGCTGATGGGAATCCCAGCAGCCAGAAGGGCGTAAGATCATTGCAGTGCTTCATAGTTTTCTTTGGGCTGTTTAATAAAATCTTTAGTGTTCACCCCATTTGTGTCTTCGTTATGCTCCAAATCCAAAAAGAACCTCTGCTCCTCAGCAGAAAACATGCTTCTACTGTGATGTATGGACTGAACCCAAGATTAAAGCTGCCAATATGTATGACAATGCTTTGTATATCTCTCTTGTGGCAGCACCAACTTTACCTTCTGAGGTAAGGCAGGCAGTGACAGTGATGTTTCAGTGCCTGCTAAAATTGTATTTGCTTTCTGAGGTCTTTTCTGGCTATGGAGTGCTTTGTCCCAGCTTGTTGTTTTCTGTTGAAGTTATTTCTTTCTCTCTGAGTTGTGGATATGGCTGAATTTATTGTTTTAATTGGATTTTTAATGATAATGTATTTTAATGATTTTTATTATTTGTGCACTGCCTTGGAACATTCTGTGCAAGGCAGCATAAAACATTTTAAGCAAATAAACTGTGTACAGGATTGCAGCTTTATTTAACATACATAATACTGGAAAAGGGAAGGAAAGCTGAGGAACCAAAGAAAGAATGAAAGGGGGTGAGTGGGAATAGCATTCTCAAAGCAAGAACTTATTCTCGGTCTGTGGAAAATGCATCTTATCTTTGGAGGTGGTGCCAGAACAGTATTCTGAATAAGACTGACCTTCTGCAAAAAAAAGGGGGGGGTGGCTGGAATCCACCTAGGTTCACTGTTCATTGCAGAATTACACAGAAGTAGATCTACAGCTTAGTTCTTTTCATTTATTGTCACCTGCACAGTAGTGAAAAATGTCCTCATCTTTTACCCACTTACCAACTACATTTTTCCTTCCAGAAATGAAAAACTTCTGTGACAAAGAGTATCCCACAAAAATTATGTTCTCATTGATATGCTTTTGCGTCCAACGTTAACCTAAATAAATATCCTTTGAGGGGTTTTCAAGCAAAAAACAAAAACTTCGACAAGCCCCCTGCTTCTGACACAGGCTTTGTACTGGAACATCTTACCACCTTCAAACACATTTGAATTGACTTGGCATAGAATGATACTCCATAAAACTATATATTTCAGTTTCATACTACCCAATGTCAATTTTGTACTACCTTGGAAGACACATAGTCATAAAACTATGTCCATTTTTTAATTTTCTTTGAAGAGGGCTAATATATATACTTTTTTAAAAAAATGAAAATCAGATATCCATTAGAATATTTCTTGCAAATTGCAAAAGTGGCCAAAACACAGGCAGCACGCCAGGAAGGGACGGATGCAAAAATAAAAGTAAAGATAGATTTCATTCTGTAGAGAGATGAAAAAGAAGCACCGTAGAAAGAAAGAAATCTCCAGCTTTATGAGCTGCAGACTCTTTTAAATTTGAAGCTAAACCTACTGCTTCTTTAAAAAGCAAGTTGATGAAGTAGAGCCCTTAATAAATAATACAGCAAAAACATCCTGGCATTTGTCAAAGGAAAAAAGTGTAAAATTTTGTAAAAATGGAAAACTAATGATGTTTTCAATAAATCTTGTTTAGAAAAGGTTATTTTTGTTTATGCTTAAGTTCCCAAAACAAGTTTCTAAGGTGCAGGAAATAGCTAAAGAAAAAAGAAGAAAATATGAACAAGAAATAATGCTGAGGAAAAAGATTTTTCATATTTAATGTTGATTCTACAGTAAAATAACTATAATAAATATTTAAAATAGATAATGAATAACAATTACAGTTTTTAAAAAGTATGTGATGTTATGAAGTAGGAAATTGTTCTAATACTGATTTTATTTAATCATAGAATTAAGTAAGCAGTACTTTTTAAAACCGAAAGGAAGGTGTTTCAAAATAAAAAAGGGTGGGTTTTAATAAGTAAAAGATGAGTTTACTAAAATCACTGTGATATTATTTTACAGGGTTCCACTTGTTACACCTTAATCATGAGCCAAAGTTTGCCACACTCTAATGGAAACAGATGAAAGTGCATCCAGAATATCATTATTTTGTGGTAGGATGGAAACTTTGAAAGCTTGCAAAATTATGTCGATTAAAGTGTTCTATTAGCACACAAATAAATAAAAAAAACCACAAGAATTTTGTAGTTAGAAAGTGATGGGGAAATATACCAAAATGTGGGGGATAAATGGTTGATTAAGCACCATGAATGCTTATTGTCATATAGCCACCCCATAAACAAATTAGAACAAATGTTCATTAAAGTTTGAACATGATAGCCTAACCACTGCATAAGCTTTGTGCAAGAAAGTCAGAATGAATGCTCAATGAACATGATGTTTACACCTAAGTTTCCTGACCACTGGACTCAGGGGTGCTCTAATGGGGAAGATGCAAACATCTGTTTCTAAGCTTATGCCATTCATATGAGATGTGTGTACTGAATAGTTCAGTCTCATCCTAGCATTCCAGCCATCTGCACATGTCGATTGATACTTCCCATGCACGGGTAATAGAGAGGTGTCTCATCCAACCACATCATGAATGGTGGTGTGTGTTTGTCACACACACACACACACACACACACACACGTTGCCAAAGAAGCAGTTAATGTGGCTCTTGCTGTGCTTTTATCCCTGTTACTGGGAATGCATAGTAGGATCACAACCACTACTATCATTAGCTCTGATGAAGAGGCCGCTGCCATAAGACCAGGCTAGCCATTTGAAGCAGTCCAATGAATCAGTCAAAACAAAAAAAATTCCTTCCAGTAGCACCTTAAA
The DNA here is from genome assembly GCF_964106915.1 of Podarcis gaigeae. Taxonomy (NCBI): domain Eukaryota; kingdom Metazoa; phylum Chordata; class Lepidosauria; order Squamata; family Lacertidae; genus Podarcis; species Podarcis gaigeae. Next base: position 22,011,364 of record NC_139683.1, on the reverse strand, counting down.
GACCAACTAAGTCAGTTCTTGGTATGAGCTTTCGTGTGCATGCACACTTCTTCAGATAGCTCATACCAAGAACTGACTTAGTTGGTCTTTAAGGTGCTACTGGAAGGAATTTTTTTTGTTTTGACTATGGCAGACCAACACGGCTACCTATCTGTAACAATGAATCAGTGTTACCTATATTCTGGATATTTCTTCCTGTGATTTTTAAAATGTTACACTTTCCTATGAAGCTAGGGAAAAGAAGAAATGTTTCAAAGTTAGAAGAGGAAATCTGAGAATGTTGCAAGTGATGTGGATTCTGATTTGGGCAGTTGTTGATGCCTAAAACAATCCAGATTCACTCCATGAATGTGCAATGGGACATTTGTTTCATGCTAACTCAGTTTAAACCTCTTCCATTTTCTCTCATAGTGAATGAACACAAATTATTTATTATTTTATTTATCCATCACATTTGAATCCCTCCAAAGTGTTTTATGAAATGGTGATTGCAAACAAATAACCAATGTTGCAGACAAGTTGAACTATGACACTGTAGATAAAGGGGTAATATTTACTGCTTCTTCCCCACCTTCCTCTGCCTTGTTACTTTAACACATTACATGTTATAATGTAATCTATGAGATAGAAACAATACTAGGAGTCCTAATTAAATTAAAAGTAATTACCACTCGTACAGATACGGCATTCAATTGAGCAGCTGCAAGTTGATATTTTGTCATGCCCAGTTTATCTATATGCATGTGCCTGATTCTTTGTATCAGTTATTAATGGTGTTTACGGAGTGGCCAAGAACGATGGAGGGGAAATGGGAATAAGAAAACAAGGGGACTTATTTTTTAAAAAAGAAAAGAAAAAGGAGAGGATTAGAAGAGTGTTAGAGATGATTAATACTGCCTTTCTGTTAGGATTTTGACATGGTATTTAGAAGTGATCTCTTGATTTTCGAATGAGCTGATACATTATTTGTGTCTTTGGGAGTTAATAACTCCACATAACTGTTTTACACCACAAATCAATGCATGTCTACTCAGAAGTAAGTCTCACTGAATTCAGTGGGGCTTACAACTATGTAAGTACCGACGTGGGGATTCAGGGCACAGTCCTTCAATGGCTGCGCTCGTTTCTCTCTGGTCGGGGACAGAGGGTGGCGCTTGGGGGGGAATTGTCATCGCGCCACTCCTTGGTGTGTGGAGTGCCTCAGGGTGCGATTCTCTCCCCGATGCTTTTTAACATCTTTATGCGCCCCCTCGCCCAGCTTGTCCGGAGTTTTGGGCTGGGTTGCGATCAGTATGCTGATGACACCCAACTCTATCTGTTGATGGATGGCCATCCTGACTCGGCCCCAGACACACTGACCAGATGTTTGGAAGCTGTGGCTGGATGGTTACGTGGGAGCCGGTTGAAGCCAAATCCTTCGAAGACAGAGGTCCTGTGGCTGGGACGGGATGATATGGGATTGGGGGGGGCAACTCCCATCTCTTGCGGGGGTGCAATTAGTGCCAGCACCATTCGTTAAGAGTTTGGGTGTAATCTTCGACACCTCCCTTTCCATGGAGGCGCAGATTGCAGCTATAACAAAGGCAGCATTTTTTCATCTCCGCCAAGCTAAGCAGTTGGCTCCTTACCTCTCTCGCCCTGACCTAGCCACTGTGATCCATGCGACGGTCACCTCCAGACTGGATTATTGTAACTCACTCTACGTGGGGCTGCCCTTGAGACTGACCCAGAAACTCCAGCGGGTGCAGAATGCTGCAGCGAGACTCCTTACGGGGTCTTCGCTGCGAGACCACATTCACCCGGTGCTATACCAGCTGCACTGGCTCCCGGTGGAGTACAGGATCAGGTTTAAGGTGCTGGTTTTAACCTTTAAAGCCCTATACGGCCTAGGACCCTCGTACCTACGGGACCGCCTCTCCTGGTATGCCCCACAGAGAAACTTACGGTCTTCAAATAAAAACATCTTGAATGTCCCAGGCCACAGAGAAGTTAGGCTGGCCTCAACTAGAGCCAGGGCTTTTTCGGCTGTGGCTCCGATCTGGTGGAACGCTCTGTCACTAGAGACTAGGGCCCTGCGGGACTTGACATCTTTCCGCAGGGCCTGCAAGACAGAGCTGTTCCACCAGGCCTTTGGCCAGGGCACAGCCTGATTCCCTCCCTCGGCAATCTTCGTGGAGCTCTGGCACAATGGTTGCCAGTGGCTTGATTTGAATCAATTTTATAATGAATGATTTTAGAGTGTTGTTTGTGCTGTACCTTTGTACTGTTTTAATGTTGTTAGCCGCCCTGAGCCCGGCTTCGGCTGGGGAGGGCGGGATATAAATAAAATTTAATATTTATTATTATTATTATATGTACTGTCTCACACCACCCCAATCTTCGAGTGGTGCAAGATACAGGGGGTTCCAGGCAGTTACCCAGGGTTCAGTTTCCTCAAAATGAGGAACAGTGGAGACTGTGGTGTCTTTGTGATCTATGGTTTATTTACACATATATACAAACTCCCATCATCCCTAGCTAACAGGGATGGTGCGAGTTGTAGTCCCAAAACATCTGGAGGGCTGAGTTTGCCTATGCTTGTTCTAGCTCATACACCTCATCTCCACTCTGGCTTATGTCTGAACTGCAGATGACGCATGCAGAAATGCTACCCATAGAAGTGAATGGCATTGTGGAGACAGTTGTCACCACTGTGGTACACTGAACAGTATGTATTTCTACAAATCACAGCAATTATTTCTAACTTTGCATCTGTACATAAAATTATCATGTGCAAATTTTATGCACATCCATGTCCAGTTTTGGAGTGATGGGCGTCTTCTTTGGGGGCAGTGTGTCACCATAGCAATGCACTACTCCAAAGCAGACCAGTGGCACTGAGGTACTACTTTTAATGTGTCAATGAATCACTTCTCCATTAACAACAATGATGAAGAGGGGAGCTGTTGATCAAATCCTGACCAGATTCTCCACTACTTGTCTATATGCGTGGCTGAGATTCCTCATTGGCACTTTGACTTCTTACATTTGAATAAGCTGAATACCAGTCTGATAGCTCAGTTGGTAGAGCAAGAAACTCTTAATTTCTGGCCATGGGTTCAAGAATCAACATTGGGCAAAAAATTCCTGAATTGCAGGGGGTTGGACTAGATGATCCTCACAGTCCCTTCCAGCTCTACTATTCTATTATTCCATGGAGACATGTCTTTTTTAAACGTGCTTTTCAAGAAAATGGGTAAAATTTCATATATTAAAAGGTTAATAAAGGTAAAGGGACCCCTGACCATTAGGTCCAGTCATGGCCGACTCTGGGGTTGCGGCGCTCATCTCGCTTTACAGGCCGAGGGAGCCAGCGTACAGCTTCCGGGTCATGTGGCCAGCATGACTAAGCCGCTTCTGGCGAACCAGGGCAGCGCCAGAGCGGTACCTATTTATCTACTTGCACTTGACATGCTTTCGAACTGCTAGGTGGGCAGGAGCAGGGTCCGAGCAACGGGAGCTCACCCTGTCGCGGGGATTTGAACCGCAGACCTTCTGATCAGCAAGTCCTAGGCTCTGTGGTTTAACCCACAGCACCATCTGCATCAAAAGGTTAATAGTGATGTCAAAATAATCAGTGTTTTTAAGGCAAATTGTTAATTTGCATCTGTTTTAAGGTATGCTATTCTGCCAGAGCATTCAAAAAACCCTACAAATGAAAATGAGACCCCAACATTTATGAGCAACAAACAAGATTTTCAATTTTGAGTTGAAAAATATCTGACCTCCACATGGAACCTTATATAAGATGAAATAGGCAATTGTAACACAAAAATGCTGTACAGGATTGCTAACTTTCTGTTTTTACTCTAGATAGGTCTTAAAAATTGGACAGTCTCCAACCAAAATAGTTCACAGCTGTTGTGGGGGGCGGAAGCATGTTGTCCGTTTGACTGACTGTTATCTTGCCGGGATGAGGCTGCTATAAATATGAGCAATTATACCATAAGCAGTCAAATTAAATTTTCATAACTAGGAAACCACATTTTACCTTCAGGCACAGCCTGATGTCTTTTGCTTCATTCACGAATCCTTAATCCTATGCATTAAATCTAAACAAATCAATGTTTACCAACATTAATATTTTAAGATTCTGTGCTTGCTCTAGCTGTCGACATCTTCTGCTTTTATATGGAACACTTTCTGCTATTCAACTTCAATATGGCATACTCAGGTGCTGCTTCTCTGCTCTTTTGTCCTACTTTATTTGATACTTTCGCACAGCTAAAATTGCTCTCCAACCTAAGGCCAGCATGGGATTGATTTTTATGCCATGAGGCGGGGAATTTTGGCTCTTCAGGTGTTGCTGGGCTGCATGCCCTACTCTTCCTGACCATTGTCCATGCTACCAGGGGTTGATGGGAGTTGGGCTTCGCCAACTTCTAGAGAGCCACAGGTTTCCCATCCCTGCAGGATTCTCAGAACACCAAAAGAATGACAACTGAGTGTTTAGCAAACAGAGGCTACAGTAATTGCTGTCTAATTTCTATAGTATTTTTATTGTATGTTTTAGCTGTATGAAACCGGACCGAACTTTAGAGGGGAGAATCTAGTGGCATTGACATGATTGAGCCTACATCTCTAGATCCAAGCATCCAAGTCACTGTTATTGGAGCTCTGGTCCTGGTCACTCCTTTCTCTGCCCAGAAATCCTCTAATAAGCCAAAATACAATATCTGATGACAATACCCCTGAATACCCCTCTGTCTTTACAAGCTGAAGCCAATAAAGCATGGAACAGGAGGTGGGTAGGACTAGCATACAGCATATTTTGGTTTACTAGATAATACTGGATGAAAAAGAAGAGGTGACAAACAAAATACTATATCACATTTCTACATCAAGATAAGTGAGTGTTTTCCCCCTAGAAAAATGGTGCTGGTACTATGTCCCTCCTAATTTGGTTATAAATCGCTCGGGGTTGCCTATTTACTACCTTGAAAATCCTGTATAGTTGCTCTGACCATCCTCCGCTGATATAATCTGGAGACAATCTGGTGTATTCCAGATATTTTGGACTCCCATCCTCACTGACCATTGGCCATGCTGACTGGGGTGATAGGCTCTGTAGTCTACAGTATCTGGAAAGGGCAAAAGCTGGAGAAAGCTAATATATAAAATGCCAGACTTGGGATTGCTCTTTTACTCTCACTTTCCCATTTCCACCAGTGAGGAATTCTTATTTGCCATAGATTAATACATCCACACTGAATGAATTCACTATTGTGTGCCCAACGCTGTGGAAAGCCCTCTTAGCTTTCATTAGGCAGGCACTCTCTTTGTTGAACTTCAGGCGATTTTTATATATATAAAGAAAAGTCTTCAGGTGAAGACTTTTCTTTATATATATCTATGAATTTCAGCCAACAGTTCAAGTAAGTTTTTCTGATCTCATGGATAATTTTATATTATTTTATCCGTTGTATCTCTTTTGTAACTTCATTGTAAACCATTTAGAAACTGTGGTCTTAAGTAGTATATAAATGGTTCAAACAAACAAACAAACAAACAAACAAACAAACAAACAAAGGTACGTTCCTTGCATATGTACATTTCCCAAAATATGGAATATATTGGGGAACATTAAATGTTGCACCGTGCACTTTCAGCTGGGCAATACCAGTTTTTTAAGGAATACAATGGAGGTGCAGTGTTATGGCCCACATCTCCCTCCTCCATTATAAAAGAATCCACCCTTAGCCATGGGAAATAATGGAAGATACCTGAAGGCCAATTGTAGTCCCTCCCTGGTCATATCCAGGCCCTCCCTAAACACATTAACCCACACAATACAGATTATTGAGGGCCACCACTAGAGGGCAGGGGTGAACAAAGTGTCTCAACACTGGAGGCACTGCATTGCAGGACAATACAGTATTGCCTCTTTTGATATTTATAACTTCTTTTTTTGTTAGCCAGAAGAGAGCAGAACTGAGATCAACCTCTAGCTATTAACCTGCCACTAGATTGCTTGGTTTATCCTCCTTGGATAAGATGACAAGATGTGGGGAAAGTGCAGGGAAAGGAAAAGAGAATTTCGCTTATTCTAAATGTTTCTTGCACAAACACAGGTTTTTGTCCATACCTAGGACTTATAAATCGGAAAGCAGAGCTCAGCAGGCTGTGTCCATCAGCACTGGTGAGAAGAGGCAGATAATATGGAAGCAGATAATTACCAAACGAACACCAGCAGCCGCATTTTTTCAGTCATTTTTTTATTATTGGGGGGGAATTAAATCCCGATATCTAGTATGTTGGTTGTGTTTTTCTGGCACCCACTCGATGTTTGTATGCCTGCTGGGCTGCAATCCGGAGGCTGGGGAAGAAGGGAAAAAAAATAAAATAAAGCACACTGCAATTTCTAGCCAGCTACTTCGCTGTTCTCTGTGCCTAGCTTCAAAGATTTTTAAAAATATATTTTTTCTGCACCACAGCTCAGAGTTGCTAAATCCAGAAATTGAAACATTCTGGGAACCAAATCATTTTGGGGGCAAATCAAAGCTCTTGGAACGCTGCCCTCAGGATTTTCAAGATAGTAGTTAATAGTGAAAACAGTTCAATATTTTTAAGGAAATCCCAATTACTGCAGGCTGCACTATTCAAATCCTTGAATGAAGGCAGCATATCTAACAGGAGTAGATGTTCTGTGGGTGAATGGCTGTGTATCCTGCATATACCACCACAGAAGAATTAATGGGAAAAGTCCCAGTTGTACTTCATGTCTATTGTACATATTGATACAAATGCTGTCGAAATTGGTACTGACTGCTTAGGTAAGGCTTTGTTCTGTCTCTCACATAAAGCAGGAGTTAAATCCCTTTGTTAGGCATGAAAACAAATACTCTTCACAAACAAAATTATTCCACTTACTCTAGAAATAATGTTTCCATTTGCTCAATAGAAAATCCCTGGTGCTTCTGTCTTGTGTTTGTCAGAAGAGATTGTCGCATTGTAGACACAGGCATATCTTAATGCTTATCATAGACTTTGCCCACATTAGATGAAAAAAAATCCTCTAAAAACAGCTTCTACTTTAGCAGCCTAGGGTACAAACCAGCTAAGGCTTCAGTCCTGCACAACAGAACTTACATCTGCATTAGTACACCTACAAGTTGGGTTCCTTGGTTTTAAGATCATTTATGGCCCAATCCTTCAATATGGTACACAAGACAAACAGAAGATTCCTGTAGCTGTTGTTTTTGTTGCAACTGCTAATGTGAGTGTTATGCCAGATAGGATGATTCCTTTTGAAAGAAAGCGCTATTCTAAGAGTACTTTCTTCCCTGCTTCTTCCAAATTCATGCCTTATTTTCTTGCCTTTATTAATTCTGGTTCACCACTTTCGACTATTCCTTTCATCTCTTTTTACTGAATGATGGTAAAATGTTAAGATAGGCATCCTCCTCCTCTTCCTTCTCTCTTCTTGTGTCTTCCTGCCCCCACCTCAAGCTCTTTGGAGTGTGTCCTCATGATATGTAACGTCTCTCATTCAGTTCTTTTTTCAGTATTTTCCAGCCCAGATTTCATCCTTTGGTGACTCTCTGGTAATTCTCACTAAATATTTAGAGTTGTACCTGATTGTTCTACATGTTAGGATTTATTGCTGTGTTTTTAGGGCACTCATTAAAAGGTAAATAGCCATAGTCTAGTTGCACTGTCCTAATCTTATACTATACAAAATCAAGTTTCCACACCAATAAGCAGATGTGCACTTCTGAGCAAGGATTGCCAGAATTCCTCTTGGGATTGATAAACTCCATTTCTGAAGTATCTTGGGAAATTTTTAACTTGCTGGAAGAGCTCCAAAAGTAGGCAGAAACAGCTTGACTGGATGTTTAGATGCTAGATTTCTTGGATGTGTTGAAAGGGCATGCTTGTCAGACATCTTGTTCAGGGAATCATTATTGTAAGCATTTACAGCAAAAGAACGAGAAGATGTTCCTGGAGGCAGTAGAATATTTGGGGGTGGGAGGAATGAAGTTGATTAGAAATAACTGAAGGTTTAAAGTTGGCTAAGATGCTCCTGGGAAAGTTTGAAGTCACCCATTACTATAGCATTCATCTTTTTGAGTACTTCTTTGATTTTCTTCATCATCTCAAGGTTTGCCTGAGCCCTTTGATCAGGGGGATGTTAGCACATTCCCAGTACTCTTATTTTGTCCCACTCTTCCTCTGGAACGGGCAAAGAGCAATGTGATGGCTCTGCACTACATTTAGAATTGAGAAGAGCAGCTGGAGAGGGATGGTGCCTGCCTGTCCTCCCTGTGGACTTCCTATACCCTCTGTCAGGGAAAAAGGTAGAGTGTACCTAAAATCATCATCATAATCACCATCTTACCCTGGACCCAGAGGTATATCACAACTTCTGCACAGTTGCTGTGATGGTGATGATGTATCCCACACTTCCCCTGAAAGGAGCCTAGGGTGACAAACACACAAATGATGACATTGAAAACATCTAAACGCTTCCAATACAGATGTAGACTGGAAGCGATCTCAACTTAAAAGGCATGTTGGAAGGACTTCAGTAGGTGACAAAATGACAACAGAGACAGTGTCTGTCTAATATTTAATGGGACATTTAATATTTAATTCCCCTTTGGGTAGAAGGTTCTCAAGATTATAGTGCCAGCACTCTTGGAGGAAGCCGATTAGCTAGATACATTCTGGTCCAGGTTCAGGCCAATATCAGAAATGAATTGGCTTTGATTTCGCTGCTGTGGGCGAGGGGCAGCTTGTGACCCTGTTGCTCTTGCTCAGTCTCTCAGCAGCTTTTGATACCTTTAACGAACACATCTTGCTGGACAGCCTCTGTGAGTTGGGAATGGCAGGCACTATTTCACAGTGCTTCCATTCCTTCAAGGCCAGTTCTAGAGAGTATAACAATAAAACAATGAACAGGGTGGTGATACCTCTTGAAGGACATTGTCTGAACTGAAGGACAAACTGAAGGACATCATCCTCTTTCTATGCTCCTCCCGATGGAAACATGCAGGTGGGGACAGATATACGCCTGTTTTAAGTCGTTTACATGATATCTTCTCTTGTATATTATTTACTGCAAAGTTTAATGACGAAACTCTTTAGCGACAAAACATCTGATTGCTGGAACAACGTCCAAACACTGAACCACTGGTATATCACAAGTGGACTCTTTATTACTGCGTTTGCAATTGTTTAAGATAAAACCTACTTGGGGGGAAATTACTTTTGCCATTTTTATAGACTTTTATTGTTTACAGATAGTTGCCTTGGTGGTATTATCTTGTGTCGGTTGCAGTTCTAGAGAGTGGCATGGGGTGCCTCTATCACAGCCTCCTAGATCTTTATGTGAAGCCCATAAGCAGAACATGAGGGCAGTAAGCCTCTCCCATTTGAGTACACACTGCTATCCAGAGAGAGATTGCCTCTGATCCTTGAGGTTTAATGTAGCCATCATGGCTAGTAGCCATTGATAGCCTTTATTCTTCATGAGGGTGATCTTTGGATCTAGAAAGGCTTCTTTCACATGATTCCTTGATGACTGGAACCTTTGGAAACAATCCATGGAGCCATATCACTTTTGTAAAAATGCCCAGGTCACTATAGGAGCAATAGGAGAGACAATGGCAATCATGCCAGGAAATGCAGCATTGTAACAGGGGCATGTGAACTACCAACAACCTATTTGAACTGAAGAATCTGGTGGGAACAGTTTCATTGAAACAGGCACAAAGCTTAGAAAAAGGATAAATATAAAACTAGTATCTGCCATTTCCCCAGGTGTATTTAGGTGTTGTGAAAACTGAAGCCGATCCAAGATGGGCCTCTTTTGCATATTTCCTTCAGGAAAATTTGTTTTTCGTATTTGTCCTTGTGAATAATTCCCAGATTTTTCTGATCACCCTAATTACTGTAGGTACAAAAGAGCTTCACATACATTTACAGAAACAAACACTCACGGTACTTTTGTAATTACAAAGTCTGCCATTAAATTAGTATTTCATGTGTTTACATTTAAATTATTAACTGTGGCAGAATACAATGGAAGCAGAAAGAACTTGTAATTTCGGCGATAATAATGGAACACGATTAGAAGCATATCTTTCTAAAACCAAAATGTGGTTTGCGTTTGCATTTGCATTCTCTCCTTGTTTTAGCTGTCGTCAGGCCAATACATGTGTTCTCTTTCCTTTTAGGAGGCTATGTAATGTTTTATGGGTTTTTAAATAATATTCTCAAATCATTTGCACTAAGCACATGGACTGAGCTAAGTGCAGTAGGAATACTGGGATTGTACTGAAACACAGTCGCAAGGCCTGTAGTTTGTTTTCTTTCTCAATACTAATAGCTAATTCCTTTGCACATCAAAATACCAGCCTTCTTCCAGCTTCCCAGCCTTCTTCCAGTTTCCCTCAGGGCCTTTTTTCCTACCAGAAGAAGAAACCAAATGCCCCCCCCCCAATACTGTGGCCAACATTTTGAAAAGTCTTGCTACCCCAGTCACTCAGGCTCCAATATCTGCCTTTTTCTATTCTCTTTTACTCTCCCCACCCCTGCCTGGTACATGACAGGTCCTGCTTCCCACACATAGCACCAATTGTGGGGCTCCAAAGAAAGACACAAGCCTGCCTCTTAATACATCGCAAAGCACCCTACGTTCCAACTTGGTTGACAATGCATACATCACTTAATCTAGATTTAGTTTTATTTATTCTGACCTACACTTACTGATAATGGAAGGATTAAGTAGCCCATTCTTAGCATTGTTTATAGACAGAAATGATAGACACCAATCCTCAGATCCCTAGGATAGTGGTAGTTCTGCTAAAATAATAATAATGATAATGATAACGATGATGATGATGATGATTATTATTATTATTATTATTTATACCCCACCCTGCCCAGCCAAGACCAGGCTCAGGGCAGCTAACAACCAAAAGAAAAACAAGTTGATTAAAATACAATTTTAAAAACAAGATTAAAATACAACTTTAAAACATTAGGATGCAGCCTCTTCACAGGAGGAGAAAGGAAAAAGAAAGAGGGGGAGGGAATCAAACTGATTCTAAGCCAAAGGCCAGGTGGAACAACTCTGTCTTACAGGCTCTGCAGAAAAAAATCAGATCCCGCAGGGCCCTGGTCTCATGAGGCAGAGCGTTCCACCAGGCCGGAGCCAGGGTTGAGAAGGCCCTTCAATAGGGGCTGAGAAAATAAAGTGATGTGAAAATTACAGTATTGCCAACCATCTTTAGATTTGTTGCTGCTGCTGTGTTGTTAATATATGCCCCGTCAGGGCCAGTGCCAGACCTCAGTGGGTTGTCAGAATAGGGCTAGGTTTGAATGGGCTCTCAATTCCTGATGGGCCCCACATGGCACCAACCTGGGTCCCCACCTAGTGCCGCTATGTGCATTTGCTGCCATGCATGCTGCTGTTCACTTGCCTCAACCCAACCTGGACATGTTTCCCAGGGGGATGGAAGCTGCTGCCACTGCTGGTGCTCTGTAATGGGAACCAAGCTGTGGTGTTCAGCTCTGATCCATGGCAACCTCCTGCTGCGCTAGATTATCAAAAATGCAATGTCCGCCCTGAGTCTGATATGCTGAGTCTGTCGCTACATTTTGCATAATCAAATATGGCGAGAAGCCATTGTGGGTGTGAGCCAACTGCCAATTCAGTTCCCATTCAAAAGTGCTGCTGCTGTGGACCAAACAATTATGTGCTTTTTAAAGGGAGGGGCGGGATGAGGTGAGGTAGGCGAGTGATTGGCGTTGGCAGCAACTAGTGCGCCATACTGTGGGTATAATAGTGGCAAGGGTTGTGGGGACATCTGGCACTGGTGTCAGGAGCAAGCCAGCAAGAAATCACACTGATTAAGTGATGTTAAATCTTAATGAGAAGTAACAGGATCTGCCCAGGAGTGTCAGGTCTAATGAGCACAGCTTTTCTCTGTGGTTGGTCTTGCCCCTATGAGGCAATTGTGGAGACTGAACATCTCCAGTTTCCCACAGCTGCCTAAGTCTCCTCTTCTCCTGGGTCTTTTGCAAGCAATCTGAGATATGTCAGCTTGCCTGTCTTTGCTCCTCCGGCTTCATACCTGGAAGACCAGGAGAGGGGAGGTTGTCACAGCAGGAGTGTAAGACACCATTGTTTCCTCACCAGTTTCAGTTGGTTGGCCGATAAAAACTTGCATGGAGGGGACAGCTGGCTTGGCCAGGGAAGTGATTAATGCCTCCTTATGAGAAGGAGTCGTCCCTGCCTGGTTGAAGGAGGCAGCAGTATGACCACTCCTCAGTAAACTCTCCTTTGATCTGGAAAATCTAAGTAATTATCATCCAGTTGCCAATCTCCCCTCCTTGGGCAGAATTCTTGAGCAGGTGGTCATGCAAGAGATCCAGGTACTGTTGGAGAAAACTGATTTTCTAAATCCATTTTGATCAGGTTTTAGCCCTGGTTTTGGCACCGGTTTTGGTCGCCCTGTATTTTTGGTCACTCAGGAGAGTGACAGGGGAAATGTGTCTCTGTTAATTCTTCACCTCTCGAGGGCTTTCAATACAATCAGTCATAGCATCTTCCTGGAATGGCTGTCCGAGTTGTGGGTAGGTAGCATCACTTTGTGGTGGTTCCAGTCCTGACAGGATAGTCATTCCCAGAGGGTGATGCTTGGGGAGTGCTCCTCGGCCCTGTGGAGCCTTCAATACAGGGTTACTCACGATTGGCAGTGGTGGTATTTTGAAAATTATTACCTTTGTTGAATATATTTTATCTGTACACAGTAACCTCTCTTACCAGCTTCTGATCATGCCAGTCCCCAACTGTCTATACATGTCTGTTCAGAAATAAGTCCCATTGAGTTCAGTATGGTGTACTCGCAGGTATATGATTGCAGCCTAAATATGGTTACTCAAAAGTAAATTCAATTTCTTTCAGTGGAAATTGCTTTGAAATAAGAGTGTTTGGGGTTACAAAGAGCACAGCCATCCTGATTTTAGAGGTGAATATACTTGTTATTTCATAACTATTTTCTTTAGTTTTCAAAAACTATACTTTAAAAAAAGGGGGGGGGTTTCAAACCTTCAGAACCTCCCTGGTGAGAATTTATCCAGTCTGTGCCGAGGTTCAGTTTGTTACAAACCATATCACCCCATTTTCTCTAAATATTCATATATCTGTTTTGATTCCAGAGAAGGAATTTCTATGACCTGTCTACTTGCATTGTAGCGTGCGTAAAAAAAAAAAGTTTGTGACTGCAACCCTAAATGTTTTATCACCTGTCAGACATTTCAGTGATAATAAAACGTAACATCCTTTAAATTAATTAGACATGATTAAGACTTCAAGCCCACAGGCCACTTAATTATGCAAAAATTATAAGTTAGCTATTTAAATTACCATTAAATTGATTCTTATGTTAATTGATATCTCACTTATAACCCTGAATTTCACTTCTATAGAATAACAGGAAATTATTAAACTTTAATGCATATACCTGAAAATGGTTAAGCAACCAGTCCTGTAAAGAAAATATACTGAAGATAAATAATGGAGGCAGAATCGGACATATACAGTCAAACACACACACACACACACACACACACACACACACACAAACAAACAATAGGGCCTGCTTTAGTTAGGTAGATCTGGCATTGTTTATGCATAACCTATTATTACCCAAATTTGTTCTGATTTCTCTACCCTTCAACTGAGTAAAGCTTTGATTTTCCACAAATGCACAGTAACTGCTGGTACACAGATCATTCTGGCATGAATGGAATAAAAGAGCAGAGGTGTGAAGGCATACCAAGAATTACAGTATATTAGTAGGTGGGTATTATTTCTCATCAAATTCACTTGGAGGTGAAGCCCTTGATCAATGTAACACAGCAAAACACTTTCTTTTTGTGACTGTACATACAATTGCATGAAATTAATCATATAGCACCTTTCACCAGCTCAGGCTGGTACACTAACTCCAGACTCTCCTGGACAGCCACAGTGTGATCACAGTTATCCATGTCCTGGTGACCTCTAATCTTGATGCATACGGTACATGGGATTACTGATATTTGGAAACCTCAGGTAATTGGGGAACATAGGAAGGAGCCTTATACCAAATCAGACCGCTGGTCTACATTTCCCAGTATTAACTGCACCAGCCTCCCATGATCTGGCACCTTCTAGATTTTGGGCTGGATATAAAGCCACTCCAGATCCATCCCTGACCTGCCTTCTACCTCTGGCCTGGGACCATAGAATTGCAACTTCAGGGTACAGATCAATGGATTAATCTATTTCCAGTTCATGCCAGTTTCACATGTCTTCATTCATAAACCCATTCTGCACTCTTTCCATGTTATTCTACAATCTTTCTTTTTCTAAAAAAAGAGAAAGAAATAAACAAAAACCCATATGAAAATTCACAGCTTTGGTGTGCCATTTTGCATGCATTTTACCTTAAAACACGCATTTTTGATAATTCATTTTATGAATTATAATACTTATTTTCCTGTGCTCTCCCTATAGAAACTCTGGGAAATCTATATGGTTTCTTCAATTTTTGCAGGTTTTTTTTTTTTTAAAAACCCTTTTAATTGGAATCTTGAACCTTCCAAGTTGTCTGGGCTGCCATGAGTTTATTGTTTATAGTTTTTTGTTATTATTTTCTTATTTTTGATTCTTCTAAGGGTGGAACAGTGGAATAATTTGGTGCACTTTGTATCACAACATTCAAGAGTACTGCGAAAACCTAAAGTTTAATTGTTTTCTGATCCACATATTAGCTCAGGAAGTTAAATCAGGCTGGTTTGCTTAAAAATATGGATTGAATGATGTTCTCAAGTATCCTTAACTATGGCTTGTGTGTGTTTTAGCACTTCCTGAAATACTGTAATTCATTTCGTTTATATGGAGTAAAACTTTGTGTCTCAAAATCAGAACCTGGATCATAGTTAGGATGATAGACATTGTAGTTCAGACTTTATCTTAAGACAAACTCTTTCATGTGGAACTCTTTTAATTGAAAAGAGAAACACACCCACCCTTTTTCCTACCAGGTCCTAAGTTTTGCTTTAGTTAAAAATACTTTTAACTGGGTCAAGACCAAATTCCTTAGGGTGACATTAAAAAGAGTTTGATTTAAATATTAGCTGTCAAGGAAATTTATAATTTTGGCAGTTATCAGACACCTTTATTCTGTGTAATGATGAAGATTTGACTTTGATTTTTCTTTTTCACCCAAATGAATGGTGCACCTTTCTTTAATTTCTGATACTTGTCGGCCATTTGGCCCAATAATGGCATGCAAAATGAACTCTTAAAAAATTTATGCTAACATTTATTAAATAATGTATCATAAAATAAGTCAATTTGAAATTCTAAGTTGAACTCCCTGTCTGCTTGTGAGTGTTCCACCCCCACCCACCCACCCTTTTCAGAAGCCCCATCTTCATAAACCATTTTCACAGCCTTTCTAATTAGTGTGAATATTTCAAAAAATGTTATTGTAAATTGATAGCTATTGAGCCGCATGCTAAAATTCTTTTTGGACTTCCCATTTAAATGTCTGTTCCTCCGTCGAAAGGGGCCACTTGAAGTGTCAAGAAAACTCTGGCACTGGTTACGTTAACCCAATGACACACCTATCTTGTGCAGCTCTTGGCAGTGGGGATGGGCTTAGTTCTAATCTAAGCACGACTGAAAATAAAATGTCAAAAGATGTAAATGCATCTCTAAAGGCCTGCTTTGATCTTGGTTTGATCCCATTCTACTGACTTAAGTGGGGTTAATTGCTTGTTTTAAATAGATTCTGGATTTCTAATAGTGTAATCCAAAGTGGAAGTCTTTGGATTTAACATGATTAGCAGCCCATCCTAAACTCATTTTCTTGTAAAAACTCATTGATGTCAATAGCACTCACTTCCAAGTATATGCATATTTTGTATTGGAGCGTTAGGGGTTATTTTCACAAGTGACACACAAAAAAAGCCTTTGAGTGTCGATTCTACTTTTGTGTCATGTCTGAATCCAGGAGAGAATGTGTAAAAAATACCCATTACAGCCAAAGTTGGTCTTATTTTCACATTAGGAACTGATTGTAAGGCACCTAGAGGAGGCAGTCTAAACAGCTCACTTTCCATTAGTTACCTCCTGCACCACCACTATTCTGGTCTCATAGCCAACTCAGCTCCTCAATCTAAGGCACACATTTCACTGAGTAATCACATAGGTCAGGCAAGGGAGTCTATATGGCTTTCTCCTCAAATTCTGACCAGTTCACACCTATGAATAGGACTGAGCAGAAGAGTGTATGTGTATTGTACATAAACAGTCACCTGCTGCCAAATGCAACCCCCCCCATCTTGCTATTTGTTTTGGGGGGGTGTCATTTGGAGTGATGCCAGAAAGTTCTGTGCTTGCTCCAATTTGGCTCTGTAACACTGTCTGACAATCACCTCTGATTTAGTATGTGATGTCACCATGAAGCATCTTCCTAGCGTATTCTGAGTAAGGGCAATGCTTCTTGCCATCCCTCTGAATAGCCTTCCTAGTGACATCACATAGTAAATCAGATTTGGCTGCAAGAAATGTCACCTCAAGAACAAGCCATTTTTTTAAAAAAAGAAATATCTCCCATGTTGCAGAGTGAGGAAAGAAGCAAAAGCAAATTCGTGACCAGCAGCACATAACAAAGGTAGGTGAGAGGTGGACAATAAACTTTTTGCTGTATGGCTTATTATTCTCTACCTCCCACATTTTCATGGGCAAAAGTGCAGAAACAGACATAAGATCCTCTGTACTGGAACAGGGAAGAACTGACTCTCAGTCCTTTGAGCACTAATCTTTTTTTCTACTGTGCTTTGCCACGATGAAACAAGATTGTTCTATATCGCTAGAAGAACACTGAATGTCACACAAAAGTTATGTATAATACCATCATTTCCTCATTTCAGTTATACTTGGATAAAATAAGCACAGCACCCAATCTTTCCTTGTATGTTACCCACTTTTCTCTGTGTTTGTATTTTTGGGTTGGGAAAATAGCCAGATGATGATGGGCAATGATCTTCCTACAAAACCCTTAAAAAAATCCAATAACATGACTTGGTCAATTTACTGCATTTCTATAAACCTAAAATGATTGAAATCGCAGGTAGGATTTCAAATAACCAGCCAAAATGAACAGATTGAAAGCAGGAGGAGATGAGTAGGCAAAGTAAACCCAAAAGATTGTGGAGAATGTGGCGTGTCCAAGGCAAAGTAGAGACCCCAAACTGTAGAATGGTTCTGGAATTTGTATCCAAGCACACCCATGGGCGGGACGCAGGTGGCGCTGTGGGTTAAAGCCTCAGCGCCTAGGGCTTGCCGATCGAAAGGTCGGCGGTTCGAATCCCTGTGGCGGGGTGCGCTCCCACTGCTCGGTCCCAGCGCCTGCCAACCTAGCAGTTCGAAAGCACCTCCGGGTGCAAGTAGATAAATAGGGACCGCTTACCAGCGGGAAGGTAAACGGCGTTTCCGAGTGCGGCTCTGGCTCGCCAGAGCAGCGATGTCACGCTGGCCACGTGACCCGGAAGTGTCTCTGGACAGCGCTGGCCCTTGGCCTCTTGAGTGAGATGGGTGCACAACCCCAGAGTCTGTCAAGACTGGCCCGTACGGGCAGGGGTACCTTTACCTTTACTTACACCCATGGGCTCCAGTTTACTCAGAGGAATCTGCAGCAGAATACCTCACATCAGTGCAAGAGTTTTAAAAACTGAATATTATTCCAAGTACCAGCTACACTAAATTCAACTCTTAATAAAAGTAGCTTATCCAGTGGGTCATAGGATAAACCCAGACCCCAAACTCTATTCCTTGGGACGTATGCTGAAATAGTTTTGAAACCCCTGAATTGTATATTTACTGGTTTCTGCAAGACTAGCTACTGCATATGAATAGATAGACCCTACCAATATTATTATGGATAATTATTATGGATAATAATAAGGGGTGTGGTGTTCCTGAGAACCTTGTGGCCATCTGGTGGACTTCCATGACATATCAATCACTCTGGACTTAAGCAGCCAAGTATGCCTTCATTTGATTTCATTTTTTTCCTTTCCTAAAATTCATGCACCACTTGATTCTAAAAAACCTCAAAGTGGTTTATCCTGCGTAGCCTGTTGGGGAGTGGGATTACGTGTCCCTGTTGCTATTTATACTCTGCCTCCTCTGCTTGAACCCCCATCATAACTATCATGATTTTCCCACCCTGGATGGTGCTATGAAGGAAGAGCATAGTTTTGTTGTTTGTTGTTGTAACAGTTATATTAGGCCCAGGTATGCTGTACACTTGCCTCCTGTATATGTACAGACATATTAATCCAACAAATAAAGATCACAGACAGAGTATATTCATCTACAATATTTTTTTGAAGTTGCCAGTAGCATTATACATCCTGCAGTCCCATTCCATGCCATGCCATTTGTTGAACGAGTGCCAAAACTGGACAAAATAGAGGCTGCCATCCTATACAGTCTTTTTAGGATGTGAATTCCATTGAACCCAGAAGGAACTATTTTCAAATAAACCGGCTTAGGATCATAAAGTTACATCCAGTGTTAGTCATACTCACAGTAGACCCACTGAAATCAATGGACATAACTAATGTAGGTCCATTAATTTTAGTGGGACTAAGTTGAGTGCAGCTCACAGTGAAATCTTCCCTATTGAGAACACAGCTGATACTATCTGCATGATTCATACCTGTGTTATGCAGGACTGATTTCCTAGTAGATTTAAGATATTTCTCTTCCTCTACATGGAAGAACAGAGCATCGAGGGAACAAGATGGCTTTGCAGATACATCATCTATTTAATTCATATATAATTGCTCATTC
Organism: Podarcis gaigeae; assembly: GCF_964106915.1. Lineage (NCBI taxonomy): Eukaryota > Metazoa > Chordata > Lepidosauria > Squamata > Lacertidae > Podarcis > Podarcis gaigeae. The sequence continues at coordinate 21,992,463 of NC_139683.1, read as the reverse complement.
TTCCTTACTTTTTTTGTAATTTAAATCGAGTGTTAAGCAAAGCCCTATCAAATATCTTCAACAAAACAAAAGAGAATATCCTTTTTCTGATTCAACCATAAATGTTTATGAATCAGTTTGATTTTTAACCATCACAAACTTAAAAAAAAAGTTGGCTGTAAAAATTAGCAGAGGCAGAAAGCATTTTCTGAAGCCAGCCTCAAAATTAACTATCTACCAAGCACTTAACATGGCTATCTCGTCCTTGTAATTTTGGAATGCAATAAACCTGATGGTAATTTTTATACATGTGAGGATTAGTACATGCCTGCATTGTTCACCTGGTATCACAAGCTATAATATGCTTTCAATCAAATCACTTGAAATACAGATTGTGAAAAGAATATGTGTTATTATTTTGTTTTAAAAGATAGACGCACACAGCTTGTTATCTTTGACCACAAAGCAGAGGGGGGAAATTCCCCCATCACACTAGATGTATCCATGTTTTATGTATGCTCGCTGCCATAACATTTCCATATGAATATAATGAAATGGCACGTTCTTTTTAGTCTTTACATTGTATAGATTTATGCAGCATGGACTACATACAGAACACTGTATCATCATGAATAATGTGATTATGGTAGGTATAATATGTGACTCCTCAACAGGAACTTGAATTATGTTCATGCAGTAGTTTTCTTTCATAAATTGCATAATTTTCTTTTGGTTTCCCCCCTGGGGAATTTGTTTTATTTCTTGCAATTTAGTTGCTGCTTCTATTTTTGTATAATAATAATAATAATAATAATAATAATAATAATAATGTGCATGGTAAAATATTTACAATGGCATAATCTGAAGCCCACAAAATGCTGTGTAATATTACTGAATTGATAATTAAGTAGGAATATGTCACCATATGCTTAAATTGCTCTATGGCCAATGTTTTTTCTCCAATTATCAAAATGCACATGATCAAAATTATGTTTGGATAACAACATTATAGCTATGTATGGCACATGCCTATGATTCCAGTTGGGCATCATATTTCTTCTGGCTTGTGTAGTGTACATATGTATGACCTGTTAACACAGCTTGCTGTGGTCTAACCTCTTCTACTTTTCCCCTTCCTTTTCCCCTTCCTATAACCTTGCTCTGTACCTGTAAAATACTGTGCAATTCATAAAAGCAGCTATGGCTTGGGAAAATCTGGAAACTGAATAGCTATTCTAAGTTGATGAAAGCATTTGTTTTAGGAAGGGAGATGATGATGTGAAAGTTTTGTTGCATTTTGAAGTTCCACATTTACCGGAATCAACAATCATGGTCTTTGGGTCTTCCCTTCCCTTTTTAATTCAGCATAAAAACACCCCAACTGTACAGAAAGTATTTCCAACATCTCTCTCCCTTCTGTGATAAAAAAGCACCTGGGCAAGATACCACTTTGATGCTATTTAAAATTAGGTCATATTTTTGTGGTGCTGAAGAAATGAGACCTATCTTGATTTCCACGGTGCATCCTGAATTCACATTCACATTACCAAGCAGAAGTTTAAGTCAAGTCCATACAAAATCTATGTGAATGATATGATATGTTTTAGGAAATACCGTATTTTCTGTCTGTGTTTGCTGCTTTGATTTATCTATTTGGGCAAGTTTGTTATAAGGGGCGGGGGGAGAGTCAGATCATTGGTCAGTCCAACCTAATGTTGCCTATTCAGAAAGCAGTGACTCCCCAAGGACTTGTGCAGAGGTCATTCCCTGACCCAATACTGAATATCAGTCCTTTTTTCCCCTGGGGGTATGCAGTGGTACGCATATCCCTAAACATTTTGTGAATCTAAGTTTGGCCTCATTGAGGGACAGTATCTCAATATGAGTAGGAAAATGAGAGTACCCCTAAGCATTTTTTCAGAAAGAAGCACTGCCAAATACTATATCTGGTAATTCCAGGGCTGAATCTGACATGCTTTGTTCATGCAAAACACATGTTCCAGCACCTGAAGACCAAATGCAAAATCCTTGTTCTGTCTGCCCAACTTTATATATGAACCGATGCACAATCCTGTGCACAGGTTGCAGTCATAGAACACACTTGTGCTAATGTTTTGTAGCTAGAGGCCACAATCCAGTGCAGGGGTAAGTGTGTGCATAGGTACACTGAAGTCAGTTTGAAGTCATAGACTTTTTGATATTGTTTTATTTGGGGGCAGAGAAGAAAACTGAAACTGCAGGAGGTTGCAGTTATTTCTTCTTCGTAATTCTGGAATGCATAAATTCTGATTATCAGTGTTCGAAACGCCCATTGTTCTAGGCGCATTTTGCGACAGGGAATTTCATTAGCACGAACAGTTTATGAGCTCTGGGCGCAGTACTGCACCTAAGATTTCAGATTAAAACTGCAGAGTGGAAGGAAAAGAGAACCTTTTTCTGCCTTCCCACTTCCAGCTACTCTCTGAAAACTGGAGAAGAGCCCCAGGGTAAGGACTAGACCATCTGAAAAATAAACATAATATTTTAGCTGCAGTTCATTCATTTTCAGCTTTGTATTGTTATTAAAAAGAAGAAGTGTGCCTAGACATTCCATTGTTGCACCCATAACCTAGGTTTAAGGTGCCATTTAGCTCCTAGCTTTCATATCCCAGTTTCTAACACTGTTGATTATAATACAGTTATTAAATCCCCTCAGTTCTGAAAGCATCTGAGCCCAAAATTTGAGTTTAAGGTAACTTAAAACTCAACCTTATGCAAAGTATAGTGTACCTGTAAGACCTTTGGTTTATATGTAGGATCAGGCTGCTTGCTTCATAGGCCACAATCCACCGTACACTTGTACAGGGTCTTTCGTTCTTCTTTCAAGGACCCTGTTCTAGCCCTGTAGCCCAGTTCACTTAACTCAGCATGCACATTCAGTGAATGCCTGAAACAGTAGCCTGTGCCTCTCCCCCTGCTCACGTTCAGTGAATACTGTAGCGGGGAGAAGCCTGTTGATGTCATGCCACTACCAACATGTGCGTACATTGAATGTGCCTACTGAATGAGTGAAAAGGAGCTTGCCAGATTGCAAGCTCCTATTGAAGAAGAAGAAGAAGAGGAGTTTGGATTTGATATCCCGCTTTATCACTACCCGAAGGAGTCTCAAAGCAGCTAACATTCTCCTTTCCCTTCCTCCCCCACAACAAACACTCTGTGAGGTGAGTGAGGCTGAGAGACTTCAGAGAAGTGTGACTGGCCCAAGGTCACCCAGTAGCTGCAAGTGGAGGAGCGGAAACGCGAACCCGGTTCCCCAGATTACGAGACTACCACTCTTAACCACTACACCACACTGGCTCTCTCTGGGTTTTGCAATCTCTCTGGGTTTTGTTTTGGTTTTTTTTTTTAAAAAGAAGATTGTAATGGGTGCACAGAGGCTATTTTCGGAAATGCAGTTTATTGTGCATGTAGATCTACAAATGCACTCTGATCTACCTGTGTGCTGTTCTGGTCAGTGGGCAGTGGTTTCAGACAGACCAAATCCAAGTACTCTTCATTTAATTGGGTTAGATGTCTTGTTGTTTGAACCAAAGAGATTGACCCCAAGGATGACTAGTCGAAGGTAAGTCTCAATTCAGTCACACATCTCCTGGTAAGGGTCCATGCGATTTCAGCCTAAGATCCCAATAGTTCATGGATCTAGATCCCAGCAAGCTTCTCTTTGTAATCCTCCAGACTGTGATAATTTTATACCCATCCCCTTTTGGTACAGCAAATGCATTCTTTGTTAGGATGCAGTAATTATATGTTTCTCCATTATATGGCAGTTACCAGGTAATTCACAAACATCCATGCCATTTTAATGGCCACAGGTTAGGTATATATGTGATCAGCAACAAATAAAAAGTCATGCCAAAGAAAATGTTATCCCTGTTGGTGCAGGGTCCTTCTTCTTTAATCCTGCGTCATGTTTGGTTAAAAAGCAATGTCTCTTCTACTTCTAGGAGTAATGTCAACATTCCAGTCCCATACACAGGTGTGATGTTGCCAAGTAGCTATTAGTGACATGTTGATCTGAAGCCAGCTGTCTCTTACCCAACCAAACTTTAGTTGATCTGGAATGGGAGAGTGGCACTCGATAACATGGTGTCTTTTACACTTCGCTATCCAAATTAATATTAGCTAAACTCGTGCAACAATTCAAGAGTTTAGGGGCACTTTATTAACAGGGAACATCAATCCAGGGTATAATTCAATTAAAAAACATCAATAAAAATCTAATTTCAAAAGTCACGAGCAAGGTGCACCAATATACCACATCAGGCAGTCAGAAAGCGCTCGGCTACTATTGAATCATTGCCTGTTTTAATAAGTATTCAGAAAATTATACCAAGACTTCAAAAGAAATTGTAAGGAATTGTTAGCAGGTTTATTAATGTTTTATGTTTTATTAAAAGTTTGGGTGTACATTTCACAATGAGCAACATCAAAAATCAGACTTTCTGCCTGTAATTTTGCTTCCTCCTGTCTTTCTGCCTTTGGGATTCGCTCTTTTCCTTTCATCAGCTGCCATTTTCAGCAGCATGCAGTAATTTCATGGCTCATTGCAAGCGCTGAAAACCTTTGAAACCACAAATGCTAACCTACCTGGCCTGCAGCCATTTAGGAAGAGATTAATTTAGCAAACAGAAGCAAAACACTTTCTACTCCTAGCCTGTGCATAATTTCACTTCTATCTATATTTATTTTACAGTGAGCAGCGTAATGACAATTTCAGTAATTGCAACTCTGTAAAAATTTGCCTACCTAGCTTATCTCGCTATCACAAGACTGTGAGTCAGTCAGATTAGGGGGAAATAAAGTACAGTGTGAAGCCTGCATTGGTTGCCTTCCAAAAAAAATATGTGTTTTTATATCAAACTTAAGTGATGCTTTGCCCCTTATTTGTATACTTATCTGCAGGACAATGGATTCTCTAAGATGTTGGGAAGGGATGCGTGCACATTTTTTAATGCACTGTGATTTATAGGTGCTGTTTTCACACACACACACACACACACACACACACACACACACACACACACAGCTAGGCTGCGCCAACCCATTGCTGTAGATTTAGTTACAAATGGCTGTTGAGCAATCTGAACAGAACTGAAAGTCCATCTGGGGCAAATTTAGGCTATCAGGCTTGGAACGAATTCAGATTCTAAATTAGCTCACAAACTGTTAGCTTTAAAATGAAGTTCAAATTGTTTTATTGTTGCTAATCCAAGGGGAAAAATAATAAATATAAAAGTCAGCCCATGGGCTTTTCTCTTAATAAATCATTTCTTACAACGGCCATATTTCTTCAAAACTTAGTTCTTAAAAGTGAGTTGCTGGATGCTTATTTGCATATTAGAATGGAAATGCGTGGTGTTGGCATATGCATTCACCAAATTTTAAATACTCTGTATTTAACATGTATTGCTTCTAGTAAGCAGAGAATCCCCATCGTATTTTTAGGTGATTTTCCTTCTATGCTATAGTTGGGGAAACTGAGGCTGAAAGACAGTAGCTACAGCAAGATCACCCAGAGTACAGGACTGAAATAGAAGGTCAACAGATTATCCAGTTCAACTAGACCTTGAATAAACCAGAGCTCCAAGAAGACAACATGCCATTGTTCACAGTGTGTTGCTTCCAAATAAAATACATAAGACAGTTTGTATATTCATCTACAAAGTAAACCAACAGCAACCAAATATTGGTGCATGGTAGATCTCCCCAATGTCACAATTTCATTCATTTATAAATAAACCTTATCCCACATCCTATAAACCACCATGATGGTGCCTCGTGCTACTATTCTACTAAGGAGCCTCTCAGCTCATGACATTCATTCATTCATTCATTCATTCATTCATTATATGACATCACTGCATGTTTGGAAACATTTAGTGGTGAGAGTAATTTTCAGCCATCACCATTTGCATGGGGTTTTTTTGTTTTCGGTTTTGGTTTTTTGATAACAGGAAGTCAAAAGGCAAAGATGTTACTATAATCACCTTGGGTAACCTTTTGCCTTAATATTTCACTTTCTATCACCATTGGCCAAAAGGTCTTCATATAATAAATAAATGACATGACAAGTGACAACAGCCAGCCACTGAAACACAAAAAATGCAGATACAAAACTGCCCTTTTCCTAGCCTAGGAAGCTTATTTTTATAATATGTCAGTATTTATTTATTTTTTTAAATATCAGTTGGACAACTTTCTTTTTCTTTATTAGGTTTATAGAAAACTGGATAGTTTTTTCCAAGAAGGAAAGTGAAGGGTAGAACATTAAACTTGTTTATGCACTGTTTTTATAATAGCTAATTCATTTAAGCACACAGATACACAGACGGCAGTGGGATGACTGGCCAACCCACACAGATGTACACCTCCAATCTGGCATCCCATAACGTTCATAAAATATGTCAACACAGCCTGGATTCTTTCCATCATTTATGTTAAAACTATTGGTGTTCATACCAGAGAAGCAAACATTTCTTCTTGTTAAAATTTGTGTCCCTATTAAATAAAGAAAGAAATAGAAATGCTATATGCTCAGGTTGCCAGCAGCAGGATTGGCAGACTTCTGTATGTGCATCTAACAACAAACACAAAATGAGTAGAAATCTCCTTTTTTCTGATCCTACGGTTATTGTGCATATCGCTCTTTTAATTTGCTGAAGGTTTTACATTGTTTTATTGTAGGAGGCTTCATGAAAGATCTAGGAGGTGTGCCACCAGTATTGCCGTTTTATTTATGAGATTTAGTAATTTGCAAAACTAGCTGGCCCTTTGGTTTTGTAGTCCTCTGACTTCGGTGGTTTGTTTCCTTGAAAATTCTGGAGATTATTGAAAAATTCCCAGCCTAGGAATTAGTTTCAGGTACCATGTTTTTTATGGGAAAGGTGTGAATATCCATAGATAAGCTGTTTGTTTCTGGAACTTGTCCAACCCATTGGAATTCAACATTTCGAATTAATGTTTTCATTGTGTGGAATTCTGTATCATTCCTAATGAGGAATAATTTGGCCAAATGAACATGAAAGTGCATTTTATAACACCGGGTGGGAATATGCTACAAAAACATTTTTACCCTACCATCCCTTTGTCATTTCCATAAACTATTACATTGATTCAATGCTCTCAATGTTCCTTCAAGTTAGGTAGCTAGCTGTGCTATTCTATGTGGTCAGTACACCCAAAGCCTTCTGTTCCAAAAGTGTATTATGGTTTTTAACATCATAAGCTTTTAAAATGTATATGTTAATGTGTATGATTGGTTTCTGAATATCTGACATAGCTCTTAGGTATGACACATAGAAATGGTCATGAATGGTAATCTACAGATTAATCTGCTGTCACTCTAAGGGATAAACTGGGTTGGACAGTTGCAAATGGATACATTTGATGAAACAGGCTCTAGTGCACAACAGCTTACACTACAATAAATTATCAGTCTTTAAAATGACACAAGTCCCCTTGTGGCATTTATAAAAATTAGGATGATTCACACCAGGGTAGCATTTGTAAGACACAAATTATTATTGTTATTGTCAATTATTATTGACATCAGTGGAACAATTCTTTCATTTATGCTAATAAGACTAAGGGGACCACTGAACCCCCTGTCTGGTAGTCGTAGGGCTTAATGGAGTGGTGCAGCCAATATTGCATCCATAGTCCCACTGATCGCATTGGCCCAGGTGGAAGGTTGGGAGGTTAGGGAAAGATGATGTGCTGGTGTGCTAATTCCCACACTGACACCATAAAGAGGCCTGGTTCAGGCCTGTTGCCATGTGATGGCAGCAGGCTGGGTCAGAATTCCAGTGTGGTATAGTGGTTAAGAGCAGTGGACTCGTAATCTGATGAACCGGGTTCAATTCCCCGCTCCTCCTCATACAGCTGCTGGGTGACCTTGGGCTAGTCACACTTCTCTGACGTCTCTCAGACCCACTCACCTCACAGAGTGTTTGTTGTGGGGGAGGAAGGGAAAAGGAGATTGTTAACCGCTTTGAGACTCCTTAGGGTAGTGATAAAGCGGGATATCAAATCTACTCTTCTTCTTTTCTTCTTCTTCTTCTTCTTCTTCTTCTTCTTCTTCTTCTTCTTCTTCTTCTTGCCCCACCCCTGAAATGCTCCTGTGGCAGTGATTTGGGTGGGCATGGGGCTCCCCTGCTGGCAGATCTGAGCATGGAGGATTGGTGTTGGCAGGGTTGGATTGCTCTTCTCATGGGTAATCCTATTCATGCCTACTTGGGGGTTAATCTAGATGAATGCACTGAGCCCAACTTTTGAGTAAAAATGCTTAGGATTGCATGGCACAGGTCTGTAAGTGTTTTATCTTCAGGTTCCTCCTTGTTTGTGCTACCTCTAGAACGTCTGTTATTACCACCACAAGAAACAGGTCCTCACTTTAGGACCTAATGCATGCGTACATGTCATGTTTTTGTGCATATCGTGTTCCTATTTATTAATGAAATAAACCGAGAGCCCCAGCTAGTGTGGGAGCTCAGTGTGCAAATCAGAGTTTTCATTCCTGCAAGAGATCACCAGTTCAGGGTGAGAATATTGGGCAGTGCATAGAGTTGCATTCAATAACACTTCCTTTGTGTTAATGTAGTTAGTATGTAATTGCTGTATTTGGACTTGAGAAGAGATTTATTAACAATCCGCTGAGGACCAATTTACATAATCAAACATTTTTTCCTCTGGCCAGTGGTTGATTGCTCCATCAGGTGGCTCTATTTTCCAGAGGGGTAGCTATGCTAGTCTCCTGCAGCAGAAACCACAAAAGGTCTTGTGGTACTTGGAAGACTAACACGTTTTATTATGGTGTCAACTTTCATGGTCTGGAATCAGCTTTGTCAGATGAATGAAGTGCAGTCCCAGTTTGGAAGGTGTGTATATCATGAGGGTGTAAAGGGTACGTGCAACACATCAAGTAGGAATTGAACGCAAGGAATTGCAAAAAGTACAGTCAGTGACAATTCAATTAGAGCTTAAATGTTTATAAAATAGTATCAGTAACCCTTTACACCACTACAGCCGGTGGAGGTTGGTCCACTAGAACCAGTACCTCAGTCTGCCTTCAGCAAACCCCTGTTTTCTTACCATCAGGGAATGGTGGCAGTTCTGCCTGTCATGTGGTTCCCACCTCCTGATGCCCCCGCTGCCTTCTGCCCCACCAAGCCTGATGAGCAATGAGACCAGCCGCCACTGACTACAAGTGGAATTTACCTACCAGTGCCAGATGTTCATTTTATTACCAACCTGTTTACAGTAACAGACTAGTGATAACACAATCAGTTAACATTGCCTAGTAAATCACATCCTGAGTGCAACAAGAAACCACTGTCTTTATTCAAACCCAAATGGATAATATTGAACTTCCTGAGGAGTTGTAATTCAGCAATTTCATGGTGGAGCCTCCCTTTGAGGTTCCTTTGTTCCGGACAGTAACAACCTCACAAGTTGAAACACTCTCCTGCTGGTTTCTGTGTATATTGCAGTTTCTGCTGTCAGATTTGTGTGCATTTATTATTTGATTCAGGGGCTGCTGGCATATACATTTATAGCCCACGAGGAGGTTTGGGGGAAAATTATTTCACTGTGTACTGAAAACCTACCTGGCCAATTAACACAGAGATCATATAGCCATTTCCCCATGTGGACAAGTATAGTGTCCAATGAATTTGCTGAGTAGCTGGACTTAGTTTTCAGCCATGTGAATCAGTCCCACCCAGTCACAGTGATCATAATGACAGAGAATGGGATTTCAGCTTAAATCCAAGCACTCTGCCTTAATTTTTTTTTATATAGAAATGTGCTGCTTAATACTGCTATGTGATTTGTCCAGGCAACATTGCTACTAATAGGTTGTGCATAAATTATGATCGCTTAAGAATGGCGGAGGTATTTCCATTTTGCACCTTGGCTATTACAGCTGCAGAGAAAATGAACAAAATGAGATTACAAACTTATAAATACAGGGTATGCAATGGAGAGGGGGGAAGTCGGGTGGGGGACGTAAAAGAGAAGCACAGATACAACCTTAACTCCAGCCATACAAATGGTCCTGCTATTATTTACTATGGTAACATTATAAAAGACTACACTGTTTGGGACCATTATCCTTCCAGCTCTCTTTTCAGTACAAATCATTATATTTATTATCTGTCGTCTTGTATAGAGGGTCATGAGAAAGGCCAATCGAAAGCAGAAGAAGCCTGCTTTTCAGAAGAAAATTGGACCTATTTCTAATTCTCTTTCATTCTCAAGTACAAGGAAGTGCAGACTTTTTTTGTGTGAAAAATTGTTTCATGCAAGATAAAAGTACAGATTATCGGTGAGAAAATGGCACACTCTTCCTGACACCTTGCAGATTCTTGGGAGATATTGCCAGTTTTCCTAAAAGATTTTTACCTTTCATATCCTGAAAAATATGTTTCCTTATAGGTGCTGAGCAGCAGGTGCCAGAGTTTAAGGTATTATTTTTGAATATGTTGTACATAAGGGATATCAATGACTCGGCTGTATGTTTTAACCATGTAGTCCCTTAAAGTAAATACTGTGTCGTATATGATGGAGGAAATAGATGTTTTTTTGCAAATGTGTGCCCAGCATCAAGGTTCCGTTCCTAGGCTTCTTTCTGCTTTTGTGCATATGCAGATAAATGAAATTAAAATACGGATCTTGCCTTTTTGCATTGCATGCTTTCTGACACTTTCTGCACAATTACAATTAGCTTGGCCACCCGAGGGTCTCTGAGAAAAGAATGATCATGGTAGGCCAAGGCATTCACACACACACCAATTCCCCAGGTACTCTGCCGCTCATCTTACTGTCACTGCTGCCCATCCTTCTACATTTTGTATTTGAGAAGTAACTGTGGGCAGCGGGGTCAACAGTCAAAAGCTGTATATGTGTGTGTAGAAACCTCTGATGTGGCTGAAATGTAGCCCATTGCACAGAAGTGGGAGTTACCCACTTTTTCATTTGGCCACGCCTCCTGTTGGCATGTGGCCTCTAGAGCATTGCCCACAAGGGAACACAGCCCTCAGGTTAATAAAAATTTCCCACACTGCTCTTTCTTTCCCACATTGCCTTCCATGCACAGTTCCCCATGTAGGTGCTGCCACATTGAAGACATGATTCTGACATTGTGTGGAATAGACCTCCTGATAAGATGGCGACCCTACTGGCAACAAGCCCAAGGGGGGGGGGGCTGACTCAGCCAACCACTGATGTAAGACCCTGCAAGTGTACATATTTCTTTGAAGTGTAGCCTTAGGAGAGGCCATAGCTCATTGGCAGAGCATCTGCATGCAAAAGGTCCAGGTTCAATCCCTAGTGTCTCTAGATAAGGCTGGGAGAAATTCTTGCCTGAAATCCCACAGAACCACTGCGGGGCGGTATACATAATACTAAGCAAGATGGACCAATGGTCTGACTCAGTGTTAGGCAACTTCCCATGTTTCTCCCAGTCAGGGAGGAAGGCACAGCTCTTCCAGTGCTCAGCTGTCTCAGGATCAGCAGCCCAGGGAGGTGACAAAAGCAAACATCTCAAGGGCTGTGGCATCTTAGAGCTAAATACACTTCATGCAACATGAGCACATATATTCAGATACGTGAATGACATACCTCACAAGTGTTCCAGAAAAAATGGGACATCCCGTTTTTCCCCATGAGAGCATGGCGGCCATTTGGGTTGCGCCAAGATCTTGCCCAGAAAAAAGTGCTTTTGGGGGGCCTGCGATCTCATGTGGTATTCTATAACACATGTTTTTGGGCGCCATGAGAGCATGGCCCTGAAAAGGTGTGTCTTTTGGTTTCCATGTTCTCACACGGATCACGTGACACAACATGTTGGAGGGCATGGAATGATGTGAGTCTATGCAGGGCAATGCAAAGCTGGTAATAGGCCCAGGCCAGATGGGAAATGTGGTCCCCACTTCAATAATATTTACGAAAGGGTTCCTCTTTGCCTCTACCAGGGGGACTTGGAGTAGACCCCATCAAAGTCACAGGGCCCTACCGATTGGCTCCTCTGGCCCCATTGTTTTGGCTTGGGTTTTTGCAAGCTCAGTGGTACTAGCACGCACAGGCCTGCAGCCATAGGAGAGGTGGTAGGTTACCACTATTATGACTTAACATGTCACCATCACCTACCCCAACAGATTGCTTCAGTGCAGCTGCCCCCTGCACTAGGCCAAAATCCTACTATGTACCTTGCTTAACTACAAATGTTTGCTGCCGCAGGACTTCAGTGCATATGTAGGGACAAATGCCGCCTCCTCTTAACTGGTGCTGCATCATTCCAAAATCTAGACAAGACATATAGGACAGCCCTCACATAAGCCAATGGCCCGGAGCAACTTGGTTTTTTTCCCCCATGAAGAGGGAAGCAATTTATTAAAAACATGTTTTGGAAGTATGATGAGTCCATATCAGTGCTGGCGGTATGTTCCCATTATCAGCTAGACAACTTTTGTTAATTCTGTAAATATTTCCAGCATTGTAAACACTGGGCAGTGTAGTGGCTGTTAATACAAAGTAGGCAAATTGTCTGATGAATTCATGTATAAAGAGACAAGACTCTGGGATCAGAAGTTTGCTGATAATTCAAACAAAGCTCTGAGTTGACTTGATTGCCAACAGTTTTTGAGAAATATCCATAGGACCATAAAGTGATAAATTCTTCCATTAGTTCATATGTGGCACTGACAGTTTACTGACCTGAATTTTATATTAAGAAAGTGGAGTTTCCATAGCTCTCCACATCTTTTTCATTGTTGTTCATGCATGTTCAAAATCAGCTTATATATTAACACAAAACGCTCCATTCTAAAAGATTTTACATGTGGTGTGTGCATAGCTGGAGCTTTATTTAATTGAGAGGCACAACTGATTGTCCACATCACTTAAAACAGGGGTCAAATGTGGTCTTCCAGGCCTCTATACTTGGCCCAAGACTCTCCCTAGTTCACACACCCTCCCACAGGCCACACCTTTTGCCTAAATGGAATGAAATCTATGATAATGCCTCTTGCTTACATGGAAAGATAATAGAGAGGAAATTTATTTCTAGTTTTAACATGCCATAAGAAGACTGACTTACTTGTTGCAAGTTTATTGCTGGTTGAAAAGTATGCATTTGTGCCTCTGTTGAGATAGTGCCTCTGTTATTTCTCAGGTCACAAATTCAGCTATCATTACTCTGATTTTAGCTGATTCCCAAAACAAGGATGGGTAGCACATACAGCTAATTTGCATAGCGTCATCAGATAACAAGCAAGACTTTATAACTGCATTTGAATTTGTCTTTATTTTCCTAATCTTACTCCCAAAAAGCGATCAAATGCAGAAGCAGTTTTCTGTAGGGCACAGCATTTAGTTATTTATTATATAGTAAATAAAGGCCATTTATTATTCAAAATGTCTTTCTATCCCACTCTTCTTCCATTAGAAAACTCAAAGCAGCCAATAGCAGGAACATAAATAAGAATAATATCCAAGCAGTACTATATAATAAAATCAGCAGCCAGAACAGACAACAGCTGTGAAGAATATCCGGCTCATAAGCGCTAAAACAAAACAGAAAAACCTCCATAAATTCCAACACCCTGTTCCCTGCCTTGCTACTGGACCATGAAGGAGGAGAAGGCATTAGAAGCTAAGGCATCAGCAGCAGTCTTGCTAGACAGGTGGTGGGAGACTGCCATCCAAGAACAGGCACCTGTTCTGGTGCTGAGTATCCTCCACGCCCCTTTCCCCTCCCCCAGTCACCCGACCCACGTGGAAGCAGATCTCAATGTCTGTCATTGTCAGCATGGGTTCCTGGTAAAAGCAAAAATTGCTGGAATAGGTGGCAGATCAAGTGTTTCAAATAGTAGCACTGGAAAACCACTCAGACCAGCAAGGAGGTTACTAAGGCTGTACTAAAGCACAGCTGTCAGGAACAGAGATGGATGAATCTGTTCATTTCAGTTCTCTGTTTTCTCGTTCCCCAACACTTAAATTCAAGTTCTCCACATTTCTGCAGCAATCTGTGATTAAAAAAAAGAATTAAAATAAAAAAGCTCAGGAGAATCTGCTGGTATTTTAGTACAACTTTCTCCCACTAAACATTTTTTGTTTTGTTTTGACAGATACACACATTTTTGCAAGCAATTCCCACCACCTCCACCACCATAATGTAATTTTTGTATGCTGTGTTTACTAATATATGCATTCATGCACACACTTTAATAAATGCATTATTGTCCTTGTTATTCAGCTGGAGAACTGTATTGCAAAATTTGTGTAACAGTGAAATTGTAAGGACGAGTGGGTTTCACTTTGTGTACTGTTTCAGATCATGTGAATTAGGTAGGTTCACCTTTAAAAGCGAACTGAATCAAATTTCACCCCCATTCCTAATCAGTAAAGAGGAATATTAACACAATGCAGGCGGTTCAAGTAATCATGTTCCGAGCATGCGTCAGCTGCAGCGATCAGATTTGCCAGCTTGGGTTGATTAATGCCAATTATACCAGCGTGAAATCAGGACATCAGCTTGAAAGATATCATATTATTAATCACAAACAGTACAAGGGTGCCCAACTTCGAATAATAAAAAAATACATCGCTTGTAAACTTTGTCAGTATCACTGTTTAGAACTGGGCTTTAACAAGCTCTAATAACCCGCTCCCCATTCCTTCTCTCCATCATATATTGTTCGTATCGTACACCAGGAGCAAACAATGCAGATGGGGAACTGACAGAAAAGCTTTTTAATAATTAAAACTTTGGATGCCTAATAGCTCCTTTCATCAGAGAATCTCAAAAGAGTTTCACAAACATTAATTAATTAAATAAGCCCCCGAACTGCCTTGTGAAGTTGGCAGGTGGTATTTTACCTCATTTTGGAAGAAAGTAAATTTGACATGGGGGCACACAGAAGCTGTGCCACAGCAGCTAGAGACAAAACCCTATTATCCTGCCGTAACAATATGCATGAAAGTGTGCTTGTTAGAACTCCAGGGCAGACCTGCCCATCTTGCGATGTACTGAGCTGAAGGCAGCCCAGCTGCTTTGCACTGCTTCTTCTTAACCCTGTTTTCTGCAGTTCTGTGCAAGCAGTAAAATCAGAAGCTTGATCAAAATCCTAGTGGGACACCACTGGATGTGTTAACTCAGCTGCGTCCAACCTTTGCTTCTGCAAGACTTCCCTTTGCAAGATTTTGCTTAGTTTGTTGCTTCATGATTTTCTGCTGAATTCTCTTTCTGTTGAATTTCTGTTGAATTGTCATAGCATCAACACAAGTAAACTATGGTTTAGCACTCAAGCCCTGCTTTGTAGGCTTTTCATAGTTATCTGGTTGCCATGAGAACAGAATGATGGACCAGATGGGGCTTTGGTCTTATTTCTACTAGCTCTGACATCTCGCTAGGCCACACCCTTCATTGGTCCTGCTCTGTAGTCTTCCAGAGCACCTTTGCCTCACTGGGATGCATCCTCAAACTGTAATAACGCCTCCTGCTTTTCTGGATGGAGAATATGTGTTTCATAGATGTAGAAAGAAATCGTTGCCTACATGGAATGCAGCCTACTGTGCAAAGAGACACATCCATTGTTTCACCTGCTCTTTGCCTCTGGTTCCACCCACTGTGTGTGGCCCCCAGAAACCTGCCTGGGGGGGGAATCTGGCCCTTGGGGTTTTAAATGCCTCCTACCCCTGTCCTAGTAATTCTCTACATTTGGAAAGGCAATGCACAATGCCTTAAGAGCCTATCCAGCTATGCATAGTTTCCAAATCGGTCGTGGGATGGCAGCCAGAAGACAACCCACTTGGCCAATCGTGCTCCAGATAGCTCTATAGCTAACAAAATAAATCCAGGCAGCTGACCCGCATTGGCTTTCAAAGGCTCAATATAAGAGAACTGGATTTTGAATAAGTCTCTGAATAAAGTACGCCCAGAGTGCAAAAAAATGTAATTGTCAATAAATAGCCAAAGTATGTAAGCGAGACGTGTGCTCCCTGAATAGACTGGAAACATTTTGCAGGAGTCATCTGCTTTTAAATCATCAGCCTTTACTGATAAACAGTTCAATAGAAATCAAGCAACATTTAAATCAGATATGAAGTATCCAGTCAGAAAGAAATGCTGTTATAATGACTCCTTCTGTGCTTTGTAACTTTTCCAGGCTCTCCCATGGTCTCAGACATTATGTTGGCCTTCAGTGTGATATGGCACAAAAAGAAGAGTTATATCATAACTCATCAAAGGTCTATGAAAATTCATTTGGATCTGCCACCAGCTATCAATTTAGACAAGAAGTGTATCTGATTTAGCTTAATTAGAGTGGACGAAAGCGTAGAAAACAGGTCATTGTCCGCTGTCTTTGCAAATCAGGAGAAAGGGAGGGAGGGGCACCCAAAATAGAACCCTGTATTCTGAAGCATTTAGAGATAACTTAGTGCATCTTCAGTCATGAGACAGCTCTGTGAAGTTTGACAAGGCATGCCGGTTCTTCAACAAATCAGCAAAACATGATATAATCTTAGCTGTGTGTGTTATACCAGGTACCTGATCTGCAGGTGTACAAGGCATGGAAAATGCTTAATTCTCTACTCTGTTTATCAAGGAAGTTGGCAGGGACCAATTAATCTATATAGTCATTCTTGCACAGGTGTACTGCCATAATATTTAGCTAGACTCAATTTATTTTAAAGGTAAAGGTAAAGGGACCCCTGACCGTTAGGTCCAGTTGCCGACAACTCTGGGGTTGCGGTGCTCATCTCACTTTACTGGCTGAGGGAGCCGGCGTACAGCTTCCGGGTCATGTGACCAGCATGACTAAGCCGCTTCTGGCAAACCAGAGCAGCACATGGAAACACTGTTTACCTTCCTGCCGGAGCGGTACCTATTTATCTACTTGCACTTTGACGTGCTTTCGAACTGCTAGGTTGACAGGAGCAGGGACCGAACAACAGGAGCTCACCCCATCACAGGGATTCGAACCGCTGACCTGCTGATCGGCAAGCCCTAGGCTCTGTGGTTTAACCCACAGCAGCGTTAGAGCAAAATTTGATTTCTTTAGTCAAGTATTCCAAAGGGAGAAATGGGAAGACACTGCAGATGTTGATGTAAATTACATTGTGATTTCTTCCAGCAAAACAAAAACAAAAATGGAGAAAACATGTAGCCTAAGGCCAGTGATAATAAAAGCCATGCAAGGGACTTAGGGCCTCATGAAAGATGCTAGGAGAAATATTAGCCAAGGACAGGGCTGAATTCTTTGGGAAGGAGATTGTCAGGTAGTGAATCTGTTTCTCTCTCTCTCTCTCTCTCTCTCTCTCTCTCACACACACACACACACACACACACACACGTAAATACCTCTTGAGAAGCTGCTCACAGATTTCAGGAAACACTTGGAAGTGAAGGGTGGGCCAAGGAACACAATTCCACTCTCCTGCCCACATGCTCCCCTCTGCATGGACAAACATAAGAAGGGCCTGCTGGATCAGGCCAGTGGCCCATCTAGCTCAGCATCCTGCTTTCACAGTGGCCAGCCAGATGCCCACAGGGAGCCACCAGGTTTCAAGCACAACAACACTCTACTGTGGTTTCTAGCAACAGGTATTCAGAACCATGGAGGCAAAAGATAACCACCATGACAAATAGCCACTGATCGCCTTATCATCCATGAATTCGTCAAATCCTCTTTTAAAGGCATCCAAGTTGATGGTGCTAAAGGAGACTCTTGAGAGCCCCATGGACTGCAAGAAGATCAAACCTATCCATTCGTCAGGAAATCAGCCCTGAGTGCTCACTGGAAGGACAGATCCTGAAGCTGAGATTCCAGTACTTTGGCCACCTCATGAGAAGAGAAGACTCCCTGGAAAAGACCCGGATGCTGGGAAAGATTGAGGGCACTAGGAGAAGTGGACGACAGAGGACAAGATGGTTGGACAGTGTTCTCAAAGCTACCAGCATGAGTTTGACCAAACTGCGGGAGGCAGTGGAAGACAGAAGTGCCTGGCATGCTCTGGTCCATGGGGTCACGAAGAGTTGAACACGACTAAACAACAACAACAAAGTTGATGGCCATCATTGCCTCATGTGGCAGTAATATAGATATAGATGGGATGGGTTGGAGTAACTGGAATCCTGAAGAGACGCATGCCTCACCACATCATTTTGTTGCTGGGCCTCCCTTGAATTATTTCAAATTTAAATGTGAGCAAACACTGCACACCAGCCTCTGTGTGTGAAGCATGCTGTTACGGAAATCTTTCTTCAAAGATTTAAAGACAATCCTCCTGCTTTCTTCCATATTCACAGTAATATGCAATCCTGTTATTATTTCATCTAGGCCATTATTCAGAACGGAACAACACAGTTGTTGATGATGCCTGCTTAAAGGTGACTTTCATTTTCACATTGACTTCACTCTGGACATGTTTGGAGGTCCATTCGGTGAAATAAAATTGCTTTGCAATTATTTTTACTTAGAGAAACATGACAGGTCGAATTTTTATGTTAATTAATCTCTGTTATTATTGTGTGACTGCAAATCATAAATTTCCTTGCAATCCGGCATTAATACATTCTATAAATTATTGTAATTTCTCCTATCCCTACCATGGACTTGGAAATAGTTAACTTCGCGTGGGTATCTCTTTGTTTACCCTAATGCCTTATGAAGTGTGGATTTGGAGGAAATACTGTCTCTGGCAATAGTTGCCATCAGAAAAGATAAGGCACAACTCTCTGAATTCCCCTTACCCATGTTATGCTCTTATTGTAAATTTGACACTGTGTAATCTTTGTGGTCATAACCGGGACGCGGGTGGCGCTGTGGGTAAAAGCCTCAGTGCCTAGGACTTGCCGATCGAAAGGTCAGCTCCCATTGCTCGGTCCCAGCGCCTGCCAACCTAGCAGTTCGAAAGCACGTCAAAGTGCAAATGGATAAATAGGGACCGCTTACTGGCGGGAAGGTAAACGGCGTTTCCATGTGCTGCGCTGGCTCGCCAGATGCAGCTTTGTCATGCTGGCCATGTGACCCAGAAGTGTCTCCGGAGAGCGCTGGCCCCCGGCCTCTTAAGTGAGATGGGCGCACAACCCTAGAGTCGGACACAACTGGCCCATATGGGCAGGGGTACCTTTACCTAATCTTTGTGGTCAGGAGCTAGAAAACATGCAAGGCTTGACATATCATTTTGGTTTTAGACTTGCACTCAGATTCGAAATTTGTTATTCCCTTCCCTATTAATTATTTTTGTTTTGTACATACCCCAAAGCAGCAGTTTAAGGCAGCCTTCACTGACTTGGTGTCCTCTAGAGCAACCAGGGGCTGATGTGACTTGCAGTGCAAACTGACTGGAGGGCAGCAGGTTAGAAAAGGCTGTCCTAGGATGAAGCTAGATGTGATGGTCAACCACTGAAAATAGACTTCCTCCATTCGCCAGAGCATGCAGACAGGCTTCTCAAAGTTTTCCTTGTGTTTTCGTCCCCCTGCTCTGCATAACAGGCTGCTGCTGCTGGCAGGAAAAAAGTGGATATTTACAGCATATTCAGAGCACATTCTTCCCACTGCCCCCAAGAATTCTGGGAACTGTAGTTCATCCCTTACAGACCTACAATTTGCAGCATGTTGAACAAACTACAGTTCCCAGGATTCTTTGAGGGATTGTGTGCTTTGAATGTACTTTGAAAACTGGGGTGTACACAGCCTGCAAACCCCCCACTAGACTCGTCTAGGGTGTCGGTAGACTTACTCAGATAGTGATGCCCGTGGAAGGGGTCTTACCCACTGGCCCTCAAAGACCTGGAGTTGATACTATTTGTACTGGTGCTGGGTCCACATTTTCAGCAGCACGATGTGTTAGCATGCTAAGGTAGTGAACAGCGCCACTGCAGGTGAAATGCAGGTAACCTTTTTCTTTTAAAAAGAAAGAAAGAAAGAAATAGCACATGAAAGAAAAAAGGTTATCTCCCAGCTCTTTCTTTGCTGCTATGCTGATTGTCTATTTCCAGGGCGTTTTTATCAAGGCAGGGAGCAGTTTTTCAAAAAAATAAAATAAATAAAAAAATGTGATCCCTACCTGTAGTCTGAAGAGCCAGCTTCTGTTCCAACACTATTCAAGGTGAACTGGTTGGTCCTTCTATTAGACACCATGAAGCAGACAACATGGAGGGAGGCACACAACATGGACTACTCTTGGGTGTTATTAAAATAGTTTACTGCTGGTGAGGAGGAGATGAAGTGGTCTGGTGCCCTTTGGATTTGGGGCCAGACCTGAAGACAGAGAAGGGGCAAGTTAAAGAGACATCAAGTGCTATGGGGCTCCCCCTTGTTCCTTCATCTTGTTTAGTTTTTTAACCAGTCAAGTTGGTTTGCCAGAAAGCTGGGTTTCTCATAGTAAATACTGTTTCACAAGATCGGTCATACTGCTATAAATTCTCAATGCAAATCTTCCACAGTTATGTGACTTTTTTGGGGGGATGATACAATTCCATTATGTATTTTGAAGACTATTTGAGTTTCTGGGGCTCCCACCCCCACCTTGAATGCTGGGAGGCTGCACTCCAGCCAGGCCTGCATTAATGCATTTCCGAGTGCTGTGAATGGGTCTTTTGGCTAAAGTCCAGCTCCACTTTTTTATTTAATAAATATTTTTAAATAATCATTTTTCATTTCTAATTTAGCTCTCAGTGCAAAATGAAGGTCTGACGCTCTAGGGTGGGTGTCAGCGAAGGGATAATGTTTGTGGCACAGCCATATACAAGGCAAAGAAATGGCTTTTGTAGGGTGATTAAATGCTGAAGTGAAGCTGAGGTGTTTGATAACCACAGAAGCCATTTATTGTGTGTATACTCCAGTGCCACGAACATAATTTCTATTATACAACAAGACAAAGGAATATTCAACAAACCATAACGAGGAAAGAATGAGATTGTTTTTTTCTTTTTCATTTCTCCCTCCCTCACCCCCATGGAAGTTTTAAAGTTTCAGCTGCTGCTCCCTCAGATTAGTCTTCTATTCATGTCCCATTAGGGGTGGAGCTTAAGCCAATCAAACTGGGGCGGCCTCTCTGGAAAACGAGAATGGTGCCTGTGGAAGTGCTTATCACTAGCGGTGTCAATATGTATTTTCTGAAAAGGTAATGCTGATTCTTTCCCCCACTATGCTGTGATGGTTGGGGAAAGTGCCTTCTCTAGCTGTATAATGTGCTGTAACTGTTCCTCTTTGATAGAGGAAGACACCAAGTCATAACATCTGGAGAGGGCGACTTTCGATATCTCTGTGTGCTGCTGCTTCTGTTACACATTACTGCTCAGGAGGATCACACTAGTCTCCTTCATTATAAGAGCATTTTTAATTTTGTTTTTAAATAATGAGGAACATATTCAGGAAGAGGGGGGCAAAATGGAGGATTTGCAGAATAAGCGTCTGCGAGAAAGAAATCTGTTTTGTTCCAAATTCACAGTGAAGAGTGGCAAATAATGATAATAATAATCGCAACTGAATGTGTGGCTGCTGTTCTTTAAGCTTCTGAATGATGCCTTCTGTTAAGATTCTCACATTGTATGACCGTACCCAAAAAGCCTGTGTGGTATGGCAGATGAGAACCTAGTATGGTTGTACAGACATGTGATATTTGTTCTGGTTCTGTAATTGCAAATTTTCTTCTTTGATACTTATTTGTATGGACATGCAGGATTCAGTTTTGTACACTTTATTATTTATCTATTCATTCTTGCATACGAGGAGCTCAAGGAGGCATACATGACCACTCACCCTCCCAATTGACCATTTCAACAACCCTAAGTTAGACTGAGAGGCTGTGAGTGGCCCAAGGTCACCCAGTGAATTTCACAGCTGTGTGAGGATTTGAGCCCTGGTCACCCAAGTCCTAGTCCAACACTCTAACCACTATATAATATTGTACACTAAACTCTAGCCACTAGACCACTTCCTCACACTGACCATTAATGATATAGTGTTACTCCTTGCAATATACAAAGCACATTGACCAAGACCTCTTGTAGATATAAATGTTTATGTTTGTTCTGAGTCTCACTTGGGCTTCCAATGAAGCCCTTCTACTCTGTGAGAGTCAAGCTCTGTAACCTGGAAGTTCAGCATAACCAAAAGTTGGGGGGGGGGGGAGAGCTGTTCCTGAAATGGCAATGTAGTAATTGGTAAATAATAGAGTTAAATGTTGTCTCCAGTTAGTATGGGTTGAAGCTAAGACTCTACTCTTTAGTTTATTATTCGGGTTACTGTACTTTCATTTCCCCATGTAATTCACCATGTAGTTCACCAATAAACACATTCTTGTTTTGGGCCTACAAAATAATCTGAAACCTTGCCTTGTGTGAAATAAGAACTTAACAGACAGGCTGGGCCAAACCTGGTAAGTCTTTCTGTCTTGACATTTTCATGGACAGGAAGTTTTCAGGGGTGCTGAACTAGATTTGTTGTTCCTTTTCACTCCCAGCTGCCTCCACTAATGAAGATAATGTTTTTTTGCATTGTCTTAAGAAGACAGCCAAGGTCAGACTTTGGGAAACCAGTGGTAGGAAGGTGCATTCCCATTTCATTTTCAAACTATTTTGTTGAATAATATTTATGCTGCAAAAGAGACAGTGGCAGAAGATTCAAGATCTATTGCTGCCAGATTTAATAGGCTACATAGGTGGATGTGGTCCATCAGTACAAGCTTTCCTAACTCCTAGCAATCTGCACAGAGTTTAGAGTAATGCATCATTAACACCATTAATTTCACTTGTTCCTATTTTATACAATTATTCATCTCTAGAAGGATTCCACAAACGTTCAGCTCTACAATACAAAATGCCACTGTTTACTTTGCTTAGCTTGCTGAACCTGATCATATGTTTACACACAGACATTTCCTCCATAATATGAAGTCTGCAGCCAAACCTGGTGATTGGTGGTTTTCTTAACATATTTGAGAAGACAGGGTGTTTTATGGGAACTTTTGGCATAGGTTCTCAGCCCACAAATTAGTAATTAGGGTAAAGAGATCTGATCAAAATTAACTAGATGGGAAAGGTAGCTTTTGGCCTATCAAGAAAGTATGAAGTGCCATTTGAGACTGAGTGGATAATATTGCAAGTGGCATCCTTCCTTCCTGGCTCAGAGTCTTCCTAGGAACATTTGTCTTGCTAGTTATTGAAACACTATGATTTTTAATGCTGGGGGGGAAATGTCTTAGTATAAACCAGGAGGCAGTTGAGCAATCAAGCACAAAAATGATTTCTTGTACAAACAGCAGAGTGGCTAACCAGAAACTATGTAGTTGATACCTTTCTAAATTCAAATTAAACTTCTAAAACTTACAGAGCAACTGGTGTCAGTGAAAATGAGCTGTAATTTGAAACCTTTCCCCCTAAAGCTATCTGAATTTTTGATAACTCTGTGTAGCCTTTGGAGTAGCACACACTACCATAGAGATAGCAGTGAGTGTGTCTCTGCCTCCAACCCACCCACAGCAGAGGTTCTGGTTTAAAGGAGTTCAGGGTGTGCCCACTTACCTTTCTGAACTCTTCTGTGCTGAACACTTCAGTATCCAAATAGAAGTGTCAAACACTTCCCAGGAGATGCAAGGGAAGGGGAAGCACAAGTGACATCTACTGCGGTGTAGAAAGTTATATTGATGAAGACTCTCCATGAATAGATCTACACTCCAGATAGTTTGTGAAGCTCACAGAGGTGTCGTAAGTTTGACATCACATGTTATTTTATGAATAGAGAAAATGGAAGGTTGAGCCTCCCTTTCATACCTTCTAAGGTGTGATAACCTTGGGAAACTGTGTACAGTTCAAATCACCACATCCCCAAAAGGACATATTGCTAGGAAAGCTTCCAGAAAGGGCAACCAAAATGATCAGTGGATGGAGAAAATCCTGTATGAGGAAAGGATTTGGCATTTGGAACTTTTTTGGTCCCTTCCAACTCTACAATTCTATAATTCTGTTAGTAAAGAGGGATGTGATAGAAATGTATAAAATTTTGCATTATGTGTAGAAACCTATTGCATGGGAATTAATCCAGTGCAACTGGATGTTGGGAGTTTCAGAACAGGCAAAAGGAAGTACTTCTTTGCGCAGCACAGAAACTGTAGAAATTATTTCCACAAGATGTGGTGATGGCAAACAACCTGGACAGTTTCATGAAGGATATTGAACAAATTCATGGACTGTGTGGCTATTGATGGCTACTTATATAACTACTTCAGCTGTTAGAGGTAGGAGTGAGAGTGCTCTGTGGAACCAGTGGAAGCAAAAGTGGCTTGCCATGTGGGATGAATCAATAATGTGAAGTTTCCAGCAGTTGCATTGCTGACACTTCCCAGAATGTGATGACGGTGCTGAGCAAGCCAGTAGCAAAGTCAGAGTTTTGCTGAAGCACCAGTGGAGCCAATCTAGTGCTCCCATTGGTCCACTGCACAACCCTTCCCTCACTACTGGCTCTCTTCTCCTCATTCCAGTGAGCAGCAGTGATTATGCCGCCAATAAGATAGCATTGTGGCACCATGCTTGTGGTGTCATTCAGTGGCACCACTCTTGTGCTCATGTTTTTCTTGTGAATTTTCTATATGTATCATAGCTGTCAACGTTCCCCCTTTTTTTAAGGGAAATTCCCTTATTCCAAATAGGATTCCTCGCAAGAAAAGGGAAAAGTTGACAGCTATAATATGTATCTGGTTGGCTGCTTTTGGAAACAGAATGCTGGACTAGATTTGCCATTCAAATGATGCAGCAGGGCTCTTCCTACGTTCTGTGTTTTTAAAATAATGGTCTAATTGAATGGATATGATGCAAAAAGGCAGGGAGGGGGAAAGGAAATCAGCAAATCCAGGTACCATGAGACAATTCTGGAAAGAAGGAGCAAAGTAGCATTTGATCCTACACAGGCTGATGTTGCAGGAGGTGGCAGGGGGCTCAGTGTCTTACCTATTCCTATGAAGGAGCCAGGTAGAAGGGCTGCTGATGGAGACTGTTCTTGGAGGCGAGGAGCATGTTGAACATAAGTTCCAAGTAAGTCATTTGATTGAACTGCAAAAGCAGAGGATAACTGAAAGGGGAATAGGGATGGAGTTCAGTTTGCTTCCATTTTAATGCGAACCCACCAAAACAAAGTATCGTTCAGCATTTGCACTTCACAAAATTTTGTGATGCAAGTTATTCAGCCAAAAGAATGTGTAAAAAAAAAGTGTAGATTAGGAGAAACTGGGCATAAAAATGGAAACATTCTTGGAAATAGCATACAAAACTGCATTGTGTTAGGGAAAATTCCTTGCAAAAATGTGCATATTAAGCACCAAAACACATGACATACGTGGGAGGAAAGGGAATGTTGCACAGTAATTACCCAAGTAACTACCATTTTCAAATATCAATGCAAAGGGTATGTGTGTAAAAAGAAAAAGATTGACTCAATTTAGAACACCTGGTTAGAAGTGATTTCTTATTCAGACCTTCACAGACGGCACTTGCAATTGGCAATGACAATCCAAGTAGGGTGGGGTTCAACTGTTTCTAATCAGTATTGGTTGCACAGGTGTAAGTGCAAGCCTGTAACAGGACCAGGGTGAAAGTGATTAAGACAAAGGTGCCAGTAACGCAATAAAATGACTTGTGCAGGTGGCAAAGCACAAGTTATTCGGACCATGGTCTTCTTTGTTTCTCTCTCAGACGTTTTTCTTTCCTTTAGGGCTTACTAGAAATTTGCAGGTGACGAGAGAAAGCTTCATTCTGATAAAAGAATAGGCCGGCTTACTGATTGCAGAAAATTACACGAAGTTTTTTTTTTTTTTAATCAAAGTCTCTGTGGTCTGCGGTCTGATTTTCTAGGCCAGATGTCAAATGTTTTTCACTGATGTCGATGTTGAAGTAATCAGTAAGCCAATTCCAAGAATGAGTAAGTGAGACTGTAATAACATTTCACTTCAGTATTACAAAAGTCTTTTTTTAAAAAAAAAAAATCCCCCCCAGCTATGAACAAAGTAACAGGACCCCTCAGATTCAATATAATTACACAAACCATTACTTTGAAATTTGTGAGACATTTTTATGTGTGGTCAATTGCTATATACATATAGATGGAAGGCCGTAGCAGAAAATATATATATATGCAAAAATACATTTACAAAGTTTCATATTTTTAAACATTTACATTTAATTTAAAACGTAATTGCATTTTTAGTATTTAATCTATTTTATGAAGTTTATCTTTGCTGCTACAATATTAAGCAGCAATTGAAAAAGGGAAGGATTCACTAGAAGAAAAGGCTTCATTCTGAAGGTTAAAATGGAGACAGAGAAGGATTGATGGATGATGAGCCATTGTGAATCATTCCAGCTGATCATGAAGAGCCTGTTGTCATTTAACATGGAAGAACCATGTTTTTGCACATTTTGTCAGCTTCTTCTAAATACCTTGCCTGCACAGACGTATCATATGTGCTAACAGATACACTGTTGCATCATTGTCATTAAATATTTTGTGCACAAGGACACAAACAGAAAGCAGTAGTGTACAGTGGGGAGGTGCATTGCTCAATTTCCCTGCCAGTTCTTGAGAAGGGGAGTGGTAAGATGTGGGGAGCTCAAAGAGGTATGGTCACTATGTTCCTGCTGCTATGTCCATGATGAACTTGTCACCTCTACCCCTCTCTGCAACTGGAAGCAGCTGCCCTTCAGCTACACCACCCCACCAACTGCTACTGGCGAAAAGAGCCCAGCACAAAGCAAAATTGGTGTGAAGTTGTGTAGAGCACTGACTGCACTTCTGGAAATGAATATTACCCAGATTTTCTTCTTTTATTCAACTGCACTGGTTACCAGTTCATTTCTAGGCTCAGTTCAATGTGCCAGCTTTGACCTTTAAAGGTATACCTGAAGGAGCGTCTCCACCCCCACCGTTTAGCCCGGACACTGAGATCCAGTGCCGAGGGCCTTCTGGCGGTTCCCTTATTGCAAGAAGTAAGGTTACAGGGAACCAGGCAGAGGGCCTTCTTGGTAGTGGCACCTGCCCTGTGGAATGCCCTCCCAGCAGATGTCAAGGAAATAAACAACTATTTTACTTTTAAAAGACAACTGAAGGCAGCCCTTTTTAGGGAAGTTTTTAATGTCTAATGCTGTATTGTTTTTAATATTCAGTTGGAAGCCGCCCAGAGTGGCTGGGGAAACTCAGCCAGATGGGCGGGGTATAAATAAATTATTATTATTATTATTATTATTATTATTATTATTATTATTATTAATAAAGCAGAGGATTTAAGCATTGTGGTGCCATCCAGAGGCTGTTAGGCTCCAACTCCCATCAGCTCCAGCCAACATGATAAATAGTCAAGGTTGATGGGCACTGGAGTCCAGGAACATCTGAACGGCACCACAATAGATGGCTACCGTTGTCCTGAACAGACTTAATTTCAGTGTATCTGTGCAATCTCCTCCTTCCAAGTACGGCTTTCAGGGGTGACAACAGGAACTCGCTGTATGTGGATTCAGCCCTCTGCCTCGAATGCAGTTTTGCCCACACTTTGTTTTGCATGCAGATATATGTCTTCTTATGTTCACATCAGGTGCTACATCCAAATAATAAGGTGCCTGATGAAATCAGGGGAAACTTTCCCCAGAGTTGTATATCTACACTCAAATGGAGTTAATCTGTCCCCCCCCCCCGTCTGCCACACAGCTGTTCAGGAGACAAGAGCCCTGCTGTTGTCCAATGCTAACTCTACAACTATGCAAAAAACACACGTTTCATGAGTTGTAAGCCAGCTATGTTACTGTAGGTCTTTCATCCACCGACCTTAAACTGGCAGTATGGCACTCTCAATGCAAGACCAGGTGCGGTATTTCAGAAGGCAGAGGGGTGGATGTTCAAAACAGATTTAATATTCACAACTGCCAAGATTCAGATGCCCATGTTGGGATAAATTCACCATCAAATTGTGAACAGGCAAGCAGTGTATTCTAAGAATGATTTATTATTTATGCCTCATAATAACCACAGCAATGCTATTAGCACAGGTCAAACAGACACTTCGGTCTTTTTGTGTGTGTGCAAAAAGTATTTGAAATGAAGCAGACCATTTTAGTGTTTACACCAGCAGCACCCCTCTATTCCCCCCCCCCATGGGTAGGAAAGCAATAGCTTGTCCCCTCACATTGATGCTGCCATCAACTTAATAGCCCTCCTGCCCTCCTGTTTCCTTTAAAAAGGCCCACTGTTCAAAAGAGACCATATAGCAATATCGGACAACACTGAAAGTTTATCATGCACTACTCTGTCTCAGCTTGCAACCACCTGCTCAATATTTCTCAACTACAATACTGCCCCCCAATATGCTAATGATCGATTTTAATTGCATTTGCAGTGTTACTTTTTGAAGTTTACTTACTCAGATTTTTTAAAATGACAAAAAAGAAAAAGAAATTAAACCTCAGATAGAAAGTACTTCTGTGTTTCCTGCTCCTTTGGGGGGAAGCCATGACGGCTTAAAGTGGTATGATACTACTTTAAATGTCTAATGCAGACGGGGCCTTAGTGTCTGGGTCGCTCACTGGCTTAGGGACTGGTATAGCAGCAACCACCTTGTAGCCCACTCTCACCCTCACCTATTGAAACAAGCTAGATGGGAACCATTGTATGGAGTGCTGCAGGTGGCCCTTTTCTATGTGCCTGATGGAGAGGCTTTCACAGTTTTATCACTGGGGTCCTATCTTTAAAATGGGGCAGGGGAAATATAACAAGCTGCTTCATGGGATTGCTGGAAAGATGGATTAAGATACAGATTCAAAACACTTTCCCCACTAGAACTTTCATATAGTTATAATTAATAACGGGGTGTGCATTTGTGAGGAAGCAAAAATAACAGAGCAGGCTTGGGTTGAAAATCATGACAGTAGACCACACAGATACGTTTTGGAAGGTTTGCTGTATAGCTCATGACAATGCACATCATTATACTCAGAATCTTGGGGATTCCCAGGGGAGCCATCTGTATTCAGATGACATCACAGGGAGGGGGAAAAGGGAAGAACTGATTGCTCTATGGCTGATCTTTTATTTTCATATATCAGGTGTCACCTCTGATTTCACATCTCACAGGGGAAGACAGAATTCATCTGTCATCTACTATTAACTGTAGTGTGTTTTTTTCCACTTAAAAGAAAGAGGCGCTTGCATTGGTTAATCCCAGAGCAGACCTCAAAATTTGTGGAATTTGGTAGAAAATAGGATAAACTATTTCAACCAAATAGAAAGGTAGCTGAGCGAGATCACTGCTCCCTCTAGTGCAGTATTTCATTTAGGGAGGTCAGAAAGCATCTCTATATGCTGTGGTAAGCTGCTAGCTACTACAGTAGGAAAAGGCAAGTGGTGGCTTGGAGGCCCGACTCCACACACACCCTGACTTCCCATATGTCCCTCAGCATAACTCCTAATACCAATACTATTAATTCCAATACTTATTCCTATGTTATGTATTTCTAACCTTCTGTATGAATTGGTGCCTGGATTTGCTTATTTTCCTCTTCCCGCCCCATTGCTTTTTCTTTTTGTGACAGTTCAGAGCTATGAAATTGAATGCCATTATCTTAAATAGTAAACTGTGCATTGGCAGAAAGGCTATTAAATAAATGTAGTTAGTGAGCGAGCGAGCGAACGAGCGAGCAAACATACAAACATACAAACAAACAAACAAACAAACATTTCATTTATATCCCACTTTTTCTTTCCGGAACTCAAGGTGGTGTACATGATTCCCCCCTTCCTCATTTAACCCCCACCACAACCCTGTGAGATAGGTTAGGTTGAGAGGCAGCGACTGGCCCAAGGTCACCTGGTGAGCTTCATGGCCGAGTGGCCAGGACTTGGTCCAACGCTCTAACCACTGCACCACAAGCAGCTGTCCAGGATTTCAGAATTCCTTCCCATTGAAGATGTCAGGGACTTTTTTCATGCATAGGATGTGTTCAGCCACTTAACTGTGGCTCAGTCATTGCTATATATAAAGCTAGTGAAATATTGAATAAGCCAAATGACATGCCTGTGCAGGCTACCTGGGCTGATTTCATGCCGCAGTAGTGTGCCATTTGTGTAATCTTGCCAAGGGCTAAGGATGAAAATCCCAGAATGTATGATGCTGCAAATTTAGTCAAACTAAGAAGATATGGGTCTGTCCAGTACTTGGATGGATGGGAGACTACATGGGAATGCTGTGTAGCAAGCCTTGAGTTCCATCATGGAAGAAAGGTGAGGTATAAATGAATTCAGCAAAATGGCTGCCTGAGTTTATATCCTGCTGCAAACGAGAATTCATTCATGAGCAGCCATGGGTCTTTAAAATATTTTAAAACAAACAAAAAAAAAATCCTTCCAGTAGCACCTTAAAGACCAACTAAGTTAGTTCTTGGTATGAGCTTTCGTGTGCATGCACACTTCTTCAGATACACTGAAACAGAAGTTTCCAGACCCTTCTATATAGTGAGAAGGTGGGGAGGTGTATTACTCAGAAGGGTAGTGGGAATGGGTGATTGGCAGATAGCTGTGATGAGCCTGTTGACGACTCTTAACGACCGCAATAGGTCTTACAGGAAAAAGCAAGGGGTGAGAAGGTGAAAAATGGCTTTGTCATGTATAATGAGATAAGAATCCAAGGTCTTTGTTCAGACCAGGTCTCTCCATGGTTTTAAGTTTGGTGATAAGTTGCAATTCAGCAGCTTCTCTTTCCAGTCTATTTCTGAAATTCCTTTCACCCCTTGCTTTTTCCTGTAAGACCTACTGCAGTCGTTAAGAGTCATCAACAGGCTCATCACAGCTATCTGCCAATCACCCATTCCCACTACCCTTCTGAGTAATACCCCTCCCCACCTTCTCACTATATAGAAGGGTCTGGAAACTTCTGTTTCAGTGTTTCTGAAGAAGTGTGCATGCACACGAAAGCTCATACCAAGAACTAACTTAGTTGGTCTTTAAGGTGCTACTGGAAGGAATTTTTTTTGTTTTGACTATGGCAGACCAACACGGCTACCTATCTGTAACTAAAATATTTTAGTTTTGCTTGTAGCTTAGTGGCATTGCACAAGTTTGCAAGTTCGAAGTGCCAGGTTTTCTGCATCTGAGAAGGATTATAGCTAAACTTATATGTTACTTTAAACTCAAAGTTTGCATGATGTTCCTCTTTTTAAAACTTCACATAGAACATTGGGGGAGGGTGGGGGTTCAGTCCTGATGAAAATCTTCCCGATATGGCTTTGGCACGAGAAGGAAGTTCCCACTGTTGTTAAGGTGGCAGGTTTCCTCTCATGCCACATAATATCAGCTTTGGGAGGGTTGTTTCAGGGACTGGACTTTCAATGACTGCAGACGTATCAAATCCCAAATCAAATCCCAAATTACAGATCACTGTTTGGCTGTGTGTGGCTCAGTGAATCACAAGTTGCATAGTCCTTTATTATGGTTAGTTCAGTTGCTGTGGAAGTTGGAGGCAGCAGTGAACTGGTGCAGACAAAACACTGTCCATCCCTTAGTTACGGTTAGGTGGCTTGGTTTGGGATTTAAGCATTGCACATTCCCTATCTTCCCTTGAGAAAATTGCCATCTTCCTCATCTCCAGCCTGAACCTTGGTTAGTTGTTATGCCTTTCCCATACTTAATGCTAACCAGGGTTTGCTCCAGATTGAAAAGCAGGTTTGGAAGCTGATTAAAAATGCTGGTTAGGAGATTTGATTTGATGACCATTGTATAATTACAGTGGTCATGGGTTCAATATAGGAGGACTATCCGGAGACAATCTTGATCTCCTAACCACAGTTAAGGTGACACTTACAAAGCTCCAAATTGGGCAGTAGTAGGCAGGTGCACAGATGGTGATTCCCTTTCATGTGTCTTTCTTCCAGGAGTGGCTCATCCAGAGGGACAGAGCTGTGGCAATACCCTCCTGGCAGCCTTGCTGATGGCTACCAAGAGGGAAATGGGAAGTTGTAAAACCAGGCCAGTGCAGGTGCACCAGTAGCCAGTCCTGTGCCTATGCAGCCCTGACCTGATTGCTGCCTGCCCTTCCCACAAAAGCAGCAGCAACACCATTGCTGGAAGGCTGTTGCTGCGCTTCTGTCCCAACGGAGACAGAACCTTCTCACTATATAGAAGGGTCTGGTGACTTCTGTTTCAGAGTATCTGAAGAAGTGTGCATGCACACGAAAGCTCATACCAAGAACTGACTTAGTTGGTCTTTAAGGTGCTACTGGAAGGAATTTTTTTTGTTTTGTCCCAATGGGTGAGCCACTCCTGCTTTCTGCCATCCCCCTTTCTCTCTCTTTCCATTCAGCTTTCCTCTCTTTTCCAGCCACATGAAATTAGGCCAAGGGCTGCATGCTGCCCTGGGGGACGTAGGTTGCCCACCCCCATATTTTCCCATGCACAGATTCCTGTACTTCTTAATTAACCAGGTTTTAAAAAAACCTGAGTGCATGCATTCATCTTCAATAGGCTACGCAACCAAGAAAACTTTAAAAACTTTGTTGATCAGCAATGCAAATTCTCATTCGCCCCTGCTTTTTTAATTAACTTTTTAATTTTCAAACACAAAGATAGTGTTGATGATGACTGGTAAGCTTGGGCTGGAAGATGTACTGATCTAATGCTGTTCTTTGGAAATCTGCAGAGAAATGAATCTCAGGGAACAAATGAAATGATAATGGGATTTCAGTTCATCAGGGTTCAATTCCGCAAAATAAATGTTCAGTTTCACAGATTGTTTGTTGAGAAAAAGGTGTCTTTTGCTGTAATGAACAAAACTGATTGAAGACTTAGACAGCAGTTGGAAGTATTATTATTATTATTATTATTATTATTATTATTATTATTATTATTCAGCCAAGGCTTCATACATTATGTAGCTTGCTAAGAAAAGATCTGCTGATGGCCATGAACCCACCTGGCCAGCTATGTTGACCAGATGCACAGAATGGCAGGGATCTTTTGCCTTTAATAGTTGTGCAGAAGAGGGAATTACAGCAGATGCTGCTTTTTCACCTATGCATGATAAACTCAAGTTCTTTTCCTTAATGCATCTTGACTCATGATAGGATGCAGAGGCAGTGGCATCATCCCAGCAGTGGTGCTGCACCCATTGGGATGGGGGTGAGGCGGTGTTGTGAGTGATCAAGGGAGCTCTGGGTCAGCAGTGGCCCTGCAAGTGCACATAAAAAGCTGGAGCTACCTTGACTTCACCACAGGTGCCTCACCCCAATCCAGAAGTGTGCTGCTAGTGAAAGGATGGCGTTGCTTCTGTGTCACCTCCCCTGAGCCACCACAATCTACACAACTGTTGCAGGTGCAATGGTCCTTTCTCCCTTGGCATCAGGCTCTAGCATTGCAGAATCTGGTTGACTACTTTCCAAGTTACACTATATATATATACAGTGGTACCTCGGGTTACAGACTCTTCAGGTACAGACACTTCAGGTTACAGATTCCGCTAACCCAGAAATAGTACCTCGGGTTAAGAACTTTGCTTCAGGATGAGAACAGAAATCGTGTGGCGGCGGCAGCAGCAGGAGGCCCCATTAGCTAAAGTGGTGCTTCAGGTTAAGAACAGTTTCAGGTTAAGAACGGACCTCCAGAACGAATTAAGTTCTTAACCCAAGGTACCACTGTACTTGGTCTGAGCCAGCAGAATTACTCTTGCATTACTGACTACAACTCCTATCACCCCCCCCCAAGAGGGTTTTGCAGGCCAAGCACACAGTATCTGGATCAGAGGCCCTGAAGCACTTGCAATGGAAGAAACAAATTTGCCTACGCTTTATGTCATGCACAAATGTATGCCTTCTCTGTGAAGCTTCTTTCATATTTGTTTTCCATTCTGGAAAAGGCTTGCCACACAGCTGTTAAAGGAGCCTGCTGTCCCCACACTAACCTTAAACCATGCAAAGGATTCGAATTTCACAAGTTGCAAAACAGTTATTACTGTAGGTATTTCATCCATTGATACTAGGTTGGCAATACTGACACCTGTGATTCTTGTGCCTGTTCAATCTGCTGTTTAGGTTCTAACTGCTGGTGGATAATTTCCTGCTCTCCCTTCTTATGGTTTGCTTCTTTATTTATTGCAATTATAGTCAAACTCAAGGAGCTCGTGGTGGTGTATATAGGTTTTTCTCCTCTCTGCATTTTGTCCTTGCAGCAACCCTGTGAGGTAGGTTAGGCTGAGAGAATGTGATTAGTCCAAGGTTGACCAGCCAGCATTATGAATGAGTGGTTTTTTGTAGCTTGATACCTTCAAATAGAGCACTGTCCTCTGTAAAGTAGAACACGGGGCCACCCTTACCGCACGGGGCCTAGACACTTGACTTAGCCATCTCTACTATTTCTCATCTAGCTTCCTCTTCCAGTCTGCCTTCTTTCTTCTTTTGCCACTTGTGTCATGCACTCTGTTCTAGTATTTGGGTGCTCAGCAAGGGGAGGGCAGTGTCCCCGGTATCCCTACGTGCTTATACCTCACCCTCTTCACTGATGGAGAAGACTTACCATAAATAATTGGTTCATTTCCCAATAATCAATAGCCCTATTGAATAACTAGCGTACGTATTGTTTGGCCAACCTGCAAACCCCAGGGGTGGACATGGGGATAACGGGTGGCTCTCCAGAGGCTCTTGAGCTATAACTCCCATCTTCTCAGTCCATTGGCAATATTGGATCAAGCCGCTGGGACCTGGAGCCTCCACAATAACTGAAGAACCTCAGGTTCCCACCTCTGCCATAGTCCCTTCCGAGGCATAATGTGCCAGTTGTATTTTCTCAGTTACCGAATCTAGTTTCTCCTCATTCACCCCGCATTTTTATTTTTATTTTGAGCAATGCACAGTGTCCACATAGCATGACATTGGAAATATTTTGCAGGCTGTACCAGGAACATGTGAAATGCAGAAATCAGACCAAAACAAAGAATGTACAAATATACAAAGATAAGGAAAGTAAACTAGCAGTGGTTACATTTTCTCTGCTAGACATAATTGATATGTTTGCCTGTGATTCACACATTATTTTAGGTTTCTGAGGGGGAGGGAGGAATTTTTATTGCAAAATATTCTGCATTTAAAATACTATTTAATTATAGTTTGTTTCCTTAGGGATTTTATCACCATGTGATTTAATTTGGTATAGGCCCTAAGGGGCAGCATATTTTCAATTATGGAATTTTTCCTCCAGAAACAATAATGGTTCAATGATTTATTGCAGGATCCTATTATAAGGTGGCTCTTGCAAGTGAAACTTGAATGCAATTGGCTTAACAATATAGCATAGACAGCACTAAAATGCACACGAGCAGAACGCATGCTTTCTGCACACAAGGAAAAAAAATATTGGTATAATACTTTTGCATAATACTTCAATTATTATATCGGTTTTTTAAAAGGGGGGTGGAAAGCTGAGAGCTATGAAACATTTACATTATTATCTCTTCAAAAAGTTCATTTTTGGACAAGTATCATTTGGATAGGGATTAACTTAATCAGAGATTTTGAATCTTCTTTACTTTAATTTCTAATCTCTTTTTAAATATATATATATATATATATATATATATATATATATATATATGTCTGAATCTTAAAAAGGCCTAAACCTGTAGTCACAAAGCACTGCTTCAAAAAAAGGAGAGGAGGGGGAGAGGGAAAAAAGAAAGTTTTAAAAGCAACCACCAGCTGTAAGAGAGATAGTGAAAGCAGCAGATTTGTGACAGAGCAGAGCATGAAACCCATCAGCTGATGAGTGAAAATCCCTGGTTTCTAATTAATCGAGGTACACAGGCCAAGGGATGAAGAGGATCAGGGAAATGAAATCAGGAAAAAGATACCATCAGTCATTTCTGCGGCCCATTGTCATACTTCAGAATCTGCTGTAATGAATCACTCAGGCATTCCAGAGATACATTCAAATGGTGAAGAAAATTCATTGTCCGGTGAAGAGTGTTTGATAAAAATCTCTCTCCCCCCCTCTTTGTCAGAAGCCTATGATCAGGAAAAGAAGGGGGGGGGAGAGAAAAAGGAAATCCAGACAGCACAACAGGTGTGCTTCAGCAAGCCTGCTGAAATCTGCAAATGAACAGAGATACTAAAGAATGTTTTTGTACTAAAATTTCACCAAAATGGAGAAAAAAGAGTATCTTGTAATAACAGGCATCAGGAGAAGGAGGGGATGGGGGAACACCAGGGAGCGGATGGGGAGGATACACTGAGGATTAAGTGGGCTGAAAAGATACAACTTTTATTCCTGTTGGGGGAAATTTTGTCTGTATTAAAAATATATATATTATTGGGGGGGGGGGGGAGAGAATGGAGTAAATATATAGAGTTTAACATTTGCAGTTGCCTTAAAAAAAAGACAACCCATTTCTAAATAAAAGTCATTTTAGTGTGAGCCTCAGAGCTTTGGTGTTTCTTTTTCAGAATGTCCCTCAAAGCCTCGTGGTAAATTCTCTTCTGCACACAGAGATTTAAAGGATGAGCTCCTCTTCCAGAATGTTCTTTTTAGCTCCTGTATGCATTGGGATCCCAGAAATAAGAACTTCATTGCAAAGTGGGAAAATGCTAAGGAA
Organism: Podarcis gaigeae; assembly: GCF_964106915.1. Classification (NCBI taxonomy): domain Eukaryota; kingdom Metazoa; phylum Chordata; class Lepidosauria; order Squamata; family Lacertidae; genus Podarcis; species Podarcis gaigeae. Next base: position 21,955,830 of record NC_139683.1, on the reverse strand, counting down.
TTCCTGTGATTACACACACACACACACACACACACACACACACACAAATATACACACACATTACATATGCAGCCTATTATTTCACAGCTTGCTCTGAATGTACATTTCACCTATGGTTCAACTTTTTGTCCCTGAACAATTCCTTTAGGCAGTTCAAAGTAGCCTGCACCATTAGGTGACATCGGAAGATAATTGTTTTTAAATAATCAGGTACTGTACTGAGACATATAAGGATAGCTGATTCATTTTAAATTTAATTACCATAATATAGGGTTTCACTGTCTGCAGTATCAATCACTAAGACACTTTATAGTTGATAATATTAAAATGGCAACAATAATGAGAATTTCTACTTCATGATGAAAATAATTTTAATCACGGGTAGATTACAAATCCATTTGCTGTTACGGTTACTGAGGATTCTATTATCTGCCTTCTATTGTGAAAGATGTTAAAACTTGTTTTCAGGAAATGTAAAAGATTATAGATGTATACAGCTTGTGCAAATTTTCCAACCAAGCTCAAATAACAGACAGAGGAATGGTTTGAATTCTGCAGCTAGAGGATACAAAGCTGTTGGTACCAGTTTCAGGATTCCCTCTAGACCTGACTAAAATTGCCTGTGTTTGAGGGCTCGGTGTATTCCTCCCTTAAGAGGGAATACACAGTTAAGAAGAGAGGAACACATTTCCCTTAATTTGTATGCTTTGGGGTCAGGAGATTCCTCATTCCTCCCAAACAGTGCAAATACAGAGCCTCTCAAGTTTGCCAGTGGGGGCCCTCTTGATGGTGACACCACCCTCAGAGGTTTTTGGGGGTGGCAGACTGGGAAAGGGCATTCTCTTTGGCAGCCCCTAGGTTATGGAATTTTCTCCCCACAGAGGTGTATCTGTCACCTTCATTGCGTGTATTTTATCATATGCTGAAGACTGGCCTCTTTGCCCTGGCCTTTGACACTCGAGAGATATATGGTTAGGGTCCAACCCGTTATTCTGACTATAAATTGGTTTAACTGACTCTCACTCACCCTAGGATCTTATTGTGAAGGCAAGTAAGAATTATTATCTTTATCATTATTGTTATACAACAATAACAGCAAGTCAAACTCTTCCTCCCCATAATAATTCTTGATTCTTTCCATGATTGAACTAACATGAACTTAATGTCTGACAAAGAATAGCTCAGATAATGGGAAACTGGTGCCCCTCCAGACTCCTATCAGCCCGCATGGCCAATGGTCCAGGATAATGAAATTGGAGTCCAAAAACATATGGAAGGCCCTGATATCTATATCTCATAGATGCAACTACTATAGGTACAACTTGCAGGTGGTGCTGTGGGTTAAATCACAGAGCCTAGGACTTGCCAATCAGAAGGTTGGTGGTTCGAATCCCCGCAACGGAGTGAGCTCCCGTTGCTCGATCCCTGCTCCTGTCAACCTAAGCAGTTAGAAAGCACCTCAAAGTGCAAGTAGATAAATAAGTACTGCTCTGGCGGGAAGGTAAACGGCGTTTCCGTGCGCTGCTCTGGTTTGCCAGAAGCGGCTTAGTCATGCTGGCCACATGACCCGGAAGCTGTACGCCGGCTCCCTCGGCCAATAAAGCAAGAAGAGCGCCGCAACCCCAAAGTCGGTCATGAGTTAATGCTTCTAGTTTCTAGGACTTCAGAGACAGCTACTGAAGTTGGGGCACTGAGGGAAAAGAGGAGAATGATGACGCAGTGAAAAATCGCGCAGAAGTTTGCTGTTGGTACAGCTATATGAGCAGGAATGAATCTCTCACATTCCTCCAAAAATTCTCATATTTGGCTGCAGAGATATAGTCCCACGATGTTTTTCAACTAGAACATGGTTTCTCTAACTTTGCATTCCCAATTAAAGGGGGTAGGTGGGAATCTTCCCCTAAGAAGAAAAATGGCAGCATAGCTGGCTGCTCCCATCCTACATTTAGGAACTGACAAATAAAAACAAACAATAAAAATATAGCAGCAGGGTGATAATGATAGAGTGGCCCCCCTTCAATTTCCAGTGTTATCCATCAAGTCAACATCACACTCCCTGCAGGATATACAGCAGCCATATTTCCCACCCAATAGCCCTATCAAAAACAGAAGAGAACTGGGCTTCCGGCTATCCTAAGGTTGGCCAACTTAGGGAAGATCATTGACACTTCTGACACAGCTAACAATGACATATGACTCCAGTAGCAGCTCCAGTGGTGTAAACATGATCAAGACTAAAGTAAGTTAACCTGGGATTTCTGGGCAAAACAGGAGATGTGTGATAAAACTGTCTCTGAAAAGGAATGGGGTTGTTTTGTTTGGGACTGAAACACAAACAGTAATAGGAAAAACCATTTATATTTTTGTAAATGTTGTGTGTGAGGACTTTTGTTTCTCTTCCTATCCTCTGTATTCTCTTCCTTTACTTTTACAGTAATAACTTTTTTTACTTTGTTCAGTATATACTGATTTGTTGTGTGTGTGTTTTAAATCAAATCAAATGATCAAACCCACATGGAATATACTGTAGATAGAATTTAGTGATTAGGATACTACTGCTAAGCTGTCATTTAGCAGAATTAGCTTTTAGTTCTGGGTTTGCCGAACATTATGTTTACAATTATGTCCCTTTTTAACATTTTAAAAACTCCTTCTGTTAAAAAACAAAAGGTGGTCCTATATACCAGAAAAGAGGCAGCAGTCTCAAAAGTGTCCTGATTTTTTATGTTTAAATTGAGCACTCTGAATCTAGAGGAAATGCCTTAAGCGAACTGTCACTATTAATCAGATCTGTTCTATGTATATGCTGATATCTCTGATGAAGAGTAATAGCTTTAACATGCTTGATTATTTCATTGAGTTGGATAATATTTAAGATTTCAATCTTGATTGGGTCTCTAAGATGGCTCTATCATTTTAACACCAATAAGTATAGATTGGTAATCAAACACATTGACAGAATCGTTCATGACTGGACTTAACTGTCAGGGGTTCTTTACCTTTTACTAGATTGTCTATAGTCTCTGTTCTGTAGCGATCTATCTATTCATGTGAGCAATATAATATCAGAGAAGACTCACTAAAACAGGGGTAGCCAACATGGTGTCCTCCAGATGTTGGACTGAAGCTCCCATCATCTTGGGCTAATGGGAACTGTAGTTCAACAATATCTGGAGGGCAACAAATGTGAGTAGTTAATTGTTGAGGATCAGTATCTGCACTGGGTTTAAATAACCTTAATAAATGCCAATACTCTTTTAACAGTGGCTCAGCTGATCAGTGGTAGATTTTGAGCATGGAAGACCATGGATTTCATTACCAATATCAAGTCCTTTTGGGTAAAAATTGAGGCATCAGTTAAGCACTCTGCTACACCCATTAAGTGAAAAGGGTCTTTCATTTTTTAAGTGTCAGTCAAGGCTTTTCATTTCAAACTAACTTCAACTTTTCATAAACACAAAGCACAGTACCTCTGTTACACACATTTACAACAAATGGCTTGAATGAGAAGGCATTTATTCCAGTTGATATACAGAATATTATATTATTTTTTGGTTGCTATTGCATGGGAATCATCTAAGATAAATGAGAGTATGACTTAAGTGCAAAGAGGGAAAGACAACGACTTCACAGGATAATTAATATTGGCTACCTGAATTTTAGACACTTGGCTTTTAATTTTCCAGGAATTTCACTGAGTGTAGAAGGCTCAAGATTGCTTATCACAGAAGTGTTATCATTAGGGTGGCTAAGGGCCAAATGACACAAGTTGTGATGAAGATGACTGGATCTCCCAGCATTTCTATTTGGGTTTTAAGAGCACACAAGTAGCTCCGATGTTGACAGTTTAACCCTTTCACCAGTAGTAGCTGGTGCCCATTGGGACTGGGAGGGCAGAAGGCAGGGAGATGGGGAAAAAAAAGTGGCGCCAGAACCAATGACAGAAGGACAGAACTAATTCTAGTTTTCCACCCTACCAAGTTCTACAAGGGCAACATTGAGACTAAGGAGCATGCTGACAGGCATTGGTTGTAAGTAAGAAGGCAGGGAGGGAGACTAGCTGAAGGCCGACTGAGGGGGTGGGCAGTGCCTCACTCACCCTAATGAACTATCCTTCACTGTACAATTTTCCAGACACACGCACACACACACGCACACACACACAAGTTTCTATTTATTGTGTTGAGGAAGCACAGAGATTCTAGCCCCCCCAAAAAACTGCATAGAAATAGCAGTTTCAGGCCCACTTTGGAAGAATGGCAGACGAAGGTGATGGACTATATGGGACTGGCAGAAATGACTGGCAGAATCCGAGACCAGGGAGAAGAGTCGGTGGAAGAAGATTGGAAGAAATTTAAAGTCTATCTACAGAAATATTGTAAAATTAATGAATGTTATAATGATGTTGGATAGAAATTAAGTGGTTTCCAGCTGTAATGCTTTAAGAGAATATGAAAAAAGGGTTATAAACAGGTAAAAATCTAATGGTAAGGATTTGCTGAACCAACAATTTGAAGTGGAATACAAAAAAGGGAGGTATGAGGAGGTCCGGGAAATAAGCTAAAGGAAAATTAGCAATGGAAAATCTGTGTGTTTTTAACTATTTTTATTTTGTATTTTTGTTATTATTATTTTTGCATTTTTTATTGTAATAATTTAAAAAATCTTAATAAATATTCTGTATAAAAAAAAAGAAATAGCAGTTTCAGGGAGGAAAAAGATATGAAAAATAACTTTGGAAGAATGGGTTTTAAAAAACCCTCCCTCATTTCTGCAGTTCCGATCAAGATCAAACAAGACTTTCTGGGTTATTCCTTTTAAAGGGCTACAACATTGCATATAGAGATATGCACCCATTCTTTATTGTACTAAAATACACATTTTGAAACATTTCCAGGATGATGGGAGAGGAGTGTGCTGCTCAACAGGCAAATCAATCAAGATGCAGTTTCACCGCTGCACTGGTGGCCATTTATGGTAGCTTGTTTCAGATTTTGGATTACACAAATTAAAACACTACAAGGTGTGGCAGAAGGCAGAACACACACAGAGAGAGAGGGGTGAGGGGGTGAACTTGTCTGTAATAGGCAATGGCAGCTATAAAGCACCGCCTCCAAGTGTCTGAAAAGCTACTGTGATTTATAGGTTAGTTATGAGTTTTCATGAAGTCCAGAATAAGAGGACCTCATCTACCTCACACTGTCATTTTTTGATGCCCTCTGCTGCTAAGCCTTATTTAATTATTCCCCATGGGATTTGCTGAGCTAATGCTGTCCTGATGAAGGGCCCCATAGTGTATTATAGTGTCTCGATTTTTACCTAGTTCAAGTTCTAAAACAACCAGGGTCCAGTACAGCCCCAGGATGCTCCTCTTGCTATCGCTCTGGATCTCTCCAGGGCCATGTTTTACTTATCAGGATTATGCACATAGTGGTCCAAGTTGGTACTCAAAGATTGCCCAGTCTGCCTGACCAAACCTGCCAGTGGGGCAAGATGAATATCTAATTATGGGATAAGTTATATTGTGATTTACCTAAAGGACTACAGCAAGTCATCCATCTTGAAGAAGCAGGTTGTTGTGGGTATATGTGGAAAGGTGAAATCTCACGAGTCTTTTCAACATTGGATACATGGTTAGAATTTGCAGAGAACATGGTGGGGTTTTATTTTATTAACATACTTAGATGCAGCCTTTCAGAGCGAAGCTGTCCCACAGTGGCTCCCCCCCCCCCAAGACTTCGTATACACAGCAGGATAGTTTAGCTTTGTTTACTTAGCAGGAACATTGCGCTTCCAAACGATTTTATGCTGCAAACCACTTTCAAACCTTCCAGTGCAGTTTATTTAGCAATCTTCCTTGAACACATCTACCTGTGTACAGCTGTACCGATCCACCAAAGATATTCCTAGCCCTTATTCTTTCCCTCTTTGGCTCCACCTCCCACCCTGGATGGTCCAATCTACAAAATATTTGTTCTAAGGATGTGAAGGTTTTGGAATTTGAACGTTTGTTGGCATCTGGGGCTGCCTTCCCCATGCTTTGACTGCTATTAATATCAGTGCCTGCAGAATGAATGGATATATATATATATATTCCGAGTGTGCGAATAGCACCCCACAGTGGTTCTTGTATATGGAAGAATCTGCACGGACTGATTGCCTACCCCCCTGGTTGCATATCCTGTGTTGCTTCCAGATTCATTCTCTCCCTTATGTTTCTTTTGCTCCCCAGTGAAAGCAGTGAGACGTGACCCAAGATTTCAGAAAGCCACAGCACGTTCTTAGGGGGCAGCTATAAGATAAAATGGTGTGGAAGGAGGAATTAAAAACAGCAGAATGCATTCTGATCATCAAGCATCATCATATAAGGGTATTTGTAGTCTGATTTGCACAAATGGATTATGCCATCAAGGAAGCAGAGGGCACAAATGTCAAATCAATCTCCGTTTGGCATAAATAAAATGTTGGCTTTTAATTTATTTATTTATTTATTTTGCATAATCTTTATAAGCTGCATAATGCACGCACCTTCTGGCAGATCCTCAGCAGAATCTCTTGTTGTTTTACCTTTAGCTGTGAAAGATAGACAATAGCAAAAGTAAGTCGAGGGAGGCACAATCTTTGCAGGCCGCAGTGGAAAACAACAACAACAATATCAGAATACCCTGTGATAATCATTCTGCTCCGTAACTCAGTAAAAACTCGTTGGAAAGGGTTCCTCAAAGTGATTTTCTGATAGCTTGCCGGTGATCAGGATAAAAGCCCCACCGCTTCAGGATTTCAAGTATTTATCATATACATGTTTGCTTGAATCACGATAAGGATGAGGTTTGGGAGTCATGGACACTAAGATAGGATGTCACCTGAGACACCCATCTGATTCAGATTCCAGGCAGAAAGGAAGTGCCGTGTACAGGCCAGAGGAAAGAATGGGAGGGGAGGGAGGAAGGGATAGCAGGAATGGGCAGCCCTTGTTTCCAGCTCTAATATCCCAGTGCAATTATTTTGTGGACATCCACTCCTTGCCTGCACAGGAGATAGGGCTATAAGTGTATGTTATTTTTTAATTACAAGGGGGTAGAAAAATCCTGATGATGGGCTGGAAGGTGCCATTGCATTGTTATTTTTTTCTCTCCCTTCGTTTGCTGATTATGTGAGCTGGGCTCCTTTGCTAGCCGATGATAAGCAGAATTTCCATGTTCTCTGCATAATTAATCCATCTCTGCCTCTCTTCATGCCAACTCGCCCGTTATCGCCGGCACATGCCTGAATTGCAAAAGAATCCGCTCTTCAATTGGAACTTATTGATATTCTAAGAAAAAAAAGAGGGAGGGGGGGACTGAAAATCCTTAAGTTTAAGCCGCAGATTTTTAAATGGATTAATTTTGTTGCAATCGCAGCCATCTAAGGCGGGAAGGCAGGCAGAGCAAATTGAAAGCGTCTCCATGTTAGCAGAATTGGGTCCAGAACACTGAAACGTACTGGCAGAGCTCTCTTTTAAAGTCAGAAAAATTACCATTAATTTACATCACATGAAATACTTTTTATGCTAGAAATATTCAAGAGACGTTCTTTAAATGCCTGCTAATGCTTGATAACATTTCTAACTTTCAACATTTTGCTAGACTTTGATATGACACGATAGGAATGCCTGCCAGTGAGGAATATTATATGTACCAGTAATCTCTTTTTATCACATATTTAGATGATATCATCCTCTTCTTAAACATCCTGAAGTAGGCATTAAACAATGTAATCAGTGTCATGGACTCCTGCTTAGTAGATTCATATGTGTCAAAGTTACTTGGGTATATTAAGACTTTGGTGAAGTCTCTTCAAAAATATATATATTGTTTTTTTATGGAGTGGGTTGTAACCTGCTTAGAAAAACAGAAAAGTGCACCTTTGTAACCATGCTTTTTCAGAGTTTGCCATTATTTGGCTATCCAAAAAAAAAAACCCAACCAAAAACAAACAAACAAACCCCCAAAACATTGTGCTTTCTTCTCTAAACACAAAACTTTCCTCTCTATTATGTTTCAGGATTTAAAGGAAGCTACTTACATCATGAAATATTTCACCTGTGTTTCACACGATGCCATGGCTGCACATCAGGGCTAATAATGAAGCACATGGCAACCCACATTCAAAATATTACCCAAAGAGCCTGCCAGCTTCATATTGCTTTAATACAAGTACTGCAGTCATTTTCTTGATCCCAGAAAGTAGTAGTAGTAGCAGCAGCAGCAGCAGCAGCTGGCTTCAGTAAGACTGAGAGGGTTGCGGAGGGGGGCGGCGGTTTAAGCTTCAGCTAAGAAGCTTCACTATATCTAGCATTCCATGTTTCCATCAGCAATATATACACAGCTATAGAAGGTAATTTTGACATTCACAGTTAAGAGGGCAGTGGTAAAGTTGCTATATTTGACAGACTGCAGATGGGAACTTAGCTGTTTTAAATTGTCATTATTAAACTGGCTTGCTCCATTTGAAATATTCTTTGAAACCGTGAAAACCCACTGACGGATGCAAAACAAATACAAGGGAGTTCCCTCTCTTTCCAAACCATTTGGGGGGGGGGAGATTTTTGCTCTCAGTGTACCACAATAATTGTAATTAAACCAAGGGGCATCTTAGCATCTTATTGAAGGGGTAAATCAGTGAGGCTAAATAAAGGCAACTAAAATAATGTGTATTCTGGTCTGTCATTGCAGGCAATAGATTTGAGTCATGAAATAATCTCTCTACCCAAATAAAAAATTAAGTGCAACAGCAAAAACAAAACAAAACAAAAAACACAAAAAACCAATAATATACAGTTGCTCAAATTTTAAAGTGTTGTCAAATGTGTAGAGATCAATTATAGTATTTCTGAATTTATGTGTGTTGAACTGCAATTGCACCACAATAGCATCCACAAATTTATTTTGTTCTGAAGGGAATGTACTTATATACCTAAAGGCATACAGGAATATAATGAAAGCAGTTTTAAAAATGAATTATAACAATCATCACTAAAAAAAACACCTTTAGGAAATGTTTTTAAAGCATGTAAGCAACATTCAAAGACACATCTATACTTGGCACATAAATATGAAATTAAAAGCCATTTTTTAAAAAAGAAAAGAACTGGGATTTGAATTGTCAAATGCTATAACGTACTTGAGATGAGCATTTAGCTGGATTTTGTACTAAACTTACACATTTTGCAACTGAATATCAATTACTCTGTGTGTTTTTGTTTGTATTATAGAATGTGTTCATTTAAGTTGCAGTTCTGCCCTCCTAAAGGCACTCTTTGTCCCGTCGAAACAAGTAGGCTAATCACAGCTGACTGCACAACTGCATTCTAAATATACAGGTAAAATGGATAGGTAGGAATACCAATCCCTCCATCTTGCATTAAGGACAGTGGTTGAACTTTTGTTAGTTTCACAGAGAAGATGATTCTTCTTTATGAAAAATGAGCTTTTGAATGCAGCTGCACACTATTATGCATATTCCACAATTCAAGAATTTGCAACATATATTTCCTTAATCCGTCCGTGACAAATAAATAAATAAATAAATCTGCATCAACATTGTAACAGAGAAGTAACAGAGAAGTGACTGTGTGGTTTTTATTTTTGCTGTTTGCCCTTATGTACACAAACATGCCCACAGAAATACTGATTTAATGTGTCATCTTCTGAATTATTCAGGTATGTTTTAAGGAGGAAAACAATAACAAAACAACAACAACAACAACAACAACAACAACAACAACAACATAGCATTTATGTAGCAGTTGCCTGTATTCAAAAGAATTCACATGTATTATCTTATTATAATCCCTAAACCAACTCTTGCAGATGGGAGCTGAGATAAGAGATACTGTAGTAGTTTTCCTAAAGCTACCAAGTGAGCTTCTGGCAGAGGTGAGATTTGAACCAGGTACTTCTGTTCAGTCTCTTAGCTACTACACCACACCAGCTGTATCCCGCATCAACCCAAACCTTAGTGTCCTCAACACTGGTTTCGTTAGATGCCTCACACTTTTCTTTCAAGTTAGAATTGTCTGCATTTGTGCCTTCACTATTTCGCCTTTAAAAAACTCCCATCCATCCATCCATCCATCCATCCATCTCTCTTGAGTATTTCTAACCTTGGGATCTCACCCAGTAGTTCCTTAAGCTTTTTGAAATTAGCCTTCTTAAAGTCCAGAATGCATGTCCAGTTATGCTCAGCCTTCTTTTTCCTCTATATCATGAAACCAAAGAGTACAAGACCACTTCCTCCCTAGGTTCCCAATACAGTACTTCTAATTCATTGATCAGTTCCTCCTTGTTAGTGAGGGCCAGGTCCAAGATATTTTATCCCCTTGTTGCTTCCTCCTTATCAGTTGTCCAATTGCCATCTTTATTCAGATCTGTCCATTATGTAGTTTTCTAAAAGCCCATGATCCACAGGATAATGATAGCATAAAGAAAGTGCTGCTGGATTAGACAAAAGGCCAATCCAGTCCAGCATTGTGTTCCCACAGTGGCCAACTAGATGCCTATGGGAAGCCGACAAGCAGGACATGAGTGCAATAGCACTCTTCCATTGATGACCCTCAACAACTGGCAGTCAGAGCTGCCTCTGATACTGGAGGTATGAATTAGCCAAGACTAGCAGCTATTCCTTCTCCATGAATCTTTCAAATTCCCTTTTCACACTATCCAAGTGGATGGCCATCGCTACATCCCGTTGTAGCAAATTGCATCACTTTTATTTAATTTCTTTATTCCATTTCTATCCTGTCCTTCATTAGTCTATGGTCCCAGGGCGTATTACACAACACACACCTATGCAATAGGGCAAAAATTAAAACCCATTAGCATACCATCACAACATGTCTAGAATTCATATTAAACTCTTACTGATCCTGCCATCACTCCATACAGTTACAACTGGCCTTACGTCATCAGCCTCACTCTGTACGAAAAGCTGGGACAAAGACACGAGTCTTTAGCTGGCACTGAATACAAGATAGTTTTGGCAAACTGGACAGTGCACTGTATCTATGTGCTATGTAAAGAAGTACTTCCTTTCGTCATTCCTACTCTCTCACCATTCTGCTTTATTGAATGGCCCTGGGTTATTGTATTATGAGAGAGGCCCATCCACTTTGTATACACCTTGCATAATTTTATACACCTCTGTCATGTCCCTCCCTGGCCATTTTTCTAAGTTGAATAGTCCCAGATATTGCAAACTTTCCTATACATCCATCCCCACACATTAAAGCAAGGGGATTACCATCTATCTTGCGGATGAAGAGGGCTCTAACAGAATGAGTGATCGCTTCATCCAGCAGGAGGGAAGTGGCGGCAGGTAGAGATCTATCTTAGCTCAGTTGGTTAGAGCATGGTGCTGATAATGCCAAGTTTGCAAGTTCGATCCCTGTATGGGGTAGCTGCATATTCCTGATCCTCACAGTCCCTTCCAACTCTACCATTCTGTGATTCTATACTTAGGTTCAAGGTTCTTGTGCTAATTCACAAAACCCTGCACAATTTGGACCCAAAGTACCTTAAAGACTGTCCTATCAGTTATACTCAGTCACTGAGATCCTCTGGTGTGGGCTCTGAGGTTTAGTTGGCCTTCACTAGGGCCCGAGACGTTAGTGTGGCAGGCCCTGCCCTGTGGAACTCTGCACTACTGGGGGTTTGGCAGAAACCATCCCTGCCCTCTCTCAGACATCTTCAGAAGACTGTACTGTTTAGGCAGGGCTGCACAATGTGAATTTCTCTTTTTAACCAATCGGTATCTCTACCACCCTGCACTCAGCTCTCACATGTGGCTCCTAGAAGCTGTCAGCATGTGACAGAGGCCACACCTTGGAAATGGCTTTGACTGGCCAGCTAAACCAGGTGAGGGTAGCCGATAGATCTCAAATCCTTGGTGATTTAGTGACTTCCCCTGCATGCAAAGACAGCAAAAACAACACAGGAGGGAGCAATTATGAGTTACCAGTCTCTGCTGCCACAACAGGCGCTGTGATTCTCCAGCAGTTTGACTTCACCCCTGGAGGTACACTCCATTGTCTCTCGAGACTGACGGATGCCAACAATATCTAATGCTATTTTATTGATATTTTTAGTTATGTTTTATGGGTATTTATGGATTGGAATTAATAAATTTTGTATGTTAGCTGCCTTGATAATACATAAAGAAAATGTGAATTACATATATTTAAATATAATAAATTAAAATGCTGAGATAGTGACTTTTGGTGATTCCCCGCTTTTCAGCACAACTTAAACTGTAGATCCCACCCTACCCCGGCCCCAGATGTACAATGACAAGGAGACAAAACATTCACCAAAATTATTTAGGCTGCCAAAATGTGACAAATGGCAATCTGATCCAAAATAATAACACTCTCTCTCTCTCTCTCTCTCTCTCTCTCTCTCTCTCTCTCTCACACACACACACACACACACACATCCCCCAAAGCACCTCTGAGCACTTGGTGTGGTTTGACAGTGTTCAAAATAAAAAGTAACCCTTAAAACCTGCTCAGAAGTGAGCATATTCTTTATTCTACCATTTGAAACATGGGATTCTTTCCTGCAGGCATATGGAAGGGCAATTTCTGTAGGACAGAGCAGTTTGCCAATTTTGTAAAAAAAACACATCAGTGTTGGGAGCCATCTGCAGCCAGAATGAAAACAAGTCCAATTTTGTGAAAACCAACTCATTTCTGGTGTATCCCCACCCCCTCTGGAACTTATTAGAAAGGAACAAATTGCAAAGGGAAAGCTGAATTAAAAATATTAAATAGTGAACTGTAACACTTTCAATCCAGGACTCATAAATACACAAGAGATTTTATGTAAAAAACTGAATTGATTTTTCTCTGTGGCACTCCCTCCTTTTCAGTACCATGTAGCAGATGCAGTGAATTGTATAGTTATATTCTGTTCTGAAGTTTGTTGGCTTTTAAGTGTGTATTTCTATTGTGTTACTTACCCTGGGATCACCTGGCAATGAAGGGCAGGATAGACATTTTAAAAATTAAAAATAAGTTTAAATTTAAAAATTATTAAAGGTACAGTAGCAGAAAACATCAGGTTGCTTTTCAATGGTATTTAATCATTATTTGCATTACCAGTGACAGCAATTTTAACCCATTTAAATGTACCTATCAGGGTGGGTGGTTGGGGTTCTGCAGAGGCAGAAATAAGCTTAATCCTGTATGTATAAATCTACTCTATGGCCATATGCTATTTGAGCTCCCTTTCAAGCAGATCATCCCCAGCCCCTGTCCAGTAGTGGAATACTAGATGAAATATTTAGAATGCAAAACGATTGCATTCACAGCTGAGTATATGCTGAAATATTAAAGAGCCTGATTGCTATCTTGAAGAGGAGATTGTTACAGAAAGCAAATCAAGTATCCAGTTTGACTGCGAGAATTCCTTATTCTTTTTGGCCAATGACATTATTTTGGTTCACTCCAGCCACTTGTGTTAGGGTATTCAAATTTCCCATAAGCACCACTTTTAAGTGATGGCTCATTTGTAGCCACGTGACACTAGCCATTGTGAATAGCATTCTGCAGATTTTTAAGATGCAGCTTAACTATGATATAAAACACCCGAATGGTCCTCATGATACAGTGATTTTGATAGTGAAGATGAGGGTCTTGCAATTACAGTGCAGGGTCTTTTAATACACACACACACACATTCACTTTATATCAATTTTAAGGCAAATGTAGATCAATGGTTTGGAATGGAATGGTTTATCATATGTGATTCTTACTCAGTTCTTACTAGGTTGCAGGAAGGAATACAGTGGTACCCCGGGTTAAGAACTTAATTCGTTCTGGAGGTCTGTTCTTAACCTGAAACCATTCTTAACCTGAGGTACCTCTTTAGCTAATGGGGCCTCCCATGTTCTCATCCTGAAGCAAAGTTCTTAACACGAGGTACTATTTCTGGGTTAGCGGAGTCTGTAACCTGAAGCGTCTGTAACCTGAAGCGCCTGTAACCTGAAGCATCTGTAACCCAAGGTACCACTGTACTATCAAGCTTTGGTGGGTGGTTGGTCAGAGCCTACTGCTAAAGGGTGATGCAAAGCTAACAGTGGACAAACCTGGTAGTGAATGGGCTAACCTTCCCCTTCACAGCTGTTTAGCAGCTGGAGATAGCAGAAGAAGAAGAAGAAGAAGAAGAAGAAGAAGAAGAAGAAGAAGAAGAAGAGGAGGAGTTTGGATTTGATATCCCGCCTTTCACTCCCCTTCAGGAGTCTCAAAGCGGCTAACAACCTCCTTTCCCTTCCTCCCCCACAACAAACACTCTGTAGCATGATTGTGATGAAGAATATGAAACATGGATTTGAAAGAGGCAGGCAACTTGGCAGTATGGGAAATTTTAGCAGTGGGGCAGACTGCATACTGTGCACTCCACAATGAAAGCCTCCAAGGGCCGCATGTGGCCATGGGCCACAGATTGTCTGCATGTGATATAGCCCTACCTCTTCACCTGCTCAGCACCTAGATCATTATTAACAGAAGCAGCTTACCAGGTGGGACAGAACCACTGTGCTAAGCTCCCTGGCAGTCTCCTCCAGCACCATAATTCAAAAGCATCAATTCTTCGGCGATCAGCCTTCTTTATGGTCCAGCTCTCACTTCCATACATCACTACTGGGAAAACCATAGCTTTTACTATACGGACCTTTGTTGGTAAGGTGATGTCTCTGCTTTTTAAGATGAGGTTAGCATGATGCAAACACACTAGTAGAGCAGAGGCCCTAAGCACTTTAAAGATTTTGGTGTTTGTATGTGTATACCAGTTACCAGATTCTAATTCTGTTGTATTCCCAATATGATGATTATTTCCTTTATTTCCTTTATTTTGGGAGCCTTTTTTGTGGAGCCTGGTTCAGCTGCACCATATGATCCCTAGTAAATCCGGAAATGGAAAATTTCAGTGGTGCCCCCATCCCTTGATGCCCTAAGCACATGCTTATTTTGCTTAATATTAAGCCAGACCTGCAGCAGAGCCAATCCAGTGCTCCTGCTGGTGCATTTATAGCATGCTGTCCTAACTAGAATCATAGAGTTGGAAGAGGCCATGTAAATCAACTCTTCCACCCCCTCTTACTTGTTGATGCAGCAAATTCTGAGTTAGAAGACCTCCAGTGTGGGTGAGACCACCACTCCTCTAAGTATTTGGTTCCATTGTCAGACTTCTCTTGTGGGCCCAGGCACAAGACGATCCCATCAGGACACCATTATGGTGTTCTACGGCCTTATATCCCTCCCTCCGCCAATCTGGCTCATCAGACAAAACTGTCCCTCTGCACCCCTTTACTGGGGTACTCTGAATTTTTATCCCAATTGGGTGGGTTGGGGTTGCATCCCTACCCCAGAATTTAAACTAAGGATTCAACCCAATTCCTTTTTCCACCAAATGTGTGAACCTCTCCATGCTGGCTTGCCGCCAAAGCACTCACATCTGCAATTAATCATGCAGATGTGATCTTACATCTGATCCTAAGCCCATTCAACTTGATTGTATGACCTGACAACCAGGCACAGAACACTGTCTTAAAGACTTGTTTTTGCTCTGCCAGGCTTAGGCAGAGCAGCTACAGAAGCCCCACTGCTGAACAGAGTTTGGATCTGGTGTAATTTTACGTCGGCTTAACTTATTCAGGCTTGCTTCACGCCAGCATCTTGTGAATAGGATAGCTTCCTAGATCTAGGATTTAAGTTTATTTATTACTTTTACTTCCTATTTCTTTTCCAACCACAAATGTGCAACATAAAACTACAAATATAATAATATTTTTCAAAGTTGCTGCAATATACTGTGGCTGATGCAGTGGCATAGTGTGGGGGGTGCAGGGGGGCCCGGCCGCACCGGGCGCAACATCTGGGGGTTAGGGTTAGGGGGCGCAAATCCACGGGTTAGGGGGCGCAAATCCACGGGTTAGGGGGCGCAAATTACTTGCCTTGCCCCGGGTGCTGACAACCCACGCTACGCCACTGGGCTGATGCTTTTGATGAGGGAAGAGTGGGATGATTTAGTCCCTCAAACCCATAAACAAATAACAAGTACTGTTGCTGGCAGTATCAGTACTGAGTTTGTGGTCCATAGTCTGGTGATAGGAGCCACACATTTAGCCCTGGAGGTGGATGCAGCTGAGAACTGCAGTTAGCATTTATTATCAAACATGGTCCTTGGTCTTACACATTGCCCTACCTGAATGGTTATAATAATGTGTGCAGGTAAAGGATTCCTACTTAGAAACAAAATATTGCCTAAACAAACTAATCCTCAGTTCCATTTAGTCAAAGGTTAAATAGACTCTCCTGCTGGGCCTGTTTTTTCAGATTATAAAAATATTTTCCTTCTAGTTTTTTATTATTATTTAAATAATGCTTAAGACACAAACACATTGAGCACTTGGCTGCATGTGATTCATGTGCTTTGATTTATAAACAAATCCTTTGTGATTTGAGTTAATATTCTTTATGCTACTAATACACACAGTGCTTGCAAAATGACTCTTAAAGAAAGATTAATATACAAGTTCTAAAAGCAGATATTTACACGATCACCTCCCACGTTCATTAAAGTAAATGTGTTGTTTTTTTATGAAGAAAACATAGAAGAAGAAATCCTGTTCTAAGCTTAAATCCTACACAGTTTATTTTCGACTATAGAAGCTGGATTTGGTGGTGGTTGTGAATGCTTTATTTCCAGGAAGTTTAGCATGAAGTTCTACATATCTCTCCTGCAAATATTAAAAAATGTGAAGCTCTTTAAATTATTATAACATTTTACAGCCAACTGAGAATTGCATTGCAGACCTCATACAGAACCACAGTTCTGCACCACTCCATTCTAGTGTTATTCTCTAGTTGTATGAACAACAAAAAAAGGGGGGGGGGAGACTGCTAGTGAGGCTGTTCAGAAGAATTGGCAAGCCTGCATTAGTCTCAACTGAGACTAGATGCCACTTGGAACAGCAAAAGTTCATTCCATTGGCTTTGCTGAGAGAGCAGCAACTATTTGGCTCCTCCCCTTCCTGATCTGTTCCTGTCAGGGAACTGCCATCGGAAGAACAGGCGGTGGAAAGGCTCCAGGAGAATAGGAGAGACTCTGCAGCAGAAGAGGGAACCAGTAGGGGGGGAGCAGGAGCTCCAAGGGAAAGGGAGTCGGAGGGGAGGCTCTGGGATACTTCCAGTGAGAAGGTATCAAGGCCCCCTTTAGGGACCCCCACCCCTCGCCGGAAACTGTCACGCAGAGAATCCAGGAGACGCGTTTCCGTTAAGCAGCTTTTATGTTGGAAACGCTTCCGCAGACGCCCACTGTCGGATTCTACCAGCGACTGACGGAGCCATGCCAAAGGGCTCCGTTCAAGGCAGAGCTTTGCTACGCTGAGCAAACTCTGAGGGACCAAGCTTTTAAGCACAAGCAGCTCATTATCCCATCATAGTTCCCATTCAAGTGGCTCATTATAAGAACTACTGTATATAACTTTAAGAATTTCTGCCTGAGCTTGCTTGCTTTCCTGTACCCTCCTCACCCTCTTTTCATTTTGTACAGCATATTTTCGGTCGAAAGGCCGTGTAGACGGTTAGGTTTTTAAATCTGCGTACAGTGCGGTATACGTTAAGCAACAAATATATAAATAATAAGACTGGGTTTTCAGTGGCTTCCATTGACTTTCTAAGGAACAAAATAAGCAGGAATGGAATGGGAAGACTAAGACTTGCAAAATTTGCTTCCTTCAAGACACCAAGCCAAATCTATGGCCCTCTATTCAAATAGCACATGTCCCATTTATTTCATGGGTGCTTACATTTGAAACATTCTCACTGAATTTTGCCCTAAATATATACACTACAAATCATTAATTCATGCAGTGTAATACAAATGTTTATTGCATACTGTGTGAATTATTGTAATCAGGGAATTCCCTGGTTTTTTTTTTAAAAAAGTGCAGTATTAATTACCAGCACCATCTGTGCCAAACAATAGGGAAAACAATATTTTAATACAATGATTTCATGCATGTCAGTTATCTTAACATTAAACCCTGCAGTTTTGTTGCTGTGATTTACCTGTCTACTAATTTAAATAACTTACGTTCTTACAAGGTTAAAACTGTGAATTCATGAATCAAAAATAAATATACCACCAGTTTCAACACGGACCCATTTCGTTCATTGTATGTACATAGAGGCTGATAAATATAGTGTTTCCCATATATTATAGGCAATAAAATCCTATTATCAAAATCATAGTTATCCATATGAATGTGTTGTACACAATTCCCTATTTCTCTATAATCCTAAACATAAGACGAGCCCTGCTGGATCAGAAAAAAGCCTATCTAGTTCTGCATCCTGTTTCCCAAAGTGGCCAATCAGATACCTGTTTGAAGATCCCGAACAAGAGATGGGGCAATGGCTTATCCTCATTCCATTTGTTCCCCAATCCTCATTCCGTTTGTTTGAAGACCCCAACCACCAGTATTCAGAGACTCAGCTTTGGATCACAGAAAGAGTATATAGCCATAATGTCTAGGAACTACCCTGATCCACCATGAAGTTGGCTTTCATTTGTTTAACCCCAATGGTGACTGGTGTCCACAGGGACTGATGGTGCAGAAGAGAAAGAAGCCAACAGGAGGTGGAGCCAGAACAGGGGCAGACCTTGGCAATATGCCACCCTATGCGAGGCCAACATTTGACGCCCTCCCCCCAGTCCTTGCAGCTACAGTTTAAGCTGGGCTTTCAGAAGGACGTGCAGGGCTTTGGCAGAGTCCTAGATCCTTCCCACTTCCTTCCCAAGGAGTAAGTATTTGCTCAGTTTTGGGAAAGAGGACTCTAGGACTCTGTCAAAACCCTCACTCCTCCTTTCCAAGCACTTCAGGACGCTGAGGACAGTGGAACCCTCCTTATGATGGTCTGCAGCTACAATGATATTTTTCATTTAGGAGGGGTACTATTGACTCTGTCGCTTCTATTCTTATTGATTTGTGAGCAAGGGAGGGAGGCAGGCTGCTGTTCTTCTTTCATGTGCTTCGGTGAACATTGCTGCTTGGTGATGCTGAAAAACTGAGGAAGTGCCTGCCTCCCACAAGTCTTTGCTCCTGCTTGAGGTCTTGTGAGAGGAAATACCCAATCCACTGTCCGCAGCGTCCCATTTCACAAATCTGCTCTTCAGGTAAGCCAGTTGTTCTTTTCAACTGAGAAAAAAAGTGACACTGACTACAGTCAGAAGGAAGGGCAGGGCCTGAAATGAACATTCAGCCTCCAGGCCTCTCAAAGCCTCAAAAAGAGCCTATGTTGCCTATGTTATAACCTGCATTCATCAGTCTATTCAAGATAATGTTTCTGGAGTGATTATTTTATCTCCTTTTGAGGCATCTAATCATAAGCCTGCATTTTTTATCAGAGCTTCTATATTTTATCAAGGCTTGTATTTAAAAATGAGCTTAAAAAAAAGGATTTTCAAATGTTTCATGCCAGGCAGAAAGAACCTTGGCAAGAGGTTTTTCTCCTAAGACAAGGGGGCCCCATTGATTTATAGTAGAAAAACAATTCTCAAAGTCATAAAAAAGGGAGAATTACATATGCTGCCCCAAGGCTGAGAAAACACAATTAAAGGCAAGGGTAAATAGTAAAATAATACCAATGTGCCTCTCAGTAAAATGAGCCAGATCTTCTTTCCAAGGTTAAAAAGGCCAAGAGCAATGGAGAGGCATCTAGCTGGCAGAAAAAGAGAGCATTTTAAAGAAATCTTTAAAAGCTGTTTCTTTTTCTTAAACTGAGAGAGTTAAAAAGGTTAAAATGTTGGGAAAGGCAACTGGCTTGGCTGGAGAAGAAGCATCTAGCTGGCTGGGAAAGGAGGGGGAAAGGGGGGAGGTGTAAACTGAAGAGGCTTCTTTTTAAAAGCTGTTTTTTACTGAGTTCCTTTTTACTTTACAAAGGCTTTATTCTTTTAAAAGGCTACCTATGATAAGTGAATGAAATATATTAGCTTAAATATATTGGCTTAAATGTAATTATGCAAAGGATTTAAGGAATGCTAGATTCTTATTTCATATGGTTGTAAGAGTTGTATTTATCCTGAAATTAAGTCAGCCACCAGCCTAGCCCCCCTGCTAGACAGAAGACGCCATCCAAGCACTCTCGATATATATGGTTGTCAGGCATTTGTTTAGAAACTTTCAAATGAAGGAAATCTTTCAATATTGATGTGAAACTCGAGATCCTTGACATCTGTTGAACATAAAAATGTAAGATTAAACATTTGTTTTAGAAGGCAATAGGGCAAGGAGGGCAAAGAGGTGAGCTGGTAATTAAGATTCCATGTAAGATATATTATTACTTATTTGTCATTTATATATAGCTCTTTGTCTCCCTTATAAGGGCAAGGAAGTGGGTGTATCTTTTGTGGGTGTATCTTTTGTGATTGGTTCTACCAAACAGCCAATAGGAATTTCAACCAGGCTGATTGGACAGAGGCAGCCACAGGAGGAGCAAAGGGGGCTGGATTAAGGGAATATAAGTGCTGGCCAGGATGGCAAGAGACCAGGCCAGAGCTTGGTAACCATATACCACTGAGCCTCTCATTTATTTGTCTGACAAATAAATTATTATTTTAATTTCTCTATTGCTGCGTTGAATATTTCATTCCAGCTAAGCGTTAACCACAAGCAGGGTGCTACATTTTATGGTGCCGTGACTCGGATAAGTGGTCTGCTGGAACGCAGCCCCTTCGCCCTACTGGGCAGGGTACAAGAGAGAGGACCACTGCTTACCCAGCGCGCACTGGTAAATTTTTCCAGGGGGAACGCAGAAGACTCGTCTGTCTGATACCCTGCTCACTGGCGGCGACGGACCGGGGGAAACAGGGAACCAACCAAGGGTAAGTGCACAAAGGGATTTTTGGCCCTCCAATTAATTGGGAGGAAGAGAAGTCTTGATCAAACTTCTGCGTCTCAGTAAGGGGAAACTGAGTACGCTAGGTGGTTGGGTACATCAGATGTTGGTCTGGTGGAGGAAAAGGGAAAATTGACAAAGCGTGTGTGTGAGTGACTGAGTGGATACTTCACAGGGCCATACAATGGGAGTTGGGGGTTCAAAGGGGGAAAATACACCTCTTGAGTGTATGTTAAATAATTTTAAGAAAGCCTTCTCAGGGGCATATGGAGTCAAAATGACGCCAGAGCGCTTGAGAACGTTATGTGAACTAGAATGGCCGAAACAAAATACTGAATGGCCATCTCAGGGAACTTTTGATATAAATTTAGTAAGCAAACTTTGGTCTAATATCGCCAAAGAAACTGGAGGGTGCCCAGAACAATTTCCATATATAGATTCCTGGCTGAGCACATTAAATAAAAATCCTCCATGGATAAGGGAATGCAAAGTCAAACGATGCAAATTATTGGCTGTAAAAGCTGAAGCTAGGAAAGGAATCTTGCCAAATAAACTCAAACCCATTTTTGAGGGACCAGAGGAAGAGGTGCTTCCACCTCCACCCTATGCTCCACATCGAAGGGAGCTTAATTCAAACACTCCGCCAGTTGTAACCCCAAGGCAAGAAAGTGGAATGAATAATGGGAGTGGAGTCACAGAGCTTGATTCCTTGATAGATTATGATAAATATCTTCAGGAGGCATTGGAGTCCTATAATAAAGCCCAAGCAGAAGTGGTTATTCCACCTGTGACTCCTAATAGACCTGCATCTACAGTCTCCTTTAGTGGAACAACTGATTGCCCACCCCAAACCCCTGTACATCCAAGTCCTAGAGAATTATTACAGAAGTTACAGGGAGACCTTAATCGGTCAGCAAGCAATACAGCCAGGCGTATAAAGCTGCTAAAAGAACGCCTTGGGACAAATACCATCCCCTATGATTTGAGGCCCCTAGAGCAAAGCGAAGAGAAAGATCACGTAGTAGCCCCTCTTAGAAGAGTATTTGATGCACTTGAGGAGCCTGCGCTGGTTAACGGGCAACCCGGACCACGGCCACCTCGAACTTCGACCCTGCAATATATTCCATTCACAACTACAGATTTGATGAATTGGAAAACACACACCCCATCTTTTGCAGAAAAACCTCAGGCTATGATGGACTTGGTGACTTCAATAGTAAATACTCATAGCCCTACTTGGACAGATTGTCGCCAGCTCCTAAATACTCTTTTCACCACTGAGGAAAGGAGAGACATAATTGAAAAGGCACAGATATATTTGCGTGAGCAGGCCAGAGTGGGAAATATTTTTAATATTGACCGTCATCTCCAAGATAACTTTCCCTTGGAAGATCCTAATTGGGATCCAAACAATGGAATTCACCTGGCCAGACTTACCACCTACCGCCAGACACTTGTGCAAGGTATCCGCAGGGCATGCCAGAAGCCCACTAATATGTCTAAAGTCTCAGAAGTAGAACAGAAACCAAAAGAGAGTCCAGGAGACTTTTTAGAGAGGCTGCAAGAAGCCTATCGTATATGGACTCCTTTTGACCCTGAAGCCCCTGAAAACAGCAGAATGATTACTGCTACATTTGTGGCCCAGTGCGCTTCTGATATTCGTAAGAAAATTCAGAAATCAGAAGGATGGGAAGGGATGCTGATGAGCCAAATTATGGCCATTGCACGCCGAGTTTATCGGAATAGGGATGAGGCTGAGAAGCAAGAGAAGAAGAAGTGGCAGAAGGAAAAGATGGTAATGCTAGCCACAGCAGTGAAGCAAGACCACCGCCCCTTAAATGGAGGGAGAGGGCGAGGAAGGAATCCACCACTGGGAAGGAATCAATGTGCAAATTGCAAGAAGGAGGGTCATTGGAAGCGGGAGTGTCCTGAACCCCTGAGGTTGGAAGAAGTACGCCCAGGCCCAGGCCCAGGCCCAGGCTCCGGCCCAAGAAACCAGGGACGGGGACGGGGAATGATCCGAAATGGAAGATATCAGAGACCAGGACAAGGACAGAATAGAGACAATTTCATTGGACTGGCAGAAGAGGATTTTACTCAAGACTAGGAACGACCGGACTCCATAAAGTTAGGCTTCCAGGAGCCCACGGTCACGATTCAATTAGGGAGCCATTTAATAGACTTTATGATTGATACTGGGGCTGAATACTCAGTACTCCCAGAACTATTGCAGAAAAAGGCATCCAAAAGTGTAGTCATTAAAAGTGCCACTGGACAGTCAGCTAAGAGGTCTTTCCTCCAACCTTTGGAATGCCAGATTGGGGGACATCGTTTAACCCATCAGTTTTTGTATATACCTGAGTGTCCAATACCTCTCTTAGGCAGAGATATGCTGTCCAAATTGCAGGCCCAAATCACCTTCACTCCTCGAGGTCCAGAAATGAAACTGCCATCAAAAGCAGCAGGAATAATTACCCTCTCAGTACCTAAGGAACAATCATGGCGCCTAATGTCAGCCCTGCAAGTCCAACCCACATTGGATACAGAATTAAACAAGCTCCTCCGAACTCTACAAGTGCCACCAGGAGTATGGGCCGAAAATAGCCCACCAGGAATGGCTAAGAATATAGCTCCAATTGTAGTAACCCTAAAACCTATGGCTACCCCCGTATCTGTAAAGCAATATCCCTTACCCCGGCGAGCAGCAGAGGGCATCCAGAAACATTTGGACCGCCTATTAAAATATGGTCTGCTTAAGCCTTGCCAATCAGAATGGAACACACCCCTTTTGCCTGTTCGAAAACCTGGGACAGATGAATACAGGCCAGTGCAGGACTTGAGGCTCGTAAACCAGGCTATCGAGACCTTGCACCCAAATGTACCAAACCCATATACCTTGTTGAGTTTGATCCCACCAGAAGCAACATTTTTTACTGTATTGGACTTGAAAGATGCATTCTTCTGTTGCCGGCTGGCACCACAGAGCCAACCTATATTTGCCTTCCAGTGGGAAGACCCTTTGACAGGAACAAAAGGCCAGCTAACCTGGACAAGATTGCCCCAGGGATTTAAAAATTCCCCAACTTTATTTGGCACTGCCTTGGCGAGGGATCTAACAAGTTACCCCTCAATACCGGGAGAAAAGGTGGTTCTGCAATATGTAGATGATCTTATACTAGCGGCAAAGGATTTTAATACCTGTAAAGAAGGGACAGAGGAACTGCTCCACTTGCTCTGGGAAGCTGGCTACCGAGTTTCCCAGAAAAAGGCACAGTTATGTTTAGAAAAGGTCAAATATTTGGGCTTTGACATCTCACACCAACAACGAGCATTGAGACCAGAGAGGAAAGAAGCTATTTGCCTTATCAAGGAACCTACCACAAGAAAACAACTTAGAGGATTCCTGGGAACAGCAGGGTTTTGTAGACTATGGATACCTGATTTCAGCAGTCTGGCCAAGCCCTTACATGAAAGCACTCGAGGTGCAGAAAAGGACCCATTCGTATGGGGACCTGAGCAGAAACAAGCCTTTTTAGTTATCAAACAACGACTTATGGAGGCCCCAGCCCTTGGATTGCCTAATTCGGAAAAACCCTTTCAGCTGTATGTACATGAACAGAATGGGATTGCAGCTGCAGTCCTGACCCAGAGATTAGGAAGTTGGAACCGCCCAGTAGCTTATTTGTCTAAACAATTGGACTCAGTAGCAAAAGGATGGCCTCCATGCCTAAGGGCAGTAGCGGCCACTGCAAGCCTTGTCAAAGAAGCTGATAAATTTACCTTCGGCCAGACGATGTATGTGAATGTACCTCATGCTGTTCTGACACTCATGGAATATAAGGGTAGTTATTGGCTAACGAACCCAAGGATGGCTAGATACCAAGGCCTATTGTGTGAAAATCCCAGGATTCATCTACGAGTAGTGAATATGCTCAATCCAGCGACTTTGCTGCCCCTACCAGAGGTAGATGATGAGGAATCACATGATTGTCTCCAAGTAATGGATGAAGTTTATTCCAGTAGACCTGATCTGAAAGATGAACCATTGAAAAATCCAGATGTTGTATATTATACGGATGGTAGCAGTTACCTTCATGAAGGTGCCAGACGAGCAGGATATGCTGTGGTCACCAATGAGGAAGTTGTGGAAGCTGAAGCTTTGCCTGCTGGCACATCAGCACAAAAAGCTGAACTTATAGGCTTAACTAGAGCTCTGCAATTGGCAGCTGGATGTAAGGCAAACATCTATACTGATTCTAAATATGCCTTCTTAACCCTGCATGCACATGGAGCTCTATGGAAAGAAAGAGGTCTAATAGGAGCCCACGGGAAGGCCTTGAAATATGGACCTGAAGTAGAAATCCTGTTAGAAGCAGTATGGGCTCCAGAACAGATTGCTGTAATGCACTGCAAAGGTCATGGACGAGGAAGGGATCCAATAACCAGAGGAAATCATGCTGCTGACAAAGCAGCCCGAGAGGCAGCCCAAAAGCCTGTGGGAGGATTTATAGCAGCCCTCATACCAGAGGTAGTTCCAGAAGAAGTTAAACCTCACTATACCCCAGAAGAGAGGAAGTGGGCTGAACAGGAAGGAGCGGTTATGAAGGACGGTTGGATGATCCTGCCGGACAATAGGATTTATGTACCTCATCATCTAGCAGGCACAATTGTAAGAAATTATCATGAATCTACTCACCTTGGCGGTACTGCAACCAGAGAGAGTCTCAGTCGGAAGTTGTATATTATTAATCTATCACAATTAGCAACTTGCATTTCACAGAAATGTGTTCTTTGTGCTAAAAACAATCCCAGGCAGGGACCGGTACAACCTCCTGGAATTCAACATGTGGGATATGTCCCCATGGAAAGTCTAATTGTGGACTTCACAGAGCTGGTCCCTTCTAAGGGATTCAAGTATCTCCTTGTGTTTGTAGATACTCTTACCGGATGGGTTGAAGCTTTTCCCACCCAAACTGAAAAGGCACGAGAGGTAACTAAGAGACTCCTCACTGAATTGATCCCAAGGTTTGGATTACCTAGATGCATTGGAAGTGATAATGGGCCAGCGTTCATTGATCAAGTAGTACAAGATGTATGTCGAGTCCTACAAGTAAAATGGAGACTGCATGCAGCATATAGGCCTCAGAGTTCAGGGAAAACTGAAAGAATGAATCGGACTCTGAAAACCCAATTGGCAAAATTAACCCAGGAAACGGGATTGGGATGGGTAGATGTGTTACCCATAACACTGTTTCGTGTTCGGTGTGCACCCACAAAAAGACTTAAGTTGTCACCTTTTGAGCTCCTGTATGGGAGACCGCCCTCCTTTGTTCAGGATATTCCAGCTGACCTTAAACAAATAGGAGATCATGTGACACAGGGACAAGTGCAATCTCTCTCCCGTGTTTTTGTTTCTCTTAACAGGTGGGCCCTCGAACGCACGCCGTGCAGCATTGCCGAGCCGATTCATCAGTTCCAGGCTGGCGATAGCGTATGGGTGAAAGAGTGGAAACGTGATCCACTTGCACCAAAGTGGCGTGGACCTTACACCG